>NW_027507790.1:73566766-74851766 GCF_037356315.1 Lithobates pipiens
TCAGCCCCTATGCTTGCCCATGTGTTTAAATGGCTTGGGGATTCCTGGCAAGCAAATGAATATGGCCAGATGATATCACTGGTTGCTATAGATGTGACAGGCATCTGCGTCCACTGCTTCCTTTAAAACCATTGCCAAGGGAAGAAGGAAACTCTAAGCTCCTACTGAATGAGCTAAATGTTTGGTGATGGGGACCTTGGATTGTGGGCTCCTTGAGGGTAGGGACCAATGTGAGTGTGCAATGTACAGGCATAGGGAGAATTGTAGACACTCACTCAGGTTAAACTGGATGGACTGGTGTCTTTATTCAACCTTACTAACTATGTAACTATGTAACTACCTGGCGTACGTCTGAATAGGCAAGCTTATCCTTACTGCACTCCTAAGACTCAACAATAGGGATGAGCTTCGTGCTCAAGTCCAACCCATGTTAGACTGGAACATCGGCTGTTTCGTCCGTTCAGCGAATTACCAACATTATGGGCCGTTCGTGCCGAATTCGAGTGACTCGTCACGGCCCATAATTCACTGCGGCATCGCAGTGCATTGCTTACTAATGATTGGCCAAGCATGCACTATGACCCGCATGCTTTGGCCAATCACAGCACGGAAAAAACTGAGAGCCATAATTGGCCAAAGCCAGGGTGGCTTTGGCCAGTTATGACTCAGGGGGTTTAGTACACACCCTAAACTATATAAGGACGGCTGCGTGGCGGCCTTGTGTAGTGTGTTGCGGTGGCAAAGAGAGATAGACAGAGAGACAGTGTGATTTCATTTAATTTGAAGCTGTTGCAAATACAGTCGGTGTATTGTGCCATCTGCAAGGTGTATATAAAAGCTACCCCAATTACTGGTGTTCTGCTGATCCTATCCGCAGGCAGCTGTAGCAATTACAGTCGGTGTATTTTGCCATTTGCACAGTGTATGCCGGTAAATGGAAGTGCGGTGGTGCCTATTAGGGATAGGAATGCAGTGAAGGAGTGAGAGATTAAATTAAAAGACTGCATGTGATCTGGTGTATAAAAAGGCTCAAGTAACCATACCTCCTGGAGAGCCGCCCCCATGAGTACCACCACAAGTCGTCCCACCACCGTCACACCGCATGGCGGGGTGGGGGAGAAGGACTTCCGCCAGCCGGATAGTATGTATCTCTGGTCTGTCGGCTCCAAACTACCCCCATTATGCCAGAAGTGTGTAAAACTCAACTATGTGCCCTGCGTGGGTCACGTCCTTAACTTGGTTGTGCAGCGGTTTTTGGGCAGGTACCCGGGATACAGGCTGACTGACCTCCAAAAGGAATTTAACCTGCCCAAGAACTGCCTAATCTGTGACATGCCCACAAGGTGGAACTCAACGTTGGCCATGCTGCAGCAGCTGCACACGCAGCAGAGGGCCATCAATGAGTACATGTCTGACTATGGCACCAGGACAGGGTCAGGGGAGTTTTTTTCATGCATCAGTGACACTGTCCCTCTTTACCACCCGTTGGAGCACACGCTGCGTGGAATAATGGACAGGGCACTTGAGGCAGAACAGAGGCTGGAAGAGGAGGACTTCCTTACCTCTCAAGGCCCCCTTTATCCCGACAGTGGTCAGGCTGGCTCGCCGATCACTCAGGAAGAGGAGGAAGAGGAGGAGGATTGTGTCAGCATGGAGATGGAGCCTGTCACTCAGTATCAGCAGCAGTCTTTTAGGGAGGATTTACAGTCCCAAGAAACCCGTGGACTTGTACGTGGCTTGGAAACAGGTGGCTGTGGATCATGTCATCCTTAGTGATCCAGAGGACTCCGGACCGAATGCCTCAGTTAACCTATGCTGCATGGCCTCCCTGATCCTGCAAAGCCTGCAGAAGGATCCTCGTATTCGTTGTATCAAGGAGAGGGATCATTACTGGTTGGCAACTCTCCTTGATCCACGTTACAAGGGTAAGGTTGCGGACCTTATCTTGCCGTCGCAGAAGGAGCGGAGGACGAAACATCTTTGGGAGGCCTTGCAGAAAGGTCTGTGCAATGCATTCCCAGAGACTGTGAGGTTACAAATTCCTGGACCTGGACAACATGTTGCTGAGGCTTCGGTCAGTCACAGAAGGAGCGGTGGAGAAGGTGGCCGTCTGACCGTTGCGTTCAGACAATTTTTTAGTCCTCAGCCCCAAGCTATGATCGGTTCCAGCAACCATCGTGACCGTCTGATTTACATGGTGCCGGCATACTTAGGGGCACGATCAGACTTGAACACCTTTCCCACCGAAAATCCTGTGGGTTACTGGGTCTTGAGGATGGATCACTGGCCAGAGCTTGCACAGTATGCAACTGAGCTACTGGCCTGTCCTGCATCCAGCATTCTTTCAGAACGCACATTCAGTGCTGCTGGAGGCTTTGTAACCAATCACAGGGTGCGCCTGTCGACCGACTCGGTTGATCGACTGACCTTCATAAAAATGAATTGGTCTTGGATCACCACCAGCTACCAAGGACTTGATGCTGATGTAACCAAATATTTTTTTTGAAACGTCAGATCCCTTCAAGACTGCCTATGCTGATGCTGAGTGACTATCCTGTTATGCTAAGTGACTATCCTCTTCCTCCTCAATGATCATGCTGATAGCTTGTAAGAACATTTTTGGTTCTAGGCGCCACCACCAGTGGCTAAGGCCCAATTTTTCAGCCCCTGTTTAACAGGGGCATGTAATTACAATTTTTGATGCAATATTTTGCAGGTCCGTTGTTGCGCTCAACTACAATATTTGTGAGTGGCTGCAGTGTTGTGGCACCAGTACCTATGGCCCAATTTTTAAAATTTAAAAATGTTTACAATTTTTGATCCAATACTTTGCAGCAGGGCTCATTCCTGCTCTCCAACTAGAGTTTCTGTGAGGTGTTGCAGTGTTGTGGCACCACTTTTTGTGCCCCTGTTCAACAGGTGCATGTAATTACAATTCTTGATATAATATTTCACAGCGGGGTCCATTCCAGCGCCCACCAAGAGTACCTGTGAGGACTTACAGTGTTATGGCACCAGCACCACCACCGCCAAAGGCCCAATTTTTCTACCACTGTTCAACAATGGCATGTAATTACAATTCTTGATATAATAGTTCACAGCAGGGTGTTCCAGCACCCACCAAGAGTAACTTTGAGGGCTTACAGTGTTGTGGCAACACCAACACCTTAGGCCCAAATTTCTGCAGAGCATATAGGGCAGGCCCCTACTTTCAAACATCCAACTTAAAAATGTCTCCTACTTGCAAACGGAAGGAGACAACAGGAAGTGGGATGAAATCTACCCCTGGGAAGGGAAATTCTCTTCTGTGAGAGTTGATATGGGAAACACGTGTCTCCTCTCCACTGATGCTTTATCCCAATCCTTGTTTTACTAAAAACCCCAAATTTTCAAAAAACATTGGTCATTGAGACAGAAAGTGAGGTGAAATCTTCTGAAGAGGTGCACAGACAGCAATTTTTTTTTAAAGGGGTGATAACCCTTCCCATGTTTTCCAAAAAGCTTAAAAATAGATTTTTGGACTGGAGCTACACTTTAAAAATGTACCAGTTCAAAAGTACAAACAGATTCTACTTAACAACAAACCTACACAGTCCCTGTCTTGTTTGCTCTGCCTGTATACTGCTGTTCTGAGTATATAGGGCCTGGGGGCCCCACGCCTTTCCTTTTTTACGGGGGTACGGGGTTCCCCTTAATATCCATACAAGACCCAAAGGGGCTGGTAATGGGTGGGGGCTACCCATGCCATTTTTCTCACTGATTTTCATTCATATTGCCGTAACCAGACATTACATTAAAACCACAAGCAGTTTTAAATGACTTTTTTTTCCTTTACAAATGTCATTTTTTGCAGGGACTGTTCTAAACACGGGAAACACATGCCACTTCACAGGCATACTATAGACACCCCCCAGGCATGATATTTAAAGGAATATTTCGCTTTTTTTCACTTTTTTTTTAAAATAGATTTTATTAGAGTAAAGGTGGTACACGTAATCATTGAAGATGGTACATAAACAGATCCACTTGTTCGTCAGGGTGATGTACACATGCCAACAGTCAAGGCACTTAGAAAAATAACAATAAAACAATGTGTACATGAAACTAAGATACGTACAGAAGAAAGGTAGCTCAGAATATAACTGCCATGTCACCAAAACTGGATGGATCTAGAGTAAGGACCCTTGGAGGCTACAAGTGGTACCATAAAAAGAAAAGAAAACCACAGTAAAATAAAATAAAGTATAGGGGGGGGGGGTAAGTATTGTTCCAAAGTCTTTGAAGACACAAGTGTGAAGGGGTCAATGGTGAAACCGCTTTTCTTGCGTTCAGGTTAGGAGACCGCGATAGAGACAGGGACAGAGAAAGACTCGGGTAGCTTTGCCAAATGTACCAATGAAGCTGATGAGTTTGACAGAGGTGAGACAGGGTAAGTGAGATGAGGGAGGGCTTGGGCCTCACAGGCGACTAGATCCACAGTGGGAGGGTCGAGGATTGGGTCTTAAGCTTCCTCAGGAGGATGGGTAGTGGGAGCATAGTATGCGAAAGAGAAATTTTCGAAGTTGGAAGTTTCTGCACTGGGTAGGTTCAAACGCATGAAAGCCCACCATTTGGAATAGAAACGTTGTCTGGTTTTCGCATGTTTGAAGTCTGTGTTGAGTTTTTCCGTGTGGAGTAGATGCTTTTGAGATATGATACCAGTGGGCAGCAAGGGGATGTCCAGTGTTTTAAGATCAACCACCGGGCTAATAAAAGTGCAGTCAAGGCCCGGCTTTGTTACCGTGGGGAGATGAGGGGGACCACGGCAGCAGATGGTCATCCCAGTAGCCGAAGATGAGTAGAAGAGGGTCCTTGGGTAATGTCTGTAGAGTTACTTCGAAGATGAATTCAATGACCTGGTCCCAGAAGGCGGAGATAAAGGTGCAGCCCCAGAAACGGTGGGATAGAGAAGGCTTTGGCTGGTGACACATGGGGCAGGTAGAGGCTCCTGCAAGTTTTTTATCAGAGAGAAATGGTATGTAAGCTCGGTGCAGAATTTTTAATTGGGTTTCTCTCCATATCTCATTGGGGGTCAGCCGATGCGTTTTGTTGTAACCAGATAAAATTTTATCCACTAAGTCTGGGTCCGGGAAAGCTTTAGCCCAGTTTGCAGCTGATGATGAGGCAATAGAAGGGGTGGACTTCAGCAAGAGCGGTTTATAGACATCCGAAATTTTGTAGGTGGCATCTTGCAGTAGTTGATACAGAAAGGAGGACCGAAATCTTTTGCGTTCATCTCTGCAGGAGTCCCTTAAGAAACTGATACATTGGGCATGGTGGAATGCATGAGACGGAGGGAGGGAGAAGGTTTCTGCAACCGCTGAGAAAGAAAGGGGGTGACCTGATTCCAAGTTGCACAGAGAGGAGAAATTTTCGTAGGTCTTTTTGACGCCATTCAAAGAACTGTTTATGTTCCATCCCTGGCAGGAAGCTAGGGTGACCTTGTATTGGGAGATATTTGGATATGAAGGGAGACAAATTTGAGTCTTTTCCACGCTTCTCTCCAAGCAATGGCTGTGTCTCTGAGGAGCAGATTGTGTTGCAAGGGGGGGGGGAATAGATTTCCATTTGCAGTGGAGGAGGGCCACCATTGACGATTCCATAGAGTGATTTGAGTAGTGGGAGAGTTGTGAGATCCAGTCCAGGCTAATTCGCAATAGGCAAGAGAGGTTATAGGTTCTAATATTCGGTAGGCTAATCCCTCCCTCGCTCCGGGGAAGACATTTTGCAAGAGCAATGCGTGGTCTTTTGTTTTGCCAAAGAAATTTTGAGATGGCTTTATTTAAGAGTAAAGTATCTTTGTGTTTCAAAATCGAGGAATCGATTGGAGAGGGTACAGTAATCGAGCAAAACTGACCATCTTTACCAAGTGACATCTTCCCAGAAGCGAGACAGGTAGATCCATCCAGTTGCTTAATTCCTGTGTGATTTTTGTTATCAAAGGGGGGTAGTTTAAGTGATATCTAGACGAGGGCAGTTTCCCTATCTTAATGCCTAGGTAAGTTATATGGGAATTGGCCACTGAGAAAGGTGAGAGGTGAAGCCATGGAGGGGGAGATAAAGTGTCTATAGGGAGGATTTTGCTTTTGCTGTAGTTTATGCATAGGCCTGAACAGAGTCTGAATTAATCGAAGATAGTTTTAATGGTATGCATGTCAGATGTTGGGTCAGTTGTAAAGACAGAATGTCATCTGCGAAGAGGGATGTGCAAAGTTCCTGTGAGCCTAATTTTATTCCGTGGAGGGGGGCCTTTTGGATGAGGTAACGGGAGAGTGGTTCCAGCACAATGTTAAAGAGAAGGGGGGAAGGAGGGCAACCCTGTCTTGTACCTTTATAAAGACGGAATTCATCCGAGAGGAGGCCAGCCACCACCAATCTGGTCGCAGGGGACGCGTACATGGCTTTCACGAGGTGAGTGAAAGGGCCAGAGAAGCCCATTTTAGAAAGTGGCAAAGAGAGCTAGTCGAAGCTGACATTATGAAAAGCTTTTTCTGCATCCAAGGTGATGATGGCATGACCTCCCCCCAAATTTTTAGCATGTTCTAGGGCTGTCATAACCTTGCGTATGTTCATGGTGGCCATTCTGCCCTTAACAAAGCCGGATTGGGCTGGATGTATCAGGGAGGGGATGATGTCTGCTAGTCTGGAGGCTACGATTTTCGAGAGTAGTTTTACATCTAAGTTTAAGAGGGAGATGGGTCTGTAAGAGCCAGGTTCTTGGGGATCTTTGCCTTTTTTTAAAGTAATTTAATGATGGTCAGTTGGAAGATAAGGACCCCCAGCCCAGATACTATTGTAGACAGCATAAAAAGCCGGTTCAGTAATGGAGGATAGGGTCTTGTAGAATTCCCCCATGAAACCGTCCGGGCCCGGGCGGGACTTTAGAGGCAGCCAGACGTCTAATGGCTGTCGAAATTTTGGACAGGGAGATGGGAGCGTTGAGAGCTTCTAGTTGGGCGGGGGATATGTTAGGGATGGATAGTCCGTCCATAAAGGAGGCAGCTACGTTTCTGTCGATGGGGTCAGCAGCGTAGAGTGAGGAATAATAGTCGAGTATGACTTTGTTAATATACCGTTGGGAGGATTTTATGTTGCCCGACGAGTCTTTCAAGGAGGTGATATGCGTCGGACGAAAGGGGCCTTTGCACAGTCTGGCCAATAGTTTGCCGGATTTGTTCTCGAATTTATGGAGGGTGGCGTCCAAGCGAGACCTATATGCGCGCTCGAGAGCATCCGCCCAAGTGTCAAAGGACCGTTTCGCTACCTGCCATTTTTGTCTGTTCTCATGGGAGTCCATTTCGCAAAGGGAGCGCTGCGCAATGCGTAGGTCTTCACTAGCTGTCTTGTAATTTAACAAGGCATTCCTCTTAAGGGAGGCAGCGTAGGAGATAACTCGTCCTCTAAGGAAGGCCTTGCCTGTTTCCCAGAAAAGATTCGGGTTTTCCATATGGATAGAGTTAGCCGCGGAGTATTCCGACCAAGCTTCCTCCATATAGTTTTGATAGTCAGCATTGTTGTGAAGATAGGACGGGAAGCGGCAAATGTAGGGAGAGGAACACAGGTCAGGAGTGTCCAGTGAAGTGGTTATGGGCGCGTGGTCTGAGATAGCGATATCGTGAATATCAGCATCTGAGATCAGCGGTAAAAGGCTGTCGGTGAAAAAGAGGTAGTCAGTTCTAGTGAAGATGTTGTGAGGATTGGAGTAGAAGGTGTATTCTCGGTTAGTTGGGTGATGGATTCTCCAGACATCATGAAGGGAAAGAGAATCCATAGTGTGTGCAAAATGGGTATGCTCGGAGGGGGTAGGCGGTGACCGCTGTTGTTTGGGGTGGGATCTGTCTTCCAAGGGATGCATAGTTCTGTTAAAGTCTCCTCCCACTATATGCGGTAGGTGAGGGGTGCGGAGCAGCCAGGTAGACAGCTCATTAAGAAATTGTTTACCGGGGTTGTTTGGGGCATAGATATTGGACAATATCAATTCTCTAGTCCCTATTTTTAATTGGATGGAGATAAAACGGCCCTCGTGTCCATGTGAACCTTCAATACTTTGCAGGGAAGATTCTTGTGGATTAGAACGAGGACTCCAGCCCAGGACAGTGCCTACCCAAAGTTTTTTCATGCGATGGAAATCAGGGGGGGTGAGGTGGGTTTCCTGGAGTAATGCAATGTCAGTTTTAAGTCTCTTCAGGTGGCGGAGAATTTTTAGTCGCTTGACAGGGGACCTAAGCCCTTTGACATTCCAGGAGGTGACTTTCATAGTGGCAGTTTCGCACGAGTGAGATGTGGGGGTATGGGACACGCCTGTTGAGTGGACCCGAGGAGGAGTATGGAAATAGCTGCTTGAGGCAGGGTGAGCTGTCTGTCAAAGAGCGACGGGACCCGAGCGTCTGGTATTCGGAGTCTGTTGTGGTTGGGGGGGGGGATAGAGAAGGGGAGCAAAAGGGGGAAATGAGATCAAAAAAACACAACAAATACACAATAGCAAATTAACTTCACTTTTTTCCGCATAGAGTCTCTGCGCAAACCAGCTCACCCCAACTATCCAGACACAGGGGCAAGTGCGAGCCCTATTTAAACAGTGTCTTCAGCCATGACAGAGTGCCGCCATAGTTAGAGGATTGGGATGGAGTTGTGTACCCAGAGAAGCTATCGGTGAAATATCAACCCCTGGCGGGGAGGAAAATTGAGTAAAACAGGTACAAACATTATCGTAAACAAATGGTAAAGAACAAGAGGAGCGCCACCTAAGAGTGGGCCAAATACCTGAGATAGTGTCCGCAGTAGGCAAATGTGCTGCTAGCCTGCCATATCACTATGAATCGAGTGAGAGGCTCAGCGAGCCAGAATAGTCCGTGTCAGCGGTGCACAGAGCCAGATGATCTGAAACGCTTTGGGGAATCTTTCCTCGGGCTCCTTTGTTCCAGTTGGCGGTTGGTTGGAGAGGCTTTGTGAGGAGATTCCGTGTACTCGGCAGAGCGCATTGAGCGCAGGAAAGCTTCCGCTTCTGAGGCGTCTTGAAAGGCCAGCTGATCCCCATTGGGGGCTTTAAGACGGAGAGTCGCCGGAAAGGCCAGCGTAAATTTTATCTGACGCTGAAATAGTTCAGTACAGACTTGTTGGAAGGCTTTCCTCTTTTTTGAGACCTCCAGGGAATAGTCAGCGAATATCAGAATTTTGATACTGTCAATTTGACAAGATCTGGTATTCCTGAACTTTTGCAGGATGGTGGATTTGTGGTCGTAATTGAGGTACTTCACAATGATCCGGCGAGGTGATTTGCAGTCGGGGGCGGCGGCTCCCATGCGGTGAGCTCTTTCAACCTTGCAAGGTCCGGGAAGGCCCAGCGCTTCTGGAATGCGTCTGGCGCAGAAGTCCATTAGGTCGGGTGATTGTAAAGATTCTGGCACCCCCACAAATCTTAGATTGTTCCGTCTGGACCTATTTTCCAAGTGGTCCAGCTTTTGGAGTATATATTGGTTTGTTTTGTCTTGAGCCTGTTCGGTGGCTTGCGCCTGGTATATGTCTTCTTCCAGATTGGAGAGGTGATGTTCAACTTCATCTAATCTCGTGGAGTGCTCTCCTAGTTGGGCTGTGATCTGTCGCATTCCCGCATCCATGGCCTTTTCCACTGAGGCAGATATCATGGGTAACAAGAGGGCAGCCGCTGCCTGGGCTATACGCTCTGTATTGCTGTCTCCCATAGTTTGAGCGACAGGTGGGGGGAGAGAAGCCGGGAGCATGGAGGGGGACGGGATGTGGGAGCTTACCTCGATCTCCGGTAAGTCCGCTGTGGTGATGTGAGAGGCATTCCTGCACCATGGATTGCTACCTACTCAGGCCTGCATCCCCAGCCTCAAGTATTCAAGATGATGCGGCGAACCCATCAGAACACCACGCACCTGAGGCAAGTACCCTCTTTGATATACCCCGCATTTGAGCTCAGGGATCTCTCACCCCACTAACAGCAGAAGTGTTAGATGAAAAACTGCATTCTCTGCTCCAGAACCTCGCTCACAATATTGCACAAGAGGTGGGGAAACTTGCTAAGGAACTGACAGGGGAAATTGTACAATTGGGAGAATGTACTGACACCCTGGAGACAAAGTTTGATGAACTTATACACTATGTACAGGTCCTGGAAGATGAAAATGGTATATAGTATCCTATACGTGACATCCAGGAAAGTGATGCCTTCCTGCGCAACTTGGGCCTTCCATCCCTCCCCAAAGAAGATTCTGTACTGCTTCCTGCTATTCCTAAACCACCGTCAGTTCCAAGTAGCATTTGGATCCCAGTGTCACAGAAGCATCACAAATATACCTTCACACCTCAGAGTGTCCAGATTCCCAACCTGATAGACACCACTGCAAATTTGGGTTATGATCTCTGCTTTTTCCTGGCCCCCTGACATTTTTTTTATGTCGCCAGTGTCCCCATACCAGAGATATTTTCTCCCCATGGCCATGTGGTGCACCACTTGCTGTAACTATTCCATCCTGGTTATATGTTTAATCCTTTTTCTGTTTAATCACATCATTTTGTATTCCAGGCTCTCATATTCCAAAAGACAGTTAGGGATGCTCCCTCCCCATTTTTTTGGAGGTCCCCGTGTCCTTCTTCCTAGTCCAAGGATTTGGCCCTGGCTCCCTGGAGGCTCTCTACTCTCCAGATTTCTTGATGTGATTTTGATCCAAGAGACTCATTTACGCCCTCGGGGGGGTCCTTTAAATTTGCCAGGAAATGCTTCCCAACAGCTTTTATGGCCTCTGACCCTTCTGGGAAAGCAGTGATGGTGATTTTAATTAAATGTACGCTCATGCCCCCTGCAAATAAAATCTTCATATTTAGACCCCCATGGCAGATTTATTATCTTGGATTGCACATTCCTCACCAATTCTTATACTTTAGTTAATGTCTATGCTCCTAACTCTGGCCAAATTCAGTTCCTCTCTACCGTGTTTGACAACTTAGACAAATTCTCCCAACCCTTTCCGATCATAGGCGGAGATTTCAATATGACTATGTCCCCTTGCAAAGATAGACGTTTACGATTTCCCTCCACAGCGGCTTCTACAGTCAACCGCCTCTTGGCCACGTAATCTCCTAGATGTTTGGAGAATTAAGCACCCCACACATAAGCAGTATACATTCTACTCTCATCCCCATAAGCTTTACTCTAGACTGGACTACTTCTTTGTATCCTCCCCCTTTTTGGCGTCCTCAGAAATGAATCCCATAACCTGGTCTCATCACTCCATTGCCCTATCCTCCCCCTGCCATTGGCGTCTCAACAAATCCTTACTCTGTATTCCACAGACTAGAGAACACCTATCCAGCAGCCTGTCTGAGTTCTCCCAACTTAATGATAACACAGTCTCGGAGACCTGCACCTTGTAGGAATCACATAAGGCCATCTTCTGGGGTCAATGTATTTCTATGGGCTCCCGCTTAAAAAAAGATGCAGCGTTCCAACGCTCTTATATTCTGTTCAAACTACATAAAGCTGAGAGGCTGAGAGGCTCTTGGTGTCTTCCCCCACAGTGGTTAGGCTCCAAATTGTTATTTTTCTACAAAACCAGCTCTGATCCCTGGATATGAAGAGAATTGATAAATCTCTTTTGTGGTCCATACAGAAATTCTACAATTATTCTAACAAACCTCACAGAATGCTGGTGAATAAATTGAAACCTCGCCCCTTCCATTCATCCCCAGATTTTCTCATGTAAACTAATGATAACCCCGCTTACTGTCCTCTTACCATGTCCAAAGTATTTGGAGAATTTTATCACATTATAGAACTGTCTAAAAACAGACCCCAACTTTATGTTGCAGAGTGGTCATATCCCACTCTCAACAATCAAGAATACATAATCTCAAATATGCTACAGTAAAGCTATAATATTAGCAGCACTAAAACTTAAAACTAGAAAAATAGTGTCCAAATTTAAATTAATGAATCATAAGTCGATTGATATAGTTCATATGGAGTATGTGTCCAAATTGAATCCTGTCCCCACACCGCGTGTGAAAACTCCTCCCACTCTGCTATTCTTTCAAGGAGCAGTGTTCCCAGGTTGAGATGACAGCTGATCGAACAGCGTAGGTAGCTGTGTGGTCACACACTGACTCATTTCATCATCATTTCATCTGTAAAGTGGCACATTTTTCACGTGTTTAGAATAGTACCACAGCAAAATGACATTTCTAAAGGAAAAAAAATCATTTAAAACTGCTTACGGCTGTAAATTGATCATAGTTACATAGTTACATAATAGGTGAGGCCGAAAAAAGACACAAGTCCATCAAGTCCAACCTATGTGTGTATTTATATGTCAGTATTACATTGTATATCCCTGTATGTTGTGATCATTCAGGTGCTTATCTAATAGTTTCTTGAAACTACCAATGCCCCCCCACTGAGACCACCGCCTGTGGAAGGGAATTCCGCATCCTTGCCGTTCTTACAGTAAAGAACCCTCTACATAGTTTAAGGTTAAACCTCTTTTTCTTCTAATTTTAACGAGTGGCCATGAGTCTTGTTAAACTCCCTTCCATGAAAAAGTTTTATCCCTATTGTGGGGTCACCAGTAGGGATGAGCTTGGTGTTCGAGTCGAACATACATTCCACTTGAACATCTGCTGTTCGCACATTCGGTGAATAACGAACGTTATCGGCCATTTGCGCCAAATTCGTGTGGCGCTCACGGCCCACAATGCACTGCGCCATCGCAGTGCATTGCTGGCTCATGATTGGCCAAGCATGCACTGTGTCCCCGCATGCTTGGCCAATCACAGCGCCAGTAGCGAGGAGAGCCATGATTGCTCATTCCTGCACTACAAATAGAGTATATGGGAGAGGTTGCAGTGTCGTGGCACCAGCACCAGTGCCTAAGGCCCAATTTTCAGCCCCTGTTTAACAGGGGCGTTTAATTACAATTTTTGATGCAATGCTTTGCAGCAGGGCTCATTCCTGCACCACAACTAAAGTATATGGGAGAGGTTGCAGTGTCGTGGCACCAGCACCAGTGCCTAAAGCCCAATTTTTCTGCCCCTGTTTAACAGGGGCGTTTAATTACAATTTTTGATCCAATGCTTTGCAGCAGGGCTCATTCCTGCACTACAAATAGAATATATGGGAGAGGTTGCAGTGTCGTGGCACCAGCACCGGTGCCTAAGGCCCAATTTTTCAGCCCCTGTTTAACAGGGGCATGTAATTACAATTCTTGATATAATATTTCACAGCAAGAGTCACTTTGAGGGCTTACAATGTTGTTTCGCCATTACTGCAGAGCATATAGGGCAGGCCCCTACTTTCAAACATCCAACTTACAAACGTCTCCTACTTGCAAATGGAAGGAGACAACGGGAAGTGAGATGAAAAAAGACGGACGGCAAAACAAATTATACAGGGGTGATAACCCTTCCCTATGTTTTCCAAAAAGCTTAAAAATAGATTTTTTGACTGGAGCTACACTTTAAAAATGTACCAGTTGAAAATTACAAACAGATTCTACTTAACACAACAAACCTACAGAGTCCCTGTCTTGTTTGCACCACCTGTATACTGCTGTTCTGAGTATATAGGGCCTGGGGACCCCACGCCTTTCCTTTTTTTAATATGGATTGGGTACGGGGTTCCCCTTAATATCCGTACAAGACCCAAAGGGGCTAGTAATGGGCAGGGGGGCTACCCATGCCATTTTTCTCAATGATTTTCATTCATATTGCCGGAACCAGATATTACATTAAAACCGCAAGCAATTTTAAATTACTTTTTTTTCCGTTAAATGTCATTTTGTGCAGGGACTGTTCTAAACACGGGAAACACGTGGCACTTCACAGGCATACTATAGACACCCCCAGGCACGATATTTAAAGGAATATTTCACTTTTTTTTCACTTTAATCGTCATTAAAATCAGTGCTCCCGAAAAAACAGACGTTTTTTCAAAACATTTTAGGCATTGACCCATGTCCCCTGGGGCAGGAGCCAGGTCCCCAAACACTTTTTTTTTTTAATTTCAATAGTTTTTTATTAAATTTTCAAGAAAGTTTACATGAAACATACAAAGAACGAATGCTTTTCAGCAAATATTAGTACAGCCGACTGATAGACAGTAATCAGAACATATAAAACCTGAGGTTACACACAAAATCTTCTGTATGACAGTAACAGTAAAGGAGGAGAATCTTCGTAAGATAGTTCTGGGCTAAGCTCGAGGCGTCCGTGCACACCCCGAGCCATGCCTCTGTTAATCTCAGGCCTTATGGGTCCCCCGCCCCCGACCGCCCCAAAAGGGATCACACTGCAGCCGGAGGCCGAGGACCCGCCCTACAGCTCCTTACATAATTTCAAATAAGTGATGAAACATTTGACAGCAGCAGCAGATTTAACCTCTAACTTGCTTTAGCTAGACCCAAACTACCTCTTAGATAATACTTAAACACCCCAGTCGGATCTGTAATCATGAATGTGTATCAGTATCAATGTGCGAAATAACAAAGAAAAAGGAAAGGAAACAAGAAAAAATAGAGAGGGAGGAGAAAAAGAAGATAAAAGAGATCAAAGAGGTGTAGGTACCTAGGCCCCATTTGTTATTTCCAGTTACACGGTGTTGCGCCTATTACCATATTGTTTATGCCATTCCACCCAAGGCCTCCAGATTTGAATTCTAGAATGGAGTCTGTTCTGGGAAGCCAGAAACATAATTTCATACGTAACATGTAAGTTAATTGTCTCAATTACTTTCGCTACAATAGGAGGGTCTGGGTTCGCCCATTTCCTCGTTATCTCTAATCGTGCCCCTAGCAGGATCTGAGACAGGGCGTGTCTATGTGAGTGGGGGAATGAATCTATACCTAAAGATAAGAGTGCAAGACCCGGATCACCCCTCCTTTGCGTACTTAAGACGCCACTTATAATTTCAAAAACATCCTTCCAGAATTTTGTCAGTTTTGGGCAGGCCCATAGAATATGTAATAGGGATCCCCTTTGCCCGCACTGTCGCCAACAAAGTGGCGACCTGCCCGGGTCGAACCCAGCCAATCTTGTGGGCGTTAGATACCACCGCAACAAGATTTTCTGGTACAATTCCCATAGATTTACGCTTTTAGTGGCTTTATAAACAGACACTATAGCGGCCTGCCATTGCTCGATGGTCCAATGCTCTTGTAAGTCTAATTCCCAGGTTCTCATGGAGGGGGATTTAAGAAAGACCTTCTTCTGGTGTAGGGAACCATAGAATAGAGAGATACCTCAAATGGAAGTGTTTGAATTATGAAGGTAAGCATAAACTTGCTGAGGTATAGCAGTAGACATATCCCCAATGGTCTGCAATAAGTGCGCGATTTGGGTATATGCATAGTGATCCCTTGGCTGCAAAGCGTATTCAATCTGGAGAGTGCGAAAAGTTTTAAGGGCAGGCCCAATTTTCAAATCGTCCACTAAGGCGATTCCTCTGGACAGTGTGTAATGTGTAAATTCGGGATCAATACTTGTAGGCTCGTAATGGAGTGCTGTACGACCCTGACCGGGGCTGTGGTTAAGGAATCCTTAAGAAAGAGATTCCACGTCTGCAATGTTGCCTTCACAGTGGGTGGCAAGTGTGGCGGGAAGCGTTGCATGAATCTGCTAGACATAAGTAAGTCGCACAACCTTCCATTAGGAGATTGGTATGATTCCCCCAAACACTTTTTAGGACAATATCTTGCATATTAGCCATTAAAATTAGCACTTTTTATTTTGAACGTTCGAGCCCCATAGACTTCAATGGGGTTCTAAAGTTCGTACGAATTTTCGGTCCGTTCGAAAGTTCTGGTGTGAACCGAACTGGGGGGTGTTCGGCTCATCCCTAGTCACCAATATGGTATTTGCATATTGAAATCATATCCCCTCTCCAGCGTCTATTCTCCAGAGAGAATAAGTTCAGTGCTTGGAACCTTTCCTCAGAACTAATATCCTCCAGACCCTTTATTAGCTTTGTTGCCCTTCTTTGTCCTCACTCCATTTCCAGTACATCCTTCCTGAGGACTGGTGCCCAGAACTGGACAGCGTACTCCAGGTGCGGCCGGACCAGATTATTGTAGAGAGGGAGAATTATCATTTTATCTCTGGAATTAATCCCCTTTTTAATGCATGTCAATATTCTGTTTGCTTTGTTAGCAGCAGCTTGGCATTGCATGTCATTGCTGAACCTATCATCTACTAGGACCCTTAGGTCCTTTTTCATCCTAGATTCCCCCAGAGTTACTCCCTCCAGTGTATAGACTGCATTCATATTTTTGCCACCCAAATGCATTATTTTACATTTTTCTACATTGAACCTCATTTGCCATGTAGTTGCCCACCACATTAATTTGTTCAGGTCCTTTTGCAAGGTTTCCACATGCTGCAGATAATTATTGCACTGCCTGATGTACTAATGGCCTATCTCATTTCTTGAGGCCTAACATGCAAGGACAGCACAAATATCCTCAAAACGCCCATATAGACTAATTTATGTGTGGGTTATGGAGTCTAAGTCAAGGATAACCTAAGATAAGGTTTATAGCAGATGTTATCAAGTAGAAGCTGATTGTCTCCCTATGAAATTCCCCAGTGGTCAGAGTAATATGTACAGTGCAAAGGTGACCAGGCCCATGGATAAGGGAGAGTTATCAACAGCTAAGGCTGAAAAGGGTTTATGCACATTAGTCAAGGGAATCCTGCCACATTGTGCTAAGTCCCTATCAATGAAATTACTAACAGCACCCGAATTTTTGAATCCAGAGAGGTGATGAGAAAACTTGGCATCACTAAGCTGTGTAGGAACAACCAGTACTTAAATACTTGTGGCGGGAACTTGTCACTGCATAATCTGAAGAAGCAGCCCCCACCCGCACTAGACTCTTGGCATTATCTGGTTTATTAGGGCAGCTGGTGACAAAGTGGCTGTGGTTTCCACAATATAAGCAGAATCCCTGAGATCTTTTTCTAGCCTTTTCCCCAGAGGATAAATGGGTAGTGCCAATTTTCATGGGCTCCTTCTGGAGAGGTTGAGAGGGCTCAGGAAGGTCTGATGAAGAAGAAAAAGGCAGCGTAGTAGGGGCCAAGAAACAAACCTTTCAGCACACCTTTCCCGTATGCGCCTGTCTATACAGATGGTTACTTGCATGGCTTCATTCAATGACTTTGATTCAGGGTAGTACACTAAGTACCGTATATACTCGAGTATAGGCCGACCCGAATATAAGCCGAGGCCCCCAATTTACCCCCAAAAAAACTGGCAAACTTATTGACTCGTGTATAAGCCGAGGGTGAGACATGCCTGTCCATCCCTGTGTGTGTGTCCATCCCTGTGTGTGTGTCCATCCCTGTGTGTGTGTCCATCCCTGTGTGTCCGTCCATCCCTGTGTGTCCGTCCATCCCTGTGTGTGTGTGTGTCCATCCATCCATCCATCCCTGTGTGTGTGTGTCCATCCATCCATCCATCCATCCATCCCTGTGTGTGTGTGTGTCCATCCATCCATCCATCCCTGTGTGTGTGTGTGTGTCTCCATCCATCCATCCATCCCTGTGTGTGTGTGTGTGTGTCTCCATCCATCCATCCATCCCTGTGTGTGTGTGTGTGTCTCCATCCATCCATCCATCCCTGTGTGTGTGTGTCTCCATCCATCCATCCATCCCTGTGTGTGTGTGTGTGTCTCCATCCATCCATCCCTGTGTGTGTGTGTGTGTGTGTGTCCAGCCTACCTGTGTCCCGAGCCTGTGTCCCGAGCCTCCGTCCCGTGCCTTGCCTCCTTGCCTCCGTCCCGTGCCGTGCCTTGCCTCCTTGCCTCCGTCCCGTGCCGTGCCTTGCCTCCTTGCCTCCGTCCCGTGTCGTGCCTTGCCTCCGTCCCGTCCCGTGCCGTGCCTTGCCTTGCCTCCGTCCCGTGCCTTGCCAGGATCGCCGCTCTTCGTCGGCGCCTCGGCGGCCATTCTAAAATTCAAAAGCCCCGCCTCCGCCTCCGCCTGTGATAGGCGGAACACTGAATTTCCCAGCAGCCTGTGTTCCGCCTATCACGGACATCGTCTCATCCTCGTACTACGGACGAGGATGAGACGATGTCCGTGATAGGCGGAACACAGGCTGCTGGGAAATTCAGTGTTCCGCCTATCACAGGCGGAGGCGGAGGCGCGGCTTTCAAATTGTAGTATGTCCGCCGTCTGTCTGCTCGATACGCTGATCGAGCAGTCAGACGGCGATGACTCGAGTATAAGCCGAGGGGGGCACTTTCAGCCTCAAAAAAGAGGCTGAAAATCTCGGCTTATACTCGAGTATATACGGTAATCTTTGATAGAGTCTTATAAGCCTAAAGCCATAAGCCTATTGTTCCGCGTTGCGTTTACCCTGATGTAATGACCTAAGGATAAATTCTGCTGAGTGGATATGGTCAGGATCATCATAGAGTAAACATAGGGCCTTGAAAAAAGCTTCAACTGACCCTCTGGCTAGGTCATCTGTGAGGAGAATAAAAGCCCAAGACTGGGGGGTCTCCCTGCAACCATGTAATAATCAGGTTAGTCTTAAGCTTAAAATAAAGCATGAAATAATTTTTTAAGCTGCAAAATATATGAGGATATGGCTCAGCATTACTGCTGGAGGTACATTTTACATGCACAGACATTTCCTGGACTTGACTTGTCAGTTTTTTACATTCTCATCAGCAAATAATCTTGTGTAGAGTCCATCTTTACAGATTTTTCTTTGTTAAAGGGTTTTTACCCCAGCGTAGATAGTCAGACACTATAGCTGGTTACTGTGTTATTCACCTATAGCAGCCCCTTTCCCATAGTGCAAGCGAGTAATCAGTTGCACCCAGGACTTGCACACTGCTATAGTGCCTGGCTACTATGCCATAGCACAAGTGAACTGAGCAATGCAAACAGGTACTTGCGGTTGGGAGACAAGCAGAGTGGTTAAATGACAGTCCAGGTAAAAAGCAGGCAAAATTCAGAGAATAGTCATCATCCAATCCAAGGTTATATACAGGGAAATCCAATCTTGCAGAGCAGGGCAGACAGACAGGGAGCTTGATCAGGTTATACGCACATTATCACTCTCTAGCACAAGCATGAGACTGAAGGTTTGGCTGGCTTATGTCAGGTTTGGTTTCCACCCAGAGACTGACCACATTAATCAACTTGCAGGTGGACAGACAGACAAGGAGAAATCCATAGCCAAAATCAGGATGCTGGAATGAGGAGAAGGAGCACTAGTTGCTACTGACAGCGTAGAGTTGTTCCCTAAATACATAACAGACACTTTTAAGTTTGTATTAGGCCCATCCCCCTCATCCACCCCAGGTTTGTCCTGGGCGCTGGATGACTTTGTTCTGGCACTAGATGGACTGATGTCTCTTTTTAACTTTATCAACTATGTATCTATGTAGGATTAAGAACAAGAAAAGTTATTTGCAATAGGGACCGAGAGAAAACAGTTTTAGTACAGTGGAGATGGGTTAAAGCTCCTGAAAATGTTTTTACTGATGTTTGTGCCGTCCTTTTCTGGTGACATCCAATCCACCCAGGTCTTCTATGGATGTTCCAGAGACAGGAAATAAGTCAAAAACCTCCCCAGTGAAGCCACAGACAGAAATAGAAACCTGGCAGAGATGTTTACTTTTACACACTCTATACATAAAAAATAGCTTTAGCTAGGCTTCAACATTCCTTCAGATGCAAGTATAAGAACTATAAATGGGCCCCTATACAGGAGAAATAGTTTCTGCTCTATTGTGATGCACTGTAGCACTGCACTGCAATGCACCACAACACACCACAACATGTGCTATGGTAATGTATTTGTTCCCACAAAATAGTGATGTAAACAAGTTCTTAAAAACATTATTTTCCCATACAACTTTATTAAGTTCTGTAAGGTGCCAACATGGTCACTTTAAATTGCAAAATGGCTTCCAAAGCACCAATATATATATTTTTTTACTGTTTTTTAGAAAAAAATAGATTTCCCTTTTAACATTTAGATATTTCCTCTGCTATGAACCTAATCAGCCTTACAAACATAAATCAATAACCCTATATTAGTTACAAGGTTGCTGCAAATGCCAGTTAGCTTTGAAGCACTCTTTTTGTAGTATGTTTTTACTTTGGATATTTGTTATACAAAATTTTGTCTGAAAATAATCCTAGCTGAGAATCAAAAGCTCTGCAATCAAAGAGAAAAAATTAGAGAAATAAGAACCCAAAGCTAAACTTTAAGCCCTCGAAATCTTCCCTTCCGGCCTTTAAAACTTACAGCACATTCTCCATTGATTTTCCCACAAATATTCATATTCACTTCAGATTTTTTTTTAGTTCCAGCTAAGTCAGCAAATCCCCTAACTGCTACTCTCATCATCAACACCTCTATGTTCATTTTTTTTAATATGAAATAGGCTTTGTTGCATGGGAAAGCCCTTATAATGGTATAAAGTAAGATCTCTAGACACTAATAAATGCATTACTTTCACATTACTGTATGGAATACAGCTTCAATCTTCCATTTCTTCAGTGATACCTTTTAAATTGCCATATTGTCACGACATTTGTACTGATTCTGTATTGGATGTATTGTAATAATATTTTATTCACAGATGTACCCCAGTCATTCCAGCTAATTTTAGGTTTACTATTAAATAC
The DNA here is from genome assembly GCF_037356315.1 of Lithobates pipiens. Taxonomy (NCBI): domain Eukaryota; kingdom Metazoa; phylum Chordata; class Amphibia; order Anura; family Ranidae; genus Lithobates; species Lithobates pipiens. The sequence goes on from NW_027507790.1 coordinate 73,587,464, forward strand.
AAATTTTCCTAAAATTATGACAACCTACTTAGGAATTTAGTCTGAATTTAAAATGATCCAGGGTCAGCTTGGGTTGAAATTCAAGTATGTTTATATTACAGCCATTATACTGCCTACGTGCTTTAATTTAATATTATTATTCAAAAACTTTCTTTACAGGGATTTTACTTAGTTATTTTCCACAAAATCTGTCAAAGTTTCTATTAAAAACCAACTCCAGATTATGGGGATTATTTACTAAAGGCAAATCCACTTTGCACTACGAGTGCAAACTACAAGTGAAAAGTGCACTTGAAATTGCACTGAAAGTGCACTTGGAAGTGCAGTCGCTGTAAATATAAATACATTTAGTATTTAGCCTGAGCTGATTCTCCTAAGCTTAGCATGTTGCTTGCTTCTGCCTGTTACTGTTCAGGAGATTCTATTAATCAGTGTGGGGAGGACACTCTCTTATGAATATTTATGAATATTTGCATGACCCAACCAATTTCTAAAGTGTGTGTTCAGAGATATGTTTTCAGGAGATCATAAATATTTAGAGCACCTTTTCAGAGAGTTATCTTTACCTCCTAGCCTTCTCTCTGGAGAGGTGTGTCTGTCTATACTCTATATCTCTGCCTGGGCCTTGCCTCAGTCAGATACAATTCCTGGAGGCCAAGAACTTTAGCTGCTTGCTAGTGTGTATATATGGATTTATCCATCATTTATCAATCTAGATGTTCTTGACTGCTCTAAAAAGTCAAGGGCCAACTTTATTAGATTTATCACATTGTAACTCTGTAGCTGCTCTTACAGGATCATAAGTCTGCATGTGGCTGCTCCCACAGGGCTAGCAACTGTCGTGAGGTTGCTCTTGAACGGCTTACTACTATTTCAGATTACCTGAGCTATTTATGCTATTTATTTGTATCCTGCACCCATAAGGCCTCTCTCCTGTAATTGCATTTAGCAATAAAAGCTACAAGGTGACTGCAATCAACTTAGTAATACTTGGGGATCATCCTGCATCACCCCAAGAGTTGGTCAGGTGGTGGCACCAAACATAGGACTCATTGTCATTTTTGGCCTATAGTTACCCATAGAAACTGGCATAAAAGTGTGAATATTGTCCTGGTGCTGTGGGGAACACATTTCTGTGGACTGTCTTTTTGAGAAAATGCAAGAAAGATTGTTGCAAAGCTGTATTTTGTTGTGGGGAAGTATATTTTGCTGGATCAAAGGATTGCAAGCATATGTCACATTGAATGGTGATCTGAGGGTTAATTTCCCAGGAGGCTGTCCTAGATACTTCCTCACAGGAAGATTTCATGCCAGCATAGTAAGGAAAAAAGTTGGAGCTATTGGTCTCTCATCATACATGTGCATTCTGCAGAGAGAGACAACTCATGTGAAATTGTTCTGAAAAGATGGTGTTATACTGCTTTTATGGCTAATCCACTTTGCGCTACAAGTGCACTCCAAGTGAGCTTTCAGTGCAATTTCAAGTACACTTTGAACTTGTAATTTGCACTTGTAGTGGATATGCCTTTAGTAGATAACCCCCTAAGTCTCACTCCTCCTGATGCTGTATGTTGTATGTATTTATACTAAGTGATAGTTTTGTATGCTTATGTCCCTTCTCCATAGTTTTTTCTACATATCAACAGGACTCAACAGGACTCAAGTGTTATATTGCAGTTTCAGCCATTTTTCAGGTAGGTATTGTTTGTTTTCCTCACGGTTTTCAGGGGTGGTTATTTTCATTAGTCAATCCCTACTTGTTGGTACATATGCATTGTTTCTAAGTGGTAGTTTCGTGTCTTGTTTTCTTTCCATAGTGGTGTTACTACGGTTCAACATATTCAACATATTCTTTTGTTTTATTTTGTTTTGTTTTACCATTAGGCATGAAAAGAAAGGCAATGCTCTTCGTTGTGCAGTGAAAGAGCAATACAACTTTGACACTCTGTGAGCAGGGCCAGATTAAGAATATCATGGGCTTGGTGCTGAGGATTATGGTGGGGCTTTTTATTTAAAAAAATAAAAAAATAAAATTAAAAATACAATATTTTTTTGTTATAACTAATTAAATAGAGAGAGGGAGGATGAGAGAGAGAGAGAGAAAGGGGATGAGAGAAAGGTGAGGGGCAAGGGAGGGAGGATGAGAATAGAGGGGAGATTAGAGAGAGAGGATGCAAATGAGCATGTGTGGAAGTAACAACAACACAGCCTGGCCAAGGCAACTGACCGAAGGCAAAGAACCCAGAAGGATGACAGGGTGAAGATGGAACAAATGTGTGCCCATTCTAGAGCTGGTAACAATGAGAATATTCAATATCATTTTAAAGAACTGTTTTTGTGTGTAAGAGGCATAGGCGAGGAGTATGGATGGTATAAAAGTGGGAAGTATGTGCAGATGAGGAAGAAGAATGTGGAGGGTATGTCAGTGGGCAGTATGTATCGTAGAGGAGTACGGAAGGTATGATGGGGGCAGTATGTACAGGAGAGTAGCATGGAAGGTATTATGAGGGTGGTACATACAGGAGAGGAGTGTGGAGAGAAAGATAGTTGACAGTCTGTACAGGAGAGGAGTGTGGAGGGTAAGACAGTTGGCAGTATGGAGAGGATTGTGGAGGGTATCACAGTGGGTAGTATGTACAGGAGAGGAGTGTGGAAGGTATGATGGGGCAGTATGTACAGGAGAGTAGTGTGGAAGTTATTACGAGGGTGGTATATACAGGAGAGGAGTGTGGAGAGAAAGATAGTTGGCAGTATGTACTAGAGAGGAGTGTGGAGGGTATGACACCTGGCAGTATGGAGAGGAGTGTGGAGGGTATCACAGTGGTCAGTATGTACAGGAGAGGACTGTGGAGGGTATGACAGTGAGCAGTATGTACAGAAGAGGAGTGTGGAGGGTATGACAGTGGACACTATGTATAGGAGAGAAGTGTAGAGGGTATGAAAGTGGGCACTATGTACAGGTGAGGAGGATGTAGGAATTTGGGAAGGAAGAATGTAAAGGTTTGTGGAAGGATGTTTAGGGACTGCGTAGTGGTTAAGCAGGCCATGCATGAATTAAAATTAAGCCAATTAAGCAGACACCAGATATAGTCTATATATGGGCTAGCTGGTTGTACACAAGTCAATCTATTAATCAACTTGAGTACAGCCAGCCTGTCAGGTTTTTCCCAACAGTCAATGTTGCCAGCTATAGTTAGCAACACTGATCATTGTATTCTGTGGGTTGGAAAGGCTCTCCACTGGCAGAACATAATAACACTGCAGGATTGATTCCCCCATCCACAGGTCAGCAGGTGAGAGGGTGTGAGGTGACTGGCTGGGGTGAGAGGTATGTCAGCCGGAAGGGGATGTGAGGTGATCATGGAGGGATATCAATCAGCGGGTGGGGGTAGTAATTGGGAGTGATATCTTTTGGAGTAGGGTCTGTCATCTGCAGGTTGGGAAATGGTCACCTGTGAAATAAGTTGAAGGGAGGTGGCTAACATGGAAAGTGGCTGGGGAGTGACCTGGTTGGTGGTGAGTGTGAAATGAATGATGTGTTTCAAGTTTCTTTCACATTTGCAGTAATGCTTACTGCCCTCTGAAAAGTGATCTGTGGTGTATTGCTTTTCAACGAGTGGTATGGCAGCAGCTCACAGGCGTTCATGAGCTGCTACTGCCACCTCCTTTTTTTTTTTACATTACTGAATGCCAGTTTTACATTGTTGTACTATGCTGCTACTGCAAGCGAGTTTGACAGGTGGTGCTGCCTGTCAAACTCTGTAGGCTCAAGGCTGTCCATTGAGCTCAGTGCCTCCGACAAGAAGTGAGGAGAAGCACTGTGAGCTTATCCTCTCAGTCTGCTTCAGAGTGTGCTTGTATTTAAACTGGCCGTTCCGTATGTAGCTTCTGAGAGGCTGCACAAGGAGCCCCGTATCTCCAGGACCATAGGTGATAGGAGCCTCAAATTGTGACCAGTAGTTGGGTAAACCTTCAGCTACCTACCCCCTAAATGTGGGTTCTCTGTAACCCCTGGTCGCCGAGCCATGACCCTTAATGTCAATCTTTTTTTTTTTGTGAATTTTGTTTTTTTTTACACCTTAAGGTAAGGGGCCTGGAGCTGCAGCTCCAATAGCCGCTATGTTAATCCGGCCCTGTCTGTGGGCAGAATAGTTGTAGAAGAACATGTATGTTCCCAATCATGCAGCATTGCTAATAAAAAAATTATATTTTTTTACCTTTCATATGTTTCTAAGGAGAAGACAACTGATTCTATGAACTCCTGGGAGGCGAGTGTCTTTGTTCCCACACAAAGCGAGTTATGCCTCATTAACATAAAATTCACTTTTCTGACTTTTTACCCCTTTGTTCAGATCTAGTTTACAGCTGATAATGAGGAAGTAAGAGACAAACAAATGAAAGCCAAAATTCAGCTATCACCTTTTGCAGTTAAAGCAACCATTTTTTTTTTCTTTAAAAAAAAAAAAAAGTTAAACTATATGAATAAATATATGAATAAGCTGACAGTTATAAACAAGCCAGGCAGTGTTATACTCTTTGTTCTAATTCTTGAATCTGGGACTTTCTTTGGAGATTGGTCTGATAACCTCCCTGGCGGTATGATTATTTCAGATTTTAGGTGCTGAAAGCGGTACCATTATTTTGCATGGAAATTTGGCGTTTTATATTGTAGGCCTGCAATTCTTAGAAATAATTCACTTAAATCCGTCCAAACAAGAGTCTAATAGACATCCCGGGTATGATAAAATTTGAAATATGAAATCATAAATTATAATATAATATTATATATATATATATATATATATATATATATATATATATATATATTAAAATAAATAACTATAAATAATTATAACAAATAATAATATAATAATAATAAAAATTATTCAATAATGTAATGAAATCAAAAACACTGAAATATGCTGAGTTGCAGAATTGTCGCTGTCATTACTTTTAGTGTTTGATGACGAATTTCCCCACAAATTACTATCGCTCAATTCTGCAAGTGATTCTAATTTATTATCGTTGTTTTCTAGCTGGTCTATAACCACTTTTGATGTAAACGGACATTTTTTGGTTGCTATTGACAATCTCCAGTTTCCTGGCATAAAGAACAGTATTTATAATATAAAACTGCATGCAGGACACTGGACAGACCACTAGGGACAAAGGGGATGTGTAATTATTTGATACAGTACTGTAATCTGTAAGATTACAGTATACTGTATCTATACTGTGTATTTTACTTTTTGAATTAGGGAACGGAGACGGCACTGTCACAGATCAAGCGAGACATGGCGGCTCGCTGATCACAGCGGGGAGACATCGCTGGATCCAGGGGACAAGGTATGTAACCCCTACATGGATCCAGCGATGCGATCCCGAGTCTGGCTCGGGAATACCGCTTATGGTAATTAAATCTCACCCCGAGCCAGACTCGGGAATACCACCAGGGAGGTTAAAGGAAATTTAAAAATGATGGCTTTACTGGTAGGATCAACAGATTATAAAACGATGATACCGGGCATGCAGTAAAACAAAAACTGCTTATTTAACGTCATAGTAAAGGCTTTTTTTTTTTTTAATAACATGTCACAGGGCAGCCCCGAACCTCCTCTTCTCAGGTCCTCTGCTGGCAGTCTTGGTCCTTCCATCCTGCCGAGTGCCTCCAGAGCAAGCAGCTTGCAATTTTCACACAGAGCCGTGGCTTGGCCCCGCCCCTCTCTCTCCTCATTAGTTCACTGGCTGCGATTGTCAGCAGTGAGAGCCAATGACTCCCACTACTGTCTCAGACAATAAAGAGGGAGAACTGGGCTCAAGTAAGTATTAAGGGGGCTGGAGGGGCTGCTGCATAGAGGAGGTTTTTTACCTTCATGCATAGAATGCATGAAGGTAAAAAACCTTGAGCTTTTAGAACCACTTTAATGCTATTGACAGATTGCGTCATATATTTTTTATGTTTGCCTATATTTTTACTCCTTTTTGGACCTGTTCCCAGTTTGATTTTGGATCCTGTTCTCCAGCCAGGAAATGAAGAGGACAAAATGACACAGCTTATTTTAAAAATGATGTGGCACAGTTTTAGAAATTATAGTTGCCATGTTTCATTTTTACTAAATAAAGATATACAATAGTGATTTTACAAAGTAAGCTGATGCCAAGCAGGTGCTAACTAAGCAAATTGTATGAGTCATATAAAAATAAAAGTTGAGATATGCATAAATGCTCTTGTTTAGCCCTTGGAATGTTCCAACTCTTTTAGGGAATATCTTAGGCCGCGTACACACAGGCGGACTGTTCGCCCAACTTTGTCCGCTGAACAGTGTTTGGGCGGACAGTCCGCTCGTGTGTGGGCTTTCAGCGGACAGTTTCAGCGGACAGTTGGACGGACAAGGTTTTTCGGAATTTCCGAAAAACTGTCCGCTGAAACCTTGTTTGAGCGAACAGTCCGCCCGTGTGTAGGCTTGTTCGTCAAACAAAGTTGCGCGCATGCTCAGAAAGGATTTTCACGCCGAAAGCTATAATGCAGTGTATAGGACGTCGTATTTTTCGTCCCGTCGTACGTGCCGTTCACGTCATCGCGCACGGTTTCAGCAAACTGTTCGTCCGTCGTGTATGGCCATGTCCGTCCATGCTAAGTTTGAGCGGACTGTTTGCCGAAACTGTTTGACGGACAAAGTTGGGCGAACAGTCCGCGCGTGTGTACGCGGCCTAAGTGACTATCAGTAAAGGCCATGCACGTGCCAACCACACACTAGGTTTAAAATGAGCTTCCCTTAAAGGCATTTCAAGATCAAGGCCAGATGGTGCTAAACATGCAGTGTCTGGCAATGAAAAGATAGTAATTGATCAGTTTTGTTTTAATACCCCATTGTTCTCCACCATCATGGGGAATCCTGCCTGTAGAGTCTTTAAAGAATGAGAAAATCTGATTTACTTATCTGGAACACTTACCTTAATTTTTTTTTATCGTTTCAGAAAAAGAAGAATTCCCTAAAGGAGCACATCTGAACTGTTCCTTATGTCGTTTTTTTTTAACAAGATATGTATGTTTAATTGATGCCAACTACCACATGAGGAAGAGATAAAAAACAAAGCAATATATCACATGTTTCATGAAATATGGAGTGGCTCTGTTACATTAGTAATTGTCTCTTCCTTTTGTTTCTTGTCAGATCTTATTATACCCCATGAAGACTTTGATCAAATTATTTAATTAGATCAACCTTTCTCAGCGTGTAACACAAACTCTCAGGCACCTCCAGTCAGCAGATACCATAGTTAATTTAAGCAATCTTATTGATCTAAAAGTCTTCTTTTAAGTATTCATGATACATTAAAAATAGATGTTGTTGCATGGTGTTGTAATAAACAAAGGGCTATGGGGTTGATTTACGAAAGGCAAATCCACTGTGCACTACAAGTACACTTGGAAGTGCAGTTGCTGCAGATCTGAGAGGAAGATCTGAAATGAGTGGAAGCTCTGTTGATTTTATCATCCAATCATGTGCAAGCTAAAATGCTGTTTTTTATTTTCCTTGCATGTCCCCCTCAGATCTACAGCGACTGCACTTCCAAATGCAATTTTAGAGCACTTTTAAGTGCACTTGCAGTGCAAAGTGGATTTGCCTTTAGTAAGTAACCCTCTATTCCTTTTAATCAGAAAATTTAACCTGATTATACAAAGATTTTTACAGGGTAAAAGCCTTTTTGAACTGCTGTGTAATAAATATACTTGGGGTCATTTACTATAGCGCCAATAAATGATCCTGCAATCCTGGAAAATAGCACCCAATTAAGGCCAACTTCAACTTTCAGAAACTGGGTGCAAAAGCAAATGGAAAGCAGTGCTATTGCTGGCGAACGTGCCTGTCATATCACATATGCGGGAATAGCGGAAGTCAATGGAGCTCGAACCTGCAAAATTAAAAATTCTCATTGAAGGCTTATATGCAAGTTCTTTGCCATAAAAAGTGTATGGGGACCTGGGTCCTGCCCCTGGAGATATGTATCAATTGGAAGTTTTTCTTTTAAAACTGACGTTTTTTCAGGAGCGGTGATTGTAACTACTTGCCGATTACTGAACGCCGATATACGTGGGCACAATGGCAGCGGTGGGCAAATGGGCATACCTGTGCATCCCCTTTAATTGGGGCTAGCGGGTGCACTGCATACAGCACTACTGTGCCCGCAGGACCCCAGGACTCAACGTCCGCTGGTCTCTCAGCAATCGTGCCACGGAGCTGCATAACGGGTAAACAAGGCATTTCCCTGTTCTGCCTTGTGACATGACAGAGATCACTGCTCTCTGTCATAGGGAGTAGTGATCACTGTCATATGAGTGGAAGCCATTCCCCCCAGAGTAAGAATCACTCCCTAGGACACACTTAACCCCTTGATTGCCCCCTAGTGTTTAACCCCTTCCCTGCCAGTGCCATTTACACAGTAATCAGTGCATTTTTATAGCAATGACCGCCGTATAAATGACAATGGTCCCAAAATAGAGTCAAAAGTGTCCGATGTGTCCGCCATAATGTTGCGGTCACAATAAAAATCGCAGATTGCCACCATTATTAATGAAAAAAATTAACAATAAAAATGCCATAAAACTATCCCCTATATTGTAGACGCTATAACTTTTGCGCAAACCAATCAATTTATGCTTATTGCGATTTTTTTTTAACAAAAAATATGTAGAAAAATACATATCGGCCTAAACTGAGGAAAAAATTATATATATTTTGGGGGTTATTTATTAAAGTAAAAAAATATTACTTTTTTTTCAAAATTGCCACTTTTTTTGTTCATAGCGCAAAAAATAAAAACCACAGAGGTGATCAAATATCACCAAAAGAAAGCTCTATTTGTGTGAAAAAAAAGACGTCAATTTTGTTTGGGTGCAACAATTTTCAGTTAAACCGATGCTGTGCCGAATCGCAAAAAGTGTTCTGTCAGGAAGGGGGTAAAATCTTCCAGGGCTGAAGTGGTTAATAATGCTTAAAGTGAAACAATAAAAATGAAAAATTATTTATATATCGTGCCGGGGGTGTCCTTAGTATACCTGTAAAGTAACGCATCTTTCCCGTGTTTATTACTGTACCACAGCAAAATTATGTTTCTACAGGAAAAAAACTAAATTTAAAATTGCTCATAGCTGTAATGTATTGTCGATTCTCTGCAATATAGAGTAAAAATCTTTGAAAAAAACAGCATAGGTTCCCCCTACCAGGCCCTTTGAGTCTGGTATGGATATTAAGGGGAATTCCACTCCAAAATTAAAAAAAATGGCGTAGGAGTCCCCCCAAAATCCAATCCCGTTGTGTCTTTTCTTTGCAAAATCCATACCAGACTTTTATCCAAGCACACAACCTGGCAGGCCAGGAAGGGGGGCAAGCAAGCGCCCCCCCTCCTGAACCATACCAGACCACATGCCCTCAACATGGGAAGGGTACTTTGGGGTCCCCCCCCCAAAACACCTTGTCCCCATGTTGATAGAGACAAGGGCCTCATCCCCACAACCCTTGCAAGGGTCTGTGGGCAGAGGGCTTATCAGAATCGGAAAGCCCCCTTTAACAAGGGGACTCCCAGATACTGCACCCCCCCATCTGAATCGGTATCGAATACATTGTACCTCTACACATTCACCAAAAAAAGCAGTGAATTGTGACAAAAGACAATAGCCAGTTTTTGACAATTCCTTTATTAAAAATGTCTTCTTTTTCCCCCCCACGATCACCAAGTATGCCACCAGTGATGCTTATCAATGTCATCCATAAGTACCCATCAGTGAAGGAGAAAACTTATTGACAAAATTTTACAGACAAAAAGAAAAACTTTTTTAAAACATTTTTTAGGTCTTTTTTTATTTGTTTAGCAAAAAATAAAAACCACACAGGTGATCAAATACCACCAAAATAAAGCTATGTTTGTGGGAACAAAATGATAAAAATGTTGTTTGTGTACAGTGTAGCATGACTGCACAATTGTCATTTAAACAGTGACATCGCTGAAAATTGGCTTGGGCAGGAAGGGGGTGTAAGTGCCCTTTTTTGAAGTAGTTAATAGAAAGGAGCTCTCATTTATATTTGCATAGTCCTTAGTAATTTACATCAGCAGAACAAATGCAGCAAGTGATGTGTGCACATGGGCCAGAAGAAAATGTGTGGTGATGCCAAACAAATCAATGAACCACACCAACTCTAACTACCACATCTACCCCCACACTGAGTAAGCACAAGTACATATCCTACACTTAACCATCAAATAAGCAGCACCTCCGCTTTGCTAAAGAGACATTGCCACGTCCACCTAGCTGGAGATCCTGACCAGCACAGGAACTTCCAGGTGATTACAGTGACTCGTTTCCAGGTCAGAAGGTCAAACCATGCTCTTTTGATCGCAACCACAATTACAATCTTTTTATTTTCATTTATTTGCAGATATGCAAATCTGTATTTGTACATATAACGATATTTGCAGGTAAACTTAAGGGAGTTTGATAAGAAATGGAGTCCATGGGATAGCAGCAGGTGAATTACAAAGATAAAGGCCCAATTTGAGTCCTGGTTCACACGGACAGCGGGAGCAAATCATGCAGGTTAGGCTGAACTCACACGATTTAATTCCTGCATGTCAATCCCAACTGTGGGGAGAATTTCAGAGGCATATGTGCAGGTCTAGTCAAAGAAAAAAAAAAAATTGCACCTCAAAGTACAGAAACGACTTTTGGAAATTGCAGCACTGCACCGATTAGATTGCTGCCGACATGTCAAATCGCACCAATGTGAACCAGGGGTGACACATACAACACTGCCTATCCACCTGACTTCATTACCTGCAATTCTCCACAGCTGTTATATCTAAAGATTCCACTTTTATCATTTACTTGCAGGTGTGCTCAAGAGATTCGTTTTTTGGTGCACAAATACACATAGAAATAAGATATAACAAAGATATTGCACTTACCCAAAACCACTACCCCCAAAATTAATTAAAAAGATGAGAGAAAAGAGAACAAGCTCAAAAATGTACTTTTATTTTTCCGGCAGAAACAAAATTATGTACATTTACTAGCATTAAAAATATATTCTATACTTCAGCATATATGGTGCTACATTTAGCAAAACAGTTAACAATTGGGTTTTAAATGCTCTGCTCATAGGAGAGCGTACAATCTAAAATTTGCCTAAAGAGTACACATAGCTTTACTTTCAGTGTAGAACGGGTAGCATTTCATAGTACAACTACTCGCCCCCCATCCCACATCTTTATGTGCAAGATTATAGAAACCTACTTAACAGTCATTCTTACAAAGCATTCCAACATATTTAAAAAGGGACATATTCAAACTATAACACCCACCACCAGCCCACACATACATACATTGGTGCGCATGTTCTGCTGGAAGCCTTATTTGTGTACAAGATTAAGCAATGAGATCAAAGGGTAGAAGGTCAGCAGATGCTCCCAAACGATGAATGCATGGTTGGACTGGAACAATACACAAACAACATTGACAGCATGGCCACAAACCCACTTTTGATGGAAAAAAATTCACAAGAATTTCAGCAAACAGCCCTAGTTGGGTGTTTGGCAATATGCATAATATCATTCCTTCTCCCTCCCCGACAGATCACAGCAAAAAACTGGCCTCTGCACAGACCAAACGAACCCCCCTACTGCAGCCCTTTATATAAGATACATTGTATTAGCACACTGACACACACCCAATAGAAGTACACTCCCACCAGTATCTTTCAATCTGTCTCTTCCTGTATGTCTAAAGTGATTGCACCTGATGAGCAAGAACACATAATACTATTTGCAACTGTGTTAGCACTTGGCTATGTGCATCAAATCTCCAACTACAGGCCAAAGATCAAAGTCCATTTGCACACACAAAAACAAAGCAACAGTTTTCTAAGCATATTTACTTGTGCAGTGTAAACCCTATAGTTTTAACCTCCCTGGCAGTATGATTATGTCAGATTTTTGATGCTGACAGCGGTACAATTATTTTGCATGAAAATTTGTCGTTTTATATTGTAAGTCTGTAATTCTTAGGACTAACTCAATTAAATCTGTCCAAACCAGAGTCTAGTAGACATCCCGGGTATGATAAAGTTTGAAACACAAAATCACAAATTATAATATAATAAATAATTATAACAAATAATAATTTAATAATAATAAAAAATATTCAATAATGTAATCAAATCAAAAACACTGAAATTTGTTCAGTTGCAGAATTGTCACTGTCGTCACTTTCAGAGTTTGATGACGGATTTCCCCACAAATCACTATAACTGAATTCTGCAAGTGACTCTAATTTATCGTTGTTTTCTAGCTTTATAATATAAAACTGCATTCAGGGCACTGGACAAACCACTATGGACAAAAGGGAGGTAAAATAAATTGATACAGTAATGTAATCTGTAAGATTACAGGGTACTGTATGTGTATTGTGTTTTTTACTTTTTGAATTTGGTGCCATTCTCTGCCCCCCATGTGTCGCAACACTCTCAGGGAACGGAGCTCGGCACTGTAATAGATCCAGCGGAGGACAGCTCACACACAGAGCGGGGAGGACATCACAAGATCCTGGGGACAAGGTAAGTAACCTCTTCCTGGATACTGTGATGTGATCCCGAGTGTGGCACGGAGTTACCGCTTTTGGTACTGAAAATCCACCCCGAGCCACACTCTGGAATACCATCAGGGAGGTTAAATGTCCAAGTCCCTGGGCATGATTAGTGCTAACAAACATTAACATCAGTCCCTGGCTGCAATGAGCTTCCAATCTAAAGTCCTATTCCAACATGACTGCACACCAGTGCACAAAGCAAGGTCCATAAAGACAAGGATGAGTGAGTTTGGGGTGGAGAAATTTGACTCGCCTGCACAGAGTCCTGACCTCAACTCGATAGAACACCTTTTGGCTGAATTAGAGCAGAGACTGCGAGCCAGGCCTTCTCATCCAACATCAGTGCCTGGCCTCACAAATGCACTTTTGGAAGCATGGTCAAACATTTCCATAGACACACTAAACCTCATGGACAGCCTTCCTAGCCTTCCCAGAAGCTGTTCTAGCTGCAAAGGGTGGGCCAAATCATATTTTAGCCCTACGGATTAAGACTGGGCTGCCATTAAAGTTCATGTGTGTGTAAAGGCAGGTGTCCCAATATTTTTGGCTTGATAGTGAATCTGGCAAAATTTACAATGGTGGTGGAACCCTGCTACACATAAATATTACATTTAGACATAGCTTTAGGACCTGGGAGATTAGACAACTTTTCTGCAGCTGAAGAGGCATGTTTGGGATTGCAAACCCAGACACTCAGGGATTCTAAGTATAAGTCCTAACCTCTAAGCCACAAAGCCACCACATGTGAAAACCTCCTACACATAAATACTGTAATTCTTTAGACATACAGGTGGTGGAATTACATTAATCAAGAATAGTGATATTATTCTCAAATTTTTGGGAATTACATTTTGATTTCTGATGTTGGCATACATATCACATTTTTTGGGCTCAAATTATGATTATTTGGAAATAATAAAAAGCACAAAAAAATTGTGACTAATTTTAAATTTGCATCAGCAATGGTATTGTTTGTGGTTTGTAAAGACACCTGTGTGAGTTTGGGTAAAGATTACTGTGAGGTGGACACGAGACGCAGTTAAACGCGCGTTCAGATGCAGTTGGACAGTTTTTTCAACTGCCCCTGAACTCATTCAATGTTATCCTATGTGTCCATGCACACAGTCTCGTTTTTTTCCGTTTTTATGCAGTTGCGTTTAGTCTCGTTTTTCCAGAAGCAAAAAAATGCGTTCAGAAACAAAAATTTCCACGTTTCAGACGCAAAACGCGGCAAAACGCGGTAAAACGCGGCAAAACGCCGCTACCGCGTTTAGCCGCGTTTGCGTTTATATGCGTTTTTAAAGGTGACCTTTTTTTTTACATTAAAAATCTCAAAAATGATTGCAAATGATGAAAAACCATTAGAAAAATATTTTAAACAATTGCAATTGCAAGTGGACAATCCACAACTTGTGGCAAGTGACATGGCAGGTGGCAAGTGACGTGGCAAGTGGACAATCCACAACTTGTGGCAAGTGACATGGCAGGTGGCAAGTGATGTGGCAAGTGGACAATCCACAACTTGTGGCAAGTGATGTGGCAGGTGAAGTGGCAAGTGACGTGGAAAGTGGACAATCCACAACTTGTGGCAGGTGACGTGGCAAGTGACCTGGCAGGTGACGCGGCAAGTGACCTGGCAGGTGACGTGGCAAGTGGAAAATCAACAACTTGTGGCAGGTGACTGGCATGTGACGTGGCAAGTGGACAATCCATAACTTGTGGCAGGTGACGTGGCAAGTGACGTGGCAAGTGGACAATCCACTTGTGGCAGGGGACATGGCAAGTGACGTGGCAAGTGGACAATCCACTTGTGGCAGGGGATGTGGCAAGTGACGTGGCGAGTGGACAATCCCCAACTTGTGTCAGGTGACGTGGCAAGTGGACAATCCACAACTTGTGGCAGGTGATGTGGCAAGTGATGTGGCAAGTGGACAATCCACTTGTGGCAGGTGACGTGGCAGGGGACGTGGCAAGGGACGTGGCAAGTGGACAATCCACAACTTGTGGCAGGTGATGTGGCAAGTGATGTGGCAAGTGGACAATCCACTTGTGGCAGGTGACGTGGCAGGGGACATGGCAAGGGACGTGGCAAGTGGACAATCCACAACTTGTGGCAGGTGACGTGGCAGGTGATGTGGCAAGTGATGTGGCAGGTGATGTGACAAGTGGACAATCCACATCTTGTGGCAAGTGACGTGGCAGCTGACGTGGCAAGTGACGTGGCAAGTGGACAATCCAAAACTTGTGGCAGGTGACGTGGCAAGTGACGTGGCAGGTGACGTGGCAAGTGACGTGGCAAGTGGACAATCCACATCTCGTGGCAAGTGACGTGGCAGGTGATGTGGCAAGTGACGTGGCAAGTGGACAATCCACAACTTGTGGCAGGTGACGTGGCAGGTGATGTGGCAAGTGATGTGGCAGGTGATGTGACAAGTGGACAATTCACATCTTGTGGCAAGTGACGTGGCAGCTGACGTGGCAAGTGACGTGGCAAGTGGACAATCCAAAACTTGTGGCAAGTGACGTGACAGGTGACGTGGCAAGTGGACAATCCACAGCTTGTGGCAAGTGACATGGCAGGTGGCAAGTGATGTGGAAAGTGGACAATCCACAACTTGTGACAGGTGACGTGGCAGGTGATGTGGCAAGTGGACAATCCACAACTTGTGGCAGGTGACGTGGCAAGTGACGTGGCAGGTGATGTGGCAAGTCACGTGGCAAGTGGACAATCCACAACTTGTGGCAGGTGATGTGGCTGGTGACGTGGCAAGTGGACAATCCACAACTTGTGGCAGGTGGCATGGCAGGTGACATGGAAAGTGGACAATCCACATCTTGTGGCAAGTGACGTGGCAGGTGATGTGGCAAGTGACGTGGCAAGTGGACAATCCACAACTTGTGGCAGGTGATGTGGCAAGTGACGTGGCAGGTGATGTGGACAATCCCCAACTTGTGGCAGGTGACATGGCAAGTGACGTGGCAAGTGGACAATCCACAACTTGTGGCAGGTGACGTGGCAAGTGGACAATCCACAACTTGTGGCAGGTGACGTGGCAAGTGACGTGGCAGGTGATGTGGCAAGTGACGTGGCAAGTAGACAATCCACAACTTGTGGCAAGTGACGTGGCAGGGGATGTGGCAAGTCACGTGGCAAGTGGACAATCCACAACTTGTGGCAGGTGATGTGGCTGGTGACGTGGCAAGTGGACAATCCACAACTTGTGGCAGGTGGCATGGCAGGTGACATGGAAAGTGGACAATCCACATCTTGTGGCAAGTGACGTGGCAGGTGATGTGGCAAGTGACGTGGCAAGTGGACAATCCACAACTTGTGGCAGGTGATGTGGCAAGTGACGTGGCAGGTGATGTGGACAATCCCCAACTTGTGGCAGGTGACATGGCAAGTGACGTGGCAAGTGGACAATCCACAACTTGTGGCAGGTGACGTGGCAAGTGGGCAATCCACAACTTGTGGCAGGTGACGTGGCAAGTGACGTGGCAGGTGATGTGGCAAGTGACGTGGCAAGTAGACAATCCACAACTTGTGGCAGGTGATGTGGCAAGTGACGTGGCAGGTGATGTGGCAAGTCACGTGGCAAGTGGACAATCCACAACTTGTGGCAGGTGATGTGGCTGGTGACGTGGCAAGTGGACAATCCACAGCTTGTGGCAGGTGGCATGGCAGATGACGTGGAAAGTGGACAATCCACATCTCGTGGCAAGTGACGTGGCAGGTGATGTGGCAAGTGACGTGGCAAGTGGACAATCCACAACTTGTGGCAGGTGATGTGGCAAGTGGACAATCCCCAACTTGTGGCAAGTGACGTGGCAAGTGACGTGGCAAGTGGACAATCCAAAACTTGTGGCAGGTGACGTGGCAAGTGACGTGGCAGGTGATGTGGCAAGTCACGTGGCAAGTGGACAATCCACAACTTGTGGCAGGTGACGTGGCAAGTGACGTGGCAGGTGATGTGGCAAGTGACGTGGCAAGTAGACAATCCACAACTTGTGGCAGGGGATGTGGCAAGTGACGTGGCAGGTGATGTGGCAAGTCACGTGGCAAGTGGACAATCCACAACTTGTGGCAGGTGATGTGGCTGGTGACATGGCAAGTGGACAATCCACAGCTTGTGGCAGGTGGCATGGCAGATGACGTGGAAAGTGGACAATCCACATCTCGTGGCAAGTGACGTGGCAAGTGGACAATCCACAACTTGTGGCAGGTGATGTGGCAAGTGGACAATCCCCAACCTGTGGTAAGTGACGTGGCAAGTGACGTGGCAAGTGGACAGTCCAAAATTTGTGGCAGGTGACGTGGCAAGTGACGTGGCAGGTGATGTGGCAAGTCACGTGGCAAGTGGACAATCCACAACTTGTGGCAGGTGACGTGGCAGGTGATGTGGCAAGTGACGTGGCAAGTAGACAATCCACAACTTGTGGCAGGTGATGTGGCAAGTGACGTGGCAGGTGATGTGGCAAGTCACGTGGCAAGTGGACAATCCACAACTTGTGGCAGGTGATGTGGCTGGTGACATGGCAAGTGGACAATCCACAGCTTGTGGCAGGTGGCATGGCAGATGACGTGGAAAGTGGACAATCCACATATCGTGGCAAGTGACGTGGCAGGTGATGTGGCAAGTCACGTGGCAAGTGGACAATCCACAACTTGTGGCAGGTGATGTGGCAAGTGGACAATCCCCAACTTGTGGCAAGTGACGTGGCAAGTGACGTGGCAAGTGGACAATCCAAAACTTGTGGCAGGTGACGTGGCAAGTGACGTGGCAGGTGATGTGGCAAGTCACGTGGCAAGTGGACAATCCACAACTTGTGGCAGGTGACGTGGCAGTTGGACAATCCACAACTTGTGGCAGATGACATGGCAAGTGACGTGGCAGGTGATGTGGCAAGTCACGTGGCAAGTGGACAATCCACAACTTGTGGCAGGTGCCGTGGCAAGTGACACGCTAAATACAAGTACACTGCAGCTCTCACAGCTGCTGCTACTCACTCTGGTCTCACAAAATTGCTGAAATAGTTAATTTTTGAGCTGGGGAGGGTCTATGATGTTAGCTTAACTAAACGCTTCTAGACGCAAACGCGGTAAAACGCGGTAAAACGCCGCTAAATCGCGGTAAAAATCGCGGCAAAACGCGCGTTTCTAAACGCCGGTTTCAACATGTGTCCAGCAGCGTTTGCATCTGCGTCTCGTGTGCATGAAGCCTAACAAGTGAAAGTGACAGAGAAAAATATAATTTACCAAAACATTCCACATTCTAGCATTCTTAAAAACAAAAGTAGAAGCAACAATGTTGCAAAGGAAAATTTATTTCAGAGAAAGATACATTTCATCTCAAAATTAAAGTGGTTGTACACCCTGTACAACCACTTTTACCTGCAGGTACGCCTATATTAAGTCTTACCTGTAGGTGCTGGAAATATCTCCTAAACCTCAACGGTTTAGGAGGTATTTACAATAAAGCTGTGCGCCGATGTCTTGGTGCATGCACACTTTAGAAAGGGAAGATCGTGCCGTGCTTGGCGGCTCCCATGTGCATGCATCACGCGACTCCGGCCAGCCACAGAGCCCGAGTTCACAGCACCGGAAGGAAGAGGGGTGAAGATGGACGCTCGCTGCTAGTGGGGACATCAATGACATTGCAGGCTTCCTTTTCAGGTAAGTGACACAGCCACTTGGAAAAAAAAAAAAAAACTGACACCTGCAAGACAAAAGCATAATGAGCTAGTATACATAGCATACATACTTACG
This sequence comes from Lithobates pipiens, assembly GCF_037356315.1. Lineage (NCBI taxonomy): Eukaryota > Metazoa > Chordata > Amphibia > Anura > Ranidae > Lithobates > Lithobates pipiens. The sequence goes on from NW_027507790.1 coordinate 73,605,874, forward strand.
TTATATAATACTCACCTGAGATGGAAACCCTTGCTGTGGTGCCCATACACACCCCCGGCTGGCGACATCACTCCCGGGGGTTACTTGCAGGTATTGCAGCTCCGGCACTGTGATTGGCCGCAGCCACAATGAGGTCACTCCCGCACATGCACGCGGGAGCTTCCTGTAACGCACACTCACTGAAGCAAAGGGCACATACGTGCCTTGTGCATCAGTGTGCATGTACCAATGATTGATGTCAGCATATGCAAATACAGGGGATATCTCCTAAACTGTGCAGGTTTAGGAGATATCCTGGGTAGCTACAGGTAAGCCTTATTATAGGCTTACCTGTAGCAAAAGGTGGTCTGTAAGGGTTCACAACCACTTTAAAACGATTGATTTTGGGAAATTACAATTGCACCATTAGAATCAATGGCTTGCATTGGCAGGTTTTCACTCCCAAAAAACGCTCTTTAACACAGCACTCATTTTGGTATTTATTATAGCCCCCTGTAAAAAAGACATTGGAACTAAAATGAGAGCTATTTGCAGGTCTGGGCATGATCAGTTGTGTTTGACACCTAGTTTTAGCCGTTGTACACATGGTCGGACATTCCGACAAAATCCGAGGGATTTTTTCTGATGGATTTTGTCCAAAAACTGGTGTTGCATACACACGGTCGGACAAAGTTATCAGAAAATCCGATCGTTCGGAACATGATGACGTTTCTACGTTATGACGGGACTACGCTCAGGCTAGTAGCCAATAGCTTTGGTCTTTTGGCACTTTGTCTGATCAGAATTCTCTACAAACGATCGGACAAAGTCCTATCAGATCATGTTGTCGGAAAATTTTATATCCAGCTCTCAAACTTTGTTGGTCGGAAATTCAGACGGAAAATGTCCGATGGAGCCCAAACATTATCCGACAACACGGTCCGATCGGACATTTTCGGACGGAATTTCCGACCGTGTGTACAAGGGCTTAAAAAGACAGGGAATTTATCTCTTCTCAGACTTTTAAAGATATTTTAGTGTAAAAATCACTTTTTCACACAGTTTAAAAGCAGATTATCTTTAAAAAATGACAAAAGGAGGGTGTCCCCCAAGTGGACTTTAAAGGCACTAACGTATTTGATAGAAAAAGAATGATTAAACACGATAAACAAGATAAAAACACATTGGAATGATTACGATACAAGATCACCACGAAGATTGACTGTAAATTTCTTGTAATTCACCCGATGCATTTCAGAATAGCAAAGGCTGTTTCATCAGGGGTGTTATGAGGAGGTCAATTATATATCTACAATATAGTGGTTACAAAACGTAATTTTGCTGGGGACACTAGTATAGATCTGATCAGATCAAATATCGATCCGTTCAGACACTATACTACTAAGGGAGGTGTATGCTGCGTGCATGGGTGTTAGCGCTACTGGCACTAATCTGACCACTAATCTGACGCTGCTTGGGGTGACGCAGACCCTTACTGACGCTAAAAGCAAATTGATATCACCTGCCAGGTGATCAGGGGGCTAAATAAATAAGTGAACTCCGTGCCAAAAATCATAAAACAACAAATAAATCACAAATAGTTGAGCTGCTCCCAATTGCACAATGTGGTCAATATGACATAATAATAGATAGAGGGCACTTGTGTATAAAATAGTAATACTAGCAATGGTGGATAATGATAAATAAGTGTTAACAATTGCATATACCAAACAAATATATAAAAGATGCTGACCACGGAGGTGGTCTACGGCTTACATGTTCAGCACAATACTGACAAGCCTACCGGCACTAAGGAAAAATTTCAGGAGGTTGTGTTTTAGGGATTTGACAGTGCCAGGTAGTATGGAGAGGAGGGCAATGGAAAGGGAGGGAATAAGGGGTTTGTCATATATTTCAGAGTAGATTTGGAAGATCTGAGTCCAGAATGGTCAGATCTCGTCCCAATCCCACCAGATGTGTTTGTATGTACCCTTTGCAGAGCTACATCTCCAGCAGATGTCGGTGACCGAGGGAAACATGATCCTCAGATTGGTTGGCACTCGGTATGTTTACATATTTAACTACTTAAGCCCGGACCAATTTTCAGCCAAAGGACCAAGCCCCTTTTTGCGATTTGGCACTGCGTCGCTTTAACAGACAATTGCATGGTTGTGCGACATGGCTCCCAAACAAAATTGGCGTCCTTTTTTTCCCACAAATAGAGCTTTTTTTGGTGGTATTTGATCACCTCTGCGGTTTTTATTTTTTGCGCTATAAACAAAAATAGAGCGACAATTTTGAAAAAATGTCAATATTTTTCCTCAGTTTAGGCCTATACGTATTCTTCTACATATTTTTGGTAAAAAAAATCGCAATTAGCGATTACTGATTGGTTTGCACAAAAGTTATAGTGTTTACAAAATAGGAGATAGTTTTATAGCATTTTTATTAATATATTTTTTTTACTAGTAATGGCAGTGATCAGCGATTTTTATTGTGACTTGCGACATTATGGCGAACATATTGGACATTTTTGACACATTTTTGGGACCATTGTCATTTATACAGCAATCAGTGCTATTTAAATGCACTGATTCCTGTGTAAATGACACTGGCAGTGAAGGAGTTAACCACTAGGGGGCAGTGTAGGTTTTATGTATGACGTTATATGTTTTTTTTATTGTAGCAGGTGTGGCCTGGCATGTGACGTCACTGATCGTCTTTCCCTATATCAGGGAACAGGCGATCGGTGACAGCCACAGTAGCACGCACTGGGAGAGGTTTGTTTACACAGACCTCTCCTCATTCTTCAGCACTGTGACCCGATCACGGGACACCAGCAGCAATCGGGTCCGCTGGTCCCGCGGCCACGGTCACGGAGCTCAGGACCGGGTCGGGAGCGCACCGCCGGTGGCGTGCTCCCGACCCATGGCTGGGCAATTAAAGAGCAACGTACATGTACATGATTGTGCCCATGATTGTGCCCATGGCTGGGCACTTAAAGAGCAATGTACAGGTACATGATTGTGCCCAGCCGTGCCATTCTGCCGACGTACAACGGTGTGAGGCGGTCCTTAAATGGTTAATGTATATTCATTAAGGCATAATCTCAACTGTGTGAATTTTCAGTGGAGTGAAGAACAAAAACAAGGTCAATGCAAGTTTCATATAAAGGCCATTTCCACCTTCAGGAAGCAGCTCTTTGTAAGTCCCAATTAAGTTACTAAACTCTTGAAGGAAACATATATGAGCTTATAGCATTATAGTAAACCTTCCCCCTTGTTTGCTATGGGGATACATCTTGAATACAGGCTAGTATGTCTGTAAAATGAAAGGAAACAAAGCAAGCAGACTATATCCAGCAGATCAGCCATCAGATTGTTAATTTGTAAATTGTTTGGACTTTGATATCATTTGTTTATACACATGCTAACATGCACTATTTTAGCCTAAATTATTCTTATAGCCTTCAAAATATTTAATATTTTCTGAAAGCAGCCAGTCTGTGAAATAAATAGACGGTAGTTGCAAATTTTTATGTTTCACAATATTTGCACAAGAGATTATGTACCAAGGCAGCTTAATACCAAGATGCATGCAGTTTTATTTAATAAGGAGAGTAGAGCAGATAAGAATTGTGTATGCAAAATGTACTAGCCTCACTGGACCCACTGGCCCCCCTCACTACACACAGAATCAGGCCCGACCCATTCAACGTTGGCAAACAGATGATACTAGAAGTCTGGAATAACATAGTCGCGCTCATGAGCGCCTGCGGCATAAGACCAAATCTCAGAAAGACTTCAACCAATATAAATCTGCCCTCCAAAAATAAAATTCCAGCCTCCTCCCTGCCAAGCAGACCTATTTTATCACTCTCATTAACAACTTATCATCCAGCCCCATCAACTCTTCTCTACCTTTAACTCCCTACTTCATCCTCCACTGCACTTGACAATTACTACAAACAGAAGATTGATTCAATTTGCGAGGAGATCTCCACTGTTCAGATACCCTCCACGCTTTACACCTCATGCCCACAGGTGGATCGCACACTTTCATCCAAAAGAGGCTGTATAAATTTCTTTATTGTCATGAGCCAGACAAAATTGCAATGATGATCAGTTGACGCGTTTCACAGGAAAAGAACCGTGATTGTTCACAAGCACGGTTCTTTTCGTGTGAAATGCCTCAACTGCTCATCATTGCAATTTTGTCTGGCTCGTGATAATAATTCAACAGCATATTTTGGATTAAAGTGTGCGATCAATCTTTTCTTCTCTTCTTGATATTGCTTGACCCAGGATTAGCACCTTGGATAGGATGTGTCAATTTTTTGCCTGAAGCGGTGTGTGCTTCCTTGTTCTGTTTCATGCCCACAGGTACAATCATTACATCCCTCTTTCAACCCCAACACTATAGACGAGGTTGCTAAACTACTTGCTAATGTCCACCTTCTAACCTGCCCTCTGGATCCTGTTCCCTCGTAAATGCTACATTCACCCACTGGCTCTATTCTACACTCTCTAACCCACATCTTCAATCTCTCCCTCTCATCTGCCATCTTCTCCAAGTCCCTAAAACATGCACTTGTCAGCCCCATACTTAAAAAGTCCTCACTGGACCCATCCATTCTTAACAACCTATGACCCATCTCCTTGCCTCCCTTTTTATCCAAACTCCTTGAACGTCTGGTCTACAACCCTCTGAGCAACCACCATGCTGATAATAGCCTTCTCAATCCCCTTCAGTTTGGATTTCATCCCTCAACCCTCCACAGAAACTGCTCTCCTAAAATGAACAAACAATTTACTAACAGCCAAAACCAATGGACACTACTATGTACTGCCACTCTTGAACCTCTGTGCTGCTCTTGATATGGTTTTACCACCTCATCCTCCTCAAAAAACTCCATGGCTTTGGTCTTTGTGACTGCACTCTTCACTGGTTCTCATCCTACTTATCCAACCACAGCGTTACTTACAATTCTACTTCCTCCTCTTCTCTTCCCTTCTCTGTTGGGGTCCCCCAAGGTTCTGTTCTTGGACCTCTCCTATTTTCAATCTACACCTCCTACTTGGGTCAGCTCATAGCCTCCCATGGCCTCCAATACCACCTCTATGCTGATGGTACCCACATCTATTTCTCTACCCCTCAGTTCACTCCCTCCGTCTCCTCACGTATCACTAATTTACTAACAGATATATCAGTCTGAATGCCACACCACTTCCTCAAACTCAATCTATCCAAAACGGAACTTATAATTTTTCCTCCCCCATGTGCCCCTTCTCCTTCCTCTGATTTCTCTGTCAAAATTGATGAATGTCCTAGATGTAGTCCTGGACTCTGAACTCTACTTTAAGCCCCAGGTCCAATCACTGTCCGATCACAGCCCAAATCTTGCAGTCTCAACCTCCGCAACATCTCCAAAATACGCCCCTTTCTAACCAATGACACAACAAAGCTCTTAATTAAATCCCTGGTCATCTCCCACCTCGACTACTGTAACTCCATTCTCATTGGCTTACCTCTACGTAGGCAATCCCCCCTTGAGTCCATCATGAATGCTGCTGCCAGACTCATCCACCTTACCAATCACTGTGTCTGCTACTCCTCCCTGCCAATAGCTCCACTGGCTTCCGCTCACCCAACAAATTAAATTCAAAATATTAACAACTTCTTACAAAGCCATCCCCAGCTATATCACTAGCCCAGTCTCTAAATAACAACCTATTAGTTCCTCTCAAGACCTCCTGCTCCCTAGCTTCCTCGTCACCTCCTCCTATGCTCACCTCCAGGACTTCAACAGAGCCTCTCCAATCCTATGGAACGCCTTACCCCAATCTGTCCAATTATCTCCTACTCTATCTTTTAGACGATCCCTGAAAATACTTCTCTTCAGAGAAACCTACCCTACCCACACCTAACAACTGTATTTTCTCCTTCTCCATCACCTCATTCCCCATAGCTATTACCTTTTGTTCCACTTGACCCTCCCTTCTAGATTGTAAGTTCTAATGAGCAGGGCCCTCTGATTCATCCTGTATTGATTTGTATTGTAACTGTACTGTCTTGCCCCCATGTTGTAAAGCGCTGCATACACTGTTGGCGATATATAAATCCTGAATAATAATAATAATAATAATAATCCTTCAATCAAACAAACTTCCCTTTTATCACTTTAGAAACATTTGTGTAACAAAAACATTCATTATTTTTGTTGTGGAAGTGAATGGAAAGTTCCCTAAAAGGGACACAAATAGCAAAAATATATATTTACAAGGGTTTTAATTCTTCTATCCTATTCAAAGTCTATTAAACAAATGTTTTCATTACACATACACTTTAAAGATTGTAAAGGTTCAAGTTTTTTTTTTTAAATGACAAACATGTCACACTTATCTCCACTGCTTAGTTAGTTTTTCACAGAGTGGCCCCGAACAAAGACCACTGGAGTCCCTCAGTGGCTCTCACGGCTCCTCTCATCAGATAACCCCCTAGGAGAAGCACTCTCCCGGGGGGGGTTACCTTGCAGGTGCGCTCTTGGGTCCAGCATTTGAGTTCATAGACACAAATGTCAGACTCTGCCCCACCCCCCGGCGCCGCTTTATTAGATTTGATTGACAGCAGCAGGAGCCAATGGCTGTGCTGCTATCAATCTATCCAATCAAGAGCCAACAACCCAGGGCAAATGAAGAGAGCAGCTCTGCCAGGTGAAATTCCAGGGCTTGGATAAGTAAAACGGGGGGGCTGGGGGGCCGGTGATTGCCGGGTGTTTTTGCAATTTAATGCATAGGATGCATTAAGGTGAAAAAGCACAAGGGTTGTGAGAGCAATGAAATGTTTATTGGTCACTACTTTGGGAATTCAAAGTATTTTTATTTTAAATAGACCAAAAGTTTGGGAAGAATTTTTTTTCCAGATTGAATGAACTGGATCACTGCATGGATCAGTTTGCCATGACGTTACAAAAGTTCCTGAGTCCCACAGCTCATCTGGAATCTCCCACTGTGGCTGCCCCGGTACAACCTATGTTGCAGGCCAACCCTGTTGCTGCTCCATTCTCTGTGCAGGCACCCGCCTCAAGTGTTTCCTCTATAAGAGGTATGTTTGGTTCTGCTCTGCTTTCCCACGATTTGGGGGTGATTCAGTCCAATTCAGAGGGTTTCTCAACCAGGTTTAGATATACGTTGAGATGCTGCCCCAGGCGTTTACCACGGACAGCAGCAAAAGTAGGTTTTGTGATATCTTTGCTTTCTGAGAGAGCCTTGGCCTGGGCAAACCCTCTATGGGAGACTCAAAAACCTGTTGTCTTGAGCTACCCTGAGTTTGTGGCTTTGTTTAAAAAGGGAATTTGAAGTTCCCACATGCTCCGCTTCTGCTGCCAAGTGCCTCATGTCCATCGAACAGAGTATGAGAACTGTTGCCAACTACGCCATTGAATTCTGTACTTTGGCAGCAGAGGTGGAACAACATGGCTACTTTTTCTCACGGTCTCTCATGGTCTCTCGGATACCATCAAGGATGCGATAGCAGCCTGAGATATACCCACTAAGCTGGAGAAGTTGATAACGTTTGCTATCCTCATTGACTTCTTAAGACTCAGAGAAATACTCTCTTTTAAGGAGCCCTTGCGGAAGCCTCCTGTGCGTTTGTCTTCGAGCTTTGCAGTCCCACCCATGTCTCCCTCACCTCCCATACCTCCTGGTACCAAGTCGGTCTGTGAAGTTGAACCCATGCACTTGGATTTCATGTGTCTCTCTGCGGATGAGAGAACCTTTAGGAGGAGGGAGAGATTGTGCCTTTATTGTGTCCAGTCAGGTCAATTGAAGTCTTGTCATACCCATCCAGTGAATGTCCGAACCTTGAGGTCCTATCGCGGACAGACCTTAGGTGACGTTGTTTCATCCTCAGTTATCCAGAAGGATAAGCCCCTGGTTTTGGTTATCCTTTCTTGGGCTGAGTCGTCCATCAAAATACAGGCTCTAATCGACTCTGGAGCTGCAGGCCTGTTCATTGATGCTACCTTTGTATCAAAGCACTCGATTCCGCTCAAGCTGGGTGACACTCCACTTGAAATTGGGGCTCTTGTTGGGAGACCTCTACAGCCTGCCCATGTTACTCATGAGAGGGTTCCGTTGTCCATGGCCATAGGGGCTCCTCACCATGAGATAATCTGATTCCAAGTTATTTCCTCACCCAAGTTTACGCTGGTTATTGGTTATCCTTGGTCACAGAGGCACAACCACTCTTGAGAACTTTGCTGAGGTTCTCTCCTGGTCACCAGAGAACTTTCTGAGGTTCTCTCCTGGTCACCACAATGCAGTGAAACATGCTTCCAGAAGATAGCCAAGGTCCTGTGCACCTCTTCACTCTCCTCCCTGCCGGAGGAGTACCACCATTTTAGCAAATGTCTTTGACAAATGTCAAGCCGGTAGTTTGCCTCCACACTGGCCATATGATTGCGCAATTGACGTTCAACCTGGTGCCATTCCCCCTCATGGGTGGGTTTACCCTTTGTTGGTCTTGGAGGATAAGGTCATGGAGGAGTATGTTGCAGACACACTTTCTCAAGGTTTCATCCGCAAATCCTCATCTTCTGCTGGTGCTGGTTTCTTCTTTGTGGAGAAGAAGAGTGGTGAATTGAGACCTTGTATTGGTTATAGGGGTCTTAATCATTTCCCGATTAAGAATGCCTATCCCATTCCATTGATTACGGAGTTATTTGACCGCCTCAAAGGATGAAGCTTGATTTGAGAGGGGCATACAATCTCGTGAGGATTAAGGAGGGCGGCAAGTTGAAAACTACATTTAATACCAGAACAGGCCATTATGAGTACCTTTCAATGCCTTTTGGCCTTTGTAACTTCCTGGCAGTTTTCCAGGAATTTATTAATGATGTCATCCGAGATTTGTTGCAGTTATGTGTGGTGGTTTATCTCGATGATATCCTCATATTTTCCAAGTCCCTGGAGAGCGACCAGACAGATGTCTGTTGTTGGCTTAAGAAATTAAGAGAGAACAACCTCTATTGTAAACTGGAGAAGTGTGAGTTCCATCGTGAACAGGTTAATTCCTGTAATTTCCACTGCTGTTTTTTCCATGGACCCAGAGAAACTTTCGGCAGTCCTACAGTATCCTCGTCCATAGGTTTACGTTCTCTACAGTGTTTCATGGGCTTTGCCAGCTATTATTGAAAGTTTATTCGTATCTTCTCGTCTCTTGTCAAGCCCTTGACTGATATGACCAGAAAGGTCGGTAACCCACAGAATTGGTCTCCGGAGTCCATTAAGGCCTTTGAGAGTCTCAAGGCTGCTTTGGTTTCTGCTCCTGTGTTGACACATCCTGATCCTATATTACCGTTTATCCTTGAGGTTGATGCTTCTAAGACTGGTGTTGGCACCCTTCTGTCTCAACGTCCTACTTCTGAGAGCTCTATGCTTCCTTGTGGCTACTTTTCTAAGAAATTGTCACCTGTGGAGTGCAATTACGAGATTGGTGACAGAGAGCTGTTGGCGATCATTTTAGCCCTGAAAGAATGGAGACATCTCCTCGAAGGTACCACTGTACCAGTTCTCATTCTTACTGACCATAAGAATCTCACATTCTTGTCTGAGGCTAAACGCCTCTCTCCCAGAAGGGCGCGATGGGCTCTTTTCTTGTCAAGGTTCAATTATATCGCCTCATTCTTACCCAGTACTAAGAATGTAAGGGCTGATGCCTTGTCATAACAATTTTCTTCCACTTCCAAGTTGGAGTCAGTTCCGGTTCCTGTGATTCTTCCTGATCATGTTTTGGCTACGGCTCACATCAGTCTCACTTCTCCTTTGGGTGACAAAATTCTTGCTGTTCAGGTCCACGCTCCTCCTGAGAAACCTTGTGACTGCTGCTTTGTCCCAGAGAGTCCCTGTACTGCTGTGCAGACTTACCATTCTCCCAAGGCAGCTGGCCACCCTGGGAAGAATCAACTCGTTTGGGCCATTTCCCAACAATTCTGTTGCCCTAGTCTATGTGCTGTAACTGCTTTCATAGCTGCCCGTGTGTTCTCAGAGTAAGACTCCACAACACTTCCCAGTGGGCCTCCTACAACCCATACCCAATGAAGAGAGGCCCTGGACCCACCTGTCTATGGATTTCATTGTGGAGTTACCCAACTCCCAGGGCAACACAGTTATCCTTATGGTGGTTGACCGGTTCTCGAAGATGTGCCATTGTATTCCACTTAAGAAGTTGCCCACTTCTAAGGAACTGGCTTCCATTTTTGCTTGGAAGACCTTTTGCTTACATGGGCTACCCAAGGTGATTATCTTGGACAGGGGTAGTCAGTTTGTATCCCAGTTCTGGCGAGCCTTCTGTGCACAGTTGGGAATTCAGCTTGCTTTTTCTTCTGCGTATCACCCACAGTCTAAAGGGGCTGCAGACTGAGCCAATCAGTCCTTGAAGCAATTCCTATGTTGCTATATTTCTGACCATCATAACAACAGGTCAGACCTATTACCGTGGACAGAGTTTGCTTACAACAGTGCCTTCAATTCTACTTCCCGATTGTCCCGGTTTATGGCAAATTATGGTTTTCAACCTTCCATGTTGCCTGACTCATTTGTTCCACAGAGTATTCCTGCATTAGAGGAGCATCTCCGTGGTCTTCGTTCCACTTGGGCACAAGTCTAGAAGGCTTTGCGTCATGCTAATGATAGGTATAGACTCCATGCTGACCGCAGATGCCTGCCTGCGCCTTCCTACCAGGTTGAGGACAGGGTCTGGCTGTCATCTCAAAACCTCTGACTTCGTGTTCCCTCACTGAAGTTCGCACATTGGTTTAATGGGCCTTTCCGTATTGTTCACAGGATTAACCCAGTGGCTTACGCATTGGACCTTCCTTCTAATATACATATTTTGAATGTATTTCATGTCTCTTTATTAAAACCTTTGGTCTGCAACCGTTTTACCACCTCAGTGCCACGGCCTCACCTTGTACAGGTTGAGAATCATGAAGAGTATGAAGTACAGTCCATTGTTGACTAACGTAGGTTCCGTGAGTGCATACAGTACATGGTGCATTGTAAAGGGTACAGTCCGGAGGGTCTCATCTTCAGACGTACATGCCCCTGTCCTCCATGATTTCCATAAATGTTTTCCACTTAAGCCTGGTGTTCCTCGGAGGGGGAAGGGTCATTGAGGAGGGGGTACTGTCAGGGCTGGGCTCAGCCCTTCCTTCTCTGAGCTGGCCACTCAGCTGTCGGCTAATTGCCAGCTCCCAACTCTTTCCACAGTTACTCAGCTGTTGATGATATTTTGCTCATCAGTCCTGCCTACTTAAGCTATCCAGTCCAGAGGAGGTCTGTCTTCGTCTTGGTCAACATCACAGAAAGGATCTCCTGTGATCCTGTTCAAGACTTGCTTTTCTGACATCCCTTCTGGCTCCAGATCCTGCTTGCTGTTGCACTACATTGATTCCTGACTTGTGACTTGGCTGACTATCCATTATGGTTATTGAACTTTGGCTATGTTTTGACTACGTTTGTTCTTTTTACTTTTATTATTAAACAAGTGTGATTTACCTGTACTTCTGTCTCGGCCTGATTTCATGGTTTCTGACAGTTCATGACTCACACTCGATTAAACAATTTTTTTTGTACATACTTGTTTTTCTTTCAACCTACCCCCAACATGTGGGGCGGGTATTAGTATTACTGGTCTTACCAAGAAGGTATTTTAGGGGTAATTTAGTCAGTGTTATGGTAATGCTCTTAGTAAGTTGATTACAGACCTGAATCTCAGGTAATTTTAAGATTAGAAGGCGTGGGATCTAGTACTGTTTTAACCTGGAGACAGCTCACGGTCTTATACGTCCTGACAAGATTCCGGTAGGTGGAAAGAGACATATAGATGTAGGGATGGCCCCCTCCTCCCTTTGTTACCACACAAAGTGTTTTTGGAGTTTGATTCTTTTATTATTTTTTTCTCTTTTTTTTTTTTTTTTATGCACCTGGACCTACTTGGATTGACCGAGACCAACATTAGCACATAGTGAGAGCAGCTACCACCATCATTGTCATCGGCAATTTACTATTTCACTATATGGCTGTACAGTCTGCAAATGCAGCGGGAACCCACCCAAGAGGATGCTTACCCTCTCTAGAGCAGCAGAGATACATCACAGCAGAGCGAGCAGCCATTGGATGGACTAAGGATTGTGAGTACCATAGATATCACAGACCCTAGGTGTTTCTGTTTATGGTCATATTGGCTGTATGTTGACTGTATATTGACACAGAGGATAGGTTACCCACTACTTGGGACCACCCTAGGCTTACAGCCCGGACCTCAAACACCCTAGAGAGTCTACATTTATATCATAGTTCTATCCTGGTTCCCACAGCGCTGACTTTTACTGCTTTTGATACCAATAGTGGATCTTTATATCTCTAACAGATATAGCCTTTAAATACTATAAAATGGCTATCCAGTAGTCTATGGACGCATCTAATTTTCCCAGGGTATGAGTACGTTTATTTTTCTACATTTAACAGTCGATCATATGGCCAGCCAAGGCCTTCTATATATGACATTATTTTTTGTTTGTGAATCCATTTTTTGGCTCTATGGAACTGTTTTTGTTATCGATGGACTCTTTTTCTACAGGACAATTTCTGGGGTCATGTGTTATAGGTAGTAGACAGGCCTGGGATTCTAGCTTCTACCATGTAGAGTTTCAGTGCCCCATTCACTCATTGTGGTCCTAATGTGGGGTCCTGGCTCCTCAGGGTACAGGCAGGTCATTTTCATTTTTTGTTTTTTTTTTTGTATTTTTTTGTGTTTATTTTGTTTTGTGCAGGTAGATAGGCAGGGAGCAGGGGGCTCTGGGAGAGAGCTACACCAACTTCCACTGGAGTATCAGTATTTTTATTAGGTAGGGCACATTTAGGGGGGGGGGGGTTCTTTCTAGTTAGGGTTAATTTTGTGTAGTGGGGTTTATATGGGAGGTCATGTTATTGGGGGGAATTGCTAATATTTCTGCATTTTATATGCTAATGGTGCAGATTTTTTTTTTTTTCTTCCCCTTTCGTTGGAGTTGTTCCTGGATTTTTCTGTTCACATATACCTACCTACTTACATCTGGAGTGAATCCATTGGGGTTTTTTCTGGAGTCGGCTGCATGTGATCAAGGGATTCGGACTACTGCTCTATTTTCATGTGGAAATAAAGACTCCTGCACACCGAGAGTGTGAACACGCGCATTTGACCATCTGAAAATTCAGAGGTCCATCAGAGCTGGTAAGAGTTTATTCCTACTGGTGGAAGGAGTGTCACATACAAGCAATTAGCGGTCTTTCCACGTGGTGTTCCCACTCTACATGCTCTTCTGTTGTCATATATGACCAAAACGTGTGGACTTTTGTATTTTGCGCTGCACCATCTATATTAATTAATGGTGCAGATCTCCCAGGAGCACCTTTATTCTTATTCCCCTAGAATGACACCTTGCATCAGTTCCTCCAGAGTTCCGCCTTACATCAGAGCCCTCATAGTGCCCTCTTACATCAGAGCCCCCAGAGTTCCCCCTTACATCGGGTCCCCCAGAATGTCCCCTTATATCTGTGCCCCCAGAGTGCAACCTTACATCAGAACCACCAGAGTGTCACCTTATATAAATGCCCCTCAGAGTGCCCACTTACATTAGTGTGCTCAGAGTGCCAATTTACATCAGCACTCCCAGAGTGCCACCTTACATCAGAGCCACCTTACATCAACACCCCCAGAGTAGCACCTTTCATCAGTGTCACCCAAAGTGCCCCCAAAACATCAGAGAACCCTAGAGTATCACCTTTCATCAGTGTCACCCAGAGTGCCCCCTTACATCAGAGACCCTAGAGTGCCACCTTGCATCATTGTCCAACCAGAAAGGGCTCCTACTTCAGTGCCCCAAGAGTGCCACCTTGCATCAGTGTCCCCCAGGGTGTGCTCTTACCTCAGTGCCTCAAGAGTCCCCCCTTGTATCAGGGTGTCACCTTACATCAGTGCCCCATAATACCCCTTACATCAGTGCCCCCCAGGGTGCCCCTTTACAACAGAGCCCCCAGAGTTCCACCTTACATCAGTGCCCCCAGAGTGTCCTCCTACATTAGAGCCTCTAGTGTGCAACGTTACATTAGAGTCACCAGATTGGCACTTTACATCAGAGCCCCCAAATTGCCCCCTTTCATCAATGTCCTCAGAGTGCCAACTTACATCAGTGTCCCTAGAGGACCACCTTACATCAGAGCCTCCAGAGTGCCATCATACCTCAATACCACCAGAGTGCCCCCTTACATCAGAGCCCCTAGAGCTCCACCTTGTTTGGCAGCTGTCAGGAAAAAAAAGTTTTTAAAAATCCACTTGTCCCCGACTCTGAACTGCACATATGCAGTTTCGCAGGCAGCCAATTAGTGAACAGTGGGGCTTGGTCTCAACTTGTGTGGTGAGTCATGTGAATATATGCCATGCCCATTGAGCACCATGATGTCACCATACAGGCACAGCTCGGTCTGCCCAATGCCCAATCCAAGTTGAAGCCAGGCAGTACTCTAATCAGCAAGCTCGGGAACTGCACATGTGCAGTTCAGAGCTGGCAACACATTTTTACAGGCACTTTTCTCCTTTTATGGACATTTACAGACAGGAGAGGAGTGCCTGTTTTTTTACAAACTATCTGTAAATGTATGGATGATTGAAAACACTGCAGCTGTTTAGTCAGTGTTACAAAGTGCTGAATTATTATAATGTGAATGTAACACATTTTTATTAGTGTCTTGTTTTCAAGACACTAATGAGTTTATGTTTTCTGATTGTCAAAATATTTTTCACTGGTACATAAAGGGTTACACACTCACTGTGTCTTTTTTCTCTCCAAGGACAGTTATTTACCTTGTATCATATAGCATAGTGAGAAAAAAGAATGCAGACTGAAGTTAGCGAGCGGCCCCTTGGAAGCTCAGAGACCGAAGAAGTAAGGGAAATCAATATGTGTGATTGCTATCCTCTATCCAGTGGAAAAGTATTGGTGAGGGACATTATTCTTCTCTGCTGGTGAAAATTGGATTATAAGTGTTGTTGAAGCAGAAAGGGGATTTTGATTGCAAAGTAAGTCCCTGTGCTCACTGTTGAGCGGACTGCTGAGAGATTTTTAATTTTATACATGTGGCTTTAGGCAACACAGGGTACAGCCTTCTTGTGGAATATGGAACAAGGACTCATCACAAAACAACCTTTGTATTAGATTTAACACAGATCTGCAGGTCTTTTAATGATCTGCAGGAACCGTGAGATAGAAGGCTATGTTGTGTTTAATCGGATATAAATGGTTCATTGGATTTCTGGTTTACTTCTGTAAATAGAACAGCTGGAAAGATAGACATGTCATGTGGGAGTTGGAAGTCCCCTATGTTTAGATAACCATTGAGACTTTGTGATATCTTGGTCAGTATTTCTGTGGTGTTTCTTTGAGAAACAATAAAGGCACGACCTGAAAGACAGAAGTTTGTCTACTAGAATATTGAATGCAGTAAACAGTATTTAACACTCTTGCCTTGCAGCTCTGGGCACTGAGTTTAAATCCCAAATAGGATGACAGTTGCATGGAGTAAAGCTAATTTCACACTTGCGATCCTGGCACTGGAGGGAAAATGCCAGTGGATAGATCACGGTGTAGGACACAGGAAGGAGGTATAGCACTCTCTTGCATGTGTTGTCACTTTCTTGTATGAACTTATGTTATATTTGGCAGTAAGGGAGCAATGCCTCCCTGTTGAAGCTAGGGCACATTAATCATAAAGTGGCGTTCCACCCCAAAAAACAAAAATGTATTAATGTGCTTAAAAAAAAAAAAATGTGGAGATTTTTTTTTTTACTCACCTCTAAATGCCTAGGGGGTCCCTTGTAGTCTGCCTCCTTTGGTGCCTGGGCTCCTGACATCACTTCCCCCAGTGCAGGAAGGGAGATTGCCTCTCCCCCCTCCCTCTTGTCAATCATGTGGGACACGTGAGCGGTCCCAGATGATTACGTGGCCAGTGACGCCGAGCGGTGCGGCTCGCGTATGCACAGTGGGTACCCACAGCCAGGCACCCACAGTTAAAATGCCGGCATCGCAGAGCGGAGGGGGGACAAGCGGGACTTCAATCCTCCGCATCGCTGAACTCCAGGACAGGTAAGTGTCCGATTATTAAAAGTCAGCAGCTGCAGTATTTGTAGATGCTGACTTTTATTTTTATTTTTTTAAGTGGAAACCCCTCTTTAAGTGATTGTTCTCCCTTTATATTCTAGCTATCCTGTGACTGGCAATTTCTTGCCAATGACAATAGCCTTTGTAATTTCTCTCTATGTCAATCTTCAACAATATAGAAATATACTGGTAGGCTTATTGGCTCCCCCCAAATTTGTCCCTAATGTGGTTAGAACATTTTACTATGAGCTTCTTTGAGGTCCAGAGCCTTATAAGAACAGCTCTAGAAATCTGTAAAGTACTGTGTACTATTATGATACTATACTATATATTAAGACACTTTAAGTAAAATCCTAATCTATCCATACCTCCATTTTTTTAATGGTTAAAATAACTTTTAGTTTTTAACTTGATTTAGAACTTTTACCAACAGATAGCTGGGAGAAGTTCTGTTTTACTATCGAACATCCCAACAGCAGTGTCTGCTGATAGCTTACTTTACTAGCAAGTTATCCTTCAACACTGCCTCTCTGTCTATCCGGTTATTTGGAACCCTCTTTCCTCTGCTATAATGGAGTGGAACTTTTGGGTATCAGGGAGCATGTGACCTCCGAAAAGTGAGTGTTCAATTATGAGCTGCCATTCTCTTGGATAGGAATTTGTCAAAAACCCCCCTCAGTTCACCAGAACATGCGAACAGGCAAATGTGTGGGTGAACATGCGAACACCAATCAAGTTTATTGGACATGAACATGTTCATTTTAAATGCTTATATGCAAGTTATTGCAATAACTAGTGTTTGGGGACTTGGGACCTGCCCCAGGGGACATGTATCAATTCAAAAAAAGTTTTTAAAGCGGACGTTTTTTAGGAGCAGTGATTTTTATAATGCTTAAAGTGAAACAATAAAAATGAAATATTCCTTTAAATGTCTGCCTGAAAATTAGTGCATTTTTCCCAAGTTTATAACAGTACTGCAGCAAAATGACATTTCTAAAGGAAAAAAATGTAATTTAAAATTGCTCACAGCTGTAATGTATTCCCAGATCCGGCAATATACATAAAAAAAATCTTTGAAAAAAACTGCATGGGTTTCCCCCAGTCCACACCAGGCCCTTAGAGTCTGGTATGAATATTAAGGGGAACCCCATGCAAAAATTTAAAAAAATGGCGCGGGGGTCCCACCTAAAATCCATACTAGGCCCTTCAGGTCTGGTATGGATTTTAAGGGGAACTCCGTGCCAAAATGAAATAAAAATGGCATCCTTATCAAAGCATGCAACCTGGCAGGCCGCAGGAAAATAGGGGACGTATTTGGCCATACCAGGCCAAATTCCCTCAACATGGGGAGGGTGCTTTGGGGTCCCCACAACCTTTGCCTGATGGTTCTGGGGGTCTGCAGGTGGGGGACTTATCGGAAATTCTGCAAGCCCCCTTTAACAAGGGGGCCCCCAGATCCCAGCCCCCCCCCCCATGTGAATGGGTATCAGGTACACTGTAGCCCTACCCATTCACCAAAAAAAAGTAAAAAAAAAGTCAAAATGACAGGAAATAGTTTTTGACAATTCCTTTATTTAAAAAAAATAAAAATAAAAAACGTGTCCCACAATGTCTTCAGCCAGGATGTCGATGGACCCAAAAAATAGAAAAAAAGTCCCGCTGACTGCTGTCTTGTTGCTGTGACAGCTCTTATATAGGCAAGGGTGGAGCCACCGCTGATGTAACCATATGGCTCTGTCCTTGCCTATATAACAGCTGTCACAGCCAAGAGACAGCAGTCAGTGGGACTTTATTTTTATTTTTCCATCAGCATCCTGATTGAAGATAGATAGACATCGCGGGACACTTTTCTTTTTTTTTTTAACCACTTAACAACCGCCCATTGCCGATTAACGGCTTCAGGGCGGTTGTTTAACTCTGAGAGGCCGTTAATTAATGGCCTCCCAGAATTCTGCTCTCACGCGCCCCCTGGGGCGCGCACACGAGAGCATCCGTGACCGCTGGGTCCAGTGGACCCGGCGCATCACGTATCATGGTAAACGTCCGCTCATCGCGGCCGTTTACCACGTGATCGCTCTGTCAAATGACGGAGTGATCACTTGTAAACAAACCGGCATCATGTTATGACGCCGGTTCCTCCCTCCCCCTCTCTGTACCGATCGGTACAGCGGAGGGGGAAGAGATCGGTGTCAGCAGCGATGTGGGCTGCATCTGCAGTGCCCACATCGCTGCTCACCGAAAATTAACCCCTCAATTCCCTGCCAACACTCTGCAATACCCTGCAACACTCTGCAATACTCTGCAATACCCTGCAACACTCTGCAACACTCCGCAATGCCCTGCAACACTCCGCAATGCCCTGCAACACTCCGCAATGCCCTGCAACACTCCGCAATGCCCTGCAACACTCTGCAATACCCTGCAACACTCTGCAACACTCTGCAATACCCTGCAACACCCTGCAACACTCCGCAATACCCTGCAACACTCTGCAATACCCTGCAACACTCTGCAACACTCTGCAACACTCTGCAATGCTCTGCAACACTCTGCAACACTCTGCAATACCCTGCAACACTCTGCAACACTCTGCAATACCCTGCAATACCCTGCAACACCCTGCAACACTCTGCAATACCCTGCAACACTCCGCAATGCCCTGCAACACTCCGCAATGCCCTGCAACACTCTGCAATACCCTGCAACACTCTGCAACACTCTGCAACACTCTGCAATACCCTGCAACACCCTGCAACACTCTGCAACACTCCGCAACACTCTGCAACACTCTGCAATACCCTGCAATACCCTGCAACACCCTGCAACACTCTGCAATACCCTGCAACACTCCGCAATGCCCTGCAACACTCCGCAATGCCCTGCAACACTCTGCAATACCCTGCAACACTCTGCAACACTCTGCAACACTCTGCAATACCCTGCAACACCCTGCAACACTCTGCAACACTCCGCAACACTCCGCAACACTCCGCAATACCCTGCAACACTCTGCAATACCCTGCAACACTCTGCAATGCTCTGCAACACTCTGCAATACCCTGCAACACTCTGCAACACTCTGCAACACTCTGCAATACCCTGCAACACCCTGCAACACTCTGCAATACCCTGCAACACTCCGCAATACTCTGCAACACTCCGCAACACTCTGCAACACTCTGCAATACCCTGCAACACTCTGCAATACCCTGCAACACTCCGCAACACTCTGCAACACTCGCAATACCCTGCAACACTCTGCAATACCCTGCATTACCCTGCAACACTCTGCAACACTCTGCAATGCTCTGCAACACTCTGCAATACCCTGCAACACTCTGCAATGCTCTGCAACACCCGCCAATACCCTGCAACACTCTGCAATGCTCTGCAACACCCGCCAATACCCTGCAACACTCTGCAACACCCGCCAATACCCTGCAATGCTCTGCAACGCAATACTCTGCAACGCCATATTCTGAGATACCCAGCCATACTCTGAGATACCCAGCCATAGTCGGTGATACCCTGCAATACCCAGCCATAGACATTCCCCCCCCCCCCCTCCCACTGCCCTCCGGTGCTTCTACCGAATCGCTAATACGATCAAAGCCAGAATCTTTTTTTTTTCAGGCTTCCCAGCTTAGAGGTGAGATGTGGGGTCTTATTGACCCCACATCTCACTGTAAAGAGGACCTGTCATGCCATATTCCTATTACAAGGGATGTTTACATTCCTAGTAATAGGAATAAAAGTGATCAAAAAAATTATTTTTGGGGAAAAAAATGTCAAACTAAAATAAATAAAGTAAAATGAACAATAAAAAAAAATGCCCTGTCCCCATGTGCTCGCATGCAGAAGCGAACGCATACGTAAGTCCCGCCCACATATGAAAACGGTGTTCAAACCACACATGTGAGGTATCGCTGCGAACATTAGAGTGAGAACAATAATTCTAGCCCTAGACCTCCTCTGTAACTCAAAACATATAACCAGTAAAAAAAAATTTAATTGTCGCCTATGGGGATTTTTAAGTAGTGACGTTTGGCGCCATTCCACGAGCGTGTGCAATTTTGAGTGACATGTTAGGTATCTATTTACTCAGCGTAACTTCATCTTTCACATTATGCAAAAATTGGGCTAACTTTACTGTGTTTTTTTTTTTTAAGCACAAAACAGTTTTTTTTCCAAAAAAAAAGCATTCGAAAAATTACTGCGCAAATACTGTGCGAGATAAAAAGTTGCAAAGACCACCATTGTATTCTCCAGGGTGTTTGCTAAAAAAACATATATAATGTTTTGGAGTTCTATGTAATTTTCTAGCAAATAAATGATGATTTTTACATGTAGGAGAGAAATGTCAGGATTGTCCTGGGTGCTCCAGAACACCTGATGGCGCTCCCTGCATGTTAGGCCTCTGTATGTGGCCACACTGTGTAAAAGTCTCACACATGTGGTATCGCCATACTCGGGAGTAATAGCAGAATGTGTTTTGGGGTGTAATTTGTGGTATGCATATGCTGTGTGTGAGAAATAAACTGATAATATGACAATTTTGTGAAAAAAAAAAAGTTAAAAAAATCTTGATTTTGCAAACAATTGTGGGAAAAAATGACAACTTCAAAAAACTCATCATGCCTCTTACTAAATACCTTGGAATGTCTTCTTTCCAAAAAGGGGTCATTTGGGGGGTATTTGTACTTTTCTGGCATGTTAGGGTCTCAAGAATTGAAATAGGCCATCAGTACTTCAGGTGTGATCAATTTTCAGATATTGGCACCATAGCTTGTGGACTCTATAACTTTCACAAAGACCAAATAATATCCACCAATTTGTACTTATTTTTACCAAAGATATGCAGTAGTATAAATTTTGGCCAAAATTTATGAAGAAAAAATTACTAATCTGCTAAATTTTCTAACAGAAACAAAGAAAAATTATTTTTTTTACAGAATTTTCGGTATTTTTTCTTTTATAGCACAAAAAATAAAAAACCGAGCGGTGATTAAATACCACCAAAAGAAATCTCTATTTGTGTGAAAAAAAAGGACAAAAAATTCATATAGGTCCAGTGTTGCATGACTGAGTAATTGTCATTCAAAATGCGAGAGCACCGAAAGCTGAAAATTGGTCTGGTTATTAAGGGTGTTTAAGTGCCCAGTGGTCAAGTGGTTAATAAAGGAATTGTCAAAAACGGTTTCCTGTCATTTTTACTTTTTTTACTGAATGGGTAGGGGTACAGTGTACCTGATACCCATTAACATGGGGGGGGGGGGGGCTGGGATATGGGGGCCCTCCCATCAAGGCAAAGTTTTTTTTTCTATTTTTTGGGTCCGTCGGTGCCATGAAGATAGATGGACATCACGGGACCCTTTTATTTTGCTTTTTTAATAAAGTACTTGTCAGAAACTGTGTATTGTGGTTTTTACTTTTTGACCTTTTTTTTTAGGTGAATGGGTAGGGTACCCATTCATATGGGGGGGATTTGAGGGCCCCCTTGTTAAAAGGGGCTTCCAGATTCCGATAAGCCCCCTGCCCACAGACCGCCACAACAACCAGGCAAGGGTTGTGAAGATGAGGCCTTTGTCACCATCAACATGGGGACAAGGTGCTTTGGGGGGACCCCAAAGCACTCTTTCCATGTTTTGGGCATGCTGAGGGCATGTGACCTGGTACGGTTCAGGAGGGCCAGAAAAACTGGGCCTTGGGTGGTGGTGCCACAACACTGTACCCCTCACAGTTACTCTTATTGGGCTTAGGAATGGTCCTGCTGTTAAATATTTACAATTTTATTAAGGACTTAATTGCTCTTTATGTTTGGTGATTACTGGCTAACTCTAGTTACGTATGTAACTATGCCCCTCTACCTTCCCCCCCCCCCCCCCCCCTATCTTTACTTTTCTTTCCTCATCCTTTTATGAATGTTTGAATACCTTGCCTTTATTATCATCTCTGTTTATACTCACACCGGGATATGCCCATTTGGTGATGTCTATGTACTTCTTTTTTTTTCTCAATAATTTCAATAAACATTAAGTTTAAAAAAAAAAATATTTACAATTTTATAATTACATGCCCCTATTAAACAAGGGCAGGGAAATTGGGCCTTGGGTATTGGTGGTGCCCTAAACCAAAAATATTGTTGGAAGCTAGCATCATCAAGATTCAGGAGGAATAGGCAGCATAGGCAGTCTTCAAGAGATCCCAGATCCATAGCAAATTCAATAAGTTACATCAGCATCAGGTGCTTGATAGCTGCTGATCTTGGACTGTGTGTTCAGAAAGCATACTGGATGCAGGGCCGGCCAGTAGCTCAATTGCATTTTGAGCAAGTTTTGGCGAGTGGTCCATCCTCAAGACCCAGTAACTCAGTGGATTCTCTGTTGGGAAGGTCTCCAAGTCTGTGCTTGCCCCTAGATATTCTTGCAGCATATAATGCAGATTCTGGTGATGGTTGCTTGAACCTATCAGACCTTGGCCCTGAGGACTGAAAAATTATTTAAAGGCATCAGTCAGCCAGCCACCTTCTCCACCACTCCTTCTCGGACCGAACAAAGCTTCAGAAACACGTTGTCCAGCACCAGGAAATGGTAACCTACCAGGGTCTGGAAAGGCATTACACAAACTTTTCGTCAAGGCCTCCTGAAGATGTTTCATTCTCTGCTCCCTCTGCGAAGACAGGATGAGTTCTGCAACTTTACCTTTGTAATGTGGATCAAGGGTTATCAGCCATTAATGATCCCTTTCCTTGATACCACGAATCCTAGAGTGTTTTTGCAGGCTTTGCAGAATCAGGGAGGCCATGCAGCATAAGTTTGCAGAGTCATTTGATTCTGAGTCCTCTGGGTCACTAAGCATCACATTATCTGTAACTACCTCCTGTACCAGCCATGTACAACTCCTTGAGATTCTGGGGACTGCAAACAATCCCTTGAAGATTGCTGCATTTTATCTTCTACATCCATGCTGACACAATCCTCCACCTCCTCCTCTATTTCCTGTGTGCTTGGTGGTCAGGAATGCAATCTGGATAAAGCGGACCTTGAGAGGAAAGGAAGTCCTCCTCTTCCTCCTGCTGTTCTGCCTTAAGTGCCCTGTTCATGATTCGTGCATTGTTGCTGCTCACCAACCTTGTGGCGAAAATAAGCCAAGCTCTCCTGTCCCCTGACCCTGTCCTGGTGCCATACTCGCACAGTTACTCATTGATGGCCCTCTGCTGTATTTTAAGCTGCTGCAGAATTGCTAACATTGAGTTACACCTTGTGGGCATGACACAAATGAGGCCGTTGGTGGGAAGGTATCATTCCCTTTGAATGTCAGCCAGCCGAGCACTGGCATTGTATGACAGGTGGAAATGACCACAGACTTTTCTGGCCTGCCTCAGGAGATCTTGCAAGCCTAGTTACCTGGTCAAGAAACGCTGCACCACCAAATTCAGGATGTGTGGCAAACATGGAACATGGGTCAAGTGTCCCTGTCGAAGGGTGGAGAGAAGGTTGGTGCCATGGTCGCATACAACCATTCCTGGCATGGCGTCAACCTTCTCTGAGCCTTCTCCTGCTGAGCTGACAGAATCTCTGCCCCAGTGACGCCTCTGTCCCCTAAGCAGACCAATTCAAGCACCACATGGCATATTTTATCTTGACTGCTTGCTAAACCCCTTGAACGCTTACAGAGCACTGCTGGTTCAGAGGACAATTCTGCAGAAGAGGCCATGGATGAAGAAGAAGAGGAGGCGTTTGAGCAGAGAGCTGTGGCAGAATCACCAATAGCTTTTTGGCAGAACAAGCTCCAACAACCCTGAACCCTGTCCTGCATCCTTCCCAGCTGCCAGCAGAGTTACCCAGTGTGCCATGAAAGAAAGGTAACATCCCTGCCCATGCCTGCTAGACCATCAGCGCCTAGAGGCGATTCAGTTCGCATTGTGCGCTATATAAGTATTTCATTCATTCATTCATTCATGAGTCAGCAGTAATATGAACCTTACTGCTGACCGCCCTGTCCAACGAGTCCAAATCATTGCCTTTCACATGTACTGCTAGCAGATTGGCTGCAAGTAATTGGGACACATATTTCTATACCTTCATTCCTCTCAGTGCAGGTTTTTGAGAGGACTGGAGGTATAGTAGGGTTTGAGATCCCAGATCAAGGGCAAGGAGAAGTCTGCCTTTTTCTATGATGTGGTCTTTCATGTGCTGTTGCCAACAAACTGCATGGCAGGTCATCATATGTCTGGTCAAGCATGTGGTGCCCAAGCGGCTGCTGTTCTGGCCACGCTTGATCCGCTTAAGACATAGATTTCAAACAGCAATGGTGCGATCTGCTGCACACGTGTCGAAAAAAGGCCCACACCAAGGAACTTTTAAAAGTCAGTGGGGAATCAGCAGTGCCCTGCACCTGCGGAGCTCTGAGGTGTGATGCAATAGGGTGGCTGACCCCTGGAGGAGATCCTGCCTCACTGGATTTGTGCCTCTTCCTCCTCCTCCTCACTTTCCTCTGTTCTCTCCAGACACCCAAGTACAGCCAGTGACCTCATCATCCCCTCCCTCCTCATCACTGGAGCAAACCTGACAGTATGCTGCAGCTGTGGGAACATGACTGCCAGTTTCTTGTCCTTCTGTGGCAACCCTCTCTCTAGGCCCACATTACTCCCTTCCACAATCTGGGAACCAACATCGGAGCCTTAAAATCTCTGCGCATACTCCAGCAGCATGTAATCGACACTGTGTTTGAAAAATTATGGGGACTCCTCCATGCATGATGGTGGGGCTATGGAAGGAGTAACTGTGGACAAGGAGCTGTTGGAATAGGCCTCTTTAGCAGCTGCGTTGGAAGACAAACTACTTTGAGACTGGGTGACAGAGGATGAGGAGAATGAGGTTGGCTTTTTTATCCACTCCACCAACTCAATTGGCTCAATAACACGTCTAGTAGCAGAATAAAAGCACAAGCCTGCCCCACGGCCACCTGCAGAGGATGCACCGTGTCCATGACCACCACTGTTGACTGTAGACACAGAGGCTGCTTTCCCTCTTTTAGTGGCCTGCGAGCATCTGCTTCTCGTTGGTGGCCTTCCAGACATGATTTTTTTGTAACACTTTATTATATAATGTGTACACTGCCTGCACTGTATTAGAAACTGTACATTGGATGCACTGTATTATATGCTGTGTACACCTCCTGATGTTTATTAGAATCTGTACACACTGTATTATATACTGTGTACACCGCCTGCAGTGTATTAGATAGAAACTGTACGCACTGTATTATACACTGTGAACACCACCTGCACTGTATTATATACTGTGTACACTACCTAAAGTGCATTAGAAACTGTACACACTATATTATATACTGTGTACACCACCTGCACTATATTAGAAACTGTACACTGGCAGCACTGCCTTACATTTAAGTCAGTCAGAGCATCTACATTCCAATATGCTCCAATGACCTTGAATTTGTCTCTTCAGACTGGAGGCAGATTGGTATCCAACTTCAGAATTATTCCATCTCCTGGGCTGAGAGGCACACCACACAAAAGGCATACTGGTGTCCAAAACTCCAGTTCTTGCTAATTTGTGCAGACACAAAGACTTTCTGATCCATAGGTAGTCCATTCTATTGACAAAGGAAGGCAAATTGAAAAGCCCACCCATGTGCCACCTGGCCCAAGGAAGCACTGGAATAGCTGCTGTAAAATGTCCCAATGGGGACAATGCAATCCCTCGCTGACATAAATGCTGTCTCCATGACTCTTCATACGCAGATATTCATTTGCCATTTTTGAAAACCTCTTGACATATTTGGGTATGAAAAACTAGATAAGATCCTTAATAGCTTAAGAAGGAGGTAAAGTGGTGTTGCCACCAAAAAATGAAAAGCTGCTTAAAATTCGTAAAAAAAAATAATAAAAAAAAAAAAATTGGGTCCCTCGTAGTCTGCCTTCTTCATTGCCCGGGCTGGTGACATCACTTCCCCTCGTGCTGCACATTCACCTGGGACCTGTCACGTGTCCCAGGTGACTGTACGGCGTATCACAGCGCCCTGCGCCGCTCGCGCATGCGCAGTGGGTGCTCGGCTGTGAAGCCACAGCCGGGTGCCCACAGTACGCATGACGGCGCCGTGATCGGAGCGGGGAACGAGGGGGGGCTTCGTTCCCCCGCATCGCTGGACCCTGGAGCAGGTAAGTGTCCGATTATTAAAATCCAGCAGCTGCAGCATTTGTAGCTGCTGACTTTTAATTTTTTTTTTTAGGGGGTACCCCACTTTAATTGCTTTTCCTGTTTGTTCACTAGTCGAATGAACTTGGAAAAGGATTTTTAGGACAAGGTTGTGATGCTTTGCCAGCTCCTGGCTTACACCTGCATCAATCAAAACATTGTCCAAGTAATGGCAAAGACAAATTACTGCCATTACTGCCTTCAAAATGTTCAAAAAGTTTCTTGGTGACGTACCAAATTTTAAAACTGGCAAACACCTAAACTGGAAGTGACAGCCAGTCACTGCAAATCTCAGATGTCTCTGGTGTTACACACCGATTGGTATATGGAAGTATTCGTCCGGCAGGTCGATTGACTCTAAAGCCTCATACACACGATCGGACTTTGTACAAACATTCCCGTTGATTTTCGTACAAAGAGCGTCGGCTGTGAACTTGTATTGCATACACACAGCAGGACTTTTTCAGCCAATTTTCACCAAATCACGTGTTTTTTCTGCTCTTTACCGTCACCTTTGGTCGACTTCTGTATTGTTGTCTGACCTTTTGCATTGGTTCTGAGCATGCGTGTTTGTACTTTGTACAAAAGTCCTATGGTTTTCTGTACACACGATCAGACTTTGCTCCATCAGACGTCTGTTGCTGGAAAGTTTGTCTGATCGCACAGCCAACAAAAGTCAGATGAAAACTGAAAAAGTTTGTCCGCTGGAGCATACACGCGGTCATATGTTGCCCTAAAACAGCTAATTTGCATGTTTGTTGTCAAAAAGTCTGATCATGTGTATGGGCCTTAACTGATCCTCATGCTGAACTATCGCCATGACTGTTTGTATGGACTCGATCTTGAACCTTTTGTTGTATATGTAGCCATTTGATTTCTTCAAACCTAGACAGTAGGGAAAGCTCCTGAAGCCTTGGGTACTAGAAATAATGGAGAGAAACACCCAGATTTGTTCTTTAGCAGCACCAGCACTATAGACTTATTGTAGTATAATTCTTTTAAGTAATCTTACAGTAATTCTTTCTACTTGAGATCTGTTGGTCATGAATGAAAGGATTTGGTGATTGTACTCCCAGCTAATTGTCTTTGATGTTTGTTGCCCAAACCCTCCAAAAAGGAGGCTATCCTGGCTCCCACTGGAAGACACTAGATGTGCCCAACTTCAAAAGACTTTCCAAATATCTAGCAGCCTGCTCTGGATTTTATTCCACGTACACAGGAAGTTTGAGCCCCCTTCATCGTGATCTGGTTAATTTCAGACTGGCCTATTAGATTTGGCCTCCTGAACCCTTCTTAAGATCGACTGATTTGAGCAAAAAGACAGCTGCTTCCACTTGTGACTACTTTCTGGACATTTCTTCTGTCACTCGCTTCATCCAGCTCTTTGCCAAACAACAACCTCCTATTATGGCGAATGTTACAAAGGACTTGTGTGGAAGCATCATGCACCCTCTAGTGGCACAACCACAAAGCTCTCATGGCCGTGACTGAATGTACGAGCCCTAGAACTAGGTCTATTGAAGCCTCGGCCAAAAGTCTGCAGCCAGGTTCAAGTCCTCCCGAACCATGTCCACTCCTGCAGGTTCCACTTGAATTAAAGGCCATTTCTTAATGCTTTAAGCATCACAGAGCTGTCACTAGTCCACAGGCAAAAATCTGGCACAGTATACATTTTCTGCAAGTCTGCAGGGCAGTTCACCACAATTTCTGAGTTGAAGAGGTTTTTCTGCATGCAAAGTTTTGAGGTGTTCAGGTGCTTTTTCAATGCGTTTGCCATGTTATAGATACGTTCCATAGAGAAAAAATGCAACCTGTTCTCCTTCAGTTGAGTGTACCGGAACACACAGCACCGGTGTGATGTAGGCCATTGGAATCAATGGTAAACACTGTTCTTGCATTTTTGACTCTAATAAAAATGCATTGGACTGAATGCAATGTGAACCAGCCTTAAGTATTTTTTCAACCCGCGGTATTCCTAAAAAGTATTAAAAGGTAAAGACACTTGCGCACCTGATGATGGTAGGCCCCATCCACTCCTGGAAGTGCGTTGCTTAAACATGCATCAACCAGCTTCATTGGATAAAGCTTGGAGACCTTTACTGTAAATGGGTCTTCTTATAACATCTCTCCCTTTCTTCATCAATGAGCTTTTAACTCCACCATTATGGGAAAAGAAGTTCTTCCTTTTTCACATTTGGAAATATCTTTGTGCGTTTGCTATGGTTGGGCCTGCATCTTGCCTGTTCCTTATCCATTGGCATTCGAGGCAATCCATGCCAATTAATGGCTGTTTGGTACTGGGCTAGGCAAGACACTTTCTATTGCACTGATGTAAACGCATGTGAGCCATTGCCATGTGAGCTTCTTGAGGAGTATAAAAGCCACCCTGTGCGGGAATGTGAGGAATGTAATTTTGTCTTGGTCAGGGGATAATCAGTGGCAGGTCTTAAATTTTCTGGAGTATTTGCATTTAGGGTTTCTGCTCCTAAAATCAAACACCATACTGTATTCCTTGAGCATTCCTTTGAAGATATGTCCCACATGCCCCCTCATAACTTCACTAATCTTCTGTGCCACTGAGAGGTGTGGTGAGCTCATATGTGCAAAACACTATGGAAAAAAAACATAATTCTGTCACCAAGAAAAAAACAGGTACCTTGACTCTTTTTTCTTTTTTCGCTTTTATCTATTTACTTAAGGAGCAGCAGGGGAGGTCAGACAGCCTTCCAGAGGCAGACAGGAGATACAGAATCTGAGACAAAACCAGTCAGACTGTCTAATAGACATGTGCATTCATTTTTGTCTGAATGCATTTTCGTCCGAATTTTGGGTATTTTCGGTATCGAACGCGCAGAATCCGAAAACCGAAAGATCCGACATAAACAAATGCTGTATTTTCATTTTTGTTGTGACAACATGTTGAATCTCCTATCTATATCGAACTGACACTGACAATAGCAATCTGTGTCCATCGAACCTGTGGTCGAATGTGCCTAACCTTAGCTCTATTAGTGCAAGATTATTCTTCATAGAGAGAAAAGATATGACATTATAGAGACAATAGCAAAAAAAGAGTGGACATTTATGGTCAAATGCTCCACCCATAGGCTATAGAAGAATTCTAATGTTGGTTGACTAGTAATAATAATTCATAAATATAATTATTACTAGTGTCATACAACATTAGAATTCTACTATAGCTTGTAGGCGGAACATTCAACTGGAAATGTACGATTGCAGCATCGTACAGTTTCGCTACTCCGTCTAATCTTTTTAGAACATTCGACAGGCACCATAAGCCTTCAATGACAGATTCGACCTTTAACCACTTGAGACCCGCGCTATAGCCGAATGACAGCTACAGTGCGGACCTCCTTTGCCGGGACTACGTCTATTGACGTCGTCCCGTGCACGAGCGGCCTGCGTGCCCCCTGAGGGGCGCGCGTGGCGCGCTCTGGGATCGGCGAGTCTATGAGACTCGCCTGATCACCGATCCGAGCAAGGGGTCGATCCCGACCCCTTATCACGTGATCAGCTGTCAGCCAATGACAGCTGATCATGTGATACAATGGAGCCGGTAATCGGCTATTATTCCACCTCGCGCTGACAGCGCGAGGAGAAAAAAAAGAGCCGATCACTGGCGGCCGTGATCGGGACATTAGTCCCGATCACGGCCAGCCCTGCCAGTGCCCACCTGCCCCCTGCCAGTGCCACCTTAATAAAAAATAAGTGCCCCCCGTCAGTGCCACCCAGCAGTGCCCATAGTGCCACCCAGCAGTGCCCACAGTGCCACCCAGCAGTGCCCACAGTGCCACCCATCAGTGCCACCCATCAGTGCCCACAGTGCCACCCAGCAGTGCCCACAATCTGCCTCAACAAAGGTGCTGCACCCCAGTGCCACATATCCGTGCCCATCAGTGTCATCTACCAGTGCCCATCAGTGCCCATCAGTGCCGCCCATCAGTGCCCAGCAGTGCCACCTATCAGAGCCAACTATCAGTGCCACCTATCAGTGCCCATCAGTCCCATCTATCAGTGGTACCTATCAGTGCCCCTTAGTGCCACCCATCCGTGCCACCCATCCGTGCCACCCATACGTGCCATCTTATCTGTGCCCATCTTTGCCCATCAGTGCCGCCTTATCTGTGCCCATCGGTGTCACCTTATCTGTGCCTATTAGTGCCGCCTTAACTATGCCTATCAGTGCCCACCAGTGCAGCCTATCAGTGCCCACCAGTGCAGCCTATCAGTGCCCACCAATGCAGCCTATCAGTGCCCACCAGTGCAGCCTATCAGTGCCGCCTCATCAGCACACTTCAATGAAGGAGAAAAATTACCTGTTTGCAAAATTTTATAACAAACTATTAAACATGATTTTTTTTTTGCATCTTTTTTTGTTTGTTTAGCAAAAAAAAAAAACTCCCAGCTGTAATTAAATACCACCAAAAGAAAGCTCTATTTGTGGGAAAAAAATGTTAAAAATTTCATTTGGGTACAGTGTTGTATGCCCGCGCAATTGTCATTCAAAGTGCATCAGCGCTGAAAGCTGAAAATTGGTCTGGGCATGAGGGGGGTTTAAGTGCCCAGTAAGCAAGTGGTTAATTATTTCGGATTTTCGGACGAATGCGTTTTTTAACGAAACAAAATAAATAAAAACAAATTTCTGGAGTAACTAAATAAATAAAAAAAAATTCGGACGAAAACTAAATTCTGAAACTACATATTTCAGTGTGCACATGTCTACTGTCTAACCCCCGAGAACATACAGCACAGCAGGGGAGCAAACACACACCACACAAGAGAAAACTGTCAGGACTGCAGAGAGAGAAGACTGAAATAAAAAAAGAAAACAAATAAAAACTGTGTGAAATATATTTGACTTTACAAAGTCCAGAATATATGCATTCCATTTGAGTAAAACTTTGCATCAAACTGACATACAACTTAGTGTTAAATAATAGACATGTGCAGAGTAAAATATTTCGTTTCGGAATTTTGTTTTCGTCCGAAAACTTAATTTATTTAGTTACTCCCGAAATTCGTTTTTATTTATTTCGTTTTTCGTTCAAAAATTGCATTCGTCCGAAAATCCACATGAATTACGGTCAAATCTGTCTTTAAGGCTTATGGTGTCTGTCGAATGTATAAAGAAGATTCGACGGAGCTAGTATATATATAGCATACTTTAGAACCCCTGTTAAAGTCTATGGGACTCCAACATTCAAAATCTAAAGTGCTAATTTTAAAGACTAATTTGCAAGTTACTGTCCTAAAAAGTGTTTGGGGACCCGGGTCCTGCCCCAGGGGACATGGATCAATGCAAAAAAAAGTTTTAAAAACTGCAGTTTTTTCGGGAGCAGTGATTTTAATAATGATTAAAGTGAAACAATAAAAATGTAATATTCCTTTAAATTTCGTAGGGGGGGGGGGGGGGGGTGTCTATAGTATGCCTGTGAAGGGGGCTCATGTTTCTGGTGCTTAGAACTGTCCCTGCACAAAGTGTCATTTATGCAGGAAAAGAAGTCCTTTAAAATCACTCGCAGCTATTATGAATTGTCGGCTCCGTAATACAGAGAACACTCATTGAAAGTCATTGATGAAAAAAAAAAAAAAAAAAAAAAAAAGCGTGGGGGTCCCCCAAATTCAATTACCAGGCCCTTCAGGTCTGGTATGGATATTAAGGGGAACCCTGCCTCAAATTTAAGAAAAAAATTTGACGTGGGGTTCCCCCTAAATATCCATAACCAGACCCTTCAGGTCTGGTATGGATATTAAGGGGAACCCCGCGTCAAATTTAAAAAAAAATTGACGTGTGGGTCCCCCTAAAAATCCATACCAGACCCTTTATCCGAGCACGCAACCTGGCAGGCCGCAGGAAAAGAGGGGGGACGAGAGAGCGGCCCCCCCTCCCTCCTGAACCGTACCAGGCCACATGCCCTAAACATTGGGAGGATGCTTTGGGGGTCTGTGACCCCTCAAAGCACCTTGTCCCCATGTTGATGAGGACAAGGGCCTCATCCCCACAACCGTGGCCGGTGGTTGTGGAGGTCTGCGGGCGGGGGGCTTATCAGAATCTGGAAGCCCCCTTTAACAAGGGGACCCCCAGATCCCGGCCCCCCCCTGTTTGAAATGGTAAGGGGGTACAAAAGTACCCCTACCATTTCACAAAGAAAGTGTAAAAAATAGTTAAATAAGACAAACACACTTTTGAAAAATATCTTTATTAAAAATAAAAAAAATATTCCAGCGGTGGTAATCCACTCTTGCTATCCAGCGACGGACGGTCATCTCTCCAGCGATGGCTTATTTCATCCAGCGCAGCGAATACATCCTTCTTTTGTCTCCGCAGAGGAGACACTGCAAGGATTCCGGCGGCCTGACGTTTCTTATATACGGAGGGCGGGGCCACCCGTCACCTGACCCCGCCCCCCTCTGACGCAAGGGGAAACCCGGGGTTCCCCGTGACGTATGGGTGACCCGCCCCCTCTGATGTAACGGAAACCTGCCTGTGTTACATCAGAGGGGTGCGGGGTCACCCTTACGTCACAGGGAACCCCGGGTTCCCGCTTGCGTCAGAGGGGGGCGGGGTCAGGTGACGGATGGCCCCGCCCTCCGTATATAAGAAACGTCAGGCCGCCGGAATCCTTGCAGTGTCTCCTCTGCGGAGACAGAAGAAGGATGTATTCGCTGCGCTGGATGAGATGAGCCATCGCTGGAGAGATGACCGTCCGTCCCTGGATAGCAAGAGTGGATTACCACCGCTGGAATCTTTTTTTTATTTTTTTTATTTTTAATAAAGATATTTTTCAAAAGTGTGTTTGTCTTATTTAACTATTTTTTACACTTTCTTTGTGAAATGGTAGGGGTACTTTTGTACCCCCTTACCATTTCAAACAGGGGGGGCGGGATCTGGGGGTCCCCTTGTTAAAGGGGGCTTCCAGATTCTGATAAGCCCCCTGCCCGCAGACCTCCACAACCACAGGCCACGGTTGTGGGGATGAGGCCCTTGTCCTCATCAACATGGGGACAAGGTGCTTTGAGGGGTCACAGACCCCCAAAGCATCCTCCCAATGTTGAGGGCATGTGGCCTGGTACGGTTCAGGAGGGAGGGGGGGACGCTGGATTTTTAGGGGGACCCCACGTCAATTTTTTTTTAAATTTGACGCAGGGTTCCCCTTAATATCCATACCAGACCTGAAGGGTCTGGTTATGGATATTTAGGGGGAACCCCACGTCAATTTTTTTCTTAAATTTGAGGCAGGGTTCCCCTTAATATCCATACCAGACCTGAAGGGCCTGGTAATTGAATTTGGGGGACCCCCATGCTTTTTTATTTATTTATTTATTTATTTATTTTTTTATCAATGACTTTCAATGAGTGTTCTCTGTATTACGGATCCGACAATTCATAATAGCTGCGAGTGATTTTAAAGGACTTTTTTTCCTGCATAAATGACACTTTGTGCAGGGACAGTTCTAAGCACCAGAAACATGAGCCCCTTCACAGGCATACTATAGACACCCCCCCCCCCCCCCCCCTACGAAATTTAAAGGAATATTACACTTTTATTTTTTCACTTTAATCATTATTAAAATCACTGCTCCCGAAAAAACGGCCGTTTTTAAAACTTTTTTTTTGCATTGATCCATGTCCCCTGGGGCAGGACCCGGGTCCCCAAACACTTTTTAGGACAGTAACTTGCAGAATCTTTTCTCTCTGTCAAATCTTTTTTCTCTGTCGAATATTTTCTCTATATAATCTTGGACTAATAGAGGTAAGGTTAGGCACATTCGACCACAGGTTCTATAGACACAAATTGTTATTGTCAAAGTCATGTCGAATCTCCTATTTTATATCGAACTGTTGTAACAATGAAAACGAAAATAAAGCATTTATTTATGTCGGATCTTTAGTTTTTCGGATTTTGTGCTTTCGTTATCGTTTGTCAAAACGAAAACGAAAATAGCTGAAATTCGGACGAAAATGCATTCGGACGAAAACGAATGCACATGTCTATTAAATAACAGATTAGAACTGACCTAGCTCAGAGGCCAGTTATAGATACAAGAATTAAGTCAAAACTTTACACCTCTACTGTCTGGAGGTTCTAAAGCCTTGTACACACGGTCGGAGAATCTGTCGGAATGCGTCTTATCGGACCGTGTCGTCAGATAATCCGACTGTGTGTGGTATGCATCGGACTGATTCCGTCCGAATCTCCGTCCGACCCAATTTTCCAACATGTTGGAAATATTTCCCAACCAACTGGGCCGGTCGGACCTAATCCAATCATGTGCAGAGCATTTTCATCGGACCAAGTGCCACGCATGCTCACATTCAAATTCCGACACGGAAGCGCTCGTTCAGGTAAAACTACTGCTCGTAAGCGATATAGAACATTCGTCACGCTGCAATGTTAAAAAATCATTCATCAAGCGCATTCTCTTGTTCTTTACAATGCTGCAAGAACGAACTTCTTTTGATGCTCATAGTCACACACACTTCTCCCGAATGGATTTCATTACTCTTTTTTAACCATTTCAGCAATACAATTTTAGTTTGCGTCACATCTACACAATGTTTGATTTTATTTTTTATTTTTTGTGGGGGGGGGGATTCCCTAAAAATCTCCTTTAAAGACACTGCTCATTTCTCCTTATTTTTTTTTATTTTTTTTGGGGGGGTGTAAACTTACAACAACAACATTATTCTATTTTTTATATTTTCTTTTTCTTTTTTAATCTACAGGAGGTTGTTTAGTGTTGGTACCCCTTGTTCTTTATTTCACTTTGTATTTTGGAAATGTACCTGCCTGCTCACAAATAAACTGTACTTTTGGAAGGAAAACACATTACACAAGTATTTCATCAAACAAAAATAAAATTTATTTTGTTTGCTCGAAAATAAAACTAGGAACGCAGCACTGGAGAAACTTCTTAACTTTGGTGCAGCCTTTGGCCCCCAGGGCAGACATGACTAAATGAGATCTAAAAAAATTGGTGGCCTGAGGAGTACATATCTCAGGGAGAGAAGTCTGCTCCCGAAGTCCTAGAGAGCAGGAAATTCAGATGCCATTTCTGTCCCCATGATGGTGATCTTGAAGAGGCTGCATCTTCTGGCACACCAGACTCATCCCAGGCCATCACTCTCTGGTCTTCCTTTGTGACTTCCCACCAGGCATCCTTCCAGGCTGTGGCTGGGCTCCTGTAGCTGGGGCAGGAGAAGGAGGGCGTTGGTGGACCTCCTGGCTGCCACTTGCCACAGCCTCCCCCCTACTGAGGTCTTCCTGTGTATGAAAAGGGGACATAGTTTTAGTTTTTTGATCATCAATCACACCATTTTGTGCTCCTGGCTTTTGCTAATTGCTAATTGAATGTTACCAAATAGAACAGACTATCATTCTGACACCAGCATTTTTGGTCACTACTGTCTATTGAGATGTAAACCACTTGGAGAAATCTCAACTTACTGATCAATAAGAACATCTAGTTAACATCATTAAATGTAACACAAGAAATATGTTCAACAATGCCATACCTGTCTCAAGCTGGGCCCCACCACATGGTGCTGCCTGGAAGGCCCAGGTTGTACATCAGAAGCCTCAGCTGGGGGTGAAGGATGCCTTGGAGGAAGCCTGGAGAGTGGTGGCCTGAGTGGTGGCCTGGGTATCCCTTGGTCTACCAGAAAATGGAGCCTGTCAAAGTGCACCATCCTGGGGTAGTAAACAGCATCTGGATCTCCTGCTCTCAAGGACTCCAGGTGCTTCTTTCTCTCCCTGAAATATGTAAGCTTCATGGCCACAATTTTGCGATTCAGACATGTCATGTCTGCCGTGGGGACCCTGATCTGCACCAAAGCAAGCCGTTTCTCCAGTGCTGCGTTCCTCTTTGATCTGTCATTACAAAACTTGTTGTGGAACTGCCACAGGCAGGGCATCTCCATGTAGAGCTTGAGGAATAGCCCCATAAAGTTGGCATTGTTGAATGGGTCCATTTTGTCTGCAAGACACAACACAAGACAAACCCACAAATACTAATAATGCAATTAAAATCCCTCCTAATCTTGTCCCAACAGCGGCCTAGATACAAGCAGTCTAGTCTAGTGAAGCACAAAGTTAAAAATTTGACCTTCATTTGCACGTTCGCCGCGTCCGTGACTCACACTCTCCTCCCAGATCATACGGACAATACACATGTGTGGCGTTTTATATACAGTGCGCATGCGTGAAACTCCGCCCGCCCCTGACGTTCTTTCCAGACTATTCCCCGCCCCTTCGCTTCACGAGAGAGCACATGGCGGAGAGAACGCAGGTGCGCAATAATAGTTCCACTAACGAGGAGGAGGGTGAGGAAAGCCCGGAGCTTGAAACGTCCTGATCCAGGAAGACAAGATTTAAGGCCTCAAATATGTCTTTTGGAGAGATGTTGTAGATGGTGGACATATTGAACAGGACCGACTATGATGGGAAGTATGGACCTTACCCAAACCCAAATATCAGAAAGGCCAAGATCATGAATAAAGTTGTGAAGAGTCTTCTGAAGAATTTTGGGGTACGCCGATCCAAGGATCAACTGAGAAAACGCTGGTCAGACCTGAAACTGAGGGAGCACGAGCAGTACCTAAGGATCAAGCGTGTTCTTAAAAAAAGTAAGTAGTTGTCGTGTGTTCATATCATTATTCTTGCTTGCATACATGCTCCATGTGCTTTGATTTCATGTTGTGCATTTTAAAATGGCCAAGTTCATGGTTTCATTCGTTCGTAAGAAACTTCGTTCAGCAGGTAAGTATTCCAGCTTAACAAAGTGTACACAATAATGTTCTCACCTTGTAACTCGGCCCAAAAACACAATTGTACACTTCCAAGCAATTTTTCAGATTCCTGTTTCTGCCCTCTGTGTGCTAATTAATCTTTGTTTACATTCTCATAGGGGAGAGAAGACTCGGCAAGTATGAGAACACCAGGGACCATGAGGACACCAGGGACCACACCCCTCACAAAGAAGGGCAACTTCCAAAAGAAGAAACAGAGGAGCAGGAGCAGGAGCAGGAGGAGGAGGAGGATGAAGGAGAGATTGTGGAGGTTGGCCAAATTGTCACCACAACAGGTGAGTGTCGGAGAACACAGCTTCCGGTAAGCTCATCAATGTATATCACCACATTTGGATTACATGGTGTGTTTTTTTTTTTTTTTTAGGTGATGTGGAGGAAGATTCCCGTTTTACCAGTCAAAGTGCCCAGATCTTGATCGGGGAGATAATGGGGTGCAATAGGGATTTGGAAATTGTACAACAAAACATCAATGATGTTAAAAATAAAATGAAGAACATCATTGATGTTTTGGGGAGAGTGTGAAAACGAAAAAACTAGATAGGGTTTTATTTTTGCTTTTTAATACAAAAATTTTGAATTTTGCATAATTCCAAATTTGGAAGATGCACAGAGTGTGTAAACATACGCTATCTCCCATCATGGGGGATCAATGTACGTGTTTTGTGTAAAGTGTCTGAGATGAAGGGGTTGCAGCCCCAAAGCATGTTGACACACTGTGTGCATCTTCCAAATTTGTAGTTTTCAGGGGTCACACCCCATGTGATGAAGGCAATATCAGCCCAGTTTGTACATACTCATGTCTGATATTGTCTTCACTTTTCCAAGTTGAACTTTGTAAGTTCCTGTGTTCTGTATTTTACGGTTTGATACATGCCTGTTTACACAAAAAAACAAGTAAAAAATAAATATGATTAAACTCGGTTTGGGATACACAAAATCTCTTGGCTTGTTGTAAAAACCTTTACTAAACGCACATATGAATGTGCTTGTATTAAAAAGTTGAATTCTCAACAATGTGTGGCTTCCTTTTTCATTGGGCTTAAAATGTATTTGTAGTGAAATTTTAGTTTGTGCTGAGAAGGAGTGCGATTTACTAAAGGCAACTCCACTTTGCGCTCCAAGTGCAGTTTCAGGTGTACTTTTGCAGTGCACTTGTAGTGCATAGTGGATGTGCCTGTAGTAAAAAATACCCACAGTGAGGTGTAAATTTGGACAATCATGCCATTTTCCTGCCATGGTGCTGAAAATGAGCATGATTTAGATCAGTAATGCACTACACATTAGTTAACAAAAAGAAGGTGTGTGTGTGTGTAGCAGACCCACAACATAATAAGATTATCTGAAGAAGAGACTGTCCCCTCCTCTCGCTCTGAACTTGGGCTTGCACTGTTGGTGAAAAAGGCACAACTTGACGAAAAATGGCAAAGTGGGAGGCCACAGTCTGCCATTCCTGTGGCGTTGAAGGACACTGTGTAGTGACACAAGAAAAAAAAAAAAAGTAATTTGACAAATCAACATTGCATGCAGATTAGACACCCACATTTTTGTGCAAAATTAGTATAACATTTTTTGAAATGAGTATTTAAAGCCTAAAGTATAAGGTCCCTTTATGAGAGTCATAACCCCCCCCCCCCCCCCATCTGATGGGCCCTTGCTAAAAAATGAGGGGGGGATGTTTAGGACAGGTAACGCTCTCCACTTGATTGAGAGCTGAATGCCTAAATAATGTGTGATACTTTGTTAAGCCCCTCCTTAGTTACACTATTGGCAGCCCACCGGACAGGTAAGAAGTGTCGTAATAACAAAATGGAAGGACATTTTGACATTCTGCTATTACATAGCAAGAAAATTAATGTGTTTAAAACCAAAAACTAGCATTTGAAAGTATTGAGGCAGGCCCTTACACTACATGCTTTGGTGAATTTGTCCATAAATTTGATCATGAAAAAGGTATTTAGAGTGTGTATTGGGTTGGGTCAAGTCATCAGATAGAAGATTGCTATCAGCTGAGCTAGCAGTTGGGGAGAGGGGGGTTCCTAATGAGTTTGGCCCAACTCCAAAAAACCCAAAAAAGGTCACTTTGCTGAATTGAAGCACACACATCACATTTGTAGAGATTTTAGGGGGTGTTTAGGGGGAAGCAATACTATGGAGCTGCCAAAAGGCATTGTCAAGTGACTAGACTATAGTTTTAGGGGCCAAGAAGAGCATGGTGGGGAAGTTAGTGAGGCAAATCTGCATGAGGACAAAGGGGCAGAGCATATGAATTAGAGCATATTGCAATGATGGTAATTAGGGAATGAGGAAAGAAATGCAAGACATTAGCAATCATGAAATACATAGAATATGATGTTTAAGGATACAACTTAGCAGAATATAGTCCTTCTGCAGGAGCTGAATGATGGCAGAACAGGTCTCTGGAATAATGATCCCCAGAGCCTGGGGGGAGATGCCTGTAGAGAACTTGAGGTCCTGAAGGCTTCTCCCTGTCGCCAAGTAGCGCAACGTGGCGATGAGCATCTGCTCCGGAGTGATAGCTTGCCGCATGCAGGTATCCTGCCTGTTGATATAAGGGGACAACAAAGCCAGCAGACGGTGAAAAACGGGGTCCGTCATCCTGAGAATAATCCAGAAATGATCAGGATTATTCTCGCAGATCTCACGGAGCAAAGGCATGTGGGAGAACTGGTGACGCTGGCGCAACCAATTCTTGGTCGTCCAAACATGTTTCGTCTACGTACTCATCGTACAGTTTGTGCTGTGCAGGGGTTCTTACTTTGACACAAGCCCTTTGGCTTAAAACCCTCCCTAAAATGAGGGAAAAAAATGTATATTTTATATATTTTTGGGGGATATTTATTATAACAAAAAGTAAAAAATAATGCATTTTTTTCAAAATGATCGCTTAATTTTTGTTTATAGTGCAAAAAATAAAAACCGCAGGGGTGATCACATACCACCAAAAGAAAGCTCTATTTGTGGGAAAAAAGAAGTCAATTTTGTTGGGGAGCCACGTTGCATGACCTCACGATTATCAGTTAAAGCGACGCAGTGCCGAATCGCAAAAAGTGGTCTGGTGTTTGACCACCAGAATGGTCCGGGGCTGAAGTGGTTAAAGGGCCCCTTTTTATTATTTTTTTATTATTTTTTATTTATTTAAACTTTAAAAAAAAAAAATTCTGAGACTACAGGAGGGGGGCGGCACCCGGGGGCCCACTATGGACGGGCCACCACTGATACCCAGTTTCAGGAGGCTTTACCGTCCAACATTCAGGGTCTTCCAACTCTATGAGAGGCTGAACATGGACAGTGCGGTGGGGCGGGGGTGGATATCCTTGCAGCAAACAAAGTACTTACCACTGCAATCCACAGGTGGCCTGGAACAGGGGCCGTCTTTTATTCAGCTAGAAAAAGGTGGTCATGTGGGCGCCACATGAGGCGCGTTAGCCCATTGTGTGCTGACGTGAGGTATGGCAGAGTGTGTGTGTATGTGTGTATGTATTAGCCTTCGCCAGGATAGTAAGTAATGTAATGTAAGCAGAGGCGGCTCTAGGCTTTGTGAGGCCTTAGGCAAAACTTAGGCATAAGGCCCCACTCACGCCCATAATGGGAAAAATAATTCCAGCAAGAAAATTGTCTGCAAAAAGATGCACAGATCTAGCACACAGGTGATCAGCACCACTTCCAGGGCACCCATCAGACATATGCAGCCAATGCCGGGGGGGGGGGGAGAAGGGAAGGTGAGAAAGAGAGAGGGGTGATAGAGAGATCCCTAGCCCTGTCCCTGTCTGCAGCCTCTCCTGTGCCCCATGTCCCAGTCTGCAGTACCTGTCTGCGGGAAGGTTGGTGTGATGCTTGTTACAGTACCTTCCAAGCCAGCCAGATGTTCATGACGGCCAGCAGCATGCAGGGTCCATTCTTGTTCTGGGTCGGGACAGTGTTCTCCTTCTAGAGGATGTTTGCTGTGTGATTGAGTGGTCCCTGGTCACCAGCACCTTCTGCCCGTCTTTGGTTTCTGGACCCCAGTCAGCCTGTCCTCCAGTCCTGGGAGGTCTTCAGAGCTCTTCTTCCTCCAGGGATATTGGTCCTTGCTGCCAATGCTGCTCACCTTCCCCACCAGGCTCGGACTGGGACAAAAAAAAGGGGCCCAGGTATTTTAGACTGAGCAGTCCATGAGACTGGTCCCCTCCTCACTCTCCATCCTTACAGATCCCCTGCAGCAGCCGGCGGGAGAAAGGAGACTGGAACCTTGCAGAGCTGCGGGGGGTGAGGGGGGCCGAGAGAGAGCACAGGGATGTCGGATAGCATGGGAGTGAGGCAGAGAACATTTGGGGGGTAGAGAGCAGGTGGGCTGAGAGCACTGGGTGGGTATAGAGAGGGGGGCAGAGAGTAGGGGGGAGCTGGAGAGCACTAGGGGAGCAAGAGAGCACTGGTGGGGCAGAGAGCACTGGTGTGGGGGCAGAAAGCACTGGGGGAGCCAGAGAGCACTGTGGGGGGGGGGGGCAAAGAGAATGGAGAGCACAGGAGCTGGGGAGCACGGGGGGTGGAGAGCACTAGGGAAAGGAGCCAGGGAGCATGTGGGGGGACAGAGAGTATGGTGCAGCAGAAAGCACTGGGGGGGAGCCACGGAGCACATGGGGGGCAGAGAGCACTGGGGGAGCTGAAGAGCACTGTGACGGAGAGCTGGAAAGTATGGTGGGGTGGAGTGCATGGAGGGGCGGAGAGCATGGGGGGGGGGACTAGAAAGCATGGTGGGGTGGAGAGCATGGGGGGCAGGCAGAGAGTACTGTGGGGGGACCGGAGATCACAGTGCGGTGAAAAGCACTGGGGGAGCCAGGGAACACATGGGAGGGGGCAAAAATCACTGGGGGAGCTGGAAAGCAAGGTGAGATGGAGAGCAGTTGGGGGTTGAGAGCATGGTGGGGTGGAAATCACAGCGGGCCAGAGGAGATCATAGGGGGTGGAGCAAGGGAGTACATGGGGGAACAGAGAGCATGGTGGGGTGGAGAGCACAGAGAGGGTGGAGCAAGGGAGCACATGGGGGGACCGAGAGAATGGTGGGGTGGGGAGCACAGGGGGTGGAGGAGATCATGGGGGCGGAGCCAGGGGAACTGGAGAGCACAGTGTGGTGGAGAGCACTAGGGAGGGGCAGAGAGCACTGAGGGAGCTGGAAAGCAAGGTGAAGTGGCGAGCATGGGGGGAGCAGAGAGCAGATGGGGGGCTGAGAACATGGTGGGGTGGACTGAGAGCATGGTGGGATGGGGAGCAGGTGGGAGGACTGAGAGCATGGTGGGTGGGGAACAGATGGGGGGGCTGAGAGCATGGTGGGGTGGGGTGGGGAGCAGATGGGGGGATTGAGAGCATGGTGGGGTGGGGAGCAGATGGGGGAACTGAGAGCATGGTGGGGTGGAGAGCAGATGGGGGGACTGAGAGCATGGTGGGGTGGAAAGCAGATGGGGGGACTGAGAGCATGGTGGGGTGGGGTAGAGAGCAGATGGGGGACTGAGAGCATGGTGGGGTGGGGTGGAGAGCAGATGGGGGACTGAGAGCATGGTGGGGTGGGGAGCAGATGGGGGGGCTAAGAGCATGGTGGGGTGGGGAGCAGATGGGGGACTGAGAGCATGGTGGGTGAGGAGCATATGGGGGACTGAGAGCATGGTGGGTGAGGAGCAGATGGGGGATTGAGAGCATGGTGGGTGAGGAGCAGATGGGGGACTGAGAGCATGGTGGGGTGGGTAACAGATGGGGGGACTGAGAGCATGGTGGGGTGGGGAGCAGATGGAGGACTGAGAGCATGGTGGGATGGGGAGCAGATGGGGGGACTGAGAGCATGGTGGAGAGCAGATGGGGGGACTGAGAGCATGGTGGGGTTGGGAGCAGATGGGGGGGACTGAGAGCATGGTGGGGTGGAGAGCAGATGGGGGGACTGAGAGCATGGTGGGGTAGGGAGCAGATGGGGGGACTGAGAGTATAGTGGAGAGCAGATGGGGGGAGTGAGAGCATGGTGGGGTGGGGAGCAGATGGGGGGACTGAGAGCATGGGGTGGAATGGAGAGCGGGGGGCTGGAGAAGATCATGGGGCGGAACAAGGGAGCACATGGGGGACAGAGAGCATTGGATGGGGGGGCCGAGAGTGTGGGGTGGAGAGCACAGAGTCGGGCCGGAGGAGATCGTGGGGGGCGGAGCCAGGGGGCAGCAAAAAAAAAAAAGCTGGATAGGCCACGAGGCCCC
Source organism: Lithobates pipiens (assembly GCF_037356315.1). Classification (NCBI taxonomy): domain Eukaryota; kingdom Metazoa; phylum Chordata; class Amphibia; order Anura; family Ranidae; genus Lithobates; species Lithobates pipiens. The sequence continues at coordinate 73,649,338 of NW_027507790.1, forward strand.
TGTGAGTGGGAGGCCTTAAGCGGTCGCCTAATTTGCCTAATTAGAGAGCCGCCTCTGAATGTAAGTAATGAGAGTCCTGGAAATCAGGCTTACCAGAGCAGAGTAGCAGATTGATCAGCTGGAGGCTGAGATTAAAGAGGACAGAGCCTGCTGCAAACCAGCAGTGAGCATTCTGGTGTTTGCTAGGCAATCCAAGAGGAAGCAACCACTGACCTCACCTGCTCAACTCTGAGTTTCCTGAAAAGAATACATGTGGAGGTGGTGAACTAAAAGTCCCAGCGAGCCAAACCACTGCCTGAACACACAAACATGGAAGGAGAGAGTGCCAGCACCTGCATAACGAAGTTACATACAGTAATTTATACTGCCAGTGACCTTTGCCAGTAATACTGAGTCATTTATACTGTACCATACAATCCCAGCACCACGAGAACCCACCTCCTCAGGAGATTTACAGCCTGTATGGGGGGGGGGGGTCTTCTGATCTGGGAAAGGCTGAACCCGAACAGGATGGATGGTGGATGGAGAAAAAAATAAAAAAAATAAAAATAAACTTTAAAAGGCGTCCGGAGTGAGGAAGAAAAAAGAACACTGGTGTGGGCAGACAGCCGCTCTTTATGGGCTAAGAAAAAGGTGGTCCTGGAGGGGACAGAGGAAGGGCAGTGACAGATACTCAGGTAGGCTTTGACAGGTATTCAGATGGAATGTGACAGGTATTAAGGTACTCAGATGGGCTGTGACAGGTACTCAGATGAACTGTGACAGATACTCAGATGGACTGTGACAGGTACCCAGGCACTCAGATGGGCTGTAACAGGTACTCGGGTACTCAGATGGACTGTGCCAGGTACTCAGGTACTCCGATGAACTGTGACAGGTACTCAGATGCCCGGGTACTCAGAAGGAACCATGACAGATACTCAGGTACTCAGATGGACTGAGACAGGTACTGAGGTACTCGGTACTCAGATGAACTGTGACAGGTATGTGGGTACTCGGGTACTCATATGGTTTGTGGCAGGTACTCATATGGACTGTAACAGGTACTTTGATGGGTGGTGACAGATCCTCTTTATTGGGAGGGGCAAATAGTGTGATTGGTGTACACTGTAAGCGAAAATGAGATGTTACCGCAATCTCCTTCTCACACAGAATTGGTGTGTGAGGAGGAGAACACGGTAACATCTCGTTACAGCGGTTTGTTGACATTCTGTGACCAGCTGTGATTGGACACAGCCTGTCACACGGTAAAGAGACAATTGAATTGGTTCTTTACTGCGATCAGGGTTGAGCTGTGTCAGGGTGATGAGCCTCATCCCTGATCGCCACTCTGTGCATGCCCTAAGGGCATGCATGAGCAACATGCACGTGGACAATACCTGTGTCAGGCTGTGATTGGAAACAGCCAGTCACGTGGTAAAGATTATTGGCAACATCATGGGCAGCTATCAACAGGGATGCTAAATTAACATCTTTGCCCTCCAGAATGTCTATCCTGATGTTTACGGGAATAAAATGTGCCAGGGTAATGAGAGGAAAACCAGGGCTTGGTACCAAGGGGGTCCCGGGACCTGCTGATGTCCCTGGAGTGGTAGACAGTCCTGACACTGGGTTAGGCTGAGTCTCCGAAACCTCAACCCTTGGCAGAAAGAGGCCAGGGAGCTCGGGGCAGCGTGAATTTGAGAAAGGGATGAGGCGACAGTCCAAAGGCTAACTTTCTCCACGCTAGAGCCTGAATCCCAGGGGAACAGTAACCTGAACAGCTCAGCCTTGCGCACTGAAGCCAGATATGAAAAATCCCTGCAGTTCTTCCATGAGTCTTGGGACGGTCCAGGTTCTTAAGGAGGGTGTGCTACCACGTTTCAAACCCCTAGCTGGAGAAGGAGAGATGGATGCAAAGTCCTCAATGTCCGCTGCCTGTGACATGACTTGCATAAAACCGAGAACAACACAATCGTAATGCCCCGTACACACAATCGGACATTGATCGAACATTCTGACAACAAAATCCATGGACGGATGTTGGCTCAAACTTGTCTTGCATACACACAGTCATACAAATCTTGTTGGAAATTCCAAACGTCAATAACGCATTGATGTATAACACGTGCGATGAGCCGAGAAAAATGAAGTTCAATAGCCAAATGCTTGATTCCGAGCATGCGTGGAACTTAATGCGTCGGAATTGTGTACACACTATCGGAATATATGACAACGGATTTTGTTGTCAGAAAATTTGAGATCCAGATCTTTGAGTATCAAGGTGGATTATATTTCATTTTTTCAGGACAAAATGGACTTTCTTTTGGTGGTAAATAGTAATGGATACCTCCTGATTTTTTTTTTTATTATTATCAAAGGAAAACTGGCACAAAATGGTAAAAAAAAATCATTTTGACGATCTTGAACTTTGACCCTGACCTTGACCCGAACACTAACCCTAGCACTGACCTAGATCAAACCTTGATCTAGGTATTTGTTTAATTTTTATTAATTAAAAAAAACAGTCCAGTGGGGCTGCATATTTGTGTATGGTCAGTGTAAAGGTGTTAAGTAGCAAAAGATTATCTACTGTCATGATCTACAGGTAATAAACCCAAATCTGCTTTGTTACATATTACATCATATATGTCAATATTGCTTTGCCCAAAAGTGCCCTTTGATCATAACAATCCAACTCTTTCCTGACAAAATATGCTGTGCATTCTCAAGGAGGATTTTTATACACATGTAAAGGATTAAGAGTGGATGAATAATTGGTTGTACTTTTTCTAGTTTTCAAAATATGTATACATATAATATATACAATATGAATACCGCTTTTTAAATAGGCAAGTGAGAGCAGGACAGGGTTGTAAACCATCATTAAAATTATTAGCAGTCTGTAGAAACATTTGTTCATTTTGCAGAGATACCCAAAAGCAGTTGTGCATAGTACAACATCTGTATGTTGTTCACTGCCACTTCCTCCTCAGTCTTTCTGACAGCGCCACACAGACACTCAAATTTGAACCATTGATTAACCACTTTCAGACCGGACCATTTTGCTGGTCAATGACCAGAGGTCTTTTTACAATTTGGCACTGCCCTGCTTTAACTGGTAATTGCGCGGTCATGCAATGTTGTACCCAAACAAAATTTGCGTCCTTTTTTTCCCACAAATAGAGATTACTTTTAAAGGTATTTGACTGACTCTGCAATTTTTATTTTTTGCGATATAAACGTAAAAAGACCGCAAATTTTGAAAAAAATTATATTTTCTACTTTTTATTATTAGAAAAATCCAATAAACTCAATTTTAGTCATACATTTAGGCCAAAATGTATTCAGCCACATGTCTTTGGTAAAAAAAAAGTCAATAACTGTCTATTTATTGGTTTGCGCAAAAGTTGTCACATCTACAAACTAAGGTACCTTTTCTGGAATTTACGCAGCTTTTAGTTTATGACTGCCTATCTCATTTCTTGAGGTGCTAAAATGGCAGGGCAGTACAAACCCCCCCAAATGACCCCATTTTGGAAAGTAGACACCCTAAGGAAATTGATAAGAGGCATGTTGAATATTTTTTTTTTTTGCCTCAAGCGATTGAATAATGACAAAAAAAAATTATTTATATTTTTTTACACAAAGTTGTCACTAAATGATATATTGCTCACACATGCCATGGTTATATGTGGAATTGTACCCCAAAATACATTCTGCTGCTTCTCCTGAGTACGGGGATACCACATGTGGTCGACTTTTTGGAAGCCTAGCCGCGTACGGGGCCCCAAAAACCAAGCACCGCCTTCAGGATTTCTAAGGGCGTACATTTGTAATTTCACTCCTCTCTACCTATCACAGTTTTGAAGGCCATAAAATGCCAAGATGGCACAAAACACCCACAAATTACCCCATTTTAGAAAGTAGACACCCTAAGCTATTTGCTGAGAGGCATGTTGAGTCCATGGAATATTTTATATTTTGCCACAAGTTGCGGGAAAATTACAAACTTTTTTTTTTTTTTCACAAAGTTGTCACTAAATGATATATTGCTCACGCATGCTATGGGCATATGTGAAATGACACCCCAAAATAAATTCTGCTGCTTCTCCTGAGTACGGGGATACCACATGTGTGAGATTTTTTGGGAGCCTAGCTGCGTACGGGGCCCCGAAAGCCAAGAACCGCCTTCAGGCTTTCTAAGGGCGTACATTTTTGAGTTCACTCCTCACTACCTATTACAGTTTTGAAGGCCATAAAATGCCAAGATGGCACAAACCCCCCCCCCCCCCCCCAAATGACCCCATTTTGGAAAGTAGACACCCCTAAATTTAGGGGTACACTAGTGAGACTCACAGGTAAAAAAGCACCTAGGCTCAAAACGCTACAAAAAAAACTGTTAGCGATCGCAGGGATCAGGCCTGACTCTGCGAACGCTGCAGTTATGTGTGTTGTGTTTTGTAAGTGACAGTGATCGATCGATACTGCACTTGGGTGGGCTGGTCTGGGCTTGGCGGAGGGGCTAAATGCAGGTGCTAGCAGGTATCTGGGCTGATCCCGCTAACAATGCATTTTGGGAAACCTAAACTGCTGTCGACGCTAATATAGATCTGATCAGATACTATATTACTAAGGGAGGTGTATACTTTGTGCGTGGGTGTTAGCGGTACTGGCACTAACCTGACGCTGCCTGGGGCGACGCAGACCTTATCTGACCCTCAAACTTATATCACCCGCCGGGTGATCAGGGGGTTAAACCTTTATTAGGTAATAATGGCGGGTGCCCTGAAACTATAAAAAAATAACTAACCAACCAGTGTCACCTGTAACAGTTATATGGTGATCACTGGTGAAAGGGTTAACTAGGGGGCAATCAGGGGGCTTTATGCGGTAGTATATGGGGGTCCCTGGCGCTATAAAAAGCTGCGGCGAACCTAAATACCTACCTGCCTAACTAGCGTCACCTGTGACACTAATACAGCGATCAGAAAAACGATCGCTTATTAGGCTGGGTTCACACTGGAGCGATGCGGGAACGCCACAAATCTGCGGCGGGTTCCCGCATCACACTGCCCTATGCGAACTGCTGGGAGTGTCAGTGAAATGTTAATGACACCCCCAGATCAGTTCGCATATCGCAGTGCGATCTGCAAACTCGGACAGGAATCGGATCGCATGGTGTGAACACCCATGCGATCCGATTCTGCTGCGGACCAAAGAAAGGGTCCCGTGCGAGTTTGCGGCGGGTGCGGCGGGAACTCGAATCGCACAGAGATCGGATGTGATTTGCACTGCAGTGCGGTGCGAATCACATCCGTTCTCATAAACCGCTGCAATGTGAACCCAGCCTTAGTGACACTGGCGACGGGGGGTGATCACGGGGTTAAACCTTTATTGGGGGGGTTAGGGGGGTACCTTAGAACTAAAGGGGGCTAACCCTAACTGCCCTAACAGTTATTACAGTCACAAATGACACCCATGCAAAAAAAAAAAAAAAAACTCGGACAGGAATCGGATCGCATGGTGTGAACACCCATGCGATCCGATTCTGCTGCGGACCAAAAAAAGGGTCCCGTGCGAGTCTGCGGCGGGTGCGGCGGGTGCGACGCGAATTCAGCCATACTATCTGCATGGCTGAACTCGAATCGCACAGAGATCGGATGTGATTTGCACTGCAGTGCGGTGCGAATCACATCCGTTCTCATAAACCGCTGCAATGTGAACCCAGCCTTAGTGACACTGGCGACGGGGGGTGATCACGGGGTTAAACCTTTATTGGGGGGGTTAGGGGGGTACCTTAGAACTAAAGGGGGCTAACCCTAACTGCCCTAACAGTTATTACAGTCACAAATGACACCAATGCAAAAAAAAAAAATGCAATTGGTGTCACTGTGACTGGGGGTGCAGGGGTGATTGTGGGGGTGATCGGGGGGGTGAAGGGGGGGTGAGAGTGTGCCTGGCATGTTCTACTGTATTGCGTAGTGTTGGTGCAACTCACCGATCCTCTCTCCTCGGTGCCGGAACGAAAAATACCGAAACGGAGGAGAGATTACATCACTTCCTCTGCCTGTGTTTACATTACAGGAGAGGAAGTGATGTCACGCTTCACTTCCATTCGTCAGGAGCGATCGCGAGGGGGTGGCCATGAACGAATGGCCGCCCCCTCATCCCGGATCGCTCCTGAACGGATACCGACCGCCGCTGGCACCGGGGGGCCCGATCGGGCCCCCCACCCGCGGGAAGGCAGGGACGTACATGTACGCCCATATGCCTGCCCGTGCCATTCTGTCGACGTACATCGTCGTGCGGCGGTCGGCAAGTGGTTAAGAATGCAAGGTTAGTGGTTACAGTTGAGAGAGTGTTTACATGTTACAGGCTAACAGCCTGACTAAGATTTTTATCTACTAGCAAAATACACACATTTTGAGAAGTGACAGCAAAATCATCCATAAAGTCTTTTCACAATTGTCTTGAAGTTGCTGCATAAATAACATTTATACCTAGGCCACACCAATCAATAGCTACTAGTGGGGTAAAATCAGGGGTGACAACCACGGAGTGTCTTGCAGCTAATTCTACTAACTCAGTGGTCATCACCCCTGTCCTCAGGGCCCACTAACAGGCCAGGTTTGCAAGATAACTGAAATACATCATAGGTGATATAATTTGCTGCTCAGTGTTTGCAGTATTCTAGCCTGCAACTCCCCAAGGTAATACATTAAACTGGGCCTGTTAGTGGGCCCTGAAGACAGGGCTAATGACCACTGGACTAACTAACTACCTAACTAGGTGCTCTGTAAAGACTATGCTTCCAGGAGGATCTCAAGTCACCTGCTGGTGATGCTCACCCACAACAGGTAGACCATTGACTCCTGCTGACTTTTTTTCTAACCTACACTAACTAGTCAGTAATAAGCTTTATGTAGCCCAGTGCTTGTAGCACTAATTAGATCAACTGAATTCCTAATGGTTGCTGTGAGTTACTAAGCTTTTGTCATCATTGAAAATAAACCTCATTTTACTCTATTCATCTGCCTAGTTTTTGCATTCTTGAACATGGTAAAAATATCATTAGTCATTTTCTCACCTACCTTTCCTTGCTTTTTACCAATGTCCTTATCAAAGTAACAAAAGCATTTTAATTTAAGCTTATAGGTCAAGATGAGGGTAAACAAATGTTGGGCACTTGTAAAAAAAGGACACTGTTATAGAACTAAACAAGGACATATCTTAAAGAATCAGATTACCTATGAAGGTCTCTAAATAGTTTAGTGGCCCTTTCACCCATGTCATTACAGTGCCTTATTTATACATGCAGCTGATGATTTATGTTGTACATATACTTAAGAAAGGCAATCCATAAACGTAATCATTTCACAATAACATTTCAGTTAGTGTGTCCCTGAAATATTTTGTGAGAAAAGATGTATAAGTGTATGAAAGAAGATACAAACACAGCACACTATACACGAGGTACAATTTAAAAACACAAAGGGCAGTGGATAAATCATGTTGTATTGTTAACTCGTGCAGTGGTTTCTTCAAATGGATTTCAAGTAGGACTTAAGATTTTAGCTCAAGGGATATTGTTGACAAGCCAGCATTTCTATAGGTACAAAAAAAGGCAATACTAAAATGAAAGTGTTCTCTCATCTTACATTGCTGGCTTAACTTGCAGTTAGAAGCAGCCTTTTCATTATAGTCATTGAAATGTGCCCAAAAGTGATTCTAATGCCCCGTACACACGAACGGAATATCCAGCGGACTTAGTCCGATGAACAATCCACTGGACTTTCCAGCAGAGGTCCGCTAGACTTTCCGAATGAGCGGACTTGCCCACACACGACCACACACGAACTGACTTTTCAGGAGGCTAGGTCCGGTGGACAATCCGCCAGACTCTTGGCGGAGGACCGCCGGACTTTCCAAATGAACGGACTTGTCCACACACGGACTAAAGTTCGTTCATTTTGAACGTGACTTCAGGTACGATGGGACTAGAGAAGGAAGTCAATGTCACTGCCCCCATCGGCGAGATTGACACCTTCCGAGCCCCATCGCCTGCTATGGGTTTTAAGGGTAACCCCTACACCGAAAATCGGCGTGGGAGTCCCCCCCAAAGTCCATACCAGACCCTTACTCCGAGCATGCAGCCCAGGCGGTCAGGAAGATGGGGTGGGGATGAGCGAGCGCCCCCCCCCCCCCCCCCTCCTGAACCGTACCAGGCCGCGTGCCCTCAACATGGGGGGTGGTGCTTTGGGGAAAGGGGGCCCTGCGGCCCCCCACCCCAAAGCACTTTGTCCCTATGTTGATGAGGACAAGGGCCTCTCCCGACAACTCTGGCCGTTGGTTGTCGGGGTCTGTGGGTGGCTTATCGGAATCCGGGAGCCCCCTTTAATAAGGGGGGCCCAGATCCTGGCCCTCCACCCTATGTAAATGAGTATGGGGTACATTGTACCCCTACCCATTCACCTGGGGGGGAAAAAAGTGTCAATAACAAAAACTGAATGGGTAACCCCTGAAGGATCTGGTATGGATTTTGGGGGGATCACTACGCGATTTTTTTTCCATTTGGCGCAGGGTTCCCCTTAATATACATACCAGACCCAGAGGGCCTGATAATGGACTGGAAGGGGGGATCCATGCTATTGTTTTCAATTAGTTTTATCTATATTGCTGAGACCCAATTCATTACAGCCACGATCAGTTTTAAATAACTTTTTTTCCTTTAGAAATGTCACTTCGCTGTGATACTGTTCTTAACACGGGAAAACTGTGCCACTTCACAGGCATACTATAGACACCCTCCCCCAGGCATGATATGTAAAGGAATATTTAATTTTTATTTTTTCACTTTAAGCATTATTAAAATCACTGCTCTCAAAAACAGCCATTTTAAAACTTTTTTTGCATTGATACATAAAACCCAGGACCTCAAACACTTTTGTTGAAAATAACTTGCATATAAGCCTTTAAAATTAGCACTTTTGATTTTTCATATTCGTGTCTCATAGACTTTAATGGCTTTTGCGTGTTTGTCTGACGTTTTTGCCTGTTCGCATGCTCTTGTGTGAACCAAACCAGAGGTGTTTGGCTCGTCCTTACTCGCAGTTACTCTTGTTGGGTGCAGGAACGGGCACTGCTGTTAATATAATTTAAAAAATTGTAATTACATGCCCCTGTTAAACCGGGGCAGAAAATTTGGGTCTTGGGTGGTGGTGGTGGTGCCCTAAACCAAAAATATTGTTGGAAGCTAGCATCATCATGATTGGGGAGGAATAGGGTAGACAGCATAGGCAGTCTTCAAGGGATGCCAGATCCATAGCAAATTCATCAGGTGCTTGATAGCTGCTGATCCAGGACTGATTCATTTTTATAAATGTGAGCCTACCAATGGAGTCCGTGGACAGGCGCACTCTTTGATCTATTACAAACTCTCCAGCAGCACTGAATGTACATTCAGAAAGTATACTGGTTGCAGGACAGGCCAGTAGCTTAATTGCATTTTGAGCAAGTTCTGTCCAGTGTTCTAACCTCAAGACCCAGTGGATGCTCTGTTGGAAAGGTCTCCAAGTCTGCTCATGCCCCTAAATATTTCTGCACCATATAATGCAGATGCTGGCGATGGTTGCTAGAACCAATCAGACCTTGGTACTAAGGACTGAAAAATTGTTTAAAGGCATCGGTCAGCCGACCACCTTCTCCACCGCTCTTCCTCTGACCGATTGAAGCCTCTGAAGCACATTGTTCAACACCAGGAAATGGTAACCTCCCAGGGTCAGGAAATGTGCTACACAAATTTTTCTTCAAGGCATCCTCAAGATGTTTCATCCTCTGCGAAGGCAGGATGAGTTCTGAAACCTTACCAGTAATAATCCCTCTCCTTAATACCATGAATCCTAGGGTCCTTTCGCAGGCTTTGCAGAATCGGGGAGGCCATTTAGCATAAGTTTGCAGAGGCATTCGATTCTGAGTCCTATGGGTCACTAAACATCACATTATCTGTAACTACTTCCTCCCAGACACGTACAACTCCTTGGGTTTCTGGGGATTGAAAACTATCTCTTGAAGACTGCTACATGTTATCCTCAATATCAATGCTGAGACAATCCTCCCCCCCCCCCTCCACCACTTCTTCCTGTGTGTTTGGTGGACCCACACAAATACTATCTGGATAAAGGGGGCCTTGAGAGGAAAGGAAGTCCTCCTTTTCCTCCCGATTTTCTGCCTCAAGTGCCCTGTCCATGATACCAGGAAGCGTGTGCTCCAGCAGGAAGACTAGAGGCACTGATGCATGAATTTTCACTGCTCACCATCCTTGGGGCCTCCTCAAATGGTGCCAGGACAGTGAATGCATCCTTGATCATTAGCCACTGGCGTGGCAAAAATAAGAAAATCTCCCCTGACCCTGTCCTGGTGCCATACTCGCACAGGTACTCCTTGATGGCCATCTGCTGTGTGTGCAGCAGCTGCAGCATTGCCAACATTGAGTTCCACCTGGTTAGGCATGTCAGAAATGAGGCGGTTGATGGACCATGAGTCAGTGGCAATTTCAACCTTACTGCTGACCGCTCTGTCCAATGAAGCCAAAACATTGCCTTACACATGGCAGTAGAGAGCCGATGTGAGTGTCACTGTGGTATAGCACATTCCACAAATCCATGAAAGAGGGCTGAGTCTACCAGCTGAAAAGGCAGCACTTGCAGTGCTAGCAATTTGGCCAAGGTAGCATTTAGACGCTGTGCATGTGGATGGCTGTGGATGTCTGGGAACAAATTTATTTTTACAGCTCAGCATCTGGGGTAGGGAAATTTGACTGCTGAAATCAACTGATGGTGTACTGCTAGCATATTGGCTGCAAGTGGTTTGTGACACCTATTGCTATAACTTCATTCCTCTCAGTGCAGGTTTTTGAGAGGACTGGAGGTATAGTAGGGTTTGAGATCTCAGATGAGAAGCAAGGAGAAGTCTGCCTTTTTATGATGTGAGTTTTTCAGGTGCTGCTGCCAATGGACTGCATGGCAGGTCATCAAATGTCTGGTCAAGCATGTGGTGCCCAATTGGCTGCTGTTCTGGCCACGTTTTGATACGCTTCAGACATAGGTTGCAAATAGCAATGGTGTGAATTGCTGCACATGTGTTGAAAAAGGTCCACACCAAGGAACTTTTAAAAGTCAGTGGGGACTCAGCTGTGTCCTGCACCTGTGGAGCTCTGCAGTGTGATGCAATAGGGTGGATGCCCCTAAGCTGACCCCCGGAGGACATCCTGCCTCATTGGTGTTGTGCCTCCTACTCCTCCTCCTCACTTTCCTCCTTTCTTCTCTCAGGCACCCAAGTATGGTCAGTGACCTCATCATCCCCTCCTTCTTCATCACTGGAGAAAACTTGGCAGTATGCTTCAGCTTGGCAAACATGACTGCCAGTTTCTTGTCCTTTTTGTGTCACCCCCTCTCTCTTGGCTCACATTAATCCCTTCCTCAACCTGGGAACCAACATCAGAGCCTTCAAATTGCTGTGCATTCTCCAGCAGCATGAAACCAACACTGAGGTTGAATAATTCTGGGGATTCCTCCGTGCATGATGGTGGGGCTATGGAAGGAGTAACTGTGGACAAGGAGCCAGTGGAATAGGCCGCGTTGGCAGCTGCATTGGAAGGCAAACTACTCTGAGTCTGGGTGACAGAGGGTGAGGAGGATGAGGATGGCTTTGTTATCCACTCCACCAACACTTCTGCATGTTGTGGCTCACTAACACAGCCAGCAGAAGAAAAAAGGGACAAGCTTGCCCCACGGCCACCTGCAGAGGATTCACCATGTCCATGACCACCACTGTTGACTGTAGACACATAGGCTGCTTGCCCTCTTTTAGTGGCCTGTGAGCATCTGCCTGTCCTTGGTGGCCTTCCAGACATGATGTTTTTTTTTCTTTTCACAGCACACTACACTTTATTATATACTGTGTACACTGCCTGTACTTTATTAGAAACGGTACACCGGCTGCACTGCATTATATACTGTGTACACCGCCTGAAGTTTATTAGAAACTGTACATACTGTATTATATAATGTGTACACTGACTGAAGTGTATTAGAAACTGTACACTACCAAATGCACTGTATATATAGGCTACACTGAATGCAGAGTATATATATATATATATATATATATATATATATATATATATATATATATATATATATATATATATATATATGTGTGTGTGAATATATAATATCAAATTCACTGCAACTAACTAACCTGCCTAATCTAGCTCAATCTATCTCCGTCCACAGACACACTATACACGTAAGCAGCCTTATGTAGTGTGGAGCGTGGACTTAGTCCCCCTGAGCCATGATTGGCCAAAGGCCTTTCGCCAGTTATGGCTCTCTCTGCAGAGTGTGCTGTTATTGGCCAAAGCATGCAGGTCAGGTGCATGCTTTGGCCAATCATCAGACACTAATGCACTGTGATCTCACAGGCATTATGGGGCATTCCATGGCACTGAAATCTCCCGTGAATGCACCATATTGTTCGCTGTTCGGCAAACACCCGATGTTCGAGTCAAACTTATGGTTGACTCAAACATCAAGCTCATCCCTATCTGTCACACTGCCACCATCAGCAGAGTTCCCGTCCTACAGTCGCCCATCAACAGTGTACCCGTCACACAGCAACCATCAGCAGTCTACCTGTACCAGTGTCACCAGAGCCAGCTTTGTCCAAAAAAATTTACACCAGTGAGGAGGCATTTCAAATCCTCAGTATGATGGATGAGAGTAGAGAGTAGCTCTCACCTTCTGATTCGGCATACAAACACATTGAAAGTAGTGGATCAGCGACTGAATCAGAAGAGTCCCACCTAAAAGGATAAGGCAGCAGCCACCAGCAATGCCATTCACCCCAATAATGATAATGCTCCCCCATTTTTTTGCCTGACTGTTTGCCTCAGTTTATTATGGACCTGACCAATCTTTTTGGCCAGAAATATATTGCAAACAACCTCAGTTCATCCTATGCCTCTATCCGGAATGCCTCCATCCTCAATGGAGATGTCTCACAGTGAAGGAGTTCAACTTTATTTTGGGCCTCACAATTAACATGGGGCTTACAAAAAAAAAAAAGGCGGACTTGCTTATTGGTCCACTCACTCCATCCGTCACATGTCCAGTATTCTACTGTAATGGCCTGATTACACTATGAAATGATAATGCTCTTCCTTCATTTCAAAGACAATACCCAGTTGCCTCCCTGAGTTTATCCCGGCTATGACAAACTATACAAAACCTGCCCACTTATAAAAAATTATGACATTTCTGAACTTGTCCCTGACTAAAACATCTGTGTAGATCAGTCCCTTATCCACTTCACTGGCCAGCCCGGAATAAAGCATTGCCAGTAAAATGGCCAGATATGGAGTAAAGCTCTAAAAGCTTATTGAAAGAACCACAGGATAATTGTATGCATTCAGCATGTACAAAGCCAAAGATTCCCAGCTTCAGACCCCTGAGTGCTCAACCTACATTGACACAAGTGGAAAAATTGTCAATGGCATCCTGGCATCTATACTTTAAAAAACAAAGTCTACCTGAATAACGTCTATACAAGTCTGCCCCTTTTTTGCAACCTGTACCACCAGAAAACCTTGGTCTGCGGTACCACCCGAACAAACAGGAAGGGCTTCCCACAAAGTTTAGTGACCACAAAGCTACAAAGGGGAGAATCAGTGGGTCTGAGAAATGGCAAAGTGTTGGCCTGTGAAGTGGAGAGAGATATGTACATCCTGTCCACCATCTACAATAACACCTTGTGGTAATTCTCGGGAAGACACGGCCCCATTCAAAATCCCACAGTTAGAAGAGACACCAATTTTCATTGTCTCCAATGTCCCTCCCAACCGGGCCTAAGCATGTTATCACATGTCACTAAAATATTAGCCCATATTTCTAACCACCTGTCATTTTCCTGATTCTAATATCTGTGCTGATCTTTGCCTGCTGCCTCAACTGACTATACATCTGCTTTCCACCTTAACTGACCCTGGCCTGTTTATTGACTGTGCCTCTGCCTGCTGTCTAGATTGTTTATCAACCACATTTCTGCCTTTCACCTGAACTGACCCTGGCCTGTTTATCGACTATGCCTCTGCCTGCCGTCTGGATTGTTTATCAACAACGTTTCTGCCTTCTACCTACACTGACCTCAGCCTGTTAATTGACCATGTTTTTTGCCTGCAGCTTGGACTGATCTTTTGCCCTTCTTCTGTAGTATTGGGATTCAAAATAACACAGGGGTCTCACATATCTGAAGGACTTCAGAACAGTGTTCTGATTAAAGAAAACAACTTTTTGGTTTTCCCCCAGGTTTTGTAATTCCCGGATCAGGTTTTGGAGACTGGAGGCTTCAAAGAGATTGGATTGGGAAGAATTCCCCCTGTGCCCATTCTTTCCCGACCAAGGCCCTAAGCCCGATGTTCCTGCCTGCTGCCTGGACCAATACTTTGGCTACGCTGACCATTTCTCTGCCTACTGCCTGTAATGACCCAAGACTTCTTATTTACCATATTCCTGCCTGCTACCTGGACAAATACTTTGGCAGCGCTGACCATATCACTGCCTGCTGCCTGTAATGACCCAGGACACTTCATGGACCATGTGCCTGCCTGCTGCCAGGACCAATACTTTGGCTTCATGGACCATATCTCTGCCTGCTGCCTGTACTGACCCTGGACTGTCTATGGATCATGTTCCTGCCTGCTGCTGGGTTGACAGCCTGCTGCCTGTACTGACCTTTCCATGTATATAGACCAGTGTGTGGAAAAAAATGGTATGTGCAAAAGACGTATTATGTTATAGAAAATACGTTCGGTTGTTTGCTTTCCAAAGTGGGGTAATTTAGTGGGTGTTTCAACTGTCCTGTTGATCCAGGGCCATCAAAAATGTGACAGATTGTCAGGAAATTAGATGTGTAATTTATGTTCTTAGATTGCCTTAAGGTGCTACTTTGATGTTGGGCCTCTGTATGTGACCAGGCTGTGGAAAAGTCTCTCATATGTGGCATTGCCTTACTGAAGAAGAGTAGTAGAATGTATTTCGGGGTGTAATTCTTGTTATGTACATGATGTGTGTTAGAAATATCTTAACTGATAACTTTGCATTAAAAAAATACATTTTCGTTTTCTTTGCACTTTTTCCAAGAACTTGTTGAAAAAAATTACATGTTGAAAAGACTCATTATGCCTCATAGAAAAATTGGGTCATTTTGTGGGTGTTTCAGTTTTCCTGGTGCTCCAGGGCCCTTAAAAATGTGATAGGCAGTCAGGAAATTAGATGCGTAATTGTTGCCCCTAGAAAGCTTGAAGGTGCTTCTTTGTGCTTCTTTGTGTTGAGCCTCTCTTTTTGGCTATTCTGTGAAAAAGGCTGAAAAAGGCTCACATATGTGGAATCCCAATACTCAGGAGAAGTAGCAGAATATTTTTGGGTGTAATTGCAAGTATTCCTATGCCGTTTGTTAGAAATAATTTGTTAATATGACAATTGTGTGAAAAACTAATTTTCCAAAGAACTATGGGAAAAATAACGACTTCAAAAAACTTACCATGTGTCTTACTAAATACCTTGGACTGTCTACTTGCAAAAAAGAGATAATTTGGGGGATATGTTTTGCTCTTGTTATGTTAGGGCCTTGTGAAATGACATAGGCAGTCAGTACATCAAGATTGATCAATTTTCAATAATACGTACCATAGCTTGTAGACTATAACTTTAGCAGTATAAATTCTGGAATAAATCTATGGGCTGGAAGGGAGCATGTGTCTTTTATACACATGCCCCTTCTATGACACTGCAGTGAGAAGACAGCCTCCACTGCAGAATTTTTATTGGACAGTTGGGGCCAATGGTACTGTACCATTGGTCCAAGGCTCCAAGCTGTCCATTGAGCTCAGTGACAAGCAATCTGAGGCACTGTGAGCCCATCTTGTCGGTCTGCTGCAAACAGTGTGTACCAGCTTGTATTTAAACTGGCCACTCTGTATGAAGCTTCTGACAGGCTGCACCCAGAGCCCCACATTTTGACCAATAGTGGGGTAGGACCTTGGCTACTTAAATCTCTGTAACCCCAGGTTGCCAAGCTATGACCCTCGAAGTTTGATATTTTTTTTATTTATTTTTTTGAGGCTCTGCCTCACCTGCCTCCCCTGACTGCATGTCCCTGAAGTAGCTGCATGAGTTCTGAATTGTTTTACTAAAGAAGTGGCTCTTAGCTAGATCCTCTGTTATTATAGAGTATTATAGAGCGAGTATGCAGCTACATGTTACCCTGATTGAGCCACAGAGACCGTAAAGAGTCCATGTTTGTGAAGCTCTCATTATCTGCTTTGTTATATTCTCAGTATATGCTCTTTGCCATCCTTTTTGCACCTGTTTAACTGAAAGTTACAGTTACTTCCTGCCCCTTTAAAACTACATTTTACAATATTTTTTCATATGGAGAAAATATTTTAATTTATCTGTCAGGTTCAGATTCATCTCAGATCAATCCACATCCAATATTTCTTGGTTGCTGTCACATCAAGTCTTGGGTATTTATGTGGAGACGGATGTGTGTTATACACATTCTGAAATCAATGAAGCCATAGGGAGTACTTCATCAGATATTCCAACACTGACAAATAGGAGCCAACAAAGGCATGTTGGGATTTTGCCAAATTTAATACTCATAACTTATCTTCATACCATTTAAAATAAGAAACATACTGTACATGAGAACAGGCTGTGCCTTTACTTTACTTCTCTGCTTTGCCCTGAAGCTCTCAGTATTTAATTTTTTGTTAAGACTCAGCAGGTCTGTTCTCCTTTGCAACACAATGGCAGTTTGATTACTGCATTTATGTTACAGAATGTTGGAAGATGTACATGCTTGAACCAGGGCAAGATTATGTATAGTTTTTTTCAGCAATTTATTATTAACAAAATTATATTTAAATGATAATTCCAACCAACACTACAAAACATCTAATTGAAGGCCATGGCATTAATAAACTCACCAAGCAATACTGGCTTCTGAGGAGTCAGTGATGAGAATTATTGTACATTTGGAAATTCAACCCTTTTATATTGCCATAGTCAGTCAAATCTTTGGATTAATCATAGCATTAAAAAATGATTATCATGTTTTGTTAGAGAAAAATGAATTGTATTGAGTGTCCTGTAAATAAAGGGAATACACTTAGGGCTATACTTAACCACTTCCCGACCAGCCGCTGCAGTTATACTGTGGCAGGTTGGCACAGTTGTGCAAGCCGTCATATCTGTACGTTGGCCCTTAAAGATGTGATCTGGTGTCCCCAGAGCCGATGCATGTGCCCAGCAAGTGCGATGACTGCTGGACACCCATGATCGATCGTGACAGAGCGAGAACCGGGATCTATGTGTGTAAATACACAAATCTCGTCTCTGTCAGGGGAGAGGAGACAGATTGTGTGTTCCTACTAAGTAGGAACATCGATCTCTCTCCTCCTCTAGTCAGCCACATTCCCCCCAGTTAGAAACACACATGGGGAACACAATTAACTCCTTGATCGCCACCTAGTGTTAACCCTTTCCCTGCCAGTGACATTAATACAGTAATCAGTGGTTATTTTTTAGCTCCGATCGCTGTATAGATGTCACTGGTCCCAAAAAAGTGTCAAAACTGTCTGATGTCTCCGTCATAAAAATCGCAGCTCACCGCCATTAGTAGTAAAAAAAAAATAATAATAAAAATGCCATAAATCTATCCCCTATTTTGTAGACGCTATAACTTGTGTGCAAACCAATCAATATAGGATTATTATTATTTTTTTTTTTTTTACTAAAAATATGTAGAAGAACACATATCGGACTAAACTGATAAAGAAATCTTTATTTTTTTTATTTTTTGGGATATTTATTATAGCAAAAAGTACAGACTATTTTTTTCAAAATTGTCACTATTTTTTTTGTTTATAGCGCAAAAAATATAAACCACAGAGGTGATCAAATACCACCAAAAGAAAGCTCTATTTATGGGGAAAAAAAGGACATACATTTTTTTTGGATACAACATTGCACGACTGCGCAAAAAGCAGCGCAGTACCATATCACAAAAAATGGCCTGATTAGGAAGGGGGCAAATCCTTCCGGGTTGTAGTGAATGTGGCATTCACCAATAATTCACTGCAGGTGAATCAATTAAGATAATATAAAATACATACACCTGGAAAATGTACTTGAAATGATAGTTTGGTAAATGTCACATTCACTACTTTACAATTACACCCCTAAGCATATGGCCTTCATTTATGACACATTCTGCTTAAATACAAAAATTCTAATGGTCATGTTGCTCTACAGCAGACAATCAAATTTAGTTGGTAAGTCCCTTATCAGAGAAACAAAATAGGTTTAGGCATTATGAATTTGCAAAATATCAGGTACCCATAGTTTATCTGCAACGAGAAGCACAATGATCAAGACAGGTTAAATAAATTAGGTTGCAAGTTCGGATGTACTGTACATTGCAACTGCAATCTCTTGTAACATGGATGCAGTCTAATAGTACCCTTTCTCAAAGCAGAATCTCTTAAAATCGTTAGTGGCAGTGAATATACTGAGATTTTTCACATTCAGTGGGGGAATCTATAAGGATAGTGAGCCTTTACTGTTCAGAAGTATCCAAATGGGTATTTTGCAGGTGAAGAAGAGAAAAGAAAACCCCCTATGAATCCTTGGATTGTATAGTAAACTATTTTCAATAAAAGAGTTTACTAGAGAAAAGGAGAGGCTTTATTTTTTTCTTAAAGCCTTTAAACATCTGTGTCAGTGAGTTTGTTTTTCAACATTTTTGCACTGCAGGGAACTGGACCCCTTTATAAATCCACAACACAACAGGTAACTATTTACATATCCCCAACTGATTGTTACTTTTCAGGCAAGCATATGTTGCTAGCCTGATGTCCATTCTGCATTCAGAGGGAAAATCTAACACTTTTTTCCAATTAGAAATTCAAAAAACATTAAAACTGTGAAATGTACAAAAATAAATTTTGATTTAACCAATTCCATTTAACATTTCCATTTAAAAATTAATTCTAGCTAAATCTGGAAAAGTGCAACACATACACTGTAGGTAGGGATGAGCCGAGCACCCCCCCTCCCCCCTGGTTCAGTTTGCAAATAATTTGTTCGAACACGCAAACACCATTAAAGTCTAAGGGACATGAATGTGAAAAATCAAAAGTGCTCATTTTAAAGGCATTTTTCCCGTGTTTAGAATAATACCACAACAAAATTACATTTCTAAAGGAAAAAAATGTAATTTAACCACTTAACAACTGGCCCATAGCTGAATGACGGCTACAGGGCGGTTGTTTAACTCTGGGAGGCCGTCATATAACGTCCTCCCAGAATTCCACTGGGGCGCGCACTCGAGAGCATCCATGACCCGGCGCATCACAGCCGTTTACCACGTGATCGCTCCGTCAAATGACGGAGTGATCACTTGTAAACAAACCGGCGTCATGTTATGACGCCGGTTCCTCCCTTCCCCTCTCTGTACCGATCGGTACAGTGGAGGGGGAAGAGATCAGTGTCAGCAGCGCTGTGGGCTGCATCTGCAGTGCCCACATCGCTGCTCACCGAAATGTAACCCCTCAATTTTCTGCCAATACTCTGCAATACTCTGAAACACTCTGCAACACTCTTCAATACCCTGCAACACTCTTCAATACCCTGCAACACTCTGCAATACCCTGCAATGCTCTGCAACACCCGCCAATACCCTGCAACACTCTGCAATGCTCTGCAACACCCGCCAATACCCTGCAACACTCTGCAATGCTCTGCAACACTCGCCAATACCCTGCAACACTCTGCAATGCTCTGCAACACCCGCCAATACCCTGCAACACTCTGCAATGCTCTGCAACACCCGCCAATACCCTGCAACACTCTGCAATGCTCTGCAACACTCGCCAATACCCTGCAACACTCTGCAATGCTCTGCAACACCCACCAATACCCTGCAATGCAATACTCTGCAACGCCATACTCTGAGATACCCAGCCATACTCGGAGATACCCAGCCATACCCAGCCATAGTCGGTGATACCCTGCAATACCCAGCCATAGACATCCCCCCTCCTGCCCCCCTCGGGTGCTTCTACCGAGTCGCCAATGCGATCAAAGCCAGAATCTTTTTTTTTTTTCAGGCTTCCCAGCTTAGAGGTGAGATGCGCGGTCTTATTGACCCCATATCTCACCGTAAAGAGGACCTGTCATGCCATATTCCTATTACAAGGGATGTTTACATTCCTTGTAATAGGAATAAAAGTGATCAAAAAAATTATTTTGGGGGAAAAAAATGTCAAACTAAAATAAATAAAGTAAAATGAACAATAACATTTTTTTTTTAAAGCGCTCCTGTCCCCATGTGCTCGCATGCAGAAGCGAACGCATACGTAAGTCCCGCCCACATATGAAAACGGTGTTCAAACCACACATGTGAGGTATCGCTGCGAACGTTAGAGCAAGAGTAATTCTAGCCCTAGACCTCCTCTGTAACTCAAAACATATAACCAGTAAAAAAAAAAAATTCATCGTCGCCTATGGGGATTTTTAAGTACCGACGTTTGGCGCCATTCCATGAGCGTGTGCAATTTTGAAGAGTGACATGTTAGGTATCTATTTACTCAGCGTAACTTCATTTTTCACATTATGCAAAAATTGGGCTAACCTTACTGTGTTTTTTTTTTAAGCACAAAACGAAAAATTGCTGCGCAAATACCGTGCGAGATAAAAAGTTGCAACGGCCACCATTGTATTCTCCAGGGTATTTGCTAAAAAAACATATATAATGTTTTGGAATTCTATGTAATTTTCTAGCAAATAAATGATGATCTTTACATGTAGGAGAGAAATGTCAGAATTGTCCTGGGTGCTCCAGAACGCCTGATGGCGCTCCCTGCATGTTAGGCCTCTGTATGTGGCTACACTGTGTAAAAGTCTCACACATGTGGTATCGCCGTACTCAGGAGTAATAGCAGAATGTGTTTTGGGGTGTAATTTGTGGTATGCATATGCTGTGTGTGAGAAATAAACTGATAATATGACAATTTTGTGAAAAAAAAAAAGTAAAAAAAATCTTGATTTTGCAAACAATTGTGGGAAAAAATGACAACTTCAAAAAACTCATCATGCCTCTTACTAAATACCTTGGAATGTCTTCTTTCCAAAAAGGGGTCATTTGGGGGGTATTTGTACTTTTCTGGCATGTTAGGGTCTCAAGAATTGAAATAGGCCGTCAGTACTTCAGGTGTGATCAATTTTCAGATATTGGCACCATAGCTTGTGGACTATAACTTTCACAAAGAACAAATAATATCCACCAATTTGTACTTATTTTTACCAAAGATATGTAGTAGTATAAATTTTGGCCAAAATCTATGAAGAAAAAATTACTAATCTGCTAAATTTTATAACAGAAACGAAGAAAAATTCATTTTTTTACATAATTTTCTGTATTTTTTCTTTTATAGCACAAAAATAAAAAAACGAGCGATGATTAAATACCACCAAAAGAAAGCTCCATTTGTGTGAAAAAAAGGACAAACATTTCATATAGGTCCAGTGTTGCATGACTGATTAGATGTCATTCAAAATGTGAGAGCACCGAAAGATGAAAATTGGTCTGATTATTAAGGGTGTTTAAGTGCCCAGTGGTCAAGTGGTTAAAACTACTCACGGCTGTAATGTATTGTCGGGTCAAAATCATTGAAAAAAGGGCATGGCCCTTTGGTTCTGGTATGGATATTAACCCACACCCAAATTTAAACAAAAAATGGCATGGGGGCCCCCAGCAGTATGAACAGCAGTATATATGCTATACGGCCTGCCCTATATACTCTGCATAAAATTGGGCCTAAGGTGTTTGTGGTACCAGAACACTGTATGCCCTCACAGTTACTCTTGGTGGGTGCAGGAACAGGCCCTGCTGTGAAATATTGTATAAAAAAAATTGTAATTACATGCCCCAGTTGAACTGGGGCAGAAAAATTGGGACTTTGGTGTTGGTGGTATCAGAACATTGTAAGCCCTCACAGTTACTCTTGGTGGGTGCAGGAACAGACCCTGCTGTGAAATATTAGATCAAACATTTTAATTACATGCCCCAGTTAAACAGGGGCAGGACAATTGGGCCTTGGTTAGTGGTGGTGGTGGTGCCACAACACTGTAAGCCCTCACAGTTACTCTTGTTTGGCGCAGGGACAGGCCCTGTTGTGAAATATTGTATCAAGAATTGTAATTGCATGTCCCTGTTAAACAGCGGCAGAAAAATTGGGCCTTTGGTGGTGGTGGTGCAACAACACTGTAACCCCTCACAGATACTCTTGTTAGGCACAGGAATGGGCCCTGCATTGAAATATTATATAAAAAATTGTATGAAAAAAATGACATGCCCCTGTTAACCAGTTCTGGACCAGCGGCCGTAGTTATACTGTGGCAGGTTGGCTCGGCTGGACGAAGCATCGTAGCCATAGAGCGGTCACAAAGATCGGATTTGCTTCAGTACCGATCACTCTCCAGGCCCAGGACAATGATTTCTGGCCTGGACCTGGTGATCGGTTCTGGTGAATGAAATCCTGTGTAAGGCCGCGTACACACGGGCGGACTGTTCGCCCAACTAGGTTCGTCAAACAGTTTGACAAACAGTCCGTTCAAAATTAGCATGAACGGACTTGACCACACACGACGAACGAACAGTCCGCTGAAAACTTGCGTGATGACGTGAACGGCACGTACGACGGGACGAGATATTCGGCGTCCGATACACTGCAATGCAACCTTCGCCGTGTAAATTCTTTCTGAGCATGCGCGAGACTTAGTTTGCCGAACAAGCCTACACACGAGCGGACTGTCCGCTCAAACCAAGTTTCAGCGGACAGTCTTACGGAAATTCCGAAAAACTTTGTTCGTCAGACTGTCCGCTGAAACTGGCCGCTGAAGCCCACACATGAGCGGACTGTCCGCTGAAACACTGTTCAGCGGACAAAGTTGGACGAACAGTTCGCCCGTGTGTACGCGGCCTAAGTGTAAACACATGCAGGGGAAGTGATGTCATCTCCCCTCGTGAAACTCTTTTCTATTCCAGCGTGAGGAAGACATCTCAGAGTAAGTTGGACCAACACTGCACTGACACAGTACACATAGGCACACTTGTCACCCCCCAATCACCCAATCACACAAAACACATAACTTCAGCATTTGCAGAGTCAGGCCTGGTCCCTGTGAACAGTTTTTTTTGGTAGTGTTTGAAGCAGTCGCTGACAGTCGGGTGCTCTTTTTTCCTTTGAGTCTCACTAGTGTACCAGTAACTTTAGAGGCCAAAATGTTCACTCAAAGGTACACTAGTGAAAAGGCTACATGTTTATGAGCCTGACAGATGAGAGCGAAGAGGAAGCCACCCATCTGTCTGATTCTGGCTCAGAATACGAACCATTAGACAGCAGCTCTGGACAGATAGCTCCAATGACGGAGTAGTGGTCCCTGCCAAGGTCAGGCGTACCCAACTCCGTCCATCTGCTGTTGTTGAGGTGCAAGAACACCGCAGGGCTCTTGCATGGTGCAGAGAGCCAGTATTAGTGCCACTCATCTTTCTGGCAAACTGGTTAGCACCAGTGGCCTAGTAAATCCTGGTCATCCATCTAGCACTGCAGTAACACTTGGTTGCATGGCAATTCCATAAGTGCAGTTCAAGCTGGTGAGGTGGCTAGCACAACTAGTGTCCCGCAGCCACGAAGAAGACAAACACAGGCCTGCCAAGCCCATAGTGCTCTTCCTGCTGCATTTGCCAATCAAAATTGAGAGCCAACTTCTGCAGTACCTGTACTTCCCCCATCACTGGCCAACCCAAATTTCAGGTGGAAACAGTTGATTTTAAGTCACTTGATTTTTATTTGCTGTTTTTCACAGAAGATCTCTATAGATCTATCGTGGACCAAAGCAATTTGTATGCTGGTCAATTCATTACCGCTAATCCTGAGTTGACCCTTGCCAGATATTGGAAACCTATTACTAGTGATGGATGAACTTCTGATGGGACATTTCGCGAACGCGGCCCGCGAACGATCGGGAACCATAACGTTCGCGGCGGGCCCCATTGACTTCAATGGGAGGCAAACTTTGCAAACCTACAGGTCAAATTTGCAGCCACAAAATAATTAATAGCTGTGCAAAAGTTCCACCACATGGCCAATGACATAACACATGTATGAGGTGAATCTGGGATCGACAACTACAAGCATTCTTTTTTTATATGTGAAATTGTTGTGACAATTCAGGACTGTGGAGCGCATTAAGGCAATGGAGAAGTGGGAAGGTCAGGGTAGGCAAAGAAGAGGGTGCAGGAGATGACCACCAGCAGCGTGACATACAGCAATGACACCTGCACGGTGATAGAGTCATCTGACACCAGCACGTGATAGAGAGCACTGACATCAGCAGCGTGACATACAGCAATGACACATGCACCGTGATAGAGTGATCTGACACCAGCACCGTGATAGAGAGCACTGACATCAGCAGCGGGACATAAAGCACTAACACCAGCACCGTGTTATACAGCACTGACAGCAGCACCGTGATAGAGAGCACTGACATCAGCAGCGTGACATACAGCAATGACACCTGCACCATGATAGAGTGATCTGACAACAGCACCGTGATAGAGAGCACTGACATCAGCAGCGTGACATAGAGCACTAACACCAGCACCGTGACATACGGCACTGACAGCAGCACCGTGATAGAGAGCACTGACATCAGCAGCGTGACATACAGCAATGACACCTGCACCGTGATAGAGTGATCTGACAACAGCACCGTGATATAAAGCACTAACACCAGCACCGTGATATACAGCACTGACAGCAGCACCGTGATAGGGAGGACTGACATCAGCAGCGTGACATACAGCAATGACACCTGCACCGTAAACAGCCCCAGGAAGAAGTCAGCATAGCACAGGGATGGTGGGAGCCCCTCATAATGAGCATAGCACAGGGATGGTGGGAGCCCCTCATAATGAGCATAGCACAGGGATGGTGGGAGCCCCTCATAATATGCACAGCAGAGGTACAGCCCCAGGAGGAAGTCAGCACAGGGATGGTGGGAGCCCCTAATAATAAGCAGCCTCAGGAGGAAGTCAGCACAGCACAGGGATGGTGGGAGCCACTCATAATAAGCAGCCCCAGTAGAAATATGACACCGCTCAACCTCTTCAAAGAGGAGGGTACGGGCATATAGTACGGTGTGCTTTTTTTGGACAAAGAAGTGAGCCAAATGAAGAAAGAAGGTCTGTGTGCTCGATTAAATTTTTTTATAGACATATACATGGTCTACTGGTCACATGTGTTGAATTCCTCCGAGATCCATGCCTCATTCATTTTTAGAAATGTGAGGTAGTTAACACTGTCGTGAGCTAGGCGAGTACGCTTATCGGTCACGATACCCGCTGCTGCGCTGAATGTCCTTTCGGACAGGACACTGGACGAAGGGCAAGCCAACAGTTCCATTGCAAATTGGACAAGCTCTAGCCAGAGGTCAAGCCTGCCCATCCAGTAGTCCAGGGGTTCATCACTCCTCAGAGCATCCACATCGGCCGTTAACCTGATGTAGTCGAACACCTGACGGTCTAGGCGTTCCCTGATGCTGGATCCGGATGACACCTGTCGATGGGTCGGCTGAAAGAATGACCTCATATCCGAAGTCACCAACACATCTTCAAACCGGCCTCTTCTTGCAGGCGCTGTTGGATTGGTACCCGCAACTCCTTCTCTGGGAGTGGGAATTGCTCCTCTGCCAGCGCACGCAAAAGCAGAATGCAGCATTTCTCGAAGCAAGGCCTGGAAGTGCTCAATTCTGACAGCCCTCTGTGACGGTGGTAACATTTCCGCCATTTTGTGTTTGTACCGGGGGTCTAAGTACGTTGCCACCCAGTACTGGTCCTTGACCCTTATGCTTTTTATACGGGGGTCCCTATTAAAACACTGGAGCATGAAGGCCCCCATTTGCACTAAACTGGAAGCGGTGTGGTGGACTGGCTCCTGCTCATCATCCAGGATAATTTCGTCCTCTTCATTCTCCTCTCCCCATCCACGCACAACAACAGGGATCCCAGAAAGGTTGAAAGCATGCTCTTCTTGCTCCTCCTCATCCGCCCCGGCACCATCCTCCTCTGACTCCTCTTCAGACTCCTGTTGTTCACTTGTCTAAGATAGAGTAGCCCCCCCTGGGAATTCATCCAGCATTGCGACTTCCTCATCTTCCCGCTCCTGCTCCTCCACAGCTTGATCAATGACACAACGCAATGCACGCTCCATAAAGAAGGCATAAGGTACCATGTCACTGATGGCGCCATGGCTGCGACTGACCAGTTTGGTGATCTCCTCAAATGGCCGCAGAAGTCTGCATGCGTTGCGCATGAGCAGCCACTGGCGCGGTGAAAAAACCCCCAGCTCCCCAGAACCTGTTCTGCCGCAGAGTTCATACAGGTAGACATTAACTGCACGTTTCAGCTGGAGCAGCCTATCAAGCATATAAAAGGTTGAGTTCCATCGTGTCAGGCAATCGCAAATAAGACATCTGACCGGCAGATTGTGTCGCCGCTGAATGTCAGCAAGGTGAGCCATGGCCGTGTAAGATCTTCTGAAATGGGCCGAGATTTTCCTTGCCTGCCGCAAGATGTCCTGGACCCCAGGGTATTTGACAAGGAATCGCTGCACGACCAAGTTTAAGACGTGTGCCATGCATGGCACGTGCGTAATTTTGCCCTGTTTCAATGCGCTAAGCAGATTGGCACCGTTGTCACACACCACTTTACCAACTGTCAAATTGAGCGGTGTTAGCCACTGATCTGCCTGTGAACGCAAAGCTGAAAAGAGTGCCGGGCCAGTGTGGCTCTTGGCTTCCAAGCACAACAGACGCAGCACGGCATAGCAACGTCTCACCTGGCATGTCGAATAGGTTCTGGGGAGCTTGGGCGGCACAGCGGAAGAGACGCTAGCAGCGGAAAAGGAGGAGTCAGCCGAGGAGGAGAGGGAGGAGGATGGAGTAGGAGGAGGAGGAGGAGAAGAGCCAGGCCTGCATGCAATCCGTGGCGGTAAAACCAAATCTACACGGGTTACATGCTTGAAAGCCATCAGACGGTTCACCCAGTGGGCAGTAAAAGTGATATACCTTCCCTGCCCGTGTTTGATAGACCACGTGTATGTGGTCAGATGTATCTTGGCACCGACACTGTGTGCCAGAGATACATTCACTTGCCGCTGAACATGGCCATGTAGCTCTGGGATGCCCTTCTCTGAGAAATACTTCCTTCCTGGGACCTTCCATTGTGGTGTTCCAATGGCCACAAATTTGCGAAAGGCCTCCGAGTCCACCAGTTTATATGGCAGTAGTTGGCGGGCTATGAGTTCTGACAAGCCAGCCGTCAACCGTTGGGCAAGAGGGTTATCCGGCATCATCATTTTTTTACACTCGAACATTAGGCCCACGGAAGCCTGCCTTTTTGCAGAAAAACGTGAGCTTGGCCTGATGGAAGGTGGAGTGGAGGACAATTGTGAGGAGAGAGGAGAAGGAGAAGTAGAAGACGAGGCTGGACGGTGAGAGCCTGGAGTGTGGCTTTGTGTGTTCCGTTGCTCCCACTCGGCTCGGTGATGGCTGCTCATGTGCCTTCTTAAGGCGGTCGTGCCTAGGTAAGTGTTGGGCTTACCGCGACTAATGCGTTGACTGCAAAGATTGCAGATGGCAACGCTATTGTCAGCAGCGGACACGTTAAAAAAAGCCCACACTGCGGAGCCATGTGCCGGTGTCCTGGGAGCACCAGATGTGATCGTACATGGTCGATGACTCGCTCCTGATACATTTGCAGTCTGCTTTGTCCCTCCTGTGCAATGTAAGTTATTCCTGCTTCTCCTCCCTATCTGCTGGTCCATATCTCCCTTTGAACTCCCCTCCTCTTCCTCTCTTGTGGGCACCCACGTGACATCACTAGACACGTCATCATCGACGTCACCTTCCCCACCGCTATAAGTAGAGATCTCGGAGTAGGCAGCAACACCGGGGACATCCTCTTCCTTGGGCTGATCTGGGTACTGTCGTCAGACTGCTGAGTAGCGGTTGTTGCTACCTCCTCTTCCTGATCCAATACCAAGAGTGGCTGCGCATCAGTAATGTCTTGATATGGATCGGAAAATAAGTCCTGTGACTCAAGTGGAAGGTATGTGGTGGTGGTGGTGGTGTTGTTGTTGGTGGTAGTGTCTTTGGGGGTGCACATTGCAGAGAGTGAAGAAGAGGGTGCAGATCGAGAGGATGAGGAGGGTGCAGAAGTGTAAGGCTGAGTGAGCCACTCAACCAAGTCTGGTGCGTCCTTTAAATGAATTGAACACACCTTCTGCAACTTCCCACTTTGGCTCAAGCCTGTTGCTCATGCCCTACCCCTACCACCCCTGCAGAAGGGCCTGCCTCTTCCTCTGCCTGTCATTTTTTAAATGATCCTGTGACAAAACTCTCAATCCCTATACTGATGAAGGACTGCTGCAGTATAGGGCAGCGGTCAGCAGTAGTGCACCTCAACCCTATGTATTGTGGATCTATACCAGTCCTTATGGAATAGCAGACTGTACCTCACTCAACCCTATGTACTGTAGCACCCTAGACCTTACCAGTCCTATAAGGACCTTTGTGGAACAAGTAGGTTGTGAATGATTAGCAGACTGTACATTAGTCCCTATACTGATGAAGGACTGCTGCAGTATAGAGAAGCGGCCAGCAGTAGTGCACCTCAACCCTATGTATTGTGGACCTATACCAGTCTTTATGGAATAGCAGACTGTACCTCACTCAACCCTATGTACTGTAGCACCCTAGACCTTACCAGTCCTTATAAGGACCTTTGTGGAACAAGTAGGTTGTGAATGATTAGCAGACTGTACATCAGTCCCTATACTGATGAAGGACTGCTGCAGTATAGGGCAGCGGTCAGCAGTAGTGCACCTCAACCCTATGTATTGTGGACCTATACCAGTCCTTATGAAATAGCAGACTGTACCTCACTCAACCCTATGTACTGTAGCACCCTAGACCTTTACCAGTCCTTATAAGGACCTTTGTGGAACAAGTAGGTTGTGAATGATTAGCAGACTGCAGCAGAAGGGCAGCAGTCAAGTATAATATTCTTTCTATATTTGGAAGAAAGAATATTATACGTGTACAAGCCTATTACCATACCAGTCCTGAAAAGAACCTTTGTGGACCTAATAGTAACAACTACTGATTAAACTGACTGTCCCTCACTGCCTCACACACAGCTTCCTGCCTGTCCCTATATAAACTGACAAAACAGAGGCTGCTGGAACAATAACTTGAATTGCACTTTTGTGGACCTAATAGTAACAGCTAATGATTACACTGACTGTCCCTGCAGCACACAGCGTCCTGTCCCTTTCTCTACACTGACAAAAGACACTCAGGCTGCTGCAACAATCACTAGCACAGTACTGCCTCAAACCTATATCCTGAACTACACCTAACACCTATACCATGATACCAGTCCTTAAAAGAAGTTTTGTGGACCTAATAAATAGCAATTTGGGTCACAGAAGTCTCTCCCTGCTCCACACAGCAACCTCTCCCTATAGTGACAGAAGAAAGATTGTAAAATGGCCGCCGGATCGGGTCTATTTATAAGTTAGGGGGAATGTCCAAGTGTCCATGTGCTGTAATGTCTGAATTGGCTGTCCTGCACCCCATGATGGATGTGTCATCATAGGTCAAAGTTCTTTTACACAGTAAACACGGAAGTCCGCCGGGCGAACGGCGGCAATAGTCCACCGATCGGGCAGACAGCGAACAGCCGAAATTCGCAGCAAACTGACCGCCGGGCGAACCGTTCGGCCATCCCTACCTATTACGTTCCCAAATGTAAGACCTTCCTGGACCTCTCCATCCTCATGTGCATAAATTAAAAAAAGTGAGTTGTGGTCATACTGGTCCACTGACCCAATTCACCATATGCCATGTTCTCTGCCTCCATGACTAGGACACAATACGAGCAGATCTTGCAGTTCATAAATTTCAATGACAATGAACTGTCGTCCTTGGGGGGACCCAGGATACGATCAGCTCCACAAATTCCGGCCCCTCGTAAACCACTTCAATCAACAGTTTGCAGCCTTGTTTACTCACAATCAAGTTGTCTGTGTTGAGGAGTCCCTGATTAAGTTTTCTGACCGCTTGCCTATCAAATAGTATCTTCCCAGCAAGCATGCCAGATATGGGGTCAAGATGTATAAGCTCTGTGACAGGGCAACAGGCTATACATATAGTTTTATGGTATACGAGGGAAGCGATAGTCACGTGGAACTGCCCAGACTACATAGGGAGCACTGGTAAGATTGTGTGGACATGGTGTCATCCTTATTCACAAAGGGCTACCACTTGTACGTGGACAATTAATGCACAAGCATGTCACTTTTCAGTCACCTTTTTTATTGTAGAATTGGTGCATTTAGTACTGTGTGATCTAATCGCCAGGTCTTCCCTTCCCAGGGCTTGAAGAGTCCCAACTTAGACAGGGGAGAGAGCCTGCTTGAAATGTAATAATTTGTTAGCAGTGAAGTGGAGGGATTCACTGAATGTTTATGTTCTGTCCTCCCTTCACGCAGATAAGACAGTCCAAATTCCTACAGCGACTGGTGTTGTGGAGAAACCCCTCTGTGTACACAAATACAACCTTAACATGAGAGGGGTGGACCTCAACGACCAGTTGTTGGCGCTATACCTAATTGCCCATAAGGGCAGATGCTGGTATAAAAAATATCTGTATATTTATTCCAATGGATTCTGCTGAAAGCTTTTGTGCTATACAAAATTTCAGGATGAAATGAATCCTTCCTAATATTCCAGGAAGAGATCATCATAGCCCTTCTGTTTCCAGATGGTGCTATGGCCCACCTTCCCAATGCAAATGCAGTGACCTGGCTGCATGAGAGGCATTTTCCGTATGTCCTCCCTGGTGATTAGGGATGAGCTTCGAGTTCGAGTCAAACTCATGTTCGACTCGAACATTGCCTGTTCACCTGTTCAGCGAACAGTGAACAATTTGGGCTGTTCGCAGCAAATTCGAAAAGCCGGAACACCCTGTACAAGTCTATGGGAGAAATCTAAAGTGCTAATTTTAAAAGCTAATATGCAAGTTACTGTCCTAAAAAGTGTTTGAGGACCTGGGTCCTGCCTCAGGGGACATGGATCAATGCAAAAAAAAGTTTTAAAAACGTCCGTTTTTTCAGGAGCAGTGATTTTAATAATGATTAAAGTGAAACAATAAAAGTGTAATATTCCTTTAAATTTCGTAGCTGGGGGGTGTGTATAGTATGCCTGTGAAGGAGCGCATGTTTCCCGTGTTTAGAACTGTCCCTGCACAAAGTGTCATTTGTGCAGGAAAAAAGTTATTTAAAATCACTTGCGGCTATATTGTCGGCTCCCGTAATACAGAGAACACTCAATGAGTGTTCTCTGTATTAGCCGACAATTCATTCATTCATCGATAAAAAAAAAAAAAAAAGCGTGGTGTTCCCCTAAATTCAATTACCAGGCCCTTCAGGTCTGGTATGGATATTAAGGGGAACCCCGTGTCAAAAAAAAAAAAATTGATGTGGGGGTCCCCCTAAATATCTATACCAGACCCTTCAGGTCTGGTATGGATATTAAGGGGAGCCCCGCATTAAATTTTAAAAAAATTTGATGTGGGGGTCCCCCTAAAAATCCATAGCAGACCCTTTATCCGAGCATGCAACCTGGCAGGCCGCAGGAAAATAGGGGGGGACGAGAGAACGGCCGCCCCTCCCTCATGAACCATACCAGGCACCATGCCCTCAACATTGGGAGGATGCTTTGGGGGTCTGTGACCCCTCAAAACACCTTGTCCCCATGTTGATGTGGAGAAGGGCCTCATCCCCACAACCCTGAGAGGTGGTTGTGGGGGTCTGCGGGCGGGGGCCTTATCAGAATCTGGAAGCCCCCTTTAACAAGGGGACTCCCAGATCTCGCCCCCCCCTGTTTGAAATGGTAAGGGGGTACAAAAGTACCCCTACCATTTCACAAAGAAAGTGTAAAAATGGTTAAATAAGACAAACACACTTTTGAAAAATTCCTTTATTAAAAATAAAAAAAATAAAAAAAAGATTCCAGCGGTGCTAATCCACTCTTGCTATCCAGCGATGGATGATCATATTCAGCGACGGGGGATCTCTCAGTCCAGCGCTGTCCATACATCCGTCTTCTGTCTCCACTGCGTTTCTTATATTAGGAGGGCGGTGTCACCCGTCACCTGACCCCGCCCCCTTTGACGCTGGTGAGGAAAGCTATGGGGTTCCCCAGTGACGTATGGGTGACCCCCCCTCTGATGTAACGCAGGTTTCCGCTACATCAGAGGGGGCGGGGTCACCCATACGTCATTAGGGAATCCCTGGCTCCCCTCACCAGCGTCAGAGGGGACGGGGTCAGGTGACGGGTGGCTTCGCCCACCTAATATAAGAAACGTCAGCGCTGGGATCCCCGCAGTGTCTACGCAGTGGAGACAGAAGATGGATGTATGGACAGCGCTGGACTGAGAGATCCCCCGTCGCTGGATATGATCATTCATCGCTGGATAGCAAGAGTGGATTAGCACCGCTGGAATCTTTTTTTTATTTTTAATAAAGGAATTTTTCAAAAGTGTGTTTGTCTTATTTAACCATTTTTACACTTTCTTTGTGAAATGGTAGGGGCACTTTTGTACCCCCTTACCATTTCAAACAGGGGGTGGCGGGATCTGGGTGTCGCCTTGTTAAAGGGGGCTTCCAGATTCTGATAAGCCCCCCGCCCGCAGACCCCCACAACCACCGCTCAGGGTTGTGGGGATGAGGCCCTTCTCCACATCAACATGGGGACAAGGTTCTTTGAGGGGTCACAGACCCCCAAAGCATCCTCCCAATGTTGAGGGCATGTGGCCTGGTATGGTTCAGGAGGGAGGGGGGCCGCTCTCTCGTCCCCCCCTCTTTTCCTGCGACCTGCCAGGTTGCGTGCTGGGATAAAGGGTCTGGTATGGATTTTTAGGGGGACCCCCACATCAAAAAAAATTTTTTATTTGACACGGGGTTCCCCTTAATATCCATACCAGACCTGAAGGGCCTGGTTATTGAATTTAGGGGAACCCCACGCTTTTTTTTTTTTTAAATCAATGAATAAATGAATTGTCGGCTAATACAGAGAACACTCATTGAGTGTTCTCTGTATTACGGGAGCCGACAATATAGCCGCAAGTGATTTTAAAAGACTTTTTTTCCTGCACAAATGCAGGGACAGTTCTAAGCACGGGAAACATGCGCTCCTTCACAGGCATACTATACACACCCCCCAGCTATGAAATTTAAAGGAATATTACACTTTTATTGTTTCACTTTAATCATTATTAAAATCACTGCTCCTGAAAAAACAGCTGTTTTTAAAACTTTTTTTTGCATTGATCCATGTCCCCTGAGGCAGGACCCAGGTCCCCAAACACTTTTTAGGACAGTAACTTGCATATTACCTTTTAAAATTAGCACTTTAGATTGTGAACGTTCGAGTCCCATAGACTTTAATAGGGTTCTAATGTTCACACGAAGTTTAAGGTCTGTTCGCAGGTTCTGGTGCGAACCGAACAGGGGGGTGTTCGGCTCATCCTTACTGGTGATGTCGTGTCTGCAGAAAATGCAGATTTAGGCATGACACCCGCTTTTATTGTCCCTCCTGTCCTGACCAACCTGATCTCTGCATCAGTGACTGTTTCAAACGCTACCACAGACTAGTGGAGTATTATGTCGCGTACACACGAGCGGACTTTTCAACATCCAAAGTCCGACGGAATGATTCCGTCAGACTATTCGATCGTGTGTGGGCTGCAACAGACTTTTGATTCGCAAAAGTCTGACGGACTTTAGAAAATGGAACATGCTTCAAATTTTTCCGACGGAACTCCGCCGGACCCGGTCCCTTCGAAAAATTTGCTCGTGTGTATGCTATTCCGACGGACTAAAACCGACTCTAGGGCAGCTATTGGCTACTGGCTATGAACTTCCTTATTCGAGTCCAGTCGTACGTCATCACGTTTGAATCCGTCGGAGTTTGGTGTGATTGTGTGTAGCCAAGTCCGCTCAGTCGAAAAGTCCGTCAGAACTCTGTCGGAACTCCGGCAGAACTCCGGCAGAACTCCGGCAGAACTCCGGCAGGACTCCTTCGGAAGTCTGTCGGACATAAATCCTCTCGTGTGTACGGGGCTTTAGCGTAGGGTACAGCATTACACAGCCCTGGGGCACACTTACACAGGGTCTCGAAAGATGATATGGCCATCACATTTTGAGAGACCCTAATCTGTAACATTTGCAGTTTACAATTTAGATAAAAATACAAAAAAAAATACGAAAACACAAAAAAACAAAAAACAAAAACAGTTGTGGTTTTATTTTTCTTCTCTCTCTATTGTTCTCTCTCTTATGTTCGCTCTCTATTGTCCGCTCTATTATTTGATCTCTATTGTTCTATATCTATTGTTCTCTCTCTATTGTTCTCTCTCTATTGTTCTCTCTCTATTGTTCCTGTATTTTAGAACTGTAATGTTTTATTTTTGCTATGTTTTATTGTATTTGCTTTGCAGGTATGGTTTGTCTTAGGCGGCGTACACACGGGCGGACTGTCTGCCCAAACTAAGTTCGTCAGACAGTCCGCTCAAACTTTTGAATGAACTAACTTGCCCACACATGGCACTTTTTGAGCGGACTAAGTTCGTCGTACTAAGTCTGCGCAACTTTTGAAATGAACGGACTCGCCCACACACGCGGAGGAAAGTCCGTTCATTTCGAGCGTGTGTCAAGGTAGGCGGGGCCCGCAACGGAGACGTCGCGGGCCCCGCCGCCTGGAATGGACTTAAAGGGGAACCCCAACGCCGAAAAAAATCGGCGTGGGGGTCCCCCCAAAGTCCACAACAGACCCTTGTCCGAGCACGCTACCCGGCCGGCCAGGAAAGGGGAGCAAGCGAGCGCGCCCCCCCTCCTGAGCCATACCAGGCCGCGTGCCCTCAACATGGGGGGTGCCTTGGGGAAGGGGGGGCCGCGCGGCCCCCCCAACCCAAAGCACCTTGTCCCCATGTTGATGAGGACAAGGGCCTCTTCCCGACAACCCTGGCCGTTGGTTGTGGGGGGCTTATCGGAATCCGGGAGCCCCCTTTAATAAGGGGGCCCCCGGATACCGGCCCCCCACCCTATGTGAATGAGTATGGGGTACAATGTACCCCTACCCATTCACCTGTGAAAAAAAGTACAAAAAAAAAACACAACACAGGGTTAAAATATTTTATTGCACAGCTCCGGGGGTCTTCCGTCTTCGGGGGTCTTCTCGCCGTACTCCTCCGCTATCTTCTTGTAGCTCTTTTGCTAGCGGAGGAGTCCGGCTTTCTTCCTCCCCGCCGCCGGCCTCTTCTCCCGACTTCGGGGGTCTTGTCCCCCTCTTCCGTTCTTCTGCCGGGCCACCGCGCCTTCTTATAGCTCTTTTAGAGGCGGTGGCCCGGTCTTCTTCTTCTTCTTCTTCTTCTTCTTCTTCTTCTTCAGATGTTGACACGACGCTCTCTCCGGCCAGAATGCCAGAGCCGCGCTGCGCTGCCACTTATATAGTGACAATGGGGCGGTGTCACATGGTATATGTCACATGGGTTGGTCACATGGTGACCCCGCCCCCTTACGATGTCATAGTCCCCATGTGACATCAACCCATGTGACCAACCCATGTGACATATACCATGTGACACCGCCCCATTGTCACTATATAAGTGGCCGCGCAGCGCGGCTCTGGCATTCCGGCCGGAGAGAGCGTCGTGTCAACATCTCCTGGAGAAGAAGAAGAAGAAGAAGAAGAAGAAGAAGAATGGAAGGCGGCGACAGCGACAGCGGCGACAGAAGACCGGGCCACCGCCTCTAAAAGAGCTAAAAGAAGGCGCGGTGGCCCGGCAGAAGAACCGAAGAGGGGGACAAGACCCCCGAAGTCGGGAGAAGAGGCCGGCGGCGGGGAGGAAGAAAGCCGGACTCCTCCGCTAGCAAAAGAGCTACAAGAAGATAGCGGAGGAGTACGGCGAGAAGACCCCCGGAGCTGTGCAATAAAATATTTTAACCCTGTGTTGTGTTTTTTTTTTGTACTTTTTTTCACAGGTGAATGGGTAGGGGTACATTGTACCCCATACTCATTCACATAGGGTGGGGGGCCGGTATCCGGGGGCCCCCTTATTAAAGGGGGCTCCCGGATTCCGATAAGCCCCCCGCCCGCAGACCCCGACAACCAACGGCCAGGGTTGTCGGGAAGAGGCCCTTGTCCTCATCAACATGGGGACAAGGTGCTTTGGGGGGGGGGCGCGCGGCCCCCCCTTCCCCAAGGCACCCCCCATGTTGAGGGCACGCGGCCTGGTACGGCTCAGGAGGGGGGGCACGCTCGCTCGCCCCCCTTTCCTGGCCGGCCGGGTAGCGTGCTCGGACAAGGGTCTGTTGTGGACTTTGGGGGGACCCCCACGCCGATTTTTTTCGGCGTTGGGGTTCCCCTTTAAGTCCATACCAGGCGGCGGGGCCCGCGACGTCTCCTTCGCGGGCCCCGCCTACCTGGAGACGCGCTCGAAATGAGCAGACTTTTCTCCGGGCGGGAACAGTTCGCTCATTTTGAAAGTACAGCGGACTGGCACACACACGGGCGGACTGTCCGCTCAAACCAAGTTTCAGCGGACAGTTTTACGGAAATTCCGTAAGACTTTGTTCGTCAGACAGTCCGCTGAAACTGTCCGCTGAAGCCCACACACGAGCGGACTGTCCGCTGAAACACTGTTCAGCGGACAAAGTTGGGCGAACAGTCCGCCCGTGTGTACGCGTGTGATTGTTAACCATCATTTGCTTAGCGGGTAGGCCATTCAGCTGCAGCGCGGGTTTATTTATTCTGACATGGGCATATGTGGAAAATACATTCTGCTGCTTCTTCTGAGTACGGGGATACCACATGTGTGTGACTTTTTGGGAGCATAGCTGTGTACAGGTCCCCGAAAACCAAACAACGCCTTCAGACTTTCTTAGGGCATAAAATGGCGATTTCACTTCCTCACTACTTATTACAGTTATGGAGGCCCTGAAATGTCAAGATAGCACAAAACCCCACAAATGACCCCATTTTGGAAAGTAGACACCCCAAGGTATTTTCTAAGAGGCATGGTGAGTAGTTTGCAACTCTCATTTGTTTATGAAAATGAAGAAAGGAAAATGTATTTCTTTTTTTCTTTTTTCAATTTACAAAACTTTGTGACAAAAAGGGAGATCTGCAAAATGCGCAACATGCCTCTCAACAAATAGCTTGGGGTGTATACTTTCCAAAATGGGGTCATTTTGGGGGGGTTGTGCTATCTGGGCATGTCATGGCCCCCTGAAACTGTGATAGGCAGTGAAGAGTGAAATCAAAAATGTACACCCTTAGAGAGACTGAAGGCAGTACTTGGTTTTTGGGGTTTTTGGGGTCCTGTACAGAATACCAAAAAGTCTCACACGTGTGGTATCTCCATACTCAAGAGAAGCAGCAGAATGTATTATGGGGTGAAATTCCACATATAACCATGCCATGTTTTAACAATATATAATTTAGTGACAACTTTGGGTAAAAAAAATTGAAACTTGTGGCAAAATATAAAATATTCCAACATGCCTCTCAACAAATAGATTGGGGTGTCTACTTTTCAAAATGGGGTTATTTGGGGGGTTTATGCTATATTGGCATTTTATTGCCTCCAAAACTGTGATAGGTAGTGAGGAGTGAAATAAAAAATGTACGCCTTTAGAAATCCTAAAGGATTTCTTTAGGATTTGGTTTTTGGGGTCCTGTACGCGGC
Organism: Lithobates pipiens; assembly: GCF_037356315.1. NCBI lineage: Eukaryota > Metazoa > Chordata > Amphibia > Anura > Ranidae > Lithobates > Lithobates pipiens. The sequence goes on from NW_027507790.1 coordinate 73,687,321, forward strand.
CAGGTTCTCAAAAAGTCTCACACATGCAGTATTCCTGTACTCAGGAGAAGCAGTAGAATGTATTTTGGGCTGTAATTTCACATATGCCAGTGGCATGTTTGAGAAATAGATCATTTAATTAAAACTTTGTGCAAAAAAAAAAAAAAAAAGTTTGTAATTTTCCGCAACTTGTGGCAAAATATAAAATATTCCATGGACTCAACATGCTTCTCAACAAATAGCTTGCGGTCTCTACTTTCCAAAATGGGGTAATTTGGAGGGGATTGTACTATCTTGGCATTTTATGGCCTTCAAAACTGATAGGTAGTGAGGAGTGAAATCAAATATTTACACCCTTAAGCCTCATACACACGATAGGACTTTGTACAAACTTTCCCTTGGATTTTTGTACAAAGGGTGTCGGCCCTGAACTTGTATTGCATACACATAGCAGGACTTTTTCAGCCAACTTTCACCAAGTCACGTGGTTTTTCAGCTCTTTACTGCCACCTTTGGTCAACTTCTGTATTGTTGTCTGATGTTTTGCATTGGTTCTGAGCATGCCTGTTTGTACTTTGTACAAAAGTCCTATGGTTTTCTGTACACACGATCAGACTTTGCTCCATTGGACTTTTGTTGCCAGAAAGTTTGTCCGTTCGCACAGCCAACAAAAGTCAGATGAAAACCAAAAAAGTTTGTCCGATGGAGCGTACACACGGTCGGATGTTGCTCCAAAACAGCTAATTTGCATGTTTGTTGTCAAAAAGTCTGATCGTGTGTATGGGCCTTTAGAAATCCTGAAGGCAGTCATTGGTTTTTGGGGTCCTCTACGCTGCTAGACTCCCAAAAAGTCTCACACATGTGGTATCCCCATACTCAGGAGAAGCAGCACAAAGTATATTGGGTGTAATTCCACATATAACCATGGCATGTGTGAGCAATATATAATTTATTGACAACTTTGTGTAATTAATTTATTTTTGTCATTTTTTAATCACTTGTGACAAAAAAATAAAATATTCAGTGAGCTTAACATGCATGCCTCTCAGCAATTTATTTGGGCTGTCTACTTTCCAAAATGGGCTCATTTGGGGGGGGGGGAGTTGTATTGCCCTGCCATTTTTGCATCTCAAGAAATGAGATAGGCTGTCAGAAACTAAAAGCTGCGTAAATTCCAGAAAATGTACCCTAGATTGTAGACGCTATAGCTTGGACAAACCAATAAATATACACTTATTGACATTTTTTGTAACAAAGACTAGTGTCTGAATACATTTTGGCCTAAATGTATGACTAAAATTGAGTTTATTGGATTTTTTTTTATAATAAAAAGTAGAAAATATAATTTTTTTTTAAAATTTTCAGTCTTTTTCCATTTATAACGCAAAAAATTAAAATCACAGAAGCAATGAAATAACATCAAAAGAAATCTCTATTTGTGGGGGGAAAAAGACCCACATTTCGTTTGGATGCAACATTGCATGAATGTGCAATTACCAGTTAAAAGTGAAGTGCCAAATTGTAAAAAGATTTCTGGTCATTGAGCAGCCAAATCTTCCGGCGCTGTAGTGGTTAAACAGGGACAGAAAAATTGGGCCCTGGGTGGTGGTGCCACAACATTGTGACCCCTCACAGATACTCTTTTTGGGCGCAGGAACGGGGTGAAACATTTGAAGAAAATTGTAATTACATGCTCCTGTTAATCAGGGGCAGAAAAATTGGGCCTTGCGTTGTGGTGGTGGTGGGGGTGCCCTAAACCAAAAATATTGTTGGAAGCTACAATATCAAGATTGAGGAGGAATAGGATAGTCAGCATAGGCAGTCTTCAAGGGAACCCACATCCATAGCAAATTCAATCAGTTACATCAGCATCAGGTGTTTGATAGCTGCTGATCCAAGCACAAACCTTTCTTCAAGGTCTTCTGAAGATGTTTGATCCTCTGCTCTCTCTGTGAAGGCAGGATGAATTATGAAACCTTACCCTTGTAATGTGGATCAAGTACCAGCCAGTAATGATCCCTCTCCTTGATATTACAAATCCTAGGACCCTTTTGCAGGCTTTGCAGAATCAGGAAGGCCATGCAGCATAAGTTTGCAGAGGCATTTGAGTCCTCTGGGTCACTAAGGATAATATGATCCGTAACTACCTCCTACCAGCCACGTACAACTCCTTGGGTTTCTGGAGACTGAAAAACATGCCTTGAAGGCTGTTGTTGATAGTGATGGACGAACTTCCGACGGGACGTTTCGCGAACGCGAAACGCGAACGGGCACAAACGTTCGCGAAAACGACCGTTCGCCGCGGGCTCCATTGACTTCAATGGGAGGCGAATTTCGCAAACCTTTAGGTCGAATTTGCGGCCACGGGGTAATTATTAGGGGGTAGCACGTAGTCCCACCACCTGGACAATAGCATAATACATGTATGAGGTGAATTTGGGATCGATAACTACAAGCATTTTTTTTTTATTTGGGAAATTGTTCTGACAATTCAGGACTATGGAGCTAATGAAGGCAATGGAGGAGAGGGAAGGTCAGGGACCAGGGTAGGCAAACAAGAGGGTGCAGGAGATACAGAGCACTGACAGCAGCACCGTAATACAGAGCACTGACATCAGCACCGTGACATACAGCGCTGACAGCAGCTCCGTGACATACAGCGCTGACAGCAGCTCCGTGACATACAGCGCTGACAGCAGCTCCGTGACATACAGCGCTGACAGCAGCTCCGTGACATACAGCGCTGACAGCAGCTCCGTGACATACAGCGCTGACAGCAGCACCGTGACATACAGCGCTGACAGCAGCTCCGTGACATACAGCGCTGACAGCAGCTCCGTGACATACAGCGCTGACAGCAGCTCCGTGACATACAGCACTGACAGCAGCTCCGTGACATACAGCGCTGACAGCAGCTCCGTGACATACAGCGCTGACAGCAGCACCGTGACATACAGCGCTGACAGCAGCTCCGTGACATACAGCGCTGACAGCAGCTCCGTGACATACAGCGCTGACAGCAGCTCCGTGACATACAGCACTGACAGCAGCTCCGTGACATACAGCGCTGACAGCAGCTCCGTGACATACAGCGCTGACAGCAGCACCGTGACATACAGCGCTGACAGCAGCTCCGTGACATACAGCGCTGACAGCAGCTCCGTGACATACAGCGCTGACAGCAGCTCCGTGACATACAGCGCTGACAGCAGCTCCGTGACATACAGCGCTGACAGCAGCTCCGTGACATACAGCGCTGACAGCAGCTCCGTGACATACAGCGCTGACAGCAGCTCCGTGACATACAGCGCTGACAGCAGCTCCGTGACATACAGCGCTGACAGCAGCACCGTAAGCAGCCCCAGGAGGAAGTCAGCACAGCACAGGGATGGTGTGATCCCCTCATAATAAGAACCCCCAGGAGGAAGTCAGCACAGCACAGGGATGGTGGGAGCCCCTCATAATAAGAACCCCCAGGAGGAAGTCAGCACAGCACAGGGATGGTGGGAGCCCCTCATAATAAGAACACCCAGGAGGAAGTCAGCACAGCACAGGGATGGTGGGAACCCCTCATAATAAGCAGCCCCAGTAGAAATATGACACCGCTCAACCTCTTCAAAGAGGAGGGTAGGGGCATATAGTACGGTGTGCTTTTTTGGGTCAGGGAAGTGAGCCAAATGAATTAAGAAGGTCTGTGTGCTTGATTCCAAAAATTGTTTATAGACATATACATGGTCTACTGATCACATGTGTTGAATTCCTCCGAGATCCATGCCTCATTCATTTTTAGAAATGTGAGGTAGTTAACACTGTCGTGAGCTAGGCGAGTACGCTTATCGGTCACAATCCCCCCTGCTGCGCTGAACGTCCTTTCGGACAGGACACTGGATGAGGGGCAAGCCAACAGTTCGATTGCAAATTGGGCAAGCTCTGGCCAGAGGTCAAGCGTGCCCACCCAGTAGTCTAGGGGTTCATCACTCCTCAGAGCGTCCACATCGGCCGTTAACCCAATGTAGTCGGACACCTGACGGTCTAGGCGTTCCCTGATGCTGGATCCGGATGACACCTGTCGATGGGTCGGCTGAAAGAATGACCTCATATCCGAAGTCACCAACACATCTTCAAACCGGCCTCTTCTTGCAGGCGCTGTTGGATTGGTACCCGCAAATCCTTCTCTGGGAGTGGGAATTGCTCCTCTGCCAGCGCACGCAAAAGCAGAATGCAGCATTTCTCGAAGCAAGGCCTGGAAGTGCTGCATTCTGACAGCCCTCTGCGACGGCGGTAACATTTCCGCCATTTTGTGTTTGTACCGGGGATCTAAGTACGTTGCCACCCAGTACTGGTCCTTGACCCTCATGCTTTTTATACGGGGGTCCCTATTAAAACACTGGAGCATGAAGGCCCCCATTTGCACTCAAGCGGAAGGTATGTGGTGGTGGTGGTGTTGTTGGTGGTAGTGTCTTTGGGGGTGCACATAGCAGAGAGTGAAGAAGAGGGTGCAGATCGAGAGGATGAGGAGGGTGCAGAAGAATAAGGCTGAGTGAGCCACTCAACCAAGTCTGGTGCGTCCTTTAAAGTAATTGAACGCACCTTCTGCAACTTCCCACTTTGGCTCAAGGCTGTTGCTCCTGCCCTACCCCTACCACCCCTGCGGAAGGGCCTGCCTCTTCCTCTGCCTGTCATTTTTTAAATCACCCTGTGACAAAACTCTTAGTCCCTATACCGCTGAAGGACTGCTGCAGTATAGGGCAGCGGTCAGCAGTAGTGCACGTCAACCCTATGTATTGTGGACCGATAGCGGTCCTTACAGAACAGCAGACTGTACTGCACTCAGGCCTATGTACCGTAGCACCCTATACCAAGTTACCAGTCCTTATAAAAACTTTTGTGGACCAAGCAGGTTGTGTGTTAGTGATTAGCAGACTGTACGTCAGTCCCTATACCAATGAAGGACTGCTGCAGTATAGGGCAGCGGTCAGCAGTAGTGCACGGCAACCCTATGTATTGTGGACCGATAGCGGTCCTTACAGAACAGCAGACTGTACTGCACTCAGGCCTATGTACCGTAGCACCCTATACCAAGTTACCAGTCCTTATAAGAACTTTTGTGGACCAAGCAGGTTGTGTGTTAGTGATTAGCAGACTGTACGTCAGTCCCTATACCAATGAAGGACTGCTGCAGTATAGGGCAGCGGTCAGCAGTAGTGCACGTCAACCCTATGTATTGTGGACCGATAGCGGTCCTTACAGAACAGCAGACTGTACTGCACTCAGGCCTATGTACCGTAGCACCCTATACCAAGTTACCAGTCCTTATAAAAACTTTTGTGGACCAAGCAGGTTGTGTGTTAGTGATTAGCAGACTGTACGTCAGTCCCTATACCAATGAAGGACTGCTGCAGTATAGGGCAGCGGTCAGCAGTAGTGCACGGCAACCCTATGTATTGTGGACCGATAGCGGTCCTTACAGAACAGCAGACTGTACTGCACTCAGGCCTATGTACCGTAGCACCCTATACCAAGTTACCAGTCCTTATAAGAACTTTTGTGGACCAAGCAGGTTGTGTGTTAGTGATTAGCAGACTGTACGTCAGTCCCTATACCAATGAAGGACTGCTGCAGTATAGGGCAGCGGTCAGCAGTAGTGCACGGCAACCCTATGTATTGTGGACCGATAGCGGTCCTTACAGAACAGCAGACTGTAACGCACTCAGGCCTATGTACCGTAGCACCCTATACCAAGTTACCAGTCCTTATAAGAACTTTTGTGGACCAAGCAGGTTGTGTGTTAGTGATTAGCAGACTGTACGTCAGTCCCTATACCAATGAAGGACTGCTGCAGTATAGGGCAGCGGTCAGCAGTAGTGCACGGCAACCCTATGTATTGTGGACCGATAGCGGTCCTTACAGAACAGCAGACTGTACTGCACTCAGGCCTATGTACCGTAGCACCCTATACCAAGTTACCAGTCCTTATAAGAACTTTTGTGGACCAAGCAGGTTGTGTGTTAGTGTTTAGCAGACTGTGCGTCAGTCCCTATACCGCTGAAGGACTGCTGCAGTATAGGGCAGCGGTCAGCAGTAGTGCACGGCAACCCTATGTATTGTGGACCGATAGCGGTCCTTACAGAACAGCAGACTGTAACGCACTCAGGCCTATGTACCGTAGCACCCTATACCAAGTTACCAGTCCTTATAAGAACTTTTGTGGACCAAGCAGGTTGTGTGTTAGTGATTAGCAGACTGTACGTCAGTCCCTATACCAATGAAGGACTGCTGCAGTATAGGGCAGCGGTCAGCAGTAGTGCACGGCAACCCTATGTATTGTGGACCGATAGCGGTCCTTACAGAACAGCAGACTGTAACGCACTCAGGCCTATGTACCGTAGCACCCTATACCAAGTTACCAGTCCTTATAAGAACTTTTGTGGACCAAGCAGGTTGTGTGTTAGTGTTTAGCAGACTGTGCGTCAGTCCCTATACCGCTGAAGGACTGCTGCAGTATAGGGCAGCGGTCAGCAGTAGTGCACGGCAACCCTATGTATTGTGGACCGATAGCGGTCCTTACAGAACAGCAGACTGTAACGCACTCAGGCCTATGTACCGTAGCACCCTATACCAAGTTACCAGTCCTTATAAGAACTTTTGTGGACCAAGCAGGTTGTGTGTTAGTGATTAGCAGACTGTACGTCAGTCCCTATACCAATGAAGGACTGCTGCAGTATAGGGCAGCGGTCAGCAGTAGTGCACGGCAACCCTATGTATTGTGGACCGATAGCGGTCCTTACAGAACAGCAGACTGTAACGCACTCAGGCCTATGTACCGTAGCACCCTATACCAAGTTACCAGTCCTTATAAGAACTTTTGTGGACCAAGCAGGTTGTGTGTTAGTGATTAGCAGACTGTACGTCAGTCCCTATACCAATGAAGGACTGCTGCAGTATAGGGCAGCGGTCAGCAGTAGTGCACGGCAACCCTATGTATTGTGGACCGATAGCGGTCCTTACAGAACAGCAGACTGTACTGCACTCAGGCCTATGTACCGTAGCACCCTATACCAAGTTACCAGTCCTTATAAGAACTTTTGTGGACCAAGCAGGTTGTGTGTTAGTGTTTAGCAGACTGTGCGTCAGTCCCTATACCGCTGAAGGACTGCTGCAGTATAGGGCAGCGGTCAGCAGTAGTGCACGGCAACCCTATGTATTGTGGACCGATAGCGGTCCTTACAGAACAGCAGACTGTAACGCACTCAGGCCTATGTACCGTAGCACCCTATACCAAGTTACCAGTCCTTATAAGAACTTTTGTGGACCAAGCAGGTTGTGTGTTAGTGATTAGCAGACTGTACGTCAGTCCCTATACCAATGAAGGACTGCTGCAGTATAGGGCAGCGGTCAGCAGTAGTGCACGGCAACCCTATGTATTGTGGACCGATAGCGGTCCTTACAGAACAGCAGACTGTAACGCACTCAGGCCTATGTACCGTAGCACCCTATACCAAGTTACCAGTCCTTATAAGAACTTTTGTGGACCAAGCAGGTTGTGTGTTAGTGTTTAGCAGACTGTGCGTCAGTCCCTATACCGCTGAAGGACTGCTGCAGTATAGGGCAGCGGTCAGCAGTAGTGCACGTCAACCCTATGTATTGTGGACCGATAGCGGTCCTTACAGAACAGCAGACTGTAACGCACTCAGGCCTATGTACCGTAGCACCCTATACCAAGTTACCAGTCCTTATAAGAACTTTTGTGGACCAAGCAGGTTGTGTATTAGTGTTTAGCAGACTGTGCGTCAGTCCCTATACCGCTGAAGGACTGCTGCAGTATAGGGCAGCGGTCAGCAGTAGTGCACGGCAACCCTATCTATTGTGGACCGATAGCGGTCCTTACAGAACAGCAGACTGTACCGCACCCAAGCCTATGTACCGTAGCACCCTAGACAGACCAAGTTACCAGTCCTTATAAGAACTTTTGTGGAACAAGTGAGTTGTGAATGATTAGCAGACTGCAGCAGAAGGGCAGCAGTCAAGTATAATATTCTTTCTATATTTGGAAGAAAGAATATTATACGTGTACAAGCCTATTACCGTACCACTGATACCAGTCCTGAAAAGAACCTTTGTGGAACTAATAGTAACAGCAAGTCTTTAAAATTATCCTCACTGCCTGACACACTGCTTCCTGCCTGTCCCTATACAAATTGGCAAAAAAGAGTAGGCTGGAACGATTAGCTGGAACAGCTCTTTTGTGGACCTGATAGTAACAGCTAATGATGATGATGATGATGATGATGAAGAAAGACTAATCTGGCTGAGCTGTCCCTAAAATAGCAGCATACAGCGCTCTGTCCCTTTATCTAAACTGACAAAAGAAACTCAGGCTGCTGACCTAACACCTATACCAGTCCTGAAAAGAACTTTTGTGTACCAAATAGCTAGCGTTTTCTCTGTCCCTACTCCACACAGGATCCTTTCCCTACAGTGACAGAAGAAAGAATGTAAAATGGCCACCGGATCGGGTGTATTTATAGGTTAGGGGGAATGTCCAAGTGTCCATGAGCTGTCATGTCTCAATTGGTTGTCCTGTAACACATGATAAACGTGTCACGAAAGGTTAAAGTTCTTGTATACATTAAACACGTAAGTCCGCCGGGGCGAACGACGGAAAAAGGCGTTCGAACCCGCGGACGGCGAAAGTCGGAAATTCGCCGCGAAACGACCGCCGGGCGAACCGTTCGGCCATCACTAGTTGTTGAGTGTTATCCTCTACATGCATGCTGACACAATTCTCCTCCTCTTCTTCCTGTGTGTTTGATGGGCCCTGTCCACGATTCCACAAAGTGTGTGCTCCAACAGGAAGACTAGAGGGACTGTGTCACTGATGAGCATTGTCGCTTGTCACATTATTATTATTATTATTATATTATACAGGATTTATATAGCGCCAACAGTTTGCACAGCGCTTTACAACATTGGCATATGAAAAGATATACTAAAATATTTATAAAAATGTGGGGGTGTACTCACTTTTGTGAGCTACTCAATATATACTGTATATATATATATGCGCATACACTGCATGAAGTGTATTAGAAACAGTGTCTATATATATATATATATATATATATATATATATATATATATATATATATATAGTTATTATTATTATACAGGATTTATATAGCGCCAACAATTTGCGCAGTGCTTTACAACATGAGGGCAGATGGTACACTTACAATACAAATCAATACAGGAGGGATCAGAGGGCCCTGCTTGTTAGAGCTTACAATCTAGAAGGGAGGATCAAGTGGAAACAAAATGTAATAACTGTGGAGGATGAGCTGATGGAGAAAATGAAAATACAGTTGTTAGGTGTGGGTAGGGTAGGCATCTCTGAAGAGAAGGGTTTTCAGGGATCGGCTAAAAGCTAATAAAGTAGGAAATAAGCGGACAGATTGGGGTAGGGCATTCCATAGGATTGGAGATGCTTTGGAAAAGTCCTGGAGTATGAGAGGAGGTGATGAGAGGAGGTGATGAGGGAGCTAGAGAGCAGGAGGTCTTGAGAGGAACGAAGCGAATGAGTAGGTTGGTATTTATAGACTAAGCAAGTGATGTAGCTTGGGGCGAAATTGTGGATGGCTTTGTACATAGTTGTTCGTATTTTGAATTAAATTTTTTAGCCGAGCGGAAGCCAATGGAGGGATTGACAGAAGGAGTGGCAGACACAGAGCGATTGGTAAGGTGGATGAGTCTGGCAGCAGCATTCATGATGGATTGAAGAGATGATAGACTATGTAGAGGTAAGCCAATGAGAAGGGAGTTGTAATAGTCGAGGGGAGAGATGACCAGTGAGTGAATTAAGAGCTGTGTTTTGGGGGCGTGGCTTGGAGCTCAACGGGAATGGACGCTGCATAGCCGAGCTCTGCCAGGCCGCGACACATACATCCCCTTGCAGCCACACTACTTCAAGGATCTTGACAACTGGGGACGCAGGCAGAATATTACAGTGAGGGGGATCCCTGAAAAGGTTGAACCGGCTCAGATTACGCAAGCACTACAGGCAGTATTTAGTGGACTGCTGGGAAGGCCTAAGGACACGGACATTGATTTTATGTGAGCACACAGGGCGTTGGCGCCAAAATCAAATGACACAGCTCCCCCAAGGGACATTATATGTTGCCTTCAAAGCTTTCCACTGAAGGAGAAAATACTGGGAAAAGCTAGGAAAAACGATCACACCCTCTTCAATGAGCATGCTGTAGCTCTGTATCAAGACTTGTCACATATAACCCTGCAGAACAGGTGAGCATTGTGCCCCATGATTACTGCACTAAGGGAAAAGGGCATCCCATATCGCTGGCGCTTTCCATTTGCACTAAATGCCACATTCCTGGGAAAACAACATTACCTAAGGATGCCAGAAGACATACCAAGCTTCTGTGAACAACTGCAACTCCCTTTAATTGATGTACCAGAACGGCACAAAGAATTTTGCTCTCCGCCGCAAGGTCTCTCCCCACCTCACTTCCCACAATTGTCACCTTCAAAACCATCCTCTTCCAAAAAATCCAAATCTGATAAATTACCCGGGATCAGACATGGGCAAATCCCCACACCCAGTTAAAGGAAACTGGTCACAGGATGACTCTGACATGATCATTTCTGCTGGCCTGGAGTCCAAGCACCCCTTTTTTTTATCACCCCCGGACACTGAATTAAAATACAATTTTTGTTCACCTTATACCGGAAAACCCCCACTGCAGAGGAGATGCATATTGACAGCTCTTTTTCACATGTAAAAAATCTCTCAACTGACTTTATCTGAACAAGGAAAAATCGGATGCTATTTGTACATCCGAGTACGATACTCCAGAGGATACATTTTCTTTGCAGATTGAAGCCCCTAATTCAGGGAAGCTCATTACCCAGGATAACTGGAAATATAATTCCTTTACAAAGATCACCATCTGGTGGCACAAACTGGAATTACATACAAGAAACTGAACTTATGTGTCAACAGGGTCATGCAAATCTTTAAGTGGAAAACCTTGACTACCAAAGTTGACCAAACTTATAGTGTTGTTCCCAAGCGACGTGAACATACCCAATGCACTTGAACTGAGACTTTCTCTGATTTTGGGGGCAAAATCAGAAGTGGAAAGATGCACTTTCTTGGGACCACGCAAGAAATGGGTGAACAGCTTATGTTGTACATGCGATCGGATTAGTCCTCCGGACAATCAGCCCGTGTGTGGGCTCCAGTGGACTTTTTCTTCCCAAAAGTCTGGCGGACTTAGAAGTTTTGACTCAAAATTCTTCGCCAGACTCGGCAGTCCGGTGGACAACCTGCCCTTCTGTGTGTTAGTATCCCAAACTTTTGAAATGAACGAACTTGCCCACACACGGAGAAAAGTCCGTCCATTTTGAATGTGGCTCCAGGTAGGGGGTGGGGACAACCGAGCGCCCCCCCCCCCCCTCCTGAGCCATTCCAGGCCACATGCCCTCAACATGGGGGGGTGCTTTAGGCCCAGGGCCCCCCACCCAAAGCACCTTGTCCCCATGTTGATGAGGACAAGGGCCTCTTCCCTGAAACCCGGGCCATTGGTTGTCAGGGTCTGCTAGCAGGGGTCTTATCAGAATCCGGGAGAGCCCTTTAATAAGGGGGCCCACAGATTCTGGCCCCCTACCCTATGTGAACGAGTATAGGGTACGATGTACTTCTACCCATTCACCCGGGGAAAAAAGTGTACATAAAAAATAGGTTTTTAAAATACTTTATTAGACAGCTCCTGTGGTCTTCTTCTGTCTTCAGGGGTCTTCTCGCAGGACTCCTCCGCTATCTTCTGCTCTTTGACTGCTAGCTCTTTTACTAGCAGAGAAGCCCGGCTTTCTGCTTCGTTGCCGCTGCTGTCCGGGGGTCTTCTTATGACTTCGGGGGTCTTGTCCCGCTCTTCGGAGGACTTGTCCCGCTCTTCGGTTCTTTTTGCCGGGCCGCCGCTTTTTTCTTCCAGCTCTTTTACTAGCGTTGGCCCGGTCTTCTGTTGCTGCCGCCGCCTTCTGCTTCTTCTGCCTCTGCTTCTTCTTCTCTTCTTCTTCTTCCTTCTTCCGATGTTGACACGACACTCTCTCCAGCCTTAATGGCAGGGACGTGTTGTTCAGCGACTTATATTGGGACAAGGGGTGGGGTCACCGCGTGATGTCACATTGTGACTCCACCCCTTTTGATGTTACAGTCCCAGCATCCTCCGGGACTGTGACATCATAAGGGGCGGGTCACCATGTGACATCACCTGATGACCCCGCCCCTTGTCCCTATATAAGTCGCTGCACAACGCGTCCCTGCCATTAAGGCTGGAGAGAGCATTGTGTCATCATCGTAAGAAGGGAGAAGGGAGAAGGGAGAAGGGAGAAGAAGGAGGAAGAAGGAGGAAGAAGGAGGAGGAAGAAGGAGGAAGAAGTAAGAAGAAGGAGGAAGAAGAAGGAGGAAGAAGAAGAAGAAGGAGGAGGAAGAAGAAGAAGGAGGAGGAAGAAGAAGGAGGAAGGAGAGGAAGAAGGAGGAAGGAGAAGGAGGAAGGAGAGGAAGAAGAAGGAGGAAGAGGAAAGAGGAAGAAGAAGAAGGAGGAAGAAGGAAGAGGAAGAAAGAAGAAGAAGGAGGAAGAAGGAAGAGGAAGAAAGAAGAAGAAGGAGGAAGAAGGAAGAGGAGGAAGAAGGAAGAGGAGGAAGGAGGAAGGGGAAGAAGAAGGAGGAAGGAGAAGAAGAAGGAAGAGGAAGGGGAAGAAGGAAGGGGAAGAAGAAAGAGGAAGGGGAAGAAGGAAGGGGAAGAAGGCGGGGAAGAAGAAGACCCAGCAAGGACAACCGAAGAGCGGGACAAGACCCCCGAAGTCGGAAGAAGACCCCTGGATGGCGGAGAATGCCGGGCTCTTCCGCTAGTAAAAGAGCTAGCGGTAAAAGGGCAGAAGATAGTGGAGGAGTCTGGCGAGAAGACCCCCGAAGATGGAATAAGACCACCGGAGCTGTCTAATAAAGTATTTTAAAAACCTGCGTTTTTTTATGTACACTTTTTTCCCCAGGTGAATGGGTAGGGGTACATCGTACCCCATACTCATTCACATAGCTCCCGGATTCTGATAAGCCCCCCGCCCGCAGACCCCGACAACCAATGGCCAGGGTTGTCAGGAAGAGGCCCTTGTCCTCATCAACATGGGGACAAGGTGCTTTGGGGTGGGGGGCCCCAGGGCCCCCCTACCTCAAATCACCCCCCTATGTTGAGGGCACGTGGCCTGGTACGGCTCAGGGAGGGGGGTGCTCGCTCGTCCCCACCCCCTTTCCTGACTGGCCGGGCTATGTGCGTGGATAAGGGTCTGCTATGGACTTTGGGGGAACCCCCACGCAGTTTTTTCGGCATAGGGGTTCCCCTTTAAATCCATACCTGGCTCGCGAGGTGTCAATCTTGCCGATGGAGGCGGCGACATTTACTTCCTTCGCCAGTTCCGTCTACCTGGAGCCACGTTCAAAATGAATGGACTTTACTCCATGTGAGGGCAAGTCCGTTCATTTCAAATGTCTGGCAGATTGTCCTCCGGACCTAGTCCGCCGGAAAAGTCCGTTGTGTGTGGGCAGGTCCGCTCCTTTGGAAATTCCGGCGGACCTCCACTGCAAAGTCCAGTGGGTTGTCCACCGAACTAAGTCCGCTGGATAGTCTGATCGTGTGTACGCGCCATAATAGATATTGGTGCTTAACAAACCCCTCAGATAAAGACTACACATATTTCTCAACTCTGCACAACAAATTTACTCATATAGATTACATATTCATTTCGTAGAGGGATATACCCCTTGTGAAATCAGCCAAAATTGGTGTGAAGACCCTCTCGGACAACGTGCCCATATCATTGCAGCTTCAAAAAACTGAAAAAAAAATTGGCTCCCACTCATGGAGGCTGGACCCTTCACTGCTCACTGACAAGAATAATACAAGCAAAATAGCAAAAACAATCAAAATGTACTTCAAAGAAAATACTACAGAGGACTTGTCATCTCCAACAGTTTTGGCAGCCCATAAATGCGTGGTGTGGGGGAGATCTCATACGGATGGGTGTGACAACAAAAAGAGCATCAGAAAAGGAGACAAATGAACTCATACAGGCCATAAGCGAACTAGAAAGAAAACACAAATAGTGATGGCCGAACGGTTCGCCCGGCGGTCGTTTCGCGGCGAATTTCCGACTTTCGCCGTCCGCGGGTTCGAACGCCTTTTTCCGTCGTTCGCCCCGGCGGACTTACGTGTTTAATGTATACAAGAACTTTAACCTTTCGTGACACGTTTATCATGTGTTACAGGACAACCAATTGAGACATGACAGCTCATGGACACTTGGACATTCCCCCTAACCTATAAATACACCCGATCCGGTGGCCATTTTACATTCTTTCTTCTGTCACTGTAGGGAAAGGATCCTGTGTGGAGTAGGGACAGAGAAAACGCTAGCTATTTGGTACACAAAAGTTCTTTTCAGGACTGGTATAGGTGTTAGGTCAGCAGCCTGAGTTTCTTTTGTCAGTTTAGATAAAGGGACAGAGCGCTGTATGCTGCTATTTTAGGGACAGCTCAGCCAGATTAGTCTTTCTTCATCATCATCATCATCATCATCATTAGCTGTTACTATCAGGTCCACAAAAGAGCTGTTCCAGCTAATCGTTCCAGCCTACTCTTTTTTGCCAATTTGTATAGGGACAGGCAGGAAGCAGTGTGTCAGGCAGTGAGGATAATTTTAAAGACTTGCTGTTACTATTAGTTCCACAAAGGTTCTTTTCAGGACTGGTATCAGTGGTACGGTAATAGGCTTGTACACGTATAATATTCTTTCTTCCAAATATAGAAAGAATATTATACTTGACTGCTGCCCTTCTGCTGCAGTCTGCTAATCATTCACAACTCACTTGTTCCACAAAGCTCTTTATCAGGACTGGTAACTTGGTCTGTCTAGGGTGCTACGGTACATAGGCTTGGGTGCGGTACAGTCTGCTGTTCTGTAAGGACCGCTATCGGTCCACAATACATAGGGTTGCCGTGCACTACTGCTGACCGCTGCCCTATACTGCAGCAGTCCTTCATTGGTATAGGGACTGACGTACAGTCTGCTAATCACTAACACACAACCTGCTTGGTCCACAAAAGTTCTTATAAGGACTGGTAACTTGGTATAGGGTGCTACGGTACATAGGCCTGAGTGCGTTACAGTCTGCTGTTCTGTAAGGACCGCTATCGGTCCACAATACATAGGGTTGCCGTGCACTACTGCTGACCGCTGCCCTATACTGCAGCAGTCCTTCAGCGGTATAGGGACTGACGCACAGTCTGCTAAACACTAACACACAACCTGCTTGGTCCACAAAAGTTTTTATAAGGACTGGTAACTTGGTATAGGGTGCTACGGTACATAGGCCTGAGTGCAGTACAGTCTGCTGTTCTGTAAGGACCGCTATCGGTCCACAATACATAGGGTTGCCGTGCACTACTGCTGACCGCTGCCCTATACTGCAGCAGTCCTTCATTGGTATAGGGACTGACGTACAGTCTGCTAATCACTAACACACAACCTGCTTGGTCCACAAAAGTTCTTATAAGGACTGGTAACTTGGTATAGGGTGCTACGGTACATAGGCCTGAGTGCGTTACAGTCTGCTGTTCTGTAAGGACCGCTATCGGTCCACAATACATAGGGTTGACGTGCACCACTGCTGACCGCTGCCCTATACTGCAGCAGTCCTTCAGCGGTATAGGGACTGACGTACAGTCTGCTAAACACTAATACACAACCTGCTTGGTCCACAAAAGTTCTTATAAGGACTGGTAACTTGGTATAGGGTGCTACGGTACATAGGCTTGAGTGCGGTACAGTCTGCTGTTCTGTAAGGACCGCTATCGGTCCACAATAGATAGGGTTGACGTGCACCACTGCTGACCGCTGCCCTATACTGCAGCAGTCCTTCAGCGGTATAGGGACTGACGCACAGTCTGCTAAACACTAACACACAACCTGCTTGGTCCACAAAAGTTTTTATAAGGACTGGTAACTTGGTATAGGGTGCTACGGTACATAGGCCTGAGTGCGTTACAGTCTGCTGTTCTGTAAGGACCGCTATCGGTCCACAATACATAGGGTTGCCGTGCACTACTGCTGACCGCTGCCCTATACTGCAGCAGTCCTTCATTGGTATAGGGACTGACGTACAGTCTGCTAATCACTAACACACAACCTGCTTGGTCCACAAAAGTTCTTATAAGGACTGGTAACTTGGTATAGGGTGCTACGGTACATAGGCCTGAGTGCGTTACAGTCTGCTGTTCTGTAAGGACCGCTATCGGTCCACAATACATAGGGTTGACGTGCACCACTGCTGACCGCTGCCCTATACTGCAGCAGTCCTTCATTGGTATAGGGACTGACGTACAGTCTGCTAAACACTAATACACAACCTGCTTGGTCCACAAAAGTTCTTATAAGGACTGGTAACTTGGTATAGGGTGCTACGGTACATAGGCTTGAGTGCGGTACAGTCTGCTGTTCTGTAAGGACCGCTATCGGTCCACAATACATAGGGTTGCCGTGCACTACTGCTGACCGCTGCCCTATACTGCAGCAGTCCTTCATTGGTATAGGGACTGACGTACAGTCTGCTAATCACTAACACACAACCTGCTTGTTCCACAAAAGTTCTTATAAGGACTGGTAACTTGGTATAGGGTGCTACGGTACATAGGCTTGAGTGCGGTACAGTCTGCTGTTCTGTAAGGACCGCTATCGGTCCACAATAGATAGGGTTGACGTGCACCACTGCTGACCGCTGCCCTATACTGCAGCAGTCCTTCAGCGGTATAGGGACTGACGTACAGTCTGCTAAACACTAATACACAACCTGCTTGGTCCACAAAAGTTCTTATAAGGACTGGTAACTTGGTATAGGGTGCTACGGTACATAGGCTTGAGTGCGGTACAGTCTGCTGTTCTGTAAGGACCGCTATCGGTCCACAATAGATAGGGTTGACGTGCACCACTGCTGACCGCTGCCCTATACTGCAGCAGTCCTTCAGCGGTATAGGGACTGACGTACAGTCTGCTAAACACTAATACACAACCTGCTTGGTCCACAAAAGTTCTTATAAGGACTGGTAACTTGGTATAGGGTGCTACGGTACATAGGCTTGAGTGCGGTACAGTCTGCTGTTCTGTAAGGACCGCTATCGGTCCACAATACATAGGGTTGCCGTGCACTACTGCTGACCGCTGCCCTATACTGCAGCAGTCCTTCATTGGTATAGGGACTGACGTACAGTCTGCTAATCACTAACACACAACCTGCTTGTTCCACAAAAGTTCTTATAAGGACTGGTAACTTGGTATAGGGTGCTACGGTACATAGGCTTGAGTGCGGTACAGTCTGCTGTTCTGTAAGGACCGCTATCGGTCCACAATAGATAGGGTTGACGTGCACCACTGCTGACCGCTGCCCTATACTGCAGCAGTCCTTCAGCGGTATAGGGACTGACGTACAGTCTGCTAAACACTAATACACAACCTGCTTGGTCCACAAAAGTTCTTATAAGGACTGGTAACTTGGTATAGGGTGCTACGGTACATAGGCTTGAGTGCGGTACAGTCTGCTGTTCTGTAAGGACCGCTATCGGTCCACAATAGATAGGGTTGACGTGCACCACTGCTGACCGCTGCCCTATACTGCAGCAGTCCTTCAGCGGTATAGGGACTGACGTACAGTCTGCTAAACACTAATACACAACCTGCTTGGTCCACAAAAGTTCTTATAAGGACTGGTAACTTGGTATAGGGTGCTACGGTACATAGGCTTGAGTGCGGTACAGTCTGCTGTTCTGTAAGGACCGCTATAGGTCCACAATAGATAGGGTTGACGTGCACCACTGCTGACCGCTCACCTATACTGCAGCAGTCCTTCAGCGGTATAGGGACTAAGAGTTTTGTCACAGGGTCATTTAAAAAATGACATGCAGAGGAAGAGGCAGGCCCTTCCGCAGGGGTGGTAGGGGTAGGGCAGGAGCAACAGGCTTGAGCCAAAGTGGGAAGTTGCAGAAGGTGCGTTCAATTACTTTAAAGGATGCACCAGACTTGGTTGAGTGGCTCGCTCAGCCTTACTCTTCTGCACCCTCCTCATCCTCTCGATCTGCACCCTCTTCTTCACTCTCTGCTATGTGCACCCCCAAAGACACTACCACCAACAACACGACCACCACCACCACCACCACATACCTTCCGCTTGAGTCACTGGAATTATTTTCCGATCCATATCAAGAGGACATTTCTGATGCGCAGCCACTCTTGGTATTGGATCAGGAAGAGGAGGTAGCAACAAGCGCTACTCAGCAGTCTGACGCCAGTACCCAGATCAGCCCAAGGAGGAGGTTGGTCCCCGGTGTTGCTGCCTACTCTACTTATAGCGGTGGGGAAGGTGACGTTGATGATGACGTGTCTAGTGATGTCACGTGGGTGCCCACAAGAGAGGAAGAGGAGGGGAGTTCAGAGGGAGATATGGACCAGCAGATAGGGAGGAGAAGCAGCAATGACTTACATTGCACAGCAGGGACAAAGCAGACTGCAAATGTATCAGGAGCGAGTCATCGACCATGTACGGTCACATCTGGCGCTCCCAGGACACCGGCACATGGCTCCGCAGTGTGGGCTTTTTTTAACGTGTCCGCTGCTGACAATAGCGTTGCCATCTGCAATCTTTGCAGTCAACGCGTTAGTCGCGGTAAGCCCAATACTCACCTAGGGACGACCGCCTTAAGAAGGCACATGAGCAGCCATCACCGAGCCCAGTGGGAGCAACGGAACACACAAAGCCACACTGCAGGCTCTCACCGTCCAGCCTCGTCTTCTACTTCTCCTTCTCCTCTCTCCTCACAATTGTCCTCCACTCCACCTTCCATCACGCCAAGCTCACATTTTTCTGCAAAAAGGCAGGCTTCCGTGGGCCTAATGTTTGAGCGTAAAAAAATGATGACGCCGGATAACCCTCTTGCCCAACGGTTGGCGGCTGGCTTGTCAGAACTCATAGCCCGCCAACTACTGCCATATAAACTGGTGGACTCGGAGGCCTTTCGCAAATTTGTGGCCATTGGAACACCACAATGGAAGGTCCCAGGAAGGAAGTATTTCTCAGAGAAGGGCATCCCAGAGCTATATGGCCATGTTCAGCGGCAAGTGAATGTATCTCTGGCACACAGTGTCGGTGCCAAGATACATCTGACCACAGACACGTGGTCTAGCAAACACGGGCAGGGAAGGTATATCAGTTTTACTGCCCACTGGGTGAACCTTCTGACGGCCGTCAAGCATGTAACCCGTGGCACCCGTGTAGATTTGGTTTTACCGCCACGGATTGCATGCAGGCCTGACTCTTCTTCTCCTCCTCCTACTCCATCCTCCTCCCTCTCCTCCTCAGCTGCCTCCTCCTTTTCCGCTGCTAGCGTCTCTTCCACTGCACCGCCCAAGCTCCCCAGAACCTATTCCACATGCCAGGTGAGACGTTGCCATGCCGTGCTGCGTCTGTTGTGCCTGGAAGCAAAGAGCCACACTGGCCCGGCACTCCTTTCAGCTTTGCGTTCACAGGCAGATGAGTGGCTAACACCGCTCAATTTGACAGTTGGTAAAGTGGTGTGTGACAACGGTGCCAATCTGCTTAGCGCATTGAAACAGGGCAAAATCACGCACGTGCCGTGCATGGCACACGTCTTAAACTTGGTCGTGCAGCGATTCCTTGTCAAATACCCTGGGGTCCAGGACATCTTGCGGCAGGCAAGGAAAATCTCGGCCCATTTCAGAAGATCTTACACGGCCATGGCTCGCCTTGCTGACATTCAGCGGCGACACCATCTGCCGGTCAGACGTCTTATTTGCGATTGCCCGACGCGATGGAACTCAACCTTCTATATGCTTGATAGGCTGCTCCAGCAGAAACGTGCAGTTAACGTCTACCTGTATGAACTCTGCGAAAGAAACGGTTCTGGGGAGCTGGGTTTTTTTTCACCGCGCCAGTGGCTGCTCATGCGCGACACATGCAGACTTCTGCGGCCATTTGAGGAGATCACCAAACTGGTCAGTCGCAGCCATGGCGCCATCAGTGACATGGTACCTTATGCCTTCTTTCTGGAGCGTGCATTGCGTCGTGTCATTGATCAGGCTGTGGAGGAGCAGGAGCGGGAAGATGAGGAAGTCGCAATGCTGGATGAATTCCCAGGGGGGGCTACTCTATCTGAGACAAGTCAACAACAGGAGTCTGATGAGGAGTCAGAGGAGGATGGTGCCGGGGCGGATGAGCAGGAGCAAGAAGAGCATGCTTTAAACCTTTCTGGGATCCCTGTTGTGCGAGGATGGGGAGAGGAGAATGAAGAGGACGACATTATCCTGGATGATGAGCAGGAGCCAGGCCACCACACCGCTTCCACTTTAGTGCAAATGGGGGCCTTCATGCTCCAGTGTTTTAATAGGGACCCCCGTATAAAAAGCATGAGGGTCAAGGACCAGTACTGGGTGGCAACGTACTTAGACCCCCGGTACAAACACAAAATGGCGGAAATGTTACCGCCGTCGCAGAGGGCTGTCAGAATGCAGCACTTCCAGGCCTTGCTTCGAGAAATGCTGCATTCTGCTTTTGCGTGCGCTGGCAGAGGAGCAATTCCCACTCCCAGAGAAGGATTTGCGGGTACCAATCCAACAGCGCCTGCAAGAAGAGGCCGGTTTGAAGATGTGTTGGTGACTTCGGATATGAGGTCATTCTTTCAGCCGACCCATCGACAGGTGTCATCCGGATCCAGCATCAGGGAACGCCTAGACCGTCAGGTGTCCGACTACATTGGGTTAACGGCCGATGTGGACGCTCTGAGGAGTGATGAACCCCTAGACTACTGGGTGGGCAGGCTTGACCTCTGGCCAGAGCTTGCCCAATTTGCAATCGAACTGTTGGCTTGCCCCTCATCCAGTGTCCTGTCCGAAAGGACGTTCAGCGCAGCAGGGGGGATTGTGACCGATAAGCGTACTCGCCTAGCTCACCACAGTGTTAACTACCTCACATTTCTAAAAATGAATGAGGCATGGATCTCGGAGGAATTCAACACATGTGATCAGTAGACCATGTATATGTCTATAAACAATTTTTGGAATCAAGCACACAGACCTTCTTAATTCATTTGGCTCACTTCCCTGACCCAAAAAAGCACACCGTACTATATGCCCCTACCCTCCTCTTTGAAGAGGTTGAGCGGTGTCATATTTCTACTGGGGCTGCTTATTATGAGGGGTTCCCACCATCCCTGTGCTGTGCTGACTTCCTCCTGGGTGTTCTTATTATGAGGGGCTCCCACCATCCCTGTGCTGTGCTGACTTCCTCCTGGGGGTTCTTATTATGAGGGGATCACACCATCCCTGTGCTGTGCTGACTTCCTCCTGGGGCTGCTTACGGTGCTGCTGTCAGCGCTGTATGTCACGGAGCTGCTGTCAGCGCTGTATGTCACGGAGCTGCTGTCAGCGCTGTATGTCACGGAGCTGCTGTCAGCGCTGTATGTCACGGAGCTGCTGTCAGCGCTGTATGTCACGGTGCTGCTGTCAGCGCTGTATGTCACGGAGCTGCTGTCAGCGCTGTATGTCACGGAGCTGCTGTCAGTGCTGTATGTCACGGAGCTGCTGTCAGCGCTGTATGTCACGGAGCTGCTGTCAGCGCTGTATGTCACGGAGCTGCTGTCAGCGCTGTATGTCACGGTGCTGCTGTCAGCGCTGTATGTCACGGAGCTGCTGTCAGCGCTGTATGTCACGGAGCTGCTGTCAGCGCTGTATGTCACGGAGCTGCTGTCAGCGCTGTATGTCACGGAGCTGCTGTCAGCGCTGTATGTCACGGAGCTGCTGTCAGCGCTGTATGTCACGGTGCTGCTGTCAGCGCTGTATGTCACGGAGCTGCTGTCAGCGCTGTATGTCACGGAGCTGCTGTCAGTGCTGTATGTCACGGAGCTGCTGTCAGCGCTGTATGTCACGGAGCTGCTGTCAGCGCTGTATGTCACGGAGCTGCTGTCAGCGCTGTATGTCACGGTGCTGCTGTCAGCGCTGTATGTCACGGAGCTGCTGTCAGCGCTGTATGTCACGGAGCTGCTGTCAGCGCTGTATGTCACGGAGCTGCTGTCAGCGCTGTATGTCACGGAGCTGCTGTCAGCGCTGTATGTCACGGAGCTGCTGTCAGCGCTGTATGTCACGGTGCTGATGTCAGTGCTCTGTATTACGGTGCTGCTGTCAGTGCTCTGTATCTCCTGCACCCTCTTGTTTGCCTACCCTGGTCCCTGACCTTCCCTCTCCTCCATTGCCTTCATTAGCTCCATAGTCCTGAATTGTCAGAACAATTTCCCAAATAAAAAAAAAATGCTTGTAGTTATCGATCCCAAATTCACCTCATACATGTATTATGCTATTGTCCAGGTGGTGGGACTACGTGCTACCCCCTAATAATTACCCCGTGGCCGCAAATTCGACCTAAAGGTTTGCGAAATTCGCCTCCCATTGAAGTCAATGGAGCCCGCGGCGAACGGTCGTTTTCGCGAACGTTTGTGTCCGTTCGCGTTTCGCGTTCGCGAAACGTCCCGTCGGAAGTTCGTCCATCACTAAACACAAACACTCTTTAGCAATAGATACAGCAGCATGATTAGATTTAAGGAAAAATCTGCAAACTCACCTGAACCTTAAAGCACAGAGAATTCTTTTCTTGTAGAAGGGGTTCTTCTATGAGCATAGTGATAAAACTGGAAAAGTTTTAGCAAAAGTGCTCAAAGAAACATTACGATCGACAAATATTGCCGCAATTAAAACCAGTACTGGCCAGATAACACAGGATACCACAAAGATTGCACAAAGATTTCAAGAATATTACTCTAATTTATGCAATTTGCCACAGACGCATTAACCTAGAGACCTATCGGGGACAATGACAGAGATTACCCATAAGTTTCTTACTGATAGTGGCCTCCCCACACTTGATGAGGAAGACAATCTATCATTAGAAGAGCTGATAACAGAAGGAGAACTTATCACAGCTGTTAAGTCACTAAAAACAGGAAAAAGCCCTGGACCCGATGGTTTGACAGCCCATTACTACAAAACCTTCTCTGAGCTACTGACACCATACATGCTGAAGACATTTAACCACTTTAAAGAACCTTGAGAGATACACGTTACAGTACTGCCCAAACCTAACAAAGACCCTCTAGATTGTGCCAGCTATAGACCGATATCTTTATTGAATGTTGACCTGAAACTTTACACTAAAATTCTAGTGAACAGATTACGTCCATTACTACACAAACTCATAGGACCAGAACAAGCAGGCTTCATGCGAGGCAGAGAGGCGAAAGATAATTTGACAAAAGTCCTAAACCTTATACACAGGTCTCAAACAGGAAATTTTGAAGGCATGCTATTATCTACAGATGCTGACAAGGCCTTCAACCGTGTGTGTCGTGGGACTTCTTATTTGCCACCTGCACCCATATAGGCCTGAAAACACAACTGAGTTTTTTGGGGTAAGGAGATATTTCTAGTTAAGGTGATCTAATTGCTTAACAGAACACACACCTAGTAACATGTATACTTTATCTTTATTATCATTTCTCAATGTTTGGGATATTTGTTTGTTACCTATCTGAATGTAAATCTGGTATACTCTGAAATGCAATGTGTACTTTCCCTTTTCTTTTATAAAAAAATAAAAACTTTTATGGAAAAAAAAAAAAAAGAAAACACATATGCGATCATGGATCGAGACTATCTATCAAAACCCGACAGCACAAATCAAAATAAATGGGACTTTGTCAGACAAAGTGCTGATACATAATGGGACAAGACAGGGGTGTCCCCTTTCACCCCGCTGGGAATCCCGCTCACTTAAATACTTGGGAGTCCATTTGACCCCTCGTTTAGACTCGATATACAACCAAAATTTCCTACCGCTCCTACAAAACATAAAGAAAGACCTTGAGAGATGGTCACTTAAACATTTCTCCTGGTTTGGCAGGGCAGCCATCATTAAGATGATGATATTGCCCAGAATCCTGTTCTATTTTCAAACCCTGCCCATTCTATTGCCCACAAATTTCTTCCGTTCCTTGAATGCTCTACTTCAAATCTTTTTATGGGCCTCCAAAAAAACACGTATAAGTTTAACTTTGCTTACTAGAGACAAGCACAATGGGGGAATGGGATTACCCAATTTTAAAAATTACTTCATGGCTACGTACCTTACCAGAATGATAGACTGGACCTGCCATGCAGATAATAAAGACTGGATGGCATTGGAATACTGTGTAGATTCCATACCAGTGTCACATTCACCATGGATCCCATGAGATTTATGCCCTAAACAGCTAAAACAACACCCCCTTATAGGGGCGACACTTAAAACTCAAACAGTGATCCAAACAACAGGCCTGACCACTTCTCCTAGCACATTAACACGATTAACGGCTAACCCAGATTTTCCACCGGGCATTAGCAAACCAATGCAGCACTTCACATACAGAAACTCACCACTTTAAGCTACACACTGTCTTGAAGGCAACAAAATTAAATCAATCTCAAAACTGCAAGAGGAATTAGGCTCAATTTTTCTAGGCCACTGGACATACCGACAAATACATGACTACATCATGAGTTCACAGAGGCATAAACATTTTGCAAGACTTTTAACACCATTTGAGACTGTCTGTTTCCTCGCCAACGCATCTACAAAAAAATATTTCCCTTACATATGCTTGGTTGCAATCCTCAAACCTCCAGGAACCAAATAAAAATAAGATATTTTGGGAAACAGCTTTAAACATGTCCTTTACGAAGGATCAAGACTGTGATCTAATTCAACCTTTCTGGAATCAAGTAACTGGAATTACAAAACAAATTACTGATACCAAGATTCAATTGGATGCAGCGTGTTGTTTAATAGATATTACTAACTGTTCGATGAAAAGATATAAAAAAATCACTGACGACATTCTTACTTACCACCGCAAAAGCAGTAATACCCAGACATTGGAGAAATGCCACTGTCCCCTCAACCAAAGAATGGTTATAAGAGGTACATCATCTTTACAAAATTGAAGAGATTAGGGCAATAGCACATGAAAACATTGACAAGTTTAAGGATACATGGCAACCTTGGATCATCTTCAAATATTCCACTACATTTGTCTCTCTGTTACAAACCTGAAGAGAGACTACTTATGAGTGCCTGAACTAATACTGGCCTCTCCTCCTTCTCAGACACCTCCACCTTTTTCTTTTTCATTTTACTGTGTCATCCTTATGAAAGGCTGACACTCCTTTCTCACCTTTCCTCGCTATTTCTGGTTCTGCAAAGCAACCTAGGTTTAATTAGAGCATTTATAGATGATGTCCTCGATATATGATTGACCATTGACAGCCACATGGGAAATATTCCACATGCTGTGACATCCACCATTGCAACCTGCCTGGCGTAACCTGCTCTGTTTTCTGTTAAAAATTTAAATATACCTTGTACGGCTTATGCAAATGCTTTACTGACTGTATTAAGGATTTTTTGTTGAAATAAATATGATTAAAAAAAAAATCTACTCTTAAAAAAAAGAGCTGTGTTTTGTCATTGGTTAGAAAGGGGCGTATTTTGGAGATGTTGCAGAGGTTGAGGCAGCAGGATTTGGACAGTGATTAGATGTGTTGAAGGAGAGTTCAGAATCCAGGACTACACCTAGAACCTCGGCATGTGGGGATGGGCTTATGGTTGTGCCATTGATTTTGACAGAGAGATCAGGGGAAGGGGAAGGGGCATATGGGGGAGGAAAAATTATACGTTTGGTTTTGGATAGATTGAGTTTGAGGAAGTGGTGTGACATCCAGACTGATATATCTGATAGTAGATTAGTAGATAGTAGATTAGTGATCTGATTAGTGATCACCAACAACACTACACACTGCCACCATGTAAGCAGCTTTATATAGTGTGGCGCGTGGACTTAGTCCCATTGAGCCATGGTTGGCCAAAGCCTTTGGCCAATTATGGCTCTCTTAGCAGAGGGCACTGTGGTTGGTGAAAGCACGCAGGTCAGGTGCATGCTTTGGCCAATCATCATACAGCAATGCACTATGATCTCACAGTGCATTATGGGGCATTCCACAGCGCTCAAATTTGCCGGAAACGCCCCATAATTTTCACTCTTCAACGAACGGGCGAACACCCGATGTTCGAGTCAAACTTATGCTCGACCTGAACATCAAGCTCATCCCTAACTGTAGGTGGATCAAGCACCCTTTAAAAGGGAACAAGCTTAGACAAACACTATGGGGGTTATTTACTAAAGGAAAATCCACTTTGCTCTACAAGTGCAAACTACAAGTGAAAAGTGCACTCGAAATTGCACTGAAAGTGCACTTGGAAGTGCCGTCACTGTAGATCCGGGGGGGGGGGGGGGGCATGCAAGGAAAATAGAAAACAGCATTTTAGCTTGCACATGATTGGATGATAAAATCAGCAGAGCTTCCCCTCATTTCAGATCTGCCCCTCAGATTTACAGCGACTGTACTTCCATGTGCACTTTCAGTGCAATTTCAAGTGCACTTTGCATTTGTAGTGCAAAGTGGATTTGCCTTTCGTAAATAACCCCCATGTCTATTTTAAGCATCAATGAATAGATTAATTGAGAGTACAGCTGGTAGAATGACTGTTCTATCATATATATGATAGTAGCAGATATATAGCCTGCTGGAGTAGAAATGAAAGTATATTTATGTTGTGCTGTCAACAAGTAAATCGGTCTCTCTTTCACTCTAGAAATATGTGGTTTTGGCTGTTTTAAGGTTCCCAGAGGTCATTGGAAGGGGTGTCATTATCATCACACCTGGAAATTGATTCTACCTTAACATCTATTTATTGAACAGACATGAAAATTACATATATATGTCATTTTACATTAGGTTTCGGGTTCACATATTGTACATTGTTTTTTGAGACCTGACAGAAAAGGTCAGAAATAGATTGTATATCGCTAAATAAGTGACAGGAGGCAGGAGAACACATGTCTGCATGAATCACCTTTGACCTTAAGGATAAAGAACTACTTGGCCTTCAAAGGACATTTATAACATCAGTGTGTCATTTTTATATGCCCTTAGTAAAACCAGCAGCAACCTAGATTGATTTCACACATGGACCTTTACATCGAATTCGGTAGTAGATAACACCATGCAATATATCTTAGCAGTTCAATTACTTTTTCCTAAGTATTAAAATCAGGGAAGCAAGAACAATGTAGTACCACTTTCAATGACTCTTTACTTTTACTGCACTATTAAAGCTGAACTCAAAGAGAAAAATAAATAAATCAACAGGCAATATTAGTTTAGTATTTATTAAAAAATATTACATGTATTGACATAAGAATAGCATAACTTAAAGTGGTTGTAAATCCTTTTAAATAATCCCTACAAAAAAAAAATTGCCAGTCAAAGGCATAATGAGCTAGAATTCTCAGCATACTAGCTCATTGTGAATTACCTACCTGAGATCAAACCCCCCGCATTAGTCCTCGGTCACCACTCCGGCGGCCGACATCTCCCCGGGGGGTTACTTCTGGGTATCGCGGCTCCGGCGCTGTGATTTGCTGTAGCTGCAATGATGTCACTCCCACGCATTGCGTGTGGGAGCCACTGGTAATGGCACAGTACAACTGCAACAAAGGCCCGTACATGCCATTGCTTCAGTTCGCTTAACCACTTCAGCCCGGACCAATTGTCAGCCTAAAGACCAGAGGTCTTTTTACAATTTCGCACTGCACTGCTTTAACTGGTAATTGCGCGGTCATGCAATGTTGTACCCAAACAAAATTTGCGTCCTTTTCTTCCCACAAATAGAGCTTTCTTTTGATGGTATTTGATTGCCTCTGTGATTTTTATTTTTTGCGAAATTAATGGAAAAAGACCGAACATTTTGAAAAAAAAAAGATATTCTTCTTTTTGTTATAAGAAAAATCGAACAAACTAAATTTTAGTCATACATTTAGGGCAAAATGTATTCAGCCACATGTCTTTAGTAAAAAAAAATGTCAATAAGCGTATATTTATTGGTTTGCGCAAAAGTTATAGCGTCTACAAACTAGAGTACATTTTCTGGAATTTACACAGCTTTTAATTTATGACTGCCTATCTCATTTCTTGAGGTGCTAAAATGGCAGGGCAGTACAAACCCCCCCCCCCAAATGACCCCATTTTGGAAAGTAGACACCCCAAGGAAATTGCTGAGGGGTATGTTGAGCCCATTGAATATTTTTTTTTTGTCCTAAGGGATTGAATAATGACAAAACATTTTTTTTTTTACAAAAAGTTGTCACTAAATGATATATTGCTCACACATGCCATGGTTATATGTGGAATTTCACCCCAAAATATATTCTGCTACTTCTCCCGAGTATGGGGATACCACATGTGTGGGACTTTTTGGGAGCCTAGTCGCGCACGGCACCCCGAAAAACCAATCACCACCTTGTTGAGTCCATGGAATATTTTATATTTTGCCACAAGTTGTGGGAATATTACAAACTTTTTTTTTTTTTTTGCACAAAGTTGTCACTAAATGATATATTGCTCACACATGCTATGGGCATATGTGAGTACAGGGATACCACATGTGTGGGACTTTTTGGGAGCCTAGCTGCATACGGGCCCCCCGAAATCCAAGCACCGCCTTCAGGATTTCTAAGGGCATTAATTTTTTATTTTACTCCTCACTACCTATCACAGTTTTGAAGGCCATAAAATGCCAAGATGGCACAAAACCCCCCCAAATGACTCCATTGTGGAAAGTAGATACCCCAAGCTATTTGCTGAGGGGCATGTTGAGCCCATTGAATATTTTTTTTTGTCCCAAGGGATTGAATAATCACAAAAAAAAAAAAAATTTTTTTTTACAAAAAGTTGTCACTAAATTATATATTGCTCACACATGCCATGGTTGTATGTGGAATTGCACCCCAAAATACATTTTGCTGCTTCTCCTGAGTACAGGGATACCACATGTGTGGGACTTTTTGGGAGCCTAGCTGCGTACAGGGCCCCAAAAACCAATCGCCACCTTCTGGATTTCTAAGGGTGCAAATTTTTGATTTCACTTCTCACTACCTATTACAGTTTCAAAGGCCATAAAATGCCAAAATAGCACAAACCCCCCCAAATGACCTCATTTTGGAAAGAAGACACCCCAAGCTATTTGCTGAGAGTCATGTTGGCTGAACGAAAAAAAAGAGATTGATCGGTGGGTATGCCCACCATTAGAATACCTCCCTTCATCCACCCACTTCTAATGATGGACATACATGCAGCATTTATATATGCCGAAGCATGGGGGCATCCTCCCGCAAAAAAAGTTATGCCGCGTACACATGGTCAAACTTTTCCACGGGCAAGTCCTCCGTTGGAATTTCGACTGTATATACGCGGCATTAGGAGCAAAATCGCTCCTCCGCCCCTGCTGCCCCCATGCTTCGAAATATATGCTCTTTTTTTAAAACTGTAGTGGTGAAATCACCTCCTACAGCGTTGGAGTCACGGCTTTATGTATCGTGGGAGCAAACGCTGTTGCTGTCAAGATAAATAAATCCGCACTGCAACTGAATGGCGTACCTGCTAAGCAAATTATGGTTAACATTAAAACAAAGCAACATTACAGTATAACAGTAAAACCTTACCATACCATACCTGCAAAACAAATGACAAAAAAAAAAGTAAAAAATAAAACATTTTTTTAACACAACCTGTGCCTGAAATATATATATGTGAAGCATGGGGGCATCCTCCCGCAAAAAAGTTATGCCGCGTACACACGGTCAAACTTTTCCACGGGCAATTCCTCCGTCGGAATTTCAACCGTATGTACGCGGCATTAGGAGCAAAATCGCTCCTCCTCCCCTGCTGCCCCCATGCTTTGGCATATATGCTCTTTTTTTTTAACTGTGGTGGTGAAATCACCTCCTACAGCACTGGAGTCACAGCTTTATGTATCGTGGGAGCAAACGCTATTGCTGTCAAGATAAATAAATCCGCGCTGCAGCTGAATGGCGTACCTGAAAACAAAAAAAAATGGTTAACAATAAAACACAGTAAACAGTAAAGTATAAAAAATTAGAGAGAAGAGAGAGAGAACAATAAAACGACAACTATTTTTGGTTTTTATATTTTATATATATTTGTTTTTTATTTTACTTTTTTTTTTTTTTTTTTACACTTTTTTTTGAACTGTAAACTGTAACAGTTCGGGTCTCTCAAAATGCGATGGCATCTTGGGAGACCCTGTGATAGTGTGCCTAGCCTGTGAAATGCTGTACCCTACGCTAATACTTCACTAGTGAATGGTAGCGTTCAAAACACTCACCAAGGCAAAGACCAGGATTGCCAGGACATCGTGGACAATAACAACGGTTGTCACGCCTATATCCGCGCTTGGTACAGACACGACATCTTCTTTGGGGGGCTCGTTGGATAGGGGTACTCGGGAGAGCATAAGCATAATGCCTCTCATGCAGCCGGCTTACTACATTTGGTTGGGAATGGTGAGGTGCAGAACCATCTGGATACAGAAGGTCTGTGACAACCTCTCTCTGGAAGAAAAGAAAGGTTAAAGTCCCGCCTGAAGCTTTGTATAGCACAAAAGCATTCAGCAAAGCCAATTGAAATAAGTAAACACACACTTTTTTGTACCAGCATCTGGCCTTATGGGCAACTAGATACGGCACCAACAACTGGTCATTGAGGTCCACCCCTCCCATATTTTTGTTATATGCGTGGACACAGAGGGGTCTCTCCACAATACCAGTCGCTTTTTAAAGTTGGACCGTCGTGTCTGCATGAAGGGAGGTAAGAATGAAAACATTCTTATTATCCCTCCACTTCATAGCGAGCAAATTATTACACCGATAGCAGGCTCTCTCCCCCAGCCTAAGACAGGATTCTACAAGCCGCTGGGGAAAGCCACGGCGATCAGGTCACACAGTGCCACATGCTCCAATCGGATGATCAAACAAGTGACTAAACAGTGGCACGCTCGTGTAATAATTGTCCACGTACAAGTGGTACCCCTTTCCGAATAAGGGTGACACCAAGCTCCACACTATCTTGCCAGTGCTTCCTATGTAGTCAGGGCAGTTCTTCGGCTCTACGTGACTATCTTTACCCTCATAAACCATAAAGCTCCATGTATAGCCTGTGGCCCTGTCAGAACTTATAGAGCTTGACCCCGTATCTGGTACACTTGTTGGGAATGTATTGTTTGAATGACAAGCGACCAGTAAACTTAATCAGGGACTCATCAACGCAGACAACTTTATGGGGAGTAAACAAGTCTGCAAAACGTTGGTTGAAGTGGTTTATGAGGGGCCGAATTTTGTAGAGCTGATCGTATTCAGGGTCTCCACGATGACGACAAAGTTCATTGTCATTGAAGTGCATGAACTGCAAGATCTGCTCGTATCGTTTCCTGGACATGGAGTTAGAGAACATGTGGTCAGTCAGATGCGTGGACCAATAAGCCCGCAACGTCATGAATTTATGTGTGCCCGTGTTGAGGGAAAGGCCCAGAAAGGTCTTAAATTCGGAAACCGCAACTGGTTTCCAATCTCTGGCGAGGGAAGGCAACTGGGGATTAGGGGCGATGTGTTGACCTGCATATAAATTAGTTTGGTCCACAATAGATCTATAGAGATCTTCCATGAAATACAGCGAATAAAAATCAAGTGGCGTAAAATCAGCTGTATCCACCTGAATACCGGGTTGGCCAGTGAATGGGAGAAGTACTGGTGCTGCAGAAATGGTGGGCACCCAATTAGGATTGGCGAATTCTGCAGGAAGGGCACTATGGGAACGATGGGCCTGCCTTTGTCTTCTTCTTGGTGGCAGTGGGACACTACTTGTGCTTGCCACCTCGCCAGCTTGAACTGCACTTATGGGACTTGCCACGTCACCACGTGATACTGCAGTGCTGGATGTACATCCAGGGTGTACTAGGCCGCTGGTGCTTGCCAGTTCACCAGAAGGATGAGCGACTCTAGTACTTCTCTGCTCCATACAAGGGACCTGCGACCTCAACAACATCAGAAGATCAGGGTCGGGTACACCTGACGTTAGCAGGAACCTCATCTTCATCGTCAGAGCTATCTGTCATGGAGCCGCTATCCTCTACAGGTTCGTATTCTGAGCCTGAATCTGACAGATCAGTGTCTTCCTCTTCACTATCTGTCATGCTCAGAAACGTGTAGGCCTCTTCACTAGTGTACCTTCGCTTTGCCATTTTGGGCTCTAAATTTAGGGGTACACTAGTGAGACTCACAGGCAAAAAAGCACCTAGGCTGTCAGCGACTGTTAGCGATCGCAGGGATCAGGCCTGACTCTACCAAAAAACTGTTAGCGATCGCAGGGATCAGGCCTGACTCTGCGAACGCTGCAGTTATGTGTGTTGTGTTTTGTAAGTGACAGTGATCAATCGATACTGCACTTGGGTGGGCTGGGCGGGGCGGAGGGGCAAAATGCAGGTGCTAGCAGGTATCTGGATTGATCTCGCTAACAATGCGTTTTTTTGGAACCCTAAACTGCTGGGCACGCTAGTATAGATCTGATCAGATCAGATATTGATCTGTTCAGATTCTGCAGTGCTTCAGCTGGTGAGTTTAGGGGACAGGAACCACACCGGAGCAGAGATTCTTGCAGCTCTGCAGGGACAGGCCCAGAGGTGGTTCACACCATTGCAGCTGGAGCCAGGAATGGTGGTGTGCAATAATGGCTCAAACCTCCTGTCCGCCCTTAGACAGGAAAATTTTGACACATGTGCCATGCCTTGCACATGTCCTCAATTTGGTGGTACAGCGTTTCCTAAATACCTACCCAGGGTTGCAAGATTTGCTAAAGCTGGCAAGA
This sequence comes from Lithobates pipiens, assembly GCF_037356315.1. Taxonomy (NCBI): domain Eukaryota; kingdom Metazoa; phylum Chordata; class Amphibia; order Anura; family Ranidae; genus Lithobates; species Lithobates pipiens. Next base: position 73,720,293 of record NW_027507790.1, read on the forward strand.
AGAGTCTGGGTCCATTTCAGGTGGTCATACACAGCAAGTGCTTGGTTGGCTGAAATTCAGTGGGAATTCCACCGTCACTTAAACCGCCTGATTTGTGACATGCCCACCAGGTGGAACTCGACTTTGGAAATGCTGCATCGGTTATACATGCAGCAGATGGCCATAAATGAGTACCAATGTGAGTATGGCACAATAACAGGCTCAGGCCATCTCAGCTTTTTTTTCCTCACACCAGTGGCTGATTATTAAGGATGCATGCACTGTATTGTCACTATTTGAGGAGGCAACAAGGATGATAAGCCGTGACAGTGCATGCATTAGTGACACAATCCCTGTTGTGTTCCTGCTGGAGCAGACTCTGCATGGCATTATGGACAGGGCACTGGAGGCAGAACAGCAGGAGGAAGAGGAGGACTTTCTTTTCTCTCAAGGCCTACTTTATCCAGACATGCGTCAAGAGTAAGACATGCATCAATCTGTAAGTGATGGTTTTCCAACCCCAGGACCCTTTAGAGTACTACGTGGCTGGGAGGAGGAAGTTCCAGATACTGCCATCCTGAGTGACCCCGAGGAGTCTGCCTCTCAAGCCTCTGCAAATTTGAGGCGCATGGGCATTCTCATGCTTCAAAGCCTGTGAAAGGACCCAAGAATACGTGGCATAAAGGAGAAGGGCGATTACTGGTTGGCAACCCTCCTTGACCACCATTATAAGGGGAGGAGCTCAAAACTCATCCTGTCCCCACAGAGAGTGCAGAAGATAAAATCTCTTGAGGACATGTTAAAGAGGATTTTATTGAACATTTGTCCTGACTCCAGTAGGTTACAGTGTCGTGGAAAATGTAGTCTTCTGTTGGTCAATGTAGTCTTCTGTTGGAGTGTTGGAGAAGGCGTCCGCCTAAGTGAGGCATTTCAGAATTTTTTTAGTCCTCGCCGCCCAGGACTGTCAGCTTCCACATCCCATAGGCAATGTCTGCATCTCATGGTGGACATGTCAGAAACCATGAACCAGACGGAGACAGAAGTACAGTAAAATCACACTTGTTTATTAATACAAATAAAAAGGTAAATAGAGTAAGCGTAGTCAAAGCAAAGACAGAGTCCAGTTAACCAGATCGGGTAGTCAGCCAAGCCAGAGTTCAGTAACCAGATTGGGTAACCAGCCAGGACAGAAGTCAGGGATCCAAGTAGAGGAACAGCAAGCAGGATAAGGAGCCAGAAGGGATGTCAGCAAAGCCAGTCTTTAACCACTTGCTTACTGGGCACTTAAACCCCCCTCAGTCCCAGACCAATTTTCAGCTTTCAGCGCTGATGCACTTTGAATGACAATTGCGCGGGCATACAACACTGTACCCAAATGAAATTTTTATCATTTTTTTCCCACAAATAGAGCTTTCTTTTGGTGGTATTTAGTTACAGCTCGGAGTTTTATTTTTTGCTAAACAAACAAAAAAAGATGCAAAAAAATAAAAATAAATAAATCATGTTTTAATAGTTTGTTATAAAATTTTGCAAACGGGTCATTTTTCTCCTTCATTGAAGTGCGCTGATTAGGCGGCACTGATGGGCTGCATTGGTGGGCACTGATGGGCTGCATTGGTGGGCACTGATAGGCTGCACTGGTGGGCACTGATAGGCATAGTTAAGGCGGCACTAATAGGCACAGATAAGGCGGCACCGATGGGCACAGATAAGGCGGCACTGATGGGCAAAGATGGGCACAGATAAGATGGCATGGATGGGTGGCACGGATAAGTGGCACGGATGGGTGGCACAGATGGGCACTGATAGGTACCACTGATAGATGGGACTGATGGGCACTGATAGGTGGCACTGATAGGTGGCTCTGATAGGTGGCACTGCTGGGCACTGATGGGCGGCACTGCTGGGCACTGATGGGCGGCACTGCTGGGCACTGATGGGCGGCACTGGGTCGCAGCACCTTTGAGGCAGATTGTGGGCACTGTGGGTGGCACTGTTGGTGGCACTGCTGGATGGCACTGTGGGTGGCATTGTGGGTGGCACTGTAGGTGGCACTGTGGGCACTATGGGCACTGATGGGGGGCACTGATGGGGGGCACTTACTTTTATTCAGGATGGCACGGCGGTGGGCAGGTGGGCACTGGCAGGGGGCAGGTGGTCAGCTGTATTGCTGGCCGTGATCGGGACTGATGTCCCGATCACGGCCGCCGGTGATCGGCTTTTTTTTTCTCTCCTCGCGCTGTCAGCGCGAGGAGGAATAATAGCCGATTACCGGCTCCGTTCTATCACATGATCAGCTGTCATTGGCTGACAGCTGATCACGTGATAAGGGGTCGGGATCGACCCCTTGCACGGATCGGTGATCAGGCGAGTCTCACGGACTCGCCGATCACAGAGTGCGCCGCGCGCGCCCCTCAGGGGGCGCGCAGGCCGCTCGTATCCGGGACGACGTCAATAGACGTCGTCCCGGAAATGTAGGTCCGCGCTAATGCCGTCATTTGGCAATAGCGCGGATCTGTAGTGGTTAAACAGGAACACAGGAGATGGTTTTTTGTGATGTGACCAAGGCGAGGCAAGTGAGCTGGATGGCTTTAAGTAGGCAGGACTGACAAGCAGAATCACAACAGCTGGGTGACTGTGGAGAGAGATGGAAGCTGGCAATTAGCAGACATCTGAGCGGCCAGCTCAGAGAAGGAAGGGCTGAGGCTAGCCCTGACAGGACGATTACCTCAGGGCCAAAACAGAGATGGAGAGCATTCCAGCTGATGATCCACTGACTTACTGGTTCATGAGAATAGACCACTGGTCAGAACTTGCCCAGTATGCTATTGAGTTGTTGGGCTGCCCTGCATCCAGCGTGCTTTCAGAACAGGCATTCAATGCTGCAGGGGGTTTCGTTACTGATCATAGAACACATCTGTCCACAGACTCCGTGGACTGTTTGACTTTTATAAAAATTAATCAGTTCTGGATTACCAGCTATGAAGCCCCTGATGCCAATGTCACAGATTTTTTTGGGATGTGGAATCTCTGCAGGACTTCGGGACTGTCTAGCTTTGAGGGTGTTCAATCATTTCATCTGTAAGAATCTTTTTGGTATAGGTTTCAAGGGCACAATTAACACTGAAATACCAATTTTTCTGCACCTGTTTGACAGGTGCATATCATTGCAATTTTTTTGTCTTCATCAAGAGTACCTCTATAGGGTTACGGTGGGAAGATCCCCCCCCGACACCCAAAGAGAAAAAATTTCTGCACCTGTTTGACAGGTGCATATCATTGCAATTTATACAGCAAGGCCAATTCTTGCTTTTATTAAGAGTACCTCTATAGGGTTACAGTGGGAAGGCGCCACCGACACCCAAAGTCAAATTTTTCTGCACCTGTTTGACAGGTGCATATAATTGCAATTTTTTACAGCAAGGTCAATTCTTGCTTTCCTCAATATTTACCTCTATACTGTTACGGTGGGATAGCGCCACCAACACCCAAAGACCAATTTTTACACACTCGTTACTTCTATCCAAAGTCAAAGTGACACCAGAATGTATCCAAAAAATCACTAATCTTGTTCCCAGTGCACTACATTGTGGCCTCATCATACACACTGGCTCCCCAGCTGTTGCTGAGCAATATAAAGGCAGCTTGTAGGGGAAATGTCATTTTTTTGGGGCTTTATAAATGCAAATCTTGCCGCAGCAGATTATAGACATAGTACAAATCTGACACTTTACAGGTAGACTAAGGGGACACCCAGGCACTATATTGGAAAGAATTTTTCATTTTTATGCTTTCACTTTAAAAATCAAAAAAAAATCACTGCTAATTTAAAAATGAAGTTTTTCACAAAAAATTTTTTATTGATGCATGTCCCCCAGGGCAGGACATGGACCTCTATAACCATTTTTGCCCAATTACATGCAATTAAGCCTTCAAAATGGGCACTTTTTGATTTTTGACATTCGGGTCCCATTGACTTTAATGGGGTTTGATATTCGGGTCCAAACTTTCGCGGTGTTTGAATGTTCTGGTGTGAACCGAACAGGGGTCCATTCAGCCCATCCCTAGTGTTTATGACTTCTCTTTAAATAAGGGGTCATATCCATTTGGTAAGCCTACATATTGCCACTATCTTGTTTGCAGGTTTTCCAGCGGTCTAGGACTATGGCGGTAGTCCATCAGACTTTTGAAATGATCGGACTTGCTCACACACGGAGAAAAGTCCATTTATTTTGAACGTGGCTCCAGGTAGTCGGGACTAGCAAAGGAAGTGAATATCGCTGCCTCCATCCACAAGATTGACACCTCGCTAGACCGCCACCTGGTATGGATTTAAAGGCGAAGCCCTACGCCGAAACAACGGCATGGGGGTCCCTCCCAAAGTCCATAGCAGACCCTTATCTGAGCATGCAGCCCGGCCGGTCAGGAAAGGGGTGGGGACAAGTGAGCGCCCCCCTCCTGAGCTGTACCGAGAGTCCCCTTTAATAAGGGGGCCCCCAGATACTGGCCCCACACCCTATGTGAATGAGTACGGGGTACATTGTACCCCTACCCATTTACCTGGTGAAATAAAGTGTAAATAAAAAAACACCACACAAGTTTTTAAAATAATTTATTAGGCAGCTCCGGTGGTCTTCTTCCATCTTGGGGGGTCTTCTCGCCAGACTCCTCCGCTATCTTCTGTTAGCTCTTTTACTAGCAGAGGAGCCCTTTTCCCCTTTTAGCATTCCTAACTACAGATCCAACTTGTGAGGTGCTGGGTGCATGAACCTCCCTTGGGACAGAATCTGGGGTAGGAACGGAATCTTGATGGGGCGAGAGGTACTGAGATTCATTGCCCAGGGAAACCATAGCCTCCTCGGTCAGTAAGGGAGTATTGCCACCACACTGACTGGATCCTTTACAAATCTGCAAAGAAATCTTGACATTAGACTTTTTTTGGGGGGGGGGGGGGTGTAAAAACCGTCTTGCATCGCCATGGGTTCAAGAGGGCTTTACCACCTCCGCCTGAGATAGGAGAGAGAAATCTTGGTAATTTGGCGTTTACAAGCGCAACAGGACTGACTTCTGTTGTAGATGATCTCCCCAGCACACTAGGGCTAGATAGGCAGCCCAAATCTCCAGGACGTTAGAAACCCCTCTCGTCGTGGGGCAGTCCCATCTGCTTTGTACTGCAAGATGATTGCAGTGTGCTGCCCAAGCATCAGTAGCATCGGGATAACGGATGACCTGGTCCCAATTGAGCTAAGGCAAACTGATGCCGAGAGGTGGAGGGAGTGACCTGACGTGACATGTCTTCAGGGCAGTAGTCGCTACCTTCTGGGGAAGGGGGAAGCCCCACTTTTCCGGCTATCTAGGTAGATAATTGTCTGGTTTGGGGTTAGGAGCCTCTTCTCCCAAGACACCAGGCACCCAAAATCTGTAAGGGTGGACAGTAGGACACCCCTATTAAAAAAAGCAGGTCCTTTGATGACGCCCCGTGGGAGGGCGCAATGCATTGACGTGACATACTTCCAGTTCTGACATCACTTCTGGTCTCATTTGCTGCAGTTTTATACCATTTCCAATGCCTACTTTTAACTTAAGTTTGTAAGTATGCCCTTGTATGTGCAATAAATCCCTTTTCTTAGCATACCCTCTCTTTCCTCTATGGGTACCTGTTTTTCTCATGATTGAAAATGAATGTGGAAGGATCGTTCATTTCCTAATTTTTCCAGGTGGAATTTGTCCAATCTGACTCCCAGACTGCAAAGCCGGGTGTCATTGTGATCCGGTGAGTGGGGACACATGTGGGGGTGTTTTGTCACACCTGAACTTGTCTGTGATTTTCTGCCTTGCATCTTTGATTTGATTATTAGATGTGAAATATCCCCTGAAACGTTACACTTTGGATGTGAAGCACCTATTTAGTTGTTTATTCTTTCCACGGATCACTTGGACTTTTGTTATATATATTATATCATTGTTTATTTGTTTCCACTTATATGGACACATGTTGTTAAGCGCTGTATCATTTCCTTTACTATGTTCAAGTGTGTAGCACTTTGTGTATAGCAGCTTCAATCACGTCTGATTTCGTTTTTCCTTAGCACGATACATATTAGATACATTTAGATACATATTTTTCACAGTAGGACACCCCTGCTTCAGAAGCTGCGCTAGGACGGGAGCTAGCCCACAGGATGTCATTCAAGTAGTGGCCAGCTCTCCAATCTCTCTCCTTGAGAGGTGCCAGGACTACGATCAGGACTTCAGAAAGTATCCTCAAGGATGTGCAGATGCCCAAGGTGCGACACTGGAACTAGAGATGCGTGTGGCCAACCGCCATCCTTAGATATTTCTGGAAAACCAGGAAGGAAGTACCTATGGAGATAGGCATCCTGAAGATCCACTAAAATCGTCCAGTCTTCTGGCTGGACCATTTGAATGCTCGTCTGCAAGGATTCCATCTTGAAAGAGTCTAACCAAATGAATCAGTTTAGCCGCTCTTGAATCCACCACCGGTTTCCCTTCTCCACTCCCCCCGGGGATCAGAAAGAGGGTAGAATAGAAACGCAGAACTTCTCAGAGGAATGGACAGGCCCTACTGCTTGTTGAATTTGGAGTAGGCAAAGAACATTCTGTAAGGCCTCTGCCCTTTGGAGGTACGCTGGCATTCCAGTTAGACCAAACAAATCTTGAAGGGGATGAACTGAGAACATCCAGAAATGCCTGAAACAGACGGTGGATACCACCCAGGGGTCCTTGCATCGACTGGACCAGACCCCAAAAAAAGTTTCAGCCTGGCCCCGACCAGAAACACTTGGAGTGGACTTATGTCAAAAGGACTTCGCCCCATCCTGGGGGTTGCTTATTAGCTTTGACGAGAGTGGCTTGAGTACCTCTCCAATTTTTCTTACGGTTTCTGTTCTACTGGAACTGCGATAACTTCCTGTTTCTGGAAGATTGAGACTTGGAAGAAACAACTCGGGAACGCTTTCATCTTGAAGGGGTAAATCATTTTTACCTAGTTACTCGAAAAATAGCTTTCTCAAGCTTGTCTCCAAATAAAGCTTTCCCGTCTTTTCCTCTACAAAGTCTGCAGATAACTTAAGCTCTTCTAGTGTCTTTATGTTATCCTCTTTTGGTACAACTTGCCCAATAGCCACCTCTGTGTTTTCCGCCCAGACCCTGATGGCATTTTGAGACTGAAAATAATGCCACTGCCGGTCTGCAGGCGGCTCCCGTCAGTTGGTAGGCCTTTTTAAGGACCAAATTGATATGTTTATCTAGAGGATCCTTAAAGGAAGCTGAGACCTCCATAGGCAAGGTGATGTTCCTGGCTAAGCGAACCACTGCAGCATCAGCTACAGGAGGCGTGTCCAAAAGGTTTGAGTCCAACTCCGCTAAAGGGTGATTCCAGAAAAAAACATTTTCTCAATCTCCTCCCAGGGTATCGTTTGCTTTACTGCAGACAACAAATGGCTGCCCTAGAGAAAAGCTGAATCCTGATGGGTTGGATTCACCTGCTGACTCTTCAGACTCATCTCTGTCCCCTGACGCCAGAAGGGAAGCCAGTGAAGTAGGCATTTACAGGCCCAGAGGTGGAAGGGTCTGGAAGGCCAGAATCTAAATTTGGGTCCAATTGTTGCAGATGGGGTGTCAGGACCAGGATCTGAACCCACAACCTCAATTATGTCTGGTAGTAGCTCTTCTTGCTGAGCCACCTGAGATCCTGTGTTGTGACTGGCCCCTGTTTGGCATAGCTCCAAAACAGTTTCTGCAGGTCAGCTTACCTGCCATAGGGTTGGCTCTGCAAGCCCAACATCTCTTAGAGCTTTCTTCTCTGAGAGAACTAGATGAACAGTGTCTCTTGGAAGCTGCCCTTTCACCTGAAAGGCGTTGAGAGCTAGGTGCACAGCCTCGGCTGGCAATTACCCTTGCGGCAGCCAGAAGACTTGTTAGACTCTTTTTGGTGTATAAGGCTGAATGAGAGTAACAGCCCAAGGCACTCTTTTAACTCCAAAAAAAATAAAAAATTATATTCTTTTTTTCTTTGTATAAAAACCATGAGAACGAAGTGTATGCCTTTACCTAAGTAGGTGAGGGTATTGAACTAACGGTGGCTGACTCATTACCGTGGGGAAGGCAGTAGCAGAAAGGCAATAGAGAAAGTCGGAAACAAACTAATTAAATATAACAAAATAAGGAAGGCAGAAAGAGAATCTCACCCTACTACTCCCCATCTGCTTTTTTTTTTTTTAAAGAAAACATTCCTATGGCCAGAAAACTCTTAAGAAAAGACATACATGCCGCACCCGCCCTGTCCTTCTGTCCTCCTTCCCCTACTACTATTAGAAAATTTTGTCAAAAAGCTAATTTTTAAATCGTAACGGCCGATACCCAGCAGACTTCAACACACGATGAAGCCAAAAGCACTAAAGGTAAGGACCTGCTGGACCACTGCAGAGTAATACACTAACCCTCCCTCATCCTCTAGATAGAGCAAAGGAATGAAGGAAAGGCATTAGAAGTTTGTAGGAACCCGACTCCCTAAGAAAACTGCAGTGAGGGAAAAACCTCAGGGATTTTCCCTCAAGCAAGATGGCATTAAAGGCGTCAGCCTTTCCCACATGCGCCATACGACCAACAGTGTCAACCGAGCCCGCCCCCATCCTGGGAACCCATGGCGAATAGGGAAAAGCCCATACCGATGGCGCGATCGCGCGCATGCGCTCGCCGCACGCGAGGGATGCCACAGGTGAAGCAAAAGCAGAGAAATGAAAATAGATGAGAAGGAAATATGAAACATGGCAAGATTTAAAAAAAATAGGGCAGCAAAGCTGCCTTACCTGCCCACACAGAGAAGAGTACCAGCCAAACCTGATCTGCAAGACTCAATGCTCCAAGATGGGAGACCGCTGCTGCCCCAAAAGACCCTCAGAAGGGGCTCCCCTCTTATCAGTGCTTTTAGTAGCCCAAGGAAGGTGACCACATCTGGGAGAGGCCTGAACCCATATGGAAGCTGCATAAGGCAGAGGTAAGGACACACACACACCACTATCCCTCACCACTATCCATCACTATCCTGAGGGGAGGACTCCGGGGCAGAGCTTTTCACAGGTATGCTGCCATGGAGGCACCAGGAAAAGTAATTACAATGTATGAACAAGTTTGGCATATTATAGACCTGGGGGAAAAAAGAGAACAGAGAATGTGAATCCTTCTTTAGCTATTTGATGACCTATGAATCAATGCAAGTGGTAGAATGTCTCTAAGCTATGTTATATGAATATGCATAGACATGCAGTATAGACACATTTTACTTAATATATACAGGAATACTCCACTTTTAAGTACACAATGAGGTTTATTTACTAAAGCTGGAAAGTACAAAATCAAGCTCACTTCTGCATAGAAATCAATGAGCTTCCAGGTTTTATTACCAAAGCTTAATTTAAGAAGATTTAGGGGTTAGAAGCTCATTGGTTTCTATGCAGACATGAGCCTGATTTTGCACTTTCCAGCTTTAGTAAATAAAACCCATTGTGTACTTGAAAGTGGGGTATGCCTGTACTCAAATAACACAAATTGGTTAATTTTCTACCTTCTTAATAAAACCACTATAGCATAAACATGAATGAGGCCTCTTAATTGCTAATAAGAGTTTGAAAGAAATTGGCCAGCTGCAGGACAGTTTTTCTATTAGTGAGAATGAGGACATACTCAGCAAGCTACTGACCAATCTGATATCCATCTGCCCATGATTTCTGTGTGTCACTACTAAAACCACCAAAAAAGGTAAACTCCCAAACCAAATATGTGCTGCCAATGTACTATGTTGCTCAAACTATCCAGGAAAATTGTACTGTTGTAATACCACATACAGCTTTAAGGCATCCCTGAAGAATAATACTTATAGGATTTGTGTACAATATACTGGAATTTTTATTTATTTTATACTAGTAATGGTGACGATCAGCGACTTATAGCGGGACTGCAATATTGGGACGGACAATCTGACACTAACTGGCACTTTTGACACTTTGCGGAAACCATTTTTTAAATTTACATTGGTACATGTCATATCATGGCAGTGCCCATCTTTCTATATCTTTTTCATATCAAAAAGGATCAGCATGTACTAACAGGATCTCCCCCTTTACACTTCAAATGGATGAGCCATTAGGTTCAGGTATGCCCAATTTCAAGCAGGATTCACCCAATTAAATAATTAAACAGATTTGCTTAGAACTACTGCCAAGTTCACAAAAATGTATCCCTTTCTAGTTGTGAAAAGATAAAAAAAGAAACAGATCATAAAACCATTCATTGTTTTTTGTTTGTTTTTAATAGATAGTGTTTAAGTAAAGTGAAATAAACCCTTTTTTTCACATTGGCCCACTATGGCTGTCACTTTGAGTGCATCCAAGTTTTTGTGAATGCAAAATGTATGACATCTTCCATCTCACCTAAAAGGATTATAGCTCTATTGCACAATTGAAAGACATTTATTGAGAACTTACATTGCGATACACGCTTGGAATTATATACAACAGTTTGCCTGACATATTGATCTCATATAGTCTGCTTGACTGGGTTTACCATAATACTTTACCATGGACTTTGGTAACTGTCCTGTTTTAAAGACATATAGCTAAACCTCCTTTCCCCAATAACTTCAGATACCATATGTCCCACCTGAAGCCACGTGAAACTACAAAATAACAGAAATAGACCTCAATAAGTACAATATTGCATACAATACAGCATACATTGCAGAAACAATATACAATACAAGATGTAATAATAAAAACTTACCCTTTAAGTTCTCTAATATGTGATAGCGATAGATTGAGAAATACAAGTGTTGCTTGCTGAGTATTTTCTCAAAGAGTGGTTGCTGTTTCACTTCCTGTAAATATTCCACCCAGAATTCCCTGCTTATTAACAACTTTCTTAACTACACACAGTAACTCTAAATAAACAGAACAACTGCAGCAATATCAAAAAGGAACGATAGATGGAGCCTGCACACCACTTATGATTGTCTTATGTAAATTACACACTTTACATGTAAATTTAACAACACAGTTGCAAATAACCAGCATAAACATCAGATGGACAGAACAGTAACTGAGAAGGTTCATCTGCAAGCTACAGAAATTGGCTGACATTCAACTGCTGACAGGTCTCTATACAGATATACTTTAAGTAGTGGCCCCACATGGACTCCCATCTCTCATAAAAGGGGCAATATTAGGAGGACTTGTTTACTGCTCATTTTACACATTTAAGGCTAATTCTCATCTATGAGTCTAGGTTAGGTTGAAATAGTTTCTCTGTTATTGTGTGCTCTTTAGGTACATGACATCATTGTCTATTCCATTTGTTAGATTACGAGCATGATTTTTTAGGGGTGTATTTTCTAACAGGTTCTGAGGTCACTTCAAGAAAATACTTAAACAGTGTTTCTTCTTTGAATTATTGTATTGCTATCTCGGTTTTGGAAAGGATATGTAACCGCTTGAGAAGACCTCATATGCCCTATTAAGTGGCATACATTTTAAATTAGTGGGTGACTAACAGTGGCGGCCGTGCATAAGGAGTGCAGGGGCGACCCCCCCCCCCATTCACGCTCCCGATCCCTTTTTTCCAAGCAAGGAGCTAGATGCATGGACTTTAATGTAGGTATTTTTTTATTGAAGCACATGATTAGAACCCGAGGCTCTAATTGGCTTTAAAAAGGGTGGATTTGGGGTGCAGGGCACTGCGCCCCAAGCCCACTCATTTATGCGACATTAGCAAATTAATATTGGCTAATGTCTATCTGCTTCTCCTCCTACCCAATCAGGAAGTGAGTCCCGAGACCCGATTGGCTGGGAGTCCTAAGCCCTGATCAATCGGGAGTCCTAAGATCCCATTGGCTGGGAGGAGAAGCGACTGCCAGGTTTTAGGAGGAGATGCAGGGGGAAGCCGCCAAAGCTGTGACCTGGATAGGGGAAGTGCGGAACTGGTGGGCGGCCTGGCGAGGCTGGGTGGGCAAGCGGCGATCGATAAGGGAGGGGAGTGAGGGAGTCAGATTTGTTTGCTGCCCCCCCAAAAAACATTGAGTACCAGCCACTACTGGTGTCTAACCATTCCTTACTTTTTCCATATAGATACAATTTAACAGCACACTGGGTTAATTTGGTCCTGCAAATATCACATGCTCAGACTGATCATGCAAGACCACATGATACTTCAATTGTGAATGTGTATTTGCTCTTTTGTAATATAAGCTTTACTGCTAAATTAAGCGTGCCATTTCTAATAACACTAAATAAACTGCAGACTATTCCCTCGTAAGCACGACTGCTCTGCTCAAATAATGCTTATTTCAATTGGATTTAACTCTTCCTAATGCCTATCACTGATCAGTCATAAACATAGGTATAATATACAGTATATTTGTATATCAGGCCTTGAAAGAATAAAAATAAAAAAACAGCAATGCACAGAGCTTTCGTGGAACAGCACACAAAAAAGGCTTTCATTGTAATTTACCTCTATAAGATCACTAAGAAAGTCTATAAAAATAAATTTCACATTATTATGGTTGTAATGAAGGTACTGCCATATTATTAGTCCCTTAGCAGTAACTACTCATTTACGTACTGCAGTCATTAATTATATGATTGTCTTAGTTAATTGCAATCTAAACTTGCTCATTTATTTTGATTGCATAAGTGATATCTTATTCAAACCACATATTACATGAGTCATAAAAATTCAGTATAGCTGTGCAAGGCGTCCTAATAATTAGTAGGTAGCAAAGGCTTACATTTGACTTGGCAATAGAAGCAACATGCTACAAAGTATAGAGACAAATAAATCTGCACAGGAATAGAATAGAATAAGACTCTTCAGCCTTAGCCCTTGTACACACGGTCAGACATTCCGACGGAAAATGTCCGATCGGACCATGTTGTTGGATAATCCAACCGTGTGTGGGCTCCATTGCACTTTTGCCATCAGAATGTCCGACCAACAAAGTTTGAGAGCTGGATCTAAAATTTTCCGACAACATGATCCAATGAGCGTCAATTCCGATCATGTGTAGCCTAGTCCGACGGACAAAGTGCCACGCATGCTCAGAATAAATTCTGAGACGGAATCGCTCGGTCAGGTAAAACTAGCGTTTGTAATCTATAGAGCATATTCGTCATGCTGCAATGTTAAAAAATTGTTTAATGCAGTGCATTCTCTTTTTCTTTATAATGCTACAATAATTAAGTTGTTTTGCTGCTCATATTCACACACACTTCTCCAAAACGTATTTCTTTATTCTTTTTCCTTATTTCATGAATACAATATTTTTATTCGTCAGATCTCCCCAATCATTTTTGATTTTTTTTTGTTTACATTTTGTGGTTGGTTTTTTAATCAAGATCTCCTTTTTTGACATTTTGCTCATCTTCGTAATTTTTTTGGTGTGTTTTGTGTGTCAACTTACCACAACACCATTATTATCTTTTTATTTTATTGTTTTATTTTTTAATCTCTAGGAGGTTTGGCATTGGTGCCCCTTGTTTTAATTTGACTTTGTATTTTTGAAATGTACCTGCCTACTCACAAATAAACTGTCCTTTTTGAAGTAAAACACATAGGCAAGTATTTCTTGAACCAAAAAAAACTTTATTTAGGTGTCATAAACAAATAAAGAAGGGAGGCAGCGCTGGGGAAACTGGGGAAATTAGTGAAGCCTTTGGCCCCCAGGGCATACATCAACTATTTAAATGCAAAAATTGGTGGCCTGAGGAGTACATATCTGAGGGAGAACAGCCTAGTCAGAAGTCCAAGAAATCCGGAACAGCAACAGATGACATCTATGTCCCCAGGCTGTGGTCATACAAGAGCCTGCATCTTCTGTCAGACCAGACTGAACCCAGGTCATCACTCTCTGGTCTTCCTTCCACGCTTCCTTCCAGGCTGTGGCTGTGGTGCTGGAGGTGTGGCAGAAGAAGGAGGAGAAGCATGGTCCATATCACACAAGTGTGTTGTTTGTGTCATTTGGCCCTTCAACCCCTTATTTAGAGTTTGGATAATTTGTTCCTCATACATGAGGCGTTGCCTCTCCTCCATTTGCTGCAGTTTGCACGCAGCCAAGGCAGCAAAGGACACTTGATATGTGGGGGTGGCTTTTAGGGCCGCAGAAGCCTCCCCAATTAGCTTGAGCACTGAATCCTCCACATTCCCCCCCTTTCTGGCCCCTTTGGGTGGAAGGCAGGAGGGGAGGGACTTGGGATTGAGTCAGGCTCCTAGGCCTGCCCACCTCTAGTTTTAGTTTTTGGTTTATTAAAAACACACACAATTTTCAGCTCTTGCCTGTTGCAAATTGTTAACAAATAGAAAAGACTATCATTCTGAGCCCAGCATTTTTCATTCTTGGCCCAACTTTTTTGGCCACTACTGTCTATTGAAATGTAAAACACTTTATAAAATCAGCAATTAGTGAGCAAAAATCAAGTTAACATCATTAATTTTTACTCCAAAAATATGTAGAACAATACTATACCTGGCTAAAGCTGAACTCCTCCACATCTTCCTGGCTGGAAGGCCCAGGTTGGGCATCAGAAGACTCAGCAGGGGTGGAATGAAGTGTAGAAGGAAGCAGGGAAGGAAGAGTAGAGAGGGATTCCCTGACCTCAGCCTGGTCTGCCACAAAATGCATCCTCTCATAGTACCACAGCCTGAGGACATAAACTTCATCTGCTGCAGCTCCAGTTTTTATGGACTCCTGCACCTTTTTGTGCTCCCTCAGATATGTACTCCTCAGGCCACCAATTTTCATTCTTAAATAGTTGATGTCTGCCCTGGGGACCACCGGCTTCACAAACTCCAGCAGTTTCTCCATTGTTGCCTGCCTCTTTAATTTTTTGCTGTAGTGGGGATGTTTAGCTTGCCACAGACAGCTCCCTGTACTGGTTGATGAACAGGAGGAGAAAGCTGTGGTCGTTAAACCCATCCATATTATTATCTGCAAGATACAACACAAGACAAACCCTAATCTTGTCCCAATATAAACCTCAATCTAGAAGCAGTATATGCTAGTGATGTACCAAGTTAAAATTGTACCTTTGTTTGAATAATCGGAACGTCATCTCCTCCCTATGCTCACAGATCCTACGTAGGATACACGCGTGTTGCGGTTTATATACAGTGTGCATACGAGAAACTCTGCCCGTCCCTAACGTTCTTTCTAGCCTATTACCCACCCCTTCTCTTTTGGCACAGTGGGGAGAGCACATGGCAGAGACACAGCAGGTTGCGCACAAAGCATACTAGTAATGAGGAGGAGGATGAGGACGAGGAAAGCCCGGAGCCAGAAACGTCCCGATCCCAGAAGAGAAGATTTAAGGTCTCAAATATGTCTTTTGGAGAGATGTTGGAGATGGTGGACATATTGAAGAGGAACGACTATGATGGGAAGTATGGATCTTTTTTTTTTTTTTTTTCCAATAAGGTTTTTATTAGAGTGAAATTAAGGCATTACAATTGAGGAACAAAAACATCACACAAAAAAGAGTACATGAAGTACGATATAACAATAACTACGTGATGTATTAATAAAATACATGGCAAAGTGAACCACATAAAGAATAAACTAGGTGATCCTGCGAACAAACAAAGTTAGGCAAGATAATATAGATGACACAGAAGTGTAATCAGATATGCAGGATATTATACAACAGAGAGCAGTACATTAGTTGAGGAACCCGTCGAATCTCCTATGCAGTCGTCCACCCCTAATGGGATCACGCTGTGGACGTTTGAAGGGCATCAATCCTGTAGAGTGGTATATAAGGAGACTCAATTCGGGACATGTGCTAGAACATATAGAGAACCGTAGATAACATAAGGACAGGGGTAAGGGAGGGGAAGTCAGCCTCGGAGAGTGTCAAGAAGGAGTAAAGAAGGGGGAAAAAGATGATGGAAAGGGGAAAAAACGGTGTGCGAATACAGGGGAATCATTGCATGGAAAAGACGTTAGTCCAGTCAGATGTCAACCAAGAGGAACACCAGAATGCTTTTCTAACTAAGTATGAGTGAGGGTATTGGTGTGTGACGTAGAGGTTCGAAAATGTATCCAGCAGGCCCATTTATTTGAAAATTGTTCAGGTTTGTCATGTGCTTGATGAATTAATCTCTCCAGTTCTTCTATTCTATCCATCTGACGGAGCCATTCCTCAAAGGGGAAGTATGGATCTTACCCAAACCCAAATGTCAGAAAGGCCAAGATCATGACTAAAGTTGTGAAGAGTCTTCAGAAGAATTTTGGGGTACGACGATCCATGGATCAACTGAGAAAATGCTGGTCAGTCCTGAAACTGAGGGAGCATGATCAGTAAAAAAGGATCAAGCAAGTTCTTCAAAAACGTAAGTAGTTGTCGTGTGTTCATATTATTATTATTGCTTGCATACTGCTCCATGTGCTTTGATTTAATGTTGTACAGTTTAAAAAGGCCACTTTCATGTTCATGGGTTCAATCGTTCGTTAGCCCACTCCAAAGATGACGTTTTGGCAAGTTGCACTTGACTACATTTGTTCACAAAACATGTAAGTATTCCAGCTTTAGAAAGTGTCAAAAATAATGTTTTCAGCATTGAACTCTGCCAAAAAACACAATTGTATGACACTTCCAAGCAATGTTTCATATTCCTACTTCTGCCTTTAAATATCTGTGTGCTGAGTATTCCTTTTTTACATTCTCATAGGGAAGAGAAGACTCGGGACGTCTGAGGACACCAGAGACCCCACACCTCCAAAAGAAGGGGAAATGTCAACACCAGAAGCAGAGGAGGAAGGAGAGATTGTATAAATTGGCAAAATTGGCACCACAACAGGTGAGTGTCTGAGACCACAGCTTCAGGTAAGCTAATCAATGTATGCCTGCATATTTATAATACAATGTGTTTTTTTGTGGGTTTTTTTAGGTGATGTGGATGTTGTGGAAGAAGAATCACATTTTAACAGTGAAAGTGGCCAGATCCTCATTGGGGAGATAATGGGGTGCAATCACGATTTAGATAATATCAAGAAAAACATCAATGATGTTCAGCAAAAAATGAAGAACATCATTGATGTTTTAGGGAGAATCTGAAACACCCAATACTAGCTAGCATTCATTTTCATTTTTCAAAACCACTTTTATATTTTTTAGAAAAGCCAAATTTGGAAGATGCACACAGTGTGTCAACATGTGATTTCCCATCGTGGGGGGTGAATGTATGCGTTTTGTGGGTGCAACCCCTTCCTTGCTACTAAAGTGGCTGAGATGAAGGGCTTGCACCCCCAAAACATGTACATTGATCCCCATGATGGGAGATAGCACATGTGGACATTAGGCGTGGGATCAAGAGGAAAATGCCCAGTTGGATTCACAATTTGTGTGCATCTTCCAAATTTGGCTTTTACAGGGGTGACACCCCATGTGATGAAGGCAATATCAACACAGTTTGTACATACTCATGTCTGATATTGTCTTCACTTTTCAAAGTTGAACTTTGTAAGTTCCTGTGTTCTGTATGTTATGCTTTGATACATGCCTGCAACCAAATATGTTGGTTTATTGTAAAACCCTTTTCTAAACGCACATGTGAATGTGCTTTGAGTAAAAAGTTTAATTATGAACAATGTGTGGCTTCCTTTTTCAATGTGCAAAAGCAGTATTTGTAGTAAAGTTGTTGTTTTCTGTGACAATGGGTGTTATTCACTAAAGGCAAATCCAATTTGCACTCCAAGTGCAGTTTCAGGCGCACTTTTGCAGTGTACTTGTAGTGCATAGTGAATTTGCCTTTATTAAAAATCACCCACAGTGCTTTTTAAATTTCCCCAATCACGCCATTTTCATGACTCCACACATTTCTGTCATGGTGCTGAAAATGAGCAATATTTTTGTCAGTAATGCACTACATACATTAACAACAAAAACAAGGTGTGTGTGTAGTAGACCCACAACATAATAATATTATCTAAAGAAGAGACTGTCAATTCATCTGGCACAGAAATTGGGTTTGCACTGTTGAAGAAAAGGGCCCAAAACCCCCCCAAAAAACCTAGGAGACACCTAAAACAAACCCAAGCAGTAAATTAAAACAAAGATTATTGCAGTTTGAAAGAAAAATTTATAAAAAAAAATGCCTCTCAGACATTGTCTGGCATATCAATGGCCCCCTACCCACAAAGTACTCAATTTATCTTGTTCTGACCTTGTGGGCGCTTTGGGGGGGGGGGGGGGAGCCAGGACGGCCAGCTTCAAGGGCCATCAGGTTGTCATTTTCAGGTAAGTCTGCATCAGGCCCAACCGAGGCCACATAGTTTGGTGAGTATTTATTCCAAAAATTGTGCAGAATGCAGCAGGAAAGCACAATATTATTGAGTTTATATTCCGCCATGTGGATTGGAGTAAAAAATAGGCGGAACCGGCTGGCCATTATCCCGAAAGTGTTCTCCACTACTCTTCTGGCTCTGGCCAGCTGGAAATTAAAGATCCTCTGGTCCGGGGTGAGGGTATTCATCGGGAAAGGCTGCATCAGATGGTTTGCCAGAGCAAACGCCTCGTCCGTGACGAAAACGAAGGGGAGTCCTTCCACATTCTCCTCTGGAGGTGGCAAGCCCAGACTGCCACTCTGGAGATGCCAGTAGAACCCCATCTGCGTGAACACTCCACCATCCAACATCCGGCCATTTTTCCCCACATCCACATACAGGAAGTCATATGTCGCTGGCACCACCGCCAACATCACAATACTATTAAACCCCTTGTAATTATAATAGTAGGACCCAGATTTTGGGGGGGGGTCGGATGATATGGACGTGTTTCTCCTTAATTGCGCCTCCACAATTTTGAAAGTCCCAATGGGTGGCAAAGTGGGAGGCCTGTCAGGGCTGGCTTAGCCCTTCCATCTCTGGGCTGGCTGCTCAGCTGTTGGCTAATTGCCAGCTCTCTTCTCTCTCCACAGTTACCAGCTGTTCCTGATGATGCTCGTCTGACCTGCCTACTTAAAGCCATCCAGCTCACTTCCCCTCTGCCTTCATCTTGGTCACATCACAAGAAACCATCTCCTGCAGTTTGTTTAAAGACTGGCTTGCCTATATCCCTTCTGGCTCTTTATCCTGCTTGCTGTTGCTTTACTTGGATCCCTGACTTATGGCTGGGCTGACTAACCGATCTGGTTATTAAACTCTGAAATGGCTGATTACTGGACTCTGGCTATGCTTTGACTACACCTTTTCTATTTAACTTTTTATTAAAACAAGTGTGATTTAATTGTACTTCTGTCTCGATTTGATTCATGGTTTCTGACAGTAGGCAAAGGCCATGAATTCAGAAGATACAGTCAATCCACTTGTTGTTAATATTTTTTCCAGATTGGATGAGCACTGGTACATACTGTCACCAGTATAGTGCAATGTCATCAGATAGATAACTGATGTGGCGGTGATCAGGAACATTGACAGGTGACAGTATGTAAAAAAGTATGTTAAAAAAGGTTGGAACATTTTTTTCTTTTTTATTACATTTTATTCTTAAATTTTTTTTTAGAAACTGTGACCAGAGCAATACATTGTTACCATAGAAACACTGTACTACACTATGATAAACAGAGTCATTCAGTGTGTATTGTTGTGATTAGGTGTGATTGGTCACAAAAAAACACATGGTACAGGTGGGCTGTGATTGGTCCTGTCTGAACCATGTGATCACTGTGGCCAATCACACTGATCAACACAATAGGACACAATCACAGCCATTCATTGTTTTCAATTGTCAAGTGATCTGCTGTGACTGATCACAGAGATCACATGGCACTGGCAGTGGACTGGTACACTGATCTGTCAGTGGACACAGTGGGTGACAGATTGTGCAGGATGTCAAAGATGTCCTCCCAGAATAGCAGGGCTTCTGCCAGGTCATCATTTTACAATAGACTGGGTGGGAATGGGTAACTCCAATTAGAACTTTTCAGGTTTGTTAAGTGTGGGGTAGTATTAGAACCACTGTTAAGGTTTTACTCCATGACTATGTCAGAGAGATTGACCCTCATGTGAGTGCTCACTAGAGATCACTAGAGAGACTCTGAAATTGAATTTTGGTCATTTTCTATCAGTTTACATGTGTGTTTATATTATAATGCCAGCAAGCCTCCAAGTCTTGAGAAACCAAAAAAATAGGGCAAGAGGAGATGAAATTTCAGTGGCTCTGTTGTAAACTTTGAAGATTAAATATCTCCAGAGTATCTACAGCTACAGAGGTCAGTGAATGATTGTTTTATTGCTTTTTTGACTGCTTGTTAAAACAAGTAAAATAATTAATTTCCATAGCCTGGATAACAAGTGTGCTTTGCTGTTCCCATGGCAACAGTTCCAACAGACAAGATATAAAGGAAAATCTACAACATGCCCCTTTGGCAGTCAATTTAATGCTTCCAAAATCAATCTGAAGATGGATCTAAAGATGGTTAAATTACATAAAAATCTTTCTTTAAATCTATCTTTCTATCTATCTATCTATCCTCTTGCTGGACCTCGGCAAATAGACCACTGCTTCCACTCAGAGAGAAAGGGTCCTTCAGTATGCAGGGGGCAGGAATTTCAATTCAGACGGTGTCTACTTTTTGAAGAAAACCAACCATAAATTGTGTTTTTGTTCTGATGCACTTGGAATTTGTTTACCTAATTTAAACTGTAAGTTCAGTTAGGCTTTAATGAGAGATGTAGAGCATTAAACAGCTTTTTAAAATTGCATTTAAATGTTTAGGTGTTATATTTTAGTAACTGGGTTTACATCTACTCTAAGCTCGATATCAGTGTGGCTTGTGCATTTTTCAATCTCTATTGCAGACATTTCCTTAACCACTTAAGGACCGAGCCTCTTTCTGAGATTTGTTGTTTACAAGTTAAAAACATTTCTTTTGCTAGAAAATTACTTAGAATCCCCAAACATTATACATTTTTTTTCTAACACCCTAGAGAATAAAATGGCGGTTGCTGCAATTCTTTCTGTCACATCGTATTTGCACAGCGTCTTACAAGCGCATTTTTTTGGAAAAAATATTGAATTAAAAAATAAGACAACAGTAAAGTTAGCCCGATTGTCTTATAATGTAAACGATAATGTTACGTCGAGTAAATTGATACCCAACATGTCATGCTTCAATATTGCGCCCACTCGTGGAATAGCAACAACTTTTTATCATTAAAAATCTCCATAGGTGAATTGTAAGGTTGCATGTTTTGAGTTACAGAGGAGGTCTAGGATTATTGCTCTCACTCTACCGATTGTGGCAATAGCTCACATGTATGGTTTGAAAACTGTTTTCATATGCGGGCGCTACTCACGTATGCGTTCACTTCTGCACGTGAGCTTGTTGGGATGGGGCATGTTTAAATTTTTTTTATTATTATTTATTTTACCTTTTATTTTTTACTTTTACACAGTTTTTTTTTTTTTAAATGTTCACTTTTATTCCTATTACAAGGAATGTAAACATCCCTTGTAATAGAAAAAAGCATGACAGGACCTCTTAAATATGAGATCTGGGGTCAAAAAGACATCAGATCACATATTTACAATAAAATGCAATTAAAAAAAAAGAAATTGTCATTTAAACATTGGCCCTTTAAGAGTTGTGGGCAGAAGTGATGTTTTGACGTTACTTCCACCCAGCAATTGTGTGGAGATGGGAGGGGGCCATCTTCCCCTTATTCCTCTGCATACCTGACAGAAGACAGACAACACTTGATCACCTCCACCACTGTCGACGGCTCCTGTAAGTGGCAAAGGGCACCGGATCGCGGTGGGAGGGGGGACCCTCTCTCGCCACTGATAAAAGTGATTTTGTGGTGAATCCTCCACAGAGACCACTTTTATCTTGTAGTGGATCGCCCGCTGAAGAAGAGGATACTGGGGTTATCGCAGCTAGCTGCTGCCACAACAACGATATCCTCCTTCAAACAGCCAATGTAAAACTGCGATGGGTGGTCCGTAAGTGGGTAAATGGATACAAATATGCAGCATGCACTACTTGCTGTAAACATAAATATATCAACTGTAATATTAAGTGTGTAAAAACACAAATAACTGTAAAGTGACAGATAAGTAAATATGCAAATAAAAATAAAAAAATAGTGCAAGAAATGATGAGTCTCTTGAGGCAATATGCTTAGATGTATATTATATAGGAAAAAAAGTATCTGGGTATAGAAGTGCCAATAGGAAAAATTCAGACCCATCTAGATATCCCAAACAGTAAAGCATGCCACCCTGTGAAGCAATTTGGGGGCTTACCAGAAAATATGATCACAAGGTCAATTAAACCTGAACCATTAACGTTTTTACTTCATTGTAAAAACAAAACAACAAAGCAATGCAAGATGTCTATGACCCCATATTTGTTAAACGCTTGTAAATCTTTGATTCCACTATACTGGGGAAAAAGTTTAATACCTACTATCTCACAGTGGCTACGAAGAGTTGACGAGCTCCATCTAATGGAAGAAATAACCTGTAGAAATAAAGGGCTGACCATGAAATATAACAAGACATGGGCAAAATGGTTTGAATGTAACCACTTGCCAACCAGCAGCAGCAGTTTTACTGTGGCAGAATGACAAGGCTGGGCGAAACAACATTATGTAACGTCACTTCACCCTGTGGCCTCTAGGGGTGCATGCACCCACTGCTCGCCACTATGGGAGTGCCCAGCGGCCGCGATGACAGCCGGGCTCCCGCAATCTCTTGAGACACACCAAGAATCAGGATCTGTGTGTGTAAACACACAGATCCCAGTTCGCTGAGGGCAGAAGAGACTGATCGTCTGCTCATACAAAGTATAAACAGTGATCTGTCATCTCCCCTAGAGAGTCCCATCCCCCTTCAGTTAAAACACAGAGAGGGAACACAGTTAACCCCTTGAGCGCCCCTAGTGTTAACACCTTCCCTGCCAGTGACCTTTTTATAGTAATCAGTGCATTTTTATAGCACTGATCGCTGTATAAATGCCAATGGTCCAGTGTTCAATGTATCTGCCATAATGTCGCAGTCCCAATAAAAATGTAAGATCGCCGCTATTACTAGTAAAAAAAATAATAATAATAATAACGTTATAAATCAATTCCCTATTTTGTAGATGCTATAACTTTTGCGCAAACCAATCAATATACGCTTATTGTGATTTTTTTTCAAAATATGTATAAGAATAAATATTGGCCTAGCTTTTTTTTTTTTTTAAATGGGGATCTTTATTATAGCAAAAAGTACAAAATATTGTTGCTTTTTTTGTTTATAGCACAAAAAATAAAAACCCCAGAGATGATCAAATACCACCAAAAGAAAGCTCTATTTGTGGGGAAAAAAGGACATCAATTTTGTTTGGGTTCAGCGTCGCATGACCGTGCACTTGTCAGTTAAAGCAACGCAATGCCGAGTCGCAAAAAAAATAGCCTGGTCATTCAGCAGCCAAATCTTTTGGGGGGCTGAAGCAGTTAAGGAAATTAAACTATATTATGAAATAATATCAGACCCTGATGGTAAATCAGATTATGACTTATTAGTTAATATTGATTAACCTTATCGTGTCGTAGGTCCCCCCAATCTCCCCCTTCTTTTTCTTCCCCTGGAATATTTTTTTTCTTTTCTTCTTTCCCTCTTTTTTTTCATCTTTTTTTTTTTTTTTCTCTACCTTTTTCCTTTTGTGTCTATTTCACTATTGGAGGGGA
Source organism: Lithobates pipiens (assembly GCF_037356315.1). Taxonomy (NCBI): domain Eukaryota; kingdom Metazoa; phylum Chordata; class Amphibia; order Anura; family Ranidae; genus Lithobates; species Lithobates pipiens. Next base: position 73,744,015 of record NW_027507790.1, read on the forward strand.
GAGGACTGGGACTGATAAGATAAATTGCATTATATATGTTTCAAGATAATGTTTGGAAGTTTCTGAAATACTGAAAATAATAATAAAATACAAAAACTAGGTTTACATCTACTCCAAGCTCTATATCAGTGTGGATTGTGCTTGTTTCAATTTCTATTGCAGGCATTTCCTTAAATGGATACAAACGTGCAACATGCACTACTAGCTATAAACATAAACACAGGAAAAATTCAGACCCGTTCAAATATCCCAAACAGGAAAGCATGCCACCCTGTGAAGCAATTTGGGGGCTTACCAGAAAATATAACCACAAAGTAGTCAAATACGCATTCGATCAGACATATCTTTGCTGCATTACTTGAAATATATAATAAGATATTGGTTGTCCACCAGCATCCACCCACAAATAAAATTAGCATTGTTTTACTTCTATTATGCATTATCTCATAGGAAAAATAGAAACAAAGAAGAAATACAGTTTAACGTGTACCATCTATACTTGGATAACCAATTTGTTGATGTACTGTATGACCAATGTTACAGAAGAAAATAATAATTTCAATAAGTCAAATCTCTATGTATTTATAAATTCCCAGTAAGGGGGGGTTTGAAAGCATGCAAGTTCTGAGGTAGAATGTCTGAAAACAAGTGACTGAAATGATATTCTAATCAAATCTGACAACACTGTTGCATTGCAATTATCAGGCGCCAGAAGCTTTTTTATACTATCATGCTTTTAGATACTTTGCATGTAAATGAAAATTGAACTTCAAAGCATTTGATGGTATATATTTCCAAGTAGTTTTAAAATTGTGAGACACATACTGATTAACATTGAATTTTTCTACCAGCTGTTTTTTTTTTTTAAGAGCCAAGTATTTTTTTTTTTTGTATTTTTTTTCTTAAACTGTGTAACTGGTAATTAAAATACTTCTATTTCCATTAATTAGCTTTTAAATTATTTATGCCTTGATCCATTTGTGCTGTTTAAGGGAAATAAGGTTTGTTTTCTGACTGCATTTGTTTAAAAGAAAAGCAAAGTATCACTTAAAAAGATCTTTAAACAACACGCCAGAGCTTGCCTTATGAGCATTTAAGGCATTTTTGTTTCCTTAATTGAATAGAAACATGGATTTAAATAAGACTCTTTAACAAATGAATTGCAATATTTTTGGGTTACAATAAAATGTTAATTTTCCTTGTCACACTGTAAGGTTAGCGATACACAGCTCAGTTTGTTTATTGTAGAACAAAATGTGTTTAGTTACTGGTGTGTATGGGGGGTGAAGCAAAATTTTCCTACATGATCAAAATCTCAAAAAATTTTAAAATAAATGTGTTCTACAAATATTGTATGTGACTGTGTGTGGGTTTATATTGTGAATGCATCTTTTGTGCCCTAAGTGTTATGAAGGCATGGTTTAGAATGACCAGAAATTTCCTGGGATGGCATGGCATATGCTTGGTAGTAACTCAAGGGTTTTTACTCCATTAACTATTTAGAGAACATATTACTTTAGTCCAATATAAGCCAAAAACCTCTTCTGTACTCAGTTGTATAAAAAGGTAGATGTAAGTCATGCTCTAATATTCACATGTGGTCCTCCAGGTGGCTTAGGTTTTTACAGGTTACCTGTGATCTTTCTAGGCCTTGCAGCTCTCTTTAGTGGAATCCAAAACTTTAAATAACAAAATGCAAAAAGAGCACACCAGCCTAGTGCATTACCAATAGCACCATTTATTATTAAAAGTATCAGACCAATATACTCACAAACAATGCTAGGCTCATAACATACAACCGAAGGAATTTCAACCGTAGCCACAGCCTGTGGCCATGTGCAGACACAGATAGCGCTCAATGATGGGTAACATATTTCAAGGGTATAACCTCTTCCTCAGAGCTGTCTACCACCGTCATTGGGTGACATCATGGGTGTGAGTATAAAGGGCGCAAACAATGTGTTCTTTACCTTTTATTCTAATGAAAAATCTATATACAGATCTATATTTATTATACTTATTTTATAAGAAATTAGTGGAAATGGCAAGAATTATTAAATAATATTGTCATACCAGAAGTTGCCAGGATTAGTTATACCATATATGATTAAAGTGTTTTAGCCAATAAGTTAAGGTCCAATATGTAATGTGCAAAAATTTGAAGAAACCAATAATGGCACGTAAACACGATCAGACATTCCGAGAACAAAATCAATGGGATTTTCTTCCAACGGATGTTGGCTCAAGCTTTTCTTGCATACACATGGTCGCACAAAGCTGTCGGAATTTCCAAACGTCAAGAATGCAGTGACGTACAACACGTACGACGGCACTAGAAAGAGGAAGTTCAATGCCAAGTGCGCCACCCTTTGGACTCCTTCTGCTAATCTCGTGTTAGTAGAAGTTTGTTGACAGACGATTTGCGCTTTTCAGCCTCCTGCTTTTACAATCGTTACTGCTCTTCAGTAACTTTGCACTCCAAGTGCACTTAAACGTGCATATGAAACTGCACTTGTAGTGCAAAGTGGATTTGCCTTTAGTAAATAACCCTCATTGTCACTGTAAATACCAACTTTTACTCCAAAAAACGCGTTTGATCATTGAAAAAAGAAGCCACACATTGTTGAGTAGAATTTTTTCACTCAAAGCACATTTACATGTGTGTTTAGAAAAGGGTTTTTGAATAAACCAAACTCTTTGGTGTATAACATTTTTTGTCACATTAATTAGAAATAGCCCTTTTTGGTTAAACAGGCATGTTTCAAAACATAACATACAGAGCTCAGGAACTTACAAAGTTAAACTTTGATAAAGTGAAAGCAATATCAGACATTAGTATGTCAAAACTGATGTCACCCCTGTAAAAGCTACATTTTGAAGATACACACAAATTGGGATTAAAACTGGGGATTTCCCTCCTGATCCCATGCTTAATGTCAACATGTGCTACCTCCCATCATGGGGGATCAATGGACGTGTTTTGGGCTACTTTAGTAGCGAGGAAAGGGTTGCACCCATAAAACGCGCACATTGATATCCCCTGGTGGCAGATAGCACATGTTGACACATTGTGTGCATCTTCAAAATTTGGCTTTTAACCCCCTTGGTGGTATTCCCGAGTCTGGCTCGGGGTGGAGATTTTGTACCAAAAGCAGTAACCCCCGAGCCAGACTCGGGACTGCATCGCTGAATCCGGGGAGGGGTTACTTACCTTGTCCCCTGGATCCAGCGATGTCCCCCCATAGTGCTGGGTGGAATATGCCTTCTTAATGGTTCTGACCAGCCAGGATGCAATGGTACGTGAGGAAGCTGCTTGCCCGCGTTTGGTTCCATGAGGGATGATCAAAAGAGAATCTGTCCTTCTAAAAGAAGTGGTAGCAGTTAAGTAGTTAATGATGGTCCTCCTCACATCTAGTGGATGCGGATCTCCCTGATCGTTAGAGAAGGATGAAAGGATGATATCCTGGTTGTAGTGGAAGGAAGTAGCTACTTTGGGTATGAATCATTCTGAGGGTTTTAGAACCACTCTATCATGGAAGAGAACCAAATGAGGCTCTGAAATCATTAATGCTTGAATTTCTGACACTCTTCTCCCTGATGATCTAATTGCAATGAGGAAGGTCAGTTTCAAAGTCAAGTCCCATAGGGAAATTGTTTCAAATGGAACAAACGGAGGAGTAGATAGAGCATGGAGAACTACTGATAGATCCCATGATGGAAAGACTGGTTTCCTAGGGGCTTTGATCTTTAGATAGGCCCTCAGGAATTGGATTTCTAAAGGATGGAATGCCCACTTCATATCTGTTTTGGCTGACAGGGCAGATACTTGAACTTTGAGGGTGCTTAAGCTCAAACCCTTGTTAACCCCTGATTGGAGGAATTACAGAATATGAGAAGGTTCCGGAGAAATGCTATTCCATCCCCTCTGTTGAGCTATGGAGCAGAATCTTTCCCAAATTTTAGAATAAATGGTATTGGTAGTAACCTTCCTGGCTTGCATCAGAGTTGATATAACCTCCTGGGAACAGCCCCAAGCTCTTAGTCTAGCCCTCTCAATCTCCAGGCCATCAGGTGCAACTTCTCTGGTGCTGGATGCAGGAATTGACCTTGAAATAAAAGATCCGGAGTTATCGGAAGAGGAATAGGAGGTTGCAGGCTGAGCTGTAAAAGTGTCGTGAACCACGGCCTCCTCGGCCACAGTAGAATAATCGTGATTACTGTTGCTGAGGGTTAGAGATGAGCTTCGTGTTCGAGTCGAACGTACGTTCGACTCGAACATTGGCTGTTCGGCCGTTCGGCGAATTCCGAACGTTTGGGCCGTTCGCGTCAAAATTCGAGTGACGCGCGCGGACCACAATGCACTGCGGTGGCGCAGTGCATTGCTGCCCCATGATTGGCCAAGCATGCACTGTGACCCCGCATGCTTGGCCAATCGCAGCGCCGGCAGCGAGGAGAGCCATGATTGGCCACAGGCATCCTGCCTGTGGCCAATCATAGCTCAGGCTGTGTAGTGCACGCCCCACACTATATAAGGCCGCCTTTGAGGCGGCTTCGTGTAGTGTGTTACTTAGCATCTGAAGCAGTGGGTGTTCTGTGTACCTTCAACACAGTACACACCAATCGTTTTTGGCTGATTTCCTATCTTGCTGCTGTGTAGTGGTTGTTGTCTGTGCCCTGACTGCAGTATACACCACTATATTCACCTCACCTATATAGCTAGTGATCTAGCTTTAACCACTTAACAACTGCCCATTGCCGATTAATGGCTTCAGGGGGGTTGTTTAACTCTGAGAGGCCGTTAATTAACGGCCTCCCAGAATTCTGCTCTCGCGTGCCCCGAGGTGTGCGCACTCGAGAGCATCCGTGACCGCCGGGTCGCATCACGGATCACGGTAAACGGCCGCTCATAGCGGCCGTTTACCACGTGATTGCTCTGTCAAATGACGGAGTGATCACTTGGAAACAAACCGGCGTCATGTTATGACGCCTGTTCCTCCCTCCCCTCTCTGTACCGATCGGTACAGCGGAGGGGAAAGAGATCGGTGTCAGCAGCGATGTGGGCTGCATCTGCAGTGCCCACATCGCTGCTCACCGAATTTAACCCCTCAATTCCCTGCCAATACTCTGCAATACCAGTGCATACTCTGCAGTACCCTGCCATTACTCTGCAGTACCCCGCCATTACTCTGCAGTGCAGTACCCTGCCATTACTATGCAGTACCCCCCATTACTCTGCAGTACCCCCCATTACTCTGCAGTAACCCCCATTACTCTGCAGTACCCGCCATTACTCTGCAGTACCCGCCATTACTCTGCAGTACCCCCAATACTCTGCAGTACCCTGCCATTACTCTGTAGTACCCCCCAATACTCTGCAGTACCCTGCTATTACTCTGTAGTACCCCGCCAATACCCCGCCAATACTCTGTAATACCCTGCCATAAATTGCCATACCCAGCCATACTCAGAGATACCCAGCCATACTCGGTGATACCCTGAAATACCCAGCCATAGACGCCCCCCACCCCTCACCGCCCTCCGGTGCTTCTACCAACTCGCCAGTATGATCAAAGCCAGAATCTTTTTTTTATTTTTTATTTCAGGCTTCCCAGCCTAGAGGTGAGATGTGGGGTCATATTGACCCCCCAGATTTCACTGTAAAGAGGACCTGTCACCCCATATTCCTATTACAAGGGATGTTTACATTTCTTGTAATAGGAATAAAAGTGATCAAAAATATATTTTTGGGGGAAAAAATGCCAAACATAAATAAAGTAAAATGAACAATAAAAAAATAAAATAAAAATTAAAGCGCCCATGTCCCCATGTGCTCGCATGTGCCACACATGTGAGGTATCGCCGAGAATGTTAGAGCGAGAGCAATAATTCTAGTCCTAGACCTCCTCCTGCAACTCAAAACATGTAACCAGTAAAAAAAAAATTAAAGCGTCGCCAATGGGGATTTTTTAAGTAGCGACGTTTGGCGCCATTCCACGGGCATGTGCAATTTTGAAGAGTGACATGTTTGATATCTATTTACTCAGCATAACTTCATCTTTCACTTTATGCAAACATTGGGCTAACAAGTGGTTAATAATAGAGCTTGCAGTCAGTAGTGTTAGGAGATAGTGCGTGCTGTCTGCGTGCTCTGTACCCAGTACATACCGCTATAATATAGGGCAGGCCCCTACTTTCAAACATCCAACTTACAAACATCTCCTACTTGCAAACGCAAGGAGACAGCAGCAAGTGAGATGAAAAAAGATGGACAACAAAACAAATTATACAGGGGTGATAACCCTTCCCTATGTTTTCCAAAAAGCTTAAAGATAGTTTTTTTTGACTGGAGCTACACTTTAAAAATGTACCGGTTGAAAATGACAAACAGATTCAACTTAACACAACAAACCTACACAGTCCCTGTCTTGTTTGCACCGCCTGTATACTGCTGTTCTGAGTATATAGGGCCTGGGGGCCACACGCATTTCCTTTTTTTAATATGGGTACGGGGTTCCCCTTAATATGCGTACAAGACCCAAATAGGCTGGTAATGGGCAGGGAGGGCTACCCATGCCATGTTTCTCAATGATTTTCAACCATATTGCAGGAACCAGATATAACATTAAAACCGCAAGCAGTTTTAAATGGTGTTATTTCCATTTAATGTCATTTTGTGCAGGGACTGTTCTAAACACGGGAAACACGTGGCACTTCACAGGCATACTACAGACACCCCCCAGGCACCATATTTAAAGGAATATTTCACTTTTTTTTTTCACTTTAATCGTCATTAAAATCAGTGCTCCCGCAAAAACGGCAGCTTTTAAAACTTTTTTTTGCAGTGACCCATGTCCCCTGAGGCAGGAGGCAGGTCCCCAAACCCTTTTTAGGACACTATCTTGCATATTAGCCGTTAAAATTAGCACTTTCCAATTCGAACGTTCGAGTCCCATAGACTTCAATGGGGTTCTAACGTTCGTACCGAACGCGGGGGTCGTTCGCAAGTTCTGGTGCGAACCGAACCGGGGGGTGTTCGGCTCATCCCTACTGAGGATCTCCGGAGCCTGGACAGGAACCTTGCACTTAACGGGGTTTGACTGGAATATATTCCCCAACCTGAAGTTCCATGGGTGACTCAGACAATCCACCCCCTCCGCTGATGGAAACAAACCTCTTGACAAGAATCTGTGGCACTTGATATTCATCGGTGTGGCTGCTAGATCTATTTCTGGCAGTCCCCAGACTTCTGCAAGGAGAGAGAAGGCCCGAGGATTCAAAGACCACTCATTGTTGGATAGTGTTTCTCAACTTAGGTAGTCGGCTAATATGTTCTGTGTTGCTGGGACATACACTGCTTTCAAACTCGTAAGATGTATCTGGGCCCACTCCAAGATGGGCCGAACCTCCTCCAACAATGTGGCACTCCTGGTACCTCTTTGCCTCTGCATATACTGTAAGACACTGCCACTTTGTTGTCCATGCGTATAATCACATGCTTGCATCTCAGGAGTGGTGCAAATGCTCTTAAGGCATGGAAGGCTGCTCTGAGCTCCAGTATGTTTGATACCAGGCCTAAAGCCTGAAAATGCCACTGCCCCTGGGCTGCCTGATCCTGAAAGTGGGCTCCCCAACCACTCTGGCAGGCATTCGAAGTGACTACTTCTGGGTCCGGAGGGACTATTGGTCTGTATCTTGCGAGATTGATCGGGTGCGTCCACCACCATATCAATTGCTTCACCGATCTGGAGATAAAGATAGTCTGATGCAGCGATACTCCATCCCACTGCCTGAGAAATTAGTTCTGTAAAGTTCTCATGTGCCACTGCGACCATTGCACCATGGGTATGGTTGCGGACATGGACCCCAGTACACTCAGACAGGCTCTGGCTGGCAAGTGATTTGTTGATAACAGTCTCTGCATCTTCCGTATTAGAGGCTTGACCTTCTCCTGTGGGAGCTGTATCTTGTTTAATGTGCAAAAACAGAACAAAACTCTGGATAGCCGCACTCCGGGTTGAGTAAAAAATAAAGTGCCTTTATTTCTTCAAATGCAAGTGCAAAATTCCATAGAACAACACATCACATCAAAGGGGAACAAAAAAATAGAACAAGATAAACTGACGCGTTTCACGCTTTAAACAGCGCTTACTCATAGCTGACTTTTGTTCGGAATAATAAACAAATATATACTATTCACGTATAGACACACCATAGTAAAATCAGAGGTAAAACCATGACAGCTGGTGAAGCTATCATCGTAGATTCTCCACACATGCATTCCACACCCAGTTGTTGATTAATAAGAATGACTGGGAAAAGAAAAAAGGGGTGAAAATATCCGTGTGGTTAAACGTGATTATATGAATTTAATACAAAATGTGAATATACAAAAATATGTGGGTGAAAGTGACGGTGTATGAAGTAAAAGAAAAAATATATATGTAAATGTATGTATATAAATACAGTATATTAGTATGAATATAATACAATGTAATAGTAATTATGTGTTTGTGTAAAATAAACTATAAATACATAAACAAGGGAAGGGTGAATGAATATTATGCAATTTAGAGTAAAAAACTGTGTTAAATGTTTATGTATTTGTAAATAGACTCAAATATTTAGAGAAAACTGTGATCTAAGAGTAACAAAGCTGCATCAATTTAGTGGCCATGTTTATGTGAACTGTCAGTGAATAAATGTAAAAGCCAATATAGAGCCATACAATTGGTACAATTATTCGCATGACAAGTAGTATGCTTGCATGGAGAATCCAGGACTCAGAACAGACCATAGTCACCAAATGTTTATAAGGTTGTACATACACCAACCGATCTCATGCTTTTGTCGGTGTGTAAATAAATGTTGATATTTAAGTAATACATCAATCAATACATAATCATAAAAATATATTCACAATTACTATCATGTTTTCAAAAAATGAAAAACACACATATGACATATAAAATTGTTGATATAAAGTAAAACAAAACAAAATAAAAAAAAGGAAAACAAAAAACTTTGAGAACCCTCACGGACAATAAAGTGAGTCTTAAAGCCTCAATCAAGTGCATAAAGCAATAAATGCACCCAAATGAGGCATATGCTCTTGGTGGCCGACCATGAACTTAAATATTCCATTGACATTATGATTAATGAATTAAGAATGAAGGGGAAAAATAGGAAGGGAGGATAGCCCCCCCCCCCCTAAACTATAATAACCCCGCACCATTCACACAGGTCGCCCATGGGAAAATGGATGCAGAGGCATGCAAAGGCATCTGTGATACAATGGCTGCGACTGGTGTGTGGATACCGTCTATTCCACATAGGATAATAATATATAATATGTGATCGCAGTGTGTGTAAACTCACTTGAACATCGGTGAAATTTCTGTTTGTTTTGTATCTTGTTTAACCTGGTGTTTAGATCTGCTCCCAAAAATACCATATTTTGTGTAAGTTGTAGACTGCTCTTTTTCCAGTTGATTATCCATCCGAACTTCTGAAGCGTTGTAAGGAGAATTTCCCGGTGATGGATCAGCGTCTCCTGATCTTCTTCTAAAAGCAGGATGTCGTCTAGGTAATGATGGATTCGTAATACCTTCTCCCTGAGAAATGCCACTAGTGGTAACAGAACTTTGGTGAATGTCCTGGGTGCCGAGGAGATGCCGAATGGGAGACACCAGAATTGGAAGTGACGCTGGTTTATGGCGAATCGCAGAAACTTTTGAAAGGCCGGATGAACTGGCACATGAAGATAAGCGTCCGATAAATCTATTGAAAGCATCCAGATTTATCGCCAGAAGTATGGACTGTAAACTTTCCATTTTGAAAGCTTCTACTTTGATGCCTCTGTTGAGCCATTTGAGGTCTAATACAAGTCACCTGTCCTCTTTTTCGCCAAAAACAGGGGGGAGTAGAACCCTCTCCCTTTTTGGTATGATGGAACCTCCAGGATTTCTCCTTTCTGTTTCAATTCTGCTATGTACTTCACTAACAGATTTCTTTTGGATAGCGAGGATGGAAGTCATGTTGTCCGGAAGTGATTTGCTGGGATTCTGTTTTTGAATTTCTGACTTCTTGCAGAGAGGATATTATCTTCCCCATCTCGATGCCTTCTTGTAAGTCTTTTTCTATTCTGGATGTCCATGCCGAGATGGCTCTGGCCACTGCCACTGTGGTAATTGCTGGCCTACAGGCTCCTCCAGCCGTTGAATATGCTTTCTTCAATTCCAAATCCATCTTTCAATCGAGCACATCCTGAAAAGAGACTGCGTCCTCGATCGGTAATGTAATGTGACGGGCGAGACGCATTAAAGAGGAGGCGACGATGGGAGCATTAATCAAAGATTTTCCTTTTGATTTCTTTAAGGGGTACATCTTGGCTAATCTATTGGTAAGACTAGACCTTTTATCAAATCTCTCACACTCATCTTTAATGAGATCCTCGAGTTACTCTATGAAGGGAAATTATTCCGTATTTGTTTTCAGGTTTGGAAAATATTTTCGTACTTTTGGGGGATTCGTTGCATCATCTTGCCAGCCGATTGCCTCTTTGACGGACTTCACAAAGGGTTCTACTAGGGAAAAATCTAAGCCGGCTGACATTTCCTGACCTTCGCATTCAGAGGAAGACTCTGATGCCTGAGTGAGATTGGGGTCCGCTGAAGATGTGCTGGGAACTGCTCTATCCAATGCTGGTGCTGTCATTTCCAGTATGGACTCTCGCACTGACTCCCTTATAAGGTCTGCAGCTATCCTTGCATCCGCCTCTTTCTCTTTGGTAGCCTCATTGAAACAGGAACGACAGGCAAGTTTATCTGGCAAATCCGGAGCGCCGCATACACAGCAAGCGTTTGCTGCAGGTTGGGTATGGCGGCTTCGATGGTGCGAGGAAGGAGATCTCCTGCGACTTTACCGACTATGGCGTGAGTGGCTATGCCGTGAATGGCTGTGCCTTCGGTGACGCAAAGGAGATCTCCCATGCCTGGAACTTGCAGCTCTTGATTTAGCCGGGCTGCCTAAAGAAAAAGGCAGCACTAAGCATCTGGCACTCTTTTTTTCTATCTCCCCTTCAATCCCTACCTTTGTCCGGTATAGCCTCTTACCTAACTTGCTGATGGTGGTCTGCATGGACAGTGGACTCCATAAGGAAAGAAATGACAAGACAGTCTAGGAAATGTAAGAAAGATAAATGTGTAGGTAGATGATTGCTATTGCCTTCTACCCCTAATTGCATATTTATTTATAATTATTTATTAAATTATTTTTTATTAAATATGTATTTATTATTTATGTATTACTTATTATTATTATTATTATATATAAAAAAAAATAATAGCAGCAATCAATATATAAATAAGAGTCCCACAGGGACTTACCTTATAGCTTGATATCTGGATTTAGTGCAGAGCAGAAATTTCCAGCTGTTTCAGTGAAGAGCAGAATACAGAGAACAATCTCTGTAATGTAAATAAAAGTACTAATGCGCAAAACCCCAAACTAATATCCCTTAACAAGTCTTACTAATTAAGAAGTGAACTACGGTAAGCTGCCAACATATATAGTAATCTCTATACCAATTAAATATTAAAACAAGAATATGTAGCGTTACCTTTAAAAAAATATGTGAATAATCACACTAACCTAACCAATAAGTAAATAAATAGATAAATCAATAAACCATACATGTGCAAAAAAATGTGCAAAATCAGCAAAATGTGCAAACAGAAAAAAAAAATTAAATAAATAAAAAATAAAAATGAATAAAATGACTGATAGTGCAAAATCACATAGACAATGTGGTAAATACCCACATTCATATAAATTTGCAAAATTTGCAAATACACAGTAAAGTGCAAATGACAATTAAGAAAGTTCATCCAATAAAAAGTCCTGCGATCCTAAATGACAAGTGCTGTTAAGTAAACTAGTGTCCAGTAGTGACAATCCACAATATCCATGCAGTGTCCTAGAGGTACATGAAACTCCACACTTGTGACACTCCACCTTCAGTGCTCCACTTGTGCACCCCCCATTTTCCCCAACCTCTCACCTCAATCACAGACCCCCAAGGGTCATAAGCGCTATTAGAGATTATATAGTGATGGCTTTTCTTCATGTATCTCGCTCATTCATAAGGTCGATTCTCAGCAATGCATAAAATAGGGAAAGAAGGGGCTCTCATGTGTAGTAATTCAAAAAATCTTTAATATAATAAAAATCCAATTTTTTTCTGTTTGCACATTTTGCTGATTTTGCTAATTTTTTGCACATGTATGGTTTATTGATTTATCTATTTACGTATTGGTTAGGTTAGTGTGATTATTCACATATTTTTTACAGGTAGCGCTACATATTCTTGTTTTAAGAGAGCAATCTCTGTATTTAAAAAATGGCGACATATCAGTGGCTGAACGACGCTCCACGCATGTGCGGAAGCGTCTCGAGTGTTCCGGCACGATCTTGGAGGTAAAGGAAGGAAAGGGGAGTCCACTGCAAGGAAAGAAGCTTCTTTAAAGCTTACTATATGCCATAGTCTAGATGCCCCCTGAGACCACCAGAGCAGGGGCTCCCTCCATAGAAGCTCCTTTAGAGACTGTACAGGAGGGACTTCCAAACAGGAGAGGCTTGAACCTGCTGGGGCGAAGGGCGGCAAGAGGCTTATTCATCTGTAAACAGGAGAAACCGCGTCCGTCCAACCTGTCAGGTGAGGATAAAAAAGAGAATGCAGCAGGGGGTCTCCCCTTCAAATTTATAGTTAATCCAATCCTGTCAGGTTGTGGGGGCGGAGTCACAACCCAGTGTGTGCCATGAAGGCGTCAGGAAAAAGAGTTTAATGGCACAATTTAAAGTTGGTGCATCAGTGGACTATACTGCTTATGGATTGAGGCCTATATTGGGTCAAGATTAGGAGAATTTCGCCTGACATTAGGGTTTGTCTTGTGTTGTATCTTGCAGAGAAAATGGATCTATTCAACGATGAAAACTTTATCCCCATATTCATTGATATGTACAGGGAGCTGCCCTGTCTGTGGCAGATAAACCACCCCTTTTATAACAAAGAGGAAGCCAGTGCTAGATCAATTGCTGGAATTTGTGAAGCCACTGATCCCCACAGCAGACATCACCTATTTGAAGGTCCTAATTGGTGGCATGTTATATTAGGGAGCTCAAGAAGGTCCAGGATTCCCTGATATCAGGAGCTTCAACAGATGACATTTATGTTCCCAGGCTGTGGTACTATGACAGACTGCATTTTCTGGCAGGCCAGACTGAACCAAGGCCAGGACTCTCCAATCTTCCTTCCCCCCCATCAGCTGAGGCTTCCGACGACCCAGGCCAGCACTCTCCAAAGGTCTCCCCGCAACCAGCTGAGGCTTCCGACGACCAACCTGGGCCTTCCAGGCAGCCACATGTGAAGGAGCCAAGCTTCAGTCAGGTATAGCATTCTTAAAAATATTTCTGGTTGTCAAATTTTATGTTTGTTTTGTTATATGTTGGTTTTGATAACTAATTTCTGATTTCCCAAAGTTTTTTTTACATATCAATAGACAGTAGTGGCCACAAATGATTGGGACAAGACTGAAAAATGCTGAGGTCAGAATGATAGTCTTTTCTATTTATGAACATTCAATTTGCAACAGTCATGATCTGAAAATTGTATGTGATTGATGAACCAAAAACTAAAACTATGTCCCTTGTTTATACACAGGAAAGCCTCAGCCAGGAAGAGGCCATGGCAAGTGGCAGCCAGGAGGTGGCTGGGCCCAGTAGCCTGCCTGAATCTCAGGTCACTCCCCTCAGACTTCCACAAAAAAGTGCCAGGAAGAGGAGTAACCTGAAGGAGGCAGCAATTGGCATATTACTGACAGCTACTGTGGCCCTCAGAACCCCACCCTCCAGTGTTCAAGAGGACTATGCCTGCATGACAGCATGCAAAATGCCTCTTATGTGAGGAAGTGATCTTGCAAGCCCTAAATAAGGGGTGGACGGGTGAACTCACAAGCCAAAGCCACATTTGTGAGTTGAACCATGGTCCTCCTCCTCCTCCTGCAGGTCCCTTTCCTTCTCCTCCTCCTCCACCTCCTACCACACCTCCAACACCAGAGCCACAGCCTGGAAGGAAGCGTGTAAGGAAGACCAGAGAGTGATGGCCTGGGTTCAGTCTGGTCTAACAAAAGATGCAGGCTTTTATATGACCACAGCCTGGGGGCAGATATGTCATCGGCTGCTAATCCTAATCTCTTGTAGTAATGGACCAGATTGTGCTCACTATTATATGGACTCCTCAGGCCACCAATTTTGACTTTAAAATAATTGATGTTTGCCCTGGGGCATAAAGGCTTCGCAAATTTCACCAGTTTCTCCAGCGTTGCCTTCCTCTTTATTTTGTTATGACCCAGAATAAATGGCTATTTCTTTTTCACAAATACTTGGCTATGAGTTTTAGTTCAAAAACGACAGTTTGTTTGTGAGTATGCAGGTACATTTCAAAAATATCAATGTCCCAAAGTCAAATTAACAAGGGACACCAACCAACCTCCTTGAGGTTAAAAAATACGATATATTAATGGTTTTGTGGTAACTTGACACTGTCATGGTTATGCAGTGATCTTCCTCTGGTTGCTTACCTCCCCTCATGTGTTCTGACTAAGAGGCCAGCCACTTCCACCTGGTAGTTTTTATAACCTCTCCTCTAAGCATGGCTCCACCCCAGGCCCTATCAGGGAACCCTATATTAACCTGTGCACTGCAAGCCAACAGGGCTGATCAACCATTGTGTATTCATTGTGTGTTTGGCTTCCTGGTTCCTGCTTGTCGTGTGCTCTATGTTTGACTCTGTTACCGACCTTGGCGTGTTCTTAACAATTCCTGTCTGCTTGTGACCTTGACCTTTTGCATGTCCCTGACCATCCCTGTCTGCCTGTGACCCTGAACCTATGGCGTGTACTCTGTTGTTCCTGTCTGCTAGTTGCCCTAAACTCTACCGTATCCCCTTACTATCCTTGTCGTTCTAGCCTGCTGGTTCCTTCTCCTGTAGTCTACTGTGAGCGTGAGCTGTGAAACCCTAGGGGCCGCGACCTGGAGCCAGACTGCAGCGAAGACCATCCTCACCACTGGAGGCTCTGGCGAACACCCACTGGCTCTTAGACTCCGCACCCTGGGGAATCTATGCTCCAGCTCCCATTGGGATCTGTGTTAGTGATCCTGTAGACCTGTGTCCTGAATCTCCCTGGGTACAATCCGCAGCAGTCAGTCCTAAGGTCCACTACCTAGCGGTGCACTTCCGACTCCTACGGAGTGCATCTGTCATCTGGTCTCAGGTGACCTGACAGACACACAAAATTAGAAATATTATGGAGAGCACTAGAAAAAAAATGCAAATAAAAAAAAAAAAGTATTGTGGAGATCTGACAAAATTTTATTTTTATATTATTCAGGAGATCATGAGAAATTATAAAGAAAGACGTTTGTGAGAACTCTGTATGAATATGAGCAGCAAAACAACTTCATTCTTCTAGCATTCTAAAGAAGAAGGGAATGCGCTGCATTAAATTATTTCAAAATTTGCAGCTTTACGAATGTACTATGTCCATTACGAACGCTAGTTTTACCAGACCGAGCGCTTACGTCTCGTAATTTATTCTGAGCATGCGTGGCACTTTTTGCATCGGAATTGTGTACACACGATCGGCATTTACGCGAAAGGAATTTGTTGTCGGAAAATTTGAGAACCAGATCTCAAATTTTGTGCGATGGAAATTCTGATGGAAACTTTCCAATGGAGCCTATACATGATCGGAATTTCCGACAACAAGCTCCGATCGCACATTTAACGTCGGAAAGTCCGACTGTGCGTACGTGGCATTAGAATGTATTTTATCAATTTGACTTCAGTAGAAGAAGAAATCTGATTAGTTGCAAAGGGTTGTACACATCCATTACTGGATTTTGCACATTTCCACTGTTGTCCATGGTGCCTTATTAATTGAAAAAGAAATAGTTCAACTGATATTAAAAACGTTTTTATGCACTTTCAGCAGCTGATTTAATCACTTGCTGAATATTGCTGAAAGTAATTTATCTTTTAATCTTTGCCCTTTTTCCTATTTAGGCTGATGTCATGACTGCTACATCAGGTTTCTTGTTTTAAGGTGGCTCCTTTTCTTGCAGAGTCCCATAAAACAATGTGTATATAAATAGTAGGGATGAGCCGAACATCCCCTGATTTGGTTCGCACCGGAACTTGCGAACAGGCAAAAACATTGTATGAACACTCGAACACCATTAAAGTCTATGGGACATTAACAAGAAAAATCTAAAGTGATAATTTTAAAGGCTTATATGCAAGTTATTGCAATAAAAAGTGGTTGGGGACCTGGGTATTGCCTCAGGGGACATGTATCAATGCATACAAAAAAAGTTATTTAAAACTGTTTGCGGCTGTAATGTATTGTCTGGTCCCGGCAATATAGATACAAATCATTGAAAAAAAAATGGCATGGGTTCCCCCCAGTCAATTACCAGAAGGGGCATTTATGTCGCTGGGTGGCCCCGCCCTCAGCTATATAACAGCTGTCATCGCAAAGAGGTTTCAGTCAACGGTCAGTCAGTCCTTTGGAGGCAGAGTTTTTCCATTTTTCTTTTATCGGGTCATCGGACGCTGTGATCGAAGATAAATGGACATCGCAGGGCACTTTTTTTTTTTTAATAAAGGACTTGTCCCAAATTGTCTACTGTCATTTTTAACATTTTGAATTTTTTTTTGGTGAATGTGTAGGGGTGCAATGTACCCGATACCCATTCACATGGGGGGCTGGGATCTGGGGGTCCCCTTGTTAAAGGGGGTTCCAGATTCAGATAAGCCCCCTGCCCGCAGACCCCCACAACCACCAGGCAAGGTTTGTGGGGATGAGGCCCTTGTCCCCATCAACATGGGGACAAGGTGTTTTGGGGGACCCCAAAGCATCCTCCCCATGTTGAAGGCATATGGCCTGATATGGTTCAGAAGAAGGGGCACTCTCTCGTCCTCCCTTTTCCTGCGGTCTGCCAGGTTGTGTGCTTGGGTGAGGGCCTGGTATGGATTTTGGAGGGGACCCCAACGCCAATTTTTAAAAATGTTGGCTTGGGGTTCCCCTTAAAATCAGGCCTGGTATGGATTTTGGGGGACCACTATGCTTTTTTTTTTTAGATTTTGGTGCAGGGTGCCCCTTAATAGCCATACCAGACCTGAAGGGCTTGGTAATGGACTGGGAGGGGAACCCATGCCATTCTTTTCAATGATTTTTATCTCTATTGCTGTTATCCGACAATCCATTGCAGCCACGAGCAGTTTTAAATTACTTTTTTTCCTTTAGAAATTTAATTTTGCTATGGTACTGTTATAAACATGGGAAAGATGCGCTACTTTACAGGCATTCTAAGGATGCATATTTAAAGGAATATTTCATTTTTACTGTTTCACTTTAAGCATTATTATAATCTCTGCTCCTGAAAAAAAACAGCAGTTTTTAAAACTTTTTTTTGCATTGATACATGTCCCCTGGGGCAGGATCTGGGTCCCCAAACAATTTTCATGGCAATAACTTGCATATAAGCCTTTAAAATTAGCACTTTTGGTTTTTCATGTTAGTGTCCCATAGACTTTAATGGCGCTTTGTGGCTTTCAAATTTGCTGCGAACATTGCATATAGTTAGCTGTTCGACGAACTGGTAAAAACACCCAATGTTCGAGTCGAACATAAGTTCGATGCTAACATCAGGCTTGCCCCTCATCAATAGAAGCACACAACACCATAGCCTAGGGTGACAAGGTACTATCGTGTTCCTTTGCCCTCTCTTCTCTAAGTTAACAGACTTACTCCAGCGGGCACTGTATACTGTTAAATCTTTCCTGTGAAGACCAGAAGTTTAGGGAAGCAGTACCGAGAAAGCAGGAGCCAACAGCATTGGAAACTCTAAACTGCAAATGCTGGGGTAGGAATTTTAACAAATAGTTTTCTGGGCAATGTTTATTTTATTGTGTTCAGTGTGTTAAGCTAAAAAAGTTTAATATACTTTCATTCTAATTTTGGCCATACAGATGCATTGACCTCAAAAGGTTCATATAAGACCTTCTCCTCAATCCAACCTGCAAGTCTGCTATAGGGCTTGAGACTAGCCTATTCAGCCCTTTTTGACTGGCTTGCTTTTTCATTATTTACTAACTGACATATCAGCATGGATGTCACACTGCTTATTTAAACAAAATCTCTCTAAAACCGAGCTGGTAGTATTCCCCCCACCTGTGCCCCCTCTATGACTTTTCCATTAACCACTTGGGTACCGCGCTATTGCAAAATGACGGCAATAGCGCGGACCCACATTTCCGGGACTACGTCTATTGACGTCATCCCGGATACGAGCGGCCTGCGTGCCCCCTGAGGGGCGCGCGCGGCGCGCTCTGTGATCGGCGAGTCCGTGAGACTCGCCTGATCACCGATCCGTGTAAGGGGTCGATCCCGACCCCTTATCACGTGATCAGCTGTCAGCCAATGACAGCTGATCATGTGATGAAACGGAGCCGGTAATCGGCTAGTATTCCTCCTCGCGCTGACAGCGCGAGGAGAAAAAAAAAAAGCCGATCGCCGGCGGCCGTGTTCGGGACATCAGTCCCGATCACGGCCAGCAATTTAAACGGACACCTGCCCCCTGCCAGTGCCCACCTGCCACCCGCAGTGCCATCCTGAAATAAAGTAAGTGCCCCCCTGTCAGTGCCACCCAGCAGTGCCCATAGTGCCCACAGTGCCACCCAGCAGTGCCCACAGTGCCACCCACAGTGCCACCCAGCAGTGCCACCCACAGTGCCACCCAAAATCTGCCTCAAAGGTGCTGCACCCCAGTGCCGCCCATCAGTGCCCAGCAGTGCCGCCCATCAGTGCCCAGCAGTGCCGCCCATCAGTGCCCAGCAGTGCCACCTATCAGAGCCACCTATCAGTGCCACCTATCAGTGCCCATCAGTCCCATCTATCTGTGGTACCTATCAGTGCCCATCCGTGCCACCCATCCGTGCCACTTATCCGTGCCACCCATCCGTGCCATCTTATCTGTGCCCATCTTTGCCCATCAGTGCCGCCTTATCTGTGCCCATCGGTGCCGCCTTATCTGTGCCTATTAGTGCCGCCTTAACTATGCCTATCAGTGCCCACCAGTGCAGCCTATCAGTGCCCACCAATGCAGCCCATCAGTGCCCACCAATGCAGCCCATCAGTGCCCACCAATGCAGCCTATCAGTGCCGCCTAATTAGCGCACTTCAATGAAGGAGAAAAATGACCCGTTTGCAAAATTTTATAACAAACTATTAAAACATGATTTTTTTTTTTTTTTTTTTTGCATCTTTTTTTGTTTGTTTAGCAAAAAATAAAACTCCGAGCTGCAACTAAATACCACCAAAAGAAAGCTCTATTTGTGGGAAAAAAATGATAAAAATTTCATTTGGGTACAGTGTTGTATGCCCGCGCAATTGTCATTCAAAGTGCATCAGCGCTGAAAGCTGAAAATTGGTCTGGGACTGAGGGGGGTTTAAGTGCCCAGTAAGCAAGTGGTTAAAAATCAATAATGCAACCATCAACCCCTCCCCTCATGCCAAGCTACTATGTGTAATCCTAGACTTTGACCTGCCCTTTCAGCTCCAAATCCAACCAATGTCAAAAGCTTGTAGACTTCACCTCCATAACATCTCTTAAATACGCCCATTTTTAACAAATTAAAATACCAAGATCCTCATTTGCTCCTTTGTTATCTCTCATCTTGACTATTGCACCTACCTTCTCATTGGCCTACCTCTCCATAGCCAATCCCCTCTTCAGTCTATGATGAATGCTGCTGACAGACTTATCCACCTTACCAACCACTCAGTGTCTGACACCCTCTCCGCCAATCCCTACACTGGCTCCCGATCGCCCAACAAATTCAATTCAAAATACTGAAGCCCCATACACACTATCAGATTTTCTGCTGATTTTTGTCTTCAGATTTACCAAAACCATATAATATGAGGTCAAACCTTAGGAGTTTCAATGTGTTTGCAATCAGGCAGACCCTTGCACTACATCGTTTTGGTAAATCTGAAGACAAAAATCAGCAAAAAATATGTTAGTGTGTATAGGGCTTAACCACAACATACACAGCCATTCACAACTCTGCCCGAGCAACATCACCAATCTTGTCTCCAAATATCACCCACACTGTCTTCTCAGCTCCTCTCAAGACCTCATACTCTATAACTCCCTTGTCTCCTCCTCCCATGCTCATCTCCAGGATTTCTCCAGAACATGGCCCATCCTCTGGAACTCTCTACCTCAATCTGTCTGGCTATCTCCTACTCTAGCTGTCTTCAATCCCTTAAAAACGTATATCTTCAGGGAAGACTATGACACCTCTAATTAATCTTTTACCACTTCCATCAGCTCATTCCCCACAGTTACAACCTTTTGTACCAACTGCCCTACCCTATTAGATTGTAAGCTCTTCTGAGGGCCCTCTTAATCCTCTTGTATTTTATTGTAACTGTATTGTTACCCTTTTATATTGTAAAGCACTGTGTAAAAAGTTGGCGCTAGGTGCGCATGCGCGGGACTTCCGGATCGCCACGCTAACCGGGAGCTCCGCTCCGCTTCGGCGGTCTAAGGCATCCAGACCGCACGATCGATAGCGAATCTTTACAGCGAGACCATCCACACACTCCGGACACGGCAGAGACACCTCCCGTATGTCGCAGGGGCTTCTAAAGAGGGACGTTAACCGGCATCTTAACTTTGACCTGGTTCCCCCTGAGCCTTCCAAGATGGCGGCCACGTTGAACCCATGCAGCAGCACCGCTACAGGCCCCATCGATGCAGAACCTCCGCTGACTCCTCTTCCTCTTGTGAGTAGTGGCCAACATCCCTTCTCTTCCCCGGCATCCACTGAATCTCTCCTGGGCAGACTGCAGACCGGGATGCCTTATTCCCCCCTCAGTAATACACCGGGCAGTATGCTAGCTTCCCCACAGGCCCCTGTCATGCAGGCTATTCACTCCCCTGACATGGCACAGCTTCTTAACAGCTTTTCTGACATGCTGGCAGCAGGCCTTGCTCAAAATGCTGCACAGATTACTACATCCATTAAAGCAGATATACAGAGCCTGGGGGCCAGGATAGATGCGATTGAACAAGCGGTTGATGACTCTAATGCACGCACAAACCAGAACACTTTGTGTATACAATCGCTTCAGGATCAACTTGAAACTGCCCACTCCAAATTAGAAGATTTGGAAAACAGAAGCAGAAGATACAATTTCCGTATTAGAGGCATCCCCGAATCCACTTTAGATGTGCAGGACACAGTCAAAGCCCTGATTAAAGATCTTATCCCTGATATTCCTGACCACAGGCTGGAACTGGATAGGGCGCACAGAGCCCTTCAAGCCCCTCGTCAAGATGGCCTCCCCAGGGATATTGTTGTCAAACCCCACTTTTATGGGGTCAAAGAGGAAATCATGAAGAGATCGCGTAATAGAGAGGACATACTTCTGAACGGCAATAAAATCCAGATTTTTGCTGACATCTCTCCGGCTACTATCCAGAAGAGGAGATCCCTCAAACCGCTCCTAGAAGTCCTTTCCCAGAAATT
Source organism: Lithobates pipiens (assembly GCF_037356315.1). Lineage (NCBI taxonomy): Eukaryota > Metazoa > Chordata > Amphibia > Anura > Ranidae > Lithobates > Lithobates pipiens. The sequence continues at coordinate 73,765,673 of NW_027507790.1, forward strand.
GATTAAATACAGATGGGCCTTCCCCTTTCGCCTGCAATTCCAGTATAAGGAGAAATCCTACAACTTCACAAACTTCCAAAACAGCGAACGCCTACTTCTCCAGCTTGGTCTCATCTCCCAGGATGTCGACCATGACCAGATGGAAACCCGTTCCAGCTCCTCTAAGAGGCCCCCTCCGACCAGCCCGCTTCCCCCGATGTGGACGAAACAAAAGTCGAAGAGATACCGTGACTCCATCCCCCCAAGATGAATCCCTCGGCCTGCGTTCCCTGCTGGGAACGGCCCTAATCCTCTGCCTAGGCCGGCTTTTTCTCTAGGAATGATCCACCTATACACCCAGACAGGTCTTGCTTTTTTTTGAACTTTTTTGCTTTTTTGAACTTTTTTGCTTTTTTGAACTTCTTGCTTTTTTGAACATTTTTTACTCTTTTTTTTTTTTTTACTGTGTCATTATCTTTCTTATCATTATGTGTTGTTTGTTTGAGCCTGTCTGTTTAACCCCATTGTTTTGATGGTTCACCTAAGGGGATCGGACCCCTGGTGGTCCCACCGTTATTTTGCAATAAGTAATGCCTTGCGGCCGGAGCGGAACTCTTTGCCGCTCCCCCCGTTGTAGTCTCCAGGGTTCCTTATTTTCCCTCGGGACGCCACCAGGCTTTCATCCCACTGTAGGGATGCCTTCTTACCGTTCCCTATTCTGCTTAGGGAACCGGAGTAGGTGCTGGCCGCCCAGCCCTGCTGACATGCAGCCCAGGATAGTTTCTTTCCTGGACCTGCTCTCTTCTCACCCTTCTCTCTCTCTCCCCCCTTTCTGGCTTTCCCTCCTTTTTTTTGCCCCCTTCTCCCTCTTCCCTCAGGTACCTCCAAGGGGAGCTCCCCACCCGTCTTCCAAGCGGCTCCGGGATCGATCCCGCCTGATGTCTCCAATGAACTCCTCTCTGCTGGATCAGGTGAGACCCTTATGCTTTTTTTTGCTCCTCCACCCTCATGTCCATGGCTGATGATCCCCCCACGCTCCAATCCCTCCGGATAGGGACACACGATACGCAGGGCCTGAATTCCCCAATGAAGAGACGCAAAGCCTTTCATAGCTACCATTTGAGAAAACTTGACATTATTCTACTACAAGAGACCCACTTCCCGAAAAGCTTTAACCCTACCTTCTTGCATCGTACTTACCCCACCTTTTATCTTGCTAACGCTGAGGATAAAAAGCGAGGAGTGGCCATTCTCATTTCTAAACACATCCCGTTCACCCTTTCCAATATAATCAGAGACGGTGAGGGGAGATACCTTCTTGTCAAAGGCCATGTGAATGGGACTTTGTTCACCTTCATCTCATACTATGCTCCTAACAAGGGCCAGACCCGTTTCTTCTCCTCAATGTTAACTTCCCTCTCTCCTCACATAGAAGGTAAAGTGGTCCTAGGAGGCGACTCAAACGTCGCCTTCGACCTCCTTTCTGATAAATCATCCCTCCACAAAACCATCCTTAAAAGGCCACCCAAACAGAGCCTCACTATCGCACGACTCCTCCACTCGATGGGCATGATTGATGCCTGGAGGGAGCTTCACCCCACAACTAGGGACTACACTCACTTTTCTGCTTCACACAACACGTATGCCCGCATCGACCATATCTTCCTACACTCATCAGACATATCACTGGCCTCTCAGGCTACCATATGCGAGGTCCCCTGGTCTGATCATTCCCTAGTTTCTATTACGCTTTCAGGTCTGTTGAACAAAGCAAGCACCCCTCAATGGCGCCTTGGGGACTCTCTCCTATCCAATACATCTCACTGCACTATGCTTGAACATGAACTGAAGGATTATTTCCGTCACAATGACACAGATGATACCTCTCCTGGTACTCTTTGGGAAGCCCACAAGGCGGTCATGAGGGGTAAAATCATACAACTTTCTTCACGCCTAAAGCGAGAGAAACGAGTAGACATCGTAAAACTTGAGAAAGAATTTCGCTCCATCAGCCAAGCCCACAAAGCTAACCCTTCCCTCCCTTCTCTCGCACGCCTCGACGCGGCTAGGCTTGCACTTAATACAGCTCTCACCTCCAACGCGGAACAGCATCTGCGGTGGGTAAGCGGTAGATTCTACCTTAATTCTGACAAATTCGGCCCCCAACTCTCCCCGAAATATAGAGTAAGAGCTTTACCAAAAATCAGATCCCTGTCTGGCTCTCTGACCCAAAATCCCAAACAAATTCTAGAGGCCTTCCACAAATTTTATTCCGACCTCTACTCGGGCCCTAACCCAGGTGACGACCAAACGATCGACTCGTTTTTTAACAGCATCCCCCTCTCCAAAATTTCTGCTGCCCACCGATCCATCATGGATGCTCCTTTCACTGAGGAGGAGGTCAGTGAGGTGATCAAGTCCCTGAAAAAAAACTCTGCCCCTGGCCCGGACGGATTCTCCAATTGTTACTATAAATCCTTTTCGGAAATCCTCTCCCCCTTCCTGATCCGATTCTTTAACTCCCTAGGCCAGAACTCACCCGTTGACCCAGCTTCCAATCTCGCATACATATCTTTCATACCTAAACCTGGCAAGGACCAGAGCCTAGTGAGCAACTACAGACCCATTTCCTTGATCAACAATGACCTCAAAATAATGACAAAAATTCTCTCTAACAGATTGGGCTCTTTTATAAGTTTCTATGTCCACAAAGACCAGGTAGGCTTTATCCCGGGGAGACTGGGCCCAGACCAGATAAGGAGAGCTGTAGACATTATCTCTGTCCTCCAGGCTCGGTGGGACGGGAGCCCCCCACAGGAGGGCTTCCTCCTCTCGCTTGACTTACAGAAAGCATTTGACACTATCACTTGGCCCTTTTTATTTCGCACCCTTGAGCACTGGGGATTCAGTTCTCCTTTCAGGACCCTCCTGAGTTCCTTATACTCACAGCCCAGGGCTCAAGTCAGACTCCAGGGACACCTCTCTGACCCGTTCCCGATCTCCAAAGGCACCAGACAGGGTTGTCCCCTATCCCCCCTTCTCTTTGCCATAGGCGTAGAATCGCTTGCGATCGCCATCAGGAACCACCCAGGCATCCATGGAGTTCAATGCGGCCAATACGTACATAAGTGTGCGTTATTCGCTGATGATGTCCTCCTTTTCGTTACCAACCCTCTTATATCTACTCCCACTATCCTCCAACTTCTTCTCCACTTCGAGCAAGCCTCAGGGTTACAGGTTAACATGTCCAAATCCTTAGCCCTTAATATCTCCTCCCCCCAAGCCACAGTAGACCTGCTCACGGAACGTTTCACCTTCTCCTGGAGCACTTCCTCCATTCCCTACCTGGGAGTTCACCTCACTCCCAAATTCGACCAACTCTACAAACATAATTACCCCCCTATGTTTAAGAAGCTCAAGACGGATTTAGATCACTGGTCCCTCCACAAATTATCATGGTTCGGTAGGGTGAACGCGGTCAAGATGACCCTTCTCCCTAGGATTCTTTACCTATTCCGATCGCTCCCCATTCTTGTTCCCCAATCTCACATCCGATCACTCCAATTGTCCATTAACCGATTTATTTGGGGGTCCTCCACCCATAGACTCCCCAAGAACACTCTATTCCGACCCAGACGGAAAGGAGGCTTGGGCTTGCCCAACCTCCGCTGGTACTATCACGCTGCTCACTTGAACCAAATTTCGACTGTTTACTCGAGAGGACCCAAACCAGATTGGATTGAGATGGAGAGACAGGCAATCCCCAACTTCACCATTGACTTTGTTCTTTGGCGCCCCTCAAAGAGCAGACCACCGATCATGTCCCCTACTCTCTCCCATTCCTTCGCGATTTGCGACACCCTGCATAAGCTGAATAATGTTACTTCCAGCTGGCACCCCCTGGCCCACATCTTTAATAACCCCGCCTTCCCCCCCCCCGGTTTAAATGTTAAAGCTTTTCAATGGTGGCTGGACAAAGGCCTATATAGGATTGGTCACTTTTTTAATATGAATGGCCCCGTCACTTTGAAGTAATGCATCTCCCAACTTGCCATGCCCCCCACGGAGCAGTTCCATTTTTACCAGATAGTTCACTTCTTACGCACTCTCCTACCCACCAATTCAGATCGCCTCGAGGTCACTCCTTATGAACAGTGGTGTGTTTCGGCCATGGACATGAAGGGGGGAATCTCCCTGATCTACACAGCTCTATCTATCCCCTCGGAGAAAACAAGTTATATATTAAGCTGGGAACGAGACCTTGACATGGAGTGGGACATGGACACTTGGCACTCCTATTTCACGAGAGCCTTCGCAGGGATCCTTAATGTCTCCCTCATTGAGGCAGACGTTAAGGTCCTCACTAGGTGGTATCTGGTCCCAACCCGCCTGGCTAAATTCTACCCTCAGACCTCGCCTCTCTGTTTTCGAGGCTGTGGTCACATGGGCTCCCTTCTCCATATCCTGTGGGAGTGTCCCCGGGTCAGAAACTACTGGAACAAGATCTTCTCCCTGATCCGCAAGGTCACTGATGTTGCGGCCCCCCAAACCCCAGCTATAGCACTCCTGAATCAGCCAATCCCTAAAATTTCTAAATACCAGCAATGTTTGATCCATTACATTCTCATTAGTGCCAAGATGACCATAGCCCGGGCTTGGAAGTCCCCAAGGGTCTCGTACCCCGCAGCTAAACAAAAAATCTCCTGGATTATGTTCCAAGAAAGGACCTCCAGTCTCATCATTGATAAATCTAAAAGATTCAAAAAAATCTGGGATCCCTGGGCTCGCTACGTGGGGGTTCTCCTCTAGTCCTAGAACGGGACGTAATTTTGACAACCAGTGTCACAGCGAGATCCCCGTCTTTCCCTAGGAGCTCCCCCTGACATGGGTACCTCCCCGACCCACTCCTTTCCCTTCTCCCTTTTCCTCTTCTGTCCCCTCTGTCTCTGTCCTGTCTTTCTCCTTCTCTTTACTCCGTCCCTCCCCTCGAAATCTTTCGTCGGGAGGTGATGGATATATAGCACAAGATCAGAGCCTGGACTGAGCAAGATTATTCGCTCCTACCTATCGGCCTGCATAGGCACTGCTGTCTTGTGGCCCATAGGGCCTACCCCACTCTGGCCCCTCCCTTTGTTTCCTTTTTGGAGGGTCCAGAGTCGGATCGCACTATTTACTATGCTATCAGTCACTGAGTTTGTATGGTTGACATTCTTCCTTTTAAGTTGTCCTATGTCAAGCTTGATGCACACGGTAGTCCTAGGGGGTTGGGGGTTTGGGGGGCTCTGAGCTCCTGGCACAGTCTGAGCCCATGTGTGGTGTCTAGAAGCCGGGCCCCCCAAAGGAAATTGAATTCTCCCTTTACCACTAAATCGTACCCCTCTCCCCCTCCCCTGGACTTCTCTTTTAGTAGGGGACTCCCATGTGCATCACTCGCTCCCCCCCAGTTCACATGTGCCCGGCATCCATGGCCTTTATCTTCGTGGATTCTGTTCGCGGGTGCCATTATCCCCCTTTGTATTGTTCATTGGCATACTGTTTTTTGTTCCTTACCATGTGCCTTACTGCTGACTCTCCTGTGTGAGAGCAATTTGATCCATGTATCGTCTTTGTTTCAATAAATATCTTTAAAAAAAAAAAAAAAAGTTGGCGCTATATATATTCTGTATAATATATAATATAATTTAGGCCAAGGCAATAAAAGCAACTTTAATTTTGATAGATAAGGTGTTGACTGAAAGCTTGAGAATTAAAGTTAACATCCAAGCAACAAGTAATATTACACTTATACAAAAAAAACTCTATAAAGATAAATCAACGCTTCCGAAAGATGAATCAATCTATCAAAAGAGAGTCAGAAACAGCGCATAATATTCTAAATATAGACAATCACAGTGGTGTGCATTGAATGGTCAAAAAAATTTTCTCAAATACATTTAAAAACGTATAAGTGAATATATGTTGAATAAATTACAAGCTTAATATTTCATATTATGTCCATCTAGCCACTGTCCATATAGAAATTCGCGCTTGGTGGTGAGTTCCTTAATCTCACAGTCATTCAACATAGTCCGTTAAAACTCATAGTATATATTGCACTATTGCCCGAAATACACCTCCACGCGTGCACACATGCAAACACCGCAAGCAATCGTTGCCAGTGAGGAGTTCCCCTTAGGTATTTCTCTTACCAGACTCAGCTGGTTTCACACAGCCAATCGAGAAATCCTCTTAGATGTAAATGCAGGTTTCCTTTCTCTTCGTATCCCACACCACTCGATCTCCGAAGGAAGTATAGTTACAGAGAAAAACGCATATAGTGTAATTCCGTTAAACAAACAAGGTGCTTTATTAAATTAAAAACCATCAAACATTGCACTCACAAACGTTAAAACTTTCAAAGCGTAGATTCAATATATGGATTAGCAGCTAGGATCAGATAGAAACAGCTAGGTTAGAGGATGGTCCTACCGACCGCAGCAATCGATCGCTCCCCGCTGATATTTCCGGGCTCGAAACCTCTCCTCTTCTATCTCCTGTCACTCCTGCTGTGTTTAAACTCGTATGGTTCCACCCTGACGCGTTTTGTCGTATTGACATCATCTGAGGGTGGGGCCATACGTTCCCATCTCCTTTTTGTACCGTTCGGATGAATTGTCTCATTAACCCTTCATAGACTATTCCCATGTCTCTTCCTATATACCTCTGTGATACATGTACCATGCTTACAACTAGTAACTCCCACGAGTTATTTAAAATAATTTAAAATTATTTTTACTACTTACCCCTAATTCTATATCCCTCTGCCCTCCCCTCCCCTTTGGGTACAGTTACTATATAAATCCCATCCCAAACATGCAAATGTTGCATATGTCAAATTTAGGTATAAAACTTGATAATATTACACATGTAAGAAGGGATGGTAGGTTAAAAGCGCTCGTCAGAGAATGTGGTGATAGAAATACTTCTCGTGAGGTAGCTGCATGTTCCTCCCTAATGAGGAACTCGCCGGGATATATTTACATCACCGGTTCCTCGCTCGAAATACTGTATTCCTAAAACTAGTCTAATAAGCTCCATACCTTCCTTGGGCTTACGGGTGTCCAGATCCATCCCTCACTGTTTGGTGGATGGATCAGTACTCGTCACCTAATATTCTATCAATAGCTCTGCACGTATACCGCCCTTCTTACAATAATCTGGTGTGTGTCTTGTCCTCATCTGGTCATACACTGCCCGATCTAGATCGTTAGTGAAGACCGATCAAACTGGTAAACCCTATTTTTATTCTACTTTATCCCCTATGTAATTTCATCTAATTATACAGATGCATATTTCATACACCTGCTAATCCATATATTGAATCTACGCTTTGAAAGTTTTACCGTTTGTGAGTGCAATGTTTGATGGTTTTTAATTTAATAAAGCACCTTGTTTGTTTAACTGAATTACACTATATGCGTTTTTCTCTGTAACTATACTTCCTTCGGAGATCGAGTGGTGTGGGATACGAAGAGAAAGGAAACCTGCATTTACATCTAAGAGGATTTCTCGATTGGCTGTGTGAAACCAGCTGAGTCTGGTAAGAGAAATACCTAAGGGGAACTCCTCACTGGCAACGATTGCTTGCGGTGTTTGCATGTGTGCACGCGTGGAGGTGTATTTCGGGCAATAGTGCAATATATACTATGAGTTTTAACGGACTATGTTGAATGACTGTGAGATTAAGGAACTCACCACCAAGCGCTAATTTCTATATGGACAGTGGCTAGATGGACATAATATGAAATATTAAGCTTGTAATTTATTCAACATATATTCACTTATACGTTTTTAAATGTATTTGAGGAATTTTTTTTGACCATTCAATGCACACCACTGTGATTGTCTATATTTAGAATATTATGCTCTGTTTCTGACTCTCTTTTGATAGATTGATTCATCTTTCGGAAGCGTTGATTTATCTTTATAGAGTTTTTTTGTATAACAGTGATAGGGCTTTATCGGTGTATAGAGCTCAATTTAAAACAGCTGCTTAAGAGGAACGCAATTCCACATCCCCCAGAATATATACACACGTCTTAGGGTGTAAGCGCTTGTTGTTTTTTTACATCTAGCAAGGCGGTGCTAGTTGTAAGAAAGTTGGGGCATTTGACTAATATTACACTTAAATGATACTCTATATTGATATATATCTACCTATAGATAGATATATACCTATCTCTATAGATAGTTATATATAGTGTGGCAGCACGCAGGTAAAGTCACCTGGTTGTATCCAGGATGGGAAATATGTGTGCCCTAGATTCAGGCTTTATGCAGACCTTTACAATTAGAGGGGAAGAGTTAATGAGCCCAGCTGAAGTAAGTGGGCTCATTAAGACCTCTACAAAAAAAAACAGCATGCTTAGGGAGATGCTCCATCCTGGAACCAGTTTTGTGTTGTATAGACTGGGGAGTGTGATATCTGTTCTGTGCGGTGAGTTAACGCCTGTGTGGCAAACCTCTACAACAGAGACAGGGACTGGTGCAGCACATGGCTGCACTCAGTTGTTAGACAGGGAATCTAAGTGTGTAGTTAGAGGTCAAGCTGACCAGGATTTATTTTCATGTTTTATTTTTGTTTGGCTGTTATATGTATCACTGCATGTAGCATAAATAAACCGCATCTTTTGTTTTTTGCACCTACAATGCTGTCTGCTGTGCCTGATTTTGTGTTGTGAACCCATCCAGGGGGTCACACACACCCGCTGCCGAGCTAACCCCTCACAGTTGGTGGAGAATTTTGGCAGTTTTTTTTCAATTTTTTTAAAGGCCAGCATGGAGGAGATACTGAGACAGCTGGCTCTAGCAAATGCAAATCAGCAGCAAGCAAATGCAAATCAGCAGCAAACAAATGCGGCTTTACAAAAGAGCCTTGCAGCTCAGCAGAAAGCTCACCTGCAGAGTCTGGAAGCTCAGCAACAAGCCAAGCAGCAATCTGAAGCCCGCTTCATAGACCTGTTGCAGAAGCAAGAGCAGAATTTTCAACAGAAAATAGAGACATTAATACAGCAACGTCCGCAGACCAATGAAGCAAGTGGTTACAATAATACCGCATCCTTTGGTGTGAGCAGTTTATTGACAAAAATGACTGGAGAGGATGATCCGGAGGTGTTTTTGACCACATTTGAAAGGACTGCTGAAAGGGAAAAGTGGCCTAAGGAGCAATCGGCTGGACTGGTGGCCCCTCTGTGTTAACTGGGGAATCGCAGAAAGCTTATTATGACCTAGAGCCTGACCAAGCAAAAGACTATGTGGTGCTAAAAACAGAAATATTGGCACGGCTGGGTGTCACCCTGGCCGTCCGGGCTCAGCGTGTGCATAATTGGACTTTTCAGGTTGGAAAACCCCCCAGGTCTCAAATGTATGATCTCATTCACCTGAGCAGGAAGTGGCTGCAGCCAGAGACTTTGACCGCACCAAACATTGTGGAACTTGTTGTTATGGATCGTTTCCTGAGAGCTCTTCCTACTGCCATCCAAAAATGGGTAAGCCATGGAGACCCAGAAAATGCAGATAAACTTGTGGATCTGGTTGAGAGGTACTTGGCTACAGAGAACCTGACCACCTCTTCCAGGGACTCACGGACTTTCCACCCTAAGACCAGATCATTCCCAGTGGCGGGTAAGATGACTCCAAGGGGTGAGGGTGGAGAGAGTGAGAGGGTGGGAGTTCTACCTAAGGTCTGGCGGGAGCAGCCCAGGAAGCCCATGCTGCAAGAGACAGCGAAAAAGATTATTTGCTACCGCTGCCGCCAAGAGGAACATATTGCAGCCAATTGCCCAGTTGTGGCTGAGCCTATGCAATGTGACTTTATAAGGGAGAGACGTCAGTCGCTGTTTGCGACAGTTGCATGCACTGCCATTCGGGGACCTGAGAAACATTTATGTAAAATGTGTATTAATGGTAGAAATGTTGATGTGTTGCTGGATTCAGGTAGCCTGGTAACATTGATAAAAGCTGAATTAGTTACTACAGAGGTCTCTGGGAAGAACAGGGTGGCTGTTATTTGTGTGCATGGGGACACCCGAGAGTATCCTGTAACTTCAGTGTTTTTTGAGACCCCCAAAGGTAACCTCTCTCATCAGGTGGGGTTAGTGTCTCACTTACCACATGATGCTATTGTGGGAAGGGATTTTCCAAAATTCTGGGAACTCTGGGATTGTCCTGAGCCCCCCACTGGTGCCCCTATAAACCAGGAAGATGACCAGAATTCCTCTGGGAGTGGTGAGGACTCTCCTGAATTTCCCTTGTCGGTATTGGCGGGGGAAATTCGGGAAACTGGGGAGGAGCCAACATCCTCAGATGAAAACATGCCGTCTGTGGAGTTTTCGGATCTTGAGGTTCACAGGGAAAATTTTGCCACAGAACAGTTAAAAGACCCCACCCTAATAAAGGCACGGGAAAATGTGGTGAAAATAGATGGCGAGTTAGTGAACCCAGATAAGACTTGCCCTTATCCTTACTTCACTATGGAAAGGGACCTGCTGTATCGAGTGGCTCAAAGGGCAGAAGAAACCATTGAGCAACTTGTAGTGCCCAAACCTTACAGGAAGTTGGTGTTAGAATTGGCTCATGGGCACATTCTGGGAGGTCATCTGGGGACAGAGAAAACCAGAGAGAGGGTATTGCAGAGATTCTATTGGCCTGGGGTCATGAAGGAAATAGAAAATTATTGTTCCTCCTGCCCTGTGTGTCAGAAGTCGGCACCTATGCCACATTTCCGTAACCCGCTGGTACCTCTTCCTATCATTGAGGTCCCCTTTGAAAGGATCGCAATGGATTTGGTAGGTCCGATAATGAAGTCCGCCAGGGGGCATCAGTACATTTTGGTTATATTGGACTATGCCACCCGTTATCCGGAAGCAATTCCTCTCCGAAATACCTCGGCCAAAACCATAGCCAAAGAGCTATCTCTTGTTTTTAGCCGTGTGGGTATTTGTAAGGAACTGCTTACGGACCAAGGTACACCCTTTATGTCCAGGGTTATGAAAGAATTAGGCAAGTTGTACAAAGTGACGCAATTGCGTACATCTGTGTATCACCCCCAAACAGATGGGTTGGTTGAAAGATTCAACAAAACCCTTAAACAAATGTTAAAGAAGGTGGTGGATAGAGATGGAAAGAATTGGGACTGTCTAATACCCTATCTAATGTTTGCCATTAGGGAGGTACCCCAATCCTCTACGGGTTTCTCACCCTTCGAGTTGCTCTATGGGAGACACCCAAGAGGGCTGCTGGATATCACCAAGGAAACTTGGGAAAATGAGAGTTCTCCTCACAGGAGCGTGATTGAGCATGTCGCCCTGATGCAAGATAGAATTGCACAGGTAATGCCAATTGTAAAGGAACATTTAACCCAAGCGCAGTTAGCACAGCAGAGAGTGTACAACCGTGGGGTCAAGACCCGTACTTTTTCCCCGGGGGATAGGGTCTTGGTGCTAGTCCCTACGGTTGAAAGCAAATTTCTGGCCAAATGGCAAGGTCCATATGAAGTAATTGAAAAAATTAGTGAGGTGAACTACAGGGTTAGACAGCCAGGAAGGCGAAAGCCGGAGCAGATCTATCACGTCAATCTGCTGAAAGCCTGGAGGGATAGGGAATCCCTAGTCGCAGAGACTTTGTCACAAGTACAGCCTGATTACTTAGTTCCTGAGGTTGGAATAGCAGACACCTTATCGAAACCCCAACAACAGGAGGTTAAAGAGTTTGTACTTCGTAACAAAGAGATTTTCTCTGAGCTTCCGGGACAAACATCTGGCGTAGAGCATGACATTATCACCCCGCCAGGAGAAAGGGTAAAACTAAAACCTTATAGAATACCAGAGGCCCGACGGGAGGCAATACGTGGGGATGTTCAAAGGATGTTGGAATTGGGTGTGATAGAGGAGTCCCAGAGTGACTGGTCCAGTCCTATCGTACTAGTGCCCAAACCTGATGGGAGCTGGTGGTTTTGTAACGATTTTCAACAATTAAATAAAGTTACAAAATTTGACACCTACCCCATGCCGCGTATAGATGAGTTGATTGACCGGCTGGGAACAGCCCGATATATGACAACTCTTGATCTCACCAAAGGCTATTGGCAAATTCCCCTGGCCGAGTCGGCCAAGGAGAAAACTGCGTTTGTAACCCCAGATGGGGCATTCCAATATAAGAGAATGCCGTTTGGGTTACAGAATGCACCGGCAACATTCCAGCGGAAAATGGATACGATTCTGAGGCCCCATCAGAAATATGCTGCAGCTTACCTGGATGATGTGATTATCCATAGCACAGATTGGGTCTCACATTTGCCGAAAGTACAAGCAGTCCTAGACTCTATCCGGGAAGCTGGGTTTACGGCCAATCCAAAGAAGTGTACCATTGGACAGGAGGAGGCCAAATATCTTGGGTACACTATTGGGAGGGGGGTGATAAAACCCCAAGTCAATAAAGTCGAGGCCATACAGAGTTGGCCACGTCCCAACAGCAAGAAACAGGTACGAGCCTTTCTGGGAATCGCTGGCTATTATCGACGATTCATTCCCCATTTTGCTTCTCAGGCTGTGCCCCTCACCAACCTGACAAAAGGGAAAGAGTCTGTCATGGTTAAATGGTCCCCAGAGGCTGAAGAAGCATTTCAGTCCTTAAAAACAGCCTTATGTAGCCAGCCAGTGTTGTACTCACCAGATTTCTCTAAGGACTTTGTTGTACAAACTGATGCATCAGACGTTGGGTTAGGAGCAGTGTTATCCCAGGTCTGGAACGGGGAAGAGCACCCAGTCATTTACCTCAGCAGGAAGTTGAAGTCCCATGAGGTAAATTACGCCACGATTGAGAAGGAATGTTTAGCAGTGAAGTGGGCTCTAGATTCCCTTCGGTACTATCTGCTAGGTAGGCACTTTGACCTGGTGACTGATCACGCTCCTTTAAAGTGGATGGCTCAGAACAAGGAGACCAATAGAAGGGTAAATAGGTGGTTCCTGGGGCGTGGCCTGGCTGGCGATGGAGTGAGACGCGTGTGAGCTGAGCTCCGTACCTTCCACCATCCTTCACGACTATCCTGTGAGCCCGCAAGACTACCTGTTTAGCCATATCGTGCCAGTCGGTCTCCGGTGTGTGCGCGGACATGTCCCCGCCGAAAAGAAGCGCGGCAGCGGCCGCGGCGCTTGACAAATATCGGAGGCAGGAACGGGACCACGAGGACCAACATGGCGGCCCGGCCGCTCCGCCGACAGAGCCTGCTGCGACGGAGACGGCAAAGGTGCTAGAGGCAATCTCCTCGTGCCAGTCTGCCCTTACCTGCAAGATCGAGGAAGTCAAGGTGGACATTTCCCTGATCCGCCAAGATCTCTCTAAATTACGGGACAGGGTTACAGAGACGGAGACCAGGATTGGCCAGGCCGAGGATGTCCTGTTCCCGCTACAGAACGCTCAGGAAGAGATCCAGCGGAGATTACAGCAATTGGCCCAGAAACAGGACGATTTAGAAAATAGGGCCCGTCGGTCCAACTTACGGTTCGTGGGCCTGCCGGAGGGCTCGGAGGGCGCAGACCCGGCTACGTTCCTGGAGAATCTCCTTATTAAGTCCTACGGGAGGGAGGCCTTTTCTGCCTCGTTTGTAGTGGAGAGGGCACACAGGATGTCGGCGCGCCCACCGCCTGATGGTGCCCCACCGCGCACTTTCATTGCCAAGCTCCTAAATTACCGGGACCGAGACACCATCCTACGACTCACCCGGGAGCGGGGGAATATCCGCTTCCAGAATGGTCACATCTCGGTCTTCCCAGACTTCTCGGCGGAGGTCCAGAGGCGACGTTCCCGTTTTGTGGAGATTAAGAGACGCCTCCGAGCCCACAATGTGAAGTACGCGATGCTTTTTCCAGCTAGGCTTCGTGTGGTGGGGGAAGATCGTGCCCACTTTTTTGAAGATCCGGCGGAGGTGGTGGCTTGGCTGGATCAGAGGGATGCGGCCCGTAACCGACCGCGGGACTGAACGCTCCGCGAGCCTGTGAGTACATACTTTACCTGTGACTTACCTTCTCTGTCCCCTGCCGTCCTGGCTGATGGGGTGTCATGGACTGGGCCCTGCTGCTACGGAGCTATTAACGGCCTATCTGGACACGGGTGCTCCCCCTGTTTCCCCTTCTTTTGTTTGCCCCTGTTCCGCCCGTGGACGTGAAGAGGACATGTGTGGGATCTCCGTTTATTTTTGTTTTCCCTTCTCCTTTGAATTTTTCCCCGCAACGCCTCCTCTGCTGCATGGAGGATACTTGTCTGTGTATGACTGTTCCACCACAAGTTGCTGGAATTTCCTTACTGTCACCTGGATCAGCATTCGGCTTGCAGCTCCTCGGAACTCCTATGCTTGGGCACCGGCCATGTTCTCCCCCTTGCTTATCCTTCCCCTTCTGTATCTCCGTTTCTACTGCTGTTTCCCTCTTCGCTCTTTCTTCCCTTCCTCTCCTTTCCAGCTCACCTCTGCCTTCTCCTTTCTGGGTATTACAACTTTTTTCTCCCCCTCTCCCTACCCTTCCCCTCCTTCTCTGCCCTTCACCTCCTCTTATTTTCCCTGCTTCTTCCTTTTCTCTTCTAGCCCCCCTCGGGGCCACGGTTATGTGGTCTTGGGTTCCTTACCTGTATAATGTCTGGTAGGCATTTTGTTAATATACAAACATGGAGGGGGGGACTGGGTCGGTGCCAGACTCTTTCTGAGACCCTTGGGACACGGGTTTGGTTCTCGCACCTCTAGGACTATGAGGCTTACATTTCTGATGAATGGATTATATGGGCGCTTCATGACTGGGGTACGGCGGGTGCGGCTCGGCTTGTTCCTCAGCCGCTGGTTGTTGTGCCAGAGAGCGGTGTGTGGGCGTTTTGCTCCATCGCTGGGACTACACCCAGCGGATTTTTCGCCCCCATAGTTTACCGGGGTTGAACCTGGTTGAGTTTTGTTCAGGGATATATGCTCCGGCTAGGTTGGGGGGGCCGAGAGCTGGGAGGGGGGGGTTGGGTTGTTTTAGTTTTAAATCTGGTTGCAGGTTTTCTTTGTGTTGTGGGGCTTTCACTATGTGTTTAACTGCAGGAAATGTATATTTACCAGTTCTGTTTAGCTTGCTTTTCTATTCTGTCTATGACCATACTGTGTTGGGGAGAGTCACTGCTTTGGGGATTGTCCGCCTCCCTCCTCTCGAAGCATTTACGAGATATTTCTTGCGGGTGAGTTGAAGTTTCTGTCCTGGAATGTCCGGGGGATGCGTGACAAATTAAAACGCACGGCAGTATTTGATCGCCTTAAATTATACAGGGCTAATGTTATAGCATTAATGGAAACGCATGTTACCGGACAATTACAGTTGGCGTTGAAACGCCCCTGGATTGGCTGGGCATATCATGCCTCCTATACCCCTTATTCCCGTGGGGTCGCTGTCCTGGTGACTAAGTCTACCCAATTTGAGTTGATTTCATTGCGGACTGATCCCCAGGGCAGGTACTTATTTATGCATTGTGTGCTGTATGGGGCTCAATACCTAGTGTTGGCATGTTATATTCCCCCGCCATATAACTCTACCATTATTAACGAGGGGCTCTCTTACATGGCCATGCACCCCACTACCCCTGCCATTTGGCTTGGGGACTTTAACATGGTTCTAGACCGGGAACTGGACTGGATGCGTCTGGCTGAGGGTGATCGTGTCCATGGTGAAACCAGATTGGGTCGTACCCTACGGGAGTTCTCCCTTATCGACCCGTGGCGTCACCGGTACCCAGGAAAGCGGGAGTACTCGTGTTTCTCGGCTGCCCACTCCTCTATGTCCCGCATTGATTACATTTTGATTGCCAGAAGCCTTCTGCCCAGACTGTTGGACGCCGGGTACTGCGCCCGGTCGCTTTCGGACCACGCTCCTTGCTGGGCTACATTTGAGATGGCACGTCAGGCGGGTCCGAGGCGCTGGAGGCTACACCCCTTTTGGCTGTCGAGGCTGGGCGAATGTGAGGACATAGAGGAGGAATGGCGGTTCTATTTTGATACCAACCGAGACACGGCCAGGATAGATCACGTATGGGAGGCCTTCAAGCTGCATGTCCGCTCCACTCTCTCACGGCGGATAGGCCGGTTGAAGAAAGCTTCCCTGACCCAACTGACACAAGCTACAGAGGCACTGGATGCGGTTACAGCTGACTTCAGTGCAAACCCTACTCAGGCTAAGGCGCAGTCGCTTAGGCATCACACCCGTGCGTTGGAGCACTTACAATACGAACACGCTAGGCGAAAGCTCTTCTTCACTAGGCAACGTGTATTCGAGCAGGGGGAGCGGGCGGGGCGGCTTCTGGCCTACCTGGCGCACCAGGACTCCAGACCTCCGGTGGTTGTCTCCTTAACTGATCACCGGGGAGTGGTGGTGTCTGATCCGCCAGTGGTGGCAGAGATGTTCCGGGAGTTTTACAAGACGACCTATGCCTCTCAGGTGGCTACTCCGAGATCAGAGACCAGGACCTATCTGGAGGGTATTTCTCTCCCTAGACTGTCACCAACACAGGTTGCGGATATGG
Organism: Lithobates pipiens; assembly: GCF_037356315.1. Classification (NCBI taxonomy): domain Eukaryota; kingdom Metazoa; phylum Chordata; class Amphibia; order Anura; family Ranidae; genus Lithobates; species Lithobates pipiens. The sequence continues at coordinate 73,782,227 of NW_027507790.1, forward strand.
ACGCCCCCCTAACCAGCGATGAGGTCGCATTGGCGATCTCGTCTCTGGCTTCTGCTAAGGCCCCCGGACAGGATGGTATACCCTTAGATTTCTATGCCCAATACTCCAATGTACTGGTTCCGGAACTGTTGAAATTGTACAAGCATATGTTTGACTCAGAAACGATTCCCGAGACGTTACGGCAGGCCACCATAGTTGTATTACCCAAGCCGGGCAAGGACCCCCTCCTTCCTGAGTCTTACCGTCCCATATCTCTACTTCAGACCGATATTAAAGTTCTAGCGAAAATTTTGGCCATCAGACTGAATACGATTATATTGTCCCTTGTGCACCCTGACCAAACAGGCTTCATGCCGGGGAAAAACACGGCCATGAATATTCGGCGTGTATACATGAATGTACAGGCGAGGCATGGCTCGGTGGGGTCGAGGGCGGTAGTGTCTTTGGACGCTGCCAAGGCCTTCGACTCCATTGAATGGGGTTATCTCTGGGAGTGCCTGGGGCGATTTGGATTTGGCCCCAAGTTTATAAAATGGGTTTCCTTGCTTTACTTTCGGCCGATGGCCAGGGTCGCGGTAAATGGCTGGGTATCGGATCCCTTCCCCGTGGGGCGAGGTACGCGTCAGGGGTGCCCGCTCTCCCCCCTTTTGTATGCCCTCGCGGCGGAACCCCCGGCGGCCAAGCTCCGACATCATCCGGGGATAGTTGGCCTCCGCAGTGGTACCCTGGTGGAGTCCGTGAGTATGTATGCGGATGATACCCTTTTGTTCCTTGAAAACGAGGGTCCTTCGTTGCGGAGTGCGCTGGAGGTGGTGGGGGAGTTCGGCAGACACTCGGGCTTGGCCATAAATTGGTCCAAGTCCCAGGTTTTACCATTGGATGTGTCGGTGCCAGACCGCTGTGCGGCCTCCCTTCCACTCGCCAGGGTCTCCCTAATTAAGTACCTGGGGATTTATATCACTAGAGAACCGCGGGAGTACCTATTACTTAATATCGAACCCCTCTTTTTATTTCTTAAAACACGTACCCAAGCCTGGTCCCGTCTCCCCCTTGGGGTGATGGGCAGGGTTAATTTGACTAAAATGATTCTACTCCCCAAGATTCTTTACGCGCTCTGGCATTCCCCGGTCCTGATCCCTCTCCGCTACTTCAAAACGATTGATAAAATTTTGAATACGTTTATTTGGGGCTCCTCTAGGCACAAGCTGGCGTGGACCACGCTTAAGAACCCATCGAACTCGGGAGGGGTGGCCCTCCCGGGCTTTCGGAGTTACTATTTGGCGGCACAGCTGTCACATTTCTATCACCTGCACAGATTGGATGGGACCAGATACCAGACATTGGTGGGTGGCGGAGAGGGCTTACACACTCATACCCCCCTGCAGATGCTCTTTCGAGCCGGGAGGGCGGGAGCTGCCCAGACCCCTATGCTGTCCTACCATAGGAAGATCTGGAAGTCGGCGTTGGGTGTTGTTGGAGCTGATTTTTTCCATTCGCACACCCCCCTGTGGTACAACACTGATTTGAAGGAATTACTAGCGGTCCCAGGGGCCGCACTATGGGCCGCTAGGGGCGTTATCTTTTTATACCAAGTCATGTCCCCCCTTGGCATTCGTGATTTTCCTACGTTACAGGCGGAATTTGACCTACCCCAATCCATGTATTTCCGGTATTTACAATTGCGACACGCACTTAGAGCCCAATTTGCTGACGGCCCCCCTAACGTTCAGACCTTGCCTTTGGTTGACCTGCTGCTTGGTGACACCTCGGCCCAGTTGATTTCCACATTCTACAATTTATTGAGGGCGAGGGAGTCGGCTCTGGTCTCGGAGAGGGCCAGGCTTAGATGGGAGGAGGATATGGGGCCACTGGAGGGGTCAGACTGGGAGGACTTGCTTGAAAATGTTAAACAGGTATCATTGAAAATCCCAGACCGCCTTACGCAACTATACGTAATTCATAGGTCGTACCTGACCCCTGTCAGGTTGGCGAAATTCCGGCCTGACCATAGTCTGGGGTGCCCCATGTGCTCATGCATCTCTGGAACCTTATACCACCTAGTGTGGTTGTGTCCTAAGATTCAGTCCTATTGGATACACATAATTAATTTTCTGCATGACCACATGGGGTCGCCCTTACAACTTGACCCGAAAGTATGTATACTGGGAATGTTCCCGGACGTGGCTATGGATACGTACCTTACTACATTCCTACAGTCTACCCTATTTACCGCTAGAAAGTTGATAGCGAAACATTGGATGCGACCTGCTCCTCCTCGGGTCCGGGACTGGATTATAGAAATTAATAATACATTACCGTATATACAATTGGTGTATAGTCATCGTGGTTGCCCTGCCAAGTACAATAAAGTGTGGGATAGATGGTTGAATGCAGTTGAGACTTGCGTCCGCTGATGCGGTGATGCATGGTACTCGTGTCTTGGGACAGTGGGGGGGGGGGTGGGGGGAAGCTCCCATGTTTGTACTATTCGGTTGTGTGGATTATCTCTCCTCACTGCGTTGGGGATGAACATATGCTGGTATTTGTTTACTTTACAAATTGTGTGGTTGCACCCACTAATTTTTTTTTCTGTAACATTTTTGCATGATTAATAAACCTGCGTTTGTTTAAAAAAAAAAAAATAGGTGGTTCCTGGCCCTACAAGAATTTAACTTTACAGTTAAGCATCGCCCTGGTGTTAAAATGGGGAATGTGGATGCTTTGTCTCGGATACATGCGTTTCTGACTGCTTGTGTTACAACCCCAAGGTTGAAACAAGAGGGGGGGTATGTGGCAGCACGCAGGTAAAGTCACCTGGTTGTATCCAGGATGGGAAATATGTGTGCCCTAGATTCAGGCTTTATGCAGACCTTTACAATTAGAGGGGAAGAGTTATTGAGCCCAGCTGAAGTAAGTGGGCTCATTAAGACCTCTACAAAAAACCCCAGCATGCTTAGGGAGATGCTCCATCCTGGAACCCGTTTTGTGTTGTATAGACTGGGGAGTGTGATATCTGTTCTGTGCGGTGAGTTAACGCCTGTGTGGCAAACCTCTACAACAGAGACAGGGACTGGTGCAGCACATGGCTGCACTCAGTTGTTAGACAGGGAATCTAAGTGTGTAGTTAGAGGTCAAGCTGACCAGGATTTATTTTCATGTTTTATTTTTGTTTGGCTGTTATATGTATCACTGCATGTAGCATAAATAAACCGCATCTTTTGTTTTTTGCACCTACAATGCTGTCTGCTGTGCCTGATTTTGTGTTGTGAACCCATCCAGGGGGTCACACACACCCGCTGCCAAGCTAACCCCTCACAATAGATATATCTATATATAACTATCTATATATATAACTATATATATAGATAGATATATTATATTCTGTTTCATCTGCCAAATACTGGCTAATGCTGTGACAATAATTTTGTGATCCATAGTTCCTGCCAAACAGCACATCCCGGTCCTTGATCTCAATTGCAATGGCAGCAGAACAGTGTGATTAAGATTGCTTCTTAACCTGTTGATGAAGTAGTAACAGCACAAGGAAGAGTTTATAAACCTGCTTGCTCTCTCACACTATAAAACGTGAATTTTATTGATCTATTCGGTTTTTCTCTGCCTAGAGCCAAGTGTTAATCTTCTAAAATTCAGGCATGAAAACCAAGTAAAACCAAATAAAACCAAGTAGTCCACTGTTATTTCTGCCAAGGAAACACTGCAGCCATGTTACAATTGAAAAGCTCACTCAGGGTTTTAATGCAGCCGCATTTAGGCCCCTTTCACACTGGGGCAGTTTTCAGGCATTACAGAGTAGCGCCTGAAAAAACCGGCCCCTTTCACTCCAGTGTGAAAGCCGGAGGGCTTTCACACTGGATCGGTGCACTGGCAGGACGGTGAAAAAAGTCCTGCTAGCCGCATCTTTGGAACAGTGAAGGAGCGGTGTATTCACTGCTCCTACCCTTTGAAATCAATGGGACAGTGCGGCAATACCGCCGGAAAAGCGCCGCTCCAGCGGCGCTTAGCGGGCGGTTTTAACCCTTTTTAAAACCACCCCGCTAGCGCCCACAGACCGCCACTAAAACGACGGTAAAGCGCTGCTAAAAATAGCGGCGCTTTACCCCTGACGGCCGCACCACCCCAGTGTGAAAGGGGCCTTAATGTGTCAGGGTGTTAGGGTATCATGGAGGACATCAGTCTCCTGTCACATGATTCAATGCTGTGCAACTTCCCTACCTGAAAACAACTTCTCAAAACCAGAAAACACACCCAGCTGCATTTTTTTAGATTCAGATTCAAGCTATCTAGGAAAGGTTAGCAGCAGCCATGGAGATTGGATTGCTGGGTAGCCAGATATAGCAGATGAGTTACAGGATGAACATTAGAGTAATTTAAGAGGTAAACTTTATTTTGCTGAATCAGTTAAAACGCAAGTTTTTTTCATAAATCATTTAAATGCACCTACTAATTATCAATTTTAAAATTGAATGCATACATTTCCTTCAGAGAAATGAACAATACTGTTGTTGAGTACTCAAAGCATCGCCTAGTCAAGCAATATGCCACAGCAGTACTTTAAAGCATGCAGCTGAAAAACAAAAACAGCTTAGATAACTAAAGATGCCTTCTTATTTCTGCAAGCTTAATGTGACATGCAAACAATACTAAAACAATTGTTAGTTCTGTGTTGGCAACTTGATTAAACACATTGCTTTTGGCATCTAACGGTTGTGTCTGCACTTGTCTTCTATGTTGACAGGGTTTATATTTCATAATTACAGCTTAGTTTACATACTGCAGATTGCAAAGGATGTTTGTAGATCTCCTTTATCTAACACCTTTTGCAAAGTGACTTGTTATTATAGACAGAGAAAGCAAGAAGAGAAAATCTATACAGACCACCAACTCAAATCCATAAAGTCAACTCAATATGTATATAAACATTGCATTGCGGTTTCTTTTTCTTCAAATGGCAGCTGGTTTTCTCATAAAAGCAATCTGATTGACTCATCAGCCACAGGATCGCTTTCCCCAAAAAAACTCCCGCCACCCGCTGGTGTTTCTCAGCTGTTTTCACAGGTGTGCCCAAGAAATTATCTGACGGTGCGGCCTGCAGTTTACAGAGGAAATGAGAGACTAGATCTTTTCTGATTGCCTCCATAGCCTTAGAGGACCGGAGTGACTTCATTTTTTTGATCTTTTGCTTTTAAAAGGTAAAAAGAGAGATTTGGGGTATTTTTGACCCTAGATCTCTCCATAAAGAGGACATGGCATCTTTATTTCTAATAGGAGTAAAAGTGATAAAAAAACTAAGGAACAGTGTAAAAATATATAAGAAAAAAAATGTAAGTTCCCCCTGCGTTCAGAGCGAACGCATTTCTAAATCGTGCACGCAATAACAGTGTTCGCACCACACATGTGAGGTATCAGTGCAAACATTAAAGTGAGAGCAATAATTCTAGTGCTGGACCTCCTCTGTAACTCTAAACAGGTAACCTGTAAAAAAAAATGTAAAGTGCCGCCTGTGGAGATTTTTAAGTACTGCAGTTTGCCGCCATTCTACAAGCCTGCACAATTTTAAAGCGTGACATGTTTGGTATGTATTTACTCAGCATATCATCACCTTTCATATTTTACAAAAAAATGTAGTATATACTGGGGGTCATTTACTATAGCGCCAATAAATGATCCTGCAGTCCTGGAAAATTAAGGCCAATTAAGACTTCAACTCTCAGAAACTGGGCGTAAATGCAAATGGAAAGCAGTGCTATCGCCGGCGAACATCCCAGTAAGATCACATATGCGGGAATAGTGGAAGTCAATGGGGCTCAAACCTGCAAAATCCATTCTCACTGAAGGCTTATATGCAAGTTTTTTGTCATAAAAAGTGTATGGGCACCTGGGTCCTGCCCCAGGGGACATGTATCAATAGGGAAAAAATGTTTTTTAAAAGCCCGCTTTTTCAGGAGAAGTAATTTTAATAATGCTTAAAGTGAAACAATAAAAATGAAAAATTCCTTTAAATATCGTACCTGGGGGTGTCCTTAGTATGCCTGTAAAGCAGCGCATCTTTCTTGCGTTTATCACTGTACCGCAGCAAAATTACATTTCTAAAGAAAAAAAAACGTCATTTAAAATTGCTTGCGGTTTTAATGTATTGCCGAGATAAAAATGGTTCCCCCACCAGTCCATACCAGGTCCTTCAAGTCTTGTATGGATATTAAGGGGAACTTCATGCCAAAATTGAAAAAAAATTGCGTGAACCTCCTTGGATGCTGCGATGTTGCGAATTATGTCACTTGAAGACCCTACCCCTTGTGACTTCACTGCTCAGGCATAATGGGTCAGTTATGTCACAAGGGCGGAGTCTCCAGCTGACTTCATCTTGCGGCCACCCTCAATAGTTTAATATGAAATGTGCGCTATGCAATCGGACAGATCAGCTGGCCACAGCATCTGAGGAGGTTTGCTGTTTTCATGTTCAGTGGGTCGCTGGCGGGATTGGAGGAGGAGGAGAAAGACCAGAGGATGAAGCGGGGGAAGAAAAAGCCGGAGGAAGATGCAGAAGACCAGAGGAAGAAGCAGAGGGAGATGGAGAAAGAAGCAGAGGAAAGAACAAGCCGGAGGAAGAAGCAGAAGACCGAAGGAAGACCAGAGGAAGAAGCTGGAGAAAGAAGAAGACATTTTTAATAAAGGAATTATCAAAAACTGGCTATTGTCTTTTGTCAAATTTCAGAGCTTTTTTTGGTGAATGGTTAGGGTTACATATTGGCGATACCAATTCACATAGGGGTGGCTGGCATCTGGGGGTCCCCTTTGTAAAGGGGCTTCCAGATTCTGATAAGCCCCCGACCTGCAGACCCCCACAACCACCGGGCAAGGGTGGTGGGGGTGGGGCCCTTGTCCCCATCAACATGGGGCCAAAGTGCTTTGGGGGAACCCCAAATCACCCTCCCCATGTTTAGGGCAAGCGGCCTGTTATGGTTCAGGAGGGGGGGCGTTCACTCGTCCCCCCCTTTCCTGGCCTGCCATGGCTGCTTGCTCGGATAAGGGTCTGGTATAGATTTTGGGGCAGACCCTCACACCAATTTGTTTTTACATTTTGACATGGACTTTCCATTAAAGTCCACACCAGATCCGAAGGGCCTGGTATGCACTGGGTGGGACCCTACGCCATTTTTTCCCTTGATTTTTGAATAGCTGGATTTTTGGAATTCCACACTGTAATATTATTGAATAATTAAATACCATTGCATGCACTTGAAGAGTTAAAATGACAGAATAAACCTTACGGATGTCATTTGCTAATTATGCTGTTGAGCACAATGTACATTTTCAGGAGGTGATACCATTGGTGAAATTCAAACCCATGGCTTGAACCTTGGAAGGCAGCAGGACATACCACTACACTATTGAGCTGAACACAATCATATGTAGAAAATACTATTACTAATGTTTGATTACTTTCATTCTTTACAGTAATGTTTTGCATTTGAGTCATTAATATAATGGTACCAACCATGCTCATGTGTCATTGGCTATTGGGTAGGGATAAGCTGAACACCCCGAATCGGTTCGCACCAGAACTTGCGAAAAGGCATGAAATTTGTGCGAAAACACGAACACCATTAAAGTCTATGGGACACGAACATGAAAAATCCAAAGTGCTCACTTTAAAGGCTTATATGCAAGTTATTGCCATAAAAAGTGTATGGGGACCCAAATCCTGGCCCAGGGACAATGTATCAATGGCAAAAAAACTTTTAAAAAGTAATTTTTTTCAGGAGCAGTGATTTTAATAATGCTTAATGTGAAACAGTAAAAATGAAATATTCCTTAAATATCGTGCCTGGGGGGTGTCCTTAGTATGCCTGTAAAGTAGCGCATCTTTCCCATGTTTAGAACAGTACCACAGCAAAATTTAATTTCTAAAGGAAAAAGTGTCTTTTAAAACTGCTTGTGGCTGGGGCGTGGCCAGAACGGCGTGTGAGAGGAAGTGTGTATTACAGCTCTGCTCCAACACAGTCAAATGATCCTCCCCCAGCAGTGATCTGATGGGGAATTATGGCTTTCCAGCTGGCTACCGACCCGTTCACCCTCCCGGCCCACCCACTTCACCCATGGGAAAGAAAATAAAAAGGAGGATTTCATGAACCTCGATATCCAAGATGGTGCCGCCACATCCCTGGCACAGCATGCGCTGAGGGGAACTGAGAAATCCGGAGAGGGGACCGGCAAAAGGACACAGAAAAATCAGGGTACGAAGTACCCGATAGACATTCTCTTTTATACCCAAAAGCTGGGGGGACACCAGGAACAGAGTTCAAGGGGGGGCACAGAGCCATCCCACATGGCAGCACAAGACATATCAGGATAGCCTGCAGTGAATACAAGATGGCAGGGAGAGCCTGAAAGCTCATCAGAGCAGCCCCATTACTTGCACACAGACACTGACATTGTGGACTCTGAACAACCAACTCTGGCTGAAATACTTAGGGCTGTGCATGTCTGCACGGCCTCAGTGAATACCCTTAAGGAGCAATTTGGTGGCCTAAGAGAGGACGTATCCTTGCTAAGGCAGGCTCTTCAAAAGATTAGAGAACGAATTACCTCAGTTTAAAGCAGGGTGAGTGTTATTGGAGACAAACTCCCGCCAGTTGCTCGAGAAGCCAATGTCGCCCACCAGCTGGGTAAGGACACTAATAACAGAGCTGACAACATGGAAAATTGCCTGAGTCACAACAATATTCGCATAGTGGGTCTACCGGAGAAAACAGAGGGGAGAGACACCACCTCCTTTGTGGAGGGTTGGCTGATCAAAATTTCCGGGAAAGATGCCTTTTGCCCATTTTTCACAGTTGAGAGGGCTCACCACACACCAGGTCACCCACCACAACCAGGTCCCCCCCATCCCCCGAGACCCATCCTGGCCTGTCTTTTACACTACAAAGACAGAGAAGCAGTACTGTGACATGCATGAGAGAAGGCCAATGTACAGGTGAATGGGGTTAGAGTGTCATTCTATCCAGACTTCTTTGCAGAAGTGCAGAGACACTGGGCCAAGTTTTCCAATGTAAAGAGGCATCTGTGGTCTCTGCAACTACCCTATGCCATACTGTACCCCGCTAAGCTGAGAGTCACAGCTAACCGACAGGCACACTTCTTTGAAACTGCCCAAGATGTGGCCTTGGGGCTGGACCGAAATGAACCCACCCTATGCCACCGTGGAAGAGATGAGGAAGGAGATTGATATGATTGATATACCTACAACTGAGGTGCCTGATCTCAGGCCTCATGGATATCCATATAAGAGCCATAAGGAAAGCTCATTTGATGTTCCTTTTTGCCCTTTTTTTGTTTCTTTTTCCTGTTTCTGGTTTTACACATATCTGATTCTTAGGGCTCTTTTTTCTCTTTTTTTATCCTATGACACAAAGACCACACATAATGGGAAAATTGATGCTTTGTTCTGCTGAGAGACATAATACTACCACATGTACCATGAGTTATCTTGTGAAGTTGGCAAGAAAAAATGTGATCTATCTGTGTGAGATGTAGAGAAAAAATACCATATTTGTTTCTGTTTCAAGTTAAAGTACAATGGTCTGTCCTGTTGATGGCTTGGGTTTATGTTTTTTTATACTTACTTTTACTTCTACCGCAGGCTACATATGGAGGACACTGGATCCTGGCACTGTTTCTCCGTGAACCTTGACACGCTTGAGTCAGAGGGCATAGGGTTCATGCTTGAAACCCCTAGCTGAAGCTTGCTCCAGCTGACACTGGTCTCATACAGCCTCCCCGAGAGGGAGATCCCCAAATCTATTCAGCCCTATGTGCCTAGACCTGAAACAAAGATTTCCGGATGTTGTATCGAGACTATGCTCCCCACTATGTTCATGTATAATTGCTCCCAATGCAGACTTACCGGTAATATCCTGGAATGTTAGGGGTTTAGGCTCACCACTTAAACGCATGATGATTTCCACTTGTCTTAAAAAATATCATCCAATGATTTTGTGTATGCAAGAAACGTATTTGACTACTGAGACCTGGATTTGCCTTAGATATGCTTGGGTTGGGCAGGCGTACCATTTCACGCACACCTCTTATTCTAGGGGGGTGAGTGTGATGATACACAGATCCGTGGACTTCCAAGAGTTTGATGCATGTATAAATTCTGAGGGCAGGTATATTTTTGTGCATTGTTGTGTTGGGAGGTTGAAATGTATCCTGGCATGTATATGTATTCCTCCTCCGTTTACAGTGACAGTACTCTGACTTTTGCTGTCTTATTTGGAGAGCCGACAGGATCTGCCATTGCTGGTAGTGGGAGACTTCAACTGCTGGTTGAGTCCCTCCATGGGCAGACACCTGGGTTCAGGTGTTTCTGTCCCATCGAGAGACTCTCTATTGCTACGCCTGCTTAACGATGTTGGTTGGGTAGATATATGGAGACATAGGATCCCTTTAGACAAACAGTTTTCATGCTTTTCCAAAAAGCACAGAACACTATCCAGAGATTACCTGGCAGTAGGTAACCCAGCAGTGTGTCGGATCATTCACATATGATGATTAGTCTAATTATATCCCCACTGTCCAGGCTACCTAGGGCACCCTGGAAATTCTACACATTCTGGCTGCCGCTATTTTTGTCTCATGAAGAGATGCAGTGGAGCATGAGGGAATTTCTTGATGGCCGGTATTTTGCAGACTCCCCTTGACACAATGGGGCACCTTTAAGGCCTATTTGAGGGGACTGCTTATCTCGGAAATTGTTAAAGTAAAGAAAAACTAATTTTGGCAGAGAGAGGAGTTGGAGAAGCAGGTGCAAGAGATTATATGTATTCAAACCCCTACTGACTCGGCCAGGGAGTCATGGCAGTCGGCTCAATCTGCCTATGGGCGGCTGCTATCCTCCAAGGCGGAGAAAAAGCTATTTTTCTCCAAGCTAGCATTATAGAGGAAGAGGAGAGCACAGGACACCTTTTGGCTAGGATAGCTAACTCGCAGCAGCGCTTCCCCACTATCGGAGCCATTAGAACTCCTGAGAACAAGCTAGTGAGCTCCCCTGACCAAATTCTGCAGGAATTAGCCAGGTTCTATGAAAACCTGTATCTTCCCACTGGTAAATACACACCCAGAGGAACTAAGGCTGGATTCACACCTATGCAGTCTTAGTGCTTTTTGCATTTTGCAGATTTGCACTACAGAACATGTTCCATAGGAAACCATGTTAAACTTACTGTAGTGCAAATCTGCAAAATGCAAAAAGCACTAAAACTGCATAGGTGTGAATTCAGCCTAACAGAGTACCTACAGTGGGTGCTGCCCATATTGTGTCAATCTTGCCGCTGTTAGTTTTATGTGAACTAGTACCATGGGAAACCATGTTAAATAGACTGTAGAATGTTTCTGCAAACTGCAAAATGCACTAAAAAATGCATAGGTGTGAACCGAGGATCAGGGCCAATTCACACTGGAGCGATGAGGGAACCCTGCAAATCCAGTTTGTGTTTCTGCATCTCATGCAGCTCGCAGGCAGTTCACACTGCCATATCCGAACTGCTGGGAGTGTCAGTAGAAAGCTAATGACACCCCGAAATCAGTTTGCATATGGCAGAGCAAACTGCAAATTCAGACAACACCCATGCGATCCGATTCTGCTGCGGACCAAAAAAGAATTTGGTTCAAATTCAACCATACAATCTGTATGGCTGAGTTTGCATCACACAGACATCACATCTGATTTGCAGTGTGGGGCAAATCACATCCAATGTTGGACAGCACAGCAGTGTGAACCTGCCCTAAGGCCCCTTTCACACTTGTGCAACTTGTCCTGCGACTCCTGCATCCATAGACCTCAAGATTACACTGGTATTGCTTCAAATCACAAAAAAAATCACTGCAAAATCACGGTACTTTCAGATCACACAAGTGTGAAAGGGGTCTTATGGACCTCATGTTGTATGAAAAGTCGGCCAAGTGTGAAAGGAATCTAATGAGATTCATTGAAAACACCTTTGAATTAGGCCACTTGTGCGACCAATGCCCCTGTAATCTTGTGATATATGGACCTCAAGTCATATTAAAGTCAAACCAAAGTAGCGCAGGGACGAATTTGACCCACTTGCAGGATGCACAAGTGAGAATAGAGCCTAATTCACAAAAGGTATAATCCATGAATCTCATTCACACTTTTGTGACCTGAAAACCACACTATTTTGTTGCCACTTTGCTGTTGAAACTTGGCCCCAACTTCTGGGAATGCCTGTGTAATATTGCGTCCAAAGGTACCTCAAGTCACATGAAAGTCACACCAAAGCAGTACAGGGTCTATTTTGAAGTTGTTGCAACTTGAAGTAGCACAGATATTTACGGTAATAATTGAGAATCATGCAACTCGGAGGTCCAAATTTGCTGGAAAATTCACCCAACTGTGAAACAAGTCATATATATTTTAATAGAAAGGAGCTCTCATTTATATCTGCATAGTCCTTACTGATTTATATCAGCAGAACAAATGCAGGAAGTGATGTGTGCACATGGGCCATAACCAAATGTGTGGTGATGCCAAACAAATCAATGAACCACACCAAATATAACTACCACATCCACCCCCACACTGAGTAAGCACAAGTACATATCCTACACTTACCCGGCAAATGAGCAGCACCTCCTCTTTGCTAAAGAGAGACCTCGCCATGTCCACCTATATGGAGATCCTGACCAGCACAGGAACTTCCAGGTGATTACAATGACTCATTTCCGGGTCAGAAGGTGAAACCACGCTCTTTTGATCACAACCACGATTAGAATTTTTCTTATTTTCATTTATTTGCAGATATACAGATTCCCATTTCTACATATGACAATATTTGAAGTTAAACTTAAGGGAGTTCGATAAGAAATCATGTCCCTAGGATAGCAGCAGGGGAATTACAAAGACAAAGGCCCTGTTTGAGCCCTGGTTTACACTGACAGCGGGACAAAATTGTGCGAGTTTAGCTGAACTCACAATTTCATTCCCGCATGTCAATCCCGACTGTGGGGGGATTTCAGAGACATCTGTGCAAGTTTATGCACTGATGTCAATAAAAATCGCACCCGAAAGTCAGCAAAAATTAGTACAGAAACTACTTTTGGAAATTACAATGCCGCACCAATTAAGAGCGGTGCAATTGCCTCTGATTTGGCATGTCAAATCGCACCAAAGTGAACCAGGGCTGACACGTACAACACTGCCTATATCCACCAGCTGAATTCATTACCTGCAATTCTCCAAACTGTTATATATAAAGATTCCACCTTTATCATTTACTTGCAGGTGTGCTGAAGAGATTCATTTTTTTAGTGCACAAATACATATAGAAATTATAAGATATAAAAGAAAGCTATTGCACTTCCCCAAAACCACCACCCTCAAAACGAATTAGAAAGAAGAAATAAAAGAGAAAAAAAACAACAAACAAGCTCAATAATGTACTTTTATTTAGCCAGCAGAAACAAAATTATGTACATTCATTTACTAGCTTCAAAAAATATTCTACAGGATATATGGTGCTACATTTAGAAAAACAGTTTGCAATTGGGTTTTAAGGGTCCTGTTAATAGGCACGTACAATCTAAAATTTGTCTAAACCTTAGAGTGGACACAGCTTTACTTTCAGTGTATAACGGGTAGCATTTCATTGTACAACTACTCAGCCACCAGGCCACATCATTTTTATCTGCAAGATTATAGAAACATACTTAACAATAATTATTCTTATAAAGCATTACAACATGATATTAAAAAAGGCACATATTCAAACTATAACACACATCACCAGCCCATAATCCACACACATACATTGGTGAGCATGTTCTGCTGTAAGCTGCATTTCTGCATGCATGTTTCAGCAAGGAAATCAAGGCGTATAAGGTCAGCAGTAGAGATGGCCTTGCAGTTCGCCCAGCAGTCGGTTCACGGCGAACTTTGCTCGTTCGCGATTCGCCAAACCGGCGTACTTATGGCGCTGTTCGCGGCAGCCATATTAGTTTACATTGTGAAGAACTTTGACTCATGACACATCCATCATGGGGTACAGGACAGCTAATTGAGACATTTCAGCACATGGACATGCCCCCTACCTTTTAAATAAACCTGATCTGGCGGCCATTTTACATTCTGTCTTTTGTCTGTGTAGGGAAAGGACGCTGTGTGGAGCAGGGACAGTCAGTCTGTAATCACTAACTGTTACTATTATGTCCACAAAAGTCCTTTTAGGACTGGTATAGGTGTACAGTATATGGGGCTGTAATTGTAATATACTTATAATATACTTTCTTTCAAATATAGAAAGCATATTATATTGCACTGCAGTGCTGACCGATTCTGCAGCTGTCTTTTCTCAGTGTAGGGATAGAGTTTTCTGTTTGGAGCAGGGATAGTATTTAATTCACAAGCTAGCTACTATTAGGTCCACAAACGTCCTTTTAAGGACTGGTATAGGTGTACTATTTGGTGTGCAGTATATAGGGGTGTAATACACTTATAATATACTTTCTTTCAAATATAGAAAGCATATTATAGTGCACTGCAGTGCTGACCGATTCTGCAGCTGTCTTTTCTCAGTGTAGGGATAGAGTATGCTGTTTGGAGCAGGGACAGTCTGTAATTCACTAGCTAGCTACTATTAGGTCCACAAACATCCTTTTAAGGACTGGTATAGGTGTACTATTTGGTTTGCAGTATATAGGGGTGTAATACACGTATCAAATACTTTCAAATATAGAAAGCATAGTATAGTGCATTTCTACTGTGCAGCATTGTGACTGCTGAGTGGTTCTGCAGCGATACTACAAAGAGTGAAAATTGCAATTAGAAAAAAGTATTATAACTGGTGTGATAGACCAGTGGCCCCCCCAAAACAACAGATTGAAGTGGGGTGTTATATACCTTCTTCCACATATACTGCACTTCTCTAGAGACTTTTGTCACAGGGTCATTTAAAAAATGACAGGCAGAGGAAGAGGCAGGCCCTTCCACAGGGGTGGTAGGGGTAGGGCAGGAGCAACAGGCTTGAGCCAAAGTGGGAAACTGCAGAAGACTTGGTTGAGTGGCTCACTCAGCCTTACTCTTCCGCACCCTCCTCATCCTCTCGATCTGCACCCTCTTCACTCTCTGCTGTGTGCACCCCCAAAGACACTACCACCACCACCACCACCATATACCTTCCGCTTGAGTCACAGGAATTATTTTCTGATCCATCACAAGACATTTTCGATGTGCAGCCATTCTTGGCATTGGATCAGAAAGAGGAGGTAGCAACAACCACCACTCAGCAGTCGGACGACAGTACCCAGATCAGCCCAAGGAGGTTGGTCCCCGCTGTTGCTGCCTACTCTGAGATCTCTAATTATAGCAGTGGGGAAGGTGACGTTGATGATGATGTGTCTAGTGATGTCACATGGGTGCCCACAAGAGAGGAAGAGGAGGGGAGTTCAGAGGGAGATATGGACCAGCAGATAGGGAGGAGAAGCAGGCGGAACTTACATTACAGGAGGGACAAAGCAGGCTGCTAATGTATCAGGAGCGAGGCATCAACCATGTACGGTCACATCTGGCGCTCCCAGGTACGCCGGCACATGGCTCCGCAGTGTAGGCTTTTTTTAACATGTACACTGTTGACAATAGTGTTGCCATCTGCAGCCTTTGCAGTCAACGCATAAGTATCGGTAAGCCCAACACTCACCTAGGGATGAGTCCTTAAGAAGGCACATGAGCTGCCATCACTAAGCCCAGTGGGAACAACGGAACCCACAAAGCCAAACTCCAGGCTCTCGCCATCCAACCTCTTCTACTTCTCCTTCTCCTCTCTCCTCAGAATTGTCCTCCACTCCACCTTCCATCATGCCGTCCTCACGTTTTTCTGGAAAAAGGCAGGCTTCCGTGGGCCACATGTTCGAGTGTAAAAAAATGATGACGCCGCATAACCCTCTTGCCCAAAGGTTGACCGCTGGCTTGTCAGAACTGATAGCCCGCCAACTACTGCCATATAAACTGGTGGACTCTGAGGCCTTTCGAAAATTTATGGCCATTGGAACACCACAATGGAAGGTCACAGGAAGGAAGTATTTCTCACAGAAGGGCATCCCAGAGCTATATGGCTATCTTCAGCGGCAAGTGAATGTATCTCTGGCACACAGTGTTGGTGCCAAGATACAGACACGTGGTCTAGTAAACACGGGCAGGGAAGGTATATAACTTTTACTGCCCACTGGGTGAACCTTCTGACGGCTGTCAAGCATGTAACCCTTGGTACCCGTGTAGATTTGGTTTTACCGCCACGGATTGCATGCAGGCCTGCCTCTTCTTCTCCTCCCCCTACTCCATCCTCCCTCTCCTCCTCGGCTGACTCCTTCTTTTCCGCTGCTAGCGTCTCTTCCGCTGTGCCGCCCAGAACCTATTCGACATGCCAGGTGAGAAGTTGCCATGCTGTGCTGCGTCTGTTGTGCCTGGAAGCCAAGAGCCACACTGGCCATGCACTCCTTTCAGCTTTGCGTTCACAGGCAGATCAGTGGCTAACACCGCTCAATTTGACAGTTGGTAAAGTGGTGTGTGACAATAGTGCCAATCTGCTTAGCGCATTGGAACAGGGCAAAATTACACATGCATGGCACATGTCTTAAACTTGGTCGTGCAGCGATTCATTGTCAAATACCCTGGGGTCCAGGACATCTTGCGGCAGGCAAGGAAAATCTCGGGCCATTTCAGAAGATCTTACACGACCATGGCTCGCCTTGCTGACATTCAGTGGTGACACAATCTGCCGGTCAGATGCCTTTTTTGTGATTGCCCGACGTGATGGAACTCAACCTTCTATATGCTTGATAGGCTGCTCCAGCAGAAACATGCAGTCAATGACTACCTGTACGAACTCTGCGGCAGAACAGGTTCTGGGGAGCCTGTTTTTTTTTTCACCGCCAGTGGCTGCTCATGTGCGATACATGCAGACTTCTGTGGCCATTTGATGAGATCACCAAACTGGTCAGTCGCAGCCATGGCACCATCAGTAACATCGTACCTTACGCTTCCTTTATGGAGCGTGCATTGTGTCGTGTCATTGATCAAGCCGCGGAGGAACAGGAGCAGAAGATGAGGAAGTCGCAATGCTGGATGAATTCCCGGGGGGTTACTCTATCTTAGACAAGTCAACAACAGGAGTCTGAAGAGGAGTCAGAGGAGGATGGTGTCGGGGCGGATGAGGAGGAGCAAGAAGAGCATGCTTTAAACCTTTCTGGGATCCCTTTTGTTGTCCGTGGATGGGGAGAGGAGAACAAGGAGGACGACATTATCCTGGATGATGAGCAGGAGCCAGGCCACCACACTGCTTCCAGTTTAGTGTAAATGGGGGCTTTCATGCTCCAGTGTTTTAACAGGGACCCCCGTATAAAAAGCATAAAGGTCAAGGACCAGTACTGGGTGGCAACGTACTTAGACCCCCGGTACAAACACAAAATGGTGGAAATGTTACCACCATCACAGAGGGCTGTCAGAATGGAGCACTTCCAGGCCTTACTTAGAGAAATTCTGCATTCTGCTTTTGTGTGCGCTGGCAGAGGAATTCCCACTCCCAGAGAAAGAGTGGTACCAATCCAACAGTGTCTGCAAGAAGAGGGCGGTTTGAAGATGTGTTGGTCACTTCTGATATGAGATCATTCTTTTAGCCGACCCATCAACAGGTGTCATTCGGAACCAGCATCAGAGAACGCCTAGACCAACAGGTGTCCGACTAAATCGGGTTAATGGCCAATGTGGATGCTCTGAGAAGTGATGAACCCCTGGACTACTGGGTGGGCAGGCTTGACCTCTGGCCAGAGCTTGCACAATTTGCAATGGAACTGTTAGCTTGCCCCTCGTCCAGTGTCCTGTCCAAAAGGACGTTCAGCCCAGCAGGGGGGACCGTGACCGATAAGCGTACTCGCCTAACTCACTACAGTGTTGACTATCTCGGAGGAATTCAACACATGTGAGCAGTAGACCATGTATATGCATAACTCTATAATCTAGCACACGGACCTTTTTCTACCTTTGGCTCACTTGTACAAAAAAAGCAAACTGTACTATATGATCGTACCCTCCTGTTTGAAGAGGTTGAGCGGTGTCATATTTTTGGGTCCTGCAGTGAATTGCTGATGTTAGTGCTGGTGTCAGTGCTCTCTGTCTCGGTGCTGGTGTCAGTGCTCTCTATCTCGGTTTCGAGAACATTTGGGCACGTTCGCGGATTGCGTTCGCGAAACTTCCCGTCGGAAGTTCGTCCATCACTAGTCAGCAGATGCTCTCAAACCATGAATGCATGGTCAGACAGGAACAATACACACACAACATTGACAGCATGGCCACATAAAGCCACTTTTGATGGAAAAAATGCATGCAAAATGGAATTTCAGCAAACAGCCCTAGTTGGGCATTTGTCAATATGCACAATATTATTCCTTCTCCCGCACATTATTTTTTTGGCAATTCAGTAAATGGACAACAGCACCCATATTCTATCAGTAATTAGTGACTGCGTTCTCCACATCATATGACCAAACAAATTAATAATACAGAGCACATCTTAATAATCATGCAAATATATCAAAAGACATTCCACTTATCCCTCTTCCAATATCTCCCAGCTTCTTCCTCCCCATCCTTTTCACATCAAAAAGATAAACAATATACATCCTATCCAAAAATAACCTCACTGCATCTTCTACAGAAATGAACCTCTTCCTTCCTACCTATATATTCCTAACATCCCACATTATTTCCTTGTAGACAACAGAAAAGCACCACTCCTTCCTAGCTGCATTTTTCTCCAATCTCCACAAACCCAGAACCACCATTTCCTCTCTTACAAAAAACACTCCCACCACCTCCCCCAGGAAGCTCTTCAACTTTCCCAGCACTTCTTCAGTGAAGACACAGTTTCAAAACACACGGAACACATCCTCCACTCCCCCACAGCCCTCCCTTGGACACAACTCCAATCTTACCAAATCCCTACTTTTCAGAAAACTCATGGTCATCAGACACCCCATAAAGGTCATCCAGGATATATCCCTTTGGTGGTTAATCACTCCTCTTCTGCTCATACTCTTCCAAATTTGCAAACTTTCCTTCTCTCTTAAGTATTGTATCCCATTCGGAAAAATCTCCCCGGCAATCCAAGCTTTAAGTTTCGTTTTATCACCAACCTCCCTCCCTAGACCCCCCAACCGATTGGAAACATTCCGTCAGAATCTCCGACCGTGTGTACAAGGGCTAAGACTGAGATGCCATCACAGTTCATGTGTGTATAAAGGCAGACGGCACAGTACTTAGGACAATATATTGTATATTGCTTGCGACACTGAGCATGGCTATGGACTTAGGGATGGTTAACACCACAGAGATGCAGACAGCATGTGTGAGGCTAAATGTGTAGCAATTCCATCTAGCAGCACTGGGGTTGCTGGGTCAATTCCCCAACATCCTAATGCTTGTGTTGAAGTTTATATGTTATCCCTGTGTGGGTTTCTCACCACAATCCAAAGACATGCTGGCATTTTATTTGTCTCCTGTCGAAATAGTCTCTAATGTAAGAAAATGTGTTTTGGAATTTAGATTGGAAGCTAATTTCAGCCAGGGACTGATGTTAATGTTTGTTAGCACTAATCATGCCCAGGGTCTTGGACATTTAAAATTGTTGGGTTTGCACTGCACAGGTACATATGCTTATTGTATCACATTCGAAAAAATCTCCCCGGCAATCCAAGCTTTAAGTTTCTTTTTTTCACCAACCTCCCTCCCTAGACCCCCAACCTCCATCCTTCCCAGATCTTGGTTAAGACCAAAAAATACTGAGGAACGACCCATGGCTGTGGCTTCTTCAGGGCCCACCTGTAGAGTCCTCATTTTGTAAACAATCTTCCTCCAAGGTACTGCATCATCTCCTTCCCAATTCCGTTACCTCTTAGGGTCCTTATCAATGTCACCCAGTAATGCAGCATCAAAAATTCCCCAATCTTTGGAAGTCCGAAGCCACCTTTGGCCCTTGGTTTAATAATCTTTTCTCTTGCACACTTCTCCATCCTCCCTCCCAAAAGAACAAGAACAGTAGCCTCATCATCTTCCTCACCCAACCATCAGGAAGCAGGAAGACAACAGAGACATACAACATAATCGGAAGGATCATTGACTTGATGATCAACACTTTCTTGGTGCAGGACAATTCACACATCCGCCACATAGACAACTTTTCCTCCACATGCTCAGTCACCCTCTGAAAACTGCAGCTCCCTTTCAACTCCCAGTCAAAACACACACCCAACACTTCCATCCTCTCCACCTTCTGACTCCGTCCCTCATTCACCTCTACCTCATGGCCCACTATACACACCTGACACTTACTCCAATTCACACTCATCCCAGACACACTGTAGAACAGACTCATCTGCAATCTTCCACGCCGCACATCAGATATTCCACCAGCCACCAACACATCATTTATGTACCCCAACACTTCCACACTCCTTCCACCACTGCCAGGCATAAACACACCCTTGAATGCCTTGTCCTTCACTGCACTCAGTAATGGCTCCATCATGCAGATGAAAATCAAAGGGAACAGGGGGCACCCCTGCCTAACACCAGACATCACAGGGATACTCCCCTCTAGGGTACCGTTGACCAAAACATGACTTGAGACACCTATGTATAGTCCTCTGATATCCTTCATCAGTTGCTCCAAAAACCCTAGGACCTCCAGAATCTGAAACAGAAACTGATGGGAGACTTTGTCGTAGGCCTGTTCAAGGCCAATCAACTCTAGAAGGCACAGCAAGTTGTTAGATTGCGCGTAGTATACGACATCCCTCAGGAATGATAGATTGGCGGAAATCCACCAAACAGGAACCGCACACACCTGCTGCTTCCCAATCACTTTGCCAATCACAAGCTTGACTCAATCGGCAATCAACCTTGCCACAATCTTGTAGTCAACATTCAACAGTGTAATTGGCCACCAATTCCGAATGTCGCTCTTGTCGCCATTTTTATAGATGAGGGTAATCACCCCCTCCCTTAAGGACTTTGGCATCTCCCCCACTTCAAACACCAGCCTCACAAACTCACACACCTCATTCTTCATCACCTCCCACACTTTACAAAAGAACTCAACCTATCCTTCCCTGGCGTCTTATTCTGGTTCATCCCATCTATCACTCACCTCACTTCCTCCTCAGACACAACCACACATATACCAAACCTATCCTCCTCAGACAATCTTACATCCACTTTCTCGCAATACTCTCACATCTCCGCAGCACTTACTCCATTTGCAAACAAATCTGTATAAAACTCACTCACCGCCTCCACCACCTTCTCACCATTCACCTCCTGTCCCTGCACCATCACCGATTTCATCACATTGCGTCCCCTCAAGAGCTTCTTGAAGAAGAACCGCTAATATGTCTCCCCTTCCTTCACTTTAGCTTGGAAGATTAGCTTCTTCCCTCTCCCAAGCTTTCTTTATCTCCTCCCAAAGCTTTTCAATCTCCTCTTCTAACTCCCAGCCACCTGCCTTAATTTAAGCAGGAGTCTCAACCTACTCTGGAGAGCCCTCCCTTCTTGTTTCTCTTTCCTTGCCTTCTTTACACCTGTTTGAAGAAAGAAGAGCTTGATTCGCTCCTTCAGCCAGTCCCACCACTCGAAAAAGGATTCAAAATCCACCTTTCTTCCCAACCACACTTTGTATTGCAGAGCAAACTTATCAAAAAGCCTTTGGTCTTCCAGTAGCAGATTACTTCATTTCCAGATTCCTCTCCCAGTTTTGACATCTTGATCAAAAATAAATGTTCCCACCAAAACCTGGTGGTCGGAGAAAGACACCTTCCATTGCTTCCACTCTGCAACCTTCAGTGCCCTGGAACCGAAAATAAAGTTAATTCAGGATTTCACGCTTCCCTTATCTGAAAAAAGTTGCTGGGGCTTTAGCATTTTCATAGTAGCAAACTGCTCCATATTGCAAAAATCCTGCAAAATTACATTAAAAGCTGTGCTGGTGACATCGGTCCAGCTTTCACCTTGGCCTACTCTATCCTCAGCAATCCTAATAAGATTAAAGTCTCTAGCAACAATGGTCTTTCCTCTCCCCACAAGGTGGAGACTCAACATTTCCAACAAATCCATCCTGGCAGTTTTTCGCACTAGTGCATACACACATACCCACTTAAAGGATTCTTCCAGGTAGGTAAACATTACACTCAGAACTCTTCTTATCACCACTTCATCCCATAATTCAACTTTAATTTCTGTGTTTTTAAAGAGCACCCCCACCCCTTCACTTTTATTTTCCACAGCACAAGACACTCAATCTTAGTCAACTCAGACAAAACAGCTGCACGATGATAGACAGATCCAATCGAACGCACATTCACACTACATATAGACAAAGCCATGAGAAGGATCAAAAAAATCCTGCAGAAAACACTAAACCCCTCCATCGGGAAGCTCTTTTTCACTTCCATTGCCTGTACCTTTTACAAGAGGATCAACTGATTCAATTTCCAAAAAATGCATGGCAGGAGAACTTACCAAGCTCAATGGTGATGTTGCTCCACTTGAATCATCTGACACTTGTGAATCCATACTTAAACTTGGCAGTACACACCTGCCACCACCTGGGCTTGAACCCCAATATAAGTCCCATTTAGACTTTTTTCACTGTGCCTCACTCCCCTGCTCCACCTCAGGCCCTGGTCTGGGAGAGGCAGTTAAAAGGTCCTTCCTCCTCACCTCCATATCCTCAGTCCACTCACCAACCTCCTCATATACACATTGACTCTCCTGCCCTGCCTGTTTTATGAAAGCGATCAACTCTTCACACAATCCACCCACCTCCCTCCCTCCATGTCTTCATCGACCAGAGCTTCTTCTGCCTCACCAACCTGCATCTCATTATCCCCCTCCTCTGTCAGATTAATGTTCACTCCACTTTTACCCATACTCCGTTGCAGTTCCTGTCCGACACCTTTCTTGGAGCTACTAGGGGGGTTTTCAGTCCCTGGGGGGGTTGGTACCTTTCCACCTTCCGTGCGGGCCACCTTCTCACCCCCTTCATCCGCTTGCTCAGTCGCTTGCTCAGTCTCCTGCTCCTCTGGTTCTCGGCTCTGCACAGCCTCCGCATACGAGAACATCTTCCTCTCCACTATTTTCGAACAGTTTTGCCGCGTACACACGTAGCCGACTATCCAGCGGACTAAGTCTGGCGGACTTCCCGCCGGACTGTCTGTCTGGCTTTCCGAACGGGCTACTTGCCCACACACGGCACTTTTTCAGCGGACTAATATGGCGTACTAAGTCCGCCGTACTATCCGCCGTACTTTTGAAATGAACGGACTCGCCCACACACGCGGAGGAAAGTCCGCTCATTACGAGCGCGTCTCCAGGTAGGCAGGGCCTGCGAAGGATACGTTGCTGGCCCCGCCACCTGGTATGGACTTAAAGGGGAACCCCAACGCCGAAAAAAAATCGGCGTGGGGGTCCCCCCAGGTCCACATCAGACCCTTGTCCGAGCACGCTACCCGGCCGGCCAGGAAAGGGGGGGATGAGCGAGCACCCCCCCTGAGCCGTACCAGACCGCGTGCCCTCAACATGGGGGTGCCTTGGAGGAAGGGGGGGCCGCGCCCCAAAGCACCTTGTCCCCATGTTGATGAGGACAAGGGCCTCTTCTCGACAACCCTGGCCGTTGGTTGTCGGGGTCTGCGGGCGGGGGGCTTATCGGAATCCGGGAGCCCCCTTTAATAAGGGGGCCCCCGGATACCGGCCCCCCACCCTATGTGAATGAGTATGGGGTACAATGTACCCCCTACCCATTCACCTGTGAAAAAAAGTACAAAAAAAAACACAACACAGGGTAAAAATAGTTTATTGCACAGCTCCGGGGGTCTTCAGTCTTCGAGGGTCTTCTCACCGGACTCCTCCGCTATCTTCTTCTAGCTCTTTTACTAGCGGAGGAGCCCGGCTTTCTTCCTCGCCGCCGCCCTCTTCTTCCGACTTCGGGGGTCTTGTCCCCCTCTTCGGTTCTTCTGCCGGGCCACCGCGCCTTCTTATAGCTCTTTTACAGGCGGTGGCCTGGTCTTCTGTCGCCGCTGTCGTCGCTGTTGTCGTCGCCGCCTTCTGTTCTTCTCTTCTTCTCTTAAGATGTTGCCTCGTCGCATCCTCCACTCACAATGGCTCCGACGTGACGTGCGGCGACTTATATAGGGACATCACCGGATGATGTCCCCGCCCATTATGGTGTCACAGTCCCAGAGGATGCTGGGACTGTGACATCATAATAGGCGGGGACATCAACCGGCGATGTCCCTATATAAGTCGCCGCGCGCCCGGTCCCCGTCATTGTGAGCGGAGGGAGCGACGAGTCAACATCTGAAGAGAAAAAGAGAAGAACAGAAGGTGGCGACAATGACAGCGGCGACAGAAGACCGGGCCCCTGCCTGTAAAAGAGCTATAAGAAGGCGCGGTGGCCCGGCAGAAGAACCGAAGAGGGGGAAAGACCCCCGAAGTCAGAAGAAGAGGGCGGCGGCGAGGAAGAAAGCCGGGCTCCTCCGCTAGTAAAAGAGCTAGAAGAAGATAACGGAGGAGTCCGGCGAGAAGACCCCCGAAGACTGAAGACCCGCGGAGCTGTGCAATAAACTATTTTTACCCTGTGTTGTGTTTTTTTTTGGTACCTTTTTTCACAGGTGAATGGGTAGGGGTACATTGTACCCCATACTCATTCACATAGGGTGGGGGGCCGGCATCCGGGGGCCCCCTTATTAAAGGGGGCTCCCGGATTCCGATAAGCCCCCCTGCAGACCCTGGCAACCAACGGCCAGGGTTGTCGGGAAGAGGCCCTTGTCCTCATCAACATGGGGACAAGGTGCTTTGGGGTGGGGGGGTCGCGCGGCTCCCCTTCCCCCAAGGCACCCCCCATGTTGAGGGCACGCGGCCTGGTACGGCTCAGGAGGGGGGGGCGCTCGCTCGTCCCCCCCTTTCCTGGCCGGCCGGGTAGCGTGCTCGGACAAGGGTCTGATGTGGACCTGGGGGGGCCCCCACGCCAATTTTTTTCGGTGTTGGGGTTCCCCTTTAAGTCCATACCAGGTGGCGGGGCCAGCGACGTCTCCTTCGCGGGCCCCGCCTACCAGGAGACCCGTTCGAAATGAGCGGACTTTTCTCCGGGCGGGAAAAGTCCGCACATTTCAAAAGTACGGTGGACTGGCCAGATTGTCCGCTGAAATGCAAGTCCGGTGGGAAGATTGGAGTGAAAAACTACTTTCTAAGTCCGCCGTACTTTCGGGTAAAAAAGTATGCCGGAGGCTACACACGGGGGGATTGTCCGGCGGACTTGAGTTTGCCGGACTTTTCCACCCGATTGTTTGACCATATGCTCCCCTGAACCACACATGTCACATTTTTTTTTCCCTTGTGTCCCAGCTTCAATCACACTCTACAGCAATGCTTAGAAGGGCAGTCCTCAAGAATAAGCACCCCCTGCCATAACGGAGTTGCCCAGAATAGAAAACAATACACTGCTCCCTAGCAATGGTAAATGCTGGGGGAGGGACACGCGCCACAAAAACCTGATGCATCCCTCTTCGTGAGTACTTTAAAACACAGTTTACCTCTATATATGCCATACTGGTTATAAAGCTTCTCTCCTCTGTCAGCCCCCACACAATACCACAACAAAATCTGTCTCACCAATTCCGGCTCAAAAAAAGGATTATAACAATGTACAGTCATGGTCTTCAATCTGGGATCAAACAATAAACTGACGTCCATTTTCTTAGTTAGCAAATTTTCTCCCAGATCCACCTTCACCCAATTCTCATATGCAACTTGGCAGGTATCCTCAGTATGAAAAGAAACATTGTATTGACCACTGACCACAAAATCTTGGAGATCAAATATATAATTGACCTGCAAATTCAGCAACTTCTGGCAAGGTCAGGCCAGGCTATGAAGGGGGTGCAGGAGATGATCAGTGCCACAGTCAGGGCAGCACAGTCCTGTGCCAGTGTCCCAGTGTGCCAACCTGTGCTTGAGCCCCTGACCCCTCCCTCTTACCCCCACCTATGCAGGGCTCCACTGCGGTGGTCCAAAGGTGCCAGTCCAGTGCTGATCCTCAGCCATGGTGCTTGCATTGCCTGCTGATTGGCTTCTCCGTTGCTATCTCCCTCACTGACACCAGCACTGAGATAGAACACTGACACCAGCACCATGACAGAGACTGAGCACTGACACCAGCACCGTGATAGAGAGCACTGACACCAACACTGAGATAGAGAGCACTGACACCAGCACTTACATCAGCAACTCACTGCAGGACCCAAAAATATGACACCGCTCAACCTCTTCAAACAGGATGGTACGGGCATATAGTACGGTTTGCTTTTTTTGTACAAGTGAGCCAAAGGTAGAAAAAAGGCCCGTGTGCTAGATTATATAAATCGTTTATAAAGTTATGCATATACATGGTCTACTGCTCACATGTGTTGAATTCCTCCGAGATCCATGCCTCATTCATTTTTATAAATGTGAGGTAGTCAACACTGTAGTGAGTTAGGCGAGTACGCTTATCGGTCACGATCCCCCCTGCTGCGCTGAACATCCTTTCGAACAGGACACTGGATGAGGGGCAAGCTAACAGTTCCATTGCAAATTGTGCAAGCTCTCGCCAGAGGTCAAGCTTGCCCACCCAGTAGTCCAGGGGTTCATCACTTCTCAGAGCGTCCACATTGGCCATTAACCCGATTTAGTCGGACACCTGTTGGTCTAGGCATTCCCTGATGCTGGATCTGAATGACACCTGTTGATGGGTCGGCTAAAAGAATGATCTCATAGCAGAAGTGACCAACACATCTTCAAACCGCCCTCTTCTGGCAGGCACTGTTGGATTGGTACCACTCTTTCTCTGGGAGTGGGAATTCCTCTACCAGTGCACGCAAAAGCAGAATGCAGCATTTCTCTAAGCAAGGCCTGGAAGTGCTCCATTCTGACAGCCCTCTGTGATGGTGGTAACATTTCCGCCATTTTGTGTTTGTACCGGGGGTCTAAGTACGTTGCCACCCAGTACTGGTCCTTGACCTTTATTCTTTTTATACGGGGGTCCCTGTTAAAACACTGGAGCATGAAAGCCCCCATTTACGGCAGATACCTGCTGGTGAAAGGCACTTTAGATGGCCACCTTTATTCATTTATATCCTACTACTCCCCTAACAAGGGACAAACAGCTTTCTTCAGAAGTCTTATCTCACACCTCACTCCCCTAATAGAGGGAACAGTTATACTCAGGGGAGACTCCAATGCGGCTTTTGATCAGGGATTAGACAAAACTAGACCCCTCGGTTCTCAACTTACCCGCCCTTCTAATGAGAGTCTCAAACTAGCGAAATTGATACACGAACAGGGATTGGCAGATGTTTGGAGAGAACTAAACCCCACCAAAAGAGATTATACCCATTTTTCACACCCCCACAATTCTTACGCCAGGATTGACCACATGTTAGTAAAATCCTCATCTATCCCTACCATACTTCAATCAAAAATTATCAACTCCTCCCTATCTGATCACTCGTTAGTGGTCATGACCATCCGTTCACAATACAATAGATCGGGCCAGAAACAATGGAGGCTTAACGAATCCATCTTATCAGATCCTGTCCGAGTCTCAATGCTAGCTGACTCCCTTAAGGAATATTTTAAATTTAATGACGGTGAAGAGGTTTCGGCGGAAACACTCTGGGCAGCTCATAAAGCCTTCATAAGGGGGGAACTCATCAGATTATCATCTGTCATTAAAAAAGAATGAGAGGCTTCAATTAAAAAACTAGAAAACGAATACGTGTCCCTGAAGACTCGGCATAAACGAGACCCGACCCACAATTTACTCCCTCAACTGGACAGGATCAGTCTGGAACTGAACCTAGCCCTAAAGGCTAAAGCCGAAAAACAAATAAGATGGTCTCAAAACAGATTCTATACACACGGTGATAGAATGGACTCTATGTTGGCCAATAAATTGTCTCCTAGACTCAAAACGCAGGCTTTACCAAAGATTATAATCCCTGGACAAGGCTCCACAGCTAACCCTACGAAGATACTGGACTCATTCGCAGAGTTCTACAATAAACTATATTCACCAACCCCGGCCCCTACTGATCACTCCATAGACGCTTTCCTAAACGGCCTTCCTATCCCACAACTTTCTTCAGACCATAGAGACAGTCTGGAAGCTCCTTTCACAACGGCGGAAGTTTTAGCAGCAATTAAAACCTTAAAACCGGGCTCGATCCCCGGCCCGGATGGACTATCTAATCCTTATTACAAAAAGTTCGCTGAAACTTTAGCACCTTATCTATCTAAATTCTTTAACCATGCCTCGAAGGGAAACCCACTTGATCCCCAGCTAAACGCAGCGCTTATAACTGTCATCCCAAAACCTGATAAGAACCCGGAAGAGGTCGGGAATTATCGCCCAATCTCTTTGATCAACTGTGACATTAAAATACTAACCAAAATCCTCGCCACCCGGTTGGCAGACGTCATTAATGCATATGTGCACAAGGATCAGGTGGGTTTCATTCCAGGCAGACAGGGCCCAGATCAGATAAGGAGAACCATAGATATTATGTCAATTCTCCAAACGAACTGGGATGGGGGACCTAAACAATCGGGCATGCTCCTCTCGCTTGACCTACAGAAAGCCTTCGATTCGGTCTCCTGGCCTTATATCTTTGCTATCCTCCGCAAATGGGGCTTCGGACAACGCTTTATAGGTCTAATACAGGCTCTCTACTCTACTCCTACAGCGAGGATCCGAATCCAAGGCTTCTATTCCAAACCTATAGACATAAGACAGGGGACCAGGCAAGGATGCCTATTGTCCCCATTAATTTTCGCGATGGCAAAAGAGACTCTTGCTATTGCTATAAGACAAAACCAAGACATAAAAGGGGTCGAATGTGGATCCCATGTTCACAAATGTGCCCTATTTGCGGACGATATCATGCTATACATCACTTCGCCCATAACTTCCTTGACCAATCTAAACGCC
This sequence comes from Lithobates pipiens, assembly GCF_037356315.1. Classification (NCBI taxonomy): domain Eukaryota; kingdom Metazoa; phylum Chordata; class Amphibia; order Anura; family Ranidae; genus Lithobates; species Lithobates pipiens. The sequence goes on from NW_027507790.1 coordinate 73,811,335, forward strand.
CTGCTAGATTCCTTCTCCAAGATGTCAGCTCTCCAAGTGAACTACAGTAAATCCCAAGCTCTCAACATCTCTCTAACTCCCTCCACTGTTGAACTTTTAAAGCAGAACTTCAAATTCCAATGGACCGATTCCTCCTTTAGATACCTAGGTATAAATCTCACAGCTAAGATAGAAAATTTATACGGTCATAACTATCCCCCGATGTACCGTAAGCTAGAAACAGATCTTCAGAATTGGTCCCAACTTCCTATTTCATGGCTAGGCAGGATACACACTGTCAAAATGACACTATTGCCCAGATTACTTTATCTGTTTAGATCCTTACCAATCCCCATTCGTAAGGATCATCTCTCAACCTTCCAAAACAAAATCCTAAAGTTCATCTGGGGTAAGAAAGATTATAGACTAGCTCCCAATATCCTCTTTGCCCACAGGAAGAAAGGTGGATTAGGCCTGCCACATCTGTTCCCGATACTACCAAGCAGCCAGACTAACACAGTTATCCGTAATTTACTCCAAATATGAGAAGCCAGACTGGATCCATATTGAGAATCAGGCAGTCCCCACTTTTACCCTAGACTTCTTATTGTGGACCCCCCAGAAAAACAGACCCGCTATCTTGTCCCCTACTCTCTCTCATTCATTTAAACTGTGGGATTCCCTGCGCTACTCTGCCTCCTTGGTCTCAACAATTAAACCTTTAACTCACATTTTTAACAATCCTCGCTTCCCTCCAGGGTACAATGTATTAGCCTTCAAATGGTGGGTTGATAAGGGCCTTTATAGGATAGGACACTTCTTCACAGCAACAGGACCAATCACCTTACAATTTTGTATCAAGAAACTAAGCCTACCTAAGACCGAGATTTTTCGGTTTCATCAGATTCAACATTTTCTTCACTCCCTTTGGAAAGGGGACTCAAACCCCCCGACCTTTACAGAATACGAACTTTGGTGCGGTCAAGCCATGGACCAAAAGGGGGGATCTCCTTGGTGTACACATCTCTCACCACTCCCAAAACAAAGGCGCCCTATATGGTTGCTTGGGAAACTGACTTATCTTTTCAATGGCCATTGGACAAATGGCACTCAATGGGGGCTAAATCCTTCTGGGGTCTGCTCAACACAAACCTTATGGAAGCAGGGACAAAAGTACTAACCAGATGGTATTACACGCCAGCCAGAATCACATACACGTTCCCAACAGCCAGTCCTTTCTGCTTCAGGGGCTGCCTGCTTACAGGGACAATGTCACATATCTGGTGGGAATGTCCAAGAATCCGCCCCTTTTGGAAGAAAGTTTTCAATCTGATTGAAAGACTGATTGGTTCCAAGGTCCCCAGGTCTCCCACAGTAGCTCTTCTTAATGATCCCATTCCCCATCTTTCTAAACCCTCCAGCATATTAGCCCAATTTGTACTTCTGGGAGCCAAAATTTCCATAGCCAGGAATTGGAAGGAACCAGGGGTTTCTTTTACAATTGCCAAGAGAAAGATTTCCTGGATTATGTCTCAGGAGAGGCTGGCCAGTCTGCTGGAGAACACATCTGATAGATTCATAGCCACCTGGGAGCCCTGGGCCCGATTAATGGGCCTAACCAACTTTCCATATGTATGAACTTCTCTTATTGAACCTGGTGCGAGCAGTGACGCTCTCCCCACCCCTACCCCCTCTCTGTCTCCCCCCTCTTTCTCTCTCTTTTCCTTTTCTTGTCTTTTTGTTCTCACATTTCCTCTCTGCATCTATACTTTGGACTAAGGTTAGTCCGGAAAGGTATATAAATATCTTTAAACGTCTCTTAGGCTATGTTTGATGGTTAGCATAAAGAGTCATCTATGACTCGCTTTAGTTTGCTCCACCCAGCAGAGGAGCTGCAGATCATCTCATGGGCTGATAAGCTGGCAGATCAGAAGTGCTCTGGTACGAGATAGACAATTTCCTTTTATTTATCTCTTTTTATATTTATAATTTGTGGGCGCCAGCCTACCCCGACACAGTGTGATCCCATTTGGGGTGCCGGGGGTTCTAGGCGGCGACCCGTTTCTCTCTTTTTCATCACTCCCAATAGTCATGTCAGTTCGTACCAGACATAGATGATTTTTTTTTGTATTTTTGTTTTTAACAACACAGCTACCATACAGTCCTCGATCTGACCTCACCGGTCTATACTGTTTGCCTGTACTTTATGACATGTTTACCAATTTTTTCATGTATAAATGAGACGACATGTTGTCGCTGTCTATTGTATGGACTTTACTCTGTAACAAATAAAAACCTTTGAAAGTAAAAAAAAAAAAAAAAGCCCCCATTTACACTAAACTGGAAGCAGTGTGGTGGCCTGGCTCCTGCTCATCATCCAGGATAATGTCGTCCTCCTTGTTCTCCTCCCCCCATCCACGGACAACAAAAGGGATCCCAGAAAGGTTTAAAGCATGCTTTTCTTGCTCCTCCTCATCTGCCCCGGCACCATCCCCCTCTGACTCCTCTTCAGACTCCTGTTGTTGACTTGTCTCAGATAGAGTAACCCCCCCTGGGAATTCATCCAGCATTGTGACTTCCTTCAGTCTGGTCTGACAGAAGATGCAGCCTCTTGTAGTACCACAGCCTGGGAACATAGATGTCATCTGCTGCTGTTCCAGGTTTCATGGACTTCAGGACCAGACTTCTCTCCCTCAGACATGTACTCCTCAGGCCACCAAGTTTTGCGTTTACATAGTTGATGTGTGCCCTGGGGGCCAAAGGCTTCGCTAATCTCCCCAGTTTCTCCATCGCTGCCTCCCTCTTTATCTGTTACTGACACCTAAATAAAGTTTTTTTTTGTTTGAAGAAATACTTGCGTATGTGTTTGACTTCAAAAAGGAGAGTTTATTTGTGAGCAGGCAGGTACATTTCAAAAATACAAAGTGACATGAATAACAAGGGGCACCAACACTAAACAACCTCCTGTAGATTAAAAAATAAAATATAAAAAAGATAATAATGTTGTTGTGGTAAGTTTACACACAAAACACACCCCAAAAAATGGAAAGATGAGCAAACTGTCAAAAAAGGAGATGTTTATGAAAAAAAAAAAATTCACCCAAAAAACAATAAACAAAAAATAAAATTGTGTAGATGTGACTATTTCAAAAATTGTATTGCTGAAATGAGTAAAAAAGAGTCAGGAAATACGTTCGGGAGAAGTGTGTGTGACTATGAGCATCAAAAGAAGTTCATTCTTGCAGCATTGTAAAGAACAAGAGAATGCGCTTCATGAAAGAATTTTTAACATTGCAGCGTGACGAATGTGCTATATCGATTACGAGCAGTAGTTTTACCTGAGCGAGCGCTTCCGTGTGGGAATTTGATTGTGAGCATGTGTGGCACTTTGTCCATCGGAGTAGGCTACACATGATCAGAGTATGTCCGATCGGAGCATTTTGTCAGAAAATTTTACCGGCAAGTTGGAAAAGTTGGTCCGTCGGATATTCCGACAGAAACAGTCCGATGCAGACCACACACAGTCGGAAACAGCAACTCAACTCCTCAGTTGTGTATTCAGGGACCCAAACCACTTGACATATCATGGACATGTAGGTATCTAGTAGCAACATGTGAAAAGGTTTTCTGCTTCTCTCTGCTGTCAAGGTGGTGCCAACATCTCATATTGCCTGCAGGTGATCACCAGGATTTTGTACCTTATCACGGTACATAGTCAGAAACTTCTGAACAAGTCATATGTACTCAGTGTTCATTCATCATTATCTCCTTTGAAGGAATCGTGAACAGTCAACGTAAAAATCTTGAAACTCAGATGGGTGTGTTTCGAGAAGGTGCAAGGAAGAAAAATGTAGGACAAAATGTAAGCCTTCTTTCCTGATCTTTTGCCTATTTGTTGATAATCTTTTTTATTCACCTGCCTGCTTGTTTTGTACCTAGCTTCATTTCTGCCCTCAAGTCCATCATCTTTTGCAGGGTGCTCTGGTGAACACTGGGTAGTTTCTTAGACCCTGCACCTTAGCTAGTTCTTAAATATTCATAACAAAAAGTTACTTTTCCTCCTGTATTATTAACGTATGGCAGAAGATGGGCTTTGGAAAAAATGCAAATATATAATGCAAATATATATATATATATATATATATATATATATATATATATATATATATATATAGTGTGTGTGTATATATAGCCCTTGTGCGTGGGTCCATGTTGTACAGATTTTCCCAATTTCCAGTCCATGATTTAACATGGGAAATGAAGGTGTAATTTCCAACATAGAAAAAAAATCATTTGACTGTGATCTAGCTTGTAACTTCACCATACATTATTCCTCCTTCTTTTCAGCAGTATCCCTGTTGGAAAGATTTCCAATCACCTCCTGTCCTGGCAGGAATAGATGGCAAATTACCCTCAATGTAGACACTGGCAATAATAATTTAAAAAAAAACTGCCAGGGGCTCTAACCTTTTTTTATTCTGTCCAAAACTAAATATATTTTTTGTCTGTAATTTTATCTTTATTTTCCTAATTTTTTCACAATAGTTTGTCTACTTTTAGGTTTGGGTAAACTAACCTTAAATTTTCTGCAATTTGTAATTATTGCAATACTAGACATTCAATGCTTGCAAGTGGCAAGTAATCTAGGAATCTTTTCAGTCATTGTTTTTACAGCCTCAAGGTGTTCCGTTGTTAGTTTTTGCCAGTATACTTTGGAGCCCTGTCATTATAATTTAGGCTTCACGACAGCATATTACAAATGTTAGAAGGTAAGGCAATCAAAAACCTGCTCCACATAGGAACAACATTTGCACTTAAAAGAGCATGTTGCAAAAGAAGAACAGCTGTTAGGATTTCTTTTTACACACTCTCTCACTCCCCTCTAATCATGAACAATTATGTGTAAAGCAGAGGGGAACTATCAACTGTATGAGCCATTAGCATTTCCCTCTAAAACAGTGCAGTTGAATGCCTCAATGTCTCGCCAATCATTTTCCTATCTCTATACTCAGACAAAACAGTATGAGAGAATAGAGCCACTGACATCTAGCAGGAGATTTGGATATGAATACAGCAGGGTAAGATTATTTAATATTAGAATTTTCATGTGACAGTAATCATTGATGTTCCAATCTATGCATAGGAATAACTGACCAGTTGATTTAATCTCTCTCTCACCCATTGTGCATACACTGTATATGGTCAGTGTATGCTGGGTGAACATTAGTGATGAACATATTCCAGATTGAATGCTAGGTGAACATTCCAAAACTTGCAATGTAAAAATCAGGGTTATCTCTGCACTAATGCATGCTCAGCTTCAAGCACAACATTCAGTTTACCATTGATATCACTGGTCAATTTATCTTAATTTTTCAGTTTTAATCCAAGTGGTAGTGCGCAATTATTTATTTTTTCTTTTATTGCTGTAGGATGTGCAACAGCAGAAGTGACAATGATACAGTTCATTACCAGCCAATGTATTAGAAAAAAATCTCTAAAATAACAGGCATGCTATTTAAAGGGTAATTCCACTTTTGTGGGGAAAAAAATAACAAATAATAAAAAATAATATAGTGTATTCAGTTGTGACACAAGTCATGTTGTAATTGAATGTTATTAAAAATGACCTTTCCTTTTCAATCTGCAGCTCTGTAATATGATTACCTGGAAGATTTCTGTACACATAATGTGTACAGAATCCTTCACCCCCAGAAACATAATTTCTTGCTTGTGTGATTGGTTCACTGATTTTACCAGAAGTCTGCACTAAGATAACCGGCATCTTCTGCAATAAAAATTCAATTTTTGGTGAGATACTGTCAATAGGAAATCAGGTCTAAAGGGATGCAGGCCCAGCAGCTTTCCTCATTAGTGCCCTGCAAGTGAAGCAGTTGACTGATAATTGACTGATAATTATAAAACCACTGCCATGAAATTTACTTACCACATGGACACAGACAAACACACAGGGATTTCTTTAGAAAAACAAAAGGCAGGAATCTGCAACAAAGTTTGTTAAAGTCACCCCAGGATAGGACATGTTTAAGAACTAATGCTAACTGTTAACTATGTACACTGCAGAACATCTCCAACCTACTGTATGTTTTGGAGGTGAGGTGAAGAGAAGGTGTTCTGTAGTCCACGAAAAAAGCTTGGAACACAGTGATAACAAGAAGCAGAGACCGAGTGTACAGTGTAAGGTGGGATTTTTTTACCTTAGCAGATTTCTTGCATGGTCAACATAAATCTAAAGTCACATACTGTATTATCATTATTATTATTGTTATCAATCTTATAATATGAAATAAGTCTGTGGATCATGCAAACCCTGTCAAGTGTACAGCTATGTTTCTTATAGAGAAGTGTGATAAGCACAAATGCCAATGGGTAAAATGTCCTTTGTGATATGTGCATGCTGCTTATACATACTGTCATTAAAGCTTTTATTATTTCAATTCAACAACTGTTTTCCATGAGATCAAAGTTGTTAATTGATTTCACAAAAAACATAGAAGATCCAAGTGTCAGATGAGGACAGATGAAGTCCTACAGTGACAAAGCTGTTACTTTGCTACCTAGGGGCATAAAACTGTTTAAGTACTCTAATTAGCATGAGCATATGACCTTTCTGGTTGTAAGTGTGACTTATCAAAGCTATGATTCCACATTTAATGATTTCTCTATTTTTACTAATTGATTGGATTCCATTAAAGGTTAGTGGAAATGATCTTTACAGAACTACTCTCAGGATGTCCATACTTAATGGACAGTCTTGCTAGAATAGTAAAAACATTTAAGAACCATACACCTTAATATCTTATTAACATCTCTGTACTATTGGAGGCCCTTAACTTACCATATCAAAATGTATTTGAAAGAGAGAAATTATTTATTTGCCCATATTATAATGTATTATTTTATCAAGTCAATATAGTATTATGTATTAGGATAGATTGAAAGACATACACTATATTAGGTTTGAGTAACATTTATGCTTGCCAAAGGTATTTAACCACTTGCCAACTGCCCCATAGCAGATTTACTGCTACAAGGCAGCTGCTCTGTGCAGGATCATATATATATATATATATATATATATATATATATATATATATATATATATATATATATATATATATATATATATATATATATATATATATATGTGGGAGCTGATCAGTGGATCCTGTGTAGTGATGGACGAACAATGGGACGTTTTCCGAACGCGAACCGCAAACGTGGCCAAAATTTCACGAACTGAAAGGTTTGCGGCGGACCCCATTGACTTTAATGGCAGGTGAACCTTAAAAACCTCCAGGTCATATTTTCAGCCACAAAATACTTACTAGCTGTGCACACATAGTCCCACAACATGGACACTGACATAACAAAAGTATTAAGTCAATCTGGGATCGACAACGACAAGCATTCTTTTTTTTTATCTGTGAAATTTTGACAATTAAGGAGTGCATGAAGGCCATGGAGGAGAGGCAAGGTCACCAGCACCTTGATAGAGAGCACTGACACCAGCACCGAGATAGAGTGAGAGCATTGACACCAGCACCAAGATAGGGAGAGAGCACTGACACCAGCACCGAGATAGAGAGAGAGCACTGACACCAGCATCGTGATAGAGAGCACTGACACCAGCACTGAGATAGAGAGCACTGACACCAGCACCAAGATTGAGAGCACTGACACCAGCACCAAGATAGAGAGCACTGATACCACACCAGCACCGTGATAGAGAGCACTGACACCAGCACCGTGAGAGCACTGACACCAGCACCATGATAGAGAGCACTGACACCAGCACTGAGATAGAGAGCACTGACACCAGCACCGAGATAGGAAGCACTGATACCAGCACCGAGATAGAGAGCACTGACACCACACCAGCACCGTGATAGAGAGCACTGACACCAGCACCGTGATAAAGAGCACTGACACCAGCACCGAGATAGAGAGCACTGACACCAGCACCGTGATAGAGAGCACTGACACCAGCACCGTGATAGAGAGCACTGACACCAGCACTGTGAGAGCAATGACACCAGCACCGTGATAGAGAGCACTGACACCAGCACTGTGAGAACACTGCCACCAGCACTGTGATAGAGAGCACTGACACCAGCACCGTGATAGAGAGCACTGACACCAGCACTGTGATAGAGAGCACTACCACTAGCACTGTGATAGAGAGCACTGACTCCAGCACCGAGATAGAGAGCACTGACACCAGCACCGAGATAGAGACCACTGACACCACACCAGCACCGTGATAGAGAGCACTGACACCAGCACCGTGATAGAGAGCCCTGACACCAGCACTGTGATAGAGAGCAGTGACACCAGCACCGTGAGAACACTGCCACCAGCACCGTGATAGAGAGCACTGACACCAGCACCGTGATAGAGAGCACTGACACCAGCACTGTGATATAGAACACTGACACCAGCACTGTGATAGAGAGCACTGACACCAGCACCGTGAGAGCACTGACTCCAGCACCGAGATAGAGAGCACTGACATCACACGAGCACCGTGATAGAGAGCACTGATACCAGCACCGTGATAGAGACCACTGAGAACACACCAGCACCGTGATAGAGAGCACTGACACCAGCACAACGTGATAGAGAGCACTGACACCAGCACCAAGATAGAGAGCACTGACACCACACCAGCACCGAGATAGAGAGAGAGCACTGACATCAGCACCAGGAAAGAAAGAGAGCACTGACACCAGTATAATATGCTTTCTATAGTTGAAAGAACGTATATTATACGTGTATTACAACCCTATATACTGTACACCTATACCAGTCCTTAAAAGGATCTTTGTGGACCTAGTAGCTAGTGAATTACAGACTGTCCCTGCTCCAAACACCAAACTGTTCCTCCCTACACTGAGAGAAGACAGCTGCAGAATCGGTCAGCACTCAGCAGCACAGCAGTGCACTATAATATATTTTCTATATTTGAAAGAAAGTATATTATAAGTGTATTACAACCCTATATACTGTACACCTATACCAGTCCTTAAAAGGACTTTCGTGGACCTAATAGCAATAGCTAGTGATTACTTAGACTGACTGTCCCTGCTCCACACAGCGTCCTTTGCCTACACTGACAAAAGACAGAATGTAAAATGGCCGCCAGATCTGGTCTATTTATAAGGTAGGGGTTATGTCCATGTGCTGAAATGTCTCAATTGGCTGTCCTGTACCCCATGATGGATGCAAACAGCGCCAGAAGTACGCCGGTTTGGCGAATCGCGAACGAGCAAAGTTTGCCGCGAACCGACCGCCGGGGAGAATCTCTAGCTGACACCATGAAAAGACGGCAGTTACGGGATGCCTCCCATGGAGGCGGAGTTTTTAAAGTTTTTTTTTTGGGACCGTCAGATACCATAAATCACAATGGATTTACTTTGTGGGACACTTTAAAAAAATAAATAAATAATAATAATAATAAAGGAATTATCAAAAACTGTCTCATGTTGTTTTTATTTTTTTGACACTTTTTTGGCGAATGGGTAGGGCTAAAATGTACCCGATACCCATTCCCATGGGGGGGGCGGGATCTCGCTTCCATATTCCGATAAGCCCTCCACCCGCAGACCCCCACAACCACCGGGCAAGGATTGTGGGGATGTGGCCCTTGTCCTCATCAACATGAGGACAAGGTGCTTAGGGTGGGACCCCAAAGCACCCTCCCCATGTTGAGGGCATGTGGCCTGATATGGTTCAGGAGCGGGGACAATCTCTTGACTCCTCTTTTCCTTCGGCCTGCCTTATTGCATGCTCAGATGAGGGTCTAGTATGGATTTTGGGGGGACCCCAACACCCTTTTGTTTTAAATTTTGGCATGGGGTTCCCCTTAAAATTTATACCAGACCTAAAGGGCCTGGTATAGATTTTGGGGGCACCTCCACGCCATTTTTATTTTTTGATTTTGGCGCAGGGTTCCCCCTAACCACTTCAATACATGTGTTATATAAACGACACTGCCTGCACTCACTGAATATAGAGTCTACGCTAAATTCAGAGTATATATATATATATATATATATATATATACAGTATATATATACAGTATCTCACAAAAGTGAGTACACCCCTCACATTTTGTAAATATTTTACTATATCTTTTCATTTGACAACACTGAAGAAATTACACTTTTCTACAGGGTAAGTAGTGAGTGTACAGCTTGTATAACAGTGTAAATATGCTGTCCCCTCAAACTTATTAATGTCTAAACCGCTGGCAACAAATGTGAGTACACCCCTAAGTGAAAATGTCCAAACTGGGCCCAATTAGCCCTTTTATCTGCCCGGTATCATGTGACTCCTTAGTGTTACAAGGTCTCAGGTGTGAATGGGGAGCAGGTGTGTTAAATTTGTTGTTATTGCTCTGACTCTCTCATACCGGTCATTGGACGTTCAACATGGCACCTCATGGCAAAGAACCCTCTGAGGATCTGAAAAAAAGTATTCTTGCTCTACATAAAGATGGCCTAGGCTATAAGAAGATTGCCAAGACCCTGAAACTGAGCTTCAGGAAAGTGGCCTAGAACAAACAGCTGTTCAACAGGAAAGGTTCCACTCAGAACAGGCCTCGCCATAGTTGACCATAGAAGTTGAGTGCATGTGCTCAGTGTCATGTCCAGAGGTTGTCTATGGGAAAGAGGCGCATGAGTGCTGCCAGCATTGCTGTAGAGTTTGAAGGGGTGGAGGGTCAGCCTGTCAGTGCTCACACCATATGCCACACACTGCATCAAATTGGTCTTCATGGCTATTGTCTCAGAAGGAAGCCTCATCTAAATATGATGTACAAGAAAGCCTGCAAACAGTTTGCTGAAGACAAGCAGATTAAGGACATGGATTACTGGAACCATGTTCTGTGGTCTGATGAGACCAAGATAAACTTATTTGGTTCAGATGGTGTCAAACATGTTTTGCAGCAACAAGGTGAGGAGTACAAAGAAAAGTGTGTACAGTTCATTGAGGAAACCATGAATGCCAACATGTGCTATTAAATACTGAAGCAGAGCATGATCCCCTTTCTTCAGAGACTGGGCCACAGGGCAGTATTCCAACATGATAACGACCCCCCAAACACACCTCCAAGATGACCGCTGCCTTGCTAAAGAAGCTGAGGGTAAAGGTGGTGGACTGACCAAGCATGTATCTAGACCTAAACCTTATTGAGCATCTGTGGGGTATCCTAAAATGGAAGATGGAGGAGCGCAAGGTTTCCAACATCGACCATCTCCGTGACGTCATCTTAGAGGAGTGGAAGAGGACTCCAGTGGCAATGTGCAAAGCCCTGGTGAACTCTATGCCCAAGAGGGTTAGGGCAATGCTGGAAAATAATTGTGGCCATATAAAATATTGACACTTTGGGCCCAATTTGGCCATTTTCATTAGGGGTGTACTCACTTTTGTTGCCAGCGGCTTAGATATTAATGGCTGTGTGTTGCGTCATTTTGAGGGGACAGCAAATTTACACTGTTATACAAGCTGTACACCCACTACTTTACATTGTAGAAAAATGTAATTTCTTCAGTGTTGCCACATGAAAAAATATAATAAAACATTTACAAAAATGTGAGGGGTGTACTCACTTTTGGGTAATGCTGAAAGAGGATATTGCAGGTACACAGCTAAAATTCCTGCCATGGATAAGACCTGAATTAAGGGGAAAAAAAAGGAACTACCAATTTTCGTTAGAGCTACTTTAAAAATATGGGATTTGGTGCTTAAAAAAGGAAAGCTATCCTCCAGGTCTGGACCCTTGTCCTCATTGATGTCCAACCCGCAATTTAAGCCAGCAATGGAAAGCGTTAGCTACTTGAAATGGAATAAGATGGAGAATATAAGATTGGTCCAGATCCTGGTGGATGGAAAGATGCCTAGTATAAGTGATCTTGGATTAGAAATAAAAAAACATTGGTTACAATATCACCAACTAGAAACATTTATTGAAACAAATATAGGTTTAATAAATAGACCATTAACTAAATTTGAGCAGATAATATTAAAGGAGCAGAATTATAAGAATAAATTATCCAAAATATATGTGTTACTGTTACCCACAGGAGATATTAGAGACTTAATAGGAATAAGAAAGTGGGAAGAAGAGTTAGGAGAGATAATTGCAGAAGAAGAATGGAATTTTTTTTTAGGAATAATACACAAAACCTCAACGGCGTTAAAACATCAAGAACGCAATTATAGGGGGCGCATGCGCGGCGCGGAACGAGGTAGCAGCTAAGACTCGGAGCTCCCGGGACAGAGGAGAATAATCAACACTCCCCAGGACGATTCGGACCGTTTACCGGCCCATAAATAACCGCTCTCCTGCGGGACCACTTGTGCATGCCGACATCCAAGAAAGGCAAGCGGAAAACTGCTCAACGCTCTCTTACGGCCTACCTTCTGCGGACCACAGACAGACAGGACATGTCCCAAGATGGCGCCCAAACCCCCATGGCCGAGGAAGCCTCGCGGCCGGCGGGCTCGCTCAAAGGTATGAGTGACACTCACCTAACTAAAGCTGACCTGGAGGACAGCCTGTCTTCCATGTATGACAAGCTAGCCAAGAAGTTCCAAGCGGAGCTGCACAAATCCACGAGCATGCTATCGCAAGAAATGGCGGCCCTTGGTAATAGGACAGACCTCCTGGAAGTTAAACACGACGAACTACACCTTGCCTATTCGGACTTACAAAGGGATCATGAGCTGCTCGGGGACACGGTCGTTCAACTTCAAAACCACTTGGAAGACCTCGACAACCGCAACAGGAGGAATAACGTTCGTGTGCGTGGGATCCCTGAGTCGGTGACAGACCTCCCGGCTACGATCGTCCGCTTATTTCAACTACTGCTTCCGAACCAACCTACCAACCTAACGGAGCCTTTACATGCGATTGTTTACATCGCGCTCTGAGACCTAAACCTCCTCCCGAGAAGCCGCCCAGGGATATCGTATTGTGTCTCAAGGACTATCTTATAATGGAGGAAATCCTTCGTTCCTCACGAAACACGCCGCACATTCAACTGGATGGGGCCTCCGTCCAGATCTACCCGGATATTTCTCCGGCAACGCTAGAGAAGCGAAGGAAAATGAAGGAAGTTACCTCCACCTTGCAGGCGGCCCACATATGGTACCGCTGGGGTTTCCCATTTAAACTGATCGTGCCTCACAACGGTTCCACTTACATCGCCTCCACGGTCTCCGAGGGCAAGGACATTTTGGTGAAACTGGGTCTCTTGGAAGGACAACGTTCACCCAGACACCCACCGACTCCACGACCATCCCCCATTTGGGCTACGCCTTCACCTCAAAGAGACAGAAGGTCTCGCAGACTTCAGCCATTACCGGACGTTTGACGTCTTGTTCTCCTGACCGTAATTCATCAAGAGGTCTTCCCTTTGTCAGTTGGTGGTGTTTTTTTTTTGAACTTTCCGGAGTCCCCATTTCCTAATGCCCAGCATGGACTCGGCTCATTTATCATTTGTTTTCCCCATGTCCCCGGAAGTTTAGGGAAGCAACTTTGTTTTTGTGTTATCTCTCCTGAGTCTTTTCTCTTCTGACATTCGGAGCAGCGCTCCCCCCCTTCCATACCTGCACACCATTCCCCACGTCTCCTCGGTCCCAGGGCTCTGGGTACCGTGTTGTTGGACTACTCTCATCACTGATTAATTACTCTGATTGTTACCGTCCTTCACATACTGTGGGGCATGTGTGGAGCAGGTGGCAGTTGGGCCGCAAGGCCTGGTATCTACACAATATTCTTGGTCTGGCTGGTTTTTCCACCCAGACCCCATAGAGTGTTAAGTTTTCTTTTTACGTTTTTGTTTATTTGTTTTGCTGACTTCACAACTGACTGTACTTTCTTTGAATATAGCCTTGGGGCTGATGGTCCTCCGATTCGTTTCGGATCTCCTGAAGGCCTTGTAGGCACTAGATTTAGCCTGATTTTGGCCGCTGGTAGCTCCTCTGGTTCTGGTCCCTACAATAGTGATCTTAGTCCATCCTACGGATCATACGCACATCTGTGTTTAAATACGTGATGATATGGGTCTCTATGTTATTTCACATAATGTGAGGGGCTTTAATTCCCCCCACAAACGGAGGAAAGCCTTCCGATATTATAAGCGGATTGAGGCGGATATCATTTTACTACAGGAGACGCACTTCTCCTCGGGGGCCTGCCCTACATTTTTTGATAAGTCATATAAACTACACTATACTACTACTTTTGAGTCCAGGACCAGAGGAGTGGCAATCTATATTCGTAATACGGTTGCATTTGAACCCTCACATGTGTTTAAAGACCAGGATAGCAGATTCTTAATTGTTCAGGGCAAATTGCAGGGCAAGGAGATTACGATTGCTAATCTGTATGCCCCGAACACTGCACAGGGTGCCTTCTATCACTTATTCCTACGCACTCTTGACCGATATGTCTCTCCTCACCTGATAGTGGGAGGAGATTTTAATTTAGTGGCTAATCCTGTGGAGGACAGAAGCAGAACTTCGCATAGCGCTAAGGTATTCCCTAAATTCCTCACTAAATCATTTGACAGATTACAACTTATCGACTCCTGGAGGGCCCTTAACATTGGCGTTAGGGAATATACACACTACTCTCATCCCCATGATAGTTACGCTAGACTAGATTATATTTTTGCTTCTCCTGTTCTCCTAGCCAATTCCACGCACACCACTATACACCCGTGCCCATGGTCTGACCATCAGGTCGTGGCCTTCCATACCTCACACGTGGGCCTTTCTCCCTCTCTTGCCTCATGGCGACTGAATGACTCTCTACTCTCCGACCCCACTACCTATATTCAGATTGAGGGCCACCTGACAGACTACTTTGCTATTAATGACACCCCTGACATTTCACCCCAGGTTCTTTGGACTGCCCATAAAGCGGTTCTTCGTGGCCGCTTAATTGAAATTGCAGTCACTAGGAAGAAACAAAGTAATGCTAGGATCCAGGTCCTCACACGGGATTTACGTCTCCTCTATCGGTCCCATGCACAGACACATTCCCCAGATGTTCTCCTCTTGATTAACCAAAAACGGACCGAACTAGACACTATCCTCTCGGAACGCACGGAGAAATCGCTTCGGTGGTCAAAAGCTAGATTTTTGCTACACAGTAATACAGCTTCTAGGATGTTCTCCCGCAAATTACACCAATCCCTACAACCTGCTCATGTTTACAAGTTGAGAAATGACAAGGGCAATCTAGTTTCGCACCCTAACGAAGTACTGAAAATTTTCTCCTCCTTCTACCGAGACCTATTATCTCCCCCCGCGCATCCCCTGCCAAACTCGGTAGGTCAGTGGTTGGACTCTATCCCTCTCCCATCCCTTTCCGAATCACAGCGGACCGCACTTAACGCCCCCTGCACTGACCAAGAGGTGTTTGACACTATTAAGACGCTCAAATCATCTACGGCCCCCGGCCCAGATGGCTATACCTCGTCATATTACAAGAAATTTTCCCAGATCCTGGCCCCTAAATTGTCTAGTCTTATCAACCGGACGCTACAAGGACAGTCTCTCCCCGATGAGATGTTACAGGCTAATATGACCCTGATCCCCAAACCTCATAAGGACCACTCCCTACCCCAGAACTTTAGGCCCATCTCGGTGTTAAATAATGATATTAAAATCCTTGGGAAGATATTGGCGAACAGATTGGCCCCTATTGTTGGCACCCTGGTAGGCCCGGAACAGACAGGTTTTATCCCCAATAGGCAGATCACTGACAACATCCGGTTGGCAACAAATATCATTCAAGATGCGAACCTTTTCTCCCGTAGAGTTCTGATTCTGGGGTTGGATATCCAAAAAGCATTCGATAGTGTCCTTTAGCCCTATTTGGATCGGGTCTTGGCCAGGTTCGGGTTCGGGGGTTAATTTATAAACGGTTTTAAGGCACTATATCATAGTCCACATACTAGGATCAAACTTCCCGGTAGTTCCTCAGAATTTTTCCCTATAGGCAGGGGCACCCGCCAGGGCTGCCCCCTTTCCCCACTAATATTTGCCTTGGCCCTGGAGCCCCTTGCCAGGGCCATTATTACTAACCCGAACATAGGGGGATACTTGAAAGAGGAAGGGGAGTACAAGATTAGCCTCTACGCGGACGATGTCCTTTTGTTTTTACCCAATCCCTTGATAGCACTTCCTAATCTTCTCGAGCTTTTGCGCTCCTTCCACAAGCTTTCGGGCCTGGGGGTAAATCTAGCTAAGTGTACTGCCCTTCCTATCAACTTTACCCCTGCAGACATATCTAACTTTCGCTCCTTTTTTGGATTCTCCCTTTCTAAAGGCACCATATTATACCTGGGGGTCCATCTAGCCCCTTCCTTACCGAAAATCTATAGTGCCAACTATCCGCCGGCCTTTACGATGGTTCGGAGGTGGCTGCGTTTGTGGTCGACCTATCGCATCCCCTTGATAGGGAGAATTGTAGCTATTAAAATGTCCATCTTACCAAAACTACTGTATTATTTCAGGGCTCTTCCTATTTATGTGTCGCGCCAGTCCCTCACCGCTCTACAACGAGACATTAACACTTTTCTCTGGCAGGGTAAGAGGCCCAGACTAGGGAGGCCCCTATTACACCGACCACTTCTACAGGGCGGCTTAGGCCTCCCAGATGTATGGCTATATTATTTAGCGGCCAGACTAGCCCAGACGGCTCAGTGGCATGCCCCTTCGGCTGGTATACCATGGTTGCAATTTGAGACTCAATCGTTGCGCCC
This sequence comes from Lithobates pipiens, assembly GCF_037356315.1. Taxonomy (NCBI): domain Eukaryota; kingdom Metazoa; phylum Chordata; class Amphibia; order Anura; family Ranidae; genus Lithobates; species Lithobates pipiens. The sequence goes on from NW_027507790.1 coordinate 73,828,116, forward strand.
TTATTTTCTCCCGGGCGTCCTATGGCAGGAGAGTTTGCGTCCTAGGGACTTAGCCCCCCTTAATAATATTGTGAGTGGCTCCCTCTACCTCTGGTCGCTGTATAGTACTAAATTTAAGCTGTGGCCCGATAGACCCACTATGGCATCGTTTTTGGGCGATAGGAGATTCCCCCTGGCATTTGGGTCTCCTGCCGCCTTTAGATGGTGGATCCATAAGTCCTTGATCACTCTACGGGCCTTATCTGTTAGACAGGGTGTCTTCACCTCCTTCTCTCAACTTCAATCACAACATGAGATACCTAGAGCGGAATTTTACAAATATCTTCAGATTCACCACTTTTTTCAAACACATTATAGCTCCTCCCTCACCACCTCTAATACTCAATTTGAATCTTTATGTTATGGACACTCCAGAGACAGGGGTATTATCTCTACGGTTTACAAACATCTTCTGGAATCACTAATGCCAGAGAAGACCAGGGCGATGGGTCTCTGGGAATCTGATCTAGACACAGAGTTCTCGCCTGATGAGTGGCGTAAGATGCTCGTGAATATGCATGGGTGTGCCAGATCAATGGCGGTGAAGGACACTGTGGTGAAGCTTCACACCCGTTGGTACTTAACCCCGGATAGGATTCATAGATTTTACCCCACAGTTCCCGATCTTTGCTTTCGGGGCTGCCTGGAAACGGGCTCTCTGATCCATATTTTCTGGAGCTGTCCTCGACTCCAGGGGGTGTGGGATCATGTTCGCGCCACGGTGTCCTCCATTGTGGGTTCTGGGGTCAACTTATCACCTGTACACTGTTTATTGTTCGCTCCTATAACGGGGGTTCCCCGTAGCACCCAAAGGTTGATCAACACACTGTTCTGCGCTGTCCACTGGACGATTGCGCTACATTGGCACTCGCAGATAACCTCCTGGTCACAAGTCCTTGGTAGGATGGACGCTATCCGTCTAATGGAGCGTGTTCATCACACCATTATGGACACCATGCATATTCATACTGCTAAATGGGCCGACTGGCCAATATATTCCGGTCCCACGGGGGAGCCTTCTCCCGAACACCCCCAGTAGGTGATACAGCGGGGTCCGGACGGTCCTGCTGAATCCTTATATTACCGCGCTGATGGTCTGTTCTCCCACCTCTTCGACCCAGGCCTATGACTAGCATCAGCTTGGAGCAAGAACTAAGGTTTATTCGCTGTTTGCCTGTGAAGTCAGCGGTAATAGTTATAGCACTGTTACATTTTACTGTTTAGTTTTGTTTTCTTTTGTTTTACTAGCCTTCTATTTTGTGCAAACTTGAACCTGATAAGCATCACCTGGTGCACACGGTCTAGGTTATATACGTAAATTACTTTTGTATGTTCTCCTTTGTGCCTGGTCCGCTGCTGTTCCAGCTATATTTGTATGTTGTGTATTTTTTTTTTATGCTACCCCCTGATGCAGTCTTGTACTTGTTTCTGTGGATCGACTTATTTTTCTTTTACCCCCAATAAAAACGTTTGTAATCAAAGAACGCAATTATAAAGTAACAATGAGGTGGTATTGGAGTCCAGTGGCATTAAAAATAATTAATAAAGGCAACACAGATAAATGTTGGAGGTGTGGGATAGAAAAAGGGACAATGGAGAATATTTGGTTCAGTTGTAAGAAAGTAAAAAACTTTTGGTTAAGGGTTTTTGAGATATACCAAAAGGTGACTGGAAAAAAACTGTCTCCAGATGTGAAGATAGCATTATTCTCTCTTACGTCAGATACAGTGGACAGGATGAAAAAGGGGATAATACAACATATGACAACAGCAGCTAGAACAATAATAGCACGCAAATGGAAAAAAACAGCGAGCCCAACGATATGGGAATGGATATGTGAAATGAACGAAATATGCTTTTTGGAAAAACAAATAAGAGAGGAAGGATATATAAATAATCAACTACCAATTGTATGGAAACAATGGGAAGAGTTTAGGTTTTCTATTGGAGTGAAGGAATATTTATAATGTAAGGGAGGGGGAGAGGGAAGGAGAGAGAGAGGATTAGAGAGGGCAATAGGGGTATTAGAGGGGAGGGGAGATAGGTATGGAAGGGGGAAAGATAAGAAAGATAATAAGAAGCGAGGGGGGGGGGGTTTCTTTTCTTTGTGTGTATGGCGGGATGTTAGTAAATGTGTTATATATTGAGAGGGTTTTATGTTTGATGTTGTAAATGAACCAGTATGTATTATGGTTAATTTTGAAAAAGAATAATAAAAAGGAAATTTGAAACAAAAATGTGAGGGGTGTACTCACTTTTGTGAGATACTCTGTGTGTGTGTGTGTGTGTGTGTGTGTGTGTGTGTATATATATATATATATATATATATATATACACTGTCACTAAATAACCTGCCTGCCTAATCTATCTCAATCTATCTCCATCCAAACACAATACACGGCTGCTATGTAAGAAACCTTATATAGTGTGGGGCGTGGACTTTCCCTGGGCCATAATTGGCCAAAGGCACCCTGCCTTTGACCAATTATGGCTCTCTTAGCAGAGCGAGCTGTGATTAGCCAAAGCATGCAGGGCAGGTGCATGTTTTGGCCAATCATCATACAGCAATTATGCATTTATGGGGCACTCTGCTATGCTCAAATTTCCCGCAAATACCCTATAATATTCGCAGTTTGGTGAATAGGTGAACACCCAATGTTCGAGTCAAACTTAAGTTTGATTTGAACATCAAGCTCATTCATACTTGGGACATGTAGTCCAGGGAGCCAAACTGAGACAGGGAGTGGATCGTCGCAACCTACAAGTTCCAGCCAGCTGGAAGTAAAGAACAGAATGCTGAGAGAGGAGATAAATAGGCTGGATTGGGGAGGAGCCACTCTCTTGGGACAGCGGCTTTTGCCTGGGAGCGGAACCCAGGTGCTTGGAGGGCTGCGAGAGGTGGCCCGGCCTAACCAGTGTGAAGAACACTCTGCCTATGCCAGCAGCACACCATTTCCAGCTTCCCGGTGGCTACGAGATCCTCAGTGGGGTCACCTTTATCACCGTACACACAGATCCTGCTGAACACCCTTGACGCAAGGTGTGTGGCATGACATCTACTGGAGACAGATTTATGTAGGGACCTGTCCTGAGACCCTCTATTCCTGAGAGCCTGGTATCATTTGAATTGGTGATCGGGTGAAAGCCCATCTTCTATACACCTTAAGAGATACTGCATGCAGACACCTATTTTCACCCTGTTGAATCAAAGTTTACAAGGAGATATTTGGAACATTCTGATCACACTATTGGATACTATTGGTACACAGAGATTCTCTCTAGGCACTTATTAAGCTATCTGAAGACACCAAATTCTTACATCATCAGTACTTTGTTACCATTCTCTTCTTCTCCCCCCACTGCAAAGGACTTTGTGCATAATATTCACACAGTTAAAGGGGAAATCTTTTCTCTTGGGAAGTTGAAGATTATAGTACTGATGTTAAATTGTTGACATTCATTTTTCAAAGGTTCTGGGCTTGTGACACCAGGAGTTGAAGGGAGCTATCTGACAGAGAGAAAGGTCATCAGTCTCCCTTTTATGCCTGGGTTCATAGGTTCTTAAAGAGTCTGATACTGTTGCTGCTAAATTTATTGCAATCCTCTTTATGTTGCATTCTTGTTCCAGAGTGTGGGAAACTAAGCTTATAGCAATATTTTGCCTAGGTCATTACTGCATTATTTGTCTTAAAAAGGTTATAAACCTGTCTGTGGAAGTTGTACCTATAAGTAAGCCTAGAATAAGGCTTACCTACAAGTACTGTAAATATCTCCAACATGTGCGCCGTGTAGGAGATATTTACTGTGTTTTGCACCAATGATGTCATCAGCGAATGCACTGTGAAGAAACACCCCCATACTAGCACATTATGCTTTTACTTTGCTGGGCAAAGTAAGGAAGTAAAACCCATTCGGGTTTACTTTCTCTTTAAGAATCATAAGTAAAATAACACTCTACTGCTGTTAGGTGTCTGTAAAATTGTATTTGCATTTAAAAATGACAACACCCAGGGTGTCAGCATTGTCGGGAGACTTGCAAGATCAGGGCAATCCTCAGTGTCAAACATTTTCAAGCGGCTCCCACAGGGGTAGCACTATATATACATAACCAGAGAAGGGGCACAGCAGTAGATGGTAATTGGACTCAGTGATCTATTTGTAGCATCTAAACAATCTATAAAACACCTGATGACACTCGCCTCTAAAATATTTTTGCTGTGAGCACCTTTAAAAAATGGTAGGTTGCATTTACTTCTGTTTGCAAGTTAATATGTGGCTCTAATGGGTGATTAACTTTGATTTTGATTATGATTCCATGATGATATTTAGCAAATAATTTTGAGGATGTTTGATGCTTTCTGCTGATTCCATTTCGTTCCTCCAGGTCTTCCCAACTTTTGGGGCTCTATGGGTTCCCCGCATCACCATTTGATGGGCAGCATTATATGACAGTAATACTATCACAGGTTTTGTGAATTGATCCATGCTCCATGTTCTCATGCGTATGAGTTGACACACTTTTTAATGTTTATACTGTATGATATACATGATTTATTGCTCTGGTCTTAATTTACAGCACCTCAGTCCTGAAAAAGCAATTAGCAAAGCACGTAGAGTTGTGGCCATAACCACAACCAATATTTGACCACTATATGTCCATACTGAACCTTATTGTGCCAGGTTAGGAATATTAGAAATTTAAAAGTGGTTATGGGTTGGTCACTTAGGGATGTTGGTAATACTATCTTAGGCTCCATATGCAGTACTCTATGAAAGCAATAGAATCCCATGAATTGATAGTTTCAGGTCCTGCGCTTAACACGGTCTGTGTTAGAAACCAAGTCCAACACATACTCCACTGGAATCCACAAAAAGATACTGATCCCTGCTTTTTTACAATGGCACTATGGCATGGCATTATACAAAGAGCCACTATCGCAGTGCTGTATTAAAACACGGCTGGGGACTCAAATGGTTAGGATAACAAAGCAAGACAAGGCTTTGTTTTTGTGATATTGTCTTGCAAATATGATTTATGTGAGGACTTGCAAAAAAAAGTAGCAAAACTAAATAAATGCACCTTTTTTCATTTTTAACCAGTATGAAGGTTTAGAAAAGGTATACATTTTATTCTGTAAGTTATCCTGTTTAAAATTATGCTAAATAGTTTACAGTATGTATAAAATGTGCACCGTATGTATACAAATGGGACAAACAGCCACACAGTCAGAATGAAAAATCACAGTATTTTCTGTAAAATGGCCATCTAGTGGGCATAATTAATTGTTTCATGATAAGGTATTTAAAAAAAAAAAAAACTGATTATGGTCAGTAGATGGCGATGACATTGAAGAACTACATATATTATATAAAGTAAGCAGATTCTTCATTTTAACTATGTGAATCTTTGTCACATTCGTACAGTGAATATTTTTTACAAAGACCCTTGAGCTTATAAATCTGGTAGAACGTATGGCAAAATTATTTACAAATGAAAAAAGAGGGGTTATTTTTATTTCTTTAATTTACTTAATGGCTTTAGGCCATTTTAAATAGTCCTGGACGTCAAGTGTTTAAAAAGCTCATGGCTGATCACTTTTACATTAGTGAAGAAGGGCGACCCCACCCAGGGAATCTGGGCCCATGGTAAACAGGCCAAACAGTGAAAGATGGATTAGATTAAGGAATCAAGCATTTTGTTAAATTGTCATTCTCCAGCTACTGTAGCCAGTGAAGTAGCTCAGCAAGGATGAGCTGTGTTTGATTAACTGCAGTGGAGGATAGGTGAGACATTGGGGCTCTAATAGACCCTTGATGTCTCCAAAAAGAGACATCATCATTATCAACCATGTAATCTTCAACAAAATAAAACACAGAAGATACACAGGGTTAAGAGTACAGAGGAACAGGCTGGGTCAGGGGTGGGCTTTAAAGAAACATCATCACTTTGCTTTGAATGGGTATTTTTACAGAATGTCCTAAGTAAAGGTGTGACCAAGCCACTGGATTCAAGATCTAACCCAAATAAGGCTGCTTTTCAGATATCCTAAAGCTGAGGTATGCCGCAGCTCAACTATCTGAGTTATGGTTACTTTGTAGAGCAGTACACCACAGGTTTTTGGACACCCCTGCAATATCAAATGACATGCAAGTGTCATTTTAGCAATAGTACAGGGCTGTCTCAAGTTACAAGTAATAGGGAAGGTACTTTTCAGTGGACTGATAAAGACATTGCAAAGAAAAAATGTATTATTTTGTATGTTAATACCTTGAGGGTTGTAGTAGCGGATATATGATTGATGACCTTAGAGAAATAAACATGTGTGTTATACATAATATATTATTATGGACTTTGTTTTAAATTCAAGCCAAAACATTTTGTTTTTAATTTTCAATAGAATTATGAAGGATCAGAATCCCTGTTGGTTTTTTACTGAGTCCTGGGTTCCAGTAGGAAGATGTCCCCCTACTGGTGATGGTGAAAACTATTTCAGCAGGAAGGAAGTTATATAAGCCAGCAAGAGGGACACAAACAGAAATAAAGACGTTGAGAAGGGTTCTAACTTTTCTACTACATTTTTCATGTCTTTGTTTCTGGAAAATTCCCTTCACTTCTTGTTTGGTCTCTCTAATGAGTTTCCACTGTATCCAAAAAAAAACAAAAAACTTTTAGGCTGATCATACACTTAAGGTTGTCAGTAAACTGTAGGGACTGTTCCAGAAGCATCAAAACAGTCCTGAGTAGTGGGGCAGAAATGGAGGCCTCCCACAGCTCACAGCAAAATCCACAGGAAGGATGTTCCTTAACTAAAAAGAATTCAGAGATGGGCAACAAAATAATAGGGGGTGGAGATACTCAGCTATAGGGAACAACTACACTACATACTACAGTGGTATTAGATGAAAAACGTTTTTTAGATGTTTTCCTCTGTGTTCAAAATATGCAAGGGTATGGGAATTCGTGGAGACTTAAAATTATCTGGGTGTCTCTGTGGTTCCTGGGCTCCCCTACTCCTCCGTGGAGCTCAGCACCAAAACGAATACTATCAAGAAGATGAGCGGGAGTATCTCAGATAACAATCATTCCCTGGTCACCTCTGAGTAGTGTGAACCCAGAAGCGCACAGCTCTAAATTTCACAGCTATGTGAAACCCAAGCTAGAAAGCTGGTTGCACAACCAAAAAAGCACAATCTTTGTTTGATTGATAGAGCAGGGGAGACATAAGGGGTCTAATAGACCTCCTTGATATCTCCATCACCCGTCACCTGACCAATACTATCACATAAGGGGTTAGCAATGATAGCAATGAAGTAAAAATTAAAGGAAAAAATAAATGCAGCCATTACATCTAAGCCTTTGTACACACGGTCGGAGATTCCGACGGAATGTGTCCTATCGGACCGTTTTGTCGGATATTCCGACTGTGTGTGGTCTGCATTGGACTGTTTCTGTCGGAATATCCGACGGACCAAGTTTTCCAACTTGCCGGTAAAATTTTCAGACAAAATGCTCCTATCGGACATACTCCGATCATGTGTAGCCTACTCCGACGGACAAAGTGCCACGCATGCTCAGATCAAATTCCTAGACCAAAGCTATTGGCTACTAGCCTGAACGTAGTCCTGTCGTAACAAAATAACGTCATCACGTTATGTACAATCGGATTTTCCGACAACTTAGTCCGACCATGTGTATACAACATCACTTCCGGACCTCTTCCGGAATTAATCCGTCGGAATTACTCCGACGGATTTGGTTGTCGGAATCTCCGACCGTGTGTACAAGGGCTAAGGACAGGTAAACTGCAATGTAACACAATTTTGTTTTTTGTTTGAGATATGCTTTAAAAGAGAAGTAGGACCAAAACTCTTTTGGTCCTTCTTCTCCTGTGGGTCAGAGTGCACTTAGTTAAAATTAGAAAAACTCATATATGAGAGAAGAAGAGGCTGCACACCGCAAGAAATTGCAACATGAGATGATTCCCCAGTTTTTTTTTGTTTTTTTTTAGCAGCAAAGTAATTTGGTCAAAACTTAGTGATTTGATAAAATCATTTTCATTATGCCAAAGTAGAATGCTAATTTATGAATTGGTTTAAAATATGAGCTCTGGTTATAAGATTAAAGCACATATTCTATCATACATGGCAAAAATCATGCAGGGGAATACATTTTTACATTAAAAAATTGACATCCATATTGATAGCCCAATGCGTTTCAACCTATATGGTCTTTTTCAGGAGGATTTTTTGTTCTAAAGCGATAGATCAAAAACTCATAATTCTGACACATCATAATGTACAAACATACAATACATTATAAATGTCTAGATATGTTGGTTGACTAGATAGCTGTGTGTCTCCTATGTAGAAACACTTTTTTCAATAAAAAAAATAACAATAATATTGTGTGTGATAAAAATATAAAATGTGAAAAAGAATGTGATGTATGTGTTGTGAATAAATGTGATATATGCATGTGTAAAATCTGGCACTTCTCTTTTAACTGTCCACATTACTGGGGCAGTGTAGGACCCTCCAATGCCCTACGATAACATGCAATTAGTGCACAGTATACTAACCTTAGAGATTCTGTAAGATTGTTCTCCTGAGCAGAACAGGGAAGTTATAGGACTGAAGAAGAGAGCCATGATTCCGTCCCCATTAATTGCTTGTAGGTCATTTGACGTTGTAGGTGACATAATCAGGTGACCTGTCCTGTTTCTCTGGGTGATCTTCTAGTCTGCATAACCATCTCTACAGCACCTCTATTCTTAATCACACCGTGTATAAACATTGGCTGAAGTCTTGTTGCTTGATATTAGTATTTGTTCTTTTATTGTTTTCATTGCTTTGTAAAAAATAAATCAGCTACGTGCCATATGGAAATTTGAGTTGAATCGAATGCTTAATTTACTGCATTGACCTTCCTGCATGCTTTTTCATTTGAGTCATACACAAATGTCATTCTTAGTACAATCAACTGGTTCCTACGCATCATAAACATGATATTATTTCTACTTACCTGTTACACTCATAAAATTAATGGTTATGTAGATTTTCCACGTGAAGAAACAAAACATATCACAATAAAATTCTATTAACTTCAGTAGCTGTTACAAAAAAAGCCTCAGTTACAGTACAGGTAAAAATTGATACCCTAATATAGGTTATTTGTAGCGATAAAAGCAATGGTAACATATTTCTGAAGTAATTATGCTGCATAGGATCCTTTGGCCATTCCGTAAACTCCATAAAGGTCGGTAGAGGATAATCAATCTAGGTCTTTCTGAAACTGTAAGTATTAAATTTCACTTTAAGTGTTACAGGCTCATAAAACTGGAACACAAATTGCAACTCCCACCAGGGTCAAATTATCCTCATTTCAATCAGTTGGTGTCTCAGATATTTTATTTCTAGACATGATTGGAAGAAGAAAACAGTATTGAGTTTTAGCAACCGTATTAATCTTGGAGAAATTGGATTCTCTGTGGGTTGTGATACTTTTTTTTATGGGGCCAAAAGCTGAATTATACATCACTATATCACAGTTAACAATGCTGCATTCACTCATAAGGACATTTATGAACAATATATATTTAAACCCTCATCAAAAGTTACACCTCAAACAGTGTTTATGAACCTTTACGGAGAGCAAAAAGATTTTCTTATTAAGTGAACAGCACTCAGTTTCACTGATACAACATACTGTATAAAAGCAATAGCAATGCTAATATTTATGAAGCAAACACATTGTAAACTATATTAACCAATGAGTAACAATCATTTGACAATGGTCTATATGTTTGTCACAATTTCTCCAAATAGACATGTATTCATTCTCTAAAGCAGACATAAACTAAAAAAGTAAAATTTTCTATGTTAAAAAGAACATTAAGAAATATGAAATTTTGTTCACCCTGTAAAGTACATTTTGCTAGGAATTCTTCTTGAATGATTGCAGTGCAATTGCTGTGCCTACAGCCTTATAGATGGATCTAAAACACTGTGGTTGATTTACTAAAATGAAAATAGGCTGTTCACTTTACAAGGCAATTTGCCCCAGAGCTTAGTGAATACAATGAAGTTTCGCTTTGCAAAGAATACCTAATCAAATGCAAGGAAAATAATAATAGAAAAAAGAGCATTTTTGCCTGCGCGTTATTGGGTAATGGAAGTCATAAGACCTTCATCTTATTACGTAAGCAAAATCCTCTGCAAAGTGCAATTTCCCTTGCTAAGTGAACAGTCTTTTTGTCTTTAGTAAACCAAATCCACTTTGCCTGTAACTGCTAGTGTCACGTTTGTTGAAGTGACATGTAGTGGTGTCTTATAGTTTTCTCTCCATCAAGGAGAACAGTACTGAGGACATGCAGAGCCTGCATCTCTCTGCTTTTGCTTGATTCATCCCATGGATCTGTGCAGCCTATTGATTTCTCTTACAATAGTAATTAGACCACCAGTCTCCAGGGGGCACCTTTGACATGAGGAAGTCATGTCCCTCTACCAAAATGGCTGTCTCCACACAGAAACACTATGCAGAAAATGGTATGATAAGTTTGTTTTTGAGAAACAATCAGACATAGCGCAAAAAGACTCCTGCGTAAAAAAACACACTGAGATGCCACAGTGCTCACTCAGCCCTATCCCTCCCTCATCACTTTCATGTCTAATCATTGCAAATAAAAGGCAACAGAAAATATATATATAAAAAAAAAAAAACATCAGATGTGGCCAAAAATTTAACTAAAACTGAGGAGGGGCATCTCCAACTGTGTAACAAAGACAAACAAGCAAAGTGCAGTAAGAAAATGAATACCGTATATACTCGAGTATAGGCCGACCCGAATATAAGCCGAGGCCCCCAATTTACCCCCAAAAAAACTGGCAAACTTATTGACTCGTGTATAAGCCGAGGGTAAGACATGCCTGTCCATCCCTGTGTGTGTGTCCGTCCATCCCTGTGTGTCCGTCCATCCCTGTGTGTCCGTCCATCCCTGTGTGTCCGTCCATCCATCCCTGTGTGTGTGTGTCTCCATCCATCCATCCATCCCTGTGTGTGTGTGTGTGTGTGTGTGTGTGTGTGTGTGTGTGTGTGTGTGTGTGTGTGTGTGTGTGTGTGTGTCCAGCCTACCTGTGTCCTGAGCCTTTGTCCCGAGCCTCCGTCCCGTGCCGAGCCTCCTTGCCTCCGTGCCTCGCCGCCGTGCCTCGCCGCCATGCCTTGCCTCCGGTCCCGTCCCGTCCCGTCCCGTGCCGTGCCGTCCTGTGCCTTGCCTCCGTCCCGTGCCCTCTTCGTTCGTCGGCGGCCATTGTAAAATTCAAAAGCTGCGCCGCCGCCTTCGCCTGTGATAGGCGGAACACTGAATTTCCCAGCAGCCTGTGTTCCGCCTATCACAGACGTCGTATCATCCTCGTCCGTAGTACGAGGATGATACGAAGTCCGTGATAGGCGGAACACAGGCTGCTGGGAAATTCAGTGTTCCGCCTATCACAGGCGAAGGGGGAGCCGGAGGCGCGGCTTTTGAATCAGAATGGCCGCTGTCTGTCTGCTCGACACGCTGATCGAGCGGGCAGACAGCGATGACTCGAGTATAAGCCGAGGGGGGCACTTTCAGCCTCAAAAAAGAGGCTGAAAATCTCGGCTTATACTCGAGTATATACGGTATGCACTTATACTATTAAAAAATGTTTTTATAATGTGCTCACAAAAATGGTACATTACATCACAGGCGGTAAGTACCCAGCCAATGCAGAGCAGCATCAGATCAATCACTAAGCCTTAGCCAGGGTCATGTACTGCGCTGATGTCCGGTGTATTGGAATGCCAACCGCCTTGGAATAGGTGTCTTTTTTCAACCAGTCTAGCTATAACTATGTAACTTGGAAAAAACAGCCAGTCCACAACAGTCAGTCCACAGCCCAGCTGGTCCGACCTCCATCTGATGCCACCAGTCGAAAAATATGCATAGGACAGGGCAGCCTACTTAAGGGGCTACCCACGAGCTGCTAAATACTCGTCCAATAGTATAGAAATTAAATGGGTCATGCCAGCAAATACACACAATGTAAAAGCAAACAGTGACACTAGTCCAAAGGGATTTTTAAGACATACAAGGAACTGACTACTTGCTGTGGAAAAAAAAAGTCTTAAGTTTAATAACACTGGGCTCCATTCACAAATTAGTATCTACCACTTTAAGAAATGCGGTAAAATACCACTCAGCATTTTTCAAAACATATCATACTTACCTCCTCTGTGCAGTTGGTTTTGCACAGAGGGGTCCCGATCCTCCTCTTCTGGGGTCCCTCAGTGGTGCTGGTAGCTCCTCCTCTTCTCGAGTGCCCCTTCAAAGCGCTTTCTTTCGGGACACCCGTGCGGGCATGCTCCGGACATAAACAGCAGGACTTGGCCCCAGTGCTCAAATCATTGGATTTAACTGACAGCAGCGGGAGCTAATTTGCTGCTATCAGTCTATCCAATCAGGACACAAGACACTGGCCGGAGCTGGTGTGCTCGCTCTCGTCGTGGGAATTACGGGCTCAGGTAAGTAAAGAGCTGCTCAGGGGGGCTGTCAAATGATAGGAGGTTTTTCACCTTAATGCATAGAATGCCAAGGCTCCATGTGACAACACAGAGCAGTAGCTCGGCTCGGGCGCCCCCATAGCAAGCTGCTTGCTGTGGGGGCACTCAGCAGGATGGAGAGGCCAGGAGCACCAGTGAGGGACCCAAGAAAAGGAAGATCTTGGCTGCTCTGTGGAAAACAACTGTACGGAGCAGGTAAGTATAATATGATTGTTATTTTTAACAGACTCCTATTCATTCATATAAAGTGCAGCTCAGGCTGCAGAGAAAGGGACTGTCTTCAGGCCATTTCTGTGTTTCAAAAAAGAGACATTAGAGGTCTGTTTAGACCCCTAATGTCTCTCAAAAGCCCCCCCCCCCAAAAAAAAAAAAACCTTGCACCTAAATCTCTCTTGCCTCTGAAGCCCAATTCATGTTCAAATTGTGCTTCAGTGGCTACTGATAACGGTGAGTAAGCAATGCGGCCTCCTTCTCCTCCATCAGGTTTTTGCCTGGTTGGTGGCCCTTGTTCCTCTTGATTAATGTGGATCTGTATCATTTGATGATGTGATTGATGATTAATTTGCATAATTTGGGGGGGTTGGGGCAGGGAGTTGACCTTTTTTGGGATTAGGATTTTTTCATGCCTTTCCACTTTGAAATCAATACCAGTCACAAAATGTCTGGTATGGAATTTGGGGGGAACCCCACCTAATTTTTTATGAGGTCTCTTTTACGATCCATATCCTCATGCAAAAAATATGTGGCCTGTTGCCTCCTGGACTGCAGTATTTAAACTCCAAGAGATTGGAGTTTCTCTAGAAGGAGAAAAACCTTGGACAGGCCCATGAAAAAAACAGAATGGGGACCCCCCCCCCCCCATTAATTCATACAAGGCCCTTTAGGTCTGATTTCAAATGGGACCCCATGTAAAAAAAAGAAAAAATAGCATAGAGCCTTCCTCCCCCGTATCCTGTACCAGATTGTTTGGTCAATGACATCACCCTAGAAACCCCACCCCCTTGTTTATGAACAGTTGTCACGAGTGGATTGTATCAGCAGATGGATTTTTTTTTCCAACAGGTTGGCAAGCATCTTTCATTGTGATTGACTATGGTATGGTTCAGGAGGAGGGTGCACACAGTCATCTCTCCTTTCCTGGCTAGCCAGACAGCATGCTTGGAAAAGGGTCTGCTATAGATTTTTTCCTCTTTTTTGTATGAAGTTCTCCCTTAACAGTTATACAGGACCCTAACAGTTTGGTATGGAATTTAGCAGGAACCTATGCTGTTTGTTTGTTTTTTGCCTCTTGATATCTATACCAGACCCTCATCAAAGATATATTATTAGGAAACCCCAAGTTCCTTTTCGTGTGAGTGCGACCCCCATTAACCACTTAAGCCCCGGACCATTTTGCTGGCCACAGACCAGAGCACTTTTTGTGATTCGGCACTGCGTCACTTTAACTGACAATTGCGCGGTCCTGCGACATTGCTCCCAAACAAAATTTGTGTCCTCTTTTTCCCACAAATAGAGCTTTCATTTGGTGGTATTTGATCACCTCTGTGTTTTTTTTTTTTGAGCTATAAACAAAAATAGAGCGAAAATGTTGAAAAAAACTTTTTTTTTTTACATTTTGCTATAATAAATATCCCCCAAAAATATATAAAAAAATATGTTTTCCTCAGTTTAGGCAGATACATATTCTTCTACATATTTTTGGTAAAAAAAATCGCAGTAAGCTAAAGTTATATTGTTTACAATATAGAGGATAGTTTTATGGCATTTTTATTGATATTTTTTTTTACTATTAATGGCGGCTATCAACAATTTTTATCATGGCTGTGACATTATGGAGGACACATCGAAAGTTTTTGACACATTTTTGGGACCATTGTCATTTATACAGCACTCAGTGCTATACAAATGCACTGATTCCTGTGTAAATGACACTGGCAGTGAAGGGGTTAGAGTAGGGGTTAAGTATGCCTTGGGGAGTGATTCTAACTGTGGGGGGGGGGGGGCATGGCTACGTGTGACACGTCACTTATCTCTGTTCCCGATCACAGAGAGCAGAGATCAGTGACACTGTCACTAGGCAGAACGGGGAGATGCTTGTCATCTCTCCGCTCCTCCTCTCTGTGAGACGATCGCAGGTATACACGCGGACATCAAAATAGCTGCTAAGTAAGTGCAGCAAGAGCAGAGCACAAGCTTGTGGAACCACAAGTACCAGAAGACATACAGCAGCAAAATGTGGTTGTGAGAGATTGATATCAACTAAAAGTGGCCCAATCCTGGTGATCATCTGCCCATTTGGTGGAGAGTGGAAGCTGTGATATTTTTTGATGCTCTTCGCTATTTGTGCTCTAGTAAGCAGATTTGATACACCTGGGTGTTGTATGACTTTCCTTGCACTTCCTGGAAATGGTGGATGCTTTCTCACTATCATAAAGCATTTCTACAGCAGTCTCTTCAACGATTGAACTTGAATAAGCGCTGCACTTTGGACTATAAAAAAAGACACAAGTCCATCAAATCCAACCTATGTAAATTCAAAGTGTGACAGCACTGAAAGTAGAAAATTGGCCTGGCAGGAAGAGGGTACAAGTAGGCAAGCTGTTAAGGAGACATTGCTCATGGCTGGCGAATTAGGGATCATTCATACAGGCTTAAAAAACGCAAAGCACTGCAGGATATGGCATATAGTTTATGTGTGCATCAATATAGAATGCAACAGGCCCTTTCACATAGCACACTTTGATTGACAACTGTGCATTCATGCCCCTTGATATCTATACCAGACCCTTATCAAAGATATTTTATTAGGAAACCCCAAGATCCTTTTTTGTGTGTGCGACCCCCATTAACATCTATACCAGATATGAATTTTCTATCATTTTTTTTTCACACAAATATAGGTTTCTTTTGGTTGGTATTTAATCACCACTGGGTTTTTTATTTTTTGCTGAGGGTGGAACAGTGGGTACAGGGCACGCAGGGGCGCAGGTTGCCAGCAGGTGACTTGTATGCAAGAAGTCTTCTGAAGGAAGAGATGCCCGTGCAGATGGCCTTGGTATATACCTGAGGAGAACACCCAGCAGGGGTTCTAACACCTGGAGTGAAGAACAGCAGGAGACCGAGGGACAAACACCAGGGAGATAGATCAGAGTCCGAGAGCAAGCCAGGTCATACACAAAGGTCAGTCCGTAAATCCAGGCATCACAACACGGAATAGGCAGAGACAAGTCCAGGAGGCAGGCCGAGGGTCAAACACAGGAACAGCAGAGAAGGAATTCCAAGAAGCAAGCAAGAGGTCGAATCACATGAGAGGTCCGAGAGAGTAGTCAGGTACGATCCAAGGTCACAAGGGGAAGGCTCAGGAAACAAGGCACAGAAACACAGGAACACAGGAACACTGGAGCTGAAGAGACAAACCAGCAAAGACACAGAGCAAATGGTTGCCTTTTATGGGCCTGGCAGGGGGATCAGGTGGTGTGCATAGCCGTGCTCATAGGCGTGCGCATGCGCACACGTTGTTGTACCATATCGTGCATATGCGTGCGCCAACCCGTACTACTGTGCGCGCGCAGACCCGCTAATTTGCGCACCCATAAGCGCAAACACGCCGTATCGTTACCCCGTGTGCGCCTTTGCGCTGGTCTACCCCGCAGGCGCACAGGGAAGCACTGACGCTGAAGTCTGTTGATCCTCTGACAGAACCCCTACTAAAAATGACTACATCTACAACTCATGATACATTAATGTGATGGCCAGTGGGACAAATTCTACTTATACTTGTAGTCATTGAGAAGAATTACCCCATTACAGATAACTAATAAGATCGATGGTGTCAGTGAGAATTTATCTGAGAGTCAGAATTTTCTCATTACTCAAGGAACCCCCAGATACCTCTTGAGAAACCCTAGGAATCCATGGAATCCTGGTTGAGAAGCCCTGCTCTATATCGTGGCTTTTTTCAGCAACTTGGTTTCTTATTTTTGCTCTCACTATTTCCTTTAGAATTACCGACAACTGCATACAGGTGAGACATATATAACAATAATTTCATTTTCTATCCTATCAAGGACGTCCTCTCACTACAGAGTAGCTAGAAATTTTAAAATTGACGAAGGGCATTACAATTTTATAGCACAATCTGCACAATCTCTTTTAGGTGTACCAAAACTATAGTATGTTTTGAGGGAGGATATCTAAACAAGCTATTCAATTTGCATCTCATCAGGCAGGCCTTTGTACCATATAGTTAGTGATAGATCTAATATAATACAATTGCAATGTGTATGATCAGCTTAAAGGGATATACACACAACAAGACTAACATTTGCCAATGGCTTTCCCTTTTTCACAGTACCTAGGTTGGTTTTAATTTTTCTATTTTTTTTTCTTCAAAATTACGCTTAGGGGAATGCATGTGCTGATCCTACTAAAGATACGCCAAGGTTAATATCACACTTGCAATCCCATCATTGGCAAGAACTTGCTAGCCTCATGATCACTAAAATATGTAGGGAGAACACTTACCTTAAGGTTAGAATGTATGCTTGGAATGTGTTACTCCCTACCCAAATTTAGCAGCAAGACATTACTTCCTTATTGAAAAATGCTGCAAAACACAAGACAGTGGGTTTTAGACTTTCATGTTTGACTTGGATGGCTCTAAGGGATTGCTGAGAAGGCTGCATTAGTGTCCTTATTTTCCCTTAAAGGGATACAAGCCCATTTGACCTCTTTAATATTTTGAGGTCTGGATAGAAGGAGAGCAGCTGGTTTTAGCACTAGGGTGAGCACCCATGGGTGTATGCATTAAGAGGAAGTTCACTATTACTATACTAGAAGAATTATTGATTGGGAAATCATTTCTTTGCGTGCACAAGGCTGATTTTGATCATGGGGTTTTTATGACACATTGGACTTTAATATAGGATGCACTTATATGGAAACTTCACTATTTTTTAATTAGTGAAGTGTAGTGTAGCATAGTGTTCAAATAGACTTTATTTACATTGTCACATGTTCAGTTAAAGAGTGTATATAAAGTTGCTCTGAATAGCAGGACCAGGCAGATAATGTCTATATTGAGTAGAGGTATTCAAATGATGAGGTCTTCAAACACTTAGGCCAGCACTCAAAGAGGGGAGCAATCTCTAGTAAAAGACAAACAGAAGAAAAGGCACCTCTAAGTGCAGAATTAAAACTTTTAATAACCCACAAAAAGGATTAAAACTCTTACAGGATATAACAATGAATGGAGCATTTCCCGTTTTTAAGGCAGGTGATCCAGCATTAGGAAGGTCCCAGTTTGTTATAGGTTTCCAGGGGTGTCAATATGCAGCAGCAGAAGATCCCAGGGTGACCAGCAGATGGAAGTCACAAGCTCTGGAAGCACTGGTGGAGCAATCGTGCTGTCTGTCAGTCAGTGTGAAACATGAATCCTGAAAATGACATCAGCGAGAGGGGAAGACAATCAGAGTGGACCTCAAACCGGAAGTAGGTAATGAATATGGGAAGCGTTTCAGAACTGCTGATTGGTTCCTTCTTCAAGCCAATGACTATGGGTTAGTAGAAGCATAGCTGTTTATAATCGGTGGGCAGGCTTGGTGGGACTATAGACGGGAGTGGAGGAGGAGAATAGTGCAGCGTTATTCCAGGATTACTATATATTGTGCTTTATGGACATAGATAGCTGCACATAGAAGTGTAGGAAAACACAAGATGCATCCTTTACACAGGTAGGGAAAACAAGTATAACAAGACAAAGCAGGACATCACAAAATAGACATAAAGGAGGAATACGAAGCTCAGGCTGCCAGTGAAACTGACATAAGGATATAGAATGGGACACAGCAGCCAGATTGCACATCACTCCCTAATAGCATATGCAATATACAAAAAAAGGAGATCAATGTCATATTATATAAAAAATAATGGAAAATTCCTATCAAAATACTTACCGTAATTTTCCTTTCCTGATGGAGTCCATGGCAGCAACGTGTGGGTTAAGTCCCGCCTCCACTACCCTATAGGACACTACTCCCATAAATCTTTGCTCCCTGCCCCTGGTCGTGTTTGGTAACTAGCTTACTCCAGCCATTTGGGAGGGAATTCCTGCTGCCATGGAGTCCATCAGGAAAGGAAAATTACGGTAAGTATTTTGATAGGAATTTTCCATTTTCCTGACAGACTCCATGGCAGCAACGTGTGGGAAATAACTCGCCAAACACACCCGTGTGGGCAAAATGCTGAACAAAAAGATTTATTTAACACTGTCAGCCGACAGGACTTTCAAACCAAAATCAACAGAGGATAAGGATGCTGGCTCAACACAATAGTGAGACATGAAGGTATGAATTGAAGACCAGGAGGCCGCTCTGCAG
This sequence comes from Lithobates pipiens, assembly GCF_037356315.1. Taxonomy (NCBI): domain Eukaryota; kingdom Metazoa; phylum Chordata; class Amphibia; order Anura; family Ranidae; genus Lithobates; species Lithobates pipiens. The sequence goes on from NW_027507790.1 coordinate 73,847,112, forward strand.
ATACTTCAGGCGCAACATGACGAGAAGCCGCCCATGAAGTTGAGAGACTTCTGGTAGAGTGAGCTGTAACCGCCTCAGGAGGAGCCAAGCCCTTCTCTCTATAAGCCTATTGGATTGCCTGGACCACCCAAGCAGCGATGGATCCTAACGGAGGCCTTAGAGCCTCTTTTTTTCCCATTAAACAACATGAAGAGGAAGTCAGATTGACGAAAAGAAGCTGTAACATCCAGATATTGTTTTAGAGTAACTCCCAAATCGAGTGGATGTGGATCCGGACTTCAAGCAGAATTGCAGGTAGGAAGAGTGATTTTCTGGTTTTCATGGAAAACAGAGGTAACCTTGGGATTTGTCCCCAACATCGGAATTAGGACTACCCTATCTGGAAAGAAGGTGAGAAAGGGTTCCTTTGCATCTAGAGACTGAATTTCAGAGATTCTCTTTGCCGAAGTTATGGCTACCAGAAAAGAGGTTTTAAGGGTTAATTCCCTGACTAAGAGAGTTTTGTCAAGTTGAGAGAAGAAATCTAGAACCAATGGAAGGTCCCATTGGGAAATCTAGGCTTCCTTTGTGGCCTAAGCCTGACTGCTCCTTTGAAAAATTGTTGGACCAAGGGATGATTGGCCCATGCGACTCCAGAAAAAGCTGAAATTGCTGATACCTGGACACGGAGAGAACTAACTGAAAGGGAGATATCCAATCCTGACTGTAAAAAGCTTAAAACGCCCCGGACTGCCAAGGTATTACAGGAACTGGACATTGAAGACAAGTGACTTGTAAACTTCGCCCAAATTCTCTCATATACCCGATTGGTACTACTTCTTCGTGCACTAAGAAGAGTGGGAATGACTTCTTCAGGACAGCCTAATACCTTCAACCGTTCCCTTTCAAAAACCAAGCCTTTAGGCGCAGGTGATCCGTGCAAGGATGTAACCCTTGAGACAGAAGGTCTAGTCTGGATGGTAAAGGAATTGGATCCCTTACACTGAGGAGCATCAGAAGCGGAAACCAGGGTCTGTTGGGCCAATAAGGGATTATGGCTATCACTTCTGCTGTCTCTGACCTGAGTCTCCTCCGGAACTGATGAATGATAGGAGTTGGTGGGAAGGTATAGGCCCTGTGGAACCACCATTTCTCCGTAAAGGCGTCCACCCTGTAGGGTTGAGGATCCCTGTACCTTGAGTAGTACCTCTCCAGTTTTTTGTTGCAGGGAGAGGCAAACAGGTTGACTTCCAGGGAGAGCCCAGGATCCAATTGAACACTTCCTCGTGAAGAGACCACTCGTTGTTGTCTAGAAGTATCCGGGAAAGAAAGTCTGCCTGAACATTCTGAATCCCCGGAACATATGTTGCTGTCAGATCCTTCACGTTCCTCTGAGCCCAGGTCATGATCGGTTTCATCTCCTGGAGAAGGGATAGACTTCCGGTACCCCCTTGCCTTCTTATGTACGCTACTGCTGTGGTATTGTCTAGCCTGGGTAAGACCGAGGCTCCTGAAATCAGATGCCGAAAGGCTAGCAGAGCTTGAAAGGCTGCCCTTAACTCCAAGATGTTTGACACCGTCCTTCTGGAGGGGAGAACCCAGGTGCCCTGAGACACTTCCGCCAGACAGTGGGCGCACCAACCTCTGTTGCTGGCATCCGTCGTTATAGTTACCCATGAGATGGGGAGAATGGAATGGCAGTTGCAGAGATTTCCCCGTTGGAGCCACCACAGAAGGGAATTTGCTCATGGATAAGGTGATCCAAATCAGCTGGGTTTTGTTACCTGACCATTGATGAAGGAAACCCTTCTGAAAGGGCCTCATCCTCCACTGTGCCCACCTCACCATTCGAATTGTCGCTACCATAGTGCCTATAATTTTCAAGCACTGGAGAGCCTGGAGATGAGAGGCAGAGAGGGCAGATTCTGTCCCTGACCACTGACAACTTCTCTTCTGGTAACGAGATGGTGCCTCTGACAGTGTTGAATAGGGCCCCTAAGAACACCAGCAACTGAGATGGGTCCAGCTGACTCTTCTCCAAGTTCAAGATCCACCCGAACTCTTGTAGGGTGGAGATGACCTGCTCTCTGTGTACCAGAAGTTGATCCTTGTCTTGAGCCAACAGCAGAAGGTCGTCTAGGTAGTAATGTAGATGAATCCCTTTGGTCCTCAGAAGAGCCACCACTGCCAACAGAACTTTTGAAAATACACGCAGAGAAGTTGATAGCCCGAAGGGAAGGCATGTGAATTGAAAATGGCATTCGCCCACGGAGAAGCGGAGATACTGCTGGTAATTTTCTGCAACTGGGACATGAAAATAAGCATCCTTGAGGTCTCTGGAGACCAGCCAGTCCCCTGCTTGAACAGATTGTTGAATTGTGGATAATGTTTCCATCTTGAACTTTTCTTTTTTGATAAAACTGTTCAAGTGAGTTAGATCTATGACCGGCCTCCAGGCCCCGCTCTTTTTCTGGACCATAAACAGAGGAGAGTAGATTCCCATGCCTCGCTGATTGACTGGAACACGGATAACGGCGCCTTGAGCCAACAAATATTCCACGTAGGCTAGAAGAATTTTTTCTTCTGAAGCCGGAAGAGAGGTGGGGACCCATCTGAGCCTGGGAGATTCCTTGAAGGTCCAAACATGACCTGAGGAGACCGTCTTGACGGTCCAGAAGTCTTGGATCGAGGCCGCCCAGACATGGCGAAAGTGGAACAGACGAGCCCCCACCTGACCTATCTGAGCGGGCCCAACCTCAAAAGGATTTACTCGGTTGCCTCTCTCCTTTTGAATCACTTTTTGTAGATTTTTTAATAGAGGATTGTCTTGATTTCCAGGACCTGGAGAATTCACGGCCCGGTCTGTAACTGCGAGCTTCCCTAGCTCGTTCCTGGTACTGTCTCTTTGGAAAAGACCTTCTCTGGGCTTGCAAACGCTGGTCCTGGGGGAGGAACCCAGACTTCCCACCAGTGGCTCGGGTAATAGCCTCATCTAACTTATTGCCGAAAAGCGAGGACACCTCAAAGGGGATACGGCACCATACTTGTTTTGAGGCTGGGTCCGCCAGCCAAGGACAGAGCTACAGAGCCCGCTTGGCCATAACAGAAGAAAGCATCAACCGAGCCACCAGGCGTATGATGTCGATAGAGGCCTACCCAAGCAAGGTGGAGGCCAGCCTAAGTTCTTGGATAGGCAAGCTCTTAGCCGTATCTTCAGAGATATTCCTGAGCGTCTGACCTACACTATCCGTCCATACCTCCATTGCTTTGGACATAGCGGACAGAGCTAATGCTGGTTTACAGGCCATTCCTGCTGTGAGATACACTGTCTTCAAATCAGCGTCGATCCGTCTGTCCAGAACATCCTTAAAAGAAACAGTATCCTCTATGCTGGGGGTCTTTCGCCAAGTGGGGGATTTCAATAAGTGGAAGCACTTCTGACTCTGCACTTATTAACTGACTATCTGATTATCTGACTGTCTCATCTGAGAATCTCTTCTCTCACCCTACAGGTATGTGCTAACTGAACCATCTCCACCCAAAAACTGAAACACTGCTATCTGCTTTCATGTTTGTCTTTAAAAATGCTGGTATGTGCTAACTGAACCATCTCCACCCAAAAACTGAAACACTGCTATCTGCTTTCATGTTTGTCTTTAAAAATGCTGGTATGTGCTAACTGAACCATCTCCACCCAAAAACTGAAACACTGCTATCTGCTTTCATGTTTGTCTTTAAAAATGCTGGTATGTGCTAACTGAACCATCTCCACCCAAAAACTGAAACACTGCTATCTGCTTTCATGTTTGTCTTTAAAAATGCTGGTATGTGCTAACTGAACCATCTCCACCCAAAAACTGAAACACTGCTATCTGCTTTCATGTTTGTCTTTAAAAATGCTGGTATGTGCTAACTGAACCATCTCCACCCAAAAACTGAAACACTGCTATCTGCTTTCATGTTTGTCTTTAAAAATGCTGGTATGTTTTCTTTGCTCAACAGTCTGTATCCCTGTCCAAATCACAATGCTTTATTATCTGCCTTGTCTTACCCAAAATTATGGCCCCTCTAACTTTAGTGCCCTCTTTCTAGCCTGTTTCTGAAGTTAGAATTTAGCCCTGTTAACCATCCAAGCTTTATTGCCTCCTGATTGATAATTGAAATCCACCCACACCCCACCCCTATCAGTATAAAGCTAACCTTCACTTTGGGGGAAGCTAATGCTGGGGGTCTTTCGCCAAGTGGGGGATTTCAATAAGTGGAAGCACTTCTGACTCTGCACTTCAGCGAATGCACAAAGCAAAGGTACACAAGAAAATACTTTGAACAACGCTGCATAGACACCAGGTGACCTTGTTTAACACTTTAGCACTTTCTCCTCATAACATGCATTCTCTACCACTCCTTCTGACAGCTCTGTCCTCTCTACTAAAATTATCTCAACTCCACCCCACTTCTCCCCCCCACAGCATATATATATCACCCTCACTCCTGTCCTCTCCTTATTACTGCACCCACCAACTCCTGCTAATTCTAAACCCACACACACTAAAAGTCTCCAAGACCCTGGGGCATGTCCCTTCATATAAATCACACTCCCATATTGCCTCCCTCACCCTCCTGCTTCTCCTGACCTCTGGAGATATATCCCCAAACCCTGGACCTCCATCATTAAACTGTACCCATCACCCTGCACCCTCTGGCAGCAGCCGCAATCAACACAATTTAATTCCGATTTCTATTCTTCCCAAGTCCAGACTCCCTTTCTCTTGTGCCCTTTGGAACTCCCGCTCTGTCTGCAACAAACTCACCTCTCTACATGACATCTTTATCACCAACTCATTTAACCTACTCGCCGTCACCGAAACCTGGCTCCACGAATCAGACACTGCATCTTCTGCGGCCCTATCCCATGGTGGGCTTCTTTGGACTCACTCCCCCAGATCCAATGGACATAAGGGAGGAGGTGTTGGAATCCTTCTAGCCCCACATAGCACCTTCCAGGTACTTCAGCCACCTCCCTCTCTGTCACTCTCCTCTTTCGAAGCACACTGCATTCGTCTCTTCACGCCAATTTCTTTAAGAATAGCCGTGATCTACAGGCCCCCTGGACCAGTATCAACTTTTCTTGATGACTTCTCTGCCTGGCTACCCTACTTTCTTTCTTCTGAAATCCCCACAATCATTCTCGGGGACTTCAACATCCCTATTAATACTAACACCTCTGCTCCTTCCAAACTTCTCAGCCTAACCTCCTCCTTTGACCTGAAACAGTGGATACATGATCCTACTCACTCCGAAGGCAATATCCTTGACCTCGTTTTCTCTCACCTTTGCACTCCATGCAACCTCTCTAACTATCCATTCCCTCTCTCTGATCACCACCTTATTAGTTTCACTCTCTCCCTCTCCTTCACCTCCTCTCCCTCCAACCGCATTAAAGTTACCCGCAGAAACCTACGTCATCTCAAGCCTTCCCTTCTCTACTCTGCTCTTGACAACCTCCACGACAAAATCTCACCCCTATCCTGCACCAACCTAGCCACTTCTGTCTACAACACTTCACTTCTGGCCTCTCTGGACTCTCTGGCCCCCCTCACCACACACAGAATCAAGCCCCGACCCCTTCAACCTTGGCAAACAGATGTCACTAGAAGTTTGAAAAAACGTAGTCGTGCTCATGAGCGCCTGTGGCGCAAGACCAAGTCTCAGAGAGATTTCAACCAATATAAATCTGCCCTCCAAAACTACAATTCTAGCCTCCTCTCTGCCAAGCAGAACTATTTTATCACTCTCATCAGCAACCTATCACCCCGCCCCCGTCAACTCTTCTCTACTTTCAACTCTCTACTTCGTCCTCCACCACCTCCACCCACCAACTCACTCACTGCCCAGGAGATTGCTAATCACTTCAAACAGAAGATTGATACAATTCGCGCAGAGATCTCTACTGTTCTAATACCCTCCACGCTTTACACATCATGCCCACAGTCACAATCATTACTTCCCTCTTTCAACCCCACCACTATAGACGAAGTTGCTAAACTACTTGGTAATGTCCACCTTACCACCTGCCCTCTGGATCCTGTTCCCTCGCAAATGCTACGTTCACCCTCTGACTCTATGCTACACTCTCTAACTCACATCTTCAATCTCTCACTCTCTTCTGGCATCTTTCCCAACTCTCTAAAACATGCACTTGTCAAACCCATACTTAAAAAACCCTCACTGGACCCATCCAATCCTAACAACCTACGCCCCATCTCCTTGCTCCCCTTTTTATCCAAACTACTCGAACGTCTGGTCTACAACCGACTGAGTGACCACCTCGCTGATAATGGCCTTCTTGATCCCCTTCAGTCTGGATTTCGTCCCCAACACTCCACAGAAACTGCTCTCCTAAAACTAACAAACGATCTACTAACGGCCAAAACCAATCGACATTATTCTGTACTCCTCCTCCTGGATCTCTCTGCTGCCTTTGATACAGTTGACCACCCCCTCCTTCTCAAAAAACTCCACACCTTTGGTCTCTGTGACCGTACTCTACAATGGTTCTCTTCCTACTTATCCAACCGCACCTTTAGCGTTTCTTACAACTCTACTTCCTCCTCTCCTCTTCCTTTCTCTGTTGGGGTCCCCCAAGGTTCTGTCCTTGGACCACTCCTATTTTCAATCTATACCTCCTCCCTGGGTCAACTGATAGCCTCCCATGGCTTCCAATACCACCTCTATGCTGACGACACCCAAATCTATCTCTCTACCCCTCAGCTCACTCCCTCTGTCTCCTCACGTATCACTAATTTACTATCAGAAATATCAGTCTGGATGTCACACCACTTCCTCAAAATCAATCTATCCAAAACCGAACTTATAATTTTTCCTCCCCCATATGCCCCTTCCCCTGATCTCACTGTCAAAATTGATGGCACAACCATAAGCCCATCCCCTCATGCCAAGATTCTAGGTGTAGTCTTGGACTCTGAACTCTCCTTCAAGCAACACATCCAATCACTGTCCAAATCTTGCCGCCTCAACCTCCGCAACATCTCCAAAATACGCCCCTTTCTAACCAATGAGACAACAAAGCTCTTAATTCACTCGCTGGTCATCTCTCGCCTTGACTACTGCAACTCCCTCCTCATTGGCTTACCTCTACATAGTCTAGCACCTCTTCAATCCATTATGAATGCCGCTGCCAGACTCATCCACCTTACCAATCGCTCGGTGTCTGCTACCCCTCTCTGTCAATCGCTCCACTGGCTTCTACTCAGCCAAAGAATTAAATTCAAAATACTAACAATTACATACAAAGCCATCCACAACTCTGCCCCCAGCTACATCACTGGCTTAGTCTCTAAATACCAACCTACTCGTCCTCTTCGTTCCTCTCAAGACCTCCTGCTCTCTAGCTCCCTCATCACCTCCTCCCATACTCGCCTCCAGGACTTTTCCAAAGCCTCCCCAATCCTATGGAATGCCCTACCCCAATCTGTCCGCTTATCTCCTACTTTATTAGCTTTTAGACGATCCCTGAAAACACTTCTATTCAGAGAAGCCTACCCCTCCCACACCTAACTGTATTTTCATTTTCTCCATCAGCTCATTCCCCCACAGTTAAAACCTTTTGTTTCAACTTGACCCTCCCTTCTAGATTGTAAGCTCTAACGAGCAGGGCCCTCTGATCCCTCCTGTATCGATTTGTATTGTAAGTGTACTGTCTGCCCTCATATTGTAAAGCGCTGCGCAAACTGTTGGCGCTATATAAATCCTGAATAATAATAATAATAAGGGAAATGTCAAATGTTTCACCAGCCTCATGACTGCTGCGTCTACCAACGGTGCTGACTCCAAATGCTTCACCTCTCTCTCCTTGAAAGGATAGAGTTTCGAAACCTTATGCCCCGTACACACGAGCGGACTTTTCGACATCCAAACTCCGACGGACTGAGTCCGGCGGACTATCCGCTCGTGTGTGGGCTGCAACGGACTTTAGCTTCGCAAAAGTCTGACGGACTTTAGAAATGAAGCATGCTTCAAATTTTCCCGACGGAACTCCGCCGGACCCAGGTCCGATGTAGAAGTCCGCTCGTCTGTATGCTGTTCCGACAGTCCTAAAACGACGCATGCTCTGAAGCAAGTACGAGACGGAAGTGCTCTGTCTTGTAAAACTCCAGTTCGTATTGGAAGTAGCACATTCGTCATGCTGCAAATTCTGTGCTCGTTTAAATGTATAGCGCATCTTCTTTATAATGCTAGAAGAACGAAGCCTTTTTATTTATAATGCTAGAAGAACGAAGTTGCTTTGCTGCTCATATTCACTCACAGAGTTCTCACCAAACACATTTCTGTTTTATTTCTCCTCATCTCATGAATGATCTTGTTTTTATTTTAAAGCCCCATCTCAATATTTTTTATTTTTATTTTTTTTTTTAATAATTTTTTTTACTCCATATTTTTGGTACAATTCTTTACCATGTTTTTCTTGTGATCTCCATATTTAATTATTCTGTCAATTAAAACCAAAAAAAAAAAAAAAAGTTGTTAACTTGACCGAATAATTAAATATGGAGATCACAAGAATAAAAATGTTCATGATTTCACCCAAAAATATTGATGAAAAAATTACTCCAAAAAAATAAAAAAAAACAAGAAAAAATGTTGGTGACTAATTTTTGGCCTACATATTTTTGGTACAATTCTTTACCATTTTTTTTTTATTGTGATCTCCATATTTAATTGTTCCGTCAAGTTAAAACCAAAAACTTTATTTTATTTTATTTTTTTTTCATTACCACAATAACCTTTTTATTTTTATTCTGGTGACAAGTTACCACAATAACATTTTTATTTTGTTTATAACCTCAAGGAGGTTAGTGTCCCTTGTTAATTTCACATTGTCTTTTATAGAAAGGTATTTGACCAAAAAACACATAGGCAATTATATTTTCAAACAAAAATATCCATTTATTCTGGTTCTACAAACAAAAAAATGAAGGCAACACTGGAGAAAATTGTGACATTTGTGTAGCCTTTTGGCCCCAGGGCAAACGTGAAACTATGTGGACAAGAAAATTCAAATATTACAAAATCCAATATGGTCCCAGAATCCCAGACATCAAGAGCAGCATCAGATGGTATATATGTCCCCAGGCTGTGGTTGGTCGGACCAGAGTGAAGCCAGGTCATCACCTTCTTCTCTTCGCTCCATCCTTCACTGCACCCTTCCCTGCAGACTTCCCTGTAGCCTTCCTGGGAGGCTGTGTCTCCGGTGGTGGACTCGTGGCAGGAGGAGGAGGAGGAGGAGGAACAGGAGGAACTTGCTCCACAATATTACTGTTGGCCGATAATTCTCCACTGAACCCCTTCTGTAACGCCAGGAAAATGAGCCTTTCGCAGTGGAGACGTTGGCCCATCTCTAGTTGCTGGAGCCGGCTGGCTATGTAGCAGCCATAGGCCTCTTCTGCGTCAGGGGGGCTGTTTAAAACATTAGTAGCCTCTCTAATTAGTCGCAGGGATTCCTCTTGTGCCTGCGTATTTTTTTTGGCCCTTTTGGATGGAAGACGGAGGGGAGGCACTTGAGATGTTGTGAGGCTTCTACTAGGCCCGGCCACCTCCTGCCTGACAGAGGGCATGGACTCCTCCTGGCTGAGAGTGGGCATAGCCTCCTCCTGCCTGCCACTTTCCCCACCTTCCTCCTGGCTGAGCTCCTCCTGTGTATAAAAAAGGGACATTGTTTTAGTTTTTTGTTCATCAATCCTAAACATTTTTCAGCTCCTGACTTCAAAATTCTGTTAATACATATAAAAGAGTATCATTATGACACCACTATTTCTTGTTTCTGCTGGTGACAAACATTTGTGGCCACTACTGTAAATTGATATGTCCAAATTTTAACTATTTTTTAACATCAATAATAGCGTACAAATTCGAATAACATCTAGTTAACATCATTAATATTCTGAATATCACTATTTTTGGTAAAAAAATACCTGGCTCCAGCTGGGTGCATCCGCTTCTTCCAGGATGGAAGGCTCATCAGCCTCTGCTGAGGTGGAGGGAATGCTGCAGGGAAGGGTGGAGGGAAGGGTGGAGGGAAGAGTAGAAAGCGACTCCCTGGGTCTACACCGGTCGTCCAGGAACCGTAGCTTTTCAAAGTACCACAGCCTGGGTACATATACATCACCTGGTGCTGCTCCTGATGTTTGGGATTGAGCGATTTTCCTCTTTTCCTTTCGGAACATATTTTGCAATATTTGAATTTTCTTATCCACAAAGTCCACGTCTGCCTCTGGGATCCAAGTCTGCACAAATGTCACAAATCTCTCCAGTGTTGCCCTCCTTACTTGTTTATTAAAATAATCCTTGTGCTTGGTATGCCACAGATTAGACATTTCTTTATACTTGTCGATAAACAGACTTAAAAATTCTGGATCCCTGAATTTTTTATTCATTTTTCTGCAAGACAATACACAAGCCAAAAAACATAATGTTAGCTCAGACTCTCCTAATCTTAGCCCAAGATAGACTCCAGGATCTGCCACTTATTTGGGGAAATGGTTTAAACTTACCTTCGTTTTTCTTGCTCCCAACTTCTGTTCCTATTTTCGCAAACGAACATACGACATGTGATTTTTGTCGTTATATACAGTGCGTACGCGTAGAACTACGCCTGCGTTGCCCGCCCCTGACGTTCTTTTAGTCAAGTTCATGTTTTCCCGCCCCTTTCTGCGCACTTAACGTACGTACGACATGTGCATTTTGGCTTAAGATCCAGTGCGTACGCGTAGAACTACGCCTGCGTTGCCCGCCCCTGACGTTCTTTTAGTCAAGTTCATGGTTTCCCGCCCCTTTCTGCGCACTTAACGTACGTACGACATGTGCATTTTGGCTTAAGATCCAGTGCGTACGCGTAGAACTACGCCTGCGTTGCCCGCCCCTGACGTTCTTTTAGTCAAGTTCATGGTTTCCCGCCCTTTCTGCGCACTTAACGTACGTACGACGTGTGATTTTGTCGTAAGATCCAGTGCGTACGCGTAGAACTACGCCTGCGTTGCCCGCCCCTGACGTTCTTTTAGTCAAGTTCATGGTTTCCCGCCCTTTCTGCGCACTTAACGTACGTACGACGTGTGATTTTGGCGTAAGATCCAGTGCGTACGCGTAGAACTACGCCTGCTTTGCCCGCCCATGACGTTCTTTTACAAGAATATTTCCCGCCCCCTTTTCTCTACGGTGCGCAGTAGGAGAAACATGGCGGAAACACAACAGGTGCTTGATATGAACGACTCCAGTAGTCAGGAATCCCCGGAGCCACAAACGTCCCGATCCGGAAAGAGGAGATTTAAGGCCTCAAATATGGCATTTCAAGAGATGGTGGAGATGGTGGGAATCTTGCGAAGTAAGGATTATGATGGCAAGCATGGACCATACACCCATCCGAACTTGCGCAAGGCCAGAATCATGGCCAAAGTAGTTAAGACCCTGCATAATCGTTTTGGGGTACGACGGTCAAAAGACCAATTGAGGAAACGGTGGTCCGACCTGAAATTGAGGGAGCCGGATCAATACAGAAGGATCAAGAAAGTTCTGAAAAAAAGTAAGTACTTGTCGTGTGTTCCTATTTTATGATTATTGCATACAGATCCATATGCTTTACCTTTGTACAATGTAAAAAATTGCTGCTTTCATGTTGTATACAGTAAAAGAATCGTATCGTTTTTCCAAACCCTCGTAAATTGTTCGTGGCAAACCTCGTTTATGATACAGGGTTTGAACAGCATTTTTTGGGTGTGTAATTTTTAGGACACAACAAATGATTAGGACATTGTGGTTTAGATGTGTTTCAAAATACAATGACTAGAAAAGAACATTCAGTGTAATTGAAGGAGAGGACACTTGGCAGCTGGGTAAAAACACATCTGCACTCATGAGCAAAGGTGTGGGACACCAGAGAACATTTATTAGGGTAAACCACACGCCACACGGGGTTCCCTGGTATACTTGGGGGGGGGGGGGTTGGGCATGTGTGAACCTTCGCACAAAAAGCAAATTATTTGCTTTTTTGTCAAAGTGAATTGATTTCTCATGTCTTCACATTTTGCATCTCTTCATAAACCGACAATTGTACAACACTTCTAATCAAGGTTTCATCTTCCTAGTTCTGGCCTTAAATATCTGTGTGCTAAAGTATACCTTTTTGTTTGTTAATTTCTCATAGGGGAGAAAAGCCTCACAAAGCAGGATCCCAGGGACCGCCACCCTTGCCAGCAGGAATGTGAGGTTAGCCCCATCCCCCCCGTGGATGTGCATGTGGAGGAAGGAGAGGTGGAAGAAGGAGAGGAGATGGGCACCCCACCAGGTGAGTGTCTGACACCACAGCTTCAGGTAATCGATGTATACCTGCATATTTCCAAACACATTTTTTTACATCTATTTTAGGTGATGTTGTGGTTGTGGAAAGCGACACATTTCCAAGCACCAGTGCCCCCCCCGAGGATGTCGAGGAAGGAGAGGTTGAGGAAGGAGAGGTGGAGGAAGTAGGGGAGCTGGGCACCCCACCAGGTGAGTGTCTGACACCCCAGCTTGTTGAAATCCATGTATGACTGCATAATTTTTGACCCAATTTTTCCCATCTATTGTAGGTGATGTTCTGTTTGTGGAAAGGGCCCCATTTTCCAGTGACAGCGCACAAAGGCTGATTGGCCAGATAATGGGCTGGAATGGGGAACTAGATGACATGCGAACTAGCCTGGATCTCATGAAGACTCAGATTGACAATATGCAGCTGGAAATGAAGAACATGATCGATATTTTGGGGAGAATATAATCCGTTTCTCCATAATATCGATCATGTTCTTCATTTCCCTTGTTTTAGTTCAAAGATTGTTACTTCACCAATTTTTACGATTGTGGCTGATTGTTGTTTTATACATTTTTCATATTTTTTATAGAAAAATAAAAAGCACAAAAAAAAAAAAAAGTTTTTAAAAAATTGAAAAAAAAGCAAACCAAAAAATGTTTGGCAAAGAAAGTTAAATAAACCCAAAAAAAATATTTAGATCACTAAATATTCAATGGCACATGTGAATGTGGCCAAATTAAAATTTTGAATAATCAACAATGTGTGGCGTATTCTTTCAATGCTTAATACCAGTTTGGGAAAAGGGATTTTGTGTATCCAGTGACAATGGGCCTTATTGAATTTAATGAAAATACACTTGGCACTACAAGTGCACTAGGATAACATAGGAGACAGCACAAACCAAAAGCAAGCAAGAAAACAAATTTCAGATTTGAGGTTATTTTATTATTTTCCTCTTTTTAAAAATTAAATATTGGGTGGCATTGCAATGGCCCCCCTACCGTTAAAATAAGTCACATATCTTTCACGCACTTCACGTGCACTTTGGGGGGCCAAGCCAGTACGGCCAGTATCCAGGCCTGTCATGGATTCTGGACCAACTCCAGCCTCCGGCATTATTCCTGATAAGTAAGTATTGGAGTATTTGTGCAAAAAGTTGTGCAAAATGCAGCACGTAAGGATGACATAGTTCAGTTTGTATTCCGCTAGGTTTAGAGCCGTCAGAAATACACGGAACCGGCTGGCCATTATTCCAAAAGCATTTTCCACCACTCTTCTCGCTCTGGCCAGCCGGTAGTTGAAAACCCTCCTCTCCGGGGTGAGGGCTCTTTGGGGGAATGGCCGCATTATGTGGTTGTCAAGAGCAAAAGCCTCATCCGCGATGAATACGAAGGGTAGTTCCTCCACATTCTCCGAATCAGGTGGCAAGCCCAGGCCACCTGTCTGTAGACGGCGGTAGAACTCCGTCTGGGCGAAGACTCCTCCATCCGACATGCGGCCATTCTTCCCCACGTCCACATAGAGAAATTCATACTGTGCCGACACCACCGCCATTAACACAATACTGTGAAACCCCTTGTAATTAAAAAAGTATGACCCCGAATGGGGTGGTGGCACAATGTGGACGTGCTTCCCATCTATGGCACCACCGCAGTTAGGAAAGTCCCACCGGGTGGCAAAATGGGATGCCACAGTCTGCCATTCCTGTGGCGATGAAGGAAACTGGGGAGGCAAAAAGAAGAAAAAAAACAAAATAAGTACTTTTGCACATTAAACATTGTACATTACAACACAAACTTTATTTCACGCTTCTGCCTAGTCACATGACACCGATCGTCTGCTCCCTGTCATTGGGAGCAGTGATCAGGGTCATGTCACTGCTAGCCCATCCCCCAGACAGTTAAGAAAAACACTCACCCAGAACACACTTTAAACCATTCCTTGGCCCCCTTGTGCTTAATAAAACACCTTCACTGCATGTGACATTTTTACAGTAATCAAGACAATTTTTGACAGCATTGATCACTGTATTAATGACAATGGTCACAAAAATGTTTGGAATTGGCCAATGTGTCCGCCATAATGTGGCAGTCACCAGAAAAACAAAAAACAAAAAAAAAAAAAAAAAAACGGTTAGCAACGCCATTACTATTTTCAAAAATGGCAAGATTTTACAAATGCCAGCAAAATAGACCATATTTACGAAACGATTGAACTTTTAACCAAAACAATCAAGAAACGCTTAAATTGTGATTCATTTTAACACATTTTTGTTTACTAAAAGACTACGTATCAGCATCAAATGATGTCCCAAAAAATCATGGTGATATATTTTTGTGCCTATCTTTCTTTAGAGCGAAAAGAGAGAAAAAAATGCATATTTAGAAAAATGCATTTTGGGTTTGTTGGTGGTTAATCACCAAAACTAAAAAAGCAGAGGTGATCAAAGACAACCAAATACTAAATCGCTTTGTGCTAATAAAATGAAGATAATTTACTAGGAGGAGCCATGTTACAAGGACGCACAATTGTCAATTCAAACAACGCACTGCCAAATCACCCAAAAAAGTGATGAAGGTCAGGAAGGGGGGAAAATCATTCCAGGGTTGAAGTGTGTTAAAAATACAATATATAATTCAACATTAATTTAAGGACACACAGACTCGTTGGAATTATATTAAGTGTGTGTGGGGGGGGGGGGGGGGATCCAGTTAAAGGACACACAGACCATTTGGGATACTATTAAGGGGGGGGGGGGGGGATTCAGTTAAGGGGACACAGACCATTTGGAATAAGCTTTAAAATGTTTGGTTTTAGGATAAAGCAATAGAATGGAGCTGACAAAAGACATTTTAAGTGACTAGACTAGGTGGATATGGGCCTACCATAGCATGTTGGTGAGGTTTAATGAAGGCAAATATGCATGAAAAACAAAAAAGGAGCATTAAAAGATTGCAGCATGCATGAGGACAAAGGGGACATTCACAGCATATTGCAATCATGGTAATTAGAGATTGAGGAAAGAAATACAAGGCATTAGCAAACATTAAAGACAATAAAATGTGATGTTAAATGCTAAATCTTACCTTAATATAGTCCTCCTGCAGGACCTGTATAATGGCAGAACAGGTCTCTGGGATAATGATCCCCAGAGCCTGGGGGGAGATGCCTGTCGAGAACTTCAAGTCCTGAAGGCTTCTCCCTGTCGCCAAGTAGCGCAACGTGGCGACGAGCCTCTGCTCCGGAGTGATGGCTTGCCGCATGCAGGTATCCTGCCTGCTGATATAAGGGGTCAGCAAAGCCAGCAGACGGTGAAAAACGGGGTCCGTCATCCGGAGATAATTCCTGAAATCATCAGGATTATTCTCCCGGATCTCACGAAGCAAAGGCATGTGCGAGAACTGGTCACGCTGGAGCAACCAATTCTTCGTCCATGAACTCCTCAACACCCCGTCCAAGGACTGTTCTTGGGTTGCAGAATGAACTACAACACCAGGCGCAAGCAAAGCACGAACTCGACGACGAGTACGTACACGCAACATGGCTTCAAAACGGTCGGATTGTCAGAGCGGACTTAACAGACGTCACTGAAGAACAGCAAGGCCTGTGAAGAGCGAGCTGAAAGTCAGCGAGCGCAGTTAGATCGCACTGCAAAATACAGACACGAACTGACTACACGCACTAAAAAACAGATACAAACCTCACAAGCACAAACTGAAAAGCAGTGAAAAACGTTCTGAAAAATACGAGTCTGAAAAACGCGAATCGTCTCTCACCAAACTTCTACTAACACGAGATAAACACGAAATTAGCAGAAGGAGCCCAAAGGGTGGCGCACTTGGTATTGAACTTCCGTTTTATAGTCTCGTCGGACCTGGTGTACGTCACAGCGGACCAGACGGGCGGACTTTAGTGGGATCGTGTGTAGGCAAGTCCGTTGCGTCGGAACTCTGTCGGAACTCCGGCGGAACTCCGGCGGAACTCCGGCGGAAACTCCTTCGGATTTAAGTCCTCTCGTGTGTACGGGGCATTAGACAGCATGGAATTTTTCTTCTCCACCTTGCCCCATTCATCTGTGATAATCTCACCTAGCTCACAGATAAAAGACAAATTAATCCGTTCATTCTTTAATTGTTTAAAGAATTTTCTCTGTTTGGAAGGAGCAGCCACAGAATCTTCCCAGTTCAGTGTCTCTCTAACGGCTCTGACCAAAGGAGGAAGTAGAGTGAAATCAAAACCCATACAGGGATCACTTTCATCAGAGTCACTGTCAGATATGGCAGCTGAGGGGTGGCTATGCACAGAGGATTCCCAAGTATCCTGCAGCTGAGTCTCCCTCCCTGGAGAATGTGGCGGCTCTGCCGGAGGAACATAGGACTGGCCCTCAATATTTCTGAGGGACTCCTTAACAAGCTTTTCCACCAGGGTTTTAAGTTGTTGATCCGCGTCACCCCCTTTATTGGAAGCCTTGGCGTAGCAGAGATCGCACAAAGATTTTCCTGCCAGTACATGAGCTCTACACCCCCAACAGGCACTAGCTGAGTGACTGGATTGAGTCCTCGAGGAATGCGACCGTTCCTCACTACGGTGTCCTGATCTTGAGGAGAAACCGTAATGTTTTGATTTGGAAGAGGAGTGCCGATGATGCGACTTGGAAGTCGCTCCCTCTGTGAGAGCTGTGATGCTGTTCTGACCTGGAAGGGCTGAAACAGGAACAAGACAAGAAACCACAAGAGACATGATATCAGAACAAAGCTAACAGATATACACCCCTCCCCCAGCAGACCTTCAGGCGATCATTAAAAATACCTTTTATGAGAGGGCTGGCCACAGACAGGCGGTAGAGAATCCATGTCCTCAGCGATATCCATACGCACTGAAAAGATGACAAGGGATCAGTGCAAGGGACAGGGAAGGGATAGGCACCCTGTCCCAGAATGCCACTTACCAATAGATGCAACACAGAGGCAGGGGGAAGTCACCGCAACAGCCCGCAAGCATTCCCAAAGCTTGCAGACTAATTCCCAGTTTAAATAGCCCGCCCCTGTGATGTCATCGCCGTGCCTGTGCGCATGCGCGAAATAGCGGCAATTTGCCGCCATCATGCATGTGCAAAACCACGCCTCGCACTCTAACCGCACTCGCAGTAAGGCCGAGAACGCAAACCCGGAAGTAGAATGGCGGCTGGAATGCGGAAGAACCAGCCGCCATGCCTGCACATACAAACAAACAGAAAAAACGAGGACAGATAAAAGATAACACAAACTGCTGCCATTATGAACCATAGAACCTCTCACCACTCCCACCACGATCGATCACTTGGCCGAAGCTAAGGTAAGATGACACCGGACTTTCCAGGGGGCAAAACAGGTCACCTGCTAATAGCTATCCGACCAATGCGCAGCCTGCCTGCCAGTGGCCAGGACATGGGCTTCTTCACAGCGCCTCTTCCACTGCCCACTCCATACCCTGCTAATAGCTAGAGCTTAGCGAAGTAATGCGACTTTCCAGACCCAGAGTCGCAGACAGGCCAACCTCGATCATGGGAATGACAGATCTTCAGGTAGAAAGACCACCTCTGGGTCCTTCGGAGGAGGACAAAAAAAGAACACGGCCAGGGGCAGGGAGCAAAGATTTATGGGAGTAGTGTCCTATAGGGTAGTGGAGGCGGGACTTAACCCACATGTTGCTGCCATGGAGTCTGTCAGGAAAAAAAAAAAAAAAAAAATATATATATATATATATATATATATATATATATATATATATATATATATAAATAAATTTACTTCTTCAGATCCGCGCTATAGCCAAATGACGGCTACAGCGCGGACCTGCTTTGCCGCGAGTACGTCTATTAATGTCCTCCCATGCGAGTGGCCTGCACGCCTCCTGCAGGATTCGCATGGCAAGTTCTGTGATCAGCGAGTCTATGAGATTGGCTGGATCCCAGATTGGCATAAGGGGTCGATCCAGACCCCTTACCACGCGATTAGGTGATGTAAACAGAGCCGGTAATCGGCTATGTTTTCTCCTCGTTCTGACAGCATGAGGAGAAAAAAAATCTGATCAAAGGCAGCCGTGAGAGGGACATAAATCCCCATCACGGAGACCTGCCGCCAGCTCCTCAGTGCCCACCTGTGCCACCTGCCAGTGCCACCTAGCAGTAGACAACAATGCAGCCTACCAGTGCCCACCAGCGCCACCCATCAGTGCCCACAGTGCCACCTATCAGTGCTCACAATCAGTGCCTCATCAACAGTGCTGCACATCAGTTCCACATATCAGTGCCCATCAGTGTCACCTACCAGTGCCCATCAGTGCCACCTATCAGTGCCACCTATCAGTGCTCATCAGTGGTACCTATCAGTGCCCATCTGTGCCCCATCAGTGCCACCCATCAGGGCCCATCAGTGCCACCAGTGCCGCTTATCTGTCCTCATCAGTACTGCCTTATCTGTGCCTATCAGTGCCACCTTAACTGTGCCTATCAGTTCCCACCAGTGCAGCATTAGTGCCCACCAGTGCCACCTCAGCAGCGCATATCAACAAAGGAGAAAAATTACCTGATTGCAAAATGTTATAATAAACTATGAAATATGATTTTTTTTTCAAAATTTTCCATCTTTTTTTGCTTGTTTAGCAAAAAATAAAAATCCCAGCTGTAATTAAATACCACCAAAAGAAAGCTCTATTTGTGTGAAAAAAAAATAATTTGTGTACACTGTTGTATGACTGCGCAATTACATTCAAACTGCGTCAGTGTTGAAAGCTGAAAATTGGTCTGGGCATAGGGGGGTTTAAGTGCCCAGTAAGCAAGTGGTTAAAGTAAGTGATAGAGACTAGCTAAAACATTATGTTAAAATATACAGTATACATAAGGGAGATAAACTATTAATTGTTTGGAAATTGATCAAATAATCAAACATTTGGAACAATGTAGTAAGGGTAACAGGCAAAACATGCGTGTATACATGTATATACATTTATGCACACATATACACACACATGCATAAGTATGTCGAGGCAGTCCACACATATAGGAAAAAAAAAACATGCATATACGCAAATACATGCAAGAAATATGGAAAAAAATCTGTGGAAAAAAACATGCATATATACACATATATACCCACCGCATAATGAGATATGGGGTGTTATTGTCCAATGGAGGACATACCTGAGGAAAACGAAGACACTATGATATGAGTGTACATGTGAGGATGAGGATGATATAGTGAATGAGATAAGGCTCTAAAGTATAACACTGATTTCATAATCCTCATTTAACCCTCCAGGAGCCAAAATATTAAAAGAGAAAATCCAGTACATCTCTCTGTGACAAAGCTTTCAAAAACACTCAGCTGGGGGGAGGTCTCTAGGCATTGCCTCAATAACCCAAACCTTTAGACCAGGGGTCTCCAAACTATGGCCCTCCAGTTGTTTAGGAACTGCAACTCCCATCATGCCTAGTCATGACTGTTAATGTCAGAGGTTTACAATGCCTCATGGGACATGAAGTTCCGCAACATCTGGAGGACCATAGTGTGTGGAATGAAAGATGGGTAGGGATTGGGGGGAGGCAGAGAAGGAGTAAGGGGGGAGTAGGACAGGGGGAAGAAAGGAGGGGAGGAGGTAGGGAATGAGAGGGAGGTATTAATAGCATATTGGTGAACTTATATCACATTTCTATATATATAATTGTATAGTTATAATGTGGGGGATTTATATCCATCTTTACGTCAGGAGTGTTTGGTATTCGGGTGAGTATGTGAATAGGAACCAAGGCTGCCATACTTTAATAAAGCTCTCGCTATTTTCTTTCTTCATCGCTGAGATCTCTTTCATCTTATATATATACATCCAATCATTGACAGTAGGGGTATGAGTGGATTTCCAATGGATGGGAATGAGGGTTTTTGTTGCGGTTAGTAGGTGTCTGGTTAGAGACTTTTTGTATTTACTTAAAGTAAGAGAATTAATATGAATCAGACACACCTCAGCAGTTAAATTAATTTTGGTGTTCGTGATGTGTTTAATCCAATGAGAAATCTTTTTCCAATAGTCAAGGATTGGGGGACAGCTCCACCAGATGTGCAGGAATGATTCTTTTTCTTTCTTGCAGAGCCAGCAGGTATCTGATGCTGTATGGAACCATTTTTTGTTTTTTTGTGGGGTCATTTACCACTGTGTTAAGATCTTGTATGATATTTCTTGATACTTAGTGCTTAGGGAGCACTTATGCGTCATAATACATGCTTTTTCCCATTGGGGAGCACTGAATTTCATGCCCAGCTCTTTTTCCCATTTATCTTTGTACTGATTGTTTAAATCTTTGGATGTTTGGTTCAACCAAGAGTGTGCTAGTGAAGTTGTTTTCAAGATTTGAAATCCTTTATTTTTTATTTTTTTTTAATTAATGTTTATTGAAGAAGAGAAGCATGTACAATAGCATATCAATCAATACATAAACCAATACCGGGGGCAGTGTTATTACATCGTTAGTTACTATGGATCAGAGCAATCTACTGCCCACGAGGGTCTAGCCACCAGAGGTATAAATCACCGCTGCTGGAACGAACAACCTCCGCGGTAATACAAATACACCCCTCTCTTCCATTATTAAAGAGAGAATACAATAGACAGAGATAGAGAAAGAGTAAAGAAAAGGGAAAAAGGAAGAAAGAGATATAGAGAAATAAGGGGGGATGTGGGAGCGGGGGGGGGGGGGGGGGGGGAAGGAAGGCAGGTCCACCTCTGATAAACAACTCCAATATTACAGTAGAAACCGTAAGAGCAAGAGTTATGATCACATCACATTGGTTGAGACATTATGGCTGCATAACTAGAGGAATATTTAAAGGCAACCCAACAGGCCCAGATCTTCGTCGCCAGCTCAAATTTACCCCGGAGGGAGAGAGTCATGTCCTCCATGTAATAGGTGGTATCCACGTTGAGTAACCAACGTCGGAGCGTGGGGATCTTCCTCAGTTTCCAAAACTGTGGGATGAGGGTTTTGGCGGCATTTAGAAGGTGTGGTGTAATCGACCTTTTATAAGGGCCCGTTGGCTTCCCCGTGCAGTGGAACAGAACATACCACGGGTCGTTAGGGACTTCCCAACCCTGGATCTCTTTAATCCAATATAGAATTGCCAGCCAGAATGGGCGGATCCTCGGGCAGTACCACCAAATATGAGCATGAGTGGCTTCCTCTCCACACTCCCGCCAACACAGTGGGGAGGACTGAGGCGAAAACCTGTGTAATACAACAGGCGTGTAGTGCCATCTGGTCAAAAGTTTATACGCCATTTCTGATGCTTTAGGGGATCCGGAGGATGTATGAGCCAGGGTTAAGATTTGTGATTTCTGGGACGGTGAGAGATCCGTATGCAGTTCCCTTTCCCAGTACCGTAGGAATGTGGGAGTACCAGTAGAAGTGAGGGACAGCAGTGCTTGATAAAAGTACGAAACCGGCCTCTCAGTCGGGCTAGGGTCGGCAAATGCGGTTTCCACAGGTGTAAGCTCTGCCAAGGAGCGCAAGGGTTTTGGGAGCAAGCGAACAAAGCTCAACAGTTGATGATGTTTCCAGCGGTCCATATAGGATATGGGGGAATCACCCATGATGGAAGAAAGTGACAAAACGCCGGAGGGGCCGGCGAATTGATGTAGGTAAACATTATTGCCCAGCCGCCACGGATGAATCTGAGGGTCCATGTTACCCGGTGGGAAGAAATCGTGACCCACCAAGGGCATCAGGGGGGAGTTATACAACCAGCCATGCGTCCTACAGATAGAGTCCCATACCATCAAGGATGAGTGCGTTAGCGGTGACGTGGTAGGCAAAAGAGTCCGGAATTTCCTCGGGATCCACATCAGTGTGGAAGGTTCAGCGCCACATAGGTCCGTTTCTAAATTCACCCAGAGTTTCGTGTCTTTGCAATATTTCAAATCAGAGAGCCTAGTCAGCACAATGGATCTATAATAAAGTTTAAAGTCTGGCACTGCTAAGCCACCCTTACATTTAGGGCGGGTGAGGAGAGATCTAGGCAGTCTGGGTCTTTTCCTATTCCATATGTATCGATATACCAAAGATGTCAAGATTGTAAAAAATCCCACCGGTATCCCAAACGGGAATATTCTGAAGCATGAAGAGCACCCTGGGCAGCAAATTCATCGGGTGCCATTGTATAAGGTGAAGGGGTCACTAAGGGTGCCATTAATCCGTATCTGAGCAGTGGGGCGGTGGTATAACGCCGATATTTTAGAGCGCAAAGAGGGACCAATGCCTAGGTGCGCCAGCGTAGCCATAAGGTAGTCCCAGTCCACCCTGTCAAACGCCTTTTCAGCATCCGTGGAGAGTAACAGGGTGGGCTGGGAAGTCCGCCGCACATATGCCATCAGTGAAAGTGTGCGGAGAGAGTTATCCCGCGCCTCCCTCCCAGGGATGAATCCTGTCTGATCCCGCGAGATCCACTGTGGTATCAAGGGTAGCAGCCTGTTCGCTATAGCTTTAGCATAAATCTTCGCGTCAATATTCAAGAGCGAGATAGGGCGGTAGCTCGCGCAGTCACTAGGGTCCTTGCCCGCCTTGGGTAATACAGTGATGTGGGCATGAGTGGTCTCCGGGCGAAGGTCTCCGCCGGTCGAGGTCACGTTAGCGTAATTGGTCAAGTAAGGAAGCAGTATGTCAGTGTACGCTCGATAATAAGACACCGTGAGGCCGTCCGGTCCCGGGGCCCTACCACAGGCCATACTCTTCATGGCGCCCAGAAGCTCCGCAGCCGTAAACTCACCCTCCAAGGAAGCCAAAACCTCCACGGAGAGCGTTGGGAGGGTGGCACGGGCCAGATAGTCCCTAATAAGGCGTCCCCGTGTATCTCTATCTTGGACGTCCTGGTGCACCTGATACAAACGTTGATAAAAGTCCCTGAATGTCCGGGCTATACGGGGGGTATCAAACACCAGGTCTCCCGAGGGGGTCTTAACTTTAGCAATAAACGCCGCATTTTTACGCTGTCGCACCGAGTTGGCCAACAACCTACTGGGTTTATCCCCCCACTCATAAAATCGGTGAGCTACTATCCGAGAGCGTCGCTTTTGGTCCAAATGGAGGAGGGACTTTAGGGTCTCCCGTTTCTCCGTCAGGGCGTGGAAAAGGGCCGGAGTCTGGTTCAGTTTATGCTGGCGTTCTAAGTCTGCAATGTCACGCAACAAGGTAGACTGGTGTAGCATGCGCTCCCTCTTTTTCCTAGATCCCAATTCCATGAACTTACCCCTAATAAACACCTTGTGGGCCTCCCATAACACTCCCGGTGAGACGTCAGGACTTACATTAGTCTTAAAATAAAACTCTAAATTGTCACCCATCACCTTTTTATCTGCCTCCTCGGCTATCAGGTCCTCGTTCAATTTCCAATTAGTGGATTTCAGGGGTATGGACTCTACTTTGATGGTTAAGGAGATCGGTGTGTGATCGGACAGGGGGGAGGAGTCAATGCTTGACTTCACTATGAGCGGTAGGTGTTGATGATCAATGAAACATAGATCAATTCTAGAATATGTCTGGTGTACGGAGGAATAGTAGGTAAAGTCCCTTTCCCGCGGGTGATTAATTCTCCAGACATCCATCAACTGCAGGTCATGGAGTCGAGAGCGTATAAACCTCAATCCTCTGCTGGATAGCGAGGAACCACCCCTAGAGGTGTCTAAAGTAGGTTCCAGGGGAACATTAAAGTCGCCCGCTAGTAGGATGCATCCACGGGCAAAACTCCGCAAGGAGCTGAGTGTGGAGGCAAGAAAACTCGCTTGGTTTTTGTTAGGGGAATACAAAATGGCCAAAGTACACTGCATGCTGCCCAGGGTGCCCCGGAGAAACAGAAAACATCCCGCAGGATCACTCAACATATCTTCAAATGTGAACGCGGTTCCCCTACGAATCCCAATGGCCTTGAAATCCTTTATAACATATATGGTCTAGGGGTGTCAGTTGCATGTAGTATGAGGCTTTGTGCTTCCCATTCAGCAAGAGATCTTTGAGTTGTATGTAGAACCAGGTGTCTTGGAATGGGTCTCCATATTCTATATTATTTCCATTGAGGCAGTGGATGGCAAGTAGTTTGAAATCATTATGTGGAGTCAACAGTGATTTTTGGTTGAGGCCTGGAAGAAAATCTGGGTTTTTGGCAATAGGTATAAGAGGGATTGTGATGTATGGCAATTCTGTGCCAAATTTTTAGTGTGGCGGCTACTAAAGGGTGGTCTACATTTCTCGTGTTTTTGGAATGTAAAGTCCATGGGTAGTATGTTGTAGCTTGTTATGTGTTTGTTCAAGTTGTACCCAATCTTTGTTTTGGCTATGGCAATGCCAATCTGTTAGTCTGGTAATGCGGGTGGCATAGTAGTATTTTTTAAAGTCTGGGAGTCCTATTCCTCCTTTATTTTTGGATAGAGTGAGAAGCCTGAAATTTAATCTAGGTTTTTTGTCGTCCCATAAAAACCTTTGCATTTGTAACAGTCTAGAAAAGAAAGAGTTTGGGATTTGGATGGCTAGTGCATTAAAGGGGTATAAAAGCCTGGGGAGAATTGTCATTTTTAAAATTGCAGCTCTACCAAACCATGAGAATAGTTTGGGGATCCACTTTTGTAGGTCATTATTAATAGAATTTACTAAGGGGCTAAAGCTGGCTGCATAGAGAGTGTTAATATCCGGTGTTTGTTTGATGCCAAGGTATTTGAGGGTGTTTTGTTCCCATTTAAAGTTGTGGTTTTGTTTAAGGAGTTGAAGCTTTTCTGGGGGGAGTCTAAGATTGAGAGGTTCAGATTTTTTTTTTCAAATATAAACTTTATTCAACTCCAAACAAAGGGAAAAAAGGGTCCCCACATTACAGATCGAGTATACATAATGCCACAGCTTAGGTTAAATACAGTTACAACAAAAAGGGTATATCTCCCTGATCACAGTATATCCAGACATAACCAAAGGGCAATGTCATTAATTTTTATAGCGTCCAGAGCTGTCCCCACATCATCTGGGACACTCCAGAGATGGAGAGGGTAGAGATCCTAATTCCCAACTTTCCTGATTTTCCTAAAGAGCATTAAAGAAGAGAAGAAACAGAAATGTAGAGAGAGTGTAGAGAAAAGGGGGAGGGAGAGAAAGAGGGGGGGTGAGGGACGGGGGGATGAGACACAATGGCAGCCGATGGACCCATTAGCAAGGAGTCTAAGATAATAGGAGGCGGTAGCCTTCACTGGAGTAGACAAAGGAGTTCCATCTATCCCAAGTTTCCCAATGTTTTAAATACTTCTTGTTTATTTTGAGACGTGAGGACCAGATCCTCCATCCGCTTTATCTCCTCAACTTTTCTAATCCAGTGTGCGATGGAAGGGGGAAAACCCTGCTTCCAGTGCCCAGGGATGCAGGATGTTGCTGCATTTAATAGGTGTCTCAACAAAGACTTTTTGTAAGTCTTAATAGGGATTCGGGAATGGTGTAGGAGAAAAAATGCAGCCTCCTCCGGAATAGGCATTTCTGTGAACATCTGTGTGATACGACGGACTTCACTCCAGAAATCCGATAGCCCAGGGCATGACCAAAAAATGTGAATCAATATTCCCTCCTCCTCTCCACAATGCCAGCATCGGTCGGAGGAGGGGAAGCACCTGTGAAGTCTGGAAGGTGTCAGGTACCAGCGGGTGAGGAGTTTGAAATTCAATTCCTGTATTTGAATACAGATGGAGGTTTTAAGTGCTAAAGTGATAATACGCTGACTCTGGGTGGGGGAGAACTTGCACCCCAAATCCCCCTCCCACTTGGAAAGGCAGGGCAATTGCTGCTGAACTAGAGGAGTAGTCAGGAGGGAGTATGTTTGGGAGAGGGTATGTGCCAATTGGTCAGTACCCATACAAAGATCCTCAAACATCGTCTGTGGTCACGAATAATCCTGGGGGTTGGGAATAGAATGCAGAAAGTGGTGACAATGCACCGCTCTCCAGAAAGGTAACCAAAAGGTCCCTGTTGAGTTCGTCAGATACATTATGGAGGGCCAACTCCCCCCGGTCACAAACCCAGCCGCATGCTCCCTATTTGAGTCTCTAAGAGAGGTGTATTCTGACGGAAGCAACCCTGGTTCAAACTTTGGGTGACCGAATATGGGAAACAGAGGGGAAGTAGGGGTCATTAGGGAAGCCTGGCCTGCCACTAGGTAGCTGTGTTTCAGCGTGGTCCCTATGATTGGATGAGATTTCAGTGTTGCTGGCAAGTCTCCAAAGCACCACAAGGCACTTTTCAAGGGTATGCGCATTTGGGATTGCTCGATTTGCACCCAAAGTTTGGAAAGTTTGTGCGATTCCAGTCAAGGATTCGGCCAAGATGGGAGGCAAGATAGTACCTCCGAAGATCCGGAAGCGATAGCCCGCCGTGTTGTTTAGAAAGCGTCATTTGTGAGCGCTTAAGTCTGGGTTTTTTGCGGGCCCAAACAAAACTGGCAATAAGGGCCTGTGCTTGCTTAAAATATGAGACTGGGATATGTATCGGCAGGGCCTGGATAAGGTAAATGAACTTAGGTAGTATGCTCATTTTAATCAGATTGCACCTCCCAAACCAGGAATGCAGGCCTGTATGCCATTTATCTAGTAAACTTCGTGTCCTAGTCAGCAAAGGGGGAAAGTTCAGTTTAAATATATGTGAAGTCTCTGTAGGGATGAGCGTTCCCAAATATTTTAATGCTGTATTGGTCCATTTGAGGCCATGATTAGCCTGCAACTCCCGTAACATTATGGGGGGAATCGCCTCTGATTTGGAGATATTTATTTTTAAATTGGATAGAGTCCCAAAGGATGCAAATTCCCAGAGAAGATTTGGAAGGGAGGTTCTAGGTTTAGTCAGGGAGAACACAAATTTTGCAGTGTAGGGCACCCACCTGAAGACCAGATATATCCAGGTTTAGCCTAATGGTAGAGAGAAAAGGTTCTAATGACAGGGCAAACAGTAGGGGGGACAGGGGACATCTCTGTCTGGTTCCATTCCCAATTGTAAAAGGGTCTGATAGCACTCCGTTTGCTTTTACTTGGGCCGAAGGGCTCAAATAGATATTACCTATCCACTTCATCATTCGAACACTCAGGCCAATATGCCAGAGAACTGAGAACATGAAGTCCCAGCTCACACGATCAAAAGCCTTTTCGGCATTTGTTCTCATGAAGACACAGGGGATATGTGTGGATTTCGCCACATGTAGGAGATTAAGTACTTTTGCTGTGTTGTCCCTAGCCTCCCTGGTGGGAATGAAACTGACTTGATCTAGATGCACGAGGGACTGAAGGTGTTGTGCCAGCCTGGTCGCTAAGATTTTGGAAACAACTTCAAGTCCAAATTAGGGAGGGAAATGGGTCTGTAGCTCCCACAGAGTCCTGGGTCTTTCTCTTCCTTGTGGATCAAGGAGATGTGTGCTCTAAGGGTATCTCCAGGGAAACTCCCATCCGTACCCAGGGCATTAAAAAAAGTCACCAGGTCCAAGGATGTGGGTGAAGGTCTTATAATACTGGGCTGTAAAGCCATCTTGGTCCGGGGCTTTACCTAGCTTCAGGGATCCTATAGCTCTCTGCACCTCTTCTAGAGAAATCGGCAAGTCCAAGACTTCCCGAGAATTCTGGGGAAATGCGGGAAGACGAGAATTAGCGATGTAGTTATCTATCTTCCGGTTTGGTTCCAGAGGATTGTAAATTGTAAAGATTAGTGTAAAAATCACCAAAGCTTCTTGCTATTTGTGCAGGGGTATAAGCTTTCTGCCCTTTCGGGTCTATAATCTGAGGAATGTATGATTTAGACTGAATTGGCCAAATCCCTCCCGCACTTATCCCCAGATTCATAAGTCATTTTGCGGCAGAATTGTAATGCCGCCTTCGCTCTACAATGTAACAGGTCTTTAATCTGAGTACGAATCATCTGTAACTCCAGATCTAATGGTTGCGAAGGGGCGTGTTTGTGCTTTGCTTCTAAAGCCCCATACACACTATCAGATTATCTGCTGAGTTTTTCCTTCAGATTTACCAAAACCATGTAGTAGAAGAGCCTGCCTGATTGCATACACATTGAAACTCCTAAGGTTTGTCCTCATATTATATGGTTTTGGTAAATCTGAAGGAAAAACTCAGAAGCAGAAAATCCGATAGTGTGTATGGGGCTTAAGGAGGCCAATTTTGAGAGTAAAGTAGAGAGTTGCTCGTTACGTGTCTTTTTAAGGCATGCCCCCAATTTAATAAGCGTTCCTCGTATGACACATTTATGGGCCTCCCACAGAATCCCTGGGTCGCTCCCCTGTAAGTAGTTTTCCCGAAAAAAGAGGTCCAGATCTCTAGAGACCTCCATCAGCACCCCAGGTAGTTGGAGGAGGCTTTTGTTAAGGCGCCAGAACACAGGTCTAGGTGAGGGGCTGGCAGCCAGGGTGTAAGTGAGGGAGATGGGTGCATGGTCAGACCACATAATTAACCCAATAGAGCTTCAGATTTTGATTGATTTATTTTGAAGTTGGATATGAAGACGAATGTTTTAAAAATATTTTGGAGGTTGGGGATGGAGATGTGGGGTTGTGTAATGAAGAATAGTAGGTCATCTGCGTACGCTGCAATTTTATATTCTCTATTATATATTTGTAGACCATGGATTGCTGGTGATAGCTTTATGGTTCTAATAAGAGGTTCTAATGTTAATATGAAAAGGATTGGGGAGGAGTGGCTTAGCAATGGCTGACTAAAGACGCACACTGGCAGAGCTCCCGGGCCTAACCCGACTTGCACTGGCCACCATACAGCTTATACCCTAGGTGGGCACGGCATGAACACCCCAAATCGCTATAGGACATGCTCGTCATCCAGAGGGACCCATTCCCAGACCTCCCAACCCAGCATACATAACTATTTTCGAAGGCTCTCAAAGGAGGATATCGGCCGCCATTGAGACCACACCACGTGAGACACGAATGGAGCCGACCCTAGACATATCCCTGGGGAATGCACCGCCACTTGCAGGGGAACCAGACCATCTCACGGGGACCCCAGCAGCTTTCCATACGGACATGAGGGACTCCTCACAGAGCCGGCTAGATGCTGACCTCTGCCCCATGCTCCGGGCCCTTCCTACAAGAGCAGATATAGAGGCCTTACCAATGATAGCTGACATTGAGACACTGATCCTACGAATAGAAGAGGCGCACAGCAGGGAGATACAGGAGGTACGAACGGAGCTACACACAATCGCGGACCAAGTAGGCTCTGGGGAAACCCGAGTAACCTCATTGGAGACCTGGATATAGGCCCTGGAACAGGCACGTGATCTACATACAGCGGAAGCCCAGGATATGCAATTACACCTGGAGGAAATGGAAGACCGCAGCCGCTGTAACAACCTGAAGCCACAGGCCCAGAGAACATGGCGGAGACGGTGACTGCTATATTCCATAGGCTCCTGGGAACTCCCCCACCTTCCTTGGCAATTGACGGGGTACACCGCACTTTAGGACCCAGATCCGCATATCCGTCCAGGCCACGCGATGTGTTATGTCACCTATTCCACTTCACGCGAAAAGAGATCATCCTGCGGAAAGCCTGGGACATGGGAGATATTGACTTTGATGGGGCCAGTATCCAGATCCTCCCGGACCTCTCTAGAGCTACGCTACAGCGCTGCGCAATGTTGAAGCTGGCATTGGAAACTGCAAGGAGACGTGGCTACACCTACCGATGGTGATACCCTCTAGCTGTCATCTTCCTCACAGCACAAACCTCCTTCACTCTATGAACAGCAGCCGACTTGCCAGAGTTTTTCACCTTTATAGGAGCGTAACCAGTCCAGGTCCCCAACTGGCTGATGAGACTTCCGAGAGCAACAGGGCGCACGGGTCCAGCTACAAGCAGAATTAACGAACCTGCTCGTTCGCAGAGATCCCGGGGACGATCCCGCGTGGTAACCAACAACACCTCACGTGAGTCCTGAATTCCCTGTAACATCTCTCACAGACCTTATTTTTGGCTGCTCATGAGCTGATCGCATAATTTTTTTTCATTTTTTTTGGCCGTTGTGTCCCCCGGGCTGTCCACCTCAGCCTCTGCCCTCCCGCTGTGTAGTTGACCCACTGAATGTTTGGCGGGGTATTTGGCGCCCCCCCAGATGCGGTGCGCGCTACAGCCACTGAGACGTTGTAGGGGAATCTTCAGGCCTTTCCAGGAGGCTATTTGTAGATGGGGGAGAGGGCTGGTTTAATTTGCTCTGGGGTTACCGACTCAGGGACTTCTCTCACTCTAATGTTATGTCTCCTGCCCCTATTGTCCAAATCTTCAACCTGTCTGTTCATCATGACAATGAGGTGTTGGGAATGGGTAGTGGTAATGTCATCCAGTCTCAGAAGGGCTCTGTCTCTTCTTTTCCCTGCTCTCTCATTAATTGCCATCTGCTCTGACATTCTAAGAAGCTCAGTTTTTATATCTGTAACGGCAGCTGAGAATACATTTTTTATATCAGCAGCAATCTCAGTCACTGTGGCATATGTCAGGGGGAGATTGGTAGTAGGATTACCTCTGGAGTCTTCCGATGCAGGCAAGGAGATTTCATCATCTTCACTCTCCTCAGCGCCGTTCGTCCTGTGTGTCGGTGCCATCTTGGAGAAGCTCTCCTCACCGCTGTAGCGGAATTTGTTAAGTTTAGCCTTTGGCGTTTTGTTCCGCTGGTTCCCCAGTGATCGTAGGGATATGTTATGTGTGCCCCTCTTTATCAGGGAGGACATAGTCGGGCTTCTGGCAGTCAAAAAAGCTTCTATGGCCTCACGGATTGCCGGAGCTCCTTCACTAAGCGTCCATCCATGCTGCGCGCCAAGCCACGCCCCTGGCTGATATTGACCATGGGGTTTTTATGACACACTGGACTTTAATATTGGATGCACTTATATGGAAACGTCACTATTTTTTAGTTAGTGAAGTGTA
The DNA here is from genome assembly GCF_037356315.1 of Lithobates pipiens. NCBI lineage: Eukaryota > Metazoa > Chordata > Amphibia > Anura > Ranidae > Lithobates > Lithobates pipiens. The sequence goes on from NW_027507790.1 coordinate 73,878,427, forward strand.
ATGGTCACATAGACTTTTTTTTACATGTTTTTTTTGGTTTGACACTTATTAAGTTTTATATATGTATTATTAATGTTCAGTTATTGAAGTGATTACTAATCTCTCTACTCTTAGTAGTGCCGCACTATTTTGGGTTTTAATTTACTGAAGGCAAATACACTGTGCACTTGCACTCATTTTCCCCAGAGCTTAGTAAATGTGACAAAGCTCTGCTGATTTCCAAAATTCAATCATGTGTAAGCAATTTTTCATCCCTTGCACCTGATTGGTTATTCTTTACAAAGTGAAGCTTTACCACATTGCAATTACTAAGGAAAATGAGTGCAACAGTATATTTGACTTTAGTAAATCAACGCTAATGTCTCACTCATTCGGCAGATGAGGGAGCAAGAAATGCAAGTAGGTGAGTTTTTCAGCCTCGTTATGTTTTTTATTTCGATCCTCTATTAAAATATTTACCCCAATATCCCTTGCTCCCTAGTTTAGGCTTTAGAATATTTTGCGCAAGTAAATTACCAATAAGCTACCTGCAGTAGCTAGTATGGCAAGTCAAAAACCCCCCGGTCCTGATGGGCTCCCAACTGAGGTGTATAAATATTATGGTGGTATATTGATTCCAGAATTGCTAAAAGAGGGGGCAGGAAAGGTGGGACACTTGCCTACCTCAATGCTAGTACTAATATAGTTCTACATAAAGAAGGGAAGGACCCACTAAACATAGCTGCATATAGGCCAATCTCTCTCTTATGCTCCGATGACAAAATCCTCGCTAAGGTCCTGGCAGCTAGGTTAAACAGAGCTATCCCCAAACTGGTCCATACAGATCAGGCAGAACGAGGGACCAAGAGCCGTATTATCACTGGACGTGACTAAAGCATTCGAGAGTGTGGAGTGGGGATATATTTGGCGAGTGTTGGGGAAGTGTGGATTTGGTCCCTCTTTCATTGGCTGGATCAAAATGCTTTATGATAGGCCCAAAGCAAGATTAAAAATTAACAACGAATTCTCAGACAGGATAGAACTGGAGAATGGGACAAGACAGGGGTGCCCATTGTCCCCCTTACTCTTTGCTCGGGCAATGGAGCCCCTGGCTATCTCTATAAAAATGAGCTCTGAGATAACAGGCTTTCAGAGGAAAATGGGAGAAGAAAAAATTGCGTTATATGCAGATGATATTTTGCTCTTCTTGGGAGATATGGGCCAATCATTGACAAGAGCAATGAGCATAGTGGAGATATTTGGTAGCTTTACAGGGCTGGAGATAAATTGGGAGAAATCTGAGCTCTTGCCAATAGTCCCCATTAGCGATTTGATAATACCAGAGATGCCCCAGTTGGTAGTAGTAGGCACATTGAAATACCTGGGGATAGTTATAACAAAAGATCCCAATCAATTTATAAGTAAAAATCTTATACCACTTCTTTCTAAATTTAAACAAAAAAACGGTATATGGAAACGTCTCCCGCTATCAGCGGCAGGAAGATGTAGTTTAATAAAAACAATTTGGCTGCCACAATTGATGTATATTCTGCACAACTCCCCTGTGTGGATATGCAAAAATTGGTTTAATAAAATCAAGAGCCTCTTTAGGGAGTTAATATAGAAAGGGGGGACAAGCCAGGATTCGACTGCGTACACTTCAGCTCCCGGTGAGGGAGGGCGGTTTTGCGCTGCTTCACCCTGAGGGCTATTATCTATCATCACAATTACAGCAGCTAATGGGATGCGGTACCCCGAATGGAGGTACCCCCAATGGAAGTATATTATTAATAGGCGCTTTACACAATACAATAATTGAAACACTGGAGGCGGACTCCTTTTGTTATAAATATCCAACAATTAAAATGATAATTAAAATATGGAAAATAGTTAAAAAAACAGATGATATGTAACCGGCTTATTGTATATACCCCATCGGAAATAACAGCAACCTGCAGGAACTTTTTCGGATAGGAAAAGTTAGAGAGTGGTAAAAACAAGGCAGTAAAAGGTTGAGACAACTCTATTTGGGCAAAACTCTTAAAAAATTCTCGGAGCTGAAAAGTGGATTCAATGTACCACAGAGTACATTGTTCACTTACAGCTGGGACACGCCCTTGAAGCCCAATTTAGGAGTTATCTCTTAGAATGGAAAGAAACACCTCTCTTTAAAAGTATACTTTGGGTAGGCCTTACTAAGGGCCTAATTTTCTAAATATATGGGCAAATAAGTAAAGAAGTCAATGGGGAGGGGAAATTACACTCTGTCAGAGCAAAATGGGAAGGGGATATAGGAGTAATAACGTGGGAACAGTGGAGGAGAATTTTAGAGATGGGGCCAATGGTACCGGTCTCATCCCCACAGAAGATATCACATCTAATGCTGCTAAACAGAGCCTACTATACCCCAATCGGTTATTTAAGTTTGCTAGAAAGGATGAAAGCTATGAGTAAGCACTGATTATGGTGCGAAACGCGTTAGTTTTCCTGTACCCTGTTGTTCCTTTTGCTGTGGATTTTTTTATTTTGTTTTGATGTGACCAACGTTGTTTCAATTAAAGATGGGATTTCAAGCCTTTTTCCAGTGTGCGGCAATCCAGAGTTTTGTCCTGTTTGTTTGCTCAGGTTATTTAAGTTTGGTAGAAGACCCGATGATGGATGCCCCAGATGTCGAGGTACTGGGGATCTCATACACATGATGTGGAGATGCCCCAAGTTGTTATGATATTGGAAGGGGGTGATCAATACTTTGAAAGATACATTTGGAACAAGGTTGGAAAAGGAGGTTATAGTATGCATACTGGGGTATAGGCAGGAGTAGGGGTAAAAGAAAAGTACTACAGTAGCCATCCTAAGGTGTATGTTCCAAGCTAGGAAATTGATTCCATTGAGATGACAATCAAAGACACCACCCACAGCAAGAGACTGGATAGACACAGTAAATTAAACTCTTTGTAAAGAAAGGGCAGTGCATACAAAGAGAGGTAACCTCAAGGAATTTGACAGGATGTGGAGGCTCTGGTTGGAAAAGAAGGGCCATCCCGTATAGAGTGTAAAGAAGGTAATAGTCCAGGAAAACCATTCAGAATAGCTAATCCACAAAGGAAAGGAAAGATTAAATGGGAATAAAAGGGTTGGTTAACCCCAAGAAGGTAAATTAAAAGTAACCTGAGATTAGTCTGATAAACTTGATATAAGAATTTAAACAAAAGCACATTGGTAGGGGAGGGGGAGGGTTGGGATGAAGGAAATAAGGGGTAGATACTAATTTAGTAATATAGGAAACACGTGCGGGGGGGGGGGGTTACCCCTGTGGCTTCCTGACTTTTTTTTTGTTTTTTTTTCTTGTTTTTCTTTTCCTTATTTTGTTTTGATATATAATCCTAGCATTTCTAGATACACTAATACTCACTTGATTTGTATGAACTGTATTGTTAAAATGTTTATAAAACTGAATAAAGAAGAAAGTGTAATAAAAAAAATAAGCTGCCTGATGCTTGTCCTTGTCAGGTATTAGAGAATGGGCACTTTATACTGCTCTACGTGTTACCTTTTATTTAGCCATTACTTAGCAATAATGGTAAATTACCCTCAGAATTATGTAGTCTTACAGAGACATAGGGGGTTATTTACAAAAGGCAAATCCACTTTGCACTACAAGTGCACTGAAAGTACACTTTCAAATGCAGTCCCTGTAGATCTGAGGGGGACATGCAATGAAAATAAAAAACAGCATTTTAGCTTGCACATGATTGGATGATAAAATCAGCAGAGCTTCCCCTCATTTCAGATCTTCCCCTCAGATCTACAGCGACTGCACTTGCAGTGTACTTGCAGTGCAAAGTGGATTTGCCTTTCGTAAATAACCCCCATAGAATGATTAAAAAAGCTCCAATCACTTTTAGGCCTAATCATGTCACATAATATAACCCCTATTAAAATTGAATATGGAAAAAAAGCCATATTCATTGTGGCCCTTGTTCATAACTACAAGCATCATCTGTAGAGATTTGATCTTTACTTGCTGGGTTTGGTCTGTTCTCTTTCACAAGACATCAACGTTCTGTATTTACTAACTATGAAAAGAAATACAGGCATACCCCACTTTTAAGTACACAATAAGGTTTATTTACTAAAGCTGGAAAGTGCAAAATCAGGATCACTTCTTCATAGAAATCAATGAGCTTCTAACCCCAGCTTATTCAAATAAGCTTTGGTAATAAAACCTGTAAACTCATTGGTTTCTATGCAGAAGTCAGCCTGATTTTTCACTTCCCAGCTTTAGTAAATAAACCCCATTGTGTATTTAAAAGTGGGGTATGCCTGTAGCTCATCTCTCTTGATACAAAACAAACTTCACATATTCTTCTTTTTTTTGTATTGTGTATTTCTGAATGTTTACTTTATTTATGTACCATGTTCATGAGTAAATCCTTGTAAACACCGTTAGAAATTCGAACAGAAATAGCCGTATTAGGAACAATCCTTTGATTTTCTGCTTGTTAGTATACTGCTTTCGAGAACCAATGTGGACTGTTCAGTTAACAATTTCCGAAGGAACATGTTGGAAAAATGTTCTCATTAGTTATCATAAAGTCCAATTTTTGTTTAATCAGTACAGTATTTGTCTCATAAAAATTAAATGAGCAAGTATTCACATGATTGGGAAGTTGGGAACAAAGTACAACCATAGACTAGATAGACACCACAGCAAAATACATGGGAAGTTGTTCTTTATAGTTTGAGAATTTTTGTACCATTTCTCGTGTTCAACATGGGATGAGGCTTGTTTTCAGCATGGAATGAGGACATGGAAAAAATTGAACGATCATTTGTCCGATTTTCTAATAATGTGTACTAGGCTTAAGAAAAAAAAAATAACATTCTTTTTGATTTATAAATATGAAAAACCCAAAGTAAACATTCAATATTAAGCTTTTCCTGGCAGCAGATTGCAAGTGCTTTATGCTCCAGGTTTTCAAATGGCTTGTTTGCTGTAATGGTGTGAATACATATATGAATAGCGGAATTACAGGTTACACAAATACATATAAAGGACTCAGAGGAGGAACACAAAGCTCTTTTCTCCAGGTAACTTCTAGATGCTCAATCAGGGAGAACAGTCAGCAAGTGCTTGCCAGGGCTGGGTTTTCCTTTCAGCATAAAGTGCACACACTGAAGCACATAAACATCTTGTTCAAAAATGTATTTGTAAAATAGGAATTGTATATACACCTACAGCATGATGTAAAATATTTATATATAAAATGATTAATATTAAAAATAAAAACTACTACTGAAACCCTATCATTTATTAAAACCTATGCTATCATCCATCATAATGCAGTAGAAAATGATGGGCACATACATATTGCATGTGAAGGTGCCAAGTAAATGACTGTTTATAAGCTGCTCTCCTGGTGCAAAGCATGTAATTCAAAAAGAAGTATGCTCAAAGCTTTTTTGATCATACCTCTCCTGGAAATTACAAGAGTACACCTATTTTTTGTCCTCCTGTGATCCGGGCTATTGCCCACTATCAGCTGACTTCGGGTTAGTAAAGCATCACAAAAATATTGTCAGGGTCTGCGCCACTGTGTAACTGACAGCTGCCTCTGCCCTTTTTGTGCATTCTTTATTTATTGATTTTTGCATGAATAAGAGAACCAGCAACAGTGGAATCACTGACCAAAAGCATATTGTACAATAACACATCAGACAGTATAAAGCATTGAGGGACATCAGTTGTTTAGTTGAAAACAGTCAGCATTCAGGGAATACAGATATTGATGTAAATGAAAGTAAATAATTATAAATTGGTGTGTTCCGCGCTTAGGTGTAGGATAGGCTGCTGCCTCCCCTGGAGTGCTTCAATTGAAGCTCCCGTATTAAAAGATTGTGTATATGTAGGGGTGGGTGGCGCTGCCCATTACCTGAACAGTGATCCTCTACAGCAGGGATATGCAATTAGTGGACCTCCAGCTGTTGCAGAACTACAAGTCCCATGAGGCATAGCAAAACTCTGACAAGACTCTGACAGCCACAAGAATGACACCAAGAGGCAGAGGCATGATGGGACTTGTAGTTTTGAAACACTTGGAGGTCTGCTAATTGCATATCCATGCTCTACAGTGATTCACTCCTCCCGGGTGAATATGCCATAGGTGGATATTAATTGCTTCGGGTGGCGCTACCCGTCACCTGAAGAGTGATCCTCTACAGTGAATCACTCCTCAGGTGAATATGCAATAGATGGGTGATAATTATTCCCATCACTTGAAGGGCAATTCCCCAATGGGTCACTCTTCTCAAATGGATGGTGAGTGATTTTCCAATAGTGAGGTAAATGTCATAGAGGGTGTGCTCACCCTGTGACCTATATTAAATAGTGTAGTATTAATGCTCTATTATTGTGCTGTTTACAACCATATGTCCAACCCCCATTCCCAAAATAGATGTGTAAAAGGTAGTACAGGCATACCCCACTTTTAAGTACACAATGGGATTTATTTACTAAAGCTGAAAAGTGCAAAATCAGGCTCACTTCTGTATAGAAACCAATGAGATTCCAAGTTTTATTACCAAAGCTTATTTGAATAAGCTGGTGTTAGAAGCTCATTGGTTTCTACGCAGAAGTGAGCCTGATTTTGCACTTTCCAGCTTTAGTAAATAAACCCCATTGCATACTTAAAAGTGGGGTATGCCTGTAGTGATCTCCTCAAATCATCTAGAGCGGTGATGGCGAACCTTGGCACTCCAGATGTTTTGGAACTACATTTCCCATGATGCTCAACTACACTGCAGAGTGCCTAAGCATCATGGGAAATGTAGTTCCAAAACATATGGAGTGCCAAGGTTCGCCATCACTGATCTAGAACAAACAAATTTCATTCTTAATAATTCATCCCAAACAATATGTAGTAATTGGGAAAAGTAATCTATGAAGTGATGAAAAATGTATTATCATATACATAAAAATAAATAAGATAAAGTTCCAGTGAAAAAAGTGTCAAAATGAAAAAAATATAAAAAATGGAATAAAAAAAAAATAAAGTTCGTTCTCAAGTAGTGCAAAATAGCAAAATTTCAAGTGACTTGTGCTTGTCCAAAGTGACTTGTGCCTGGGTTTAACCACAGGTGTGCAGTAAATCAAGTGACTACCATGCTCCCCTACATTTCCCCACTTACCAGATTCTTGTACCCCTACAGGGGTAAAATGTATGTAGTGAGTGTAGCAGGGCAGCTATTGGCTACTGGCTATTGAACTTCCTTTTCTAGTTCCGTTGTACGTCATCACATTCAAAACAAACGGACTTTGGTCTGTTCGTGTGTGGGCAAGTCCGTTCGGTCAGAAGTCCATCGAAACTCCATCAGGAAGACCGTCTGACCTTTTCTGCCGGAAATTCCGGTTGTGTGTACGTGACATTAGTGATGATGCGCGACAGCTGCAGCAACAAACAGATGCTTCAGCATGGAGGTGTGTATGTATGTTTATTTCTTTTTAAACCCCATACTCCTCCTTTAATTTTCCAAGTGGGCTTTCCATGCAAATAGAAGTTCCACTTTTCTGCACCCTCCCCCCACCTAAATACAAAAGGCTTTGAAAAGCCAATGCAAAATAACATTTTTGCAAAAACCCTGGCCTACCTTCTGACATTTCTGGGAAGTGCAAGCAACATCACTTTGTCTCCCACGAGATCTGGACACTGAAAATCCTGTGGTAATGCACTCACTGAAGCCCACTATAGAAGCAAATCCTTGTGGGATTTTGAGCACCCAGTTCTCCTGGGAGGCATGGTGAGGTCACTTGCACCTCCTGGAAGAGTCAGGCCGCGTACACACGGGCGGACTGTTCGTCCAACTTTGTCCGCTGAACAGTGTTTCAGCGGACAGTCCGCTCGTGTGTGGGCTTCAGCGGACAGTTTCAGCGGACAGTCTGACGAACAAAGTTTTTCGGAATTTCCGTAAGACTGTCCGCTGAAACTTGGTTTGAGCGGACAGTCCGCTCATGTGTAGGCTTGTTCGTCAAACTAAGTTCCGCGCATGCTCAGAAAGGATTTACACGCCGAAGGTTGCATTGCAGTGTATAGGACTTCGAATCTCTCGTCCCGTCGTACGTGCCGTTCACGTCATCGCGCAAGTTTTCAGCGGACTGTTCGTTCGTCGTGTGTGGTCAAGTCCGCTCATGCAAATTTTGAACGGACTGTTTGTCAAACTGTTTGACGAACCTAGTTGGGCGGACAGTCCGCCCGTGTGTACGCGGCCTCAGAGTCATGGCCTAAAAACATTTATTTTTCAGTGGATTTTTTGACCCATTAATATAGGAGTGGCAGTAAAGCAGAGGTTTCATCTTTAATGAAAGTTACTCTTTTTGTTTTATTTACTGAATTGTAAGCTCATCGAGTTGAAACAATATCCTCTTTATATTTAGCCATGTGTTCTTCTTAAAAACTCAAAGTAGTGATTGCCTCTCCAGAAAAGGTGACAACATAACTATATGTACATCTGACACCATTATAGTGTCAAAGCTTAAATTACTAAATGGGCCTATGACTGCTAATGCTGCTGTATCTCTCTTCATTTCATTCCATTTCTGAGCATATTATAAGAGCTCATTTATCAGTAACAGCAGTCTCTTACTGCTAATTGGGTCGATGTCAAACGATGATAAAATGGAATAATTTCACAGTTTCATTCATTAATCTGGATATTTCTGTTTAAAACAGGAATTTCTGCTTTTTTCCCCTCATTTAATTAAACAAGATAAAGCTGACTCAGTCACATAGAGGTATTAATTTATAATTTATTAACAGTGTTATTGTTGATGGTATTGAATGGTCTGCTATTGTTCTTTGTTTTGCAGCTCTAGCAACACCAGATTAAAGCAATTACAAAATCCAGTCTAAAAATTTAGCATAGGCACAAGTTTTCTAAGCGGTCAAAACATATTTATATTATTTCTAAAAAGAATTTGTGAATATGTATCTTGGTACTAACTGTGTCTTGCAGTGTAATTAGACACTGTTTAAAGTCTACCTGTAAAGTGTAAGCCCTTGTACACACGGTTGGACATTCCGACAACCAAATCCGTCGGATTTTGTCCGACGGATTTTGTCCGAAACTGTTGCATACACACAGTCGGACAAAGTTGTCAGAAAATCCGATCGTACTTAAGGTGATAACTTAATTTCGTTAGGACGGGACTACGTTCAGGCTAGTAGCCAACAGCTTTGGTCTAGGAATTTAATCTGAGCATGCGTGGCAATTTGTCTGATCGGAATTCTCTACACATGATCGGACAAACTCCGATCGGATCATGTTGTCGGAAAATTTTATAGCCCAGCTGGAAAACTTGGTCCGTCGAATACTCCGACGGAAACAGTCCAATGGAGCCCACACACTGTTGGATTATCAGACAACATGGTCATATCGGACATTGTCTATCAGAATGTCGGACCGTGTGTACAAGGGCTAAGGCCCCTTTCACACTGTCGGACCATTCAGGTCCACCTGTCAGTTTTGACGGTGGACCTGAACGGCCGTTCCATGCTTGTCTATGGAGCGACGGATGTCAGCGGTGACATGTCCGCTGACATCTGACCCGGTCCTATCCGTCAAAAGCAGACGGATGGCCCTACGTCGGTATCCGTCGCTGGTGGATCGGGTGAGATCTTATGAAAACGGACATGCTGTCCGTTTTCATCCGATCTCTCTATAGAATCCAGCGGCGCTCAACAAGCCCCTGCCCACTCAGTGAGCAGAGAGGGACCTGTCATCCGCCGGCTCAGCAGAGATCAACAGAGAGATGTGCTGGCGGACAGAGGCGGACTCCGTGCAAGCGGATCCACCTAGTGTGAATGAGGCCTTTGTCTATATATTATTTATTGTGAAACCCCAACCAAACCAATTTCCTAGTAGAGGGTAAATGGTATGCAGGAAGGAAGTTTTTTTAACTTCCCTGGCGGTACGATTATGTCATATTTTTGATGCTGAAAGCGGTACATTGTTTTGCATAGAAATTTGACGTTTTATATTGTAGGCCTGTAATTCTTAGGAATAACTCACTAAAATCTGTCTAGTAGTCTAGTAGACATCCTGGGTATGATAAAGTTTGAATCACAAAATCATAAATTATAATATAATAAATAACTATAAATAATTATCAAAAATAATATAATAACAATAAAATGTATTCAATAATGTAATCAACTCAAAAATACTGAAATTTGCTCAGTTGCAGAATTGTCACTCTCATCACTTTCAGTGTCTGATGACTAATTTCTCCACAATTCAATATCACTCAATTCTGCAAGTGTTCTAATTTACTATCGCTGTTTTATAGCTGGTCTAAAACTGATTCTGATGTAAAGGGACACTTTTTGGTTGCTATGGATATTCTCCAGTTTCCAGGCAGAAAGAACAGTATATATAATATAAAACTGCATGCAGGGCACTGGAGAAAGCACTAGGGGCAAAAAAGAGGTGAAATAATTTGAAATAATTGATACAGTAATGTAATCTGTAAGATTACAGTATAGTGTATAGGTTCTGTTTTTTGCACTTTTTGAATTTCACTCCGTGCTTCGTCCCCGTGCGTCGCTCGCAGGGAATGGAGCCCGGCATACAGTACAGAGGGCGGAAGACACAGCCACTGCACACAGCGGGGGGACATTGCAGGATCCTGGGGAGAAGGTAAGTAACTTTCCCTGGATACTGTGATGCAGCCCCGAGTGTGGGCAGTATCTCACACAGTAGCTAGAGATATATTTATCCTTCCTACTCCTATATGTGCCAGAATTAGTGTATCTATGGAAGGAATATACTGTATATATACTAATCAGCCATACACATTATAATGACCCACCTAATATGGCCTCCAAAACAGCCCTATTTGTCATTAATATAGCTCTGACCCATTGAGCCATTGACACCACTATACCTCTGAAAGTATGCTGCCGGTATCCGGCACCAAGTTGTCAGTAGAAGATTATTTTAGAACTGTAAATTGCATGGTAGGATTTCCATGGATTGTTTTTTTCCAGTACATACCACAGATGCTTGATTGGAATGAGCTCTGGACATTTTTAAGGCCAAGTCAACACCTCATATGTATTGCTGTGTTCCTCAAACCCTTCTTGAACTATTTTTACAGTGTGGTAGGGCACATTATCCAGCTGAAAGTGGCCACTGCCATCAAGGAATGCTGTTTTCATGAAGGGGTGTACTTGGTCAGCAATATTGTTTAGGTAGATGGTACTTCTCAAGTTACATTCATATGGCAGGACCCAAGGTTTCCCAACAAAATATTGCCCAAAGCATCACACTGCATCCAGTGGCTTGCCTTCTTCTCTACTGCGTCTCTTCCCCAGTTAAGTGATCCACACTCACCCAAACTTCCACGTAATCTAAAGGAAAATTAGAATCATCAGACCAGGCCACCTTCTTCCATTGCTCTGTGGTCCAATTCTGATGCTCTCATTCCCATTGTAGATGCTTTCGGCTGTGGACACAAGTCAGCATGGACACCGTGACTGGCAACGCCTTTTACAACAAGCCGCAATGCCCATTTGTTCTTCCTTTAACACATCAACTTAGGGGACAACATGTTTACTTGCTGCCTAATATATCCCACTGACTTTCAGATGCCATTGTAACAAGATAATCAATGATATTCACTTAGCCTATCAGAAGTTATAAAGTTATAATCGGTAATGAAAGTTATAATCGGCTAATCGGTATATATGTATGCGTGTAGAACAGTGGATGTAAATATATGTAAATATGAAAAGTGCAAAATTTAAAAGAACATACACAAGTTAAATTTGGGTTTATTAATGCTTTCATGTATTTTAAAAAGCTCAGGTTATAAAATGTCTTATGGGGTTGACATGCTAGCTAGTAATGCATGCCATACATATTACGTGAGATGCCAGATATAATTTAGTTATTAGAGGAAATGTTTGTAAAATTAAAGTGTAACTAAAGCCAAAACTTTTTTTAGTTTTGGATAGAGTAGAGAGGAGAAGAGAACACATTAGTTTTAGTCAGTAATTACTGCTATCTGTGACCCCATTAGGGAGATCCACCCTCTCCATTTGTCCTGTTTACCATTATCATCGAAAGTGAAAGCAAAAGAAAATTTTGAGTTTACATCAGAAATCTTTCAATGGGAACGCTAGCTCTGGCGACCTTGGTGACATCCGGGAATTCCATCACCTTGGAGGGATTTCCTTCCACTTACTGTTGTGGCTATGGCACAGGATGTGAAGGGAAATCACGAATGGCAAAAAAAAACTGGCAGGAGTTATAACTCTTCACTTTTCTATCCAAAATGAAAAAAAAAAAGGTTTTGCCTTTCGTTGTATTATAAAATCTTCTTAAATATACAAACAGTATGTAAATCTTCTATAATGTGAAAACAAGCTGTGTATGCTTGCATTTGGCAAGTTCTTCCCTCCGAGCTGTCAAGTTTAGTTCCACTTTTAGTAGCAAAACAGAAATTATATTTTCCCATTGACAGTCCTCAAGTATTAGCAGTTTGCTAGACATTCAACTATGGCATTTTACTGAAACTCCTCTTAATACACAACACACAATTCAGAATGGGGCAGTGGATGCTATTAATACTGAAGACAACTATGCTTTATTTGATAATGTTATACATGACATAATGAAAGAAACAACGTACCTGTTGCTTAATATATTTTTGATACATTTCAACAATATATTCTCAGTACTATCTAGAAGCTGGCAAGCTTCTAAGAGTTTGTCACTAGGGATGAGCTGGGAGTTCAAGTCAAATGCATGTTCGACTCGAACACCAGGTGTTCGCCCGTTTGGTGAAACCAGAACTTTATGGGATGTTTTGTCATATTCCAGTGGCACTTAAGGCCCACAATGCACTGCGGCATCGTAGTGCATTGCTGGCTAATGATTGGCCAATCATGCACTATGACCTGCATACTTGGCCAATCACAGCGCCGACAGCGAGGAGAGCAATAATTTGCCACCTGTGCTGCGGCCTTGCATAGTGTGTTGCGGCAGCTCATAGAGACAAATAGGCAGAGATAGTGTCTTCATTTCTTTTGAACCTAGTGCAATTACAGTCCGTGTATGATGCGCCCTGCACAGTGTACACCTGAAGCTACCCCCAATAACTGGTGTTTTTCTGGTCCTATACTACAGGCAGCTGCAGCAGTTACAGTTGGTGTATTGTGCCCCCTGCACAGTGTACACCTGAAGCTACCCCAATTGCTGGTGTTGTTCTGGTCCTATACCACAGGCAGCTGCAGCAATTACAGTTGGTGTATTGTGCCACCTGCACAGTGTACACCTGAAGCTACCCCCAGTTGCTGGTTTTGTTCTAGTCCTATACCACAGGCAGCTGTAGCAGTTACAGTCAGTGTCTTGTGCCACCTGTACAGTGTACACCTACAGCAACCCAAATTGCTTGTGTTGTTCTAGTCCTAGACCACAGGCAGCTGCAGCAGTTACAGTTGGTGTATTGTGCCACCCACACAGTGTACACCTGAAGCTACCCCAATTGCTCGTGTTGTTCTACTACTACAGGTAGCTGCAGCAGTTACAGTCGGTGTATTGTGCCACCTGCACAGTCTACACCTGAAGCTACCCCCAATTGCTGGTGTTGATCTAGTCCTATACCACAAGGCCTCTTCCTGTGCTTTGTCCTCGGAACCAGCGGTGCTCCGTAGGCGTTCAAGGGGCTATGCAAGTACGCAGGCAAAAAGATGCCATGCCATGCTTGCGCTGGTGTGCTTGGGGGACAGGAGCCACACTGGGTCAGATATTCTGTCAGTTATGCAGGGGCAGGCTGAGAGGTACATCAGCTTAAGCCAGGAATGGTGGTTTGCGACAATGGCACCATCCTCCTCTCCGCCCCCCGACAGGGACAACTGACCCATATGCCATGTGTGGCTCACATCTTTAACTTGGTGGTGCAGCAGTTCATGGGCAGATACCCGGGCTTACAGGATGTCCTGAGGCAGGCCAGGAAAGTCTGTGTGCATTTCTGCCGGTCATATAATGCCAGTGCACAGCTGGCTGAGCTCCAAAAGGAATTGAACCTGCCCAAGAACCGCCTAATCTGTGACATGCCCACCAGGTGGAACTCAACGTTGGCCATGCTGCAGCGGCTGCACACACAGCAGAGGGCCATCAATGAGTACCTGTGCGACTACAGCACCAGGACAGCGTCAGGGGAGCTTGGTTTTATTTCCCCACGCCAGTGGGCCATGATCAGGGATGCATGCACTGTCCTGTCACCATTTGAGGAGACCACGAGGATGGTGAGTAGTGACAGTGCATGCATCAGGGACATTGTACCTCTTGTTCACCTGTTGGAGCACACACTGTGTGGAATAATGGACAGGGCACTTGAGGCAGAACAGAGGCAGGAAGAGGAGGACTTCCTTGCCTCTCAAGGCCCCCTTTATCCAGACAGTGTTCCTGCTGTCCCACCGATCACACAGGAAGAGGAGGAGGAGGAGGAGGATTGTGTCAGCATGGAGGTGGAGCCTGGCACTCAGCATCGGCAGCAGTCTTTTAGGGATGATTTACAGTCCCAAGAAACCCATGGACTTGTACGTGGCTGGGAAGAGGTGGCTGTGGATCATGTCGTCCTTAGTGGCCCAGAGGACTCTGAACCGAATGTCTCAGCTAACCTATGCTGCATGGCCTCCCTGATCCTGCAAAGCCTGTGGAACGATCCTTGTATTCTTCGGATCAAGGAGAGGGATCATTACTGGCTGGCAACTCTACTTGATCCACGGTACAAGGGTAAGGTTGCAGACCTTATCTTGCCGTCGCAGAGGGAGCAGAGGATGAGACATCTCCGGGAGGCCTGGCAGAAAGGTCGGTGCAACGTGTTCCCAGAGAATGGGAGGTTACAAATTCCTGGTCCTGGACAAAGTGTTGCTGAGGATTCGGTCAGTCACAGAAGGAGCGGTGGAGAAGGTGACCGTCTGACCGATGCGTTCAGACAACTTTTTAGTCTGCAGCCCCAAGGTATGATCAGTTCCAGCAACCCTCACCAGCATCTGATTTACATGGTGCAGGAATACCTAGGGGCAAGGTCAGACTTGGACACCTTTCCCACTGAAAATCCTCTGGCTTACTGTGTCTTGAGGATGGATCACTGGCCAGAGCTTGCACAGTATGCAATTGAGCTACTAGCCTGTCCTGCATCCAGCGTTCTTTCAGAACGCACCTTCAGTGCTGCTGGAGGCTTTGTAACCGATCACAGGGTGCGCCTGTCCACCGACTCGGTTGATCAACTGACCTTCATAAAGATGAATTGTATCACCACCAGCTACCACGCAACTGAAGCTAATTTTTTTTAAATGTCACATCCCTTCAAGCCTGTCTATGCTGATGCTGGGTGACTATCCTGTTATGCTGACTGACTATCCTCTTCCTCCTCAATGATCCTGCTGATAGCTTGGAAGAACATTTTTGGTTCTGTTCGCTGCCACCAGTGGCTAAGGCCCAATTTTTCAGCCCCTGTTTAACATGGGTATGCAATTACAATTTTTGATGCAATACTTTGCAGCAGGGCTCATTCCTGCACTCAAACTAGAGTATCTGTGAGGGGGTGCAGTCGTGGCACCAGCACCAGTGCCTCAGGCCCAATCTCTCAGCCCCTGTTTAACAGGGGCGTGTAAAGACAATTTTTAAAGCAAAATTTTGCAGGAGAGTTTGTTGCTGAGCTCAACTACAATATTTGTGAGTCGTTGCAGTGTTGTGGCACCAGCACCAGTGCCTAAGGTCCAATTTTTAAGCCCCTGATTAACAGGGGCATGTAATTGCAATTTTTGGTGCAATATTTTGCAGGAGGGTTTGTTGCTGCACTCAACTACAATACTTGTGAGTGGTTGCAGTGTTGTGGCACCAGCACCAGTGCCTAAGGCCAAATTTTTCAGCCCCTGTTTAACAGGGGCGTGTACTTACAATTTTTGATGCAATACTTTGGAGCAGGGCTCATTCCTGCTCTCCAACTAGAGTTTCTGTGAGGTGTTGCAGTGTTGTGGCACCAGTGCCTAAGGCCCAATTTTTCAGCCCCTGTTTAATAGGTGCATGTAATTATAGTTCTTGATATAATATTTCACAGCAGGGCCCGTTCCAGCGCCCACTGAGAGTAACTGTAAGGACTTACAGTGTTGTGGCACCAGCACCACCAACACCACCAACACCACAACCACCAAAGGCCCAATTTTTCTACCACTGTTCAACAATGGCATGTCATTACAATTCTTGACATAATAGTTCACAGCAAGGCGTTCCAGCACCCACCAAGAGTCACTTTGAGGGCTTACAGTGTTGTGGCAATACCAACACCTTAGGCCCAAATTTCTGCAGAGCATATAGGGCAGGCGCCTACTTTCAAACATCCAACTTACAAACGTCTGCTACTTGCAAACGGAAGGAGGCAACAGGAAGTGAGATGAAAAAAGATGGATGGCAAAAAATTATACAGGGGTGATAACCCTTCCCTATGTTTTCCAAAAAGCTTAAAAATTTATTTTTTTGACTGGAGCTACACTTTAAAAATGTACCAGTTCAAAATTACAAACAGATTCTACTTAACACAACAAACCTACACAGTCCCTGTCTTGTTTGCACCGCCTGTATACTGCTGTTCTGAGTATATAGGGCCTGAAGGCCCTGCACTTTCCTTTTTTTTATTTGGGTAAGGGGTTCCCCTTAATATCCATACAAGACCCAAAGGGGCTGGTAATGGGCAGGGGGGTCTACCCATGCCATTTCTCTCAATGATTTTCACCCATATTCCCGGAACCAAACATTACATTAAAACCGCAAGCAGTTTTAAATGACTTTTTCCGTTAGAAATATCATTTTGTGCAGGGACTGTTCTAAACACGGGAAACATGTGCCACTTCACAGGCATACTATAAACACCCCTCAGGCATGATATTTAAAGGAATATTTCACTTTTTTTTCACTTTAAGCGTCATTAAAATCAGTGCTCCCGAAAAAATGGCCATTTAAAAAAAAAAAATTTGCATTGATACATGTCCCCTGGAGCAGGAGCCGGGTCCCCAAACCCTTTTTAGGACATTTACTTGCATATTAGCCTTTAAAATTAGCGCTTTTGATTTTGAACGTTCGAGTCCCATAGACTAAAAATGGGGTTCTAAAGTTTGCAAAGTTTAAAGGTCGCAGGTTCTGGTGCGAACCGAACCGGGGGGTGTTCGGCTCATTCCTATTTGTCACACTTAAAAAATCTTTTAAAAGTTAAGCATAACATTATTGACTATCCAGCGAAGTTTTACCAACTCACAGATTCTGAATTGTATACATACATGACAATTAGCTGTAATTTCCTTTTTATTAACCTTTCTTTAAAATCTACTCCTTTACCTTGGGAAACCGCCAATTTGATACATTTGCATCCATGATCTCTTATACCCATAATAAGTCTAGCTTCATGTATAATACACCACACAATAGAGATTACTGCATAATAATCTCTTGTTGTGACTTTTCTAGATTGTGCATTGCAATTTATGGTTTTATTTGACATTCTAACAGCTTTATTTTACTAACAAAATCAGTTTTAATTGGTTTTGATCATAAAAAGACTCAGGCAATTTCAGACCATCTGTTGATATTTGCACAGCAAAATGCTTCTAAGTATCAGCAAGCAGCTCACTACAGTAAAAACAAAACCTTGTAAAAAGAAGTAGTTTTACAAGTCTTTGGATTTAACAGCTTGATAGAAGGAGGAAAAAATCTGTGATAAGTTTGGAAAACAGCCCTCTCTGAAGAGGTTCATACAGTAAAGTAGGAAATGAAATGTAAAGGTGTAAAATAATCTGATAATCAATTGGATTTAAAAACTGATTTAATGGGCCCACTGAACCAAGAGCATTGTCTTTTTATAAAATAATTTGCCACATATAAGAGGGATTACATTTTGTAGTTAATCTTATGGAAAAAGGTTAAGGTTGAAGTCAATAGGAAAACTTGACATGTTCATCCTGCTACCTCAATGGCCCACACTATAAAAATTGATTGAAAGGATCATGGAAATAATAATGGTGTCATTATTTGCCTAGACTAGTGTTTCTGTAACATTAAGATGCCCACAGACATAGGCAAAAGTTAATTTCATCTGGCAGTTCACAGTCAGATTGGATGCCTTCTCAATCCTAAAATACCACTTCTCACAAAACCTTGCTTCTTTCTACTTTTGGTATCATAATTTTAACTGTATTAATGTTTACTTATTAAAGATAATATTTTGTGAATTTGATTTTAGCTCATAGCCTCTGCTCAATACATGTTTATTTATTTTTGGAATGGTTTCAAAATAAGGGAATTTTTGATGAGTTATTCTTTGAATTAAAACTGATTATCTTCCCATGCAGGTCAATAGAAAAAAAAACAAAAACTGAGATAGTACTTAGTTACATAATTAGTCAGGTTGAAAAAAAAGACACAAGTCCAACTAGTTCAATCAATAAAAAAAAAAAAAAAATCATACAATCACATATACACAATCCTATACCCACAGTTGATCCAGAGGAAGGTTAAAAACCCCAGCAAATTACGACAGTAGGTAGTCAAAAAAAAAAATATATAGTTGTGAAAACCAGCTGCAGGTGTACTAACTGATATCAACTTAGACACAAATACTGTATTCATCGGCGTAATACACGTGTCAGCGTATAACACACACCCCAAGTTTAGGAGAGAACTTTAAGGAAAAAAACTTTTAGGCTGGGTTCACACTGCAGCGGTTTATGAGAACGGATGTGATTCGCACCGCACTGCAGTGTAAATCACATCCGATCTCTGTGCGATGCGAGTTCAGCCATACAGATAGTATGGCTGAATTCGCATCGCACACGGCCCAAACTCGCACAGGACCCTTTTTTTGGTCCGCAGTAGAATCGGATCGCATGGGTGTTCACACCATGCGATCTGATTCCTGTCCGAGTTTGCAGATCGCACGGCGATATGCGAACTGATCTGGGGGTGTCATTAACGTTTACTGACACTCCCAGCAGTTCGCATAGGGCAGTGTGAACTGCCGCCGGGAGGTATGCGATGCGGGAACCCGCTGCGGATTTGCGGCGTTCCCGCATCGCTGCAATGTGAACCTAGCCTTAGGAGGGACGTTTAAGGAAAAAAATTACATTTAAATGCCCATCAATGCAGCATTATCAGTGTCCATCTGCAGCCTTGTCAGTGTCAGTGTAGCCTTGTCATTGCAGCCTTGCCCCAGTGTCATTGCAGCCTTGTCATTTGCAGGCTTGTCAGTGTAGCCTTGCTTCAGTGTCATTGCAGCCTTGTCATTTGCAGACTCGAGACACCAGAAACATTTTGATCACACCACCATTTATGACAGCCTATCCATGAGGGGTAAGCTACTGATTGACTTAAAGTGTTCCCACCTCTCTGATCCATGACTGAGGCCACTACCGTACCATGTAAGCTACTGATTATCCCCCAGGGCCTAAATTCCTCAATCAAACGGAGTCAATTATTCCACCTATTCCACCAATATCACAGTCTAAAGGCAGACGTCATCTTCATCCAGGAGACACACTTCCCCTCCTCATACAACCCCACATTCCTTCACCAGCATTTCCCACACTTCGACCTGCCTAACGCAGAGAACAAAACTAGAGGGGTAGCGATAGGCTTCTCCAAAAAGGTTAACTACTAAATGTCTGAGGTGGTCAGGGATCCTGAGGGCCGATACTTGCTGATCATGGGCTCAATAGATGGGGGTCTTACACTTTTATTTCATACTATGACCCCAAAAAGGGCCAAGGCATTTTTTTAGGCTATGCTATTAAAATTGTATCCACTTTTTAAAGGAACAGTGGTTCTGGGTGGAGACTCAAACCTGTCCTTTGATCCTTTCCTGGACAAATCCAGCGCTAAAAAAAACAAAGCTAGACATCCCACCAGACAAAGTCTCAAAATAGCTCACCAATTAAATGGTCTAAGCATGGTAGCTATATGGAGAGACCTCAATTCATGGGCAAGAGACTACACCCACTATTCTGTCCCACACCAGACCTATGCCAGGGTAGATTGTCTTCTTGCCGACCACCTCAATCTCACTTGCCAGGAAATCCCAAATTAGGGACACATCACTTTTGGATCACTCT
The DNA here is from genome assembly GCF_037356315.1 of Lithobates pipiens. Lineage (NCBI taxonomy): Eukaryota > Metazoa > Chordata > Amphibia > Anura > Ranidae > Lithobates > Lithobates pipiens. The sequence goes on from NW_027507790.1 coordinate 73,898,568, forward strand.
ATAATGTCCTTGACAATCGAGTGCCCAAAGGGGCTAGAGAAAACCTACAAATGGAGACTCAATTAATTCCTCTTATGCAACCCAGTGCACTGCACTATACTTGCGAAATCCTTGCAGGATTTTTTTCAAGACAATGATACTGGATTAGTCTCTCCCTCAAAGCTTTGGGCGGCACATAAGTCGGTGATGAGGGAGAGGCTGATCCAGCTAGCCTCTAAACTGAAACAGGAAAGAAAAGCAATGGAGGAATTCCTTACCACAAGCAAATTGCACAAATGCAACCCTGCGACAGACTCCCTTTCCAAGTTAGAGACAGCTCAGGTCAAACTTAATCTAGCCCTAACCACATCGACCGAAAAACATCTCCATTGAAGTGCCAGATCCTACTATCAAACAAACAAAATAGGAGCCAAACTAGAGACAAAATTGAGCCCTAAAACATGCACCTTGTCTATTCCTAAAATTCAAACAGCCACAGGGGATGTAAAACAAAACCCCATTCACATCAAGTCCTTCCAAAACTTCTACTATAAACTATACACAGATATCCTCTCCCCCCTCGCCCACCAAAATAGATGCCTTTCTTCGAGACCTTCCTCACCCTAAGCTTAATGAAAGCTACAGAGATCTCCTTGATGAGCCCTTTTCCTCGGAAAAGGTCGTGGAGGTAATCAAATCACTTAAAAAGGGCTCTGCTCCCGCCCCAGGTGGCTTTTTAAGCGGTTACTACAAAAAATTTGGTCCCCTCTTAGCCCCCTATATGACCCAATTTTTTTAACTCCCTAAGGGATGGAGCCCCCCTGGACAGAGACCTAAACACAGCTTTTACTTCAGTACTCCTAAAGCCAGGGAAGGATGCTAGTGAGGTCGGAAACCATTGATCTCCCTTATAAATAATGATATCAAAATCATGACAAAAATCCTTGCTACCAGAATGTCTAGCTTCATTGCGAAGTATATACACAAGGACCAGATATAATTTCCCTACTAAAATCCCACTGGGATGGAGGCTCTCCGCAAACTGGCATGCTACTCTCATTAGACCTGGAAAAGGCCTTCGATTCTGTCGCTTGGCCATACCTATTTGAGATTCTGGGGAGATGGGATTTTGGCCCTCACTTCATGGGTACTATTCACTCTACCCCCAGCGAGCAAGTCAGGCTTAGGGGTCACTACTCAGAAAGCTTTAATATTCGAAAAGGCACTAGACAGGGATGCCCACTATTGCCGCTTATCTTTGCTATTGCCATTGAAACTCTAGCCATAGCTATCAGATCAAATTCAGACATCAAGGGGGTTGCATGTGGTACCCAAGAACATAAATGTGCATTATTTGCAGATGATATGCTACTCATAACGTCCCCTTTAATCTCCAACCCTGGTCTACTCAAAACATTCCATAAATTTAGCACTATCTCGGGCCTTACAATTAACCCCACAAAGTCACTAGTGTTAAACATTTCAATCCCTCCACCTCTACTAAATCAATTAAAACACAACCACCCCCTTACCTGGGCTTCGGCATCAATACCTTACTCGGGGATCACTATCCCAGATAGTATAAATAAACTTTATACATCTAACTACCCTGCGATGTTCCGGAAACTGGAGGACGGCCTTAAGACTTGGACGAGATGTGATCTGTCCTGGCTTGGTAGGAAAATTGCAGTAAAGATGACTCTGATTCCCCGGATTCTCTACCTCTTCCACTCCCTCCCAATTACTATACCCAAAAAGGAGATTGTCAAATTCCAATCTAAAATTGTGGACTGTCTGGGAGAAGAAAGATCACCGCCTCTCTAGGGAAATCCTTTTCAGGCTAAAGAATCAGATAGATCTAGACCTACCAAATGTTTGGTGGTATTAGCAAGCGGTGCAAATAACTCAGATCTCAACATTCTACTCCAAGGGACCTAAGCCTGACTGGATTGCTTTAGAAAGACAATCTGTTCCTCATCACACAATAGATTACCTTCGATGGTGCCCCAAAACTAAGACCCCCATCTTTCCCGCCACCCTCTTACACCCTGTGACACTCTCGGACACACTTCATAAACAGGCCTCCTTAATTTCAACATTAAAACCTCTATCTCATCTCTTCGACAACCCAAGTTTTCAAACGGGGATGAATATTCAAGCCTTTAGATGGTGGTTAAATATGGGTTATTCAGAATAGGTCACTTTTTTTACCTCATCTGGCCCTATGACACTGGGAATCTGCCTCAGTGAATTTGAGATGCCGGATCATGAGAAATTTTGTCTCTCTCAGATCAGGCACTTCCTTCACACCCTGTGGATAGATAAATCACCCCCTCCCAACCCAACTATATATGAAAAATGGTGGTCTAACCTCATGCATTAGAAGGGTGGTATTTCACTCATATACACCTCACTTGCCAAAACAAGAGTTTACCCTCCTACGCTCGAGATTGGGAGCCTGACCTGGACCTCCACTTGGACCCTTAAAACTGGTTTATCTCCTTCAGACACTCATATAAAGGTATAATGAACACTGGATTAAATGAAGCGAATGTTAAGTTACTCACCAGATGGTTTTATGTCCCCATGAGATTAGCAAGGATATATCCAGATGCTTCACCCCTATGTTTTAGGGGTTGCAATCCCATAGGCTCCATACACCATATTTGGTGGACATGTCCACACATCCACAGCTTCTGGAATCACTTCTTCACTCTGATGAGGAGAGTCACAAGGATAGCAATTTCCCAAGACCCTAAAAAAGCGCATCTGAATCATAGAATCAACAACACTCCGAAAAACACATGCAAGCTTTGATCTTCTTCATGTTTCTAGGAGCCAAAATATCTTTAACAAGGGCCTGGAAGAAACCCAGGGTCTCTATCCAGGTGACAAAACATGAAATCCCCTGGATAATGGCCCAAGAACACATGACAGCAACACTCCTGGATAGGACCCGGAAGTTTGAAGCCATTTGGAAGCCTTGGGTGTTTGTACACCATGGGCCAACTATATCCAGGTCATATTTCGCCCTGACCAGCTACCCCACTGGATGTCTCCTCTCCTGTTTTCCTTTACCCCCCTTCACATTCTTCCTCGCTACCACTTGTCTTCTCCCATCTCTACCTTATACCCTGCATGCTCCTGAAGAGAAGGGACATTAAAGAGATTTGCCAGATTTCATGCACAGTACATAACTTACGCTTAGATAGTTGATTAAAGATCCTCTCAGGTCACAGAGTTGCTACAAAAAGTGGGATAAAATCCTCATAAGAGGATGGAGTACAGGGTCATGTTAAATTGCTATATATGAAATGAGACGGGGTATTGAGACACCCATCCAGCCCAGTACGAGCTGAGCGTGTCGCAGCGTGATCCCATAGGAGTGGCCTGCAAGGCCCTCTGGGTGCCGAGGTGGTATGGGAGCGTCTCCTATCTCTACAGAACCATTTCTCTATTGACCCAAACCCTGGTCCTCGGAATAATTTTTCTCCTGTTTGGGTTTAAAGGGAATTCTGCAGTTGTCGGTAGAGCCAGCTTTGCAGCCATTGCTTGCTGCATAATAATAAAAATAATGCAGTAGCCAGAAGTCTCCTTAATTGTCCGGACAATGAACAATTGTTTTTTTTATATCTCCCAGATAAAATATAAAATTTTGAGGTTACTTCATCCCCAATTAAATTTTGTCAATGGGAAAAGGGCACCTCATTTCGTAGTGTAATTGAGAGATGGGCCATGAGCTCCGGATGAAAAACCCACTGGCTGCTAGAGGCTTTTCATAATGACCGTGGTAATACCATGTTGGAACGACTCAGGTTTTGTCAGATGGGGAGAGTAAGCACAGAAATAGGAAAGAGTACTTTGATTTAATAAAAATACTATAGCTTTCCACCATTCAGACTTCAGTCTGTAGCATGGATTTCTAATTTTCATAGACTGGGTTGCTTTTTGTAGATTTCAAAGACTGTCCTAAAATATATCTGTTTTTGCAATTAATGATATGCTAGAGAAGGAATTTATAGCTTTTTGTCCCATCATTTTAATATGACTACTTAATAGCAAGGAGTTGGAGGAAAATACTGAAGTTCACAGAATGGGACTTCCGTAATCTCAAACTATCACTTGTGTAGACTTCTATAGCTAAATGAGAAAAAGGGGAAACAAACTGCGCTACGGGATAAAACAAGATACCAAATGACCCAAAGAAAGGGTCTCTCGGATGCTGCAACTCTAATGTACACCAAATATACACCAAATATACACAAAAACAGAATGAGAAAAAATTAATTGTGCTAACCTATAAATAAAACATATAAATATATGTGCAGACCCAAAAGTGAAAAATTAACAATCAAGTGCTAAATGCAACTGAATATCTCCAGTCGTCACATCAAAAAATAAATAAACCACAATTGGTGTTAAAACAAATACCCATACACAAGTGGCAAATAATGATAGTTATCACATATAAAAATATTGAATAAATAAATGACTGAAATCGATTAGTACACAAATCAGTGATAGTGTAGATAAATAATTAAATATGGGAAATGCAGTAATGAATTAATATGAATGAATTAATATTAATAAATAGTGTCCATATTATTAACCGACCACCCATGATGAAATTGCAATAAAGACAAATCTTTACTGCAATTTACAATATCTTTAAACTTCATTCTAGCATTGAACCTGTCCAAAGGCTATCTGCTTTCATATGCTTACTGTTAACCTAGTCTCTCAAAATGACATCTTCACGAGCCTGTAAATATACTAGTCAGGAAGTTCTAACATTCTGTGTTCACCTAAAAACATAGGGCCTGCATTTATCTTAATGTCAATCTGACCTGGTGTAAAACGTGTCTAAGGTAACATCAGTGTGTTCATACTAATCCATTTGTATCTTCTTGGATCTTAGGCCAAGGCTCTACAGTATATGGTACTGTTGTACCAGTCTTGCATAGAACTATACAATCACTCTCAAAACTGGTATACTTTCAGACATGAGAACACCTGCTAAATGCTTTAGTTTACCAGTTCCCCTGCAAAGATCCTCATGCAGGCTCAGACTAACTTAATGTCAAGTGTATTTTTCTAATAATAATAATTTATACCACAATGTATGTGCTTTAACACTGTGCTCTACATTTTCAATTTCACATTGCTTCCTTCTGTACACTGTGTGCTATAGTTTTTATTCTACATGACCTTATTCTGCACTCTATATTGTATATTTCTGATTCCACACCATCTCATTCAATACACTATGTTGTACATTCCCTATACTGCACTGACTTATTCTGTACACTAGGCAGTACATTCCCTATTTCAAACTGCCTTGTTTGATGTTATGCAAGTCGACATAATACTTGGATTATTTACTAAATCTGGAGAGTGCAAAATCTGGTGCAGCTGTGCATGGTATTTAATCAGCTACTAACTTCAGTTTGTTCAATTAACCCCCCTAGCGGTAATCCCGAGTCTGGCTCGGGTTAGGATTTTACTGATAGGAGCGGTAACCTCGAGCCAGACTCGGGATTGCTTCGCTGGATGCAGGGGAGGACACAGTGAGAGTTACTTACCTTGTCCCCTGGATCCAGCGATGTCCTCTGCGCTGTGTGATCGAGTTGTCCTCCGCTCGATTCACAGTGCCGAATGCCGCCGAGCTCCGTTACCTGCGGCGTTACGGCGCACGGGAGCGGAGAACGGCGGCAAATTCAAAAAAGTAAAAGTACACAAAACACACATAGCACTGTAATCTTACAGATTACAGTACTGTATTACAAAATTACACACCCCCTTTGTCCCTAGTTGTCTGTGCAGTGCCCTGCATGCACTTTTATATTATAAATACTGTTTTTTCTGCCTTGAATTTGGAGATTGTCCATAGCAACCAAAAAGTGTCCCTTTTTCAGTGTTTTAGGATTTGATTACATTATTGAATAATTTTTATTATTCTTTATTATATTATAAACTTTATCATACCTGGGATGTCTGCTAGACTCTGGTTTGAACATATTTAAGAGAGTTATTCCTAAGAATTACAGGACTACAATATAAGACGCCAAATTTCCATTCAAAATAATTGTACCGTTTCAGCGCCTAAATCCAGACTGAATCATACCGCCAGGGAGGTTAAGATTTGACAAAGAAACCTGGAAACTGATTGGTTTCTCTGCAGAGCTTCCCCTGATTTTGCACCCCCCAGTTTTAGTAACTTAACCCTTATTTAACAACACCCCTTTAAGCCACATTGAACACAATGCAAACCAAGCCCACTGTTTGTCATGGTATGCTTTTATTTTTCTTGAGGAGAGGGGCCCAAATTATGATCTTGCAAATGGGCCCACCACATTCTAAAAGATTTCCCTGCTTTAAGGTTTTTTTAGGATTGACTGCCACTTAAGCACACCAGTGGTGGCGAGCACAGGCTAATGAAGATCTATGGTTTAGATTTTATTCAAGTCTAAACACAGAAAACAAAAAAAGTGTCCAAAGATGGCCAGAACTCAGCGCTCAACCACCTGATCTAAATCAATATTGGTTAAAACAATGGGGGAGATTTACTAAAACCAGAGCATTCAGAATCTGTTGCAGCTGTGCTTGGTAGCCAATCAGCTTCTAACTTCTGCTTGTTCAATTAAGCTTTGACAATATAATCTGGAAGCTGGTTTCTATGCAGAGCTGCACCAGATTTTGCATGCCCCAGTTTTGATAAATCTACCCCACTGTGACATAAACCAGGTGGAAAAGCAGAGTGAAAAATATTGTATAAACATATTTATGAAAGAGACAAAGAGGTACAACATCAATCATAAAAAAAATGATAAATGTGGGTAGTCCAGAGCTTAGACATAAAAAAGGTAACACTAATCCTAAGCATGCCCGATGAAGAGGGAATTCCATTTGTGTAAAAACAATAAGGGAAGGGTAAAATGCAGCAAAAACTACCATAGTGCAGTGTCATTATTAAAAGTGGTTTTAATAAAAGACAAACTCCTACTCACAGGGTATGTGAGGTAAGAAAGACCATATGCCGTCCCTCGGCTTTAAGGCACTATGAGAAGGTACAGTATCACAAGAACAGGAGATGAACATAAACATCAGAAAAAATGCATGTATTGAGTAGTGTGTAAAAAGGTTAGAATATGGGTCTGATTTTCATTGCTCTGTGTCTTCCTGTTTGTTGGCACTCACATTGTATAGTTTCTTGTCCTGGTATCACCAGCACAGTAAGTGAGTGTATACCTTCCAGGATGAAGATATGAATTTGAATAAAAACTAGGGAAGGAATAATGTGATCCAGTTGGGTAACTTATGATTGTTGCCTTATGAGTTTATGTGAAATCTTCATTAAAAGCTGTAAAATATTTTATTATAAATATATTTGATTTAGCTTGTATCTATGGAGGGCATGCAACATAGCTTCACAGAAGTGTCTATTAGACCAGACAATTTGGTGCCTAGGCTTGTGTATCCAAACAATGGGACCCAAACCTCATTGTTCTACACATATTCACTTCAAAATATCCCATGTTTGGATATGCAATGAAGGGAGGCTAACCCTCAATCAATACTTAACTTCCTGGGAAAAGGTCAAGTTGATCACCTGCTCAGAATAGTCACAAGGATTTGCATTAAAGGGCGTTGACTTATGCAAAGTATAGGAATTGGAGATGTAGCCACTACACCATGCCGACCAATGAGGCATCAGCCTGTAATGATATACACAGACTAGATGGGAGGGAAACACACACTCTATGGCAGAGCAGTCACATGAAGGGAACCTCTATGGGAATGGTAAATATGGGAAATCTCCCTTGTACTTGTATCTAAATATGTTGGTCTTAAGAATTTTATGTCCTACTGTTTGTAGATTAATGTTTTAAGGAATATACTCTGTATTCCTTCATGTAATCCATGATTTTTACTCTTTCCCTGTACAAATAGATAGATTGTGTGTATCAGTCTAGGCCTAGTTTACTATATAACAATAAATTTTTGTTATTGTATTAACCTCCCTGGCGGTATGATTATTTCTGATTTTAGGTTCTGAAAGCGGTACAATTATTTTGCTTGGAAATTTGGCGTTTTATATTGTAGGCCTGCAATTCTTAGGAATAACTCTCTTAAATCTGTTCAAACCAGAGTCTAGTTGACATCCCGGGTATGATAAAGTTTATAATATAATAAATAACTATAAATAATGATAACAAATAATAATAACAATTATTCAATAATGTAATCAAATCCAAAAACACAGAAATTTGCTCATTTGCAGAATTGTCACTGTCATTAGTGTTTGATGACGGATCTCCCCACAAATAGCTATCTGCTTAATTATAGCTTAATTCTGCAAGTGATTCTAATTTATTATCGCTGTTTTGACATAAAGGGACACTTTTTGGTTTCTATGGGCAATCTCCAAATTCCAGGCAGAAAAAAACAGTATTTATAATATAAAAGTGCATGCAGGGCACTGGACAGACCACTAAGGACAAAGGGGATGTGCATTTTTTTTATACAGTACTGTAATCTGTAAGATTACAGTACTGTATGTGTATTGTGTGTTTTTACTTTTTTGAATTTGGCGCCAATCTCCACTCCCGTGCGGCGGCACTCGGGTACTGTGTGAATCAAGCACACACACAGTGGGGAGGACATTGCTGGATCCAGGGGACAAGGTAAGTAAGTCTCCCTGTATCCTGCAATGCGATCCCGAGTCTGGCTCGGAGTTACCACTCGTGGTACTGAAATTCCACCCCGAGCCAGACTCGGGAATACCGCCAGGCAGGTTAAAGCTTTCACTCATGGTCAAAGAACTCAGATCATATCTGAGAGATATTAAATCTCAAATATAGTAAACAGGTAACATAATTGGTGACACACAAAGTTGAGGACCAGGACTGAAAGTATTTAATGCAATACTGATATTTATGTAATGTAGATTTAGGGTGTTGGGCTGGATTTTAAACTGAGTCAGTTTTTCCGGTAGTTTGGAGGTCACAGCAAGTTTATCTAGGGAAAAAGATAGGTACCGTATTTATCGGCGTGTAACACTCACTTTTCTCCCCTTAAAATCAGGGGAAAATCGCGGGAGCATGTTATATGCTGATCCTCCGCGATTTCTGAGCGATTTTGAGCCTTCGGCTCTTCTCGCAGCTTTCGCCCGCCTTCGGCTCTTCTCGTGGCTTTCTGCCGCGTTCGCCCATTCTCGGTGGCTTTCGGCCGCCTTCAGCCATTCTCGGAAAACTGCCTAGAATGGCTGAGAGCGGCCGAAAAACCGCAGAGAATGGCCGAAGGCGTCTGAAAGCCGCGAGAAGAGCCGAAGAACTACCGGGTGCCGCTCAGATACACAGGACATCTCGGCGGCGCCATTTTTAAAAATAAAATCTGCAATTAACACAAGGGGACAACGATGCACAAGGCTGCAATGATAGACAGGCTGCAATGATGGACAGGCTGCATGACAAGGCTGCAATGATGGACAGGCTGCATGACAAGGCTGCAATGATGGACAGGCTGCAGGACAAGGCTGCAAATGACACTGCCAAGGATTCAGATGGACACTGATAAGGCTGCATTGATGGGCATTTAAATGTAAGTTTTCTTTCCTTAAATTTCCTTCCTAAAAGTTTTTTCCCTTAAAATTCCCTCCTAAACTTGGGGTGTGTGTTATACGATGGCGCGTGTTATACGCCGATAAATACGGTAAATGTTTTTTTTTTGTTTTTTTTAGTGGGTATCAGAATAACTCTTAGGAGAGAGGATACACCACACTTGTTTTTTTTTTTTTAAATATCCCGCAATTATAGTTGAAAAAGTACATTGAAAGTACCATTATAACTGGTCAATGTAATGGGGAGGAAGTACTTAGCGGGAAAAATGTTTTTTTTTTCATTTATTTGTTTCTTTTGTGCTCACCAAGCTTCATTGCTCTCACTAACCATTGTTTGAGTGTGCTGTATGGTGATTACATAATATCTAATTGTCTGATGGATTTGTTCCGTCGGACCTTTGCTGTCAAAAAGTCCGGTCGTGTGTACATGGAATAAGGGGTAGATCTGAAATGAGTGGATGCTCTGTTGATTTTATCATCCAATCATGTGCAAGATAAAATGCTGTTTTATATTTTCCTTACATGTCCCCCTCGGATCTACAGAGACTTTACTTCTAAGTGGACTTGCAGTGCAAAGTGGAGTTTACTTTAGTAAATAACCCCCATAGTATTTGTTTGTAGGACATGGAAAAAGTGAGCTACAAGAGAGTTGCTTATTTGTTTGTTTTTGCTGTGGGAATTTCCAAGCAGTAATATTCTCATTGTTTTTTGTTAAAATACCAAACTGTGGAAGTCTGGTTACTGAGGCTAATATCTGAGAACAAGTCGTTTTAGAGTGTAAAAATGTGCAGCATCCTCTGGGACTGTGACATCATAATAGGCGGGGACATCATCCGGTGATGTCCCCATATAAGTCGCCGCGCGCTGCGTCCCTGCCATTGTAAGCGGAGGACGCGACGAGGCAAAATCTGAAGAGAAGAAGAGAAGAAGACGGCGACAGCGGCGACAGAAGACCGGGTCACCGCCTGTAAAAGAGCTAGAAGAAGGCGTGGTGGCCTGGCAAGAAGAACCGAAGAGGGGGACAAGACCCCCGAAGAGGGGGACAAGACCCCCGAAGTTGGAAGAAGAGGGCGGCGGCAGCGAAGAAGAAAGCCGGGCTCCTCTGCTAGCAAAAGAGCTAGCAGAAGATAGCGGAGGAGTCCAGCGAGAAGACCCCCGAAGACAGAAGACCCCCGGAGCTGTGCAATAAACTATTTTAACCCTTTTGTGTTTTGTGTTTTTTTTTTTTACTTTTTTTTCACAGGTGAATGGGTAGGGGTACATTGTACCCCATACTCATTCACATAGGGTGGGGGGCCGGTATCCGGGGGCCCCCTTATTAAAGGGGGCTCCCGGTTTCCAATAAGCCCCCCGCCCGCAGACCCCGACAACCAACGGCCAGGGTTGTCGGGAAGAGGCCCTTGTCCTCATCAACATGGGGACAAGGTGTTTTGGGGTGGGGGGCTCAGGAGGGGGGGGCTGCTTGCTCGTCCCCACCCCCTTTCCTGGCCGGCCGGGTAGTGTGCTCAGACAAGGGTCTGATGTGGACCAAGGGGGAACCCCCACGCCGATTTTTCGGTGTAGGGGTTCCCCTTTAAGTCCATACCAGGTGACGGAACCAGCGACGCCTCCTTCGCTGGCCCCGGCTACCTGGAGACACGCTCAAAATGAGCGAACTTTTCTCTGCGTGTGTGGGCGAGTCCGTTCATTTCAAAAGTATGGCGGATAGTCCAGCGGACTTAGTACGCCGTATTAGTCCGCTGAAAAAGTGCCATGTGTGGGCAAGTAGCTCGTTCGGAAAGTCCGGCGGAGAGTCCGGCGGGAAGTCCACCAGACTAAGTCTGCCGGATAGTCTGTTGTGTGTGTACGCGGCATAAGTGTTACTGTGTCAGAAGTCTGTTCTGTGGTGGATTCTTGTATCGTCATTCAATGTGTACATCAGGGAGAAATTGATGGCCAGGATTGCTAAAGTTAAAAATAGCTCTGAAATTATAAGAGCAATAGAGGAATCCAAAAGCCCATGTCACCAGGTACAAGAGTATGTAAATATAAGGCTTACAGAGAAAAAATACAGCAAACGTGAGGGTAAGACTGCAATAATTTTTGTGGCTTGCTGGTTGGCTAACAATTACAATTCTTGCTAAATATATCTCTCAAGGAGGATCTAGAAATAGCCAAAAGTAATATCAGTACTCTAAGCCCTTGTACACACGATCGGAGATTCCGACGACCAAATCCGTCTGAGTTATTCCGACGGATTAATTCCAGACCAGGTCCGGAAGTGATGTTGCATACACACAGTCGGACCAAGTTGTCAGAATTTGCAGTTGCCACGAACACGGTGACGTAAGCCGTGTACAAAAGGGAAGTTCAGCACCACGTCCAGCACCCTTTGGGCTCCTTCTGCTGATCTCGTGTCTATCGTGTGTTAGTAGAAGTTTGGTGAGAGGCGATTCGCGCTTTTCAGATTAGTGATTCAGATCGCTACTGCTCTTTGGTTTGTGCTGTGTGTGTGTATCTGATAATCAGTGCGTGCAGTCAGTAAGTATTTGTTTCTCATTGTGGACTATATCTTGGTATAGTACGCTTTGAAAGGCATTTCTTATTGTCTGCTTGCTTCTGCTATTCAGGTCGTTCTTTCAGGCCTTGTTGTTCATCGGTGCTTTCTGTTGTCCGTTCTGACGAGCCGACCGCTTTGAAACCATGTTTCGTCTATGTACTCGTCGTAGAGTTTGTGCTGTGCAGGGGCTTCATGTTGGTGTTTTTACTTTGACACAAGCCCGGTCCATGAACAGGGAGGGGAGGCGTTTGTGGACCAAGAATTGGTTGCGCCAGCGTGACCAGTTCTCGCACATGCCTTTGCTCAGTGAGATCCAGGAGAATAATCCTGATGATTTCAGGAATTATCTCCGGATGACGGACCCCGTTTTTCACCGTCTGCTGGCTTTGCTGACCCCTTATATCAGCAGGCAGGACACCTGCATGCGGCAAGCCATAACTCCGGAGCAGAGGCTCATCACCACATTGCGCTACTTGACGACAGGGAGAAGCCTTCAGGACCTCAAGTTTTCTACAGGCATCTCCCTCCAGGCTCTGGGGATCATTATTCCAGAGACCTGTTCTGCCATCATTCAGGTCCTGCAGAAGGACTATATGAAGGTAAGTTTTATCCTTTAACATCACATTCTATGTATTTCATGATTGCTAATGTCTTGCATTTCTTTCCTCATTCCCTAATTACCATCATTGCAATATGCTCTAATTCATATGCTCTGCCCCTTTGTCCTCAGGCATATTTGCCTCACTAACTTCCCCACCATGCTCTTCTTGGCCCATAAAACTATAGTCTAGTCCCTTACCAATGTCTTTTGTCAGCTCCATAGAATTGTTTTCCTCTAAACACCCCCTATAATGTCTACAAATGTGGTGTGTGTGCTTCAATTCATGCAGAGTCACTTTTTAAAATTTTTGGGGTTGTGCCAAACTCATTAGGAACCCCCCTCCCCCCAACTGCTAGCTCAGCTGATAGCAATCCTCTATCTGATGACTTTACCAAACCCAATACACACTATACCTACCTTTTTGATGATCACATTTATGGATGAATTCACCTAAGCATGTAGTGCAAGGGCCTGCCTCAATACTTTCAAATGCTATTTTTATTTTGTTTTTTCACCTATTAATTATCTTGATATGTAATAGCAGAATGTCAAAATGTGCTTCCATTTTTTATTTATTATTATGCCAATGGTGTAACTAAGAAGGGGCTTTCCAAAGTATCACACATTATTTAGGCATTCGGCTCTTAATCAAGTGGACAGGGTTACCTGTCCAAAACATCCCCCTCATTTTTTAGCAAGGGCCCATCAGATGGGGGGGGAGGGATGGGGGGTGATGACTCTGATAAGGGGACCTTATACTTTAGGCTTTAAATACTCAGTTCCCAAAATGTTATACTAATTTTGACAAAAAATGTTGGTGTCTAATCTGCTTGCAATGTTGATTTGTCAAATTACTAATTTTGGTTCTTGTTTCACTCCACAGTGTCCTTCAACGCCACAGGAATGGCAGACTGTGGCCTCCCACTTTGCCAGGCATTGGGACTTTCCCAATTGTGGAGAAGCAATAGATGGGAAGCACGTCCGCATCGTCCCACCACCCAACTCGGGGTCGTACTATTTTAACTACAAGGGGTTTAATAGTATCAAGATGTTGGTGGTGGTGTCTGCGACATAAGAGTTTTTGTATGTGGACGTGGGGCAAAATGAACGGATGTCGGATGGTGGAGTCTTCGCACGGACGGAGTTCTACTGGCGTCTCCAGAGTGGCAGTCTGGGCTTGCCACCCCCAGAGGAGAATCAGGAAGGACTCCCGTTCATCTTCGTCGCGGATGAGGCGTTTGCCCTGGCGAACCATCTGATGCAGCCTTTCCCGATGAGGACCCTCACCCCAGACCAGAGGATTTTTAATTTCCGCCTGTCCAGAGCCCGAAGAGTGGTGGAGAACACTTTTGGTATACTGGCCAGCCGGTTCCACCTTTTTCTTACGCCTATTCACATGGCGGAATACAAACTGAATCACATAGTGCTGGCGTGCTGTGTTCTGCACAATTTTCTTTGAAAAGTTTCTGTGAACTATGCGGTCCCAGGTGGCCAACGAGAAGCAGACTTGCTGGAAAATGAAGATAACCTCACGGGCCTTGAACCTGCTCATCCTGGCTTGCCCCCCCCCAAGCGCCCGTGAGGTTAGAACCCAATACATGGACTACTTTGTGGGTAGGGGGGCCAGAGATATGCCAGACAATGTCTGAGAGACATTTTCCAAATACATTTTTCTTTGAAACTCCCTCATTTACTGCTTGGTTTTAGGTGTCTCCTAGGTATATTTATGTTTTTCCAAGTTGTGCCTTTTTCAACAACAGTGCAAACCCAAGTTCAGAGTGAGATGAGGGGACCGTCTCTTCTTCAGATAATCTTATTATGTTGTGGGTCTGCTACACACACACCTTTTTTTTGGTAGCTAATGTATGTAGTGAATTACTGACCAAAATCGTGCTCGTTTTCAGCACCATGGCAGGAAAATGGCATGATTGTCCAAATTTACACCTCACTGTGGGTGTTTTTTACTAAAGGCACATCCACTATGCACTACAAGTGCACTGCAAAAGTACACCTGAAACTGCACTTGGAGTGCAAAGTGGCGTTTCCTTTAGTAAATCACACTCCTCAGCACAAACTAAAATTTTACTCCAAATACATTTTTGGCGCAATGAAAAAGGAAGCCACCCATTGTTGATAATTTAACTTTTTAATCCAAGCACATTCACATGTGTGTTTAGAAAAGGTTTTTTACAACAAACCAAGAAATTGTGTGTATCAAAAACAGAGTTTCTGTAAAATTTTGTTTACTTGGTGTTTTTGTGTAAACAGGCATATATCAAAGCGTAAAATACAGAACACAGGAACTTACAAAGTTCAACTTTGAAAAGTGAAGACAATATCAGACATGAGTATGTACAAACTGGGCTGATATTGCCTTCATCTCATGAGGTGTCACCCCTGGAAAATCCAAATTTGGAAGATGCACACAGTGTCCCATCATGGGGGATCAATGTACATGCTTTGGGGCTGCAACCCCTTCATCTCAGCCACTTTAGACAAAACGTATACATTGATCCCCCATGATGGGAGATAGCGCATGTTTACCCACTCTGTGCATCTTCCAAATTTGTAATTTCGATAAATACAAAAGTTGTGTTTTAAAATAGCAAAACTAAAACCCTATCTAGTTTTTTCTGTTTCACATTCTCCCCAAAACATCAATGATGTTCTTCATTTTATTTTTAACATCATTGATGTTTTGCTGTATATTTTCCAAATCCCGATTGCACCCCATTATCTGCCCAATCAGGATCTGGGCACTTTCACTGGTAAAACGGGAATCTTCTTCCACATCACCTACAAAACAAAGCAAAAAAACACACCATGTAATAAAAATATGGTGACATACATTGATGAGCTTACCGGAAGCTGTGTTCTCCGACACTCACCTGTTGTGGTGACAATTTGCCCAACCTTAACGATCTCTCCTTCCTCCTCCTCCTCCAGCTCCTCTGATTCTGGTTTTCGAAGTTGCCCTTCTTTGGGAGGGGTGTGGTCCTTGGTGTCCTCATACTTGCCGAGTCTTCTCTCCCCTATGAAAATGTAAAAAAAAAAATTAGCACACAGAGGGCAGAAATAGGAATATGAAACATTGCTTGGAAGTGTTGTACAATTGTGTTTTTTGGCCGAGTTCCAAGGTGAGAACATTATTGTGTACACTTTGTTAAGCTGGAATACTTACCTGCAGAACGATGTTTCTTACGAACGAATGAAACCATGAACTTGAAAGTGGCCTTTTTAAAATGCACAACATGAAATCAAAGCACATGGAGCAGTATGCAAGCAAGAATAATCATATGAACACACGACAACTACTTACTTTTTTTAAGAACACGCTTGATCCTTATGTACTGCTCGTGCTCCCTCAGTTTCAGGTCTGACCAGCGTTTTCTCAGTTGATCTTTGGATCGTCGTACCCCAAAATTCTTCTATAGACTCTTCACAACTTTAGTCATGATCTTGGACTTTCTGATATTTGGGTTTGGGTAAGGTCCATACTTCCCATCATAGTCGGTCCTGTTCAATATGTCCACCATCTCCAACATCTCTCCAAAAGACATATTTGAGGCCTTAAATCTTCTCTTCCTGGATCGGGACGTTTCAGGCTCCTGGCTTTTCTCCCCCTCCTCCATGTTAGTGGAACTGTGATTGCGCACCTGCGTTCTCTCCGCCATGTGCTCTCCCCACTGCGCCGAAAGCGAAGGGGCAGGGAATAGTCTAGAAAGAACGTCAGGGGCGGGCGGAGTTTCACGCATGCGCACTGTATATAAAACGCAAAACGCGTGTGTCGTCCGTACGATCTAGGAAGAGAGTGAGGCGCGGACGCAACGATCGTGCATACGAAGGTAAAATTTTTAACTTGGTGCATCACTAGACTAGACTGCTTCTATCTAGGCCGATGTTGGGACAAGATTAGGAGGGTTTTTAATGGCATTATTAGTATTTGAGGGTTTGTCTTGTGTTGTGTCTTGCAGACAAGATGGATCCATTCCAAAACCCCAATTTTATGGGGCTATTCCTCCAAATGTACAGGGAGATGCCCTGCCTGTGGCAGATCAACAACGAGTTTTATTACGACATAAGAAAGAGGAAGGCAGCTCTGGAGAAACTTCTTTCTTTGGTGCGGATCATGGTCCCCACGGCAGACATGGCCTATATGAATATGAAAATTGGGCCATGAAGATTACATATCCCAGGGAGAGATAGAGGCACCTGGAGTCCTTGAGAGCAGGAGATCCAGATGCTGTTTATTACCCCAGGATGGTTTACTTCCACAGGCTGCATTTTCTGGTAGACCAGGGGGTACCCAGGCCACCACTCGACCGTCTTCCTTCAAGGCATCCTTCACCCCCAGCTGAGGCTTCCAATGTCCAACCTGGGCCTTCCAGGCAGCAACATGTGGTGGGGCCCAGCTTGAGACAGGTATTGCATTGTTGAACATATTTCTTGTGTTATATTTAATGATGTTAACTAGATGTTCTTATTGATCAGTAAGTTGTGATTTATCAAAGTGGTTTACATATCAAGAGGCAGTAGTGACCAAAAATGATTGGGACGGGAAAGAAAAATGCTGGGCTCAGAATGATAGTCTGTTCTATTTGGTAACATTCAATTTGCAAAAGCCAGGAGCACAAAATGGTGTGATTGTTGAGAAAAAAACTAAAACTATGTCCCCTTTTCATACACAGGAAGACCTCAGTCGGGGGGAGGCTGTGGCAAGTGGCAGCCAGGAGGTCGACCAATGCCCTCCTTCTCCTCCTCCTGCCCCAACTACAGGAGCACAGCCACAGCCTCGAAGGATGCCTGGAAGGAAGTGCCGAAGGAAGACGAGTGAGTGATGGCCTGGGTTCAGTCTGGTCTGCCAGAAGATGCAGCCTCTTGAAGATCCCCATCCTGGGGACATAAATGGCATCTGAATTTCCTGTTCTCTAGGACTTCTGGACCAGACTTCTCTCCCTGAGATATGTACTCCTCAGGCCACCAATTTTTTATATTCTAATTTGTTCATGTCTGCCCTGGGGGCCAAAGACTGCACCAAAGTAACAAGTTTCGCCAGCGCTGCGTTCCTCTTTTTAGTTTATTGCGACCAAAATAAAGTTTTTTTTTGTTTGATGAAATACTTGCGTATGTGTTTTCCTTCCAAAAGGCCAGTTTATTTGTGAGCAGGCAGCTACATTTCAAAAATACAAAGTGAAATGAATAACAAGGGGTACCAACACTAAACAACCTCCTGTAGATTAAAAACGAAAAACCAAAGATAAAAAATACAATAATGTTGTTGTGGTAAGTTTACACACAAAAAACACCCCCAAAAAAAAGGAGAAATGAGCAAACTGTCTTTAAAGGAGATTTTTAGGAAAAAAAAAAGCATCCAAAAAAGAATAAACAAAATCTAAAATTGTGTAGATGTGACGAAAACAAAAATTGTATTGCCGAAATGGTTAAAAAAGAGTCATGAAATACGTTCGGGAGAAGTGTGTGTGACTATGAGGATCAAAAGAAGTTCCTTCTTGCAGCATTGTAAAGAACAAGAGAAGAATTTTTAACATTGCAGCGTGACGAATGTGCTATATCGATTACGAGCAGTAGTTTTACCTGAACGAGCGCTTCCGTGTCGGAATTTGAATGTGAGCATGCGTGGCACCTTGTCTGTCGGAGTAAGCTACACATGATCGGAGTAATATCCGATCGGAGCAGTTTGTTGGAAAATATTTCCGGCAAGTTGGAAAATTTGGTCCGACGGTTATTCCGACGGAAAAAGTCCGATGCATACCACACACAGTCGGAATATCCGACAAAACACTCCGATCAGACACATCCTCACTGAATCTCCAACCGTGTGTACAAGGGCTAAGATTTTCTATGACAAATTTGAATGCTAGCCACCAGCAACCAACAATAGACAACCAAAACAAGCAGGGAGAGGTTAATCAGCTAGCACGGGGGCTGAAGGAGGCAGAAAGTAAATGTAAACAATTGTCTGCATCTTCCAGCGCAGGGCAGCTTGTGCATGCTCCACATACCATAGATTGTAATGCAACTGGTTTGAGTATTTCTAGATGCAACAGGAAATTATCTAAATCTGGAGTATGTACTAGTTTAAACAACTCATTGAAAGGTGGGAGCTCTTTTGAAAGTGCCCCTATATCTCGTATGAAGACAGAAAAATTTGTTAATCAGGTTTTAGCCATTGAATATTTCGTTGTTAAGAGACGCTTTAATACTTTACAAAAGTTAAAGTGCTACATCTGTGGGTTATTCAGTCATGTCCCTCAGTTTTGTTTCTCTTCTGGTGAAAAGATATTAAAACAGAATCAATATACAATAAAGAGGCATGACGTGGAAGTGTACTCACCATGCTGGGGTGAAGGGAATAGGAGTAATAAATATGAAAATACAAGATCATATATCCCTTCCTCAACTATTAAGGCCAAGGATGAGGCTTTACAGTATGAGATTAGGCAAATGAAACAGGAATGGGATGAGTTTGTGAAAGAATTCCAATCCTTTAAAAGAAACATTATTGAATCCTTGAATTGTAAATATGGAGGGAATAACTTGTCCATCGGGAACCAAATCAGAACACTGAAACTGGGAACAAAATATAAGATATAAGTTATGGTTTAGAGGTCTATGGCATTTTGGTTTCACTAGATCAAAGTGGGAATGTCATTGACGATTTACCAATGTACACATAACAATGCTGTATTGTTTACTTTAAATAGGTTAAAGAAAAAAAAAAGGGGTATAGAGCAATAACTGTTGTCTACAAGTTATCTTTTTTCAGGTTAACCAGTTCCCGACTGGCGCACTCCGATGTACATCGGCAGAATGGCACGGGCAGGCATATTGGCGTACAGGTACATCCATTTTTAAATGCCTCCCTGACATCGCGTGCGCGCCGATGGCGGCGCGCTCGTGTGCCGGTCGGGACCCCCGTGAGTCTGGTCGCGGGTCCCGCGGACTCGATCGTCACGGGGATACCCGCGATCGTCTCATGGGGCGGCTGAACGAGGAGACAAACAGCATCTCCCCGTTCTGCCTAGCAACAAGTGACGCTGATCTCTGCTCCATGTGATTGGAGCAGAGATCAGTGTTCACTAACACAAAGCCCAGCTCCCCACAGTTAGTAACAATCCCTAGGAACACTTAACCCCATACACTGCCACCCCTGGTTAACCCCTTCACTGCCAGTGTCATTTATACAGGAATCATGCATTTGCATAGCATTGATTGCTGTATAAATGACAATGGTCCCAAAAATGTCCAATGTGTCCGCCACAATGTCGCAGTCACAATAAAAATCGCTGATCGCCACCATTACTAGTAAAACAAATTATTAATAAAGATGCCATAAAACTATCCCCTATTTTGTAAACACTATAATCATTTTTACCTACAATTCATTGCAAAATCAAGATTTTTTTCCCTTTTTTTTCACAAAATTGTCATATTATCAGGTTATTTCTCACACACAGCATATGCATACCACAAATTACACCCCAAAACACATTCTGCTATTACTCCCGAGTATGGCGATACCACATGTGTGAGACTTTTAGACAGCCTGGTCAGATACAGAGGAGCAACATGCAGGGAGCACCATCAGGCGTTCTGGAGCACCCAGGCCAATTCTGACATCTCTCTCCTACATGTAAAAATCATCATTTATTTGCTAGAAAATTACATAGAACCCCAAAACATTATATATATATATATATATATATATATATATATATATATATATATATATATTTTTTAGCAAAGACCCTAGAGAATACAATGGTGGTCAGTGCAACTTTTTATCACGCACGGTATTTGCGCAGCAATTTTTGAACGCGTTTTTTTGGAAGAAAAAACAGTTTTGTGCTTAAAAAAAAAAAGCCCAATGTTTTTGCATAATGTGAAAGATGAAGTTACGCTGAGTAAATAGACACCTAACATGTCACTCTTCAAAATTGCACACGCTCGTGGAATGGCACCAAACGTGGCTACTTACAAATCCCCATAGGCGACGCTTTAAATTATTTTACTGGTTAAGTTCGCAGCGATACCTCACATGTGTGGTTTGAACACCATTTTCATATGTGGGCGGGACTTACGTATGTGTTCGCTTCTGCATGCGAGCACATGGGGACAGGGGCGCTATAAAAAAAAAAATGTATTGTTCATTTTACTTTATTTATTTTAGTTTGACATTTTTTTCCCCAAAAATCATTTTTTTATCACTTTTATTCCTATTACAAGGAATGAAAACATCCATCCCTTGTAATAGGAATATGGCATTACAGGTCCTCTTTACAGTGAGATATGGGGTCAATAAGACCCCGCATCTCACCTCTAGGCTGGGAAGCCTGAAATAAAAAAAAATGGCAGAGTATTGTCAGGGTATTGCAGACTATTGGCAGGGTATTGCAGAGTATTGCAGATTATTGCTGGGTATTGCAGAGTATTGGCAGGGTATTGCAGAGTAATGCAGAGTATTGCAGAGTATTGGCAGGGTATTGGGTATTGCAGAGTATTGCAGGGTATTGCAGAGTATTGGCAGGGTATTGCAGAGTATTGCAGGGTATTGCAGAGTATTGTCAGGGTATTGGGTACTGCAGAGTATTGCAGGGTATTGCAGAGTATTGGCAGGGTATTGGGTATTGCAGAGTATTGGCAGGGTATTGGGTATTGCAGAGTATTGGCAGGGTATTGGGTATTGCAGAGTATTGCAGGGTATTGCAGAGTATTGGCAGCGTATTGGGTATTGCAGAGTATTGCAGGGTATTGCAGAGTATTGGCAGGGAATTGAGGGGTTCATTTTCGGTGAGCAGCACTGTGGGCACTTCAGATGCAGCCCACAGCGCTGTTGACACCGATCTCTTCCCCCTCCGCTGTACCGATCGGTACAGAGAGGGGAGGGAGGAACCGGCATCATAACATGATGCCAGTTTGTTTACAAGTGATCTCTCCGTCATTTGACAGAGCGATAACATGATGGCCGTCATTTAGCTATGGGCCGGTTGTTAAGTGGTTAAACACTCCATCTCAGAACTCTATTACCTCCACGCTATCAATGCCTACCTATAGCTTGCCACACATCATACCTGACTTAAACATCTCAAACTGGGTGGAAAAGGGATAGAAAAAATTGAAGATATGATTATAGGTCCAACTCCAAAAACCTTCAGGTCCTTACAAATAGAATACAACCTAGCTAACTCAGAATATTACACATACCATAGAATTACAGATCTACTACGCTCCAACTTGAAAACAAATATTGAGAGACCATGGAGAGTACTCCAATACTACACAAGCCCTACCACTAAGATTAAAGGTATATCATTTTTCTATAATATACCGAAAAATAAGGATATACCCTTGAAGACAACTCATACGATTGCCTGGGAGAAGGACTTAAATACCTCTTACTCCTTGGAACTATGGCGCAAGGCACTTCACATCACGTACGCTGCGACAAAGAGTGTAAACTTATGGGAATTATCACAGAAAATCCTCTTCAGATGGTATCTGACATCCCATAGAATAGCTAAATTCTCAACAAGAAGTTCCAATACCTGTGTCACAGATCAGCTGCGGAGCTGATCTGTGTCTCACCTTTACTGCAGTGGGTCGGCTGGCATCTGTTGTCCACTGTCTGGTGTTCAGCTCTGTGCACTCTCCAGCTTTGGGTGTCGACGCCCTTCACCTGTTGCCTAATATATGATTCCTTCCTGCTACTTCTTGTCCAGCATGTGCTTTTCTATTTAAACCCCTTTCAAACCTGCTACCAATTGCTTAAGCAACGTTTGTTCCTGAGGCTCCCCTGTGTAACCTGTTTACCTGCCTTCTCGTGATCTGATCTTCTGTGTACCGACCCGGCTTGTTCTGATTACGTTGTCTGCAGCCCGCCCTGACTTTGGCTCACTACCTGGCTTTCCTTGCGTCATCCATCCATCCTTGTCTACAGTGTCTTCGGGTACTTCCCTAGCGAGCAGGGTGAACCGGGGGTCGTGACCTGGGGTCAGCACGCAGCTAAATCCAAACCTTCGTGAGAGGGTCACTGGAGGGTCACTGGCGGAACACCGGCTGACTCTTAGATTCCACACCCTGGGGGATCCCGTGTCACCTGCTCGTCTGAGGGTTCGCTGTAAGTAGTACCGTGACAACCTGCTGAAGGAACTGTGGTGCTGTGGGAACATTGTACTATATACTCTGGTTTTTCCCTACTATAATCCCCTTTTTGAAAGGAATATATGGAGTAATTTCACAAGTATTGAAAATTAAAATACCCATGTTGCCGGGAAATGTAATTTTATCCTTAGACATAGAGTTAATTCCACCAAAATACAGGACCATAGCCGTGCACATTCTTTTGAGTGCACGATTAACGATAATGCACCATTGGAGAGATCAACAAACCTTGTCTATACATGAAGTAATAAATACGACTAACACTCATGCAGCGTACGAGATGTTATATGCATCAACCCAAAACAATTACAGTAAAGACCAAAAAATATGGGAAAAATGGGTAGATACTGTCCTACTACTAAAGGGCAGTAACTATCTGACTGTGTTTTTATTCTTTTTTTTCCTAATTTTATTTTATATTATTTTATACTTTTAGATTTTATAGTTCTTACTTTTTTTATTTTTCGAACACCAATGTCTTTTTTATATACTACTTAGTCTAACACTAGAAGTTATCTAACAATGAAAACAATACAACAACCCCCAAAAGAGGGCTGGGGGTCGCCACTCTCCTCCTGAGTGCTGTTCCTCACTCTTGATATCACAAAATATACTTTATATATAAAAATTTTTACCTTGGTTTACATGTCTAGTAAAAAAAAAAAAAATTGCAATTTTTATTACATACAATACATATCAGCCTAAACTGAGAAAAAATAAATAAAACAAAATTGAGCATATTTATTATAGCAAAAAGTAAAAAATATTGTGTTTTTTTTTCAAAATTGTCACTCTTTTATTTATAGCGCAAAAAATAAAAACCACATAGATTAAATACCACCAAAAGAAAGCACTATTTGTGGGAAAAAAGGGACGTCAATTTTGTTTGGGTACAATGAAAACACAATTGTCAGTTAAAGTGACGCAGTACAGCATAGCAAAAAATGCTCTGGTCATTGAGCAGCCAAATCTTCCGAGGCTGACTTTGTTAATTTTATACTCAAATAAATAACCTGTGCACAGATATGAGATCTCAATCCCTATAACTCAGAGAAACTGTAGGGATTTTTTTTCTTTCTTTTACCTTTCCTGGGGCTTGGAGTGAAGTTTCATTCACTCTGACACTAATGCCGCGTACACACGATCAAACAAGCGGGTGGAAAAGTCCGGCAAACTCAAGTCCGCCGGACAATCCCCCCGTGTGTAACCTCCGGCATACTTTTTTGACCCGAAAGTACGGCGGACTTAGAATGTAGTTTTACACTCCAATCTTCCCGCCGGACTCGCATTTCGGCGGACAATCCGGCCGTGTGTATGCCAGTCCGCCGTACTTTTGAAATGAACGGACTTTTCCCGCCCGGAGGAAAGTCCGCTCATTTAGAGCGGGTCTCCAGGTAGGCGGGGCCCGCGAAGGATACGTCGCTGGCCCCGCCGCCTGGTATGGACTTAAAGGGGAACCCCAATGCTGAAAAAAATCGGCGTGGGGGTCCCCCCAGGTCCACATCAGACCCTTGTCCGAGCACGCTACCCAGCCGGCCAGGAAAGGGGGGGCGAGCGAGCGCCCCCCCCCCCCCTCCTGAGCCGTACCAGGCCGCATGCCCTCAACATGGGGGGTGCCTTGGGGAAGGGGGGGGCGCGCGGCCCCCCCACCCCAAAGCACCTTGTCCCCATGTTGATGAGGACAAGGGCCTCTTCCCGACAACCCTGGCCGTTGGTTGTCGGGGTCTGCGGGCGGGGGGCTTATCGGAATCCGGGAGCCCCCTTTAATAATGGGGCCCCCGGATACCGGCCCCCCACCCTATGTGAATGAGTATGGGGTACAATGTACCCCTACTCATTCACCTGTAAAATAAAGTACAAAAAAAACCATGTGACATCAACCCATGTGACATCAACCCATGTGACACCGCCCCTTGTCCCTATATAAGTCGCAGCGCAGCGCGTCCCTGGCATTGCGGCCGGAGAGAATGTCGAGTCAACATCTCCAGGAGAAGAAGAAGAAGAACGGAAGGCGGCAGCGGCGGCGACAGAAGACTGGGCCACCGCCTGTAAAAGAGCTACAAGAAGGCGCCGTGGCCCGACAGAAGAACCGAAGAGGGGGACAAGACCCCCGAAGTCGGAAGAAGAGGCCGCGGCGACGAAGAAGAATGCCGGGCTCCTCCGCTAGTAAAAGAGCTACAAGAAGATAGTGGATGAGTCCGGCGAGAAGACCCCGGAAGACCCCCAGAGCTGTGCAATAAATTATTTTATCTTGTGTGTTGTGGTTTTTTTGTACTTTATTTTACAGGTGAATGGGTAGGGGTACATTGTACCCCATACTCATTCACATAGGGTGGGGGGCCGGTATCCGGGGGCCCCCTTATTAAAGGGGGCTCCCGGATTCCGATAAGCCCCCCGCCCGCAGACCCCGACAACCAACGGCCAGGGTTGTCGGGAAGAGGCCCTTGTCCTCATCAACATGGGGACAAGGTGCTTTGGGGTGGGGGGGCCGCGCGGCCCCCTTCCCCTAGGCACCCCCCATGTTGAGGGCACGCGGCCTGGTACGGCTCAGGAGGGGGGGCGCTCGCTCGCCCCTCCTTTCCTGGCCGGCCGGGTAGCATGCTCGGACAAGGGTCTGTTGTGGACTTGGAGGGGATCCCCACGCCAATTTTTTTCGGCGTTGGGGTTCCCCTTTAAGTCCATATCAGGCGGCGGGGGCCAGCGACGTATCCTTCGTGGGCCCCGCCTACCTGGAGACGCGCTCGAAATGAGCGGACTTTCCTCCGTGTGTGTGGGCGAGTCCGTTCATTTCAAAAGTAGGGCGGATAGTACGGCGGACTTAGTACGCTGTATTAGTCCGCTGAAAAAGTGCTGTGTGTGGGCAAGTAGCCCGTTCGGAAAGTCCGACGGACAGTCTGGCGGGAAGTCCGCCAGACTAAGTACGTCGGACAGACGGCTACGTGTGTACGCGGCTTTAGAAAGTAAATGATAATACATTACTTTGCACCTTGTGGCATCTTATTTTATTTTATTTTTTTTAACAATCTTTTTATTAAAGGTTTCATAAATTGACATTCCACATAAGCATATACATACGTAGTGGAACCATAAAAAGGATTACATATCTCATACAGATTCGTAAAAGTATAAATCATGAGATACAGAAATAAAAAAAAACAGTAATGCCTTCTCTTATAGTAATGTTATATCCCAATGGGCGGGTTGATAGACAATCATATAAATGCAACAAATGGGTGAGACAAAGGCAGAATTTCAAACAAGTCACAACAGAATTAGCCGATATATTCAAGAAACAGTGTGATGACGTCTTCTAAAATTGTCCCATAATGCCCATTTTCGAAGAAAGGATTTTAATCTGTCTTCCTGAAACGCTACAGTTTTTTTCATATTCAAACGAGTGGTCAACTAGGGTCACAACTTCTGAAACTAAAGGAGATGCATTCGACTTCCATTTTCTTGTAATACTTAGCCGAGCAGCAAATAGTATATATGTCACTAACGTGCGTTCTGGGATGGGGTATATATCCAAATCCACCCCTAGGAGAGCTTGTTCTATTCTAAGGGGGTTCAAAATTCCTGTCATTTTAGCTATCATCTTGCTTATTTCTCTCCAGAAGCTTCGTAAGGATATGCAGAACCAAAAAATATGTGTCAGATTTCCTACCTGACCGCAACCCCTCCAGCACATGTTCGAACCCTCTCCCGCATATTTCGCTACTATGTAAGGAGTCCTGTACCATCTAAGTCGTAACTTATGTGCGCCTTCCCTAAAGTTGGAGCAACGGGTGGAGCTATAACTACCTTTAATAGCTCTCACCCATTGGTCCGGGGAGATGGTGATATGTAATTCCTCTTCCCATTTGGTCAGCTGATTAAACACTTCAAAATGCATTTTACCATGTAAGAGATTATATATGGCCGTAATACCTTTTTTGTATGCAAATGCGGGTTGCCACAGCTCCCAAATACATTCCGGGAGACTAAAGTACCCTGTATGTTCTTTAGGAATCATGCTAGTCAGTCTGGCGAAAGTCAGGTATTCAGTTTTAGGAATGCCCTGAGTAGCCATCAAATTCCCAAATGTCCGTATGCTACCCTGCTTAAAAAGTTGGTGAGTAAAACAGAGTCCATAGTTTGCCCAATGTGTTACCTGTAAGTCCGGGGTAAGAAAGGACAAGGCCGAAAGGGGAATAGGGAGATGTTTAAGGTCGATATTGGATGGTTGGTGTTTACGTAAATAAGCCCAGGCCTGCAATGTAGCATTAATAATGGGATGATGTTTATGTGCTTTAGGATCGCCTATCAGTGTGGCATATAGGAGCCCTGGGAGATCCCCCTGCTGAGTTTGTTCTAGCTCACATACATGCCACCGTTTCTTTCCCGGTGCATGGAACCAGACTCTAAGTTGGTCCAAAATAGCCACCATATGATAATCTCTTAGCTCTGGAACTCCCATTCCTCCCACCTGTCTGTGCTTAACTAGAACTTTGAGACTGCATCGAGCAGGCCTCCCTTCCCATAGATACCTGCTTAGTTGGCGTTGTAACGTTGCGTAAAAGGAGACTGGCAACACAATTGGAAGTGTTCTGAAAAGATACAGGAGTTTAGGTAGTAAAAACATCTTGTACGCGGCTAGCCTGCCGGACCAGGAAAGGTAAAACTTTTTAAATCTAGACAATTCCCCCTCAAAGCTTGATGGGATAGATTCAAAGTTGCATCTATAAAGTTGAGATAGGGAGCTGGTTAATCTGATACCCAAGTACTGGATGGATTCAGATGCCCATGTGTAAGGTAGAGAGAGCATAATTCGGTTCTGCATATCCGAAGGAATATTAATACCCAATATGCTGGACTTAGTGGCATTAATTTTGTAATAAGAAATCTCATTAAAGGTCTCCAAAACGTCATACACCGCTTTCAGGGATTCCTCCGGATCGGCAAGAGACAGAATCACATTGTCTGCATATAGAGTGATAGGGTGTCTCGTCAAACCAGAGCTAATACCTCTTATATTCGGATGGGTCCTAATCCTCTCCGCCAATGGCTCCATCACCAGGGCAAAGATCAGGGGTGACAAAGGGCACCCCTGCCTTGTGCCATTGGTAATATAGAACTGTTCAGAAAAAAGGCCCTCTGTGAATACATGTGCTGACGGTGTGGAGTACAGTGCAGAAATGGCAGAAAGGACCGGGCCCGAAAAGCCAAACCTCGACAGAACCGCTGAGAGGTACCCCCAATGGACTCTGTCAAAAGCTTTTTCGGCGTCCAGCGAGAGGAGGACCGCTGCCCCCCCCCCCCCACTGGACGCCAAGTGGATCAAATTCAACACCCTCCTGGTGGCATCCGGGGCCTGCCTCCCAGCCACAAACCCCACCTGGTCGGGCTGTACCAATTGAGGCAGAACCCCAGACAGCCTATTAGCCAAAATCTTGGCATATATCTTCAGGTCCACATTTAACAAAGATATGGGCCTGAAGTTCTGAACCTTATCTGGATCCTTTCCCGGCTTAGGTAATGTTACTATAGTAGCTGACAGCATCTCGGATGGAAAGGAAGCTGAGGAGGCAGCTGCATGGAACACCCTCTGCATGTAGGTAGATAAGATATTAGAGAATGACCTATAATATTCAGAGGAGTAGCCATCTGGACCGGGCGATTTATTTTTAGGGAAAGCGTCTATAGTTTTTTGTATTTCAGCTAACGAAAATGGGGCATTTAATTGCTCTAAGTGTTCTAAGTGTAATGGTTGTAATTTCGGGAGGTTAAGTGTCTGGAGAAAAGCTCTATAGCGTCAGGTGTGGGCTGTACAGCGGAGGTATCTTCTTTTAAGTTGTATAGGCTACTATAGTACCAGCCAAAAGCATCCGCTATTTCTTTAGGATTAGTAAGCCTAGATCCCGTTTCTGGATGGACTATGTAAGGTATTCTTTGTTTAAGTACTTTGTCTTTAAGCTGCATGGCCAAGAGCTTCCCTGCTTTATTTCCATGAGTATAGCAATTAGCTTTGAGTTTATGAATGTTCTTGGCATGTTGGGCTACCAGTAGTGTACGTAGGTCAATGCGAGCTTTAGTAAGTTTGTTACTTGTGGAGCAGGAAGGAGTAGCTTTATTCACGATTTCTAAGTCATGTATTTCTTTCAAAAGGCTATCCAGACGCTGCCTCCTCCTCCTATTCACTCCCGCGCTGATCTTAATCAGCAGACCCCTAATACAAGCCTTGTGAGTATTCCATAAGATAAACGGGTCTATATTCTCCACGTCATTAGTCATAAAAAATTCCTGCAGCGCGGCTACAACCTCCTGCACCACCTCTGGATCTTTAAACAGCTCCACCGGTTTGCCCGGGTAGAGAAGGCGCCACCCCCAACCGTCATTGACACTGGTGCGTGATCCGTCCATGAAATGGTACCGATCTCTGAACCAGATACACGTTGTAATAAAAATTTATCAACTAGAAACATGTCAATCCTAGAATAGGACATATGAACCTGAGAAAAAAAAGAAAAGTCTCGTTCAGTGGAGTGTTGACATCTCCAAACATCATATAAGCCAGCCGTTCCTATGAATTTTGCAATCTCAGGCCTGCAGGAGAGCCTCGGGGAGGGATTAGATACGTCTAATATTTTATCTGGGACTGCATTTAGGTCCCCACATGAAATAATATGCCCTTTAGCTGTCTTTTGTATTCTCCTCCATAGCTTGTTAAGAAAATGCACCTGTCGAGCATTGGGGGCATAAGCGTTGATTATAGTGTAAGCTACATTATTAATTTCGCAGTTGAGAATCAAATACCTCCCCTCTCTATCTTGTTGATGGGAAATATACTTATAAACAACTGATTGCTTAACGAGGATTGCTACTCCCCTTTTTTTTGTTGGGGCATTGCTTAAAAATATCGTGGGGAAGTGTTTGTTGGTCAATTTAGGATGGTTACCTTCTTTAAAGTGGGTCTCCTGCAGGCAGAGGACATCACAGCGCAGCCGCTGGGTCTCTTTCCATAACATATGGCGTTTTTGCGGGCTGTTTAGGCCATTAACATTTAAAGAAGATAACTTGAATGCCATGACCCGGGAGCTTGTGTCGTCTCCAAAAGTTGAGAACAACAACTTCTAAGATACAAAAGGAACCTTCACTCCTCCGCACAACATCCACTAGTCAATCTGATGCGCACGATATTGAGCGTATATAGGAAGTCTCGTTTCAAGAAAAAAGGAAGGAAAAAGCAAAAAAAAGTAAACAAAACGATGAAGTGTAAGAACATTCGTATCAAAAAACTTAGAAAATTAGTAATAAAAAAAATGTAGGAACTGATTCCTAAGAACCAAGCCAACAGTGGCTAATGAGAACGGGGGGGAAACACAAGTCTCAATGCCCATGGGGTCATCCAGGTTGAAGTGCAGTAAATACAAACCAGACACGGTATCCACGTATAGTCGTTTTAGCTCTCAGGGGTGTCCTTTACTGCTTGATGGGCCTGATGATTCCTGGGGGACGACTGATCTGTGTTGATGATGTCCCATTTCCCCAATAGGTGCAAGCCGTCTTCCAGTGTACTGATGCGGTGATCTCTGTCCCCTTTGGTAATAATTAGGGTAGCTGGGTGATTCCATTTTTAGGGGATCTTGTGGTTTCTGAGTGCTTTGGTAATAGTTAAAAGATTACGTCTCCGTTGCATAGTGTGAGCCGACAGATCTGCAAAGAACGTAAGTCCCTGAATGCAATCTGGGGGATGATCTGCTTGCCTTATAGCATGCATTAGCTTCTCCTTTACTCTGTAGTAATGTATCCTGGCTATAGTGTCCCTGGGAAGTTTCGCCTGAATGTGTTGTGGCTTAGGCAGCCTATGGATGCGGTCAATAGTTAGTTCCTCTAACGACACATCTGGTAAAATTTCACGCATAATAGTAGTGAGGTGTGCCATCAGGTCTTGGGGCTTAACCGACTCCGGAATGCCGCTAATTTTTACATTATTCCTTCTCAAGCGGTCTTCCAGGTCCGCCACTTTAGCTTTAAGCCAGGATATGTCCTCATCATGTTCGTTGTGAGCGTCCACCATATTGTTGAACGTATCTGTAAATTCTCCCATCTTGTGTTCAATATGGGAAACCCTGTCACTGACCGCCTTTACTTCAGATTTGCATTATGACACTAACTGCAGCATGTCAGTGTGAATTGCTCCTCTCAATGTGACTAACATGTCCTTCAAGATGGAGTCCATAACTGGCTGGTTGTTTGTGGGGAAAGCTGCGATTGCATCCTGAAACTCCAGCGTGTCATCAATAATAGCAGCCGTGTCTCCATCCTCTCTATCAGCCATCCCTTGTGTCAGCTTAGGCTTAGATTTAGCTGGGCTATTTGTGCTGGAGGAGGACGGGGACACGGCCTGCGGTGCTTTATGTTTGTGCCTGTGCCTACTCACAGTTTCCCAGCCGTCCTCAGCGTCCTCCGTGCAGGCCTTCTCTGTGGCCTGTGACACACGTGTGCCGGGCGCGCCATCTTGCCTGCCCGTGTGGCCTGGCCAGCCGAAAAAGTCCGTCATTTTCCCGGGCTGTGAGCGCTCCCTCCTCCTCCTCGACATGACCGGGCTCTTCCCTGGGCCTTCCGAAGTGAGGATCTGCCACTCGTCCGTGTCTGTCGTCGCTGTAAGCGGTGCTGGATGTCCCGTATGGCGAGGAGCTCAGACCTCACGCGTCCATGCTCCTTGCGCGCCGGCTCCGCCCCCCCTTGTGGCATCTTATTGATTCAGTATGTCTTGTGTTTTGTTTTTCCTTCCAAATTGACTTATGTGCTGTTAATATGTGTGAAGGTTATATTTTTACATGTTGTCTTCTTAGACTTTAGGTACTTACAAATCCACCAAGTTTTCCTATATTTTTTTTTGTCTGTCAGAGTATAGATATGTGGATATGTGGGTGGGTCCTTTACATTTTTGACTTTACTTACTGTTGATTGACTCATTATCTCTGCTGGAAGGTGGTTCCAAGCATCCACAACTAGTGTAGAAACTTCTCATAGAGGTAGAGTGAGGTGTTATCAATGTTTTTTTTTTTTTTGAGTTTTGTATTTTAGAGTAAATACACAAATATGGATGGATAATCCAGATTCAACCCCGACTTGGCAAATTACTTTAAAACACAGAGGACCTTAAAGCATGGATTTTATTTTTGTTTTAAGGAGAAGCCTTGAATGGAATTAATTGCAGTCAGGCCTAACTAAATTCAAAAAATTATATATATATATATATATATATATATATATATATATATATATATATATATATATATATATATATATATATATATATATATATATATATATATATATATATAATTTGTTTGTTTATACAAATGCACTGATTCCTGTGTAAATGACACTGGCAGTGAAGAGGTTAACCACTAGGGGGCAGTGTATGTCCTGGGGAGTGATTCTAACTGTAGGGGGCATGGTTACGTGTGGCATGTCACTGATTTCTGCTCCCAATCACAGGGAGCAGAGATGAATGACACTGTCACTGGGCAGAACGGGGAGATGCTTGTTTACCTTAGCATCTCCCCGTTCTTCCTCTCCGAGGGACAATCTTGGGTATCCCTGCAGACATCGAGTCCATGGAACCCGTGACCCAGCTCCTGGAGCTTGTCGAGGCCGCCTCTTAAATGGCAACGTACACATATGTTAGTTTGCTTGTACAAGCCCTTCTGCCAACGTATATCAGTGTGAGGTGGTCGGCAAGCAGTTAAACAGAGTTTCTATTCTCTCTCTAATACAACTTTTGTTGCCTGCTTGAATTGAAAATTGGTCTTCAATGGAAGATCAATTAATATGCTAATCACAACTGAGAAAGGGTGTTGCCTTTTATATAGCTGCAATGTTTGAAAGCAATTTTTTGTTTTAAACTAAATACAGATTTAATGCTCTTTAACAATTTAAGCAGCATTAAATCTGTACCTTTTTTTTATTTACTTTTTTGGTTTAATTTTTTTTCTTTTCTTTAAATATTAATTTATTTTTCTTTCTTTCCTTTATCACCTTCGTTTTTTGGTGATTCTGGAGTTTGGTTTTGCTAGGGTGAAATAAAGGGGGGAAAAAGAGGGGGTAGGGGGGACATTATATGGAGAACGTTTTAAACCGTTAAAAATGTTGATACAACATATTAAAGCTTCCCTATAGCATTTTGGGGTTGGACCAAGTTCCAACGGTTCTTTTTTTTTTTCTCTTGCAGCATTGGATAATCTTTTTATATAAATTTTAGACATGGGCATTTCATTTTCATCCAAATTTTTGGTATTTTCGTTATCGTTTTAACAAACGATAACGAGCATGCAGAATCCGAAAACCGAAAGATCTAGCATAAACAAATGCTTTATTTTTGTTTTCGTTGCGACAACAGTTTGATATAGATTGGAGATTCGACATGACGCTGACAATAGCGATCTGTGTCCATCGAACCTTTGGTCGAATGTGCCTAACCTTAGCTCTATTAGTTCAAGATTATTCTACATAGAGAGAAAAGATTCGACATTATAGAGACAATCGCAAAAAAGGCTGAATGTGCCTAACTTAACTCTATTAGTCCAAGATTGTTCGACATAGAGAGAAAAGATTCGACATGAAGATTTGACGAAGCAGTCGCAGAGAGCAGATATTTATGGTCAAATGCTCTGCCCATAGGCTATAGAAGAATTCTAATGTTGGTTGACTAGTAATAATTAATTAATAAATATAATTATTACTAGTGTCATACAACATTAGAATACTACTATAGCTTGTAGGCAGAACATTCGACCGGAAATGTACGATTGTGGCGTCGTACAGTTTAGCTGCTCCGTCGAATCTTCTTAGAACATTCGACAGACACCATAAGCCTTCAATGACAGATTTGACCTGAATTATTTCGGATTTTCAGACGGATGCGTTTTTTAACAAAACAAAATAAATATAAACAAATTTCGGGAGTAACTAAATACATTTATTTTTCGGATGAAAACGAAATTCCGAAACGAAATATTTCAGTGTGCATATGTCTAATAAATTTATGTCATTGTAGCTATTACCAACTATGACAATAGTAACAGCAACACCAGGGTTTAGCAGTCATGTGACTATTTTCTTTGTATATGTGACACACAGTTCTCTCTATAGTCCTAACATGTGGCAGTCATCATACAGTGCCTTGCAAAAGTATTCACCCACCTTGACTTTTTACCTATTTTGTTACATTACTGCCTTTATTTCAATGTTTTTTTAATCTAGTTATATGTGATGTTATATGTGATGGATCAGAACACAATAGTCTAAGTTGGTGAAGTATAATTACAAAAATATATACATAAAACTATTTTTCAGAAATAAAAAAAGATAATTGGCATGTGCATATGTATTCACCCCCTTTGGTATGAAGCCCCTAAAAAGCTCTGGTGCAACCAATTACTTTCAGATGTCACATAATTAATAGAATGATGTCCACTTGTGTGCAATCTAAGTGTCACATGATCTGTCATTACATATGCACACCTTTTTGAAAGGCCCCAGAGGCTACAACACCTAAGCAAGAGGCATCGCTAACCAAACACTGCCATGAAGACCAAGGAACTCTACAAACAAGTAAGAGACAATGTTGTTTAGAAGTACAAGTCAGGGTTGGGCTATAAAAAATATCCAAATCTTTGATGATCCCTAGGAGTACCACCAAATCTATCATAACCAAATGGAAAGAACATGGCACAACAGCAAACTTGCCAAGAGACGGCCGCACACCAAAACCCATGGACCGTGCAAGAAGGACATTAATCAGAGAGGCAGCACAGAGACCTAATGTAACCCTGGAGGAGCTGCAGAGTTCCACAGCAGAGACTAGAGTATCTGTACATAGGACGAAAATAAGCTGTACGCTCCATAGAGTTGGGCTTTATGGCAGAGTGCCCAGAAGAAAGCCATTACTTTCATCAAAAAAAAAATGGCACATTTTGAGTTTGTGAAAAGGCATGTGAGAGACTCCCAAAATGTATGGAGGAAGGTGCTCTGGTCTGATGAAACTAAAATTGAACTTTTTGGCCATCAAAGAAAACGCTATGTCTGGCACAAACCCAATACATCAAATCACCCAAAAAACACCATCCCTGTGGGGATGTTTTTCGGGGGGGGGGGGGGGGGGTGAATGGTTATACACATTGACTTTTTCTGTAATTTTGTCCTATTTAGTATTTGCTTCACAATAAAAAAAATAAAAAATCTTCAAAGTTGTGGGCATGTTTTTGGTTTGTCAAATTTTTTTGTGCCATAACTAAGTTCAAAGGGCATTGCTTGAATATCATATAGATATACTGGGACTTGTGAGACTCAAAGTGATTGGCAGATAGCAGGGAGTATAGTACAACTGTACAAGAGTAATTTAGTTTGATTGTTCCTGAAGACACAAGTAACTGGTGACATCACACTTATTGTCATTTACCTGGTTGGAGTCTGAAGTGACGAGGTAAGCCTCTCTTGTATCTCCAGACCGGGTCCCACTAATGCCGCGTACACACGAGAGGACTTATGTCCGACAGACCTCCAAAGGAGTTCCGCCGGAGTTCCGACGGAGTTCTGGCGGAGTTCTGGCGGACTTTTCGACCGAACGGACTTGGACACACACCATCATACCAAACTCCGACGGAGTCGAACGTGATGACGTACGACTGGATTCGAATAAGGAAGTTCATAGCCAGTAGCCAATAGCTGCCCTAGCGTCGGTTTTAGTCCGTCGGAGTAGCATACACACGAGCGGATTTTTCGAAGGGGACCGGGTCCGGCGGAGTTCCGTCGGGAAAATTTGAAGCATGCTTCATTTCTAAAGTCCGTCAGACTTTGGCGAATCAAAAGTCCGTTGCAGCCCACACACGATCGAATAGTCTGACGGACTCAGTCCGTCGGAGTTTGGATGTTGAAAAGTCCGCTCGTGTGTACGGGGCATAAGAGTGGAGACAGAAGGAACCAAGGGACAGGAGGAACACGAGTGCCTGCAGATGTAGCCCCGGAAGCTTAAAGCAGAAGATGCAACTCTTGGAAGGCAGAAAGTCGCAACAGGCCACAGGGACGTAGTTGTGGACACTCAGGAGACAGTGTAGAGCCAAACAGGAGACAGACGCAAAGTCACAAGCATAGCCGGGGTCAGTAACAGGCGGGCAGCAAGATACCAAGTCATCAGGCAGGAGCAGGGTCAAATAGGAAGCCAGGATCAGGAGAGAAGTAACAAGTAATCAGAAGTGAAGGAGAGTCCAGAAGCAAGGTCAAGGAAAGCCAAAGTTCAGCAATGGATATCAGGCAGGTAACAGCAGGCTACAACAGGATACGGGTAAAGGAACAGCTTAAGATCAGTCAGCATCCGTTACAGGTCAGTGCACCCCTTAAATAGACCATCTAATACCAAAGCGAAGCGTGAACGCGCTCCTACGGATGGACACACTCCATTTGCACATGCACATTGGTGCGTCTACGATCTGCAAAATTTCTTGTGCATGCGCGAGTGTGCCCAGAGCGCAACAATAATTCTCTTACATTGCCCCCTCCTTACAGGCAGCCTCCGAATGCCCTTCAAGGGCTTCTTTTCTGGATGGCGCTGAAAAAAAGCTTGTACTTTTTGTGGGGCATGCACATTAGAACCTGGTCCCCATGAATTGTCCTCAGGGCCATAGCCTTTCCATTTGATTAGGAATTGAGTTTGGCCCTTCCTGGTTCTACAATCTATAAAGGATGAGGAATTCACAAATTTGTGCATCTGCAGCATATCACTTCTAGCCCATGCTCTGAAAGATCTAGGAGATACCCATGCTGGGTAAAATGCAGGGTTTTTGTAAAAAGATATTAGAGGATTATGTAATTATTGCAACTATTTTCTGAATTTGTATCTGTCCCATAGGGAAACAAAATGTTTTGTAATTGGATTATGCAACCCTCTATGATCTCTCAGTGAGAGCCAAATCAGGTTTGCCATTGACAAGGGATCACATTCAGCAGCTTCGATCGATACCCATAGAGGGGATTCTTGTAGTGCATGATATTTAGTTAATGACGCTATATGTGCCAGGGGCGGATCCAGAGTCTAGTCTCGGGAGAGGCACTTCTATGAAATATGTTTTTTTGGGGGCAATTTATATGGGAAATGGCTGGTATTGGCACTTCAATCATTACGGCACCATAGCTGTTATGGTGTCAGGATGATTGAAGCGCATTATTTCTATTAATACATTGTAATATAAAATTAAATGGTTCAACTCATCATAATGCAGAATCAATGGGAGCCCTGAGGGTGTCTTTCACCATGTCGCCTGCCACCAAACGGGGATTGTCACTTGCCACGTCACTTGTCACCAAATGCGGATTGTTACTTGCCACGTCACCTGCCACACATTGCGGATTGCCACTTGCCACGTCACTTGTCACCAAATGCGGATTGTTACTTGCCACGTCACCTGCCACACATTGCTGATTGTCACTTGCCACGTCGTCTGCCACACATTGCGGATTGGCACTTGCCACGTCACCTGCCACACATTGCAGATTGTCACTTGCCACATCACCTGCCACACATTGCGAATTGCCACGTAGCCTGCCACACATTGCAGATTGCCACTTGCCATGTAGCCTGCCACACATTGCGGATTGCCACTTGCCACGTAGCCTGCCACACATTGCGGATTGTCACTTGCCACATCACCTGCCACACATTGCTGATTGTCACTTGCCATGTAGCGTGCCACACATTGCGGATTGTCACTTGCCACGTCGCCTGCCACACATTGTGGATTGCCACTTGCCACGTAGTCTGCCACACATTGCGGATTGTCACTTGTCACGTCACCTGCCACACACTGCTGATTGTCACTTGCCACATCGTCTGCCACACATTGCGGATTGGCACTTGCCCCGTCACCTGCCACACATTGCAGATTGTCACTTGCCACATCGCCTGCCACACATTCCGAATTGCCACGTAGCCTGCCACACATTGCGGATTGCCACTTGCCACGTAGCCTGCCACACATTGCGGATTGCCACTTGCCACGTAGCCTGCAACACATTGCGGATTGTCACCTACTGTGTCACTTTTCTGCTAAGGTGTTCTTTTGTTGAGTCCAGAGTGAAGATAGGCAGCAGAGAGATGATGTAATCTCTCTGCTGCACACAGCTTCCCACACAGTGAGGGCAGAACTGGAGGGATGCAGGGCAGTGAGAGATGATGTCATCTCCCTTCTCCCCTGCCCGCTGGCTTCCTGATTGGCCAGCAGTCCTCCTAAACCGCCCAGCTGCCCCCCCCCCACCCGTCCACTCAGCGCTGGCACCCGCGGAACCGGCCGCGCTGGCACCCGTGGAACCGGCCGCGCTGGCACCCGCAGAACCGGCCGCGGGTACCCGCGGAACCGGACGCGCTGGTACCCGCGGAACCGGACGCGCTGGCACCCGCCGGCCATATTCTCGGAGGGGGCAATTGCCCCGTTGCCCCCCCCCCCCGGATGCGCCGCTGATATGTGCTGCTCTATAATAAAATGCGAAATTAGGACAACCTAGACCTCCATTTAATTTAGGAAGGTAAAGTGTGTGTTGCTGTGTATGTGATCCAGAAGAACCCCATATAACTGCATTTGCCTTTTTCTGTATAATTCTCAGGTAATAAGCAGGAATTGGAAATGGTAAGACTCTGAAAATGTACAATAATTTGGGTAAGACTGTCATTTTTGTTATGTTGATTCTTCCGAACCATGATAAAGGAAGGTGGTTCCAAGATTTCAACATATTTGCTATATTTTTTTAACATTGGAGGGTAATTAGCTTAAAAAAGATCCAAGAATGATGCAGTGAGGTGTATTTCTAGATATGGAATTGATTTATCTGCCCAGGTAAAGGGGAAACCTACCTTAGCTGAACTTAATTCTAAATTTGAAAGAGATATATTTAGTGCTACACATTTATTGGGATTAATGAAAAGGCCAGAGAAGGTAGCAAAGTCGTCAAGTATTGGCATTAGGTTAGGGCCTGATACTTGTGGAGATGAAAGAAATAGGAGGATATCATCCGTGAATAGACAAATGTTGTGCTGAAATCCCCCTACTTCAATACCCGTTATGGTGGGATCTGATCTGATCCATTGGGCAAGTGGTTCTATAAGAAGTGCAAATAACAGGGGTGAAAGCGGACACCCCTGCCTAGTGCCCCTTTCAATATTAAAAGGTATCAGATTTATAACCTGCATATTTAACATATGCTTTAGGTTTATTATATAGTGCCCTGATCCAGTTAGTAAAATTTGGGCCAAAACCCCACTTCTGTAATGTGTAATGCAGGTAGGACCAGGATATAGAATCAAAAGCCTTTTGAATATCAAGTGAGAGAAAGCAGGAGGGAATGTGATGTGTTTTTGGCAATTTGTGCTAAAAGAACTGCTCAGCATACATTATGGCCTGCTTGTCGTGTTGGCATAAAGCAAACTTAATCACGATGTATAAGTGTGCCAATGAATCTACTTAGACGGGATGCTAAGATCTTTGCAAGAATTTTGATATCAAGATTTAGCATTGATATAGGTCGGTAGTTAATACAAGAAGTATCATACATATGATCGCCAATAAGGATTCTTGTCTAAATGATTTATTTTTCGAGTAAATCATTGAATGCCTCTGCCAATATAGGGGAAATAGAGTCTGAAAATGTGCGGTAGTATAATGCAGAATAAACATCAGGTCCTGGTCTTTTATTAATTTTCAACTCTTTGATGACCTTTTCTACTTCTTCTGCCGTGATAGGTATCTCAAGTTGTGTTTTTTGTGAAACAATTAGTTCAGGTAGGTTAATTTGTGAGAAGAAGGAATCTGCTTTGTTTGAATTGAATGTATTTGACTCCGTGTATAATGTATTTAAGTGAAAACGAAATTTGTGAACGATTTTAAGGGGCTTGCTTGTATATATGTTTTTAGATCGTTTTAATCTAATTGGTTTAAATTAGTTATTTGTTGATCTGAGTGCCCTCGCCAGATATGTGCCGGGTTTGTTAGATTTCATGAAGAAAGCATGTCTGGAACGACGCAGTAATTTATCAGATGATTCTGTAAGAAAAAGATCATATGGAAACGAAGTCAGGACTATATAATTATAGCTATTAAATTAAATAATTTACTAAAGACATGTTGACTTGGATTGACTAAGGCCACAGTTTTATTTATAGGCTTAATAAAACTTATATATATTTTAATAATATATACTATATATAAATAATCCAAATTCGTAAAACCTTACAATACATAAGAAAAAAATATTACATGTAAATATTAACCTAGCTATCCAAGCTCAGGTTATAAAAATACAATATCAATCCATACGCCAGGATCAATTATGATCCTGGCACCTCCCCACCTTCAATGCGGCTAATTCAATGCAAGTCTGCAGATTCAAATTAAATATGTCCAAAGCTATAACAGACAGATGAGTACCATCTGACCTATAAAATCCAGAAATGCCACCTTTCAGATCAACATGTCTAAATGACATGCCATTAACGGAAGGAATACATTTTCGCAATCGCTCTATTAATTTGTTTCCTAATTTTATCACAAAACTTGACTTCCTGCGAAAGCAGCCAATTCAATCGAGGAACAATCTCAGAAAAGACGGTTGCAGGAAAAATTTAATGAAAATGCATGAGATCAAGTTTAATTTGAGAAATAAGATCAAATGTCTTTAAACGACTGACATCATTGCCAGACAGATGTAAAACAATGATGTCAGGAGAGGGCCAAGAAGAGCATAACAAAGACAAAGTTTCTCTCAAAGTGGACCATCTCATACCCCTTTTACCATACCACCAAACTTGAATGTCAGATAAAGGAAAACCCAAATTAGATCCGTAAATCCGCTTGCATGCTCGATGGTGCGACCAATGTATGAACGAATGTCCAACCACCCAAACATGTAATTTGGAACCTGTGAATTAAAATGAAACATTAGGGCGGACATAGGATAAATAACAATCCGATTTCCATCTACCCAATCGTTTTATGTCAGTACTAAAGAAACCCAATTCGGCCGCCTCAGTAGCAGCACCGATCCTAAACTAATGCAATGAGATACAAAGGTGGCCGAGCTGAAGAAAATGTAAACATTTTTATAGCACGGACTGAAAAACAGTCAAAGGTAAAGAGGACTGATGCTTAGACGAACAAACCCTAAGTGACAGAAACTGCTGCATCAATGAAACAGCACATATAATTGGATTGGAAATCCTACTAATCTTGATCCAACGACCCCTGCCCAATTGATCCGTTTTATTACGGTGAAGAAAAACACTAAAACCGTCCTGACCCCACAACAAATCGTAAAATAATAATCCCGAAGCATCCCTAGTAGAACGAGGCACCAATTCAGATACACTGAAAGCACCAAAAAAACAAAGACTAAATGCAGATTTAAACAGCAGGGATTCATAGCCAGAATAACAAATAGACTCCGTAGACAAACAAAGATGACCCAAAAGAGTAGAGGTAATAGGCAGCCTATTATCCAAGACAACTGCATGTTTGCGATATCCTTTCAACACCTGTTGGACCGAAAAAAAACTCTGACAAGAAGAAAAACCTCTCAACTTCAAGAAAAACGAAACACCACACAATGTCTTATACACATGGGAATAGGAATAATTACAAGATAATAAACAATCCAAAAATGTCAACACCAACTTTTCGGAAAATAAAGCACTCAAATTATTAGAGTTGGTCAAAAAACAAATCCATAGAGACCACGCGGCTTTATAACCCGCCCACGTACTCTTAGCAACAGAATTACGAACAGCTGAACTTACGAACTTCAGATCAAGTCCCATCAGAATTCCGGGCAAGGGGCACCATCCACATTCGCCTCTGGCACCAAAGAATGAAACCGATCCAACTGCAAACGTGACAATGCATCAGCCACATTATTAAAAGTACCGGGAATATATCCAGCCTTCCAAAATATATTTAATGTCAAACACTTAAAAACGAAGTGACGCAATAAAGCATTGATAGACAAAGACTTTGAAGAAAAACAATTAATTGCATAGACTACGTCTTTATTATCCGAATGAAGCAAAATGCGACAATTGCGAAAAAACTCACCCCACAATTCCAATGCCACCACAACAGGGAATAATTCCAAGAGAACTATAACATTCATAAATCCTTTAGCACACCATCCCAAAGGCCAAGATTCCGCCGACCATCTACCATGCCAATAAGCACCATAACCGAATTCCCCAGATGCATCAGTAAATAAATCCAAAGCAGAAGATGAACAAAAAAGGGGTTTGCCAAACAGAGCGCTCATTAAACAAACCTAAAAAAACGCTTCCAAATAGATAAATCCTCTTTAATAGACACTGTTAAACGCACAAAATGCCACGGAGAAGCAACTCCAGCAATTGCCCTATATAAACGTTTTGAAAAAACCCTACCCATAGGTATAACCCTGGAAGCAAATGCCAAAAGGCCCAATAAAGACTGAACCATCCGCAAACGTACTTTACGCTTAGAAAGGACAAAGCTTCTGAACCTTAGCTAAAGGGAGGTGAAATTCCATACACTTAGTGTCTATAGTAATTCCTAAAAATTCCAAACAATGTGTGGGAGGTACTAATTTTTCAGGTGCCAGTGGGACCCCAAAATTATTGCAAACAATCTTAAATTCAGTAAACAGATAAAAAAACAATCCAAAGAATTAGACTTCCCCACAAATAAAAAATCATCCAAATAATGTAATAAGTGCACAGAGCCTGACTGCGAACTAACTACCCACTCTAAAAACGTAGAAAACAATTCAAAATACCTACACGATAATGAACAGCCCATAGGTAGGCACTTATCAAAATAGAAACGACCTTGAAAATAAATACCCAACGAATTGAATGCCATCGGATGAATCGGCAATAATCTAAAAGCCGATTTTATATTAGCCTTAGCTAAAAGAGGAGAGCAACCTACAGACCTAATAATGTCCAAGGCATCATCAAATGTAGAATAAGATACCGAACAAAATTCAGGATCTATATCATAATTTAAAGACATACCAATCGGGTATGACAGATGATGAATCAGTCTAAAAGAGTTAGCTTCCTTTTTTGGAACAACCCCTAATGGGGAAATACGAAAATTAACAAACGGAGGCTCTGAAAAAGGGCCTTCCATGCGATCTGCATCAACTTCTTTCAGCAATTTGTCATAAACCACATGAGATTGTAGGACCCACCTCTCCCCAAACCTACCTATAATACCTTAACTAAAATAAGACCACGAGACCATTTTTTTAATTTTGGCAAAACATGGCCGCGGCACCTTTATTGGTTTTAAACAGTGTATTTATCATCACCATTTATTAAATCACGTAACCATAAATTCAACCAAACAGAATTCTATCTGCTCAGTTTTTAGAACTCGAGCAGTAGCACAATTTTAAATATAAATAACAGTCCCCCCCAGAATC
The DNA here is from genome assembly GCF_037356315.1 of Lithobates pipiens. NCBI lineage: Eukaryota > Metazoa > Chordata > Amphibia > Anura > Ranidae > Lithobates > Lithobates pipiens. Next base: position 73,941,966 of record NW_027507790.1, read on the forward strand.
CGGGGTGACCCCACCACATATAGGTGCTCGCGACTGGGGCGGGAGGGAGGGAGTTCCAATTTTCTTTGTGGTCCATAGGCAAAGAGGAATACCCCTTCACCTGTTAACCTTATATAACCTCAGGAAAGCTTCCAGCACATTCCCTTAAACCTGATTGGCCCTTCCCTAAAACCTTGCTCTCACTTTCTTAAAGGGGCCTCACCCAGATAAACTAATCTTTGCTGTCCTGCTAGCTGCACTAATCTATAATAGCTGACAGGGGGGGGGGATTTTGGGGAGTCCACAATCTCAAGAAAGTGGACCCATAATGTGTCCCCTTTTTTCATGAGATTGTAGGACCCACCTCTCCTCAAACCTACCTATAATACCTTAACTAAAATAAGACCACGAGACCATTTTTTTAATTTTGGCAAAACTTGGCCGCGGCACCTTTATTGGTTTTAAACAGTGTATTTATCATCACCATTTATTAAATCACATAACCATAAATTCAACCAAACAGAATTCTATCTGCTCAGTTTTTAGAACTCGAGCAGTAGCACAATTTTAAATATAAATAACAGTCCCCACAAGCCGGCCTTGACCTTAAGGACAGCCCACCCCACCTGCCGTGGCCACAGCCTCCTCTATACTATATTGCAGGCCTAAATTGAAGCCAGGAAAGACGAGGTATTATCTCTGAGAAGACTAAAATTGTGCCCGGGAAAATAGTACTAAAACGAAGGAGGTCCCGCTTTATCATAAAAAGCAAGTCTAAATTTCTAAGGTTCCCCAACTCATTACCGCCTAAATGAATTACCAATATAGAGGGCGAGGGCCATATTTGACATAACCTATTTAACTGAAAATAGAGTTGATACCACTGAAGTCCTCTAATGCCCTTCCAAAGTAACTGAAAAGATTCTGGTTGTAATGACAGATTCATTGAATAACTTTGTTGAGCCGCTCTTTTTTGCGCCCAGTATATAAACAAATGTCCCAATATCCACACCGTTTGTTGTGCACCTGGAAATTAAACAAAGAGATTAGGTCGTACATATAACTGAAAACATTGGGACTTCCACCTCCCCATTTCCTTAACCACTTGAGATCCGCGCTATAGTCAAATGACGGCTACAGCGCGGATCTCAATTTCCGGGACTACGTCTATTGACGTCGTCCCCTTTAAGAGCTCCCCGTGCGCTCCCGGGAGCGTGCATCGGGGAAAATCTGTGTTGGCCGTGTCCCCTGGACACAGCCAATCACAGATCGCTGTAAACGGCCAATCACAGCGGCCGTTTACAGCGCGATCGCCGCCTCCAATGGGTGATGATCTCAAATGTAAACAAATGAGATCACCCATTGCCGAATCTGTCTCCTCACACAGCGATAGCGTGTGAGGAGAGAGATAGTGTGAGTTCAAAAAAGTTGAGTGTTTTGTGCCATCTGTTGCCAGATATACCCTGCCAGTGCCCAGATATACCCTGCCAGTGCCCAGATCTACCCTGCCAGTGCCCATCTCTACCCCACCTGTGCCCACCTGTGCCCACCTGTGCACCGCCAGTGCCCCATCTGTGCACCGCCAGTGCCCGCCAGTGCCCGCCAGTGCCCATCTGTGCACCGCCAGTGCCCGCCAGTGCCCGCCAGTGCCAATCGGTGCCCATCTGTACCAATCGGTGCCATCTGTGCCGCCTCAGCAGTGCCCATCTGTGCTGCCTCAGCAGTGCCCATCTGTGCCGCCTCAGCAGTGCCCATCTGTGCCGCCTCAGCAGTGCCCATCTGCTGCCTCATCAGTGCACATCCGTGCAATAAATCTGCACATCTGTGCAATAAATCAGTGCACATCTGTGCCGACCCATCAGTGCCCATCTGTAGACTCAGCAGTGCCCATCTGTGCCGACTCAGCAGTGCTCATCTGTGCCGACTCAGCAGTGCCCATCTGCCGCCTCAGCAGTGCCCATCTGCCGCCTCATCAGTGCACATCCGTGCAATAAATCTGCACATCTGTGCAATAAATCAGTGCACATCTGTGCAATAAATCAGTGCACATCTGTGCCGACCCATTAGTGCCCATTTGTGCCACCTCAAAAGCGCCCATCTGTGCCACCTCAAAAGCGCCCATCTGTGCCACCTCAAAAGCACCCATCTGTATAATCAGTGCACATCTGTGCCACCTCATCAGTGCACATCTGTGCCACCTCATCAGTGCCCATCAGTGCTACCATGGCGAAACGTGTCTTTTCCGCTGAGGAGGCGTACCAAATTATTTCCACGGCCGACGAGAGCAACGGGGAGCTCTCCTCTTCAGATTCCTTTTCAGATTTGGATTCTGAAGCCGACGTAAATTATGAGCCAGTCCTCAGCAGTGAAACACTGACTGAATCCGAGGAGGAAGATATCCGGCCCATCAAACGAAGGCGTTCTAGTGAGGCAGTGCCGTCCACCAGCACCGAAGTGCCGTCCACCAGCACCGCAGTGCCGTCCACCAGCACCGCAGTGCCCCAGCAAGAAAGGCCAAGTACCAGTGGGGTGTCATCTCAGCCCCAAAGGGTTAGGAGCCATGCTGGCCTTCCCTATGCCCTTCAGAACCCCTTGTGGCTTCCTCCTAATTCAGGAGAGGCCAATGTTCCCCCTTTCACCGCCCAGCCAGGAGTCCAGGTGGACACGGAGAATTTTACCCCAATAGATTTTTTTAATTTAATTTTTGTCGTCAATTGTGGCCCAGTGCAACCTGTATGCACAACAATTTATTTTTCAAAATCCGACCTCTTATTATGCCCGTCCCTACGAATGGAGAGACCTAACGGTGGAGGAGTTCAAGGTTTTTTTAGGTCTCACATTTAATATGTGACTCAACAAAAAAAAAAAAATTACGTACCTACTGGTCAACCCACCCCCTCCACCACTCACCGCTCTTCTCTGCGGTAATGCCCAGAACCCGGTATCAGATCATCCTGAGGTTCTTACATTTCAGTGACAATTCCCAGTGCCTTCCACGAAATGATCCAAATTATGACCGGCTTTACAAAATTAGACCAATACTGAATTATTTTTCAGAAATATTCCCCAAATTGTTTACCCCGGACCAACACATATGTGTGGATGAGTCCCTTATTAATTTAGCGGCAGGCTTAGAATGAAGCAATTTATGCCCAGCAAAAAGGGCCCGCTATGGGGTGAAGGTCTACAAATTATGCGACCGAGCCACAGGGTACACATATTCATTCATGGTGTACGAAGGGAAGGACACCCAGCTGCAGCCCCCTAATTGTCCGGACTACTTGGGATCCAGCGGAAAAATTGTTTGGGACCTCATATACCCCCTACTGAATAAAGGCTACCACCTGTATGTAGATAACTTCTACACATCTCTGCCCCTGTTCCACAACCTTCACCGGAAGAAGACGCCAGCATGTGGCACCGTAAAAAAGAATCGTAAGGGCTTTCCTCAAAGTCTTGTGAACAAGAAGCTGCGAAAAGGAGAAACCGCAAGTCTGAGAAACAAGGAGGTTCTGGCAGTGAAGTGGAGGGACAGAAGGGATGTGTATATGTTATCTTCTATCCACAACGATACCTTCGTGGAAATCCCCAGAAGGAATGGCCCCGTAAAGAAACCCAAATGCATTTCCGAATACAATTTGTTCATGGGAGGAGTCGACTTCAACGACCAAATGATGGAACCATATCTTGTCACAAGACGGACATACCATTGGTACAAAAAAGTAGCAATTTATTTTTTTCAATTGGCCATTTATAATTCCTATGTCATTTACCGCAACGCCACCCAAAACCCCAAACGTTTCTTTGGCTACCAGGAGGAAGTTTTCACTGCCCTTATTTTCCCAAACGGCCCACCAGAAAATATCCGATCAGACGTTGTTAGTCGACTCTCCGAGCGCCACTTTCCCGATAAAATCCCCCCAAACCAACAGGCCAAAGACGTCAAAAAAGATGTAAGGTGTGTACAGGAGCAGGAGTCAGAAGAGACACATCTTATTATTGTGCACAATGTCCTTCCCAACCAGGCCTCTGCATAGGCGACTGTTTTCGGCGTTACCATACTTCAATAAATTTTTAATGAAGTATGGTAAACATAATCCTCAGTTCCTGCCTTCATACACCTTCACACCCCTTATGCCACTGCCTGCTCTGTAACTGACCCTGGTTTGTTATTTGACCACTCTTATGCCTGCCGATTCTGTACATACCGCTGCCTGATCTGGAACTGACCCTGGACTGTTATTCAACCATGCTTCTGCCTAACGATTCTGTACATACCTCTGCCTGATCTGGAACTGACCCTGGACTGTTATTCGACCATGCTTCTGTCTAACGATTCTGTACATATCTCTGCCTGATCTGGAACTGACCTTGGACTGTTTGACCACGATATTTGCCTGCCTTTTGGACTGATCTTGTATTCTGCAACTGGACTAGTGGGATTCAACATGGGGTCTCACATATGTGAGGGGCTCCAGTATAGTTTTTCTGGAAGAAGAAAACATTTTTCTTTGTTTTCTTATTCCTAGATTAGGGTCTGGAGACTCGGAGGCTTCAAAGAGATTTGGGAGGGAGAAGCCTCTACCCCTATCCCCATTCTGTCCTGAACGAGGCTCTACTTCTGTCTGCTGCCTGTAGGACTTACTGCCGTCATGCCGCACTGACCACACCACAAGGACCTGCCTACTACCAGGACCAATATTTTTGGCACTGCTGACATCTCTGCACTGACCCTGGACTGTAATATGGACAGTATCCCTGCCTGCTGCCTGAAAAACTGTGTTCGCTGTTGCTGACCAAGTCCCTGCCTGCTGCCTGGACCAGTGATATCCTCCTGTGGACAACTGCGCTTCTAAAACCACAGGTAATCTTTTCTTTACCCTTTGCTCAGCATAATGTATTTGGGGGTGTAATTCTTGGTATGTGCAGGCTATGTGTCCCTGGAACGCCGACGGTGTTTCTTGCATGTTGCGCCTCTGTATGTGGCCAGGCTGTGTAAACGTCTCACACATGTGGTATTGCCATACTCAGGAGGAGTAGTAGAATGTATTTTGGGGTGTTATTTTTTCTATGTAAATGCTGTGCATTAGAAATATCTTATAAACTGACAACTTTGTGTAAAAAAAAATGCGTTTTCATTTTTTTCCACATTTTCCCAAAACTTCTGGAAAAAAATTAACCATTGAAAAGACTCATTATGCCTCATAGATTATACGTTGGGGTGTTAGCTTTCCAAAATGGGGTCATTTTCTGGACGTTTCCATTGCCCTGGTGTTCCAGGGCCTTCAAAACTGTAATAGGTGGTTGAGAAATGAAATGTGTAATTTATGCTCCTAGAATGCCTGAAGGTGCTACTTCAAAATTAGGCCTCTGTATGTGGTCAGGCTGTGCGAAAGTCTCACACATGTGGTATCGTTATACTCAGGAGGAGTAGGAGAATGTATTTTGGGGTGTTATTTGTGGTATGCACATTCCGTGTGGGAGAAATAAGCTATTACAATGAAAATTTTGGGGAAAAAAAAAATCTTAATTTTGCAAAGAATTGTGGGAAAAAATGACAACTTAAAATAACTCACCATGCCTCTTACTAAATACATTGGAATGTCTACTTTCCAAAAAGGGGTCATTTGGGGGGCATTTGTACTTTCCTGGCTTGTTAGGGTCTCAAGAATGGAGATAGGCCTTCATCAGTACATCAGATGTGATCTTTTTTTGCAAAGCTTTATGATTTGCACCATAGCTTGTAGACTCTATAAATTTCACACAGATCATATAATATGCAAAAATTTGGGTTATTTTTACCAAAGATGTGTAGTAGTATAAATTGTGGCCAAAATTTATGAAGAAAAATTGCTAATTTGCTAAATTTTGTCACAGAAACGAAGAAAAATTCATTTTTTTTCAAAATTTTCGGTCTTTTTTCATTTATAGCGCAGAAAATAAAAAACCGAGAGGTGATCAAATACCACCAAAAGAAAGCTCTATTGGTATGAAGAAAAGGACAAAAAAATCATTTGGTTACAGTGTTGCATGACTGAGTAATTGTCATTCAAAATGTGAGAGCACTGAAAGCTGAAAATTGGTCTGGGACTGAGGGGGGTTTAAGTGCCCAGTAAGCAAGTGGTTAATGTCTGCATCCGGGAACCCTGACCGGGCCGCTTCAGAAGCTGCACCTATCCTAAATGAGTGTGATGAGAACTTGAAGTCACTCAAACCCAGCCGTTCTAGACATCTTTTGAGTACTGCATCAAATTGATATTTTGTCAGAGGCCTCAAATTTGCGTGAATCAGGAAATGCCCTATTCCCGGTGGTCTAATAGCCAAGAATTGTTTAACAGCTGTTACTGGACACACTAATATATCCCCGAATTCCTGCAAATGGACTCACTTACCCTTGCCAGATTGATCTGTCTTGGAATATTGTAACCAAATGTGTACCCCATAGCTGTCCAACACCACCCATTCGTTCCTAATACCTGAAACACCCAGCCCATTTGCAGGAACCAATTCAGAAATACGTAACGCTCCGAAAAAGGCCAGTGTAAATGCTGTCTTGAACAGTAAAACCTCATAAGCCGAGAAACATATGACTTCAGTCATCCTACAAAGGCCACCAAGGATGTCAAGGGAGATCGGTCTTCTATCCGCCAAGACTGTTGACCTCCTGTAACCCTTTAGTGCCTGTTTCAAAGAAAAATAGGAAGAACAAGGTTGCAGACCCTTCAGCTTAAAGAAAAAGGAAATACCAGCCAAAACTTTCGTTATATAACTATACGAGTAGCTTTGCTGCATTAAACTATCCATGAAGTCTAAAAGCCTGTCTTTGGATGGTTTGTTAAAAGGAAAACCTCCCACACTGGCAAAGGACAGCCAACTTCTCCATGCTGCTGAGTAGTCGGCCCACGCCTTGGGCGCTAAAGACCTTTGAATGGCTTCAGATACTTCCTTCATACCACTTCCCACAGATAGTCTGGGCATGGAATGCCATCTCCGTCCGCTTCTGGGAGCAACAACCGAACACGGTCCATCTGAAAGCGAGATAAAGAATCAGCTATGTTATTCAAAATCCCTGGAGTATACTTAGCCTTCAGCCAAATATTGAATTTAAGGCACCTGAAAACCACCTGCCAAAGAACTTTATTCACTAATTCAGAACTAGATGACAAACAGTTCACTGCATACAGTACTCCTTTATTACCTGTCTCCACCAGTAAACGCTTATTTGAAAACTTTGAACCCCACAGTTCCAGAGCCACCAAGATTGGAAATAATTCTAACATAACCACATTCTTAGTAACGCCCCGCTGCACCCATGACTCAGGCCAGCTCGCACAGCACCAATGATTCCGCCAGATAGCACCGAATCCTTTCGCGCCCGCTGCATCCGTGAACAGTCGGAAATCTGGGGCAAAAATAAAATCAGACTGAAAGAAAGACCGGCCATTGTAACCCTCTAGAAATTGAAACCACACCAATAAATCCTCCTTAATAGGGACAGTCATGCGAATGTGAGCCATAGCGGATTTTATACCTGAAATAGCTAGGTAAAGGCAGCGTGAAAAAATTCTGCCCACTGGCATAATTCTGCAGGCAAAAGCCAAAATACCAAGGAGAGATTGCATGTCCTTCAACTTGATTTTTTTCTTTTGCAGAGCTTTTGTAATCAAACCTTTCAATTTGGTGAGTTTCGCCTAGAGTAAATGAAACTCCATCATGCATGTATCAATTTCAATGCCTAAAAACTCTAATACCGTACCAGGCAAGCATGTCTTTTCTTCAGCAAGTGGAACACCGAATTCCCATGCCACAGCTTTAAATAACTCCAACAATTCAGCACAATGCGTAGAGTCTGATGGTCCTACAAACAAAAAATCATCCAAATAGTGAACCAGATCTCACACCCAACACCCAATGTAGAGTTGTGGAAAACACCTCAAAATAGGCACAAGGCAGTGAACACCCCATAGGGAGACATTTGTGAAAGAAATATTGCTTCTCAAAGAAAAACCCTAGGGAATTGAAAGCCTCCGGGGAAATAGGCAGGAGACGAAAAGCTGATTGTATATCAGCCTTTGCCAACAAAGCCCCAGTGCCGCACTTCTTAATTATATTGATTGCATCCTCAAATGTCGCATACGAAACGGAGCATACGTTTTCATCAATATCATCATTCAATGAATCTCCCTTCGGGAACGACAGATGATGGATAATGCGAAACGCATTAGGCTCACGCTTAGGAACTACTCCCAATGGGGATATCCGAAAATTAGGGAATGGCGGATGCTCAAAGGGCCCTTCTATACGCCCTTCTGCCAATTCTTTACACAACTTATCCCTAACTATCTGAGGGTACAAGTCCACTGATTTTAAATTCCCCACTAATATACAGCCAACCCCAGAAAAAGAAGGTAAAGGAAAGCCTTTAGAAAAACCTTCAATGAGGAAACGTGCCTTCAGCCGCGTACACACGGGCGGACTGTCTGGCGTACTTAGTCCGCCGAAACACATTTCAGCCATGTGACACCGCCCCTTGTCCCTATATAAGTGGCCGCGCAGTGCGTCCCTGGCATTCCGGCCGGAGAGATCGTCGAGGCAACATCTCCTGGAGAAGAAGAAGAAGAACGGAAGGCGGCGGCGACGGCGGCGACAGAAGACCGGGCCACCGCCTGTAAAAGAGCTATAAGAAGGCGCGGTAGCCCGGCAGAAGAACCGAAGAGGGGGACAAGACCCCCGAAGTCGGGAGAAGAGGCCGGCGGCGAGGAAGAAAGCCGGACTCCTCTGCTAGCAAAAGAGCTACAAGAAGATAGCGGAGGAGTCCGGCGAGAAGACCCCCGAAGACGGAAGACCCCCGGAGCTGTGCAATAAAGTATTTTATCTCGTGTGTTGTGGTTTTTTTGGTACTTTTATTTTACAGGTGAATGGGTAGGGGTACATTGTACCCCATACTCATTCACATAGGGTGGGTGGGCCGGTATCCTGGGGCCCCCTTATTAAAGGGGGCTCCCCGATTCCGATAAGCCCGCAGACCCCGACAACCAACGGCCAGGGTTGTCGGGAAGAGGCCCTTGTCCTCATCAACATGGGGACAAGGTGCTTTGGGGTGGGGGGGCCGCGCGGCCCCCCCTTCCCCAAGGCACCCCCCATGTTGAGGGCACGCGGCCTGGTACGGCTCAGGAGGGGGGGCGCTCGCTTGCCCGCCTTTCCTGGCCGGCCGGGTAGCGTGCTCGGACAAGGGTCTGTTGTGGACTTGGGGGGGACCCCCACACCGATTTTTTTCGGCGTTGGGGTTCCCCTTTAAGTCCATACCAGGCGGCGGGGCCAGCAACGTCTCCTTCGCGGGCCCCGCCTACCTGGAGACACGCTCGAAATGAGCGGACTTTCCTCCGCGTGTGTGGGCGAGTCCGTTCATTTCAAAAGTAGGGCGGATAGTATGGCGGACTTAGTACGCCATATTAGTCTGCTCAAAAAGTGGTGTGTGTGGTCAAGTCCGTTCATTCGAAAGTATGACGGACTGTCCGTCGGATTGTCTGACGGACTAAGTTGGCCAGACAGTCCGCCCCGTGTGTACGCGGCTTTCTCCTTGTCTGGGTAGCTGTCCAGCCATGGGCGCATTTTTTCCAGCCTCACTGGAGTGCAGGCTTTTTTGGAAAAATATCCCTCTGCGCCGGACCAAGACTGACATTCAAATTCTTTTTAAAACATTTCCCTGCTGGGTGTGTACCAGCGCAAATTGAACATTCATGTCTGTATTTACAAGCCAAATTCCAAAGACACTTTTTTATTGAAAGCAAAACAACAGCCTTTTCTAAAAGCCGGATTTGCAGCGGTAAATGTAGCTGGCCTGGGTGACACCGACTTCTGAGGGAGTATCAAATTGAGCCACAAGCCAACATCCTTCATTCCCCATTTTAATGCTGGGTGTATGGACAGTTTCTGGCAAAAAGACTCATCGTAGTAAAACCATCCCAGGCCACCAAAGCTCCTATAAGCCTCTAATATATGGTCCAAATGTTGGAAAAGACCCCCACACAGCTCCGCGTGCTTCTCCGCTAGTATGCCCGCATAAATACAGAAGGCCTGTAGCCAATTGTTAAAAGACCTGGGGACCGGCCTACGCCTATCTTCCTCTCCTCTCTCTTCTCCTTTCTTATCTGATCTAATCATAAATTCCTTGTAGGAAGGGAGGAGCGAAAGTATGTCTATATATTCCCCCTTCCATATTTTATCTTTTACTGATACGTTTAAATGACATCCTAATGGTGACATCTCACACGGCATAACCCCTTTCATGCATGTTTCAGGTACATTCAGTGTATTAGAAGGTGCAGCTGTATGTAATGATTCAGGACCTGTAATGTCATCCTGCAATCCCTTATTGACATTCCCATTGTGAACTGTGAAATTAGTAGGAGCAGGAGAGAGCACAGCAACAGAAGAGTTAACAGGCAGCGATGCCACAGCAGAAGAGGGAGGCACAGACACCTGAAAAGGAGATTGAACCAGAGAAGACAAAGATCCTACTAACCCATTCAAAATATGCAGTTGATTTAACTCACCAGCTGCTGAAGGCTGTCCCGCACAATGCTGACTTTCCACCTCCAGAAGCGCTGCTGGGTCTGGGGGTTGCAAGAAATACCCAACCTGGGACTGCTGAGGCACCTCAGCTCGCCGAGTGCCTTGCTGTGTTATTTCAGCTGCAGGCTGCCTTGAGAGGTGCTGCACTGGCTTCCTCCCCTTTGGTTCTGCTGCTGGCTGCTGTACTTGACTCCGCCGCCCACCTTTGTCTGCTGGTGACTGGGAGTAAGTTTGCCGTTTCTTCGAGCCACGATGGCCCCTTGACACACCGACCGAATCTTCCGACCATTCGCGAGGTCCACTCTCCTCTTCGTCTGCCTCCACAGCCTGCCGAAAACGTTCAGGAGGAAAACTTCTCCTCGTTCTTCCACGAAGGGGTGGCTCTTTCTCTCTCCTCCCTTCGCCATTAAGAGTCTGACTCTAAACAGCGATGAAGCCATTCCTCTCCTCCTGCACCGCCCGCCTTCTCCAGGAGCTGACGCAATAGGGATTCCATTATGAGGAGAATTCCAATCTTCTTGGTGGTCCACAGGCAAAGAGGAATACCCCTTCACCTGTTAACCTTGCATAACCTCAGGAAAGCTTCCAGCACATTCCCTTAAACCTTCCTATTGGCCCTTCCCTAAAACCTTGCTCTCACCTTCTTAAAGGGGCCTCACACAGATAAACTAATCTTTGCTGTCCTGCTAGCTGCACTAATCTATAATAGCTGACAGGGGGGGGGGGGGGGATTTTGGGGAGTCCACAATCTCAAGAAAGTGGACCCATAATGTGTCCACTTTTTTCATTCTCATAAACATTAACCGAAGACAAATTTTCATAAATGGTGCAGCCAAAACCTGAAAATTTAGGTAAAGGAAAACCTTCCTTAAAACCATCAACTAGAAACTCCGCTGACATTCTGTTTGGGTAACGAATAAGCCATGGCAGCATTTTTTCTAACCTCACGGGAGTCGCCGATTTTAAGAAAGGACTCCTAACACCGAGCAGCAGGATGAGCACCAGAACAAAACGCACACTCGTGTTTGTATTAACAATTGGCAGGCCATTTACATTGACCATCCTTAAAATTAAAGCATAAACCCTTACGAAACCCAACAGGGGTTGTAACAGTAGGTTTAGAAAAATGCTGCCCTTGTGGCGATAATAAATGTAACCATAGAGCCACATCTTTCATCCCCCATTTAAGGGAATCATGGACCACCAATTTCTGTCTAAACGACTCATCATAATAATACCAAGAATGCAACCAATTATTGAATGATCGTGGCACAGATGAATTCCTTACTACATCCAGTTTTTCATCTTTTTTATGAAAACGATGTTCTGCAGACAAAGGCAGTAACGAAAATATATCTACATATTCACCTCTCCAGATCTTGTCTTTACAAGCAGCACTAAGATGAAAACCTAAAGGTGACATCTCACAAGACAATGCTTCTTTCAAACAACTTTCAGGCACTTGTGGAGAACAGTCATTCATGGACAACATAGACAAAGACGGACGTACACCAGTTGCAGACATATCAATAGAATTCAAAGGTTGAGACAGCGAGAAGCCTCAACACGCCACACTGACGCAACTGAAGTATTACTAACAGGTGATTTTAGCTTATCAATAATCGCATTAAATTGTTTAGCCAAGTCACATAACACAGTAACAGCAGCAGACTCACCTGACAATGCAGCACTAGATGACGTAGCAGCATCAGTAGGTAAACTGCTAGGCAACGCCACTGCATCCATATGCAGAGCTTGAGTATCCATGGCAACAGCATGAGCACTAGTAACAACATTTTCACTAGTTACAGTACTTGAATTGTAAGCAATGACAGGGAGCTCCACAGGAATAATAACATCCCCTGCTGGAGCCTAAGGCTGCATTCACACCTGAGCGTAGCGTTTTTGAGCGTTTTTATTGGCGTTTTGTCGCGCGTTTGCATAGAGCGCTTTGCAGAGTTTTTGCAGCATTTTTTTACTTTGGCTTTTTTTTTTTTAGCCAATAGGGAAAATTATCATCTCTGTCATCATTTGTTGCTATGTTTTTACATTTTTTCATCTGCTTCCTGGGTACTGTACCTGGGTATTGTACTTCCGGTTCAGCATTGTGCTCCCTGCTCCATCTTGTGTACTATCTACTATCTACTACAAAGATGAGTGATGATGATGAGATGGTATGTTTTGTGGCAGCATTCGCTGTTGCCACATATTTTGTGCATGAACGAGAGAGGAGGAAGAAGAGGGCACACAGATACTGGATCCACCCTGTAATTGCCGATCGGGAAGAGAGAGGGTAATTTTGGGTCATGTACAGTGACCTACGTGATACATTTATGGACTACACTAGGATGTCCATAAAAAGGTTAATCAAACTTAGTTGGATTCATGATGTTTGACATTGTTCCTGTCTTATAACGTCCACTAATAAATGCCATATTTGTTATTTTTGTTCACAGCTTTGATGAGTTACTGGGTTTACTCAGTAGTCGGTTGCAACGAATGGACATATATTTTTGGTACAGTATACCCCATGTGGAACGACTAATTATCACACTGAGGTAATTTTTTCATATTTCTATAAAAAAATTTAACCACTTACCACCTCACGCCAAGGTACATCGGCAGAATGGCACAGCTGGGCACAAGCACATACCTGTACGTTGCAGTGCCCAGCCGTGGATCAGGAGCGCCCCGCTGGCGGTGCGTTCCTGACCCTGTCCTGAGCTCCGTGACCATGGCCCCGGGACCAGCGGACCCAATTGCCGCTGGTGTCCCGCAATCGGGTCACAGAGCTGAAGAACGAGGAGAGATCTGAGTAAACACTTCCTACTGTGGCTGTCACCGATCGTCTCTTCCCTAATAGGGAAAGAAAATCAGTGACGTCACATGCCAGGCCACGCCCCTACAATAAAAAAACACATAACATCATACATAACACCTACACTGCCCCCTAGTGGTTAACACCTTCCTGGCAATGTCCAAAAATTTGTTAAAAATGTCCGATGTGTATGCCAAAATGTCACAGTCACAATAAAAATCGCTGATTGCCGCCATTAAGTAAAAAAAAAAAAAAATTATACAAAATGCTAAAAAACTATCCCCTATTTTGTAAACGCACTAACTCTTGCACAAACCAATCAATAATCTCAAATTTTTTTTTACCAAAAATATGTAGAATATGTAGAAGAATACGTATTGGCCTAAACTGGCGAAAAAAAAATTTTTATACATTTTTGGGGGATATTTATTATAGCAAAAAGTAAAAAATATAGCATTTTTTTCAAAATTGGTGCTCTATTTTTGTTTATAGCACAAAAAATAAAAACCGCAGAGGTGATCAAATACCACCAAAAGAAAGCTCCATTTGTAGGAAAAAAGGGACATAAATCTTGTTTGGGAGCCACATTGCACGACCGCGCAATTGTCAGTTAAAACGACGCAGTGCCGAATCACAAAAAGGGGCTTGTTCCTTTGGCTGCAAATTGGTTCGGGGCTAACTGAGATTAATGAAGAACCTAATATGAATAATTTTGTATATGCATAAAATAAACACCAATCACACATTTTTAAAGCCAAGCAAAAACTTTATTTTTTTTATTTAAACTATTACTGAAATATAGCTTTTATTGTTATAACTTTTTCTGTTCGTTTGTTCGTTTTGCACATATACAGCTCAACAATATAACAAAAGAAATAGAGCTAACGTAGCTCATAAAACAAAAACAAAAAAATTAGAGGCGATGGAATGTTTGGGAGGAGTTGACTCCCTCATTAGGTGTATTCACCACATTCATTGCATGGCCATATTGTGACCAGGTGGAGGTAGAGGGATTCTCATTATGCTGCCAATTAGAAGGTGGTGGTGGTGTTGGCAGAGGAAAGTAATTAGAAGGTGGTGGTGTTGGCAGAGGAAGGTAATTAGAAGGTGGTGGTGCTGGCAGATGGGGAGGGGGGTGATTTGCATAGGGACCATAAGGTGGCGGAGGTTCTGAGGAACTATATGTGGTGGTTGGTGGAATAAAAGTCGCAATATAGCGTATGGTACCTGCCAACATGTCTGCCTGGAGTTCTGATGGTAACTTCTTCATCAGACCTTCCAGACATCTTGCAGAAACCTGCACATGAGACCTATTGCTATTCATTTTATCAGACATACTGGCCATAATGTCCAGCATGCGGTTGGAATCAGGTTCAGGAGCCCTCCTTGTTGCTCTAGCAGGCACATGAGCAGAAATGGATGGTGGGGACTACTCATCTCCCACAGGTGTCTCAGATGTAGACCGTGCTGGAGTCGACAATTGGCTCTCCAGATCTCGGCCTGCTTGATCACTTGATGCTTGGCTTGCTTGCTGACTTTGATCACCTGATGCTTGGCTTGCTTGTTGACTAGCATCTGTGTCCAAATCATCATTTGGAGTACTGTCCTCCCAGAAGTTTTCAGTACTGAAAATAGAATTGAATTATTATAACTTTCTCTTTACATTTTGTTTAATGACATTCGTACAGATGATAGCTTACCGCCTTTAAAGCCAGCAATGGCCGAAGGAACTCCATTTCTTTTGCATGCAGATATTCTCTCGCAGCACATGACCCAGATCCACTCCTAAATTCCCTTTGCAGTCTTAGGCTGCGTACACACGGGCGGATTGTCTGCCCAACTTAGTCCGCTGAACCGTGTTTCAGCGGACAATCCGCTCGTGTGTGGGCTTCAGCGGACTTTTTCAGCGGACAGTCTGACGGACTAAGTCTTTCGGAATTTCCGTAATTTTGTCCGTACAAACTTGGTTTCAGCGGACAGTCCGCTCGTGTGTAGGCAAGTTGGACGGACTAAGTATGGCGCATGCTCAGAAAGGATTTACATGGCGAAGGTTGCATTGCAGTGTATTGGACGTCGTATTTCTAGTCCCGTCGTACGTGCTGTACACGTCATCGCGCAAGCTTTCAGCGGACTGTCTGTTCATCGTGTGTGGTCAAGTCCGTTCATTCAAAAGTTGAACGGACTGTCTGTCGGATTGTCTGACGAACTTAGTTGGGCAGACAATCCGCCCGTGTGTACGCGGCCTTAGATGTCGAGTGTAGGCATCGCATATACTCTTCCACTTTAGTTTGAGCAGTTTAACTGTTAAAAAACACATTGAAATATATATGTTTATTACTTTGTAGGTACCTAGCAACCGGACAATCTATTTTGAGTTTACACTATGCCTTTCGTGTTGGAAAATCCACAGCAAGTTACATAGTTCGTGACACTTGCTCTGCTATCTATGATATTTTAAAGGATATTGTTTTCAAAAAACCTACAGCGGAAGATTGGTCCCAGATCTCAGATGTTTTCTGGCAACGCTGTAACTTCCCCAACTGCGTTGGAGCCATCCATGGGAAATATATTCGCATCATAAAGCCCATGGGTAGTGGAAGCCAGTATTTTAATTTAAAACAAATGGCGGGTACTGCACACTCCCATTGTTCTGAACATGCAAAATGCAGTCTGTGTTGTTAAAGCTGCATGTGCCTTGCATAAGTTTGTTCGGCAGCGGGATGGATTTGACTTCGAGGACCCACAACATGGAAAGAGCTCATTGGACTGGTGTTCTTGGAAGCAGACAAGGGACACATGTCAGGGATCAATTTGCCTCCTACTTCATGTCTCCAGTAGGACAGGTCCCATGGCAGCTTGAGGCAATATAATAAATTAAAATCTTTAGTTCTTTGTAAATACGACCATATACTATGCTGTACTGAATTATTAATAAAAATGCTTGATGTATTGATAAGAAGTCCCATGTTTTTTTTTAAATATATATAGCGATACCCTCACTTAAGAGGGCCGCAAGTTTGGTTTGGGTCCTGAGCACAGCTCCGCCAACCCCCCGGCAATCTGCACTACCCACTTTGGCACAGTTAGTATCTAGCAAAACACATTAAATCGCTTATACTCTAAATATGTGTGTGCGTAGGTGGATAACTCAAGCTCATAGACAATCCTTGAAAGTATATAACTGACTTTACTTATTGTTTTTATAAAAGGAATAACATGAATCAAACATTTGGATTGCAACACATAATCAGGTCCCTGCAGTAACCAGTAATAAAGATAAACAGAGTAATCAGCATAATAAAGTATTGCTATGCAACTCTAACGCTGCCCTTTTTCAGCTACTTCCCTGCATGGGTAAACTAACACCCAACACTATCTACCTATGCAGTCAGGCCTGACTGATCTAGATGGAAGTCCAGTGAAACAATATTCGCTAGCAATCTTTCGGTGGTGCACTTGAAGAACAACTTTGTAATCCAAACGAATAATAAAGATAAAGCATCTGTCTTTAAACAGCTCTCACCACCCGGACAAGTCCAAGTCCGGTTTCTCTGCCTTTTCGTCTAGGAACAGGAATCCACCGACCTCCGAGTCTTCAATCCTTCTTGTGTACTGCAGCAAAGATGAGAAAATGTCTCTCAGGTGCAGCTAGGCTGGCAGAGGGCTCTTTGGAAAAGAGCACAAGGCCCAGGCTTTAGGCCTCGTGCCTCCAGCAGTTCAGCACAGACCTCCTCTTGCTAGGAGAGAGGGGGGTGTCCAAAGAGAGCGAACTAGGCCTCTCCCCCTCCTTATATGCCCTCCCCCATAAGTCTCTGGGGCATAACTCAAAACATCCTGGGAACCAGCGGGGTTCTGGGAACAGTAGTTTTATAGTCCTTAAAGAGACCCCGCTACACACTCCCCCCACTTAAACTCTTTGGTCCCCAAAGATAAACACATATCCTGTACCAATTTTGAAAGTGCTGGGTATGATGTTGGTACAGGGAATTTCAACCAGAACTCAGAGGTGGGATTCCCTGTCCCACAGGTCACACTGACATGAGTGGCCTGCCTAACTGTGCCAGAGAGTGAGCTGGGGTTGCCCTCCACCAAATGGTCAGTGGAAGGATTAGAGCGTTCAGCACTTCTTCTAGCAGTCACAACAGAGTCCTCAGAGCTCTCCCCCATTTGAGAGTAGGTTAGCTTCTTGGGGGTCTCACAACTCGGCGAGCTCTCTGTTCTCTTGGGACTTCAGGCTCTGGTGCCACAGGCTCTACTTCAGGAACACATTCTGACAGCATCACTGGTTCTGGAACATCGGTTCCTTCCTCTTCTGAGTAAATGCTAGGGATATCTTCCCAGCCTTCAGGCACACCACTAGATGGAATGAACTCTGTAGCTTCTGGCTTCAGTGTCCCATCCTGTGTATCCTCAGTAGGTGGGAGATCTATGGCAGAATTTCCTGGAGTTGATGAAGGCCACAGCCACTCAAGCTCTCCTCTTCCACCTTCACCTCGTTGGGAATCTTGTCCATCTCTAACCCGGGAGGTCTGAGACCGAGTGCTAGGTCCCGGGGTATCCAGAATGGAAACAGATTCAGGTGGATTTCTCACTGGAGGTATTCTGACTGCTTCAGTAAGCGGGAGCAAATGATTCCTGTGCCAAGTCTTCAAGGGCCCCACTTTCCCCTCTGGTTTTAGCTTATACACAGGCAATCCAGGTAGCTTTCTGCAAATGACATAGGGCTCCGATCTCCATCTATCAGCAAGCTTGTGCTTCCCAGGGATCCCCAGATTGCGTAGCAGTACACGGTCCCCAGGCTGCAGGTCTTGCACTCGAACCTTCAGATCGAAGTTCCTCTTGTTGCGGGCTCCCCTTTGGTCCGAAGCCGCCTGAGCTCGTTCATGGGCCACTTTCAAATTGTGTCTAAGTCGGTCCACGTATCCCTTGTGGGAGGTAGCAGAGGCATGGTCTAGGGAAATGCCAAAGGCTAGATCCACCGGCAATCTTGCTTCTCTCCCAAACATGAGCCGGTAGGGGGAGTAACCCGTCACATCACTTGTGGTGCAGTTGTAAGCATGCACCAAAGCTGATATGTGTTGGCTCCAGTGTTGCTTCTTCTCTGTCTCTAGAGTTCCAAGCATGTTTAGTAAGGTCCGATTAAACCTCTCAGGTTGGGCATCTCCTTGTGGATGATAAGGTGTAGTCCTGGTCTTCTCTACTCCCAATGAGTCCAGTAGGTTCCGGATCAGACGACTCTCAAAGTCCCTACCTTGGTCTGAGTGGATTCTCTGTGGTAATCCATAGTGGACAAAGTACTTTTCCATGAGCACCTTGGCCACAGTGGAGGCCTTTTGGTCTTTGGTGGGGAAAGCCTGGGCATAACGGGTGAAATGATCGGTTACCACCAGAACATTTCCCAATCCACTCAAATCGGGTTCGAGGCAGAGAAAGTCAATGCACACCAGATCCATTGGACCCTGACTCTGTAGGTGGCCCATTGGGGCAGCTTGATGGGGTAGAGTCTTCCTCTGGATGCATCGTGCACAAGAACGGCAATATTCCTCCACTTCTGCCCTCATACAGGGCCAATAGAACCGGCTTCTGACAAGCTGAAAAGTTCTCTCCGCCCCTAGATGGCCATGCTGGTCATGTAAGGCAATTAGTACCGTCTCTCGGTGCTTCTCTGGGAGAAACAACTGCCACTTATCTTCTGAGTTATCAGAGGGGCCCCTTCGGTAGACCACTCCCTGATGTACCTGTAGCTTATCCAACTCTTTCCTCAGCAGGCGAGCCTCCTTGGAAGGGTGATGTCGAAGTCCCTCTGGATTCTCGTTCTCCAAAGCTTCAAGGACCAATCTCCCCATGGGGTCTTCCAATTGGTCATAGCTCAGCTCCTTTCTGGACAGCTTTGGCAGGAGTTCCTCTGCTAGTTGAGTTACCCCACAGTAGGGTCGAGGGACTCCCACTGCGGTGACTCCTATCTCCTCTGCTCTGGGGCCCCCTCTTGCTTGAAACTCAGCACCCTGACAGAGTGCTCGCACTCCTTCCGGTGCTACCTGGGTCCAGTCTTCCCAGTCATTGACCATGACATGAGATCTTCGGGACAGGGCATCTGCATCCCTATTTACAGCCCCTGGTCTGTAATTTAGACTGAAGTTGAATCCGGATAATGCAGCCAACCATCTGTGTCCGGTTGCATCTAACTTTGCAGTAGTGAAGAGGTAGGTCAGAGGATTGTTATCTGTCTTTACGGTAAACTCCGCCCCATAGAGATAGTCCTTCAGTTTGTCTACTACTGCCCATTTGAGGGCCAAGAACTCCAATTTATGAGTGGGGTAGTTCTTCTCCGAGGGAGTCAGGCTCCGGCTCACATAGGCCACTGGTCGCAGCTGCTCTTCATACTCTTGATAGAGCACTCCGCCTAGGCCCTCATGACTGGCATCGACATGTAGCTCATATGGTCTGGTGGGGTCGGCATAGGCCAGGACTGGGGCCGTGGTAAGGCTCCTCTTCAAGGTTCGGAAAGCCTCTTCACACCTTGGGCTCCACTGATCTTAAACCGACTCACCGGCCCTCCTGGGTCCCAAGCCATCCTCTTCTCCTTCAGTCTTGAGCAATTCGTTTAGTGGCTTGGCAATCCGGGCAAACCCATCCACAAATCTTCTATAATAGGAGCAGAACCCCAGGAAAGATCTGAGCTCTGTGACTGTTGTCGGTCTTGGCCAAGAGGTAACTGCCTCCAACTTCTCAGGGTCTGTAGCCACTCCCTTTTCAGACACTATGTGTCCCAGATAGTTCACAGAGGATTGGTAAAACCAGCACTTCTCGGGAGAAAGCTTGAGTCCCTCTTCGCTGAGTCTTCTCAACACCTTCTCCAACCTGGCCTCATGTTCTTCCAAAGTCTTCCCGGAGACAATGACATCGTCCAAGTACACAAGGACTTCTATGAGGTTCATGTCTCCAACGGTCTTCTCCATGAGGCGTTGAAAGGTAGCAGGGGCTCCAGACAGGCCCTGAGGCATTCTGTTGAATTCAAAGAATCCCACTGGGGTTATGAAAGCTGTCTTCTCTCGGTCTTCCTGGTGCATGGGGATTTGGTAGTACCGACTCTTGAGGTCCATTACACTGAACCACTTGGCACCAGACAAACTCTGTAGGGCATCCTCTATTCTCGGTGTGGTATACTGGTCAGGGATGGTCCTCCTGTTGAGAGTCCTGTAGTCGATACAAAGCCTCAACGACCCATTCTTCTTTCTGACCACCACTATGGGGGAGGCGTAGGGACTTCTAGACTCCCGAATTACACCAGTCTTCTTCAACTCCGCAAGCTGCTCCCTCAGATCCTCCAGATCAGCTAGAGGGACCCGCCTAACCCTTTCCCTGAAGGGTTTGTCTTCTTGGAGGCGGATTCGGTGGGTGGCACTCCTGGCACATCCCACATCAAACTCATCCTTTGAGAAAATCCTCTCCCATCTAGTCAGCTGGGCCTTGGCTCTCTCCTTCCAGGCTCCAGGTAGGTCCGGGTTCTCCATGGAAAGTTTTTCCCAAACATCTCCTCCTTCACCCGTTCCTTTTACTTCTGACCAGCTGACTGGGGCCGCAGGACTCACCTGTCCCAACAGCATTCTGTCAGGGATCTCTATGGGTCTCTCCGTAGGGTTTCTCACACTCACTGGGACTCTTCCTCAAGCCTTCTTCAGGGCCTTGATTGAAATCACTTCCGGTATCACTTCCAGGCCTGAGTGATCCTCCCTTGGATCGGATTCCAGCATGACAAAGGGGCCAGGCTGCTCCCAGGTAAGCTTCACCGTGGCCCTGAGGCAGGCTACCTCTCCCGGCTGCAGCACCACTCCCTCTCTCCCAAGTCTCCACACCTTCCCTATCCCCTCTCCTGGGGTCTTCTGCTCTAGGACCAACCGTTGGTAGGCTGTCTTCAGCATGGGATGGATATTGGGATCTTGATGGTTACTCGTCTCCACTAGAGGGGTCAGAAGTCTTCGCACCAGATCCGTATTGGTCCCTATGATGAGGGACATCTTGCTGGCCCCAGGCGGTCTAGGACACACAACTGCCAGGGTGTCAAACACCTCTGTTTTCCCCGCCACAGATGGATCGAAGGTCAGCTTTATGGGCAGGTAACCATCGTAGGGGAAACTCTGAGTTCCCAGGCCCCATATCTCCAGCTCTTCTATCTTCTGTATAGGCAAATGGCTCAAGTGCCTATCATAGAAGTCTCTGTACAACAAAGTCACTTGAGCTCCAGTGTCCAGGAGGGCCTTCGTGTAGACTCCTTCCACCTGGATGGAGACAGTGGGGGACGGACCGACCAATTCTTCTGGGTAGGGCCGGGTTGAGGCCACCCTCTTCTGGGGACCCGTCTTCATCCAGTTGGTTTTAGACTTTATTCTTTTTCGAACCTGGTATGCATTGACCCTCCCCACAGTAATGGGAGTACAAACCCACTGAGGGATGTTATTGTCTCTTATTTGTAGACATTCCTTCTGAGGGATCTGGTTTTCTCTCTCTCTCTTCCTTCTATTCAGTTTGGAGTTCACTGAAAGGCATGGGCACCCGGTTGACTCCCTCACCGGGGCCCTCTGAAGTTTCCCGCCGGCTGGCGGTTATCTATCTTCTTCTTCTTGGGACTGGAACATCTACCGGCGAAGTGGCCACTGCCCCCGCAGTTGTAGCATAGCATCTCTTCTCGGTCTCGAGTGGGGCTTGGTGTTGGTGTATCTGGAAACAACTCCTTCCTAGGACTTGGTTTCTCGGCTCCCCCTTGACCTTTCGCCATCATAGCAGTCAACATCTCCATCACCTGGGACATCTGTAACTTCAAAGTGTCCACCTCCTTATCTCTAGCGGGAGTCATGGCCGGAGTAACTATTGCTACCGGTTGTTTGACGGGCTCGTGAGATGTTCTTTCCTTTTCTCTTCCAGTAGGACCTCTTCCTCTCTGATCATTCGGATGAGGTCAGTGTACTCCAGATTCTTCCCATCCAGTCGGGCACGCAGTGTCCATGCAATAGGATCCATGGGTTGAGCTCCCCTCAGTACCTGTTGAGCACGGGCCTCATCTACTTTTCCTGGGCTGATCCCCTTCTTTAGGATCATCCTATGCAGGATTTTATCTAAACGTCCCATGTAGTCTGATAGTTTTTCACCTTTCTTCTGGTAGCAATGCTCTAACTGATAAGCAAACTCAGAGATTTTCTCTGTCCCACCAAACACAATCTGTAGTACATCTAGGTACTCCTGCGCATTACAGTCTGTCCTGCTCATCTTCAGGTTGCGTACGGCCTCTAGAGCAGGCCCCTTTAGACTTTCCACAATCCTCTGCTTCTTTCTGCGCTCTGGAACTTCCCATTCCTCTAGTGCCTGAGTTGCGCTATCTAACCACTCTTCAAATCCCTCTTCTTCCGAAGGTACAGGTTTCCTCCCTGAAAACATCCAGAGTTTTCTGTACCACGACATCGGGTAATCTGTGGATCCTTCTTGCACTGGGCCACAATCTCCCCCAGGACAGCACACAGTTCTGCGCTAAGGGTGGCCGGTGCTGATCTGAGACTCTCGGGTGAGGTACGGGCCGCAGCCTGCGGTGATCCCGTTGGCGATGGCTCCTCCTTTGTTGCGTGCACCAACCTATAGGATCTGTTGTCTTGTGTCCGTACACAGTTGCGCTTGCAAGCCTCCGGCATCCCATCCCAGTATTCCACTAGCGCGTACTGATATGAGATGTCTGGGTCTGATTTTATCTCCATCACCCATGGTTCATGGTCTGGGGACACTGACTTCATTAACTCCTCTACGGTCTCAGTCGACCATTTCTCCCCTGGGAGGCTAATGACCACTGACTGCCTTGGGTCGGCCTTAGCCGCTTCACACCACGCTCTGACTCCCTGTGGGTCCATGCCGGTACCTCTGGCGTGTTCACCACTGTCTCAGAAATCCCGGATTTACGAGCCCCCACGTATAGCGATACCCTCACTTAAGAGGGCCGCAAGTTTGGTTTGGGTCCTGAGCACAGCTCCGCCAACCCCCCGGCAATCTGCACTACCCACTTTGGCACAGTTAGTATCTAGCAATACACATTAAATCGCTTATACTCTAAATATGTGTGTGTGCGTGGGTGGATAACTCAAGCTCATAGACAATCCTTGAAAGTATATAACTGACTTTACTTATTGTTTTTATAAAAGGAATAACATGAATCAAACATTTGGATTGCAACACATAATCAGGTCCCTGCAGTAACCAGTAATAAAGATAAACAGAGTAATCAGCATAATAAAGTATTGCTATGCAACTCTAACGCTGCCCTTTTTCAGCTACTTCCCTGCATGGGTAAACTAACACCCAACACTATCTACCTATGCAGTCAGGCCTGACTGATCTAGATGGAAGTCCAGTGAAACAATATTTTCGCTAGCAATCTTTCGGTGGTGCACTTGAAGAACAACTTTGTAATCCAAACGAATAATAAAGATAAAGCATCTGTCTTTAAACAGCTCTCACCACCCGGACAAGTCCAAGTCCGGTTTCTCTGCCTTTTCGTCTAGGAACAGGAATCCACCGACCTCCGAGTCTTCAATCCTTTTTGTGTACTGCAGCAAAGATGAGAAAATGTCTCTCAGGTGCAGCTAAGCTGGCAGAGGGCTCTTTGGAAAAGAGCACAAGGCCCAGGCTTTAGGCCTCGTGCCTCCAGCAGTTCAGCACAGACCTCCTCTTGCTAGGAGAGAGGGGGGTGTCCAAAGAGAGCGAACTAGGCCTCTCCCCCTCCTTATATGCCCTCCCCCATAAGTCTCTGGGGCATAACTCAAAACATCCTGGGAACCAGCGGGGTTCTGGGAACAGTAGTTTTATAGTCCTTAAAGAGACCCCGCTACATATATATTTATCTTTGTGTGCAGTATCCTTACAATATCCACTAGGGGTCAGAGTGTGTCATCACGTATTTATGACATTCTGCTAATACTATACTCATACTCCTATGTATAGGCCCCTTTCACACTGACATTTTTCAGGTGGAGCGGTGAAGGAGCGGTGTATTCACTAGCTAGTGCACCGCTCCAGTGTGAAAGCCCTCCGGCTTTCACAATGGAGTGAAAGGAGCCTGTATAGCACCTGAAAAAGCGACTCCTTTTACTCCACTGTGAAAGCGTTCTGGAGCAGTGCGCTAGCAGGACGGTAAAAAAAAGTCCTGCTAGCAGCATCTTTGGTGAATACCGCTCCTACCCATTGAAATCAATGGGGCAGCGTGGCTATACCGCCGCCGCAAAGCGCCTCTGCAGTGGTGCTTTGCGAGCGGTTTTAACCCTTTTTCGGCCGCTAGCGGGGGTTAAAACCGCCCTGCTAGCGGCCGCTAAAACGCTGGCAAAATGCCGCTGCAGCGGCGCTTTGCAGGCGTTTTTAACCCTTTTTCAGCTGCTAGCGGGGGTTAAAACCGCCCTGCTAATGGCCACTAAAATGCCGGCAAAGCGCCACTGCAGCGTCGCTTTGCGGGCGGTTTTAACCCTTTTTTGGCCGCTAGCGGGGGTTAAAACAGCCCGGCTAGCATCTGCATACCGCCGCTAAAACGACGGCAAAGCGCCACCTAAAACCCGCCGACACCCGCACTGCCCCAGTGTGAAAGAGGCCTTATAATGTACTAAATAACAATCATCCTATATTATGTCCCTATTGTCGTTATATTTGCAGGGGTTTATCTTACCTTTCTCATCCTCTGCCCAGTTTGTAAAAACTTGGATGGCAATCTGGTTCCATGCCCTCCTCTTGCTTGCTCGCAGTTTATAGCATGGATATCTAGTATCATACAGACAGGGGTGCTCCTTTACCATTCTAATGAAGCTCTCCTGATCTAGGAGACATACTTTCTCATCCACTTCCCCTTCCATATTGCTGGTCTCCATGTGTGCTAAATATGGTGATCTGTGCATTTCCTATGTTTATGTTATTTCCTTATGTAAATTCTATTTCTCTTGAGCAGATACAGCGACAAAACGCCTGTAGAAACGCTTGTTGTCGCGCTAAAAGCTTGAATAGAGCGTTTCCATTAGTTTCTATGGGAATAAAAACGCCCAAATTAGCCCGATTCGCGCAACAAAAAAAGGTCCAGAACTTGTTTGAGCTTCAGGCGTAGGGCTTCAGGCGAATTGGAGTGCAGATGTGAACCATCTTCATTGAGAATAATGGATTTTTTCCCCTCCAGCGTTTTGTAGCTTCAGGCTTCAAGCTACAAAACGCTCAGGTGTGAATGGGGTCTTAGGCAGCGTAGGACCAGGGTTTTTATGGTTAAATGATTTCTTAACTGGAGCAGAACTCTTATGCGCTCTCTCCTTAGCTCCAGAATTTTTTAATAGTTCAGGCGGAGACCAGGATTTGAACCCCCGCCTCCTCTTCGTAGAACGATGGGGAACAGACTGCGCAACTGCGCATGCGCCCGAATCCAGTCTCGTCGAAAATCTCCGACCTCTGCCAAAAGGCTCTTGAATGACAGCTGGAGACTGAGTCTGTGCATTATGATCCGATGAAGAAGCTTGTCCTGGAAGAGGAAGAAGATCAGAGGGGCCGAACGGAGTCTCAATCAGAATGGCAGCCGGTACATTAGTAACAGGAACTATGGCAATGGCTTGTGTAGTAACCAGAGGCAGTAAAGTAGGAACCGACGGTAAAGCCAGGCATTGTCGCATCCATTCCTCGCCGCCCACTGAACCTGACCACTCCATCAGCTGATGAGCTAAAGCCGTTTATATTTACATGAAATATTAAATTTAAACCAATAAAATCAATTAATTTTTTAACCTATCAATTCATTTATTTTACTGCCTGACTCGTTCCCATAGGTGGTTGTGGGGACAGTTTGCCCCACTTCCCACTTTTCATTCCAGGTGTGCCTTCTCTAAATTATTTTTAGTAGTTGGATTAGGATTGCTTTGGAAAGCTAAGATAAAGGAGTTAAATTGTGTTTCTAATTTGCCAGATTTCTGCATTCTCTATTGAGTATTCCATACTGCTGCTGAAGTGTTCCCCCCAAGACCAGTTTATGTGCTTCCCACAATGTTATTGGGGAAATTTCTGGGCTTTTCTTGAATGTTAAATATTCTTTCAGAGCATGTTCAATTTTGTGACAATATAAAGGGTTTTTAAGTAATATCTCTGGTAAATACCATGTTTTATCTTGTGCTTTAGGTATGGTTGATGCAATAGTTGTTAGGACTGCGTTATGGTCAGACCATGGGATGGGGATTATATTTGATGAGAGAATCTCAGGTATCATTCCTGTGGTCAGGAAAATGTGGTCAATACGACTGAATGTTTGGTGAGGGTGTGAAAAGTAGTTGTAATTTCTTTTTGTAGGATTATTCTCTCTCCATGAATCAATTAAATTGTGTTTGGAAAGGAGTTGAGAGAGAGAGAGGTTTTAGAGTGGTTACGGGGTGGAGTATATGGTGTTTTGTCCAGAAATGGTAGGAGAACCTGGTTGGAATCGCCACATACAGTGATTATTCCAAGTCTATGTGCTTTAACTACTTGTAATAGATGTGTTAAGAATGGAATTGGCTGTTTGTTAGGTGCATAATAAGAAACCACAGTTACTTCTGTGTCCAAAATATGTCTTGTAAAGGATTAGATATCTTCCTTCCGGATCCTTAATTTCCAAATGAATTGTAAATGGAGTGGACCGGTGGAAAACCATAAGAGTTCCACGTTGTTTGGTATTGGCTGAGGCAGTGAATATTTGTGGATAGTATGAACTAAAAAATGTAGGCGTTGGTTTTACTATAAAATTAGTCTCTTGCAGGCACACAATGTGTGCATTTTTTGCTTGGAATGACCTAAACGCTTTAGTGCATTTCTGTGGTACATTGAGTTTCTGTAGGTTCAGGGATAAAATGTTTAAGGGGGCCATGGTTGCTGTGTCAATAGGCAGCACTCACCCGTTGTTCCGACCTAACGATTCCTCGACTCAACCCATATGGACTTGAAAAGGGGAAAAAGAAAGAAAAGTCCAGTGTTATCTAGATTAGGAAAGAAGAAAAAGACAGATACGTTTACATTACCTAAGCTTAATAATATAATATGAAGGTATTTAAAATGTACCTGTGGTCAAGGGTAAAACCACCCCAACAGGGGACAAGAGTCCCCCCATATTAAGGGAGGGGATCCAAGGAAGACTAGGTGAGGCACACGGAACTTCCGTGAATAGGAGAACTGCTTTGTTAAACAAGAAACAAAAATATAAAAAAAAAAGAAAAAATAACTTTTCGCATCGCTATGATGCATGTTTATAGCCTTTATGGCTTAATGAAAGTATTATCTATTTTCTATAATAGGTTTTCCAAGAAAAAATGAAAAAAAAAAAATAAGATTATTAAATTCCTGCAATACTTGAAAGAGTAGTCTATATAATCTAAAAAAGGTAAATGGGATATGTCTTTTATCAAGAACTTCTCTAAAACTTTGTTTCTAAAGCCTATATAAATACATCAACCCTAGAAATAAATTATATCTTCTCAGTCATGAATGAGTCTCCTTATTTGGTTAATGATAATATTATGCAACTCTAGGTGGCAAGTAGTAAATAAGGAGAGCTCTTTTAACCATTCTATTTAGGTAAAGAGAAAAAGAAACTTTGTTTCATATATTGGAGATAGCTGATGAAAATTATGTTCCCATATGATTGTGCTCAGCAAATTCAGGTTTAACCTTAGTAGGGGATTTCCCCTGACCCATAATGTATTCTATTCATAGGATACAGGTTCAGGCTGCAATTTTGGGTCAAATGAGCATAGTTAATGAGTTCAGTATGTTATTGTTCCTCTGGGAACATATCTCCCATATTAGCTTATAACTATATTTCTTAAAGAATAGCCTGTCAGTCCATTGGATCTTCTTGGCCCTGTGGGGTGGGGGGGGGGGGGGGAACATAGCGACCCCTTTTATGTGTGTGATGAACCCCATTTTTCCCGGTTGCGTGGGATGAGTTAGGTAGGGAATAGGTAGATGTTGTTCTTCTACGTGAGGTTGTAGCTGCAGATGTTCCATCTATCAATTTAAGGTCAAGTAAGGCTTTTTGAAGTTTGTTCGGTGATCTACAGATGTGTTTGGTACCTTTGTAGCTGAAGCGTATGGAGAATGGAAAACCCCATTGGTATGTGATGTTATGACGTTGTAATTCCATTAAATGTGGTTTCATGGCACGTCTTTTAGAAATGGTTACTTGAGAGAGATCAGCGAAAATCTGAAAATTGTGACCCTGAAAGGTTAGGATGTCTTTCTCTCAGGCTGCAATTAAGAGTTGTTCCTTTGTGCGATAAAAATGGAACTGTGCTATGATGTCACGTGGGGGTCCATCTGTTTTTTTTTGGCATGAGAGCTCTGTGCACCCTGTCCATTTCCAGCCTTTCAATCGGTATTCCTGGTTGCAATTCTTGGCATAATGCTTTTATTGTGGCAGATCAGTCAGTGATCGATTCAGGTATGTCTCTGAATCTCAAATTGGACCTTCTTGCACGGTTCTCATAATCTTCCAGTTTATTTTGTAGTGTAATGTTTTCTTCTTTAAGAAGATCTATTTGATTCAAGTATTTGAGTGCTGAGTTTTCTAATTCTTCAACTTTAATTTCCAGTGCAGCTGTGCGGTTTCCAAATTCTCTGATTTCTTTAGTCAGGTTACTGGTTATTTGTTCTGAGGTAATCTTTAATGCTTTGTTCAGCATCTTCTCAAATTGTTTCATAAGGCTTTGGGATGCAGTTAATTCATGTGAAGATTTCTGTGACAGAAATAATTTAGTGTCAGATTCTTCTGAGGAGACTTGCTGAGACCGCTGTGTTTTTATCCTGTGTGCTGAGGTGATTGTGCCTGTAGCTGAGGAGACTGGCGCCATTTTCACTGCAGTCTTTGCCTGAGTGCCTCCTCTGGTAGTATTTTTTAACTTATTCCGGGCTCTCCCCAATACCATTTTTATTCCAAATGATTCTCTCACTTCATAGGAATGTTCAGACAGAGTTTCTGTAAGAAATAATTTGGTGGGCTGTCTTTGTTTAGCAGATCTCCTTCTTCACAGATCAGAGCTCTAGTGGGACATGTCCATTGTGCTAGACTCCGCCTCCTCTGAGAATTATATTCTATATAGAATCTTCCACTCACTAAATTATATAAATTAAAATATCTATATTGTTAGTTAGTACAAAGTCATCAAGAACAATCGAGTACTGTCCGTAATA
Organism: Lithobates pipiens; assembly: GCF_037356315.1. Lineage (NCBI taxonomy): Eukaryota > Metazoa > Chordata > Amphibia > Anura > Ranidae > Lithobates > Lithobates pipiens. The sequence continues at coordinate 73,971,547 of NW_027507790.1, forward strand.
CTTTTTTAATTGCACTAATATTCTAATTTTAAGGACAAGCTTGTGAGGTGAAAATTTGGATGTTAGTACAAATAAAAAAAAAGGTATCATGGACAGTACTCAATTGTTCTTGTTTCATGTGCACTAATAGGGCTACAATAACCTCAAGCACATACAATACCATTAAAAAAAATTATATACATAAGCCTAAACACAATAGTAAAAACAAATATTAGCATTAGTCTGCGCTCGAAAACTCTATTCTGATCACCAGAAATGGTATATTTGAATATTGTAAATTGTTTTCAATGTGATGGAACTTTTACTAACGCTTAAAAATATGCTGACAACATGTATGTATCTGACTGATAAGCAGATAGCTAGGGAAAGTGTATACTAAATAGGCATATATATATATATTGTAAGGGATCTTCCCGGGGTAGGGTGTGTTTGGACACAGTTCACAGCAGACTTGGACTTTATAAAGCAGACCTTGGCGTTTATTCGTGGTACAAACAGTCCAACAAACAAAATATACAGCAACACCGTGCTTCTTGTGTATAACAGGAACAAAATAATAACAAAAACAAACAACCTAGCCCGGCTGGGCGCTTACTAACAGGTTCTTCTCACCTATCTGACACTTATAAACACAGCGTCTTTCGCCTGGATATCGCAGGGTGGATTTTAGCTCCAGCAGTGGCTGTGCTTGCAGCTTCCTCAAACACACAGACTGTTCGTTTCCCTGGCTGAGAGCAAACACCTGCAGGCCCGCAGAGCCTTTACCTTCCCAGGCTAATTAGGATCAAAGCTCACCTGATCCAAAACCCAGAACTGGAACGAGGGATGGGGGGTGTGGAATGACAGGTCCCTCTACCAAACCTACCTGCCATTCCATATAAACCCAGGCCCGGCAAGATTAAATAACAACTCAGCAGCATATTGCTGCTGAGAAACTGATCCATCCTGGACTTACCATCTCACACTGTGTAGCAACCTAGGTGAGATGTACACCCCCTCAACCACTTCTCCAGTGACATGTCTACATATCCCCCCCCTCTTTTTCAGACCGGAGGGCTGAGCCTTTTGTCCCCACAGACAACTCACCCTCGACAATGCGTCAGCATTTGCCTGTAATTTCCCTGGCCTGTGTTCCACAGTGAAATTAAAGTTTTGTAAGGACAGAAACCATCTAGTCACTCTTGCATTTCTCTCCTTGTTTAACTTCATCCATGTTAGGGGGGCATGGTCTGTCACCAACTTGAATTTCCTGCCTAGCAAGTAATACTTTAAAGATTCTAGGGCCCACTTCACTGCCAAACATTCTCGCTCCACAATGGCATAATTTTTCTCGGCCGGGGTTAGTTTTCTACTCAAGTACGTCACCGGATGCTCCTCACCATTCACTACTTGTGAGAGTACTGCACCTAAGCCTGTGTTAGAGGCATCTGTCTGGACCAGAAATTCTCGCCTGAAATTGGGAGTAACTAACACAGGTGGTTGGCACAAGGCAGACTTAAGGCTTTGGAAAGCCTTCTCGGCCTCTGGGGTCCACGTGACCATTGCTGTCTTTCCGCCCTTTGTCAAGTCAGTTAGTGGAGCAGCAACTGAGGCAAAGTTCGGCACAAATCTACGGTAATAACCGGTAATACCCAGGAAAGCTCTAACCTGTTTCCTTGTCAGGGGTCTAGGCCAATTCTGTATTGCCTCAATTTTATTTAGCTGTGGCTTAATCAATCCTCTCCCAACAATGTAGCCCAGATATTTGGCCTCTTCTAGGGCTAGAGCACACTTCTCGGCATTTATGGTCAACCCTGCATCACTTATGGTATCCAACACGGCCTGTACCTTACAGAGGTGACTTTCCCAATCAGGGCTAAAAATGACCACATCATCGAGGTAGGCGGCTGAGTAATCCCGATGTGGTCGCAGAATCAAGTCCATCAACCTCTGGAAAGTTGCAGGCGCTCCATGTAACCCGAATGGCATCACTACATACTGGAATAGCCCATCAGGGGTGGAGAATGCAGTTTTCTTTTTAGCCTAGCCAGAAAGTGGAATCTGCCAGTAGTCCTTTGTGAGATCGAGGGTGGTTATGTACCTGGCGTTACCTAACTTCTCAATCAACTCATCTACCCTGGGCATAGGATAAGCATCGAACTTGGAGATCTCATTCAACTTTCTGAAATCGTTACAGAACCTCCAAGTTCCATTGGGCTTTGGGATTAGCACAATCGGGCTGGACCATTTACTCTGTGACACCTCAATTACCCCCAGATCAAGCATACGTTTTACCTCGTCAGATACGGCTTTCCTACGTGCCTCCGGTATCCTATAGGGCTTTAGGTTTACTCTGCTTCTAGGCTCAGTTTCAATGTGATGATGGATGAGGTGGGTACGCCCTGGGAGGTCAGAGAACTTGTTTTTGTTTTTCTGTAAAAATTCCAGAGCCTCCTGTTTCTGTGACACTGATAGAGCATCACCTACTTTGACTGGAGGGATTGGTGGTGACAAATTATTAACAGTATTTGTCGCCACCAAGGATTCCCTGTCTTTCCAGGGCTTGATCAAGTTTATGTGATAAACTTGGAAAGGCTTCCTTCTACCTGGTTGGTGCACCTTATAGTTCACCTCACTGATCTTTTCAACAATTTCATAAGGACCTTGCCACTTCGCTAAGAATTTACTCTCAACAGTGGGGACTAGTATAAGGACCCTATCGCCTGGGTTGAATGTCCTGATTCTTGCGGACCGGTTGTAAATTCTACTTTGGGCCTCTTGAGCTCTCTGGAGGTGTTCCCTTACCAGGGGCATTACAGTGGCTATACGGTCCTGCATTTGTGCTACATGCTCAATAACACTCTTGTATGGGGTGGACTCACTCTCCCATGTCTCTTTTGCAATGTCCAGTAGACCCCTAGGGTGACGACCATAGACCAACTCGAATGGTGAGAACCCTGTGGATGCTTGGGGCACCTCCCTAATAGCAAACATGAGGTAGGGTAATAAATGATCCCAGTCACGACCATCTTTTCCCACCACTTTCTTCAACATATGTTTCAAAGTTTTATTAAATCTCTCCACCAATCCGTCCGTCTGGGGGTGGTATACAGAGGTACGGATGTGTGAGACTTTAAATAGTTTGCATAATTCCTTCATCAGTTTTGACATAAATGGCGTACCTTGGTCAGTTAGGATTTCTTTGGGGATCCCAGTCCTAGAGAACAAATAAAACAACTCACGTGCAATTGTTTTAGATGCAGTGTTTCTTAAGGGTACAGCCTCAGGATAGCGGGTCGCATAATCTATGACTACCAAAATATACTGGTGTCCTCTAGCTGACTTTACCACGGGACCCACTAAATCCATGGCAATACGCTCAAAAGGCACCTCTATAATAGGGAGCGAAACCAAAGGACTGCGAAAATGTGACACTGGGGCACTAACCTGACATGTGGGGCACGACTCGCAGTATTTTTTAATGTCATCATATATCGCCGGCCAAAAAAACCTCTGGAGAACCCTCTCTCGCGTTTTGTCAGTCCCCAAGTGTCCCCCAAGAACATGGTTATGTGCCATGTCAAGCACCTGACGCCGGTACGGCTTAGGTACCAGAAGCTGTTCCACAATCTCATCCTTAACCTTATTGACTCTATAGAAAAGATCATTAGTCACCGAAAAATGTGGAAATCTTTTTTCAGCATCTGGTTCCTGAGGTACCCCATTCATAACAGCAACCTGCTCTCTCGCATTTTTGAGAGTGGGGTCCTGTAATTGTGCAGCGCCAAAATTATCCCTAGACACCTCTAAGTCTAGTATATTTTGCTCAGTGGGAGGAGCCTCCTCCTCCCCAGCCAGGACCTGCAAAGGAGAACAATCATTTTCATCCTGCACACTTCTATCATTCACAGGGGACAAAGCAACCCCCTTAGAGGTATCCCCACTCCTTTTGGGGATTTTTCTTGGAAAATCGCGCCCCAATATTACATTATGCATGAGGTTTTTTACCACACCCACTTCATATTGTACGGTGCCTTGTTCAGTCCCGACTTTAGCCAGCACTATAGGGTACACTTTTGCATCACCATGTATGCACACAACACTCATATGTTTTTAGACTCTAAGTCCCCAGCCACCAGGCTAGCATGCACCAAGGTTACGAGGCTTCCCGAGTCCATTAACGCCTCAACGGGAAGGTCATTGATGGTAATATTGCAGATTTGCGGCTCAGTCTCTAGTCCAGGAACTGCAGCACAAGATGGTTCCGCAAACAGCGACTGACGCCGGCTAGCGTCACACTCCATGGGTTCAGTGGTAAGAGGGCAATGGGCAGACACGTGTCCCGCCTCATGGCATCTCCAACACTGGATAGGGCCTGGTCTCTTTGGCAAGGAGTCCTTTTCAGAGCCCCTTAGCCACCCGGGACCATCACCAGTCTTTTGTCCCTGAGACACCACTTGAGCCCTTTTCCCTCCATCAGCACCCCTCCACACTCCCCCAATAGATGGAAGTCTCTTACCAGCTGACGGCACAGATCTGGCGCTCCGGGGAGGTGAAGATGCTGCAGAAACATCACGGAGGTAGTCCTCAGTCGCCTGGAACCTCTCCAAGGTTGACAAGTTCGTTTGCATTCTTAGGATCACCTTGTCCCACCCAGCGTTGCAGGTCAGTAGGAAGCGCTCGGAGGTAGCGATCCATCACGACCTTCTCTAGGATTTGTGCAGGAGTAGAAGTGTCTGGCTCCAACCACTTTCTTGCCAAATGGATTAGGTCATACATCTGGGACCTCGCTGATTTGTCCAGACTGTAGCTCCAGTTGCGTACCCTCCGGGCACGGACTGCAGTAGTAACTCCTAGTCGGGCAAGTATCTCCTCTTTTAGCCGAGTATAGTCCTTAACCTCTTGCTCACTGAGGTCATAGTAGGCCTTTTGAGGTTCACCTGTTAAATAGGGCGCAATTACCTCTGCCCACTCAGCGGCTGGTAACTTCTCTCGCTCAGCCACGCGCTCAAATACTGTTAGATAGGCCTCAACATCGTCCTCAGCAGTCATCTTTTGCAGCGCTTTCTGCACAGTCCTTCTCCCAAAAAAAATCTCTGGAGCGGCTCCCATCACTGTGGGTGGATTAGCAACCACAGGTGCCTCTCGATTTACTATCAGGTGCTCGATAAGTTGTTGTTGGCTTTGGCGCAAAGCTTGCAACTCTTCCTTATGCATCTGCTGTTGTGCAGCCATGGACTGTTCATGTCGTCTATTGGCCTCTGTCTGAGCCTGCTGTTGTTGCAAACTCACTTGCATAAACTGCTTCAGCATCTCCTCCATGTTGCTGGACTGTTCTTGGAGTGTAGTTGCAGCTTTCACCCAGGACATCAGCAGCTGTAGCCAAGTCTGTCCACACCGTTGCCCCTAGCAACCGTGTTGCCCGCAGTCTCCACCAATTGTAAGGGATCTTCCCGGGGTAGGGTGTGTTTGGACACAGTTCACAGCAGACTTGGACTTTATAAAGCAGACCTTGGCGTTTATTCGTGGTACAAACAGTCCAACAAACAAAATATACAGCAACACCGTGCTTCTTGTGTATAACAGGAACAAAATAATAACAAAAACAAACAACCTAGCCCGGCTGGGCGCTTACTAACAGGTTCTTCTCACCTATCTGACACTTATAAACACAGCGTCTTTCGCCTGGATATCGCAGGGTGGATTTTAGCTCCAGCAGTGGCTGTGCTTGCAGCTTCCTCAAACACACAGACTGTTCGTTTCCCTGGCTGAGAGCAAACACCTGCAGGCCCGCAGAGCCTTTACCTTCCCAGGCTAATTAGGATCAAAGCTCACCTGATCCAAAACCCAGAACTGGAACGAGGGATGGGGGGTGTGGAATGACAGGTCCCTCTACCAAACCTACCTGCCATTCCATATAAACCCAGGCCCGGCAAGATTAAATAACAACTCAGCAGCATATTGCTGCTGAGAAACTGATCCATCCTGGACTTACCATCTCACACTGTGTAGCAACCTAGGTGAGATGTACACCCCCTCAACCACTTCTCCAGTGACATGTCTACAATATATATATATATATATATATATATATATATATATATATATATATATATATATATATATATATATATATATATAGATTAGAGTATCATAATAAAATGTCTATTTATATATATATATATATATATATATATATATATATTTATATGTGTTTTAGCTACTTAACCTTACTCAGAGATATCTGCAAGCTCACCCCTCCCTTATTGTGAAATTGAACTGCAAAGAGTTAAGATAATTATGCCTCCTTTCCGAGACTACACCCAAGAGACAACATCAATATCTCAGAAGGAAGTTACCCTATATAGCTATGATCGATTGCTACCCCCTATATGGACATAAGCCAGCACAAAAGCTTATACATCGTCACAATATTATGTTTTACATATGCTTTGCCTTGTCTGACGCAAAGTCCAGCCAAAAGCCCAGCTGCTATTATATAAGCTGTGAAAAAAGGAAACAATAAAGCTGAAGTAACTTTACACCGAACTGTGTGTGTCGCAGCATGAATTACTTAAGTGTGCACACTCTATATTAAATTAGACCAGGGGCAGACATAGAAGTCCGGACGGTTCGGTCCGATCCAAAACAATTTGGTGCTCAACGTGGGGCTCGAGCTCTGAGCCAAAGGACAACCCATCGAGAAGAGACTGGGATGGACCAACACAGGCAGGACGGAGACTGATCACCTCTGAGAAAGGGGTAAGACACTTTTCAATATCTTGTCTATTGTTTATCCTGTACCTGTGATTGGTTAGTTTTTGTGTCCATATCAGCTTCCCATGGTCAGCAAAGACAGATAATATATCTTGCCCTAAGTCTATTGATATAATAAGGAACTTGCATTAACTATATCTGTATCCTGCATGTTCTGTCTTGCTGATCTTGTGTCTTGTGATGGCTGTTGGGAATGAGGGATTGATTATATAGTCATGGACAAGGATAATTGACTTGGATAAACTCCTCCTGGGGGAATAAATAATTGTGCTAAGTGGCACGGGGGACCAGGAAGGGGGCATCAGGAACACTCCCAGGAGCATGGGGATCCCATGATGATTATGTAGTGTATTTCACTGCGGTTGTCACATATCTTGTTGGCTATGTCATGTCCTAAGTGTGTTTTCTCACTGTTTGGTATACATGAAAAGGGATGGGGTTTGATCAGAGTAGTAGAGCCAGGGTATAGGAGAGAATTTCTTGGTTACAAACCCCTACTCCCGGAGGCCACGGTTGTATTTGTTATTTGGATTAAATGTACATTACTCAGTCAAAATTGTTGTTGGCAAGTCATTGAAGGTCATAGAAGCTGAAGCTAGAATAAGGGCACAAGGAGCCAAAAAGTGCCCACTGCAACCTGAGCAACCTGAGGGGTTTGAAGAAAGGGAGTGAGAAATTTGGGCATGGTGCTGGGAAATGTAAATAACATTTGAAGTGGTGCATTGAATTTCATCTTATTTGTTATGTCTTGTTGAGAGTAATAAGTGGTCACATATTACACGCCACCCCTACTTGCGGCCACCTCGGGTGGGCAAGGCCATGACTAGTCTATGTTTTGGGAAGACGCACACAAGGAGACTTGCGTGGCAGTCGAGCATTGTAGACGTTCCTCTCTCTTTCTCTCTCTTGTTCTCTATATGTCTTGTTATGTCCTCTTAGGCAGCCTTATATATTGGAGAGTAGTCCAAAAGAGGAACAGGTGATGGTCAGAAGTATTGTCGGAGCCTTGAGTCCAAGACAGCCTCATAAAACTAATCCTCAGACCGGACACATAAACCCTCCAATAGCTAATGATGGGGTAGAAGTTAGAGAAGCCCAAAAAGGGTAGCCTGACTTGTGACTTGCTACTAGAGCGAGAAGGAGAGGATGCTGTCAAAAAGGGAAAGAAATTGACAAAAGTGTGTGGAGTCACTATGCATTTGGGTGGATGGCTACATCCGGATGAATGACACAATCTTTTGAGAAGAAAAAGGGGTTTGTTGTCAGAACACGGACTGCTGCATACAGCAGACGCTTGGTTCAAAGTTGCAAAAGCCATCCATGAAGAAGGGTGGACAGAACAGGAAATTCATCAAAATGGTTATATTGTATATGTGTCTAAAAAGCCCGAAAAGGGGTCAAAGCCACCGCCCTATGATGGCGTCTGGTCCTCAGGAATTAGGTACCGCCCTTCGTATACCGCCCTTATGCTACAAGTGACACCTCCCCCTACTGCCCCTTTGACACCTCCCCCACCATGCTTGACTGTAGGCAAGGCACACTTGTCTTTGTACTCCTCACTTGGTTGCCATCACCGCCCACACCGGATCCCACACACATGTATCTGGTGATAGACCAGTCCTCTGGAGCATATTACAAGGCCCAACCCACCCTACTAATGACACTTGCTTCTGTCTCTGACGGGCAGCTCCAAGAAGACAATGTGAGCTCTAATCACGAGACACATCAGGGTGGTCCCATGGCAACAGATTTCAATGGGACCACCCACCCACCAACAGGCCAAGGGATTCAGGCGGCCAGCCCTTCTCCTTAGGCAGCCAGCCCCTCTTCTCAAAGCCCTGACCAAAGTCATGCTGCCCCTATCATAGTGTCCGGAGGCTTGCCCAACATAGATACCAGAGCAACTCTGATCCCACTCCAACAGGCTGTTACTTTCCAACAGTATGACTCACAGGCTGGAGGAACAGCAGCCGATTCCTTCTCACCAATATCCAACAATCCATTTGATAGTAATACGCAATAACGCTCCTCCCAGTTTGGAACACACACCCAGCCACTGCCACCCAGTGCTCCACACCACCAGGGATATGGCCCCTTCATTGGAACACCCCTGGTGTCGAACCCCCAATCGAGATTCCATCAATATCTCTATACAGGCACCTAAGGGTATAATCGTGGCACAAGGGGCTCCCCTAATGTACAAAACGTTCACCCAAAAGTCATATGCTGCCGCGTTGCGGGATTTGGTGAGCCTGTGTGAAATAAAGGCAGAGGATGCCTATTGGCCGGTGATGGAGAAATGCTTCAATGAATATGCATTTTATAGTGACAATAGCTATGACTCAGCATGTGAATTTGTGTCCCAGTTGAAAGCCTGTTCTCAGGACCACTTGGCAGACCAAGCGACTAGCATACCAGATATCACACAGGACAAGGGTGAATCTGTTGAGAAATTTTATACTAGAATCACACAAGTGTTTACTGATTTAGGTTTCAGCAAGCGGAACAAAGCACACACACACATGCTGGCTGCAGCATTTGTCTCAAGTCTCAAAGAACCAATCCGAAAGGGTCTGCCTAGAATCCTCACATAACAACAGAAAGGTAGCTCGTCTCATGATGGCCACTGACACACCGTATCTGCCACCACCAACACAAAATCTGCGTGTCTGCTACAACTGCGGAAAACCTGGCCACTTCAAAAGGGAATTCCAAAGCCCTCAGAATTTTACTCTCAGACAACCATGCCCCAACCACGGTCTACATGAGAATGCTCAGTATCAGGGACATGACACCACACCGCGCCCCTCTCCAGATCACATGGACCTTCTCCGCTAGGATTTCGGCAAGTCTGTGTCCCTACCCCTGCCATGGTATCCTCTGGAGACTTAGGAAGCCCTCTTGCAAAAATAACCCTCCCCATCGAGGACCATCCTACCACTTTCGTATGTGACACAGGTGCTGTCAGATCAGTGATCAGGACAGAAGAATTACCTGATACTTTGTTCCTATCAGACATTGATGTGGGGGTTGATGGAACACCCAGGAAGAATCCCCTAACCCGGCCTCTACAAGTTAGCAGTTTTCCTGACCTACTAGCAAGATTTGTGGTCTTGTCCACATGCCCCTTGAATCTGTTAGGGGCTGATGTGTTGTCCAGACTCCAGGCTTCTATCTCTTTCCAACCCAATGGTGGTTATCTGGTCTCCTCACCACTAACCCTCGATGATGCCTCAGCCCTATGTTCCGCACCCTTTTAATATCCTTGGATGCACAAAGTGAGGCTGGAATTCCAAAGGAAATCTTGGACCGAGTCCCGACATGCTTGTGGTCCACAGGGCCTGAAGATATAGGACACCTAAAAGTGCCACTAATCATGGTGCAACTGAAGCCTGTGGCCCCCTTGCTCAGAAAGCCACAATACCCCTTGAAACCACCTCAATCTACATCCATTTCAAAGCAAGTCGAGGCCCTTTTGTCAAATGGAGCTCTGGTACCCTGCACATCCCTGTGCAACACACCTTTGTTTCCAGTAAAGAAACAAACTGCAAAAGGAGAACCAGAAAAATACAGAATGGTACAAAACCTCAGGGCTGAATGAAGCTAATGTACTGGAAACACCCATCGTGCCCAACCCACACACCTTGCTGGCAGGGATACCCCCCACAGCAAAATACTTTACAGTGGTGGACCTAGCAAATGCTTTCTTCTTTGTCCCCCTCGACCCCCCATTGCCAGTTACTGTTTGCTTTCACCCACGAGGGTCGGGCCTATACCTGGATTGTTATGCCTCAAGGGGCACAGAACTCCCCCTCCCAATTTGCCAAGGCATTGGCCCTCATTCTGGACACCTGGATGAAATTACACCCAGACATTGTACTCCTCCAGTATGTAGATGGTCTCCTGCTCTGTGCAGATACCCTTGGAGATGCCTCAATTTTCTCCAAAAGTCTCCTCCACTACTTAGGTTCAGTGGTGCAGAGAAAAGGTGGTTTTTCTAGGTGACTGCTTCTCCCAAGGCACTTGACATCTCACTGAAGAAAGAGTTGCTGCAATCAGTGCCACCCCCTTACCTCAAGGTAAAAAGGCCTTCATGCTTTTCTGGGATTAATCTCCTATTGTCGCTCCTGGATCCCAGCAGCCTCCCTTTTAATGCAACCTCTCTATGATGCTCTGAAATCTGATCCTTTCCTGCTTTCCCCAGAGCTATGAACAATTTTGAAGCTCTGAAGGAGATCCTCTCCATGGCCCCTGCTTTGGGCGTCCCAGACTATGAAAAGCCGTTCAAATTGTTTATCTCAGAGAGACAAGGACATGCCGCAGAAGTTTTGGATCAGACCCATGGCAACAGAGTCAGACCCATTGGTTATTACTCCTGCCTAGGGATGAGCTTCGAGTTCGAGTCGAACTCATGTTCTACTTGAACATTGCCTGTTCGCCTGTTCAGCGAACAGTGAACAATTTGGGCTGTTTGCAGCAAATTCGAAAAGCCGGAACACCCTATACAAGTCTATGAGAGAAATCTAAAGTGCTAATTTTAAAGGGTAATATGCAGGTTACTGTCCTAAAAAGTGTTTGGGGACCCGGGTCCTGCCCCAGGGGACATGGATCAATGCAAAAAAAAGTTTTAAAAACTGCCGTTTTTTCAGGAGCAGTGATTTTAATAATGATTAAAGTGAAACAATAAAAGTGTAATATTCCTTTAAATTTCGTAGCTGGGGGGTATCTATAGTATAAAAATAAAAGGATAGGGCGCGCTATGGGATTTGTAAAACAGAGAGTATATATAATATATAATAGAGAGTATATATAATATAATGTAATGTAGGTAAGAGCAGCCTCTATTTTATTTCCATCCTAATGGATGGAACAGTAAGAAAGGTAAGATAGAGAAAATAGATATGGCGCTATACCTTTTTAAACTCACTAAATATAGGTGTCATAAAAATGTACAGATTTTCCAGCTTGCTGGCTAATAATTTTAAACTCTTAAAATCCTGAATGAACCAAGATCTACTAAAATAATAAACCCAATAAATGATATAGTGCTAAGAATCAGTCAATATTAAATGGTGAATACAAAAGTGAATATAAATTTTCCAGCGTGCTGGTTAATAAATTAATAAAAATAAAAATAAAAATAGGAATAAGAATAAGAATAAGAATAAAAAATATATATAAATGTGAATTCCACAATAAAATAAATAAAATAGCTGAGGTAAATGGATGAATAATTGATGCTATGTTACTAAACTCAATCAATAATCAACAGTGAAATTCTGAAAAATACTCAAAGTGCCTGTGACTGTGGTTGGCGTAACCAAGTGCCTTGGTTTGCAAATTCAATAAAATGACCATAAAACAAAACCAAAAAATTCAAATTTGTACAATTGTGAACACAAGTGAAAAATGAAAAATGCAACAAATATATACACTGTGTTAGGTTTCAAAAAATTCCCAAGTAGAGATAAGAAAATTGGGAAAATTACAAGTATAAGTAATAATAGAGATTTAGTCCATAATGTGAAAAAAATCTTGCGGTGACAAATCAGATGTGAAAGTCTAATTGGATAAAAATTAAAAATAAAAATGAAAATTAAATAGTGAAAAAAGATTTTCTATGTATAGAAGAGGAATGGAGGGAGTAACTTCGCTATCCGTTCGTATTTATGAATTTTGCTCTCACCAGAGATACGACCCCGTCCGGGGTGGATCAGCCTCCACAGTATAAGCCACTGTGTCGCTTCTTGGGCTGTCTTTGCTGTAATGCTGGGGAGATCCCTCGTTCCTCCATGGGGATGTTGTACCTCGTGTTACATGTGGTAGAAAAGAGGACTTTCCATGGTATAGTATGTTTGCAACTCCATCCCAGATGGAGTGGCCCAGGACACATAAGAAGAGAAAATATGGAATTCCCAGAGAATCAGAGGAGAGAATACAGACCACCGAGATGGGTGGAAGAAAACGAAAGAGGGGAAAGAGAGGAGGTCACAAGAAAAAGAAGGAGAGAACACTAGGGAAAGGCATCTATAATCTTAGCCAGGCCACCTTTAATGAGGATGAATTAAAAATATTAGACTTAGGCCTAAAGTTTGCCCCAGATAAGAACCTGGATAAGTTCGAGACCTTCATAGACCTACAAAAGTTCATAAGAAAATTAAACATTAAGAAATTTTATGCTAATAAGAATTTTATAAGTACCGATAAGGAAGAAACACAATACAAACATTCCCAACTAAGAAATAATTCGGTTTTTAACCCTATCCAACAACAGAATGAAGGCATCAAAGTTTTTAAAAAAATGGTAGAAAAGGATATCAGAGAACTAACAATTAAACCTTCAAAGAGAAAGGGGATTTGGAAGACTATTAAACAACTAGAAAAGAAAAAAGACATAGTCATCAGACCGGCAGACAAGGGAGGAGGATTGGTAATTTTGGACAAAATCGCCTATGAGGAAGAAATGACTAAGCTCCTTAGTATCCCAGACACTTACAAACAATTGAAGAAAAACCCAAAAGAAGAAAATAACAAAAAATTAACAGATTACGTCAACAAGGGTCTAAATAAAGGGATACTTCATAAGAAGGAAGCAAGATATTTAATACCCAAGGCACCGAAAATTCCAGTGATATATTATGTACCAAAAATCCATAAAAATCAAACACAGCCCCTAGGAAGACCCATAGTGAGCGGGATAGACTCCTTATTTTCAAGATTGGGTGCCTATGTAGATGGATTTCTACAACCACTGGTAGTGGAAGGCAAGTCATATTTGAAGGACAGTAGGCAGCTTCTAAAGGAACTCCAGGATATCACCATAGAAGATAATGATATATTAGTAACAATCGACGTAAACTCTCTTTATACAAACATCAAGCAGAAAGATGGATTAAATGGAGTAAAGTGGGCCCTTCACAACAGATCCAAATTGAAATAAGAACAAATTGATTATATACTTGAGGGATTAGAACTGGCTATGTCCCACAACCATTTTTGGTATAAAGGCAAGCATTATGTTCAAACCAAAGGAGTAGCCATGGGGGCCAAATACGCACCCAGTGTAGCTAACCTCTTCCTGGACCATTGGGAGGAAGAACAAATATATGGAGTCACTAGAAAAAACATCAAGATGTATAAAAGGTACATAGATGACATTTTAATTATCTGGGGTGGCACTCACCTGGAATTACAGCAATTTTTAGATGAGATAAATCAGAATATTTATGACATCACGTTTACAGGAAGTTGGGACAACCAGAGTATAGACTATCTGGATTTACAGATTTTTAAAATGGAGGGATCCTTGGGCACCAGAACCTTTTTTAAAACCACGGACAGGAATGGATACATTCCTACCTCAAGCTGCCACCATCCAAGGTGGATTGGCAATATACCCAGAGGACAACTCGTAAGATTGTATAGGAACTGTACAAAAAAAGAAGACTTTGATAAACAGGCTGAAGTCATCATCAATAGGTTCATAAACAAAGGATACAAAGAAGCCCAGCTGAGGGCTCTCAAAGAAAATGTAATAAAAATGGATAGGAAGCAACTGTTGGATAGCAAAACAAACACCAAGAAAACCAGAAATATGGAAACCGCCTTCCTGACAGGTTTTAACAGGCAACACAAAGAAATAGAAAGGATTATCAAAAAACGGTGGCCTATTCTGAAAACAGATGATGTACTAAAACAAATCCTGCCCAACAATCCCTCTTTCATATACAAAAAAGCTCCCAACTTAAGAAATAGATTGGTGAAAAACACAATTGACCCCCCATGACAAATTAAAATTGCCGAACACCTCAAAGGCTTTTTCAAATGTGGCCATTGCCTTCCCTGCCGTAAAAGTAAAAAGACCAGTAGAAAAATAACTAAATTTACCTCGACTACTAATGGGAGAGAATTCAACATCAAGGAACTTATTTCATGCAAGAGTACGCATGTTACGTACATTATAGAATGTCCTTGTCATAAACAATACGTGGGTAGAACCACAAGAGAATTACACGTAAGAATTAAAGAACATATTAAGAACATTAAAAAAGGATACGATAAACATAGTGTCTCACGTCATTTCAGAGACTTTCATAACCAAGATCCTAAACAAATGATTTTTTATGCAATTGACAAAATCAAAGGACATTGGAGGGGAGAAGATATGACCAAGAAAATTTCTCAAAATGAAACCAGATGGATTTTCAACATGGAGACTTTGCAACCTGCTGGAATGAATATAGATCTGGATCTTAACTGCTTTTTAACCAATTTTTAATTTCAATTTTAATTTATTTTTTAACCAATTTTTAATCTTAACACATTTTTCCAGGGTCGAATGTAATACAATCAACAAGGCCTTGAACATAAATATATAGCAGGGGAATAAATAATAAGGTTGCACCTAGAAACTTATATTCTAATATCCTAATGTCCCAACACTTTAATTCTATTTTTCCTACCCAACGTGAAAACAAAATAATAAAAAATAAAAAAATAAAAATACTAATAATCCTATCCCATTCTACCATTTTAGTGCCTTCCCTTCGTATACATTTTTATCTCTTCCATTTTATGTATATATATTTTTCATATATGAACTTTTTTTTATATATATAGTTCATTTTATACATATAGTTCATTTTTTAATTTTATTTATATATATATATATATATATATATATATATATATATATATATATATATATATATATATATATATATATATATATATATATATACAATCTAGGTACATTTCTTACATTTTTTACATATATTTCCTCTTTATGCCAACTGAGATCGAATGTTATTCATTTCCTTTCCCTATTCTACCCCTTGGGTAATATAGCACACATTGGAAATAAATTTCAAATAGCCAATGTCTTTGGAATTTAGGTAGCTATTTGCACATCTGAGACGTTGTCCAGTGTAAATTTAAATTTAATTTTAATTGTAATTTTAATTTAATTTTTTCTACCTCTATTCTCTATGGTAAAGCATATACACACTTTTAGTATTTCAGTATTTTCCCTTTATGTATATAAAAAAAAATTTCCTTCATTTTTCCTTTTATAGATTTTTATAGATACTGTTTTTATAGATACTGTGTATGAATTGGAATTTCTATGTTGATATCGATTTAGGGGTATGTATAAAGTATTAAGGATGTCATAGTATATATTCCACTTATAGAGGAGGAGTGCCCAATCTGCGTTTATTTACATCAGATTATTAGCAGGTACAATGATACATTCCTTGCATGGCCGGCACAAAAATCGGCTTAATAATGGCGATTCCCTTAGCAAACATGGCGGTTAGGCCCCGCGCATGCTCGATTGGTAACTACACCCTATATAAGTGGAAAGGTGTATGAAGATGGCCGCTCCAGATGACGTCTGAATGACGAAACGCGTAGGGCTTGGCCAGATACGTACACCTCCAGTGCAAACGGCGTGCTAGCCGAGCGGAAGTTCCGAACGCTTTTTACAATACGTGTTTTATCGTACTAAATGTGAGTACTTTTAAGTTGTTACAAATAAACTGAGTTGCAAACATACTATACCATGGAAAGTCCTCTTTTCTACCACATGTAACACGAGGTACAACATCCCCACGGAGGAACGAGGGATCTCCCCAGCATTACAGCAAAGACAGCCCAAGAAGCGACACAGTGGCTTATACTGTGGAGGCTGATCCACCCCGGACGGGGTCGTATCTCTGGTGAGAGCAAAATTCATAAATACGAACGGATAGCGAAGTTACTCCCTCCATTCCTCTTCTATACATAGAAAATCTTTTTTCACTATTTAATTTTCATTTTTATTTTTAATTTTCATCCAATTAGACTTTCACATCTGATTTGTCACCGCAAGATTTTTTTCACATTATGGACTAAATCTCTATTATTACTTATACTTGTAATTTTCCCAATTTTCTTATCTATAGTATGCCTGTGAAGGGGCGCATGTTTCTGGTGCTTAGAACTGTCCCTGCACAAAGTGTCATTTGTGCAGGAAAAAAAGTCTTTTAAAATCACTTGCGGCTATTGTCGTGTCCCGTAATACTCAATGAGTGTTCTCTGCAATAGCCGACAATTCATTCATTCATTGATAAAAAATAAAATTAAAAAAAAGCGTGGGGGTTCCCCTAAATTCAATTACCAGGCCCTTCAGGTCTGACATGGATATTAAGGGGAACCCCGTGTCAAATTTAAAAAAAATTGACGTGGGGGTCCCCCTAAATATCCATAACCAGACCCTTCAGGTCTGATATGGATATTAAAGGGAACCCTGCATCAAATTTAAAAAAAAATTGACGTGGGGGTCCCCCTAAAAATCCATATCAGACCCTTTATCCGAGCACGCAACCTGGCAGGCCGCAGGAAAAGAGGGGGGACGAGAGAGCGCCCCCCCTCCCTCCTGAACCGTACCAGGCCACATACCCTCAACATTGGGAGGATGCTTTGGGGTCTGTGACCCCTCAAAGCACCTTGTCCCCATGTTGATGAGGACAAGGGCCTCATCCTCACAACCCTGGCCGTTGGTTGTGAGGGTCTGCGGGCGGGGGGCTTATCAGAATCTGGAAGCCCCCTTTAACAAGGGGACCCCCAGATCCCGGCCCCCCCCCTGTTTGAAATGGTAAGGGGGTACAAAAGTACCCCTACCATTTCACAAAGAAAGTGTCAAAATGGTTAAATAAGACAAACACACTTTTGAAAAATTCCTTTATTAAAAATAAAAAAAATAAAAAAAGATTCCAGCGGTGCTAATCCACTCTTGCTATCCAGCGACGGGTCTCCGGGGTCCAGCGATGGATGATCATATTCAGCGACGGGGGATCTCTCAGTCCAGCGCTGTCCATACATCCTTCTTCTGTCTC
Source organism: Lithobates pipiens (assembly GCF_037356315.1). Classification (NCBI taxonomy): domain Eukaryota; kingdom Metazoa; phylum Chordata; class Amphibia; order Anura; family Ranidae; genus Lithobates; species Lithobates pipiens. Next base: position 73,989,180 of record NW_027507790.1, read on the forward strand.
CACTCCGGAGACACTGCAGAAAACCCAGCGCTGACGTTTCTTATATTAGGAGGGCGGGGCCACCCGTCACCTGACCCCGCCCCTCTGAAGCTGGAGAGGGAAGCCAGGGGTTCCCCAGTGACGTGTGGGTGACCCCGCCCCCTCTGATGTAACGCAGGTTTCTGTTACATCAGAGGGGGCGGGGTCACCCACACGTCACTGGGGAACCCCTGGCTTCCCTCTCCAGCGTCAGAGGGGCGGGGTCAGGTGACGGGTGGCCCCGCCCTCCTAATATAAGAAACGTCAGCGCTGGGATCTCTGCAGTGTCTCCGGAGTGGAGACAGAAGAAGGATGTATGGACAGCGCTGGACTGAGAGATCCCCTGTCGCTGGATATGATCATCCATCGCTGGACCCCGGAGACCCGTTGCTGGATAGCAAGAGTGGATTAGCACCGCTGGAATCTTTTTTTTATTTTTTTTATTTTTAATAAAGGAATTTTTCAAAAGTGTGTTTGTCTTATTTAACCATTTTGACACTTTCTTTGTGAAATGGTAGGGGTACTTTTGTACCCCCTTACCATTTCAAACAGGGGGGGCGGGATCTGGGGGTCCCCTTGTTAAAGGGGGCTTCCAGATTCTGATAAGCCCCCCGCCCGCAGACCCTCACAACCAACGGCCAGGGTTGTGAGGATGAGGCCCTTGTCCTCATCAACATGGGGACAAGGTGCTTTGAGGGGTCACAGACCCCCAAAGCATCCTCCCAAAGTTGAGGGTATGTGGCCTGGTACGGTTCAGGAGGGAGGGGGGCCGCTCTCTCACCCCCCCCCTCTTTTCCTGCGGCCTGCCAGGTTGCGTGCTCGGATAAAGGGTCTGATATGGATTTTTAGGGGGACCCCCACGTCAATTTTTTTTTTTTAATTTGACACGGGGTTCCCCTTAATATCCATGTCAGACCTGAAGGGCCTGGTAATTGAATTTAGGGGAACCCCCACGCTTTTTTTTTTTTTTTTTTATCAATGAATGAATGAATTGTCGGCTAATGCAGAGAACACTCATTGCGTGTTCTCTGTATTACGGGACCCGACAATAGCCGCAAGTGATTTTAAAAGACTTTTTTTCCTGCACAAATGACACTTTGTGCAGGGACAGTTCTAAGCACCAGAAACATGCGCCCCTTCACAGGCATACTATAGATACCCCCAGCTACGAAATTTAAAGGAATATTACACTTTTATTGTTTCACTTTAATCATTATTAAAATCACTGCTCCTGAAAAAAACGACCGTTTTTAAAACTTTTTTTTGCATTCATCCATGTCCCCTGGGGCAGGACCCAGGTCCCCAAACACTTTTTAGGACAGTAACCTTCATATTACCCTTTAAAATGAGCACTTTAGATTGTGAACGTTCGAGTCCCATAGACTTTAATAGGGTTCTAAAGTTCACACGAAGTTTAGGTCTGTTCGCAGGTTCTGGTACGAACCGAACAGGGGGGTGTTCGGCTCATCCCTACTCCTGCCAACTGGACTCAGTGGCCAAGGGAGGACCCTCCTGTCTTAGAGCCGTCTTTGCAGCCCAAGCTCTTCTGGACAAGACCGCTGACGTTGTGTTGGGCTCCTCATGACATAACTGCCATACTGAACCGAATACAGCCTAAGCACCTGTACTTAGCAAGGCACCTCAGACTCCAGTGTGCCTTGCTCCTCCCCGATAACATCACTCTCCTCTGATGTGATACCCTTAATCCATCCACTCTGCTTCCTCTTCTCGAGGGGAGAACCTCTTTGGAGAATGAAGATCCTCATCTCACCGCTCATGACTGCTTCGAAGTTAAGAAAATGGAAACAACTAACCTACCAACAGTCAGTGAAACAGCCCCTGAGGATACTGACTTGACAATTTTTGTGGATGGTTCCAGGTATGCAGACAGTGCTGGACAGTACCACACAGGATATGCAGTCACCATTGAGGATACAATTCTTCAGGCTTCAGCATTACCCTCCTCCATGTCTGCCCAGGAAGCAGAACTCAAGGCCCTGACTATGGCATGCGAATTGTCAGAAGGAAAGAAAGTCAATATTTATACAGACTCAAGATATGCCCTTGGTGTTGCCTATGATTTCGGGGTCATCTGGAAAATCAGGGGGTTCCTAACAGCAGCAGGTACACCTGTAAAACACATCTCAGCTACCAAGAAGCTAATGGATGCCCTACTCCTCCTAGCACAGGTGGCTATACTTAAGGTGAAGGCACACAGTAAACTAAATTCCCACAAAGCAAAAGGCAATCACCTTGCAGACACCGGTGCAAAGCAAGCTGCAAATGGGACGTGAGAAGTGGTCAGCAGAGTGAATGCACCCATCCTGGATGATCATGTGGATACCCCTGAAGAAACTTTACAAACCACCATGATTCTACAGAACCCTCCTTTGAACAGGACCCATCTCAAGGAGCAATAAGAGGCAGCTGACAAAGAAGAGAAAGAAGTATGGATCAAGAAAGGAGCTACAGAAATCAAAGGAATCATGGAATTAAACAAGCTACCATGTCTGCCATGATCAATGTTTCCTGCAGTGCCTCTCACCTGTCAAAAACCTTGATTAACGCTTTGATCAAAAAATACTACTTGGCCCCAGGGATCACTCCACTTACCAACAACTTCTGCAAGTCATGCACCATCTGTGCTAAATGCAATCCAGGAAGAACAGAGAAGGTACCTTTGAAGCATGAGTACCCCTTCCAGAGAATACAGATCGACCACATCCAGATGCCAAACAGTGGCCGATAAGAATATGCATTATTCATCATTGACATGTTCTCCGGATGGCCCGAAGCCTATTCTGTCACCAACATGACAGCAAAGACCACAGCTAAAAGACTTTTAGCAGAAATGGTGTGCAGATATGGCGTCCCAGAGGTTATAGAGAGCCAATTGGGGTAACAATTGTGATTACTGGGGGGCAGCGAGCTAGAACACCGGAACAGACTGGGGTTACAAGCCCACGAAGGCCTTGAAAGGAAAGGACAGAAATCGGAAGTCACTTATAAGTAGAATGACAATCCTGAAACACATGGTTACCAGACAGTTCAGGCTGACCATTGAGGATCCAAGCCCAGGAGACAGCCGGACCTATGTCTTGGGTCTATGGTGGGGAAAAGGGTATTACAGTTTTAGAAAGACTTTTCCAGGCCCCATGTGCAGACAGTAGGGGACATGGTGGCCATAGCAGACCCTACCTTCGAGGACACCATGGCTGCAGAGACTGGTTTCTCAGATGTCAACTTGTGGCTCGAGTGGATGAGGTACAGTGCAAGGAAGCACAATAAAACCAATTGCTACATGTGTGGGGGGGCAGTACCCCTAAACATACCCCTGAACAAGAGACATGTTTAATCAGCCTGTTTACCAACTCAACCACTAACCACTCCCTGTGTGAACATTGTAAAAAAAGTATCCTATAGTCACCAATACCCTCAAGCCAGGAGAAGGCATCACCATATACGCGGGCAATTACACATGTTATGGACGGTATCAGTGAGTGGGGAAACCTCTTGGAAATTTCACCCCAGGTTACTGTGGATCTTATAGTGAGGTGTCTGCAGATCGGGTGCAAAATCAAATCCAGTCTGTAGGAGATGTGTACTGGGTCTGCGGAGACATGAAAATCTGAAGTAGGATGACAGGACAGTGGACAGGGGAATGTGCACTGGCTAAGGCCAAAATGCCTCTGCATATTTTCTCAGTACTCCTGGAACCATAAACAAACAAAACACCTAAGCCTAACAGGAGACGTAGGAGTGCCCCAGTGGGGGGCTTTGACCCTCATGCATATATAGATGCCATAGGAGTCCCAAGGGGGGTCCCAGATGAGTTCAAAGCAAGAGACCAGGCTGCAGCAGGATTTGAGTCTCTAATCCCCATCATCTCTGTAAACAAGAATGTAGATTGGATAAATTACATCTACTACAACCAACAAAGGTTTGTAACCTACACCAGGGATGCACTCCAAGGTTTAGCCAAGCAACTAGAGGCCACTTGACAGGTGACCTTCCAAAACCGTATGGCCTTGGATATGGTCAAAGCTGATAAGACACACTCAGCTAGGCACACTATTGCCGTTAGCAGCATGCCCCTGCTAACGGCGATATGCCCTTAGCTCCATGCGCGGGAGTGACGTCATCGCTGCTCCGGCAATGTGAGTGGCAGGAACAGTGATACCCGGAAGAAGATGGATGCTCCGGACTACAGAGGACATCGGTGACATCGCTGGCTCCTGTGTCAGGCAAGTGACACATAATGGGCTACTATGCGATGCATAGTTGCCCATTATGCTTTACCTTTGCAGGGCGACAAAGAGGAAGTAAACCCATCAGGGTTTTTTTTTTACCAACTGTATTCCATTGTGGAGATTTACCTTCACGCCCCTGTCCCATAACCAAACATAAAGTGAGAGGAGATCCCTGCAAATGAAGGGAATTTTTTAGGGCCCCCCAGGTCATGAGAACTAGCTTCCCAATTAGAAGATTTCCCTCTATTACTTTTACTTGTATTTTCACTTTCAATGATAATGGTAAGCAGGACAAATAGAGAGTTATATTTTCAGTACTGTTTAACTTTTCTAAACGCACTTAAGTGAAACTGAATCCCCTTTATATGTTGACTTTGAATTCAAATAATGCAAAACAAATAATGAAACATATCTATTTATCTTAAACTGAGGCCATGATCTATATAAAGACATGGACATGGAGGTGAATCCAGCAACATTTTATTGTTTCAGACAAAATAAACAAAGGAATACAATTAATAAGGGTTATTAGCAGTTGTGTACTAGGTACACTGAGAAAATAAAGATATAGAAATTCTTGTAAAATCCAATCAGCACAATATTTTTTTCAGCATTGATTCATCGTTCAGTAGAAACAAAGAGCAATGATAATATTTGAAATGCAAAAACACGCGGAAACCAGAGATCCTTTCATGGAACCAGAACACTTAATGAAGGCTCATTGTTAGCCATAGTGAACTACTGCCCTTTGTTTAATGCTCTTTGACTTAACCACTTCAATACAGGGCACTTTCGCTCCCTTCCTTCCCAGCCCAATTTTCAGCTTTCATCGCTCTAGCGCTTTCAGTGACAATTGCGCGGTCATGCTACACTGTACCCAAATGAAATTTTTATCATTTTGTTCGCACAAATAGAGCTTTATTTTGGTGGTATTTATTCACGACTCCGTTTTTTATTTTTTGCGATATAAGCGCAAAAATGCGGAAATTTGGAAAAAAAACAATATTTTCTTTTTTCTATTTTAAAAGAAATCCAATAAAATCAAATTTTGTCATAAATTTAAGCCAAAATGTATTCTGCTACATGTTTTTGGTAAAAAAAATTCCGTTAAGTGTATAATAATTGGTTTGTGTGATCACGGACATATGTACGCAAATGATCATGTACATATGTGTGCAGGTGATCACGTATATATGTGTGCAGATAATCATTGGAACATGTGATTTTAGTGGGACATATGTGGGGGACATGTTTTTATTATTAGGGACATGTGTTTTTATTATTTGGGGACATGTATGTTTTGGGGACATGCGTGTTATGGGGACATATGTGGGGACTGTGTTTACACTGTGTGGTGTGTTGTGTATTACACTAGACTGGTGATCAGTGAGTAAAAAGCTGTAAAAAACAGCTCATACTCACTGATCATCAGCCGGCTGCAGCGATCTGCTCTCCTCTCCTCAGCGATGACTTCTGTGTGAGGAGAGGAGGAGCCGATTGCCTAGCAACCGGCTGTTTGTTTACATCACATGACGGCCGTCATGTGATCAGGAGGGCCAATCAGAGAGCCCTCCTGCCTATCTGAGATGCGCCGTGTCCGGGTGACACGGGCGCATCGGGATCGCGCCGCTGCGTGGGCACGCGCGTGCGCGATCCCGCTCCTTCTGATGGACGTTCCTGAACGTCCTATCAGAAGTAGACGGCTCCCACCCAGCCGTATATGTGCATTGGCTGGGTGGGAAGTGGTTAAGGTGTATCTAAAGTCAAAACTTTGTTGGTGTTGTCATTTTGGATAGAACAGGGAATAGTTAGAACCTCTGTCAGTATGTCATTGCTTTCTATGTACCCTTTGAGAGGATTTACCCTCTCTATTTGTCCTGATTAGGGATGAGCTTCGAGTTCGAGTCGAACTCATGCTTGACTCGAACATTGCCTGTTTGCCTGTTCACCGAACAGTGAACAATTTGGGCTGTTTGCGGCAAATTCGAAAAGCCGGAACACCCTATACAAGTCTATGGGAGAAATCTAAAGTGCTAATTTTAAAGGCTAATATGCAAGTTACTGTCCTAAAAAGTGTTTGGGGACCTGGGTCCTGCCCCAGGGGACATGGATCAATGCAAAAAAAAGTTTTAAAAACGTCTGTTTTTCAGGAGCAGTGATTTTAATAACGATTAACCACCTCAATGCAGTGCATTTACACCCTCTTCCTGACCAGACCATTTTTCAGCTTTCAGCGCTCTCGCAGTTTGAATGACAATTACTTAGTTATGCAACGCTGTACCCACATGAAACTTGCGTCCTTTTTTCCACACAAATAGAGCTTTATTTTAGTTGTTTTTAATCACTGGTGGGTTTTTTATTTTTTGTGCTATAAATAAAATAAAACGTAAATTTTGTGAAAAAAATGTCCTTTTCTTTGTTTCTGTCTTAAATTTTTGCTAATTAGTAATTTTTCTTCATAAATTTTGGCCAAAATCTATACTGCTACCTATCTTTGGTAAAAAATAACTCACATTAGTATATATTATTTGGTCTTTGTGAAAGTTATAGAGTCTACAAACTATGGTGCCAATCGCTGAAAATTGATTACATCTGATCAGGCCTTCAGTACATCAGGTGTATCTCATTTCTTGAGACACTAACAAGTCAGGAAAGTACAAATACCCCCCAAATGACCCCTTTTTACAAAGTAGACATTCCAAGGTATTAAGTAAGTAGCATGGTGAGTTTTTTTAAGTTGTAATTTTTTCCCACAATTCTTTGAAAAATTAAGATTTTTTTTTTATTATTATTTTTTTTACAAAATTGTCATATTATCAGGTTATTTCTCTCACACAGCATATGCATACAACAAATTACACCACAAATTACATTCTGCTACTCTTCCCGAGTACGGCGATACCACATGTGTGAGACTTTTACACAGCCTGGCCACATACAGAGCACCAACATTGATGTAGTACCTTCAGACGTTCTACAAGCAAAAATGACGCATCTCATTTCTCAACCACCTATTACACTTTTGAAGGCCCTGGAGTACCAGGACAATGGAATATCCCATAAAATGAGCCCATTTTGGAAAGCAAACACCCCAGCGTATATTCTATGAGACATGGGCTGCAAATGGGTACTTGGGTACTCTGATGGGCTGGAGATAGGTACTCTGGTACTCTGATGGCCTGGTGACAGGTACTCGGGTACTCTGATGGCCTGGTGACAGGTACTCGGGTACTCTGATGGCCTGGTGACAGGTACCCGGGTACTCTGATGGCCTGGTGACAGGTACTCTGATGGCTTGCTGACTGGTATTTGGGTACTCTGAAGGGCGGTGACAGATACTCATATGGACTGTGACAGGTACTCGGGTACTAAGATGAACTGTGACAGGTACTCAGGTACTCAGATGAACTGTGACAGGTACTCAGGTACTCAGATGAACTGTGACAGGTACTCGGGGAACTCAGATGGACTGGGACAGGTACTCGGGTACTCAGATGGACTGGGACAGGTACTCGGGTACTCAGATGGGCTGTGACAGGTACTCGGGTACTCGGATGAACCGTGACAGATACTCGGGTACTTTGATGGGCTGTGACAGCTACTCGGGTACTCGGATGAACCGTGACAGGTACTCGGGTACTCTGATGGACTGTGACAGGTACTCGGGTACTCAGATGGGCTGTGACAGGTACTCGGGTACTCAGATGGGCTGTGACAGGTACTCGGGTACTCGGATGAACCGTGACAGATACTCGGGTACTTTGATGGGCTGTGACAGCTACTCGGGTACTCGGATGAACCGTGACAGGTACTTGGGTACTTTGATGGGCTGTGACAGGTACTCGGGTACTCTGATGGACCGTGACAGATACTCGGGTACTCTGATGGACCGTGACAGATACTCAGTACCATGATGGACTGTGACAGGTACTCAGGTACCCTGATGGACCGTGAAAGGTACTCGGGTACCCTGATGGACCGTGACAGGTACTCGGGTACTCTGATGGACTGTGACAGGTACTCGGGTACCCTGAAGGACCGTGACAGGTACTCGGGTACCCTGATGGACCGTGACAGGTACTCGGGTACTCTGATGGACCGTGACAGATACTCAGGTACTCTGATGGGCTGTGACAGGTACTCGGGTACTCTGATGGGCTGTGACAGGTACTCGGGTACTCTGATGGACCATGACAGGTACTTGGGTACTCTGATGGGCCGTGACAGGTACTCGGGTACTCTGATGGGCTGGGACAGGTACTTGGGTACTCAGATGAACTGTGACAGGTACTCGGGTACTCAGATGGACTGGGACAGGTACTCGGGTACTCTGATGGGCTGTGACAGGTACTCAAATACTCTGATGGACTGTGACAGGTACTCTCTGGACTGTAATTGATAGGTACTATGAGGGGTGGTGACAGGTTCTCTTTATTGGGGGGGCAATCAGTGTGCTTGATGTGTACTGTAGGCGGTAACGAGATGCTACTGCAATCTCCTCCTCACACACGATCAGTGTGTGAGGAGGAGAACCCGGTAACATCTCATTACCACGGTTTGTTTACATTTTAGTGGTCGGCTGTGAAAGGATCACAGCTGATCACATGGGTAAACAGCCGGCCAATGGCTGTTTACCAGCATCGGTGATGAGCAGTGTTCCCGGGGAACACGGCGCCATCGACGTGCACGCGCAGCGTGCTGACGATCGCGCGCGTGCGCCGTGCACAGTCGGGGTGTGGCCATCTGTGACTTCATCACGGCCCATCACGTGGTAAACAGCCATAACCAATGGCTGTTCACCCCCTTCGGTGGCGAGTGGTGTCTCCGTGACACACCGCCACCGAAGAAACAGGGATGCGTGCGCACGATCGCGCGCATTCTCTGTTTAAGCGGGAGGCCGTCATATCACGGCCTCCCGCCACAATAGGTGCGTCGCCTGGCTGTCAATTGACAGGCGGCGGTCAGCAACCAGTTAAAGTGAAACAATAAAAGTGTAATATTCCTTTAAATTTCATACCTGGGGGGTGTTTATAGTATGCCTGTGAAGGGGCGCATGTTTCCCGTGCTTAGAACTGTCCTTGCACAAAGTGTAATTTTGCAAAGAAAAAAAGTCTTTTAAAATCACTTTCTCTGTATTAGCCAACAATTCATTCATTGATAAAAAAAAAAAAAAAGCGTGGGGTTCCCCTAAATTAAATTACCAGGCCCTTCAGGTCTGGTAGGGATATTAAGGGGAACCCCGTGTCAAATAAAAAAATAAAAAATTTATGTGGGGGTCCCCCTAAATATCCATACCAGACCCTTCAGGTCTGGTATGGATATTAAGGGGAACCCCACATCAATTTTTTTTAAAAATGACGTGGGGGTCCCCTTAAAAATCCATACCAGACCCTTAATCCGAGCACGCAACCTGGCAGGCGGCAGGAAAAGAGGGGGGGACGAGAGAGCGCCCCCCTCCTGAACCGTACCAGGCCACATGCCCTCAACACTGGGAGGATGCTTTGAGGGTCTGTGACCCCTCAAAGCACCATGTCCCCATGTTGATGTGGAGAAGGGCCTCATCCCCACAACCTTGAGCGGTGGTTGTGGGGGTCTGCGGGCGGGGGGCTTATCAGAATCTGGAAGCCTCCTTTAACAAGGGGGCCCCCAGATCCCGCCCCCCCCTGTTTGAAATGGTAAGGGGGTACAAAAGTACCGCTACCATTTCACAAAGAAAGTGTAAAAATGGTTAAATAAGACAAACACACTTTTGAAAAATGTCTTTATTAAAAAAAAAAAAAAAAAAGATTCCAGCGGTGCTAATCCACTCTTGCTATCCAGCGATGGATCTCCGGGGTCCAGGGATGGCTGATCTGATGCAGCGACGGGGGAATCTCTCAGTCCAGCGCTGTCCATACATCCGTCTTCTGTCTCCACTGCGGAGACACTGCGGGGATCCCAGTGCTGACATTTCTTATATTAGGAGGGCGGGGCCACCCGTCACCCTCCCCTCTGACGCTGGTGAGGGAAGCCCTGGGGTTCCCCAGTGATGTATGGGTCACCCCGCCCCCCCTGATGTAACGGAAACCAGCGTTACATCAGAGGGGGCGGGGTCACCCATACGTCATTAGGGAATCCCTGGCTCCCCTCACCAGCGTCAGAGGGGGCTGGGTCAGGTGACGGAGGGCCCCACCCTCCTAATATAAGAAACGTCAGCACTGGGATCCCCGCAGTGTCTCCGCAGTGGAGACAGAAGATGGATGTATGGACAGCTCTGGACTGAGAGATCCCCCGTCGCTGGATCAGATCAGCCATCGCTGGACCCCGGAGATCCGTCGCTGGATAGCAAGAGTAGATTAGCACCGCTGGAATCTTTTTAAAAAAAAAATTATTTTTAATAAAGGAATTTTTCAAAAGTGTGTTTGTCTTATTTAACAATTTTTACACTTTCTTTGTGAAATGGTAGGCCCTTACCATTTCAAACAGGTTGGGCGGGATCTGGGAGTCCCCTTGTTAAAGGGGGCTTCCAGATTCTGATAAGCCCCCTGCCCGCAGACCCCCACAACCACCGCTCAGGGTTGTGGGGATGAGGCCCTTCTCCACATCAACATGGGGACATGGTGCTTTGAGGGGTCACAGACCCCCAACGCATCCTCCCAATGTTGAGGGCATGTGGCCTGGTATGGTTCAGGAGGGGGGGCGCTTTCTCGCCCCCTCTTTTCCTGCGGCCTGCCAGGTTGCGTGCTCTGATTAAGGGTCTGGTATGGATTTTTAGGGGGACCCCCACGTCAATTTTTTTTAATTTGATGTGGGGTTCCCCTTAATATCCATACCAGACCTGAAGGGTCTGGTATGGATATTTAAGGGGACCCCCACGTCAAATTTTTTTTTTATTTGACACGGGGTTCCCCTTAATATCCATACCAACCTGAAGGGCCTGGTAATTGAATTTAGGGGAACCCCCACGCTTTTTATTTTTTATCAATGAATGAATTGTCAGCTAATACAGAGAACACTCATTGAGTGTTCTCTGTATTACAAGAGCCGACAATGGAAAGTGATTTTAAAAGACTTTTTTTCCTTGCAAAATGACACTTTCTGCAGGGACAGTTCTAAGCCTGGGAAGCATGCGCTCCTTCACAGGCATACTATAGACACCCCCCATGTACGAAATTTAAAGGAATATTACACTTTTATTGTTTCACTTTAATCATTTTTAAAATCACTGCTCCTGTAAAAACATCCGTTTTTAAAACTTTTTTTTGCATTGATCCATGTCCCCTGGGGCAGGACCCAGGTCCCCAAACACTTTTTAGGACAGTAACTTGCATATTAGCCTTTAAAATTAGCACTTTAGATTGTGAACGTTCGAGTCCCATAGACTTTATCTAAAGTTCACACGAAGTTTAGGTCTGTTCGCAGGTTCTGGTGCGAACTGAACAGGGGGGTGTTTGGCTCATCCTTAGTCCTGATACCCATTGTCACTGGGAGTGGAAAATTAGAGAAAATCCAAAATGTTGATTTGTCACTAACTTAAATATAGAGAAGGAACAGCGGGGACATTTCAATAAGAAACGTTTAAGAGGTAATTTACTCTTACTTCATTTTGGGTCCAGAAGTAAAGGAAGATCTCCCTAATGGCACATAGATGGCAATGATAACCTAATGAAAGTTTAAACTATAAATTGCTTTATGCTAATTTTTTTTTAAAGTTTCGGGGCATGACTTACTAGCACACAAGATGGACGCTTAGGCTCAGAGCTCTGCTGACTGGACAGAGAACACGAAGTGACAATATCATTTTTTTCACTTCACAGCCTACACACCTGCCACATGTCCTTCCACACAACTCCCACAATCATGTTGAGGAAGATAAAAGAATAACGTTGGCCCCAGAATGTCACAGCCTTCTTCCTCCAGCCAGCGCCTAGGAAAAGCACAGACCAAGATGGCGCCGCTGCCTCAACTTCCTGCACCTCAGGGTCCTACACATGTCTCCCCGATGCCCAGCAGGGAGATCTCGATGAGCTGGCAGCTCCTCTATCTCCAGACAACTCCACCTCAACCAGCCCTAAAACCAGAAACCCCGTGAAGAGCCACATGAGGCTGGAAACACCACCAACATCCTCCATAGAGGTGAACCAGAGACTTTTCCCCTGCATTCTCATACTGTCTCAAAATCCTCAATTTGCAGCTTTCCCTACATCTGGACAACCTGTTCTCACTTTGAAAGAGATGTTTCTCTTCCTGCAAACATTTCTATTTCCTGATCTTGATCTCTCTGCTCTCATGAATACATTATCCACTGATCTACATGCTATGGATGACAGAGTACAATATGGATCTTAACCAAACTAGTATATCTTAAAGACAGATCCAGACGTAACAATGTCAAGCTGCAAGGGATCCCAGATTCAATCCCCCTACACAGGCTCTACACTTATGCGTGCAACGTGATGTCCACCATCCTACCGGATGCCTCTCCCATAGTGACTGCATCCACCGAATCCCAAAGTCACCACACCTGGCTGATGTACTTATTAGGATCCACTTCTTCCAGAAAAAAAAAATTCTCAACAAGGCCAGAACACTGCATTCTCTCCCTGTCTCATTTGAAGAAGTTCAACTTAATGCTGACCTCTCCAAATGCACCCTTCAAATTAGAAGGCACCTAAATACAATAATAAAGGCTCTGCAAAGCAATAGGATCTCATATAAAGGTATCTCATCATCCACAATGGAGCCTCCCATGTTATCTTCACCTTCAACAGCACCCTGAAACTTCTCAACTCTTGGGGAAATATTCTGGATCCACCTCGTGAGTCTAGCACACCAGCCACTTTGCCCAATTGCTCCTCTACTCGCTGTGCTTCCATCATGCACACTGAAGACCTTCTTCGGATGCCTGAGACTAACCATTAGAAGCATTCTCTCCTGCCCTATGCTCACTTACATTGCATAAGCAAACTTTTTCCCCATTCAGATCAGTAGCAGTTCCGATCTGCCATTTTCCGCCTTGCTACTCTCAGTTTGTATACTGTTCTATTCACATATTACTGTTACCTTTACAAATATTTAACCTCCAGGTTTTTATTCTTGCATATTGTGACATTTCAGTGAGTCAGCCAATGGACAATACATACCTGCTTGAAATGAGCTACACTCTCATCCCGCAACACCTTTGAAGGTACCCTCTATAAAAGCACCACTTAATCGTAAGTGTCTTGAACCAGTGCTATCCTCTACTCATGCTTTTTACAATGCCAGTCTCAATCCTATCCATAAACGCCAAGGGTTTGAACAACCCTGCCAAATGCAGCTCCCTTTGGAAAACTGCACAGTCTCATCATTCTGATGTCCTATGTATCCAGGAAACATTTCTCTCTATCTGTTAAGCCCTCTTGTCAAAACCAGCATTTCACACATATATTCAATGCCTGCTTTCTGAACAAAAAATAAAAGAGGGGTTATGGTAGCTGTTGTGAGCATCAGACGGACAGCATGGCTGCAACCTTCCCCACACAGCTCGTTTAACACCTCCTGAGACAAGTCCTTTGTGGGTTCCTCAGGGGATGCTCTGACACATTGCACAAGTATCATATGGGGATGGATGGCTGAACTAAGCACCTGTGTGGGATGAACCTGACAGAGCCATTTGGCTACGGTATAACAACCTGTTGGGTGGTATACGCCCTTTGTGTGCAGTTCGTTTTGGCTAAGTCCACGGTGACTTTCTGGCTTTCCTCATTTGGTCGTGGATCTGGTCCCGGAGGGTGGTCATCTCTCCACTAGATTTTAACAAATTGGATGCTCTTTGAACAGTAACATACAGCATTACATGGATGGGAGTGCAATGCATAATGAGCCCCGGAAGAAAAGGTTACACATTTCTGGACAACCTTGAAAAGTGTCGGGCCATTGTTGGTCCCAGCATTGATGTGATCGACAACAGTGGTGTCATTATCCCCAATATGCTGGTTTAGAAACTCTGTAACTTGGTGTATCCTCTAGTAATCATTGTGCATTCTTATGTAATTACTGTTTTTTATGTGCTGTTTTATGCAATAAAAATGTATTATTTTGCTATAAATCTATAACGACTACTGCCTAATTAAAGTCCCATTAGAGGAAAAAAATGGTTTTGTGCTTAACGTATTAGGGATGTGGGCAGAGAGTCATTATCCACAAAGTTTATTGCACGTTCAATAAATTGTAGCAATCAAAGACACAGTCTCCTTCCATCTACACAATAGCATTCGGGATCCCAATGGCTGCTTCGTTTTACTGATATCAACAATGTTCTTTACACACCGCTGAACATTTACGCTCCCAAAAGGAAACAACTTCCTCACCAAAAACAATTGGATACCACAGCAACAAATAGAAGACACACATCTCTCTTGAAAGCTCTCCTACTTCTGCATAGAAACCAATGGGTTTCCAGGTTTTATTACCAAAGCTGGTGCTAGAAGCTCGTTGGTTTCTATGCAGAAGAGAGCCTGATTTTGCACTTTCCAGCTTTAGTAAAAAAAAAACATTGTGTACTTAAATTTGGGGTGTGCCTGTATCTTTGATCTTAAAAACCACAGGATAATGGTGTTGTGGTAACTTGCCCAAAAAAACAACAAAAAAAAACATTTCCCTGGTCTCTACACATCACTCTCAGCTGTCCCAATATGCTTTCACTTACTTTTCAGATAAAAAATGACATACGGCAAGTGTGTCCTTTATCCCCACTGATCTTCAACTTACTCCTAGAACCCTTAGCAGAACATATCAGAACAAATCCCTGCATCTCAAGCTTCTCCACTGGTGATGTAGAACACCAAATCAGCTTATTTGCTGATGATGTTGTCCTTATAGGCTTATGAAACACTATAGTGGTTCAGTAAGATTTTTATTATAAACTAAACAAAACAAAATCAGTCATTTTAGACCTAGGACTCAATTTTGTCACCAGATGCCTACTACAACAGCAATTTACATTTGTCTGGACTGAATCTAGCATCACATAGATCGGGATCCAATTGACCAAATCAACAAAAGATTTATTCCAAGCCAACTACACCCCCCTGTTTTCCAAAATACAACACAACCTACTTAAGCCACATGAATTCTACTGGTCAGGGAGACTAGCAGCCTTCAAAATGATGATTCACCCAGCTTCTCAATCTCTTTCATACACTTCCTATTCCCACTTTGTGACACTATTTCAAATTCTTGCGATCCACTCTCAACACTTGGCAAGGTAAGAAGCCACATTGTGTTCATACTAAACTCATTAAGTACAGGTCAGCAGTAGGAATGTGCCGAACACCCCCCTGTTCGGTTCGCACCAGAACCTGCGAACAGACCTAAACTTCGTGTGAACTTTAGAACCCTATTAAAGTCTATGGGACTCGAACGTTCACAATCTAAAGTGCTCATTTTAAAGGGTAATATGCAAGTTACTGTCCTAAAAAGTGTTTGGGGACCTGGGTCCTGCCCCAGGGGACATGGATCAATGCAAAAAAAAGTTTTAAAAACGGCCGTTTTTTCAGGAGCAGTGATTTTAATAATGATTAAAGTGAAACAATAAAAGTATAATATTCCTTTAAATTTCGTAGCTGGGGGGTATCTATAGTATGCCTGTGAAGGGGCGCATGTTTCTGGTGCTTAGAACTGTCCCTGCACAAAGTGTCATTTGTGCAGGAAAAAAAGTCTTTTAAAATCACTTGCGGCAGTATATTGTCAGGTCCCGTAATACAGAGAACACTCAATGAGTGTCCTCTGTATTAGCCGACAATTCATTCATTCATTGATAAAAAAAAAAGCGTGGGGGTTCCCCTGAATTCAATTACCAGACCCTTCAGGTCTGACATGGATATTAAGGGGAACCCCGTGTCAAATTTTAAAAAAAATTGACGTGGGGGTCCCCCTAAATATCCATACCAGACCCTTCAGGTCTGATATGGATATTAAGGGGAACCCCGCATCAAATTTTAAAATTTTTTTACGTGGGGGTCCCCCTAAAAATCCATATCAGACCCTTTATCCGAGCACGCAACCTGGCAGGCCGCAGGAAAAGAGGGGGGACGAGAGAGCGGCCCCCCCTCCCTCCTGAACCGTACCAGGCCACATACCCTCAACATTGGGAGGATGCTTTGGGGGTCTGTGACCCCCTCAAAGCACCTTGTCCCCATGTTGATGAGGACAAGGGCCTCATCCTCACAACCCTGGCCGGTGGTTGTGAGGGTCTGCGGGAGGGGGGCTTATCAGAATCTGGAAGCCCCCTTT
Organism: Lithobates pipiens; assembly: GCF_037356315.1. NCBI lineage: Eukaryota > Metazoa > Chordata > Amphibia > Anura > Ranidae > Lithobates > Lithobates pipiens. The sequence continues at coordinate 74,005,703 of NW_027507790.1, forward strand.
AACAAGGGGACCCCCAGATCCCGGCCCTGTTTGAAATGGTAAGGGGGTACAAAAGTACACTTTTGAAAAATTCCTTTATTAAAAATAAAAAAAAGATTCCAGCGGTGCTAATCCACTCTTGCTATCCAGCGACGAATCTCCGGGGTCCAGCGATGGATGATCATATCCAGCGACGGGGATCTCTCAGTCCAGCGCTGTCCATACATCCGTCTTCTGTCTCCATTGCGGAGACACTGTGGAGATCCCAGCGCTGACGCTTCTTATATTAGTAGGGCGGGGCCACCCGTCTCTTGACCCCGCCCCTCTGACGCTGGAGAGGGAAGCCAGGGGTTCCCCAGTGACGTGTGGGTGACCCTGCCCCCTCTTATGTAATGCAGAGGGGGCCCCTTCACGGCCGTTTTTTTGCATTGATCCATGTCCCCTGGGGCAGGACCCGGGTCCCCAAACACTTTTTAGGACAGTAACCTTCATATTACCCTTTAAAATTAGCACTTTAGATTTCTACTTGTATAGGGTGTTCCGGCTTTTCGAATTTGCTGCGAACAGCCCAAATTGTTCACTGTTCGCTGAACAGGCGAACAGGCAATGCTTGAGTCAAACATGAGTTCGACTCAAACTCGAAGCTCATCCCTAGTCAGCAGGGGGCTCTGGTTTTGCTGACTTTAGCAATTAACATCTGGCCACTATACACACACACACAACACGTGAATGGATTTACCCCTCACCCAACACTGTGGGAACAAATAAAATCATCCTTCCAGGACCAACCTAAGACTGTGCATCCTGGGGATACATCTAGGAGCCCAAGTGCCATCCTCTCTCCCCCCTCTTATGTTTGCCTCAATCTTAGCATGGAAAATGCTGTTAACTGACAGCTGCCCTCCTAACCAAACAGTCACACCAAACATCCCACTAGCGGTTTTCCCCCTATTAACCCCAGACCTCTATCTGCAGCAATGGACAAATTAAGGGGTAAAAAGATGTATACACTAATTCCTCTCTCAAAACCTTCCCAACTCTACAAAAGAAATTTGAACTACCCTTCCATGCATACTTTACCTACTCCCACATAAAGCATTGACTGTCTAGGTTTCCTAACCCCCTATAAAAAAAACTTTATCTAAATTTGCATGGAACTTCTTTGCAGAACACAATTTGCAGAAGAGTATTTCGCTCTTTTTCTGTTATGATCAAGCAAAAAAAGTATTCACTAAATTCAAACCTTTCCTGCTATAAAAATCTGATCTGGAAAATACATATACTGAACTTCAGTGGCCCAATGCCCTTAAATCCACATATAGAACAACATGCCACTCCTCGCTATGGCCGTTACTGCTAAAAATCCCACTGAGATGGTGCTTAACCCCTGTCAGATTGGCCCACTTTAAAGGATAAATGACTCCTCTTTGCTGGAGAAATTGTTGGCACGTAGGGGACATCTTCCATACCCTATGGAAATGCCCAATTTTATACTCATACTGACAGGAGATCTTTGTGCTCTTATCTGAAGTTGCTCACTATCACATTCCCTCTTCCCCTGCCCCGGCATTATTTGGATATAACTACAGAAAACAAATTACTCCTCTGGCAACCCTGGTTACAGTGGTTCCAAGTCAACTGCTATATATTGTCACCTTGATGTATACATGGTGCATACGCATATCCTAGAGCTTTCATATGACTTTTCCTTCAGTCCATTACCAGAATCTCTCCTTGTTACTTTGTAATTACCTGATGGTTTTTCGCTGGAAATCATCCTTGCTACCTTTTATATGTATTATCTTATATTAACTGGGTTCATACCCATCAGTTTATATTTATTTGCAATTTCTGGTCTCCACATTTGAACTATTGTTAATATTGTAATATTTATTCTGCTATCTGTTACTGTTGAAAATGTTCAATTAAAATAATGAAACAAAGATAAAAGTTTTTGTTTTAGATGTATCCTAATATAAACTGATAAAGATGGTGTGAAACAATGTGAGAACCTTGTTTTAGGTAGCGCTACCCAGATCCTGTAGATACTGTATCTATTTTGCCCAGCTGCCTCCTGTGAAGTAATTGATACACTATTGTACTTAGCTTAGATAGGTGAGGACCATTATCTAACCATAAGCATTAAATGGAACTGGTCACCCTCAAAGCCAACTATATCCTATTAATCACCTAAAAATGGAATTCAGCTGATCATCTACTTCCTTGAGAATGATTGGCTAAGGATGTCAACTGCTACCCATAAACACATTTTCAATGGGTATCTCATGTCTGTAAAAATCTGCAGTGATGGGTACAGGGTAACAAAAAAGTATGTTCCAATCATTCTAAATGTATATTTTAATTCATCTTGTTCTTGTAAGGAAACAGCAAATCTAGTTGGAACCCTTTTGAAAAGCTTTAAAAGGCCATATCATCTCTAAGCTGGGTCACTGAAAAGACACACACAGACTTAGAATTGTTACTTTATAGAAACAAGAAGTTAATTGTTTGGAATAAAACTCTCTATTAAATGAAGTGTGGAATTAAATCAAACACGTTTCGTCTTATCTCAAAGGGAGTCTGCAAGGACAAATTTGTACTGAAGCTTTATAAATTAATTTGCATATCTAATTCCTAATACTTCCCTGTCATACTTTAGAAAATGAATATTAAGGTTTTCTTCTTGGTAGAAGCTTGTCTTAGAGAAGCTGTGCGTGTTTTAAAATCTTTCTGTTATCTTCAATGTGCAATCAAAGGCTTACTAAATCTTTCATATTTCATGTATTTTTTAAAATATTAAAGGACCAGACTCTTTTTTGGACCAATTTCACAATGGATATCTTTACATTTACAGTGCAGTGAAAAACTGTGATTTATTATTTAATTTTTTTGTATTAGAAATATTGGCCATATTATGTGTAATTAGGAGAGAGAAGCAAGATGTTATTTTATTGTGCATAGTTCCTTCGTCTTAAAGTGATCTCAGTGGCATAGCGTGCAGGCCGAGTCCTTTTCACTAGTACAATATCAAACCCTTTACCTAAGCACCCCTTACATAAGTGTTCACACATATCCGGCTGCAGTTTGAAGTCCTGAGTCCGTGCGTTCCAGTTCACCTGTTCAAGTGCAAATGTTTGCCTGAATTCACACCCAAACTGGATCCAGAAACACCCTTTTCAAAATCGGCCATTCTGGACATGTTAACTGACTCCATTGAGAGTCGGTCACATTCACATGTTATGCGACTGGGATTTGGTTAAAAACACATCCAATTCCCATATCTGGGAACCCAGCCTAAATGGGATATGTGCATGTTTACAAACTGGCTGTCTTTCAAAATGGTAGGAACCCCCGAAAATAGAAAACCTCAGTTGTAAAGCAACAATTTTTATAAAATCTAGCACACAGACTTCCACAACTTCATTGCTGCTGTGGTATTTGTATGGCAACAGCGATCTTCTGATCCCTGGTGCAATGCTTTACAGGCCTCAAAAAATAAATAAATAAATGCACAGTGAACTTATCCTTTAACTATCTCTTCCACCAGACTGGGTTCATACGCACGGTAAGTACCAGGAGGTGGCACCTCACTTTATGCATGCCTGTGGTCCCTCTCTTCAAACATGGCCTGTAAAGGTATGGACTCCTGCGCTGTCTAGTTGGTGTATGTGTATTGACAAAGGAAAGTGTAGCAATACAGAAGATACAAATAAAATAAATAAAGATTGCAAGGATAAAAGAATGATGCTGCTGCAGTCACAAATGTGTTTCCACAGCGTAAAGTCCAAATAATATAAGGTGTGCTGCTCTGCAAATCAGTGTGCAAGACAAAAGTTACTGCTAACAACTACCATGAATAGCTAAAAACATAAACACTTCCAAAATTAATATCTTCAATTCATCAATAAAATGTAGGTAGGTACACATGTTAGAATAAATAAAAAGCAATGCCTATATAGTAGTGAAACAAATGTGTATGTAGCCATAGTATCAAATTTCTTCAGTGATTTGGGGTCCCACACCTTTAACCACTTCAATACAGGGCACTTATGCCTCCTTCCTGCCCAGATCAAATTTCAGCGCTCTCACACTTTGAATGACAATTATCTAGTCATGCAACAATGTACCCAAACAACGTTTTATCATTTTTTTCACACAAATAGAGCTTTCTTCTGGTAGTATTTAATCACCACTGGGTTTTAAATTTTTTGTGACATTTTGAAAAAAAGCAAACACCCCAACATGTATTCTATGAGGCATCATGAGTCTTTTTAACTGTTCATTTTTTTCCATAAGTCTTCCGAAAACATTGGAAAGAAAAGGAAAACGTATTTTTTTTTTTTACACAAAGGGGTCAATTTATAAGATATTTCTAACACGTAGCATGTACATAGCAAAAATTACACCCCAAAATACATTATGCTACTCTTCCTGAGTATGGCGATACCACATGTGTGAGACTTTTACACAGCCTGGCCACATGCAGAGGCCGAACATTAACGTAGTACCATCAGGCGTTCTAGGAACATAAATTACACATCTAATTTCATTCCTTGCTATCACATTTTAGAAGATCCTGGAGCCCCAGGACAGGGGAATTACCAAAATGACCCCATTTTGGAAAGCAAACACCCAAAGGTATATTCTATGAGGTATGGGCTGCAGATAGGTACTCTGGGACTCTGTTGGGCTGGTGACAGGTACTGGGTTATTCTTATGGGCTGGTGACAGGTACTTATTTACTCTGATGGGTTAGTGACAGGTACTCAGATACTCTGATGGGCTGCTGACAGGTACTCAGGTACTCTGATGGGTTGGTGACAGGTACTCAGGTAATCAGGCTGGTGACAGGCGCTCAGGCTGGTGCAGGTACTTGGGTACTCAGATGGACTAGTGACAGGTACTCGGGTACTCAGGCGGCTGGTGACAGGTACTTGGGTACTTGGGCTGGTGACAGGTACTCGGGTACTCAGATGGGCTGGTGACAGGTACTCAGGTATTCAGATGGGCTGATGACAAGTACTCTGATGGGTTGGTGACAGGTACTCGGGTACTCAGATGAGCTGGCGACAGGTACTTGAGTACTCAAAAGGGCTGGTGACAGGTACTCGGGTACTTGGGCTGGTGACAGGTACTCGGGTACTCTGATGGACTGGTGACAGGTACTTGGGTACTCAGATGGGCTGGTGACAGGTACTCAGATGGGGTGGTGACAAGTACTCTGGGCTGGTGACAGGTACTTTGATGGGCTGGTGACAGGTCCTCTTTATTACTGGGGGGCAATCAGTGTGATTGGTGTGCACTGTAAGCAGTAAGAAGCTCATTACCACAGTTTGTTTACATTCTGTGGCCGGACACAACAGGTCACGTGGTAGAGAATTTAATTTACTGAAGTATAGCAGGGGACCCATGGCAGCACATCCAGTGGCAGACAGGAGACTCAGTCAGAATCTGAGGAAGGATCGCACCCAAGAGCTGGAGTTTTAAACTTCCTGCTCACCACACTAAGCTTGCTTGACCCACAATGCAGTACTGCTTGAGGGTCCATTAGATCTGGTGAGTTCAACCATAGGGGGGTGTGGATTCTGTGATTCATATGTATGTGAGCTGCTAATGCTGCACACCCCAAATATTTATACAAAATGGGAATTCCCTCACAGGATTTTTAAGCAGCCAAAAAGAAATGTTGAACAATATTCAGGTTTAATTAAAATAATTTTTATTAAAAAAAAAAGTACTTTATACATTCATGAAAGTTGTAAAAAGTAGATCTGGCATTGACATGAAAATATAGCCCATCAATGATAAAAAAAAACATATGTTACATGAAACCCATTATGTTAATGTGGTAATCCACATGATACTCCAACGTGTTTCGACCCTTCTAATTATCGGTCTCCTTCAAGGGGATTGTTTTCTATACAGAAAAGAGAAAATGCAGATTAAATTTTAGATAAAACATCTTTTTATATTATACATTACATTTCATCATATATAAGGTGGTGTATATTTACCATTCAGTGATGGGAAGGAGGATAAAGATGTCCTACAGCCAGAATTTTTTTTTAATTAAGCTTCGGTGATCCCAAGGCCTCCGTGTCTCTGTATTCCTTGGGCCCCCCTCAAAAGAACTTGCAAGAGATCACCTTTTTATGAACTCACCGGAGGGACCTGGAGGAGAACAAGTGAGCACCTGTGATGTATCACAACAACCTATTTTTATAATGAAAAATCCACAAGGTTTTTTGTAAAGTCCTTATCAGGTTTGAGTACCCATCAGTCAAAGAGAATATGATTTTGGGTGATTATATTATTATTTAATACTCCTGCAATTTCATATGATAACTTTCATATATCATTAAATAAGGAAAAAAGGAAAAGAATATGTGAAAATGATTGTGCTTATATTGTGTTTGGGAAAAAAAAACACTGAATGGGTTAAAAAAGTGTTGGTTGATTGTATAATAAATGTAATCATAGGTGTGTCTGTGAAGTTAACTCTGGGGTATAATTAAATACCAACAGCATTTGTTTCCAAAAAATAGGTAAAATATGGGTATGAAATTAGTTAAATTAATAAAATAATCAATTAAGGTGTTTTGTGAAGTGCAAAAAAGTGATAAATGCAAAATCGCCTAAATACAAAGTTTTACAGACCACAAAGCCAAAAAACAAGGAACAAAACACACAAAAAACGAAAAAAATGAAAAAAACAAGAAATGAAAAACAAAAGAAAAAAGGCAACAGCCCTATTGATTACCTTAGGCAATAAAAAGGTCAATCGTGACCCATAGTGCGGATGGTGAAGTAGGTCTATAATGTGAGTGGTAAGGCTCAAAAAGTTTTCAAGCATCCGTGTCTATATAGTGATTAGAACAAAAAAATAAAGCCTTTATATTAGTTATTGGGAATGGGAAGACCTCAAAAAAGGGGCACTTACTTGATGGTAATGTTTTGTTAATTGCCTCTATGTGTCAGCAGCTCTCCTGTGATTGCTCCAGGGTCCACAAGAGGCTGAGTCTTATACTGTCTGTTAAATTAGATGCAGGTGCTCCCTCCTCCATAACCCCTCTCCCCCCGTGTCCTTGCCACCATAATGACGGTTTCAGTGCAGTCTGCTCAACAATTCAGAAGACAGATGCCATCGCTGTGGTAACGGCACAACATCGTGAAGTCACCTGCATGTGCAGTGGCGCCACGCACATGGCATGTCTTAGGGATGATTGGAACATCTTGATGTCTCGGTCTCTTAAAGATTTTGACACCAATGAATCAGCAGAATCAGAGCTTTTATACATCTTTTTGAATCTCATTAATCTGGTTGAGAAAAAAGTGTCCCTTCATTGGAATATCAAATCCTTCAAGGACTAGAATAGGGAAGGTATTAATCTATTCAGTCTTTGGGTTCAGATCTTTCCATCATTTGAAATGATTGAACCAGAATTCAAAACTGCCTGGGAACAAGTTCTCAAACAATGTTCAACAACTTTAATGCAACTCCTCATCACTGAATACGGGAAAAGAATTAAGGACGTTGATGCCAAGATTGACTGTTTGAATACTCAAATTGTCAAATTTAAAACTCATATTTCTTATGCATGTATGGAAAACAAGCTTAAAGAACATTTGGAGAAATTTAATAGGGGCATCCTTGTCAAAAAGGACAAAAAGTTCTATTGTGACAAGAAGGCCTTTAGAGAAGAGCGGGCATATAAGACACTTCTTCATCAAGATTAGAAAGCAATAGACCCTTCAACACAGCACCAAACTTCATTGCCTCCAGACATTCCTCCTACAAGAGGGAATGTTCCCCCATTCATCCCTACACAATCACAAGGATCACAGCGATCTAAAAGATCATGACAAAGCAATACATCTACTGAAAATAGCTCAGAATTGGAAGATAATTCTTCCACACACACTAGCAGCAACATATTGACACTCATCATACCACACAACCCAAAATTCATCGTAGTCGAGGGAAATCAAGATCTAGCACCTCCATATCCACGCCAACAGTAGGAGCATCACAACAGGGAGATTTTTTAGCATATAGGAAAAAGTGTTGCGCTAAAAATAAAATAAAAACAATTATGTGCAAAATATCACAGATGTGACCTATGTGTTTTGCTAAATATAAATTCTGGCAATTATTTAACAACAACAAAACGTGATTGGTGCAGTTGTAATATGAACATATATATGAAGAAAAAGTCCTTTCGTGGAAAGCCAAATGCAATCCCCCTTAGTGCAAGATAAAGAGATCAAAATGTTCTTCAATCCATAGGGATATTGAGTATAAACACCCTGGTGCCAACACCGCCACCCAAAACAGATGTAGGCTTACCGACTCCTATTGACCGAAGCGAGCATACGCTCCAAAGGTCAAATGCGCTTTGATGTCATACAACTGAAGGGCGCTCCGGCCGGAAAGCATTAAAACTTTAAACTCAATGCTGAAAATCACTTCTCAAGCCAAGTTGAACACGAAGCCAGTAATCACAGAACAGGTCACGCTCCCCAAAAGAACCATGCAGGACGAAAAAATGGGGCCAAATAGCGTAATTCCATAAAACAAACTACTTTATTAAAAAGTTATCAAACTTACATTTATGTAGTTGAGAACTCCACTGCCATCTTTTATGTGAGAAGCGCTGTAAGGATATTGCGAATATATGGACACACGGAAGGGTATCACTTTGCCAAATGGGGAAAATTTCAAACCCAGACAATATACGAACCACCATACCACAGGTGTGGTATATTTACTGTACAGTTTCTATGTTGTCAAGACCAAGTTAGAGTTTTGGCATCCCATCTACCGACATGTAGTGAGTATCCAGAAACAAGATTTGACCTTGCCTCTGGGTAGGCACAGTGCCCTCATACACGGTGATAGATCCAAAAGGCAAATTTTTGGCACTTGACCACATTGGCTCCACATCTTGGGGAGGTGATTACAATAAATTATTGTTGCAGACAGAACTTAGATGGATTTTTCATTTGAAGGCTACTTTGGCCCCAGGACTCATTGAGGCCTTTAAGTTTAGGCCTTATCTTCCAGAATTTGAGTCTGGTGTTTGCGAATTGGATATGTAATGTCATGTACCTGGTTTGTGAGCCGGACGAGTAGAGATGGGCCTCTCATATCACACCAGCTTGTGGTTTACTGAAGGTGAAACAGCAGCCACAGAAGCACAGTGGCGTAGGATCAGTCCTGTAGTCTGTATGGCTGGTTGTCCGTGGATGGATGTGCAGCAGGCAGACAAGTGGCGGTTAGTCAGACCAGGGCCGTGGCAGGCTGGGATTGCAGCTAGAGCAGGATCCAGATGTGGATTGCAGAGCAGAGCCGTGACAGGCTTGTTGAGCAGGTTCAGGATCAGGCAGATAGACAGAGCAGCAGGCAGGAAAGAAGTCCAAAAACAAGCCAGGATTGGGGTATCAAGCACACAGCATTAGTGAGAACAAGCTGGATAAAGATCAGAGGTCAGCACAGGTAACAGGTCAGAACACACAGAAGCTGCAGACCAAACAGCAATGAGTCTATGCAGGAGCTCAGTTTAAATAGCCCGTAATCTGTTCAATGTTCTGTATTTCAATATGCTCTAATTGTCCTACAATATTTATATATTATAGTTTCATCTGTTTTGACTGCTATATCATGTATACCAGAGTATTTGTCCCCTTTTTGTAATTTTCACTTGTTGGTCTACGGCCATGACATTCTTCTGCCCATCTTGTGACGGACCTGGATGGACTTCTTCGCTCCCGGTGTGCAGGGGTCCTGACCCGCTCCCACCACTTCACAGTGATGGTGCGGCTCTGTACATCCACTTCCTGGCAGAGCAGGTCCAGCCTCCATATGCTTGCTTTCCACCATGGAACAGAGGCACTGTCAATTGCACGTCGGCAGCATCATGATGCAGGACGCAGTCCCGCCCCTCATCAGGGGGTGGGGCCGCGTCGCTGGTAGACTCCAGGGAGTTGGACCCTGCGATGATATCAGTCGGTTCCCCCCATTCTCTGCACCAGCTGATTCTTATTGCGATCACTAGGGATGAGCCGAACACCCCCCGGTTCGGTTCGCACCAGAACTTGCGAACGACCCCCGCATTCAGTACGAACGTTAGAACCCCATTGAAGTCTATGGGACTCGAACGTTCGAAATGGAAAGTGCTAATTTTAACGGCTAATATGCAAGATAGTGTCCTAAAAAGGGTTTGGGGACCTGCCTCCTGCCTCAGGGGACATGGGTCACTGCAAAAAAAAGTTTTAAAAACTGCCGTTTTGGCGGGAGCACTGATTTTAATGACGATTAAAGTGAAAAAAAAAAGTGAAATATTCCTTTAAATATGGTGCCTGGGGGGTGTCTGTAGTATGCCTGTGAAGTGCCACGTGTTTCCCGTGTTTAGAACAGTCCCTGCACAAAATGACATTAAACGGAAATAACACCATTTAAAACTGCTTGCGGTTTTAATGTTATATCTGGTTCCTGCAATATGGTTGAAAATCATTGAGAAACATGGCATGGGTAGCCCTCCCTGCCCATTACCAGCCTATTTGGGTCTTGTACGCATATTAAGGGGAACCCCGTACCCATATTAAAAAAAGGAAATGCGTGTGGCCCCCAGGCCCTATATACTCAGAACAGCAGTATACAGGCGGTGCAAACAAGACAGGGACTGTGTAGGTTTGTTGTGTTAAGTTGAATCTGTTTGTCATTTTCAAGCGGTACATTTTTAAAGTGTAGCTCCAGTCAAAAAAACTATTTTTAAGCTTTTTGGAAAACATAGGGAAGGGTTATCACCCCTGTATAATTTGTTTTGTCGTCCATCTTTTTTCATCTCACTTGCTGCTGTCTCCTTGCGTTTGCAAGTAGGAGATGTTTGTAAGTTGGATGTTTGAAAGTAGGGGCCTGCCCTATACTATAGCGGTATGTACTGGGTACAGAGCACGCAGACAGCACGCACTATCTCCTAACACTACTGACTGCAAGCTCTATTATTAACCACTTGTTAGCCCAATGTTTGCATAAAGTGAAAGATGAAGTTATGCTGAGTAAATAGATATTAAACATGTCACTCTTCAAAATTGCACATGCCCGTGGAATGGCGCCAAACGTCGCTACTTAAAAAATCCCCATAGGCGACGCTTTAAATTTTTTTTTACTGGTTACATGTTTTGAGTTGCAGAGGAGGTCTAGGACTAGAATTATTGCTCTCGCTCTAACATTCTCGGCGATACCTCACATGTGTGGCACATGCGAGCACATGGGGACATGGGCGCTTTAATTTTAATTTTATTTTTTTATTGTTCATTTTACTTTATTTATTTTAGTTTGACATTTTTTTCCCCAAAAATATATTTTTGATCACTTTTATTCCTATTACAAGAAATGTAAACATCCCTTGTAATAGGAATATGGGGTGACAGGTCCTCTTTACAGTGAAATCTGGGGGGTCAATATGACCCCACATCTCACCTCTAGGCTGGGAAGCCTGAAATAAAAAATAAAAAAAAGATTCTGGCTTTGATCGTACTGGCGAGTTGGTAGAAGCACCGGAGGGCGGTGAGGGGTGGGGGGCGTCTATGGCTGGGTATTTCAGGGTATCACCGAGTATGGCTGGGTATCTCTGAGTATGGCTGGGTATGGCAATTTATGGCAGGGTATTACAGAGTATTGGCGGGGTATTGGCGGGGTACTACAGAGTAATAGCAGGGTACTGCAGAGTATTGGGGGGTACTACAGAGTAATGGCAGGGTACTGCAGAGTATTGGGGGTACTGCAGAGTAATGGCGGGTACTGCAGAGTAATGGCGGGTACTGCAGAGTATTGGGGGGTACTGCAGAGTAATGGGGGTTACTGCAGAGTAATGGCAGGGTACTGCAGAGTATGCACTGGTATTGCAGAGTATTGGCAGGGAATTGAGGGGTTAAATTCGGTGAGCAGCGATGTGGGCACTGCAGATGCAGCCCACATCGCTGCTGACACCGATCTCTTTCCCCTCCGCTGTACCGATCGGTACAGAGAGGGGAGGGAGGAACCGGCGTCATAACATGACACCGGTTTGTTTACAAGTGATCACTCCGTCATTTGACGGAGCAATCACGTGGTAAACGGCCGCTATGAGCGGCCGTTTACCGTGATCCGTGACATGACCCGGCGGTCAGGGATGCTCTCGAGTGCGCGCACCTCGGGGCACGCGAGAGCAGAATTCTGGGAGGCCGTTAATTAACGGCCTCTCAGAGTTAAACAACCGCCCTGAAGCCATTAATCGGCAATGGGCAGTTAAGTGGTTAAAGCTAGATCACTAGCTATATAGGTGAGGTGAATATAGTGGTGTATACTGCAGTCAGGGCACAGACAACAACCACTACACAGCAGCAAGATAGGAAATTAGCCAAAAACGATTGGTGTGTACTGTGTTGAAGGTACACAGAACACCCACTGCTTCAGATGCTAAGTAACACACTACAGGAGGCCGCCTCAAAGGCGGCCTTATATAGTGTGGGGCGTGCACTACACAGCCTGAGCTATGATTGGCCACAGGCAGGATGCCTGTGGCCAATCATGGCTCTCCTCGCTGCCGGCGCTGCGATTGGCCAAGCATGCGGGGTCACAGTGCATGCTTGGCCAATCATGGGGCAGCAATGCACTGCGCCACGGCAGTGCATTGTGGTCCGCGCGCGCGTCACTCGAATTTTGACGCGAACGGCCCAAACGTTCGGAATTCGCCGAACGGCCGAACAGCCAATGTTCGAGTCGAACGTACGTTCGACTCGAACACGAAGCTCATCCCTAGCGATCACCATCGCGATTGGATTCCGCCCCCCTTACAGGTGCTCATATACCTTTTAGATGTTGAGGGAGCGGTCTGTCATGAGCAAGCACAATTCATTTGGAAGGTTAGTCCATTCGTTTTGATTTTTGGTTTTGGTTTTGATAAACCTTGCCTTGGATCAATATCTTTTGAGATGTCAGGTTAAACGATTGCTGCAATCTTTATTTGATTGTTGGATTTATTTCCACAGCAATTGATTTTGATACACATATATCTCTTATACCATTTAAAGCAGCAATGTTCCAGTTCTGGTGAGTGACCACACTATGCTCTACCATGTTTGAGTCCTTATAGTAAAGCAAGCCCTGGCTCTTCCATATGGTTTGGTTGGCTGGTGGATTTGGAATGTGCGTGTCCCAATGACCAATGAGTTTTCCTCACCAAGTAAATTCCTTCAGATATTTACTTTATGTGAATTGTTTGCCATGTAAGTAAACTAGTTCATGTTTTATATCACATGTCATGTTAATATATAGCATGTTTTGCTATTTAGCTGAACAATTATGGATATTATGACTTTGTACTAATGTTGAATGTATTTGCATACTTCCTTTTTTTGTAGAAATGCTATACCCATTTGAACCAATAACATAAAACCGCTGAAGAAGGACTTCTAGTCCGTATCACACAAAAGGTGTTATATACACTATGTCAATCGCCACCAGTCTTTTGCACCAGGGTGGTGATTCATCTATATAATTGTATCAATCAGGGTATTGGATATGGCTTTTATGCTCTACAGTATATGTATTGTCTGTACATGTATATTGTTGATATTTTGTATTAAAATGTATACTTTTATACATTTTGGTTTGGTCTGTCTATTAACGACAACAGATGTTTTCTTAATGTTTGCTACATTTGGGTCAGACAGATCAAACCTTTTCACATACAGTCCCATCCCTCCCTGCACGCTTTAGTGTAACGTCATACAGCGTCCAGTGATGATCACAGGACACCGCCAACATGATTAGGCTCCATCTAGTGGTGCAGATGGAAAATGCGCCAACCAGGGGCAATGTTAGGGAGCATTGCAAAAATCTGCATTCTCCCTTGCGTTGGAAGTTAGATGAAAGTGGGAATACTCACCCTGGGAGGCAGAGAGAATGCTGGGCCAATGCACCACCGAAAACAAAAAAAAGAGAAAACAAAAAGTACAAAACACATGTTATAATCGCTAAATACGCATATTATAGTAGTTAAATGCATACTGCGATTAGATACAGCTAATGTTGTATATTATTGTTATTGTTCTTACCATTTTCACATTTGGTTGGTTTTGTGTGATAGGCTAAGGGTCCAGATAGCTCTCTGATTGATACTCTCTTTGACAAGAGCAAATAAACTGATTAGGATCAAATGATTAAAGAAAAAAAGAAAGAAAATCCCATTGTAATATTTAGCTTGTTTTACCAGATACAACCCCTTTTAAAAAAAAAGCAAACAAAATAGATTAGCTAAGGCCTGGGAAAGTTGTGGCCTGTAAATTATAAATCCAGCATTGCTGAAGTTGGAGCAATACTTTGTTCCAATCCCCCCCCCCCCCCGATAAAGAGATATGTATCCTGTCGAGGGCGGCAAAGGTAATTTTGTAATGGTGATGTAATTCTACATGTCTGCCTACTGGTAGATATGTAGTTCCAATTTCCATGCTATAGACATGTTTTGAAATTTGCCAGTGGTGTAGTGGTTAGCACTCTCACCTAGCAGTAAAAAAAAGGTTGCTGGTTTAAATCCCAACCATAAGACTACCTGCCTGGAGTTTGCATGTTCTCCCTGTGCCTGTGTGGGTTTCCTCCAGGTACTCTGGTTTCCTCTCACACTCCAAAGACATGTTGGTAGGCTTCTGTTCAAAATTGGCAGTAGAATATGAATGGGGATCTTGGATTGTGGGCTCTTTGAGGGTAGGGACTGATGTGAGGGTGCAATGTACAGGGACAGGGACAATTGTAGACACTCACTCAGGGTGGACTGGTGTCTTTATCAACCTTACTAACTATGTTTCTGTAATTTTTTTTATCTTAGTTTAGTAAATGTGGTAACAGTTCCTTTTTCAAAGAATACCCAATCATGTGCAAGGTAAGCAAGGAAAACAGTATTTTTGTTTGCACATGAATTAATGAAAGTCAGCACAGCTGCCTTTTTTAAATTAACCCCATTATGTCCACTAATGTCTATCGTAGTGCTAGGTGGGAAAATGTTGAGTCTTTACAAGCAGAGAAACGATGTGTTATTTTTTTAAATTTTTTTTTTACATTTTAGCACTTTGAATTGAACATGGCTAATGTTGCATGTCCACTAAATAACATAATTGATTGGTGGGTCCTGGTGGAGAGCTATGACATATATATATAACTCACATAGGCACTAAATTGTTATGAAATGTCATCGGAATTAGCCTCAAAACTCATGATACAGACTGTTTAGGCAAAATCTGCTTGAAGAAAAAGCACATGGCTTTGTTTTTACCAGAAAATACTGGTCCAGGAACAGTGGCGTAACTAGAACCTTCAGAGTCTCTATGCAAGAAACCATGAAGGGCTCCTGACCAGGCATGTACTGGCCATTGAGACTACAGGGAGTTTCCCGGTGGGCCGATGGCTCAGTGGGCCGGTTTCAGTGACAAAGTAATGGCTGCACGGCTTTCCCTCAACTTCACGCAGTGATGTGAGAAGGATGAGAAAAAATACAGAGGAGAATAAGTGAAATAATAAAAGAGGTTAGTGAGGACTCCTTATGTTTTACTACTTATGTTTTTTTTGCACAATTATGTTTAGTTTTATATACTGTTTTTGTGCTTGTTTGCAAAATTAAAGGGGGCTGGTCTGGATGAAGTCCAGGGCCAAACTTTTGTCCCAGTCCAGCCCTGCTCCTGACCCCCCGGACAGGGCCCTTCCCTCTGAACTTGGTGGCAAAACGGGTCGCAAGTGGGTGGTAAATGGACAGGCAGTGAAGAGGCAACATATTGCCTCTTTACCGGCTCTTAAATGCCTCTGAAAGGAGATCTGAGCATGGGCCGCTTTTCAGAGGAACAACATTTTTTTGCTGTTACTATGAACAAACGGTAAAAAAAAAATCAGTTCTGATTGTACACATATAGGAGGTCAGGATTAAAAGCGCATACATAAAATGTACACACATGCACGCACACACACATACATACACATATATAACACACACATAAACGCACATATGCACACATATATAAACACATGCACACATACATAAAGACACACATACATACATGCACACACACATGCATACATGCACAAGCACATATATGCACACACACACACACACACATATAAACACACATACATACAGCCTTTTAAAAATCAGCAGTCTTTTACCCTAGTTCTTCCTGTCGGGTACTGCACTGTAGGGTGAGACAAAGAGTACAGCACACACTGCTTTCACTTTAGGTGTAATCAGTGTGACGAGCTTCCCACAGTGCCGGTTTACAGTTCGTGGAGGATCAGGAAGCTCAGTCTCAGCTGCCCTTGCCTATCCTCATATTGAGGCATAAAGCATGGAGCCCGGTTGCCAAGGTGACTTCTGTGACCCCTATATGTCGCCCACTGTCCAGGAAAAGAGGTGGCAAAAGTTGCCAGCAAGGGACAGTGTTCATTTCACACATGTTAATTAACAGACAGACAATTACAGTTTTGCAAAGTCCTACACCCAGTCATACAAACAAAAAGCAAAAAATAAAAAAGCAAATGAAAGCACGCATTGTAGAGTGGTGTACTCTACACATAGACAGTCAAAGCTAGATAATGCACAGTCTATGGACATGGGGAATGCAGCACTGTCAACCCAACCAGAGTGTAATAGACAACTTAGGATTTAGTCATAGGCTTCTAGTCATAGACTTCTATGACTAAGCCCAATTGGTGGGGTGAAATGTGTCAGGGGGTATGGTTTGTGAAATAGTTCTGGCTGAGGCAGTTTAACATACGTGCTTATACTCCAGTCAGGTTGAGAGTGTGGCGTCCCTCATGTCTATAGATTCTGTCACTGCTGGGTCGGGATGAGCCGAACACCCCCCCCGGTTCGGTTTACACCAGAACTTTCGAACGGACCCCAAATTCGTTCGAACTTTAGAACCCCATTGAAGTCTATGGGACTTGAACGTTCAAAATAAAAAGTGCTAATTTTAATGGCTAATATGCAAGATACTATCCTAAAAAGGGTTTGGGGACCTGGCTCCTGCCCCAGGGGATATGGGTCAATGCCTAAAATGTTTTAAAAAATGGCCATTTTGGCGGGAGCACTGATTTTATTGACGATTAAAGTGAAAAAAAAATGAAATATTCCTTTAAATATCATGCCTGGGGGGTGTCTATAGTATGCCTGTAAAGTGCCACGTGTTTCCAGTATTTAGAACAGTCCCTGCACAAAATGACATTTAACGGAAAAAAAGTAATTTCAAACTGCTTGCGTTTTTAATGTAATATCTGGTTGCGGCAATATGGATGAAAATCATTGAGAAAAATGGCATGGGTAGACCCGCTGCCCATTATCAGCCCCTTTGGGTCTTGTACGGATATTAAGGGGAACCCCGTACCCATATTAAAAAAAGGAAAGACGTGGGGCCCCCAGGCCCTATATACTCAGAACAGCAGTATACAGGCGGTGCAAACAAGACAGGGACTGTCTAGATTTGTTGTGTTAAGTAGAATCTGTTTGTAATTTTGAACTGGTACATTTTTAAAGTGTAGCTCCAGTAAAAAAAAAAACAATTTTTAAGCTTTTTGGAAAACATAGGGAAGGGTTATCACCACTGTATAATTAGTTTTGCCGTACGTCTTTTTTCATCTCACTTCCTGTTGTCTCCTTCCGTTTGCAAGTAGGAAGACGTTTGTAAGTTGGATGTTTGAAAGTAGGGGCCTGCCCTATATGCTCTGGAGAAATGGCGGAACAAGGTGTTGGTGTTGCCACAACTTTGTAAGCCCTCAAAGTGACTCTTGGTGGGCGCTGGAGTGCCCTGCTGTGAACGATTATATCAAGAATTGTAATTACATGCCATTGTTGAACAGTGGTAGAAAAATTGGGCCTTTGGTGGTTGTGGTGCTGGTGCTGGTGCCACAACACTATTGTCACAGATCAGCTGCGGAGCTGATCTGTGTCTCACCTTTACTGCAGTGGGTCAGCTGGCATCTGTTGTCCACTGTCTGGTGTTAAGCTCTGTGCACTCTCCAGCTATGGGTGTCGACGCCCTTCACCTGTTGCCTAATATATGATTCCTTCCTGCTACTTCCTGTCCAGCCCTCATGTGCTTCTCTATTTAAACCCCTTTCAAACCTGCTACTGGTTGCTTGAGCAACGTTTGTTCCTAGCTCCCCTGTGTACCTGTTTACCTGTCTTCTCGTGATCTGATCTTCTGTGTACCGACCCGGCTTGTTCTGATTATGTTGTCTGCAGCCCGCCCTAACCTTGGCTCACTACCTGGCTTTCCTTGCTTCATCCATCCATCCTTGTTTACAGTGTCTTCGGGTACTTCCCTAGCGAGCAGGGTGAACCCGGGAGTCGTGACCTGGGGTCAGCATGCAGCTAAGTCCAAACCTTTGTGAGAGGGTCACTGGCGGAACACCGGCTGACTCTTAGATTCCACACCCTGGGGGATCCCGTGTCACCTGCTCGCCTGAGGGTTCGCTGTATGTAGTACAGTGACAACTGTAAGTCCTCACAGTTACTCTGGGTGGGCACAGGAACGGGCCCTGCTGTGAAATATTATATCAAGAATTGTAATTACATGCCCCTGTTAAATAGGGGCTGAAAAATTGGACCTTAGGCACTGGTGCTGGTGCCACGACACTGCAACCTCTCCCATATACTCTAGTTGTAGTGCAGGAATGAGATAAAAAATAAAAAATAAAAAAACAGCGCAACAAAGAGACTTGTGATATGGTGTAAGAAAACACATAAAAAACATTTATTAAATATGAAGAAAACAATGGCAAAGACATCTGATCCTCCTGGGATCTTAAAAGCATAAAAATCATCAGTCATCAATCATAAAAAGATATATAAACTGACAGATGTTTTGTGACGAATCACCCCTGGAGTCTTTTGTTTGTGACTTTAAGATGATAGAAAACCTGCACTGCCACCAATCAGCTGGAATATGGGGACTTGGTAATTGTGAACAATCCTCCAGAAAGGGGAGAGGAAAAAGTTAATGAAGTGCAGGTAAATGGAACTATGTTCCTGGAGTCACTCACTGTTAGTGGATGGACTGCGGCGCCGCTGCTCTGAGCCTGTGTAGTGTAGGGGAGATGTACAATCCTGCTCCGTGTGTTGATGCAGACTCTGGGACGGAGGTGCGGTGCACGCTGAGTGGTGTAAACTAAAGTTGGGCGCGAGGTGGCACCTGCCTGGCGTGACAGAAGACCTGGAGCGCAATGCACAGGTCTGACGTGTCGTGCCGTCTGTCCGAACGGCTGGGTGTCACGTGGAGAGCTCCGTAGTGAGGAAGGTTGCCATGCCGACTGCCTGCTTACATGTTTCGCGCGCATGCGCTTTTTCAAAGCTAGGGCGGCATACGGCAAGGCAAGGAATAAGAAGCATTGGGTTGTGTGAAGGGGGCGGAGAAAGTGAGGTGGGCTGGATTAACCCTGTGTGTGTGGATTTGGGCTGGAAGTGTTTGAGCATTGATGTGTGTCTATGTAGAAAGCAGTTAGCTGGGAGAAAACTGAGGAATGGATAGGTGTATGGGATAAAAATATATATGTATATATATATATATATATGTAAAAAGAAGTTTTTATTTACATGGAAAATATAAAAAAAGGAAAAATATATGAAAAACGGGGAATGAAATTGTGTTGAAAATGTATGAATATATAAAAAGTATATTGTATATCGAACAAATAATTAGATAAAAATATAATTGGATAAAAATAGAAAAAATTTATAAAAAATAAAAAATTAAAATTGAAAATGAAAAAATAATGAAAAATATTTTAATTTATTTGAATAAATTGTATGTGAATGAGTAAATAAATAAATAAATAGATGAGGAATGAGCCCTGCTGCAAAGCATTGCATCACAAAATGTAATTAAACGCCCCTGTTAAACAGGGGCTGAAAAACTGGGCTGCTGGCACTGGTGCTGGTGCCACAACACTGCAACTTCTCCCATATACTCTAGTTGTGGTGCAGGAATGAGCCCAAAAATGCACCAAAAATGTTCTTCCAACATATCAGCGGAGGAAGAAAAAAGAAGAAAAAGGGGCGCATGCGCGGCGCTGAACGTGATGGCAGCCTAGAGGGATAGCTCTGTCTCGTCCGGAATCTGATCAGCGCCCTGGGGGCTTTACACCTCATCACACGCCATACTATTTACAACCCCCAGGTTCCCTAAACACGGTGCATGCCGGCGAAGAAGAAACCTCGTAGCGGGAGCCAGCATACCCTAACCCACTATCTCCTACGCACAAGGGACAGCAGCGGGATGGCTCAAGATGGCGCGGATCAAGGCCGGGTCGCGGCCTCTCCGCCCCCCTCGCCGCGAGATCCCACAGGCCTCCCCTCACTCCAAGCTCCAGCGCTCTTTCTAAGGCTGACCTGGATGCCAGCCTCAAGGCCATGTATGACAGACTGGCGTCCAAGTTTCAATCTGAACTGCATAAAACCTAACACACTTTATCACAAGAAATTTGGGCTCCAGAACCGAGAGGTTGGAAAACAAGCATGATGAACTTGCATTGGCACACAATGACCTCAGTAGAGAACATGAGGTACTGGCGTCGGCAGTTTCAACAATGTAGTCGCAAATCGAAGACCTTGATAACAGAAACAGACGCAATAATTTTCATCTCCGCGGTATACCTGAATCTGAAACAGATCTTGTTCCCACTGTTATTCGTCTCTTTAAATCACTTCTACCGGACAACGAATCAGCTACTTTTAAATGCGCTCGTATCCATAGAGCTCTCCGCCCGAAGCCCCCAGCAGACAAACCCCCTCGGGATGTTGTTTTGTGCATGAAGGACTTTCTGGTGAAGGAGGAGATACTGTGAGCGGCCAGAAACAAACAAAGAATCTTCCTGGATGATACCCAAATCCAGATCTTCCCAGATATTTCCCCTGACACCCTAGAAAGGAGGAGAAGCCTCAAGGAAATCACGTCTGCACTTCAATCAACCAGAATTCGTTATCGATGGGGCTTTCCGTTTGAACTAGTGGTCCCCCACAATGGCAGCACATATTCCGCCTCTACACTTCAGGAGGGTCAAGAGCTGCTGGTGAAACTGGGTCTTCTGGATGCTGCGGCCATGCACAGACCACCTTCTACTCCCAGACCAGCTCCTATTTGGCAAACGCCACCATCACGGAGGGACAGGAGAAGAATTAGTTACGGTATTGGAGACCACAATGCTGAAAGCCCACGGTAACTGGTCTGCCCTCAACTACATGCCCACTATCTAAGGCCTAAGACTTCCACGCTGGTATACTCCCCACTTAGCCTGACTTTCCGGGAGCAGTTCCCTGTTTGGCTTCTGTCGGTTGGAACCGTTGCGCGCTACCCCCCCCCCCCCCCCCAGTAGTTTACTATAACTTTTCTTTTTTATACAGATTTCTGTGTCAGAATTGAGCTGGGTTCGAGACCTGGTTGTCTCGGTGAAAATTTTATTTTATTTTTTCCCCTGAAGTGTTCAGGTAATTGGACAGTTTTCCCCTTTTTTTTCCGCTGATTACCTGACCCCACTATTTTTCGAGTATTTTTGGACATTGTATGTTAGTTACTTTTGATATGTCCACAGTTTTTGACCTTTTTTGGCCAGTCCTCTTTTTCAACTTTTTCTTTTATTTTTCTCCTTTTTTTTCTCCAGAGACTAGCATTTGTGGATCCACCTCAGTATTTCCTACTCAGATATGCCTGTCTGTCTTACTGATTTATATCTGCATATTAGAGTATACCTGTTTATTCTTTTTGTACTGGGTTAATGGCGACCCCCCTGGATATCTTATTTGGAAAGCCTATTCCGCACCTTCTCATTTTCTATCTTATCCCGGGTTGCAGGACCCCTTAGTTGATCTCTTATTGGTTGATTCCCTATGGTGATCACCTGTCTGTCCCACAATGTCCAGGGGTTTAACTCTCCCAATAAGAGACGAAAGGCTTTTGATTTTTATAAACAGCTAGATGCTAAGATCCTCCTCTCACAGGAGACGCACTTTGCATATAATTCCCACCCGAAATTTTTCCATAGAAGCTTCCCCCAAGCATTTTATTCCCTTTATACCTCTAAATCTAGGGGTGCCGCCATCTTTCTGCATTCCTCCTTCCCCATGGAGGTGAAGCATATCCATAGGGATGCAGAGAGTAGGTATGTGATTATTCAAGGGGTAATATATAACAGGGAATTAACCATTGCTAGTGTATACGCGCCCAATGATGCCCCAGCTACCTTTTTCAAAAAATTCTTTGACAAACTGTCTTCGTTCCAATCTTCCCATTTAATTATTGGTGGTGACTTTAATTTAGTTGCTAATGCCACACTTGATTGCTCTTCCCACACTCCTTTATCCAGGGCCTTCCCTAAGTCCCTTTCCTATGGCCTGACGGAACTTCAGCTTTCTGATGCATGGCGTGCCCACAATGTGGGTATCAAAGAATTTACCTTCTACTCCCATCCTCATAATAGCTCAGCACGTTTGGACTACATCTTTATTTCACCCATTATATTGGCCAACTCAACTCAAGCTAACATTCACCCCTGTGTCTGGTCGGACCATCACCCCACTTCATTTTCCACCACTTTTATCAAACTGGCTCCCACTTCACACTCCTGGAGACTAAACAAAGCTCTCTTATCAGATCCAACTATAACTCCCAAAATTGAGGAAGCTATAGAAGACTACTTTAATATGAATGCCCAACCGGAGATGTTGCCTTCTACGCTGTGGGTGGCCCATAAGGCCGTTCTCAGGGGTAAACTTATTGAGGTATCATCATTACGCAATAAACTGATCAACGGTAGAATCCTGACTCTTACACGTGAGATAGACCGCCTGTACAATAACACATCCACTCTACATTTAGAGTCTACTAGGCAGGAAATTGATAGTAGAAGGCTAGAATTAGACTCCTTGCTGTCCAACAAGGTAGAGAAATCCTTCAGATGGGCGAAGGAAAAACACATTCTATTGGACAACTCAGCATCGTCACCCTTCACACGAAAACTGAACCGTCTCTCACGCCCACCTCATGTCTACAAATTGAACAATAGGAAGGGTCTCCTCACGTCCCACCCAAAAGAAGTTTTAGATATTTTCAAACACTTTTACTCTTCCCTGTTAGCACCCAGTAAAGATATAGAGGTCCAAGCAATTAATTCCTGGTTGGATATGGTGCCACTGCCCACTTTAACTCAATCACAGGCTGATCATTTGAATGCACCTATTCATACCTCTGAGGTCCTGAACGTGATTAAATCCCTTAAACAAGGCTCGGCACCAGGCCCGGATGGGTTCGCTGCAATTTATTATAAAAAATGTGCATCCCTTTTGGCCCCCAGACTTGCCTGCCTCTTTAATTGGGTGATGCAGGGTGGTAGTTTTCCAGAAGAGATGTTGCTGGCAAACATGTCTTTAATACCCAAACCAGATAAAAACCACACTCTCCTACAAAATTACAGACCCATTTCTGTTATGAATAATGACCTTAAAATTTTTAGTAGGATCCTAGCGGATAGACTGGCTAAGTTCATCCCCTCCCTTATCTCCCCGTTCCAATCAGGCTTTATTCCTCATAGACTGATTACTGACAACATTCGGCTGGCCACAGACATTATCCAGGATGCCAATGACAACTCTCACAGCCTTCTCTTACTTAGCCTGGACATCCAGAAGGCATTCGATAGTGTGGCATGGCCCTACCTTTCCAAAGTTTTGCAAAGAATGGGCTTTCGGGGGGAATTCCTGCACTCCTTTCACACCCTTTATAGAAACCCTATGACAAGAATCAAAATCCCTGGCTGTTGCTCAGATTTTTTTAGTATAGGTAGGGGGACGAGACAGGGATGTCCTCTTTCACCATTAATTTTTGCCCTGGCCCTAGAACCCCTCGCAATTGCTATCCTGAATAACCCTGATATCACTGGATATACCAAAGGCCCCTTATCCTACAAATTTTGTATGTATGCAGATGATGTTTTAATGTTCCTGACAAGTCCCCTACTCTCCCTACCTAATTTATTTGCGTCCCTATCTAATTTCGCTAAGATCTCGGGATTATCCATTAATTTATCTAAAACCTCCGCCCTCCCCATAGGTATTCAGCCATTAGAACTTTTGCATCTTAAGCAGACCTTCCCCTTCCATCGGTCAGATTCTCACCTTTCATACTTAGGCATAGTACTCCCAGATCATTATAAGAGATTATTTGCGGCCAATTACCCTCCTCTGGTTACAAAACTTAAGAAAACACTAAAGATGTGGTCCAGCATGCATATTTCCTTCATGGGAAGGATAACGGCCCTAAAGATGGTTGTCCTTCCCAGGCTCCTATATATCTTCAGGTCTCTCCCAATTAAAATTTCAAAGTCCTACCTTGATGATTTTCAAGCTCATCTTATCAGATTCATTTGGCAAGACAAACCCCCTAGATTTTCCAAGACCATATTGTTTCGCTCCTCTAGACATGGGGGCCTAGGGGTCCCGCGGCTTTGGTTGTATTACGTGGCTAGTAGGTTCTCACAACAAGCTCAATGGAACATTCGGAATCTGTAAGTCCCCTGTTTCTACCTGGTATTATGTGGGCCCCCCTTTTACCTAACCACACAAAGACCTATAAGAACTTGATTGTCTCGGACGGCATGCATTTATGGCATATGTATAAACTTTCTAACCTCCCATAACCTCCTGGGTGCATCCCGTCTTTGGACTGAGCTGGGCCTAATCTCCCTGAAAGATTTTATTGTAGATTCGAAATTCGCCTCTTTTCATGACTTGCAAGCTAGATTTCAGATCCCTCATACGGAGTTCCTCCACTTTTTGCAACTCAGACATTTCTTTACACAGCTTTACCCTGGCCCCTATTCCCCCCCCCCCCCCCAACTTCTTTTGAGGAGATTTGTCATACGGCACCTAGACAAAAAGGGTTTATCTCAGGGCTTTATAAGGTTATGGAAACAGCAACTGATAAAGGAGACTTGAATTATAGACTCAAATGGGAACAAGAACTAGGGGTGGAGTACAACACAATTGACTGGGAGAAGAATTGGCGCAATATGTGGCAATGTTCGAAATCTTTATCGATTAGGGAAACAGCCATAAAGGTGATTACCAGATGGTATTATACACCCCTACGAATACATAAGATCTTGCCACTGACACCGGATAGCTGTTTTAGGGGTTTCCCCCCCCCCCAGGCTCGTAGAAGCACATTTTTTGGGAATGTGACCGGATCCAACCCATATGGCAACATCTCTTCGACATTATTAATAAGTTAGCCGGCTTCAGCATAACCATAGATGTGTCACGCCCTGCTGTTTCAGTCCCCACCAGATACCCCGAGACCTCTGAGAAGTTTGATCCACTCTATTTGCGTAGCTATGCAATGGTCTATTGCTCTAAATTGGAAATCCCCTTCGCTCCCACTTGCACAAATTCTGTCTCGAGTTGATCTAATGATGCACTCAGAAAAAATATTTCATACTCTTCATGACACAATCCCATTATATGAAGCTAAATGGAATCCATGGTTTATGTTCAGACTTCTAAATTAACTATGCTAGCCTCTCTCCCCCCCTCCTCCTCTTTGTTTGTTTTATATTATTCTTGTTGATTTTTTCTTTTTTCTTTTTCCTCTTCCATATTGTACAGGGATTATCTCTGACTCTAGTAGCTAATAAGACCGTAGCTCTCTGCGGTATACCTGGTCCATGCAGATGGTTAGTTCCAGCTTATACAGCCCACTACTGGCTGCAAATGGTCACACTGGAAGTTTATGACCACTGTTATGCTCATATACTGTACAGAACTACTACTATGTATCATAGACCTCTCTTTTATATTGTTCTGCATGGGTATTTTTCAACACCCACATGTTTGTAAATTTGGTTATTTCTTTTCAATAAAAACTTTTGAAAACAAAAAAAAAAAAAAGAAGAAAAAGAGTACGTTGGGACTTTAAATGAGGCGGTGACCGGGTAAGGTCAGTTGCCTCCATCCCTATTTGAATAAAGCAATCAGGTTGACTGGGGGTTGGGACTTTGAATGTTTGAATGAAGCAGGCAGGTGTAAAACATTTAAATTTATTGGAAAATCAATGGTAAGTTGCATGAGGGTAATCATGAGTACACCAAGAAGACCAATAAATTCCATTCAATGGAGAGTAGAAAGTTAGAATGATTAGAAAGGTGAAATACATAGAATATAAAAAAATAATAATTAAGAAACCATATCAACCAAAGGGGGTAGATGAAATAAAATAGAAGTGCAGCCTAAATCAAATGGTGAAAAAGTAAGATCAAATTACCTAATAGACACTTCAGTGTTGAGTGATCCACAAAGTGGGCAGATAAAGTGCTGGAACCACCATGTGAGTCAATCTGCCCCAGAAGACTTATAAGGGCTAGTCTGCCACACCCACCAACGTCACGCACTAGCATGCACTAAGGAGGATAGGCAGCTGCAGTCGGGCAGAACCGCCCCCAAGCAAAACAGTGCCAAATTATTCCTCCACCTGGCTGCTAGATGTAAAAAGTGATGGAAAGCGGCGGCGCCAAAGACATGGCGCAGCGGTTCCATCAAATAAAGCGTGACATCGATGCGTAGTGCAGGGCGGTCCACTCACCCTAAAGAGAGGGGAGGAGGAAGGCCCGCGCTACGCCTCGCAGCTCCCAAGGTGATGGAGCGACTGCTCCTATCTAAAACATGTGACACATGCAACTGCCAGGGATATTAGCCTATTTAAAATGGGGGTGGGAGGTAAAAAGGGGCCCCTTCCCATGGCGATTAGCCCGGTGGAAGGGGGGGAGTTCCTATATTAGGTGATCTAATTACATGGTATAATTGGGTATTAATCAGACCTAAAATTATATAAACAAGCGCGCTTCCATCCCTAATTTATTTAGAAGAAAAAGAGAACGTTGGGACTTTAAATGAGGCGGTGACCGGGTAAGGTCAGTTGCCTCCATCCCTATTTGAATAAAGCAATCAGGATAACTGGGGGTTGGGACTTTGAATGAAGCAGGCAGGTGTAAAACATTTAAATTTATTGGAAAATCAATGGTAAGTTGCATGAGGGTAATCATGAGTACACCAAGAAGACCAATATATTCCATTCAATGGATAAACATACAGCAATAACAATTGACCACTAAAAATACAAATCACATATTACAAGTGATCATTAAGTAAGTAAAACATATAGTTGGCATAAAACATGGCATATAGTAGCTCTATGCCTTTCTTGGATTCATCCACTCTTCAGGAGCATGCACGTGGAAAACTGAATGCTGTAGTATAATAACAATATCTGTAAGGTCTGACCCTGTCACGGAAAGCAGAGATTAAAATAAAATAATTAGAAGTAATATTGGCTAGGATAAACCCCCAAAACCACTCTCAAAAGTACTTACATTATCTGTATCTATGCAGTAGCAATGTGCCAAAATGAATCAGAATAACCCCATACGGGTATCACTGATGGGAGCTGAGGTGGTTAAGGCAGACCAGGACTGGACAAAGATGGTTTCCAAGAAAGGAAATTCCAAAAATTAATAATGGTCAACAGTGACCATATGTGCTAAAAGTAAAAGAAGGATTGTAAAATAAGTTGGAGGATCATATTATGTGGTACAATAGGTCATCTGTCCTAAACTTGGTAAAGGATAGGATAATGAGATGCTAATGAGTGTATAGATAAGGTTAACTTAGTGAGAGTAGAAAGTTAGAATGATTGGAAAGGTGATATACATAGAATATAAAAAAAATGTTTAAGAAATCATATCAACCAAAGGGGTTAGATTAAATAAAATAGAAGTGCAGCCTAAATCAAATGGTGAAAAAGTAAGATCAAATTACCTAATAGACACTTCAGTGTTGAGTGATCCACAAAGTGGGCAGATAAAGGGCTGGAACCACCATGTGAGTCAATCTGCCCCAGAAGGCTTATAAGAGCTAGTCTGTCACACCCACCAACATCATGTGGGAGCATGCACTAAGGAGGATAGGCAGCTGCAGTCGGACGGAACCGCCCCCTAGCAAATTGCTTTATATCAGCGGAGGAGGAAGAGGATAGACAATCAACATAATGGGACAGTCACTCAGAATCAGCATAGGCAGTCTTGAAGGGATGTGATATTTTAAAAAAAAATTATTCAGTTACATCAGCCTCAGGTGCTTGGTAGCTGTGGGTGATCCAAGACTGATTCATCTTTATGAAGGTCAGTCGATCAACCTCCCAGCCACGTACAAGTCCACGCGTTTCTTGAGACTGTAAATCATCCCTACAAGACTGCTGCTGCTGATGCTGAGTGCCAGTCTCCACCTCCATGCTGACACAATCATCCTCCTCCTCCTCCTCCTCCTCTTCCTGTGTGATGGGTGGGACAGCATGAACACTGTCTGGATAAAGGGGGCCTTGAGAGGCAAGGAAGTCCTCCTCTTCCTGCCTCTGTTCTGCCTCAAGTGCCCTGTCCATTATTCCACGCAGCGCATGCTCCAAGAGGTGGACAAGAGGTACAGTGTCACTGATGAATGCACTGTCACTGCTCACCATCCTTGTGGCCTCCTTAAATGGTGACAGGACAGTGCATGCATCCCTAATCATGCCCCACTGGCGTGGTGAGAAAAAACCGAGCTCCCCTGACCCTGTCCTGGTGCCGTAGTCACACAGGTACTCATTGATGGCCCTCTGCTGCGTGTGCAGCCGCTGCAACATGGCCAACGTTGAGTTCCACCTGGTGGGCATGTCACATATAAGGCGGTTCTTGGGCAGGTTCAACTCCTTTTGGAGCTCAGCCAGCCGAGCACAGGCATTAAATGATCGGCGGAAATGCACACAGACTTTCCTGGCCTGCTTCAGGACATCCTGTAAGCCCGGGTACCTGCCCAAAAACCGCTGAACCACCAGGTTAAGGACGTGAGCCGCACAGGGCACATGGGTCAGTTGTCCCTGTCGGAGGGCGGAGAGGAGGTATGTGCCATTGTCGCAAAACCACCAATCCTGGCTTAAGCTGGCATGGCGTCAACCATCTCTTAGCCTGCCTCTGCAGAGCTGACAAAATATCTGCCCCGGTGTGGCTCCTGTCCCCCAAACAAACCAACGCAAGCACGGCATGGCATCGTTTTGCCTGCGTACTTGCGTAGCCCCTTGAACGCCTACGGGGCACCGCTGGTTCTGAGGACAGAGCACTGGAAGAGGCCATGGAGGAAGAAGAAGAGGAGGGGGTGGAGGAGAGAGGTGTGTTACAACCAGTAGTAGCATTTTGGAGGCGTGGTGGCGGAACAACCTCCAACACTACTGCACCTTGTCCTGCATCCTTCCCAGCTGCCAGAAGAGTGACCCAATTGGCCGTGAAAGACAGGTAACGACCCTGTCCATGCCTGCTGGACCATGAGTCAGCGGTAATATGCATCTTAGCGCTGACCGCCCTGTCCAGCGAGGCAAGGACATTGCCTTCCACATGCCGGTAGAGAGCTGGAATCGCCTTCCGTGAGAAAAAGTGGCGTTTGGGGTCCTGCCACTGAGGAACCGCACATTGTACAAACTCATGGAAGGGGGCTGAGTCTACCAACTGAAAAGGCAGCAGTTGAACCGCTGGACATGTGGATGGCTGGGAGTGAACTTCTTTCGACGGTCCAGCAGCTGGGGCAGGGAAATGTGCCTGCTACAATCGGACGTGGGTGTACTGCTAGCAGAGTGCCCGGAAGCACTTGGCTGTGACACACCTAATTCTACACCTTCATTCCTATCAGAGAAGGTTTCAGAGAGGACTGAAGGTCTAGTGGGGTTGGAGATCCCAGCTGATGAGGAGCAAGGAGAGGTTCGCTTTGTTCTTTGGTGTGGGTCTTTGAGGTACGCTTGCCAACGAGCTTCATGGCAGGTCAACATATGTCTGGTCAAGCATGTGGTGCCCAAGCAGCTAATGTTCTGGCCATGCGAGATACGCTTGAGACATATGTTGCAAATAGCAGCGGTGCAATCTGATGCACTCGTCTCAAAGAAGGCCCACACCAAAGAACTTTTAGAATAACGCGCAGAGGCAGCACCCTGCACAGGCGGAGCTCTGCGGTGTGATTCATTCGTGTGCTGCCCCTAAGCTGGCCCCCGGAGGGCATCCTGCCTCGTTGGACATGTGCCTCCTCCTCCTCCTCCTCCTCCTCCTCTCTCCTACCAAGCACCCACGTGGAGTCGGTGCCCTCATCATCCCCTCCCTCTTCATCGCTGGAGCAAATCTGGCAGTATGCTGCAGCTTGTGGAACATGACTGCCAGATTGCTGTCCTTCTTGAGCATCCCCTCTCTCTGTGCTCACGCTACTGCCTCCCTCTAGCTGAGTATCATCATCAGAGCCTACAAAACACTGGGCATCCTCCTGGAGCATGTACCCAACACTGTGCTCAAAAAGTTCAGGGGACTCCTCAGGAGGACGTGGTGGGTCTAGGGAAGGAGTCCTTGATGATGACATTGAGAGGAGGGAAGACGATGCGTTGGCAACTGCTTTGCTAGTACCCTGAGCCTGGGTGAGAGAGGATGAGGAGGATGAAGAGGGCTTGTTCATCCACTCTACCAAGTCTTCGGCATGATGCGGCTCAACACATCCAGCTGCCGAAAAGAAGGACAAGCGTGTCCCATGGCCACGTGCTGATGATGACGATATACCACGTCCACGACCAGCACTGTTGTCTCTAGACACAGAGCCTACTTGCCCTCTTTTATCGGCTTGCCCCTGTCTGCCTCTCCTTGTTGGCCTTCCAGACATGGTAATGGCCTGAAGGGAGATTGGAAAACCATCAATTGGGTAGTGTATATTGTGCTGGAGGCACACAACACCCACTAACTCCTGCAGATGGCAGACGGCTCAATTAGAGAGAGCTATATAGGTGGATATAATGGTGTATAGTGCGCTCAGGGCACGCAGACAACACCCACAAACTCCTGCAGATTGCTAAAAGCTCAATTACAGAAGAGCAAGAATGCAAAATCGGCCGATAACGAACGGTGTATACTGTGTTGAAGGTACACAGAGAACACCCACTAACTCCTACAGACGCCAACACACTACACAAGGCCGCTGTGCTGGCGGCCTTATATAGTGTGGGGCATGTATTACACAACATGAGCTATGATTGGCCACATGCATCCTGCCTGTGGCCAAACATGGCTCTCCTCGCTGCCGGCGCTGTGATTGGCCAAGCATGCGGGGTCACAGTGCATGCCTGGCCAATCATGAGCCAGCAATGCACTGTGATGGCACAGTGCATTGTGGGCCGTGAGCGCCACACGAATTTGGCACGAACGGCCCATAACATTTGGTATTTCCCCAAACGTGCGAACAGCCAATGTTCAAGTCAAACGTATGTTCGACTCGAATACGAAGCTCATCCCTACTGCTGGGTGAGTGAGCTTGAACAATGGCACCCCAACTTCTAAGGACCGGGTGGATTTTTACCTTTCCTGTTGCTTAGAGTAGCACTCCAAGCTTCATCTTTGGTCACTTAGATCATAGGTTGTATGACAGGCTGAGGCCAAGCACATACATGCATTCACCACTGGGAAAATCTGCAGTAATGACTAGTAACAAAAAAAGTGCATTCATGTGGTGTAGGTCTTGCCCTAAAATATTCTACCTTGATGTGGTTGGTAGTATTGTTATCTTTTCAGCAAAAAATGTGTTATGGAATGTGGATTGATTATTAGTGTAATTATGAGTGCAGTTACAGTAGTAGTGTCTACCGTTTAACCAAAACATTGGTACAGAAACTAAGACCCACTCAAACAACTTCCCTCAGAGACATGTCTTTCTAGGGTTCTTCTGAAATATGTTGCTTTAAATTGTGTTTGCCCATTTCTTCTAAAACCTTTATGCATCTTTCCTGACCCTAATTTTTGTTTCACATATCTTTAGAATTTAAAAATGTTAGTCCGTTAAAAAAAGCATCCCATGGATCCCATGTTTCAAGTCTAGTAAAATAGCTGCTATAGGCACAGTACATACAGATGGAACATACTAAACACTTGGAATACTATTATTACTGACTTTTTTTAAAGGGATGATAAAGCTTTACATATTTTTTGCATTGAAATAATAAATATATCATACTTACCTGAACTGTGCAATAGTTTTGCACAGAGCAGCCCGATCTTACTCTTCTGGGCCCCTCACCAGTGCTTTTGGCTTCTCCCCCCCAGCTGAGTGCCCCAAATAGTAAGCTGCTTCCTATGGCAAACTTGTGTGTGCCTAATCCCAAGCTGGGCTGTTTGCATCTATTTAGACACACAGAACAGCTCGGCTCCAACCCTTACTCTCTGCTCAGTGGTTTTCACTGACAGCAGCAGGAGCCAATGGCTTTTGTTGCTCTCAGCCAACCTCTGAGACAAAGGAGAGGGGAGAAAAGTTGCTGCAGATGTGCACAGCACTGAATCAAGATCAGTCTCATGTATTGGGGAGGGGGGCTACTAATAAAAGTTTTTTTTACCTTAATGTGGATTTAAACCTGATTCATGAAATTTGACCTAAGCACATACCTTTACATCTGTAGTGCTTACTTATCTCTCTCCAAAGCCCCAATTCCCTTGTCTTTCTGTTGCTCCGTTCTTCTGTTATCAACATGATACTCTGACAAGTTCTCCGACAACCAAGATAAAACCAGCCTGAAATTTGTGCCGGGGTGGGTGTAATAATTGATTAGTAGAGCTGGTCTATTCACAGAGCAGCTCTGCACATTCCTTCCTTCCTTAAAAAAGAATCAAAGCCCTGTGACTTTAAATGAGGGAGCCCAAAACAGTCAATAAGAGCATATAAGGTAATCATAGTTTAGAAATTGATTACAATTTTATAACATTCATCATATATAAAATGCATAAACAGAGGTGCAAACCATTTGGCAGTGATAGACACAGAATACCAAGTGGCCACATACATACAGTATCTCACAAAAGTGAGTACACCCCTCACATTTTTTTTAATATTTTGTTAAATCTTTCATGTGACAACACTGAATAAATGACACTTTGCTACATGTAAAGTAGTGAGTGTACAGCTTGTATAACAGTGTAAATGTGCTGTTCCCTCAAAATAAATCAACACATAGCCATTAATGTCTAGACTATTGGCCACAAAAGTGAGTACACCCCTAAGTAAAAATGCCCAAATTGGGCCTAAAGTCTCAATATTTTGTGTGGCCACCATTATTTTCATTGTCTTGGTCAGTCCATCACCTTTACCCTGAGCTTCTTTAGCAAGGCAGTAGTCATTGGAGGTGTGTTTGGGGTTGTTATCATGTTTGAATACTGCCCTGTGGCCCAGTTTCTGGAGGGGACCATGCTCTGCTTCAGTATGTCACAGTACATGTCGCCATTCATGGTTCCTTCAATGAACTGTAGCTCCCAGGTGTCGTCAGCACTCATGCAGCCCCAGACCGTGACACTCCCACCACCATGTTTGACTGTAGACAAGACACACATGTCTTTGTACTCCTCACCTGGTTGCTGACACACACACGCTTGACACCATCTGAACCAAATACGTTTATCTTGGTCTTATCAGGCCACAGGACATGGTTCCAGTAAGCCATGTCCTTAGTCTGCTTGTCTTCAGCAAACTTTTTGCGGGCTTTCTTGTGCATCATCTTTAGAAGAGCCTTCCTTCTGGGACAACAGCCATGCAGACCAATTTGATGCAGTGCGTATGTTCTGAGCACTGACAGGCTGACCCCTCACTCCTTCAACCTCTGCAGCAATACTAGCACCACTCATAGGTCTATTTTCCAGACAACCTCAGGATATGATGCTGAGCACATGCACTCAACTTCTTTGGCCATGGTGAGGAATGTTCTGAGTGGAACCAGTCTTGTTAAACCTCTGTATGGTCTTGGCCACCGTGCTGCAGCTCAGTTTCAGGATCTTGGCAATCTTCTTATAGCCTAGGCCATCTTTATGTAGAGCAACAATTCTTTTTCTCAGATCCTCAGAGAGTTCTTTACCATGGGGTGCCATGTTAAACTTCCAGTGACCAGTTAGAGTGATAACACCAAATTTAACAACCCTGTTCCCCATTCACACCTGAGACCTTGTAAGACTAATGACTCACTTGACACCGGGGAGGGAAAATGGATAGTTGGGCCCCATTTGGACATTTTCACATAGGGGTGTACTCACTTTTGTTGCCAGCAGTTTAGACATTAATGGCTGTGTGTTGAGTTATTTTGAAGGACAGCAAATTTACACCGTTATACAAGCTGCACACTCACTAGATTGTAGCAAAGTGTTATTTCTGTTGTCACATGAAAAGATATAATAAAATATTTACAAAAAGTGAGGGGTGTACTCACTTTTGTGAGATACTGTATATATTTGAAATTGTTGATGTACAGTAATACACATGTATCATAAATCTCAATGCGTTTTGTGAGTCACTGCTCACTTCTTCAGAAGCAGATGTAAATGCAGTGTATCTACAAAAAAATCAATGAGAAATATACAGTATAACATAAAGATAAATGTCATAAAGAAGATATATATTATTATTTTTATTATTATTATACAGAATGTATATAGTGCCAACAGTTTGTGCAGTGCTTTACAACACGAGGGAAGACAGTGTACTTACAATACAAATCAATACATGAGGGATCAGAGGGCCCTGCTCATTAGAGCTTACAATCTAGAAGGGAGAGTCAAGTGGAAACAAACGTTAATAACTGTGGAGGGTGAGCTGATGGAGAAAAAAAAAAAAACAGTTGTTAGGTGTGGGTAGGGTAGGCTTCTCCAAAGAGAAGGGTTTTCAGGGATCATCTAAAAGCTATCAGAGTAGGATATATATATATATATATATATATATATATATATATATATATATATATATATATATATATATATATATATATATATGTATATGTATATATATATGTATATATGTATATATGTATATATGTATATATATATATATATATATATATATATATATATATATGTATATATATATATATATATATATATATATATACAGTGGTGTGAAAAAGTGTTTGCCCCCTTCCTCATTTCCTGTTCCTTTGCATGTTTGTCACACTTAAGTGTTTCGGAACATCAAACCAATTTAAACAATAGTCAAGGACAACACAAGTAAACACAAAATGCAATTTGTAAATGAAGGTGTTTATTATTAAAGGTGAAAAAAAATCCAAACCATCATGGCCCTGTGTGAAAAAGTGATTGCCCCCCTTGTTAAAACTTACTATAACTGTGGTTGTCCACACCTGAGTTCAATTTCTCTAGCCACACCCAGGCCTGATTATTGCCACACCGGTTCACAATCAAGGCATCACTTAAATAGGAGCTGCTTGACACAGTAAGGTCCACCAGAAGATCCTTAAAAGCTACACATCATGCCGAGACCCAAAGAAATTCAGGAACAATTGAGAAAGAAAGTAATTGAGATCTATCAGTCTGGAAAGGGTTATAAAGCCATTTCCAAAGCTTTGGGAATCCAGCGAACCACAGTGAGAGCCATTATCCACAAATGGCGAAGACATGGAACAGTGGTGAACCTTCCCAGGAGTGGCCAGCCGCC
The DNA here is from genome assembly GCF_037356315.1 of Lithobates pipiens. Taxonomy (NCBI): domain Eukaryota; kingdom Metazoa; phylum Chordata; class Amphibia; order Anura; family Ranidae; genus Lithobates; species Lithobates pipiens. The sequence goes on from NW_027507790.1 coordinate 74,041,273, forward strand.
CAAAATTACCCCAAGAGCGCAGCAACGACTCATCCAAGAGGTCACAAAAGACCCCACAACAACGTCCAAGGAACTGCAGGCCTCACTTGCCTCAGTTAAGGTCAGCGTTCATGCCTCCACCATCAGGAAAAGACTGGGCAAAAATGGCCTGCATGGCAGAGTTCCAAGGAGAAAAACACTGCTGAGCAAAAAGAACATCAAAGCTCGTCTCAATTTCTCCACAACACATCTTGATGATCCCCAAGACTTTTGGGACAACATTCTGTGGACCAATGAGACACAAGTGGAACTCTTTGGAAGGTGTGTGTCCAAGTATATCTGGCGTAGAAGGAACACTGCATTTCATAAAAAGAACATTATACCAACAGTAAAATATGGTGGTGGTAGTGTGATGGTCTGGGGCTGTTTTGCTGCTTCAGGACCTGGAAGACTTGTCGTGATAAAAGGAACTATGAATTCTGCTGTCTACCAAGAGATCCTGAAGGAGAATGTCCGACCATCTGTTCGTGTACTCAAGCTGAAACGAACTTGGGTTCTGCAGCAGGACAATGATCCTAAACACACCAGCAAGTCCACCACCGAATGGCTGAAGAAAAACAAAATGAAGACTTTGGAGTGGCCTAGCCAAAGTCCTGACCTGAATCCTATTGAGATGTTGTGGTATGACCTTAAAAAGGCCGTTCATGCTCGAAAACCCTCTAATGTAACTGAATTAGGACAATTCTGCAAAGATGAGTGGGCCAAAATTCCTCCAGGACGCTGTAAAAGCCTCATTGCACATTATCGCAAACGCTTGGTTGCAGTTGTTGCTGCTAAGGGTGGCCCAACCAGTTATTAGGTTTAGGGGGCAATCACTTTTTCACACAGGGCCATGATGGTTTGGATTTTTTTTCACCTTTAATAATAAACACCTTCATTTACAAATTGCATTTTGTGTTTACTTGTGTTGTCCTTGACTATTGTTTAAATTGGTTTGATGTTCCGAAACACTTAAGTGTGACAAACATGCAAAGGAACAGGAAATGAGGAAGGGGGCAAACACTTTTTCACACCACTGTATATATATATATATGTATATATATGTATATATATATATATATATGAGAAGGGTCTGCATAATGTATGACCCAATCAGATAATATTGTAAACATGTCTGGTATGAAGTAAGTACCCGGAAAGCCAACCGTATATAGAAGTATATAGAACAGAAGTCCACTGTTCAGTGCATGCTATTAAACTACTAGGCCTCTGGGGAGAAGTACTGCAGACCTCTGGTCTAGTAGCAGCAACTAATCAGAGTCAGCATTAGAGACTATTCAGATTGGGCTCTTTTGCATATAGAAGATGTGACAAGAAACATAATGTGCAACAGTATAAGTTTGTGCAGGAGGGAAGGATTCCTGGGAGCAGTAGCCTGCAGGAGTTACGCAGAGGAGGAGCAATAATCTGCATGATGATGCAGGGAAGAGACTATAGATGTTATATATGTACATCATTTCTTCAAGGCCCAACAAACATTCTAATTTATAAATATGATGGCAAAGTGATTTGATCTATGGGCATCCCATATATCCCTTTCCCCAACTAAGTTACTCTATATTCCCCTAATAAAACCCCCCAAAAAAACAAAGCAAATGACTGTTTATTGTCTCAGAGGTGATATATGAAAGTCTGGCAGCAGGGTAACATGGTGGATGTTAGTAACTAGTGGCAACACACCTCTACAAAAGCATCCCCCCACAACATGATGCTGCCATCACCATGTTTCACGGTGGAGATGGTGTGTTCAGGGCGATGTGTAGTGTTAGTTTTCCGCCACACATAGCGTTTTGCTTTTAGTCCAAAGAGTGCAATTTTGGACTCATCTGATGAGAGCACCTTCTTCTACATGTTTGCTGTGTCCTCCACATGGCTTCCCAAAAACTACAAACGGGACTTCTTATGGCATCTTTTAACAGTGGCTTTCTTCTTGCTACTCTTCCATAAAGGCCAGATTTGTGGACCTGAGGTGTGAATCTTTGCAGCTCCCCCAGAGTTACTATGAGCCTCTTGGCTGCTTCTCTGATTAATTCTTGCCCGGCCTGTCAGTTTAAGTGGATGGCCATGTCTTGGTAGGTTTTCAGTTGTACCTAACTCTTTCCATTTTCCATTTTCGGATGATGGATTGAACAGTGCTCAGTGAGGTGTTCAAAACTTGGGATACTTCTTTGTAACCTAATCCCGCTTTAAACTTCTCCACAACTTTATCCATGACCTGTCTGGAGTATTCCTTGGCCTTTATGATGCTGTTTGTACACTAATGGCACGTACACACAACCGGACTTTCCGTCACAATAAACTCTGATGGTCTTTCTGATGGAGTCTCGCTGAAACGGACTTGCCTACACACACGATCACACCAAAGTCCATTCGTTTAGAATGCGATGTTGTATGACAGGATTAGAAAAGGAAGTTCAATAGCCAGTAGCCAATAGCTGCCCTTGCGTTTTTGGTCCATCAGAATAGCATACAGACGAACATTTTTTTCCGATAGGAATTGATTAATTCAGAAAGATTTAAAACATGTTCTATTTCTAGGTCCATCAGAATTTTTGAAAAAAAAAAGTCATATGAAGCCCACACACGATTGGAATATCTGATTAAATGATTCCGGAAAGTCCAGTTGTCTGTACGCGGCAGTAGGTTCTCTAACAAACCTCTAAGGGTTTCAAAGAACAGATGCATTTATACTGAGCTTAAATTACACACAGGTGGACTCTATTTACTAATTAGGTGACTTCTGAAGGCAATTGGTTCCACTAGATTTTAGTTAGGGGTATTAGAGTAAAGGGGACTGAATAAAAATGCCTGCCACACTTTTCAGATATTTATTTGTAAAAAACTTTGAAAACCATTTATCATTTTCCTTCCACTTCACAATTATGTGCCACTTTGTATTTGTCTATCACATAAAATCCCAATAAAATACATATACATTTTTGGTTGTAACAAGACAAATGTAGAAAATTTCACATAAAATCCCAATAAAATACATTTACATTTTTGGTTGTAACATGACAAATGTGGAAAATTTCAAGGGGTATGAATACTTTTTTAAGGTATTGTATGTGGGGAGATGTGTTTCAGCTCTGTGTATCATCTGAGGCTGTTCACTTCACTGGGTATACTCATGGCAATAAGATCCAAGTCATAATCTTATATTTTTTTTCTCAAACAAAAGATTTTTATTGAGCAGAAGAAATAAGACATACAAAGTCCAGAGCAAAATAATTATATAAGGACTGCAAATTGTAACATATGTGCATTTAAGGCAATATATACCACACTACATGCATTGTTCTCATCATACCTATACATTTATAAATGTCTTAATAAGCACAATAAGGTATTGCTGAAAAAACATTACTATGGGACCTTCAAATACATAGTTTGGTAACCTCTCAACTGTTAAAGTTTATGGTCCACCTGGGCTAAACCTGGAACATCTAGCTAGGAGGACCATAATTTGGCAAATTTTCCCCTTCTACCTCTGTGTTGGTAAATGAGCTTATCAAGTCAAATGATATCACCAATTTCAGTGACCCATTCCTTCACTGTGGGAGGGTCTGTAGACTTCCAGTGCCCCAGAATTAATTTGCAGGCTTGAAAGAGAGCTCTGGCAATAGCCTGTCTATGACTATCCTTATCTAGGATAACCAATTGGTAATGTTTAAGGTCCTCTGGAATCTGAACCTGTTAAGAGTGTTTATAACCTTCTTGCAATATAAATGTAACTTTGGGTACCTCCATAGAAGATGTATCAAATCCCCATGATCCCTACAACATCTAGTGCAGGTGGGATTCGATCACACCCTCATGCAGGTTAATCTGCCCGGTATATAGTGTACTCTCAACAAGGCATTATCTTCAAATTTTAATTTCGAATTTTAGAATTTAGAATTTTTGAAGTCCGAATTTTCAGAATTCGAAAATTGTCAAAATTTGTTAAAAAAAACATATTTTAAACTAAACGAATTGCTTGTGTCTAATGGCCAGTTTTAACCTAATGGTTTGAGCCATTAGGAGTCAGAGAAGTAGACTTAGAGCTCTTCCCATTTGAACAAGGGGCTAGTCTTTTCAAATAGCTGTTTGTTATGGAGGGTGTTGTAGAATAGCAAGATGCCCTTAGAGACTTTTGACGGGTTGGAAAGGAATTTCCAGACCTTGGGATAAAGATGTATAGAGGAAGCCAGAGTAGGCAATAAAAGGTGATGGAGCCTAAGGAGGGGGGAAAGAGGTGCTGAGGTAATTTGTATTTGTTCAAGGGAGGAATCTGAGGGGGTCCTGGTGAACCTTGAATAAAGAGATCATCTATACAGTGGATACCAAACTTGTCCCAATCTACTTGTGATAGGGATGGAATTAGTTGAGACAGTATCGAATTGGAAAATGTTATCAAAAAGTTGTTTTGATAAACACGTGTGCAAATATCACAGGGCCTTAAAAATCTGTGACACCTTTGTTTTATTCTACCTACCATGTACTTTCAGAAAATTTATGGTTTGGGGTGTCTTTTACAAACCCTGAAAGCTGTAAGGGAAAAATAAAAAAGCAATGGTAAAATTACAAAAGTGGTCTGGCTACCTGAAAGTGGAGTGCTGAGCCTGGCAGTGAAAAAGTTCAAGTCCATTGCACCCTTAAAAATTAAGTTAATTGCACCTTTCACCAATGCATTTTACCAAAAAGATGACATTTTGCCAAAATGTCCAGATTTTGGCGAATCATAAATTCCCAATTTCACTTTTCCCTAGTAAATAATGTCACAGTCATGTCATTGACCTTTTTGAAAATCATGCTAATGGGCCATTATAGAGGCCACTTCTACTTTGATCTCATAATCATAAATATTTAGAATAAGTATTATGGAATATATCACTGAATTCTGAGCAGCCATCTCTCCACTCCGCTTCTATTTTAGTTGAGGTAAGCCTTAAAGTATGGGTCTATTTTCAGGAATTTAACAATATACTATAGGTCAAGCAGACCTAACTCCCTGTGCCATAAAGGTAAGAAAAACTTGCATATTGTGGTATAATGTGTCTATTCACCTTATAAGGAACACTAAGAAAGCCTTCCCCCTTTTATCAAATGCATTTAATTAAGATCCTAATAATTCTGTCTTTCATCATTTGCTGATAATGTACTTACATGTACTGAATTAAACTGTGATAAAAATCCCTGGGCGGTGTAATTAGTTATGCAATTACATATCAGATACATGTAATTATGCATAGCTGATTTCCAATTAAAACTGACACATTGTGCAATAAAAGTTATTCCTTTTTCATGGGGTTAGAAAAATGTTTCTTAAATACCATGAAACATGAATTGTCTATTTTATAGTTCAACATATACATTTTCAAATGCATGTTAAAAAATTAAATTTTTTTTTTTTTTTTATAATTTAACACCAACTGAAACAGAGGAAACCATGAATGAAGACATGACCTGTAGTGGAGATTTACTAAAACAGGTGCACACAGAACCTGGTGCCGTTGTGCATAGTATTCAATTAGCTTGTAACTTCAGCTTGTTCAATTTAACTTTGCTAATAAAACCTAGAAGCTGATTGGTTACTATGCACAGCTGCACCATATTCTGTGTGCACCAATTCAGTAAATCACCCCTTAGTATCATAGTTGGAATATGTATGTCTATCAAGCCCTGAATTCCTGTGGTCTTAATGACAAGGAAGAGAAAATAAAGGTAAATATAAGAGCTAATAAATATCATTCATGTCACTTAGCTCATTGGCATACAAATTGAATATATGCAGTTCTGTTTAGCATTAATTCCTATTTTTAAAACAACAGCAGCAAATTAAAGAAATGTAATATCAGTCAAGGATGGCGCTGGGCAGCATTAAGTCCTTCAGCTATGTTTCTGTTTGAAAAAATGCAAAACAAATCTCAAACAAAGAGAACACCTTCATCCTTTTTGGGAGTTTGTTTCAAAGAAATTACTGCCAGAAGTAAGCAGAATTTCGAAATTGTGTGCTGGTCAATGATGGACTAGATGAAGTATCCTATAATATCACCTGCATTATGGACCAGTGTAATATTATATCCCAGTGGCTGCTCTAAATGTGCTTTCCACTTCGTGTGCACACAATTGAAATGGAAAAATCAGGTAAGCAGCGCTAATATTGTGAGCCATAAAATAAACTATTGTGATTACTTAATGAAACCATCTACCTTCCATTTAGTGCAAAAAAAATCAAAAATTATCCTGCTGAAATTATAGAAGATGAAATCATATGTGACTTTGTGTTCCAAAATCTGCTGCCCTCTGTCTGTGAATAGCTGAGGTGCTTGTTTCCCCCTTGTTGATAATCGCCTCATTTCTCAGTGTCCATGGCTTTCTCCTTCCATGTTAAAATACTCTTCGCTGCGGTTTGAGGTCACATTTGGGATCCTTGTGTGGATCATATGAGGCCTCGGTGTCCCCTCATGGGGGATACACATGTGGGAGGACATCCTGACTCTGGTGCAGGCTTAATCTCTGACGTTTTTACATGTGATGACTTCTGTGCTGACTGCTTTGCTGAGTGTTTTAATCTTGTGGTCTTCTCTATGCAAATACCCCTGAAGAAGGGATTTGAGTTTTTTCCTGAAGCACGTTGGGAACAATGAGAAGATATTGTCGCGGTAGCATTGATTCTCATATCAATCTTACCTTTTGTACCACCCCCTCCCTTTAGAATGTAAGCTCTATGAGCAGGGCCCTCCTGTACCTTTTTGTATTGAACTGTACTGTAATTGTGTTGTCCCCCCTATACATTGTAAAGCGCTGCGTAAACTGTTGGTGCTATAAAAATTGTGTATTATAATAATAAATCATTACCTTATTGTGCTCTGTTATGTCTCTTTATTTAACTGGTGATATATGCACCGACTTTTTATCTATGTATCTAATAAAGCTTTATATTTTATGCAATTGTGGTTCAATATATGAATTACCTTTAAAGTCCCATTGTAACGGGGGGTACTTATTTGCATAATCTCCAAAATATATTATTAGTGCAAAAATTACTATTTCATAAAAATCAATCTGTGCTCCAATGCGTCAACAAATGTGCCACTTCACCCCAAAAATAACACTTCAAGGTGCTTCACATAGATATAGACTCAGACCAGAAGTTTTTGGCCCTTAGGGGTTGATTTACTTAAAATAGAGTGCACAATTTGGTACAACTGTGCATGGTAGCTAATCAGCTTCTAACTTCAGCTTGTTCAATTAGGCTTTGACCAGAATCCATGAAAGCTGAAAGATTGGTTACTATGCAGAGTTTCACCAGATTTTGCACTCTCTAGTTTTATGAAATCAACCCATTAATGTCTAAATGGGTAAAGGTTTGCTATATATATAGTGAAAGGCTTCTCCATTCCTCCAATACACAAAAACTGTTGAATGGAACTGTTCTGTATGGCTTATGCCCCATACACACAAACAGAAAATTCTTCTAGGAGTCGGATGTGAGCTTTTGGTCAGAAATTCCGAAAAGATTGAGAGCAGGTTCCCTATTTTTTGATCGGAAAAAGTTCCTATCCGAAAATGCGTTAGTCTGTATGCAATTTGGATGCGCAAACAATCATGCAAACAATTCAACGCATGCCTGGAAGAATTCATTTTCTCGGCTCATCGTAGTGTTGTATGTGATTGTGTTCTTGGCAGTCGAAAGTTCAGAGAACTTTTGTGTGACCGTGTGTATACAAGGCAAGCTTGAGCAGAATTCCATTGGAAAAACCATCCAAGTTTTTTTCTGGCAGAATTTCTGATCGTGTGTATGGGGCATGAGTCCGAGGGATATAAAATGTGCAACACAAACATTATTGCCCAACACATTTATTCCAGTAAAACAATAAAAAAAAAACCTCATACTCACATAATATTGTGCCCACCAGTACCTAATATGTCCAGCGAGAATCTCAACAACTATTATACCGATGTTCCATTTAACCAGAAGTGACGTCTGAGGCTGGAAATTCCAACTCTACCTGATTCACCCACACACGGGTATCATCAGGAAGCTTCCTCATTTTTTTTTTTCGATGGAGTGGATGACCAGATGGAGCAAAAAATGGAAATGTTTTAAAAGTTTTACTAGCATTTTCCTGGAGAAGAGCTCCACTTTGGGTAGAATAAGTGCTACCAAAGAATACTAGAGAACATTACGTGTGGATTCTAAAGCGCTTCAAGCATATAAATTGTGTAAAACAACATAAGTGGCAACTGGAATTGGGGTTCTTCTTAAAATATACAAAAAAACAGCAATGAGATAAATAAGTAAATCATAGTATTACTGCAGTAACAATTAAAATAATAGAGATTAGTAAAATGTTATTGCACAAAAATCTAAGTTAGAATATTTAATATTTTAAGATATTCTATGTGTGTGTAATTGTCCTCTCTATATTTAACAACTTTAAACAGTAATTTTTTATCAGTAAAACACAAATGGTGGGTGTCAGCAGGATATGCCAGAACAAGTGACATGAAATACGACTATGTAAAATCATGAGATATATGTCTGGTCAGAGGGTGATAAGGTAAGAGTAAATTGAACACACATGAACTAAAAATTACTTTCCATGCACTCAAAATATCTCTGACTTACTGGAAAATGTGCATTTACTTCTGCTTATAGTAACCCTGTCACTTAAATACAATTTGGAATACAAGATGTACCTGCAAAGAAAAATTAGAAAATGACCTATCCCACTGATCATTTAGCCAAGCGCTGTGATACATTGACTGACAATTAGCAATGCAAAAATGTACCCAAATAAATGTTATATCTTTTTTTTTTACAGTGCTTTATTTCGTCTGTATGTAAATTAGATTTTTGTTTATTATATAAAGGAATATATATAAAGGAATAGAACTAAAAATGTGAAAAAAACCCTGTTCCCTTACTTTCAGTTATAAAAGTTATAGCAAGTACAAAAGCGAGAAGACAACAAAGGTGATCAGATTTTTTTATCCTCCTTTTTTGTAAATTAAAGAAACATTTCGATATTGAGGGGTTTAAAACATAGAGCTTGATAATGGTACACTAGAGATTACAAATTAAAGCCACAGTCTGGGATATTTTTCGCTCCCCTTAGCTGTGCCTCCCAACCAGTTATGTACAATGGAAAAATGGCAAGTGGTTAACGAGAAATAATTTTTTTATAAATACAATAATGTAGCTTATACCACCAATTGTAACTTTAATGTTAGTCACTTAACCTGTCAGTGGTCATATATTTCTTATTACAATGGCATCTAAAAGCCATAAGGATATATTAGGCAGCAAGTAAACATTTTGTTCATGAAGTTGATGTGTTGAAAGCAGAAACAATGGACATTACAGTTTTTTGTGTATGGGGATGCATAGTTGTAGACACTTCTGGGTGCCAGTGCTAACCTGTGTCCACAACTAAAAGCTCCTGCAATGTGAATTTAGGACTGAACCACAGAACATCAGAAGAAGGTGGTCTAGCGTGATTACTCACATTTTGTTTTACTTCATGTGGATGACTAGGTGAGTGTGCATCACTTACCTAGGGAAGAGATGGCACCAGAATGCAGTAAGGGAAGAAAGCAAGCTGTGTGGCTTTGGGCAATGTTGTATTGGGAAATCTTGGGTCCTGCCATTCATGTGGAGGATACTTGACATGGACCACATACTTAAACATTGTTGCTGACCAAGTATATTGCTTCATAGGAAACAGTATTCCCTGATGGCAGTGGACTCTTTCAACAGGATAATATGCCCTGTCAAGAATGAACTGAAGAACACATCAATGAGTTTGAGGTGTTGACATGGCTTAAAAATTCTCAAGATCTCAATCCAATCAAGTATCTGTGGGATGTGCCAGAAAAACATGTCCGATCCATGGAAGCACTGCCTTGAAACTTACAGAACTTAAATGATCTGCTACTGATGACTCGGTGCCTAATACCACAGCATAACTTCAACAGGCTAGTGGCATCCATGCCTTTAAAGGTCAGGGTTGTTTTGGCAGAAAAAGGGGGCCTACTCAATATTAGGTGAGTGGGCATAAAGTTATGGCTGATCGGTGTATAATTGCTTTGCAACACACTTTTGTAATTTGAATACAAAGTTAAATTTGCACTTTAATCTTTACCTTACCCTGATTTTCTAAGAATGATCAAAACAATTTCAAATTTCCCTTCCTTTCATTCATTGCATTGACATTATGTCAATGCAATGCAGAATGGAAGGGAAACTCCCCATCTGCTAAGTAATTGTCCTCTTTTTCCAGAAATCTGCACAGAACTTAAAGGCAAATTACAGCAAAAAACAATTGGAAGCTACTTTATAAGTTTTTTTTTATGCATAATGTTCTGGGAAGATCTACAGCACTAAACCTAGGATATAAACTGGAAAGAATTTTAAATAAAAATGTTCAAAATTTCTTTCAACATGTATGTAGCACCCTGATCCTAGAATAGGGCTACAGATACATTTAGTTATGCTGGGTGATAGCCAGCCTGGCTAATTTGTAGTGTTTAATGGTCAAATGACTTCTGTTCTAAATCCTATTCAGTTGTGGCTTCTCTCTTTTCTCAGTAGGTGACACTGTTGCCTTTGACTTTAGTATGATAAGCTACAGTACATTCAAGTTATGGATAAACATACTTTTCTCAGCCAATCAGATTTGCTGCTATGAATTCTGGGAAAAGCTATTTAATGGAAAGAAGTCAGGTGATCAGGGTCAGTCTTTCTGCCCAGGGCTTCGGCCTGGGTGAATGTGTTTACAGTTCCTGGCTGCTAGGCCTGAAGCCTGAGGTGGCTTCCGGCTGCTAATCCTTTCTACGATCCTATCCTATGTTACCCTATTGTACCTACGGTCTATCGGGTGTTCAAGTTTATGCAGAGGAAAGCCTGCCAAAGATCCAGAATTGATTCTGAGAGGGATGGAGTTCTAAGGAAGCACCAGAAAGGACTCTTCATGAGCTGGAGGCTATGAAGTGGCTGGGAGAACTTCAGGAGAGAACTCATCCAAGGCAATCGGAGATGAAGCAGTAAGTAAAGTTCAGTTACTAGAGGAGACAGCCTGTCCTACAAAGTACAGATGTGCTGGTTCAGCTTATAGGCTCTCTTCCTGTACTGCTGTCTGTCTTATCTCACCTATTTTTGTTTAAGGATTCTGCCAATCTGCCTGTTTCTGATCGTTAATTAAAGTTGTCTTGGGCACAATCTTCTCCCAAATTCTCCCTGTTTAAAGCATAAAAGTGACTGGTGACCAATGTTCTTTCTTTTTCATCACCCACCATGCACAAAAGCCTGTACTCTGAGAATATATGTCAGCCCTCCCTACCCCTGGTCATCACCATCAGGCTCCTGGAAAAAAGCAGGGTGGGCACTATATCTGGTGCCCAATGTGGGGCAAAGCGTTATTTTTGTGGTGATCTCCTCTAGCAATGGACTGCAATCATGCAGCAATTTGGTTTGGCCTTGTGGGAGAGTGGTAAGTAATGCTCCTGTACCTCAGAGACTGTGCTATTGTTTTTGTAAACCATGTGGGAAGAACCTAATTGTCCTTTTGCTCATGGGAGAGTGTCAGCCTGGTCTTTGTCACTTTTTGCAAGTACTGAAGGCATTAAGGCAGACTCCAGAAGAGTTTTGGTGCACTACTTCAAGAAAGAGGCAGGTGCTAAAGTTTCTGCTGAGCAGACGGACCAATTTTTGGCAGGGGAAGGAGTCAATGCTCTGCAAAGGAGGGGATGCAGTGGCCCACTGTCAGAAACCATGAAATCAGACTGAGACAGAAGTACAGTTAAATCACACTAGTTTAATAATAAAAGTAATTAGAACAAATGTAGTCAAAACATAGTGCAGGAACCTGAACGGATAGTCGGACAAGCCAAAAGTCAGGGAGCCAGAGATGAGCATAGTAAAATAGCAAGCAGGATCTGACAGTAGGCAGGACTGACAAGCAGGATATAATCAACAGCTGAGTATCTGTGGAGAGATAGGAGCTGGCAATTAGCTGACAGCTAAGTTCCCAGCTCAGAGAAAGAAGGGCTGAGCCCAGCCCTGACAGTACCCCCTCCTCAATGACCTCTCCCCCTCAGAGGACCACCAGGCTTGAGGGAAAACATCTATGGAAATCACGGAGGAGGACAGGTGCATGTACATCCAAGGATGAGACCCAAGAGTGTTCCTCTGAACCGTACCCCTTCCAATGCACCAGGTACTGTATGCACCCACAGAACCTACGGGAGTCAACAATGGACTGTAATTCATACTCCTCATGGTTCTCAACTTGTACAGGGTGAAGACGTGGCATAGAGGTGGTAAAGCAGTTGCAGACCAAAGGTTTTAATAAGGAGACATGAAATACATTTGAAATACCCATGTTAGAAGGGAGGTCTAATGCGTAAGCCACTGGGTTAATCCTGCAAAGAATACAGAAAGGTCCAAATAAACCGAGGTGTGAACTTCAGTGAGGGAACACGAAGTCGGAAATTGCGAGATGACAGCCAGACCCTGCCTCCAACCTGGTAGAAAGGCACGGGCAGGTGTCTTCTGTCAGAATGGAGTCTGTACCTATCATTAGCATGTCGCAAAGCCTCCTGGATTTGTGCCCAAGTGGATCGAAGACCACAGAGCTGCTCCTCTAATGCAGGAATACAGGAATACTCTGCGGAACAAACGAGTCAGGCAACACGGAAGGTTGGAAACCATAGTTCACCAATAACGGGGACAATCGGGAAGCAGAATTCAAGGCTATACTGTGAGCAAACTCTGCCCATGGTAATAGGTCTGACCAGTTGTTATGATGGTCAGAAATATAGCAACATAGGAATTGCTCCAAGGACAGATTGGCTTGTTCTGCGGCCCCATTAGACTGCGGGTGATATCCAGAGGAAAAAACAAGCTGAATTCCCAACTGTGCACAAAAATCTTGCCAGAACCGGGATACAAACTAACTACCCCTGTCTGAGACAATCACCTTCTGTAGTCCACGTAAGCGAAAGATCTCCCGAGCAATAATGGAAGCCAGTTCCTTAGAACTGGGCAGCTTCTTAAGTGGAATACAATGAGACATTTTTGAGAACCGGTCAACCACTATCAGGATAACTGTGTTGCCCTGGAATTTGGGTAACTCCACAATGAAATCCATATACAGGTGGGTCCAGGGCCTCTCTCCATTGGGTATGGGTTGTAGGAGGCTCACTGGAAGATGTCATGAAGTCTTACTCTGAGCACACAAGGAACAGGCATCTACGAAGGAAGTTACATGAGCACATAGACTAGAACACCAGAATTGTTGGGAAATGGCCCAAAAGAGTTGATTCTTCCCAGGGTCGCCAGCAGCTTTGGGAGACTGGAAAGTCTGGAGCACGGCAGTACGGAGACTCTCTGGGACAAAGCAGCAGTCACAAGGTTTCTCAGGAAGAGCATGAATCTGAGCAGCAAGAATTTTTTCACTCAAAGGAGAAGTGAGACTGGTGCGAACCGTAGCCAATATATGATCAGGAGGAATCACAGGAACCAGAACCAACTCCAACTTGTAAGTGGAGGAAAATTGTTGTGAAAAGACATAAGCCCTAACATTCTTAGTACCGGGTAAGAATGAGACAATGTAATTGAAACTTGACAAGAAAAGAGACCATCGCACCCTTCTGGGAGAGAGGTGTTTAGCCCCAGACAAGAATGTGAGATTCATATGGTCAGTAAGAATGAGGACCGACACAGTGGTACCTTCGAGGAGATGTCTCCATTCTTTCAGGGTTAAAATTATTGCTAACAGCTCTCTGTTCCTGATCTCATAAATACAATATATAGATAATTAAGCAGGCTTTCCACTGTTGAAAAATGTATCCATCAACTATCACAAGTTTTACACACACGTATGATGAAAAGGCAGATTTGTATAGAGGTTTAAAAAACATGTATCAGTCAAAATTAATTAGGACAGAAAGGCAGCATTAGAAAATGAGATTAATGCAATGTTAACCACTTGCCGCCCACCCTATAGGCAATTGACGGCTGCAAAGTGGTTTCATAATCCTGACCGGATGTCATATGACGTGATCAGGATTATGAGCCGCTGCGCGCCCCCGGGGGCGCGCATCGCGGCGATCATTGTTGCAGGGTGTCAGTCTGACACCCGGCAACTACGATCTCGGTAAAGAGTCTCCGACGGAGACTCTTTACCACGTGATCAGCCGTGTCCAATCACGGCTGATCACAGTGTAAATGGGAAGAGCGGTGATCGGCTTTCCCTCACTCGCATCTGTCAGACACGAGTAGAGGAGAGCCGATCGGCTGCTCCTCTGACAGGGGGGGTCTGTGCTGATCGATTATCAGCACAGCCCCCCCGAGGATGCCCATACTGGACCTCCAGGGATGCCTTCAGACCACCAGGGAAACGGTAATCCTCCCTAGACCACCAGGGATGCCAGTCAGCACAATGGATGCCAATCAGTGCCCATAATGGATGCCAATCAGTGCCCACAATGGGCATCACTGATTGGTATGCATTATTGTTTGGCACTGATTGGCATCCATTACTATAGTATAACACCAATGCCGCCTATGAGTGCCCACCTGTGCCGCCTATGAGTGCCCACCTGTGCCGCCTATCAGTGCCCACCTGTGCCGCCTATCAGTGCCCACCCATGCCCATCTGTGCCGCCTATCCATGCCCATCTGTGCCGCCTATCCATGCCCATCTGTGCCGCCCATCTGTGCCGCCCATCCATGCCAATCCGTGCCAGCTATCAGTGCCAATTTGTGCCACCTATCAGTGTCCGTCCGTGTCGCCCATCCGTGTCGCCCATCAGTGCCGCCTATCAGTGCCGCCTATCAGTGCCACATATCAGTGTCCATCAATGCCACCTCATCAGTGCCACTTCATTGGTGCCACATTGGTGCCCATCAGTGCCGCCTTATCAGTGCCCATCAGTGTAGCCCCATCAGTGAAGGAGAAAACATACTTATTTACAAAGTTTTGAAACTGAAACAAAAAATAAATTTTTATTTTTCAAAATTTTCGGTATTTTTTTATTTGTAGCGCAAAAAATAAAAACCGTAGAGGTGATCAAATACCACCAAAAGAAAGCTCTATTTGTGGGAAAAAAATGATAAAAATTTCATTTGGGTACAGTGTAGCATGACCGCGCAATTGTCATTCAAAGTGCGACAGCGCTGAAAGCTCAAAATTGGTCTGGGCAGGAAGGTGTTTAAGTGCCCTGTATTGAAGTGGTTAAATAAAACTTTTTCTTTTTTTTTTTGTTACCTGTAATAACTGTCTTGGAATGTTGTGTGCCACATTTGCTACTAACATACTAAAGAAACCATAATAATAACCTTTGATTTGTAGGGGATATTTATAAAGGTCATTCACTGTCCATCAGGCTCTTCTTTAACCAAGCCCTGTGATTTTACAGAAAATTGGATAGTATAAACCTAATCATTTCCTTAAGAATCCATATAGTTAGAAGAAATGATGTAGCTTAGTAAAATGTGTTATCTTCTCCTGGAATATACAGCATGTCCTCAAAATTTCCTGGGTAGCTTTAACAGATTATTGTCTCTCGCATAAAGAAAACACTAATGTGGTTACCTGAAACCTAGGGCACATATACAAAGTAAACTTTTTGAGTTTCTTAAATGCGTGAAGTACATACATTAAAAAAGCAGACTATGCATAACGTACACCTCATGAATGCATTTACTGTATTAAGCA
The DNA here is from genome assembly GCF_037356315.1 of Lithobates pipiens. Taxonomy (NCBI): domain Eukaryota; kingdom Metazoa; phylum Chordata; class Amphibia; order Anura; family Ranidae; genus Lithobates; species Lithobates pipiens. The sequence continues at coordinate 74,057,022 of NW_027507790.1, forward strand.
TTAAGTCGCTGATTACCATCATTAGCAATATGAAAAAAAAAATTCTGGTATATATAGCATAGCTTGTAGACGCTATAACATTTGCGTAAACCAATCAATATATGCTTAATTTTTTTTTTTTAATTCCCAACATGTCAAATCTGATGGCTGCATGAAAATCATCCATTGCTGTGGCTCTCTAATGCTGCAAAATTTGAACGAAAATATTTTGATACTATTTGCAAAAGAATTTGACCCATGTGTGGCCAGGGGCACTCAAAATGTGCATTGTTATTAGAACAGGTGGGGAGCAACAAAAAAAAACTGTGGAAACATTTTTTCTCAGGAATTACTATCTAATAGACAATGTTTAAGGGTTTAAAGTAATTTGGAGATATTTCTTCTCACTTGTATCTAAAATACAGGAAGTTAAGGGAAATCTTTGAAATAGTACATAGTTAGCAGCCTACCACATATTTTTAATAATTTCTTCATATAAATACTTTAATTCCAGGTGTCTTTTGGCCAGGTAAGTAATGTAACAGGTCATTCATTTTCTGTTTTTAGCGGCAGCAGTGGGCAGTTCTTATTGCATAGCGCTGCGTGTTGTATATAATGTTTTTTTAATATTATTCAGATATTTATATGGCAGCTTGGTTTGAGGTTGGTTTCGGGAGATTGCAGAAATGTTTGAATTTGCTTATCGCAGCACAATAGGGTTGATTTACTAAAGGCAAATACACTGTGCACTTTGCAAAGTGCAGATATACTCTGCAAGAGCAGTTGCTCCAGCGCTTAGTAAATGAACCGAAGCTCTGCTGACTTCTGACATCCAATCATATGCAAGCAAAAGTTCTCCCTGGAGAAGAGATGCTATTCTCCCTGGAGAAGAGACACTTGAGAGAAGATATGATAGTGTTATACAAATATCTCAACGATGATCCCAGCATGATCCCAGCATAAATATGAGACTTTTCAGCGGCCATTCCGGCCGTGTGTATGCCAGTCCGCCGTACTTTTGAAATGAGCTGACTTTTCCCGCCCGGAGGAAAGTCCGCTCATTTCGAGCGCGTCTCCAGGTATTTATTAAAGGGGGCTCCCGGATTCCGATAAGCCCCCTGCCCGCAGACCCCGACAACCAACGGCCAGGGTTGTCTGGAAGAGGCGCTTGTCCTCATCAACATGGGGACAAGGTGCTTTGGGGTGGGGGGGCCGCGCGGCCCCCCCTTCCCCAAGGCACCCCCTATGTTGAGGGCACGCGGCCTGGTACGGCTCAGGAGGGGGGGCGCTCGCTCGCCCCTCCTTTCCTGGCCGGCCGGGTAGCGTGCTCGGACAAGGGTCTGTTGTGGACTTTGGGGGGACCCCCACGCCGATTTTTTTTGGCGTTGGGGTTCCCCTTTAAGTCCATACCAGGCGGCGGGGCCAGCGACGTCTCCTTCGCGGGCCCCGCCTACCTGGAGACCCGCTCGAAATGAGCGGACTTTTCTCCGGGCGGGAAAAGTCAGCTCATTTCAAAAGTACGGCGGACTGGCATACACACGGCCGGATTGTCCGCCGAAATGCGAGTCCGGCGGGAAGATTGGAGTGTAAAACTACATTCTAAGTCTGCCGTACTTTCGGGTCAAAAAAGTATGCCGGAGGCTACACACGGGGGGATTGTTTGGCGGACTTGAGTTTGCCAGACTTTTCCACCCGCTTGTTTGATCGTGTGTACGCGGCATAAGAGAACACAGGGCCACACGATTTTCACTGTCAGGGCGGTAAGAATGTGGAACTCTCTTCCACAATCTCTGGTGTCGGCAGGAACTATGGATAGTTTTAAAAGACTCTTGAACAGGCATCTTAGCAAAAACAATATACAGGGATTTGGCAAATGATTGGGACACCAAGCAGCTAAATTTCTTTTCTAGATTATCATTGAATAAATACACCCAGACAATATATTTGGATTACAGTATTAAATGTAAAATCAGTCAGCGCAAAACAATACCTTCTGTTTGGAATATGAGTAACGCAGCAGCTGAACACTAAAGGCAAATATAACAAAAACCTCAAGGTAACATCGTAAACAAAGCAGTGCAGGGCTGATAAAAACCCCCCTATTAGTTATACATAAAGTTTCTCAAAATGAACAACAGGAAAAGGAAAAACTATAAAAAGTTAATGGAGAGTCTCTAATGGTAGTAATCAACAATACTTGATTCCTCTCAATAGGTGAAAATGCATACTGATATCCTTAGCAATCACGGAAATCAGGTGCTCCCACCACCAGACAGCCAAACCGCTCACCTTAAAAAATAGACCTCTGACTGAGCAAATAGGTCAAATAGAGCATTCACCATTGCCAGTGGTCATACACCAGTATTCAGGTGGATCAAATGGATGTAGCTCAGCTCCTTGGATATCAAGGCGTTGTCATCAATAATGGCTCGGACTCCCCACATGGACATCTTGCAACATTTGTATCCTTGCAGATGGCCCTGATTTCTTGCTCTTAAGTTGAGATCCATCTGTTGTTATACTGAAGTAATAGCTGTTTGTTTATCTCTTTCCATCTCTTCGGCACATGGCACATCTCTTTGTACAAATAATTCCTGACCATAAGGTCGCACACTAAGATACTTTCTTAAAAGTTTAACTGGGCAAATTACTGGATTATTACAATTATATAAAGTAATCCATAAAACTTTGCCTAACTGATCGTTTTTCGATCTTTGCAATAAAATTCTAACACAATGGTCACTATTTTCCACTGCTACAAACCGAAGGCCATTTGAGCCTTTCTTGTTGTGAAATTCTCAAGGCTGCGAAAAAAATTATTGAAAAAGCCACTTTGGACAAACAAGCCTCAAATTTGGAAAAACAAATACTGTCTGTACTTAAACAGATTTTTTCTAATAAATCTCAAGAAATTGGGTGTCTGTCATTGACTGAAAATTTTGCTTTTCTATAACCTTTAATAGCTTGACGCATGGAAAAAAACTAAATAGTGAAGGAAATCCGTATAACTTGAGAAAAAAAATGAAACTCCAAATAATATTTGTATAATAATAATAATAATAATAATAATATTTGCCACAATACTGGCTACATCTTCAATCCCTATACTTTGCATAAGTCAGCCCCTTTAATGCAAATCCTTGTGACTATTCTAAGCAGGAGATTAACTTTTTCCCTCAAAGTTAAGTATTGATTACGGATTGGCCTCCCTTCATTGTATATCCCAGCATGGGATCCTTTGAAGTGAGTATGTGTAACACAATGAGATTTGGATCCCATTGTTTTTATTGTTTGTATAGACAAGCCTAGGCACTGACTTGTCTGGTCTACCAGAGATTTCTGTAAAGATAATATTTTATGTCCTACATAGATACAAGCTAAATAAAATATATTCATAATTACAATGTTTTACAGCTATTAATGGAGATTTCACATACACTAATAAGGCAACACTGACCAAGGTATAGTATGTGAAATAAATTCATGCTGCAATATGGTTCTTCCATTAAAGTGTTTCAAAAATGTTATCCACACAATAATGTTTTCCTTCATATCCGAGGACATGCGTATGTGAGAATAAGGACTTTTTAAACCAGCTATAGCAAAATAAAGCCTTCTGGAAAAAATCCTACCAACCAGTAAAATCCTTTTAGCAAAAGCTAATGATCCTAGTGACTTTTATTTCTTTCAATAACACCTTTTCTTATGAATTAGATTTATGAATAATTCAGAAATAGTTTCTAATTTTTTTTAGTGGGAGTTGAAATTCCAGAGATGTATTGACTGTAATTCCTAAAAATTCTAGGCCATTAGTGGGTAGGACTGTTTTTTCTTTTAGTAATGGAATTCCAAAATTCTCACAAATGTTAAAAAATAACTGTAAAAGATTCATACAATCTTCCGACCCATAGGAACCAAGAAATAAAAAAAATTGTCTAAGTAGTGTATTACATATGAAGACCCTGAAACTACCCATTCAATAAAAGCGGAAAATGCCTCAAAATACTGACAAGAATGGGAACATCCCACAGGTAAGCATTTATCAAAGTAGTGCATTTGTTCAAAATAAAATCCCAAAGAATTTAAACTGTTCCGATGAATAGGCAATAATCTAAAAGCCGATTTCACGACTTTAGCTAATAACGCATTTGAACCTAATTTTCTTACCAATTTTATCGCTTCTTCGATTGATGCATTCTCAACCGAACAAATCTCACCAGGTATTTGATCATTAAGGGACTTACCTTCGGGAAATTATAGATGTTGAATAACTCTAAATTTAGTAGGTTCTTTTTTTGGGTAATATTCCTAAAGGAGATATTCTAAAATCCAAAAAATGTGGATTTTAAAAAGGACCTGCAATTTTATGAGCTTTAATTTCATTGTTAATTTTTTTTCTTACTATATCTTCTATTGTATTCACCGATTTTTTTTTTGATTTTTTTTTACAACCCTTTCCATTAAATGATGGGAACTCAAAACCATCCATAAAACCATTATAAAGCATGAGTGCCATCTGCTGATCTGGATACTTGTGTAGCCATGGCAGTATGTTTTATATGATCACTGGCGATGGAGATTTTAAGAAAAGAAAAACTCCTTGCTCTATGATTGATTGGAAGCCATTTTTGAAGCATTTCATCAGAGTGTGGGCCAGAGCAAAAAGCACACTCATGTCTGATGACACACCATCTGAGGTTTTTGTGACAATAAAAGATCTAGTAATAAACTAACGTCTTTACTTGCCCATGGAAGCAGTGGCAGAACTACCGCCATAGCGACCCATGCGGGCGCTATGGGGCCCGCAGCCGAGGAGGGCCCATTGAGCACGCAACGGTTGAGCCGCCAAGCTGCCCTTTCCGGCGGCACTGGTACAGTCACACTGACTGTATGAGCGGACACAGCTGGGTGGCTCAGCGTGGGGGGAGATGACATCATCTCTCACTGCCTGGCACCCACCCTACATCCTGGCAGTTCCACCCTCACTCACTGTGCAGGCAGCAGAGAGATTACATTCTTCTCTGTGCTGCATGACTCAGACAGGGAAACGGAAGTGACTGACAATCCCCATTCCCCACCTTAGCAGGAAAGTGACAATCTGCAACTTGTGGCAGGTGATATGGCAAGTGGACAATCCGCAACTTGTGGCAAGTGATGTGGCAAATGGACAGTTTGCAACTTGTGGCAGGTGATGTGGAAAGTGGAGAATCCGCAATGTGTGGCAGGTGACGTGGCAAGTGGACAATCCACAATGGGTGGCAAGTGACATGGCAAGTGGACAATTTGCAATGTGTGGACAGTAAAAAAAATTTTTTTGTTGCGCTAGAGATATCAAACATAAGCAAGGCTGTATTATATGTGGGAAAGGGGGGAGAGGGGTTAAAAAATTGTCTGGGATTAGGGCACAAATAAAACAATGTAAAAAGTCAATGGAAGGTCATTCAAAAAGGACTGGTTCCTGATGTTAGTTCAAGTATTGGGAAGATTAAAGTCCCTAACCTGGGTGAATGACCACAGGGAGATGTAACTAACACAGACAGGAGTCAGCATGCTGAAGAGTAGAAAAACCTTTAGGAGAAATATAAAAACAGAAAACAAGAAGCGCCAACCTGAGTGTAGTAGTTTAAAACATACTTTTAATTATAGTTTAACATGCACTCACTCTGTGTAAGATGTAAGCAGGCATATCATAAAGGAAATCCAAATGGACAGCAGGATGGACAGCGGAGCTTCACAGGAGATGATCCTCTCAGGCTGTATGCTCTTGTCTGGCGGTGCTGGTGGCTTCCAGTGTCACAGATCGAGTAGGCAGGGCACAGCGAGAAACATTGGTCCGCAAAGTCCTGGGACACGATCAGATGATGCTAATGTCACGATCGTATGATACTAATGGCGTGCTGTCATGATCGGATAATGCTAATGGTGTGCATGCGTTTGGAACATGCGCGTTCCTTCGCCAGGCATAGTGATCCTCCATTTTGGATGTGGTATAAGAGGGAAAAGGGGGTGGACAGTTGAGCCAATCAAATCATAGCACCACCTTATCAATAGGTCACTGGGTTTGGCTAATTCAAATGAAATGAGAGACGGGGTGTTTTGGGCTATGATATATTATAGAATCTGTTCATTTGAAAACATAGTATAGAACAAGAAAAGAGACTGTGGGAAACAGTGAACATATATACTAATATTCAAATGGGTGGAATAGAAAGCATGCACACACACCTCAATTTATATTAAAAACAAACAGTTACTATTTTCTATTTTCTATAGAGGTAGATTATCTCCTAAGTCTTAAAAGGCTATGTGAAAAAACTAATAATAATAATAGGATAAAAGAATATAATGCTACTAAGATATGGCAGCAAATTATAATGGGCATTAAGAACACAAATATTCACTCAGAAAAAACAAAGAAGCACACACACCAGGCTGCCAACCATGGACAGAGAGAAAAGTGTGTGTGTGTGTGTGTGACTCTAAAGAGGGGGTTTTCCAAGCTTTCGCCACAGCTTGTTTTGCTGCTGTGAGAAAAAATACACATAGTTTAAATTGGGCATGAGTTAGACACTCTGGTTTTAGGCATAGTAGTGTCGTTGTAGGGTTAGGATGAAGGACAATATTAAACATTTTGGAGGCATATGTAAATATTTCTTTCCAAAATGTCTTTACTATTGGACAGGACCACCAAATGTGTTTATATGTACCTTTTTTCCAAACAGCCCACAAAAACATCTGAGTATACAGGGGTAAATTTAGCGATTTTGGCAGGTACTAAGTACCACTGAGTTAGTACCTTATAGTTGGTTTCCATGGCTCGTACATTAGGGTAGGAATATTTCATTGTGGACCAAATTTTAATCCACTCTGCCTTGTCTAGAATGTATTCCAAGTCTTCCTCCCATTTTCACACATAAGTAGGTATATCTTTATCAGAGTTTATTAGTAATTGAGAGTAGAGGGAGGAAATTCATCCTCTAGCATGTGGGTTGTTCTTGCATGTGGATTCAAAACTGGTTAAGTAGGTCAAAGGTACATCAGAAATGTTATTAGGTGTGAAGACATTTTTTATTTGTAAGTATCGGAGCAATTCCGATTGAGGAATACCGTGTGCTTCGCAGAGTGAAGGAAAAGGAATAAATGATGACGAGTTAACAAAGTTGTCGAAGTTCAGTATACCTAAAGAAGACCATGCTTTAAAAGAGAGAGGATAAATCCATGCTGGGTAAAATGTTGGATTTTTGAAGAAGGAGAGGAGGGGGTTGTGTGAAGATTGCAATTTATATTTGAATTTAAGCCTGTCCCAAAGCATGGGGAATGATATAGGGTTATCCTCCTCATAAATATCGGTAATGAGTTGAATTCCTCTATCCTGCCATTTAGTAATGGAAAGGTTTGGAATTACCTGTGAGAGGGCCATTAAAGGTATAGGGACCTCTACTAAGCTAGTAGAAGTTAATGATATTTTTTGGAGATTTCTCCAGGCAGCTAGTGAAGCTTGAATGGTAGGTGCATGGGGAATGGTTGTAGGGCGTCTAGAAATAAGAATAATTTTAAGTTGGTAGTAGGGCACAAAGCCCTTTCTATTTTGACCCACAGAGTTTCTGAAGCAGGGTTGATCCATGCTTTGAGTTGCGTGAGGATGGATGCATTGTAGTAGTCTTGTATATCTACAAGTCCCATACCTCCCGCTGCTCTATGTTTGACTAGAAGTGTTTTTGCACATCCTCGCCTTCTAGCACCCCAAACTAGCAGTTTAAGAATAAAATTTAGGGATTTAAAATAAGAATTACTAAGGGGGATTGGGAGTGTGCGAAAGAGATACAGGACCAGAGGCAACACTAGCATTTTAAACGTGGCTAGATATCCTGACCAAGTCAGCTCTGTCTTTGCTAGTCTCATAACTTCCTTCCTGAGTTTCCCTGTCAGAGGTGTCAGAGGTGTAAAATTGGCTTCAGCTAGGTGTTGTAAATTGGCTGTTAATTTTATTCCTAGATAAGGTATATTGTCCCTGCTCCAGATATATGGGAACTTCTTCTGTAATTTATTTCTGAGAGGGGGTGGGATACCCAATTCTAAGATAAGTGATTTTGTGGCATTAGGCCTCATGCACACAGACGTTTTTACAGCCGCTTTTTTGAGCTTTTTTTGCAGCTTAAAAAGGCCTGTCCATGTTAGTCTATGGCTTCATGCCCACCTAGGCATTTTTGAGCTGCAAATGGCATAGGCGTTTTTAAGCTGTAAAAAAAACCCAGGACCAGTGCGTTCCGTGGCGTGGAGCTAGAGCTGTAAAAACGCGAATTGCGGTAAAACGCGCAAAAACGCGCACAAACGCGCAAAAACGCGCATGAACACGCAACATATTTTCTTTGTTTTCTGAGTCCTATAGCCAAGAGATGTGTTTCTTAAAAAAAGCTACTTAACGCTAACGCTAAAAAACGCGCAAAAACGCCAATGCAAAACGCGGTAAAAATCACGTTTTTAACGACGATTTTTCCAGGCGTCGGAGCTAGCTTTGCAGCCAGTTTTTTAAAACGTCCGTGTGCATGAGCACTTAATCTTATAATATGAGACCCGACTGAACTCCTCCAGAGTGCTATGTGCCTGTTGTATGGAAGTGGCCGGTGAATTTAAAAACAAAAAATTATATCTTCAGCAAAAAGGTTCATAACATGTGTATCCCCCCTACATCAAAGCCCATGATATCAGGGTCTGTTCTGATCTTTTCCGCCAGTGGCTCAATGAGAAGATTAAAGATAGAGGGAGAGAGGGGGCACCCCTGCCTTGTGACATTTGTAATTTTAAACGTGATCGAGAGCATATTAGATGTGTACACTTGCGCACATGGTAATGAGTAAAGAGAGGATGAGTCCGGAAAAGCCAAACTTCTGCAGTGCGAGCCTCATGTATCCCCAATGAATCCTGTCGAATGCCTTCTCCACATCCAGAGAGAGGAGCAGAGAAGGCGTCCGACAGGCCCTCGCATACTGCATAATGTTGATAACCCTCCTCGTGGCATCGGAGGCCTGCCTACCCGTGGTGAAACCAGACTGATCGGGACTAATGAGAGAAGGAAGAATCGGGAGGAGTCTTTGTGCCAGTACCTTAGCGTATACGTTCACATCCATATTCAGGAGAGAGATCAGCCTAAAATTGGCAGGGGATGTACGGTAGGCTCTTTTCCTGGTTTAGGAATTGTGACCACGCTTTGAGCATCTCTGAAGGAAAAGAGGCTGAGGACACAGCAGCTGAGTAAACATCTTTCAAGTATGGGGTTAAATTGTCATGGAAAATTCTATAGTAATCGTTAGGTAGTCCATCGGGACCAGGGGACTTCCCCAATGGGAGTGACTTAATGATTTTTGTTGATCTCAGGTTCCAATATAGGGGAATTCAAACTAGAGAGAGTTGCTCGGAAGAGAGAGAAGGCAGACAAATTTTTGCTAGGAATGCCTGTATGACTTCTTCAGTTGGTTGGGGGGTATTAAGATCTTTCTCTAGATTGTATAGTGAGGCATAGTAGGAAGCGAAGGAATCTGCAATTTCCTTAGGATTACAATTTTTCTTGTTATCAGGGGACTATATCAAATATGGGATTTTAGATTTAGTGTGAACATCCCTAAGCTTTTGAGCCAGAAGCTTGCTGGCCCGGTTGCCAGAGGCATAATGGGACACTTTAAGTGAACGTATGTGTTTGTCATATTGTTCAATGAGTAGGAGCCTGAGATCAGATCGTGATTGGGCAAGTTTTTGGGCCAATCTAGTATCGGCATTATTTTTATTTAAGGATTCAAGGGCTTTAATATTTGCGAGAAGTTGGTTATGTTTTTGCATCCTCTGCCTCTTCTCCCCTGCACAAATCTTCAACATCACCCCCCTAATAAACATTTTATGCGCACACCACAGCACACTCGGATCGCCCACTGAGCCCTCATTTAAAGAAAAGAACTCTGATAGGTGTCCCACTATATCAGCGGCATGATTAGGCATCTGAAGGATTTTGGAATTAGCTCTCCATATATACGCAGGGTTGGGTGTGTGCCCCTCCACCACAGTAATAGAGATAGGCGCGTGGTCAGACCACAAGATGTTATGTCTGGTGGAGGAGGACAAAGCCTGCAGAAGGCATTTATCTACTAATATTAAGTCAATTCTACAGTACGATTTGTGTCTAGACGAATGGTAGGTATAATCACGTTCATTGGCATGTTGACATCTCCAGATATCATAGAAATCCACTGAATGCAGGAAAGGCTGCAGCTTGGGCAGAGGGCGATTGGCCAAAGAGGTAGTGTCCATTGTGTAGTCAAGTGATAGGTTATGATCACCACATATCAGAAGTGCCCCCCACTGAATGGAGGTGATTTTCTGGTAGAGCCTTTTTTTTAAATGGAGCTGATGTGAGTTAGGCACGTAGAGGTTATAAGGTTTGTTGTTCAGTTCACCCAGTAGTATTAAGAAGTGCCCAGCAGGGTCAGTGTGAACTTCTTTCAAGGTAAAAGCTACCGTATGCTTAATAGCTATAAGCACCCCCTTCTGTTTTGTAGGCGCAAAGGCCATGAAAATATATGGACATTTTTTGTGTTGAAAGCGAGGGATATTATTTACCATGAAGTGGGTCTCTTGGATACAGAGAACATCTGCCCGGACAGATGTCTTCCAGACAGAGGCCCTCTTTGCTGGATGATTGAGCCCATTAACATTGAATGACATTATATTAAGAGACATGGGTAGGAAATAAGAAACAGAAAATAGCAATAGTACCTTCCAAATTAACCTCCAAACCTTTTTGCCAAGATTCTGTAGTAAGGTGTTGATAGAGGAGATTCTTCGATGGTGGCCACCTCCGGACATTGGTTAGAATGAGCAGACCGTGAGTAGGAAAATAGGAAAAGGGAAGAATCAGAAGGCATATACAAGTCTGAAAAAAAAACATAGTTCAATAAGAAAAATAGGATTCAACATGAATCTGGGGACAGAGCATCCGTCCATTACTTCAAAAAGGAGGGGGAGGGAGCGCACTATACGCTCCTTAGTGCAATTGGGACCATGCAAGGTAAAGATGATTCCATATTCCAGTACTGTGTGCTTATGGCTTGCATTTTTTTATTTTTTTATTTTTCCTTGACACCGTTTGCCAGTCAGACTGTAGGTGTGTGGTTACCTTAGGGGAGGCAACCTCCGTTGTTTGTGCAGGAAGGATATCCAGGATTCAAAGGAGATCCAGCCCTTCTTCTAGGTTGAAATAAAAGGAGAACAAAGTTGGGACTTTATATGAGACCTTGGACATCCCGCACAAAGGTCTTTATCCCTAATCTATAAATACACAATGCTAATTCCACCTTTTGCGTACTGTATGGAGAGGGGTTCGGGTGTCTACAAATAGGCGGGTATCCTGCCTGTTTGTGGCTGCCTCCTCTCTCAAAGCACGGTACTACGTGGCGTTGGTGCTGACTATTGTTGGCTGGCAGGTTAGTTTCCCTTTTCCATCACGCATCCAGAGACCTTCTAAACTATTCACGGTGGCATTTTCACTTTCACCATTTCTATCTTAATTATAGGCAAACTCATTTTCTTTTGGGGCACATCTTTCCCTCCCTTGGCACTTGAATTTCAGTCTTTCTATATCAGAAGTTGTCCACTAATGCACCCTATCACACAATTAGTTCCTTCCCACCCCCTCTTGTTTATTCCCCCCTCCTCCACTTTTGTATTACTTTACCTATATGCTTACCATATATATATCATTATTTGTTACAGTACACCCTCATGATCTATATCGAATATTACTGCATTGGAAGGGGGATCCTGTCTACACACCTTTCTCTTTTTTGTCCCTTGGATGCCTCTGTCCTGCTGCCACATTCGTCACTACCTCAGCTCCCGGGTGGACAATGGTTTATCATCCCCCGATACATGTAATCCCAATTACTATTTATTATTATTTTTTACCTGTTTTTTACCATCACATTATATTACTACAGGTAAGAGGGCTAGGATCATAGGTGTTGCTCCCTCTCTTTCCTGTATCAATTGATTTTAAACCATTATTAACTTTTTGCATATAATTCATTGTAGATATTCCCAACCAGCTGCTCCTGAAGAGTTGATATAAGTCCACGAAACGCGTCAAGCTATTACCCTTGCTGCTATATCACAGTATCCATAGTTTATACCATGTGCTCTATTAAAGGGCGGAGACATTGATTTATTTATCATTTATTTATTTTTTATTACAATATGTTCACCATGGTCGTGTCGATTCTGGGTGTACTGCTGCTATTTATTTTTACTATGTGATATATTATTTATTATATTATTATGTTATTATACTTATTATTATTATTATTATTATTATTATTATTATTATTATTATTATTATTATGATATATTGTATGATATAAAATTATATTGTGAGATATTATACTAATCATATTTTATTTATTATACTATTGATTTAATTAATTACATATTAATATATTGTATTTGTATCAATTATTTCTTATTGTATATCTTACCGATTGATTTCAATTAAATACTCGATGAATTATTGCTTTATGCCCATTATTGTCACCTCAGAACACTATTTATACTATAATTAATGTCTCAGCCAACCCTGAGTGTTGTATTTCATATAAAGTCCCCTTGTCCCCCATGTCCCCCAGCTTTTTTCCCCCTTGTGCATCTTCTTCTAGGTTGGTTACCGCCGTGGTGTTCCCTTCATGGGTGACTGATAACTTCACTGGGTAACCCCAACGGTATGGGATGTTGTGGTTGGGCAATGCTTTTGTCATCGAAAGGAAAGATTTCTGTTTCTGCATTGTGAACTGAGAAAGATCCGCAAACAGTTGAATATGAGCATATTTCTCAGGTGGGTGTTGATGTTTATGGAAAGCTGACATGAGTTGTTCTTTAGTTTGGTAAAAGTGAACTTAAAATATCACACAGTATGTTGTCAGGGAGATGCGACGGCTTTGGCAGTCTGTGTATGCATCTCTGATTTGGGTACTGAGGGTAGATATTCTTTCATCAGCTCATGTGCATACTGTTGGAGTTGTGCAGGGAGGATCATTTCGGGGACCCCTCTAATTTTTACATTATTCCTCCTTGACCTGTCTTCCAGGTCTGCGATTTTGGCCTTTAGCGATGCGATTTCATCTGCATGATCGTTATGGGCGTCTATCAGCGTGTTGTGCGAAGATGCAAACTCCCCCATTTTATTTTCAATATGCTCAACTCTCCTTCCTATATCCCCCACTTCTGTTTTGAAATTATTAATGCATTTAAGCATATCTGCATGCATAGATGTGCGGAGTGAGACCAACATGTCTTTTAACGTAGTATCTGACACTGGCTGATTGTTGGTGGGGCACGCAGTAAAAGGATCTACAAGCTCCCTGGTGTCTTCTAAAGAATCCTGCTCTGTGCTCACTGTCTGATGTCTTCAGCCATCCGTGGCTTGGATTTTACAAGGTTGCAGGAGTTTGGCGTAGATGCGGCAGGAGAGCGGCAGAATTCTGCATTATGCCCTCCAGGGCTTGACGCTGCAGAGTGGGAGCTGCCTGAAGAGGAAGGAGAGGAGGCTCCTCCGCCGGCGCCATCTTGCTTGATGACGTGGCCCGTCGGCTTGAAGAAATCCACCAGTTTCTTTGGCTTAGATGCGTCTTTCCATTTGCGGGACATCCTCCCTGGTTCCCCGTGTCTTCGGGTAGGCTGCGGTGAGGTTTTTACTTAATGGAGCCGCCTGAAAGTCGCTCGGGACCCGTTGCTGGAGCGGAGCTGTCGGCTCACACTTCCATCCACCAGTGAGTGGTAGCCACGCCCCACAAATGCATTTTTTAACAAAACAAAATAAATAAAAACAAATTTTGGGAGTAACTAAATAAATGTATTTTTTGGACCAAAACAAAATTCCGAAACAAACTCCTATCCTCATATTGATTAGTGGTTCCAAATTAATAATAGCTACTGCAGTAGGGAACAGCAGACACAAGATATGCTCAGCATCTTTTCAATTAACTGTTCTCCTTTATTATGACGCAATTGAAGGTTTTTATAAACATGATTATGTAGGTATCACACTAATTACAATTGTACGTTTATGGTAACAAGGGGCGTTACATAGGCAGGCTAATTTTAATCAGGACTCGAAAGAATGCAAAACGTGTACTGAAAACATTATTAGTGCTGTGTGCACAGTGAGGGTATTGTGCAATACATACAGGCATACCCCACTTTTAAGTACACAATGGGGTTTATTTACTAAAGCTGGGAAGTGCAAAATCAGGCTCACTTCTGCATAGAAACCAATGAGTTTCCAGGTTTTATTACCAAAGCTTATTTGAATAAGCTGGTGTTAGAAGCTCATTGGTTTCTATGCAGAAGTGAGCCTGATTTTGCACTTTCCAGCTTTAGTAAATAAACCCCATTGTGCATTTAAAAGTGGGGTGTGCCTGTATAAAATAGAATACAATTATATACATAACTTACAAATTTTCATTACAATGTAATAATATAAATAATGTGTTTCAATCATCCTGACACCATAACAACCATGGTGCCATGATGATTGAAGCGCCAACATCAGCCATTGGCCCGATAAATTGCCCCCCAAAAAATAATAATTCTGGCAGTGAACCTCCCGAGACTAGATTCTGGATCCGCCCCTGGGTGAGGGTGAGGGGGGGCCCATACAACATTTTTCTATGGGGCCCTGTGATTTCTACTTACCCCCCTGCATGGAAGGTTTTTGTGCCATGCTAATTTCTGTCTAAATGACTCATCATAGACGAACCAACCAAATCCTCTGAAAATTTTATAAGCTTCTAGAATGATGTCTATGTAATGAAATAGGCCCATACTTCGCTCAGGGTATTTTTCACATATTATACTTGCATAAATGCAAAAGGCCTGAAGCCAGTTGTTAAAATTCCTAGCAGCAGGCCTTCTCCTATCATCTTCAGTTTTTTCTTTATCATTCCAAAGAAATTTTTGCTGGAAGGAATCAATGATAATAAATCAATGAATTCTTAATTTCATATTTTTTCTTTAACCATTGAACTTAAATGTTCAAATGTTAAAGTTTCTTTTATACATATTTAAGGTATGTATTTTAGGTAGCACAACTCCTAACTAAATGTTCTGAGTTAGATGTTGTAGCTTTATTTTTAACAGCTAATTTGGCATTAGAATATAACTGATCTCAAAAGGCACATTAAAAAACCCAAGCTAGCCATGTCCTTACTGCAGAGATCTAAGGAGATGGGCGGTCTAGGCCTCCCGGACATTCGTCGCTATTACAGAGCCATTGCGATTCAACATATACTAAACTGGCGCCACCACTCTGCCACCAAACTGTGGGTCCCCCTGGAAAAAAGCCTAGCTGGTCGCAACCTGGCATATGCCCTTTGGCTTCCGCGGGAACACAGAGGACTTTCACAGATGACTTTGCCACTGACCACCCATGCCCTCAGGGTATGGGATCGATCCAATGCTCTGTATGCCCTAGTGCCCCTGGGATCTCCATTGGCTCCTCTGGGAGGGTCCAGGTGGTTTCCCCCTGGAGAGCAGGTAGCTTTTTTGGGTCATGGGCCACTGATGGTAACTATAGCTGTGGCAAATTCATGGATAAGGGTAAGCTGATACCCCTAGACACCTTGAGGGATAGATATGGAAGATTTCCAATGAACCGGTGGAGACACAAACAGCTTCAACACTTCATTGCAAACCTAGGTGCTGCGATAAGAGACAAAGACACTCTTACCTCGCTTGAAAAAGTGTTTATAGAAGAGGAACCCACTCCCCATTTAGTTTCTGAACTTTACGAGCTCCTGGGGGCAGTCCCTAGCACCCATTGACCGGCCTTTATGAGGGAATGGGAACGTGATCTGGGGGTTGAATTCTCACCAAGCCAACAATCGCATATATATATAGACTCACACACTCCAGCTCCATTGATTCCCGGACACAAGAAACCAACTACAAACTTCTGACCCGTTGGTATCGGGTACCGGCAGTACTGGCACGCATCTATCCCTCGGTCACGGATCGTTGTTGGCGAGGCTGTGGTCAGAAAGGCACTCTCCTACATATATGGTGGGATTGTCCTGTAATACACCCATTTTGGGTTGAAATTCACACCTTTATAAAAAATGCTCTGCAGATCGAGACCCCTTTTTCCCAAACACATTTTCTCCTGCACCTCCCCGCCTCTTCCTCTGAGCCACTACAAGAGGAGCGTACTCCCTCACCTCTTAAATGCCGCTAAGCGTCTAATACCTCTCTATTGGAAACGCTTACAGATCCCTACCATAACTGATTGGCTTAAGAAGGTGGATGATATTAGGGAGGCGGAGGAATGGGTGGCGAGGTGTAAGGACATGAGTGACCGTTTCAATGGGATCTGGGTTCAGTAGCGGAGGCATACTGCTGACACGGGCCCAATGCCATCTAGCCTAGATGTTGCGCTGTTGGAGCTAGCGAAGCCCTCACTGAAGCTGAAGAGGCCAGTGAATAGTGATGTACATACCTGATCATGGTGTCTTACCGACCTAATCGCAATGAAATTACCTGTACCCTCTCTTCCTCTTTAAGGTTCTCAGGGCCCAAAAGGGAGAACTACCCCTAGGTGCAGCACACCCTTTGTGACCTGTCGACCCACACCTTCAGCTGCTGTCTTTTGGGCATTCTGATAGTTGCATCGGATGGAGGTCAGGCTGGTTGCCCCCAGAGCCAGAGCGGGACCCGTGCCCCCAAGAAGGCTGTGGTGGGGTTCCAGGGGATGCTCCCCCCCAGACGGAGGTATGATGGAGGCTCTTTGGCCCCACTCCGGGGGGGTGTTGGTCGGGACCCTGCCGATGGCCAGGGATGTTGTGCCCCATTACAGGTACTGACAGCTGTTGGGTGGCGTGAGCCTTGTGTCGGGTCTCTGGGGGGGTCCCCCCTCCATGTTGTAAATTGTCCTATTCCCCCCTTCCCCCTCCCGATGTTTTTCCAGTTGTATAGTTACTGTTTTTTCTTTTTCTGCCCTGATCTTACTCAGGTGTTATACAATGTCAGATCTCTTTGGCAAGATTAGCCACGTAACACCCATGATAAAGATACGTTGTCGACTTTATTGTGCATTATATGTTTTTGTACGTTTTACGGAAATAAAATAAAGATTATATAAAAAAAAAGAATCTAACTGATCTGGAACTGTCCAGACACAAGAGACATCCTGTGAATTACTATTATTACCAACTTGATTTGTTGATACAACTCTGATAAATGACAAAGAAGAAGCTAATTGAGAAATTGACCTATACAAAGTAGTTATCATATCAGTATTATCTAACTCACCTTCTACAGCAGCAGAAAGCAAAGGAATCTCATTTCTGCTGGGAAATTCATTGCCCCTCTCTGCTACTGATTGAAAAGATTTGTCTGTGCTGACACTTCTTCTGGGTATGTCTCCGCTGCAGCTACTGTTTGCCCTTGGTTCTTGTGTATTCGGTTGCCTAGCAGTCTTTCACATGTCTTCTGCACCTGCTTCTCCTTCTCTGCGAACACCGCTTCAGCATCTGTTGCTGCTCACATCTTGAGCCGATGCTTCAGCCTCCAGCAGTCCAGTAAGGTGAGGCACTGTGAGGCCAATCTTCTCCTCCTACTGTCTCCGCTCTCTCAATCAGTCTTCTTAGTAGCATCTTCATGTCACCTCAGGAGTTAGCAGCAATGAGTATTACAGCCCTTTTGCAGAGCACCACCGATGACCACTTCCTGAGGTGACTTGCAGTTGAGCTCTGACGGAACCCCCTTTATATAAGGGCCCTCCAGGCTTCTAGAAGCTTCCAAGACCAGAATATGGGTTTCAATGATCTAATTTTTTAACAGTTTCAAGGCACCTCACTACCTTGTGTGACCTACTTTCCAGGGAGAGCCCTGAAACCCGTTAGCTGTTGCTGTCCCCCTAGAAACTTGAAACCCCCTATTCCTTTTCTTTCACATTCTCTACACACACACACACACCTACACAGGTTGAACTAGGGTAGGCTGTTTATTCAACCTTACCAACTATGTGACTATATAAAAATGCATTTTCTTCATTTTCCTTGCATGTGATTGGGTGTTCTTTGTAAAGTGAAGCTTTACCTCATTTACTAAGCTCTGGAGCAACTGCACTTTTCAAAGTACAAACTCTATTGGCCTTTAGTAGATCAACCCGAATATGTCACCCTGTGAGTGGTGTCCTGTGCTGTTGTATTATGAGCTTAGGCTTGCTATTTTTATTATTTGAGATTTTATTACATAATATTTTTTTATTTTACTCACAAGATAAAATAAAGATATTAGGCTGCTTTCTTTTGGGTAAAATCTTTATGAAAATATACAACAAGGTTTGTTTTTGTTAGTCACCATCAGTACAGTCTATATCAGGTATGGGCAAACTTGGCATGCTAGCTGAACTACAAATCACACTATACCTCTGTCTTTTGAAATCATGCCTATGGCTGTCAGTCTTGCAATGATTTATGGGACTTGTAGTTTCACCGTAGCTGGAGTGCCAGTGTTCACAATGAAAAAGGTCATCCCTACAGGGTGGTACCGTGGATGCAAATAAGATAAGAAGGCACCACATCGTTAATTGAAGACAAATTTGGGGAAAATTAACTCTAGATGGACTTTATAGGCACCACAATATACACAGTCATCTAAAATAAAATAATTTATTGATACAAAAATATATAAAATTTACAAAGTTCAGTTTAAAATTCTCAGCAACTACTGTATATGCATCCCCATAACCACCCTTAGGCCACACTGTAGCTTAGCGTGAAACTTCTACAGATCTAATCATCAATATCAGAAATGGACCTGATGTAGGTGGATGTCAGTGGTAGGAGGGCTCAGCACTCTACATGTTTTGCTCTTGCATGCTTATTCAGGAACTTCAGGTAAGTACTATAGAAGGTAATAAAATGGCACGGGGAATCCTACTGTTGTAAAACGTACGCCAAGGAATATGGCGGCTAGGGTTTAGGTAGTAAGTCCACAGCAGTACTCAAAAATGTAGTGAGGCAAGGAATGGATAGTGGCAGGGAGGATGGGGGGATTGTCTTGTTAAGAAGGAATTAGTATGTAGATATCATATAGGGTAAATCAAAAGCACCAAGTACTTGTGAAATATCCTCTGCCCCAATAAATCTCAATAAACCTGCCGCCCACTCCAGAAAACAATGGAAATCCGTTTCACAGTGTATGAGGCAAACTCCTATTGTCCGCTCACCCAGGCAGCATACTTGGGGCTTTTTATTTAACCCATATGGTATCTACAGTATCTCACAAAAGTGAGTACACCCCTCACATTTTTGTAAATATTTTATTATATCTATGTGACAACACTGCGGAAATAAGACTTTGCTACAATGTAAAGTAGTGAGTGTACAGCTTGTATACCAGTGTAAATTTGCTGTCCCCTCAAAAATAACAACACTGCAGAAATAAGACTTTGCTACAATGTAAAGTAGTGAGTGTACAGCTTGTATA
This sequence comes from Lithobates pipiens, assembly GCF_037356315.1. NCBI lineage: Eukaryota > Metazoa > Chordata > Amphibia > Anura > Ranidae > Lithobates > Lithobates pipiens. The sequence continues at coordinate 74,076,525 of NW_027507790.1, forward strand.
CCAGTGTAAATTTGCTGTCCCCTCAAAATAATTCAACACACTGCCATCAATGTCTAAACCAATGGCAACAATAGTGAAAAAATCCAAATTGGGCCCAATTAGCCATTTTCCCTCCCCGATGTCATGTGACTCATTAGCGTTACAAGGTTTGAGGTGTGAATGGGGAGAAAGTGTGTTAAATTTGGTGTTATCGCTCTCACTCTCGCATACCGGTCACTGGAAGCTCTGAGGATCTATAAAAAATAATTATTGCTCTACATAAAGATGACCTAGGCTATAAGAAGATTGCCAAGACCCTGAAACTGAGCTGCAGCATGGTGGCCAAGACCATATAGCAGTTTAACAGGACAGGTTCCACTCAGAACAGACCTCGCCATGGTTGACCAAAGAAGCTGAGTGCACGTGCTCAGCCTCATATACAGAGATTGCCTTTGGGAAATAAACGTAGGAGTGCTGCCAGCATTGCTGCAGAGGTTGAAGAGGTGGGGGGTTAGCCTGTCAGTGCTCAGACCATAGGGGTCTGATGAGACCAAGATAAACGTATTTGGTTCAGATGGTGTCAAGCGTGTGTGTCAGCAACCAGTGTTTCTTGCCTACAGTCAAGCATGATGCTGGGAGTGTCATGGTCTGGGGCTGCATGAGTGCTGCCTACACACGGGAGCTACAGTTCATTGAGGGAACCATGAATGCCAACATGTACTGTGACATACTGAAGCAGAGCATGATCCCCCTCCCTTCGGAGAATGGGCCACAGGGCAGTATTCCAAAATGTGAACGACCAGAAACACAGTCGCCTCCAAGACAAGCACTGTCTTGCTAAAGAAGCTGAGGATAAAGGTGATGGACTGACCAAGCATGTCTCCAGACCTAAACCCCATTGAGCATCTGTGGGGCAACATCAAACAGAAGGCAGAGGAGCACAAGGTCTCTAACATCCATCAGCTTGATGATGTCGTCATGGAGGAGTGGAAGAGGACTTCAGTGGCAACCTGTGAAGCTCCAGTGAATTCCATGCCTAAGAGGGTTAAGGTATTGCTGTAAAATAATGGTGGCCACACAAAATATTGACACTTTGGGGCCAATTTGGAAATTTTCACTTAGGGGTGTACTCACTTTTTGTTGCCAGCGGTTTAGACATTAATTGCTGTGTGTTGAGTTATTTTGAGGGGACAGCAAATTTATACTGTTATACAAGCTGTACACTCACTACTTTACTTTGTAGCAATGTGTCATTTCTTCAGTAGGGATGAGCTTCGAGTTTGAGTCGAAATCATGTTCGACTCGAACATTGCCTGTTCGCCTGTTCACCGAATAGAGAACAACTTGGGGTGTTTGCGGCAAATTCGAAAAGCTGCGGAACACCCTGTACAAGTCTATGGGAGAAATCTAAAGTGCTAATTTTAAAGGCTTATATGCAAGTTATTGTCATAAAAAGTATTTGGGGACCTGGGTCCTGCCCCAGGCGACATGTACCAATGCAAAAAAAGTTTTAAAAACTGACGTTTTTGTCAGGAGAAGTGATTTGAATAATGCTTAACCACTTTCAGACCGGACCATTTTGCTGGTAAATGACCAGAGGTCTTTTTACACTTTGGCACTGCGCTGCTTTAACTGGTAATTGCGCGGTCATGCAATGTTGTACCCAAACAAAATTTGCGTCCTTTTCTTCCCACAAATAGAGCTTTCTTTTGATGGTATTTGATTGCCTCTGCGATTTTTATTTTTTGCGATATAAACGTAAAAAGACCGCAAATTTTGAAAAAAAATGATATTTTCTACTTTTTGTTATTAGAAAAATCCAATAAACTCAATTTTAGTCATACATTTAGGCCAAAATGTATTCAGCCACATGTCTTTGGTAAAAAAAAAGTCAATAATTGTATATTTATTGGTTTGCGCAAAAGTTGTCACATCTACAAACTAAGGTACGTTTTCTGGAATTTACGCAGCTTTTAGTTTACGACTGCCTATCTCATTTCTTGAGGTGCTAAAATGGCAGGGCAGTACAAAACCCCCCCAAATGACCCCATTTTGGAAAGTAGACCCCCTAAGGAAATTGATAAGAGGCATGTTGAGCCCATTGAATATTTTATTTTTTTGCCTCAAGCGATTGAATAATGACAAAAAAAAATTTTTTTTTTTTTTTACACAAAGTTGTCACTAAATGATATATTGCTCACACATGCTATGGGCGTATGTGAAATGACACCCCAAAATAAATTCTGCTGCTTCTCCTGAGTACGGGGATACCACATATGTGGGACTTTTTGGGAGCCTAGCCGCGTACGGGGCCCCGAAAACCAAGCAACGCCTTCAGGCTTTCTAAGGGCGTAAATTTTTGAGTTCACTTCTCACTACCTATTACAGTTTTGAAGGCCATAAAATGCCAAGATGGCACAAAACCCCCACAAATGACCCCATTTTAGAAAGTAGACACCCCAAGCTATTTGCTGAGAGGCATGTTGAGTTCATGGAATATTTTATATTTTGCCACAAGTTGCGGGAAAATTACAAACTTTTTTTTTTTTTTTTTTTTTCACAAAGTTGTCACTAAATGATATATTGCTCACACATGCCATGGGCATATGTGAAATGACACCCCAAAATAAATTCTGCTGCTTCTCCTGAGTACGGGGATACCACATATGTGGGACTTTTTGGGAGCCTAGCCGCGTACGGGGCCCCGAAAACCAAGCACCGCCTTCAGGCTTTCTAAGGGCGTAAATTTTTGAGTTCACTTCTCACTACCTATTACAGTTTTGAAGGCCATAAAATGCCAAGATGGCACAAAACCCCCACAAATGACCCCATTTTGGAAAGTAGACACCCCAAGCTATTTGCTGAGAGGCATGTTGAGTCCATGGAATATTTTATATTTTGCCACAAGTTGCGGGAAAATTACAAACTTTTTTTTTTTTTTTTTTTTTTCACAAAGTTGTCACTAAATGATATATTGCTCACGCATGCCATGGGCATATGTGAAATGACACCCCAAAATAAATTCTGCTGCTTCTCCTGAGTACGGGGATACCACATATGTGGGACTTTTTGGGAGCCTAGCCGCGTACGGGGCCCCGAAAACCAAGCACCGCCTTCAGGCTTTCTAAGGGCGTTACAGTTTTGAAGGCCATAAAATGCCAAGATGGCACAAACCCCCCCCCAAATGACCCCATTTTGGAAAGTAGACACCCCTAAATTTAGGGGTACACTAGTGAGACTAGGTAATAAATGGCGGGTGCCCTGAAACTATAAAAAAATAACTAACCAACCAGCGTCACCTGTAACAGTTATATGGTGATCACTGGTGAAAGGGTTAACTAGGGGGCAATCAGGGGGCTTTATGCGGTAGTATATGGGGGTCCCTGGCGCTATAAAAAGCTGCGGCGAACCTAAATACCTACCTGCCTAACTAGCGTCACCTGTGACACTAATACGGCGATCAGAAAAATGATCGCTTATTAGGCTGGGTTCACACTGGAGCGATGCGGAAACGCCGCGAATCCGCGGCGGGTTCCCGCATCGCATGCCTCCCGGCGGCAGTTCACACTGCCCTATGCGAACTGCTGGGAGTGTCAGTGAAATGTTACTGACACCCCCAGATCAGTTCGCATATCGCAGTGCGATCTGCAAACTCGGATCGCATGGTGTGAACACCCATGCGATCCGATTCTGCTGCGGGCCAAAAAAAGGGTCCCGTGCGAATTTGCGGCGGGTGCGGCGGGTGTGGCGGGTGCGGCGAATGGCTGAACTCGAATCGCACAGAGATCGGATGTGATTTGCACTGCAGTGCGGTGCGAATCACATTCGTTCTCATAAACCGCTGCAATGTGAACCCAGCCTTAGTGACACTGGCGACGGGGGGTGATCACGGGGTTAAACCTTTATTGGGGGGGGTTAGGGGGGCACATTAGAACTAAAGGGGGCTAACTCTAACTGCCCTAACAGTTATTACAGTCACAAATGACACCAATGCAAAAAAAAAAAAAAAAATGACATTGGTGTCACTGTGACTGGGGGGCAGGGGTAATTGGGGGGGTGATCGGGGGGTAAAGGGGGGGTGTGAGTGTGCCTGGCATGTTCTACTGTGTGTGTAGAGTGTTGGTGCAACTCACCGATCCGCTCTCCTCCGTGTCGGAACGAAAAATACCGACACGGAGGAGAGAATACATCACTTCCTCTCCTGTGTTTACATTACAGGAGAGGAAGTGATGTCACCGGGGATTTCCATTCGTCGAGAGCGATCGCGAGGGGGTGGCCATGAATGAATGGCCGCCCCCTCATCCCGGATCGCTCTCGAAGGAATGCCGACCGCCGCAGGCACCGGGGGGGGGGGCCCGATCGGGCCCCCCACCCGCGGGCAGGCAGGGACTTATATATACGCCCATATGCCTGCCCGTGCCATTCTGCCGACGTATATCGTCGTGCGGCGGTCGGCAAGTGGTTAAAGTGAAACAATAAAAATGTAATATTCCTTTAAATTTCCTACCTGGAGGGTGTGTATAGTATGCCTGTAAAGGGGCGCATGTTTCCCGTGCTTAGAACTGTCCCTGCACAAAGTGTAATTTCTGCAGGAAAAAAAGTAATTTAAAAGCACTTGCGGCTATAATGAATTGTTGGCTCCCCGTAATACAGATGACAGTCATTGAAAGTCATTGATAACCCCCCCATCCTCCCTGATGCTATCCATTCCTTGTCTCTCTGCATTTTTGAGTACTGCTGTGGACTTACTATCTGAACCCTAGCCGCCATATTCCCTGGTCTACGTTTACAACAGCAGGATTACCCGTGGCATGTTGTTACCTTCTTTAGTACATACCTGAAGCTCCTGAAAAAGATTGCAAGCGTGAAACATGTAGAGCGCTGAGCTCTCCTACCCCTGACATCAACCTACACCAGGCAAATTTTGTTTAGTTTCGGTTCGTTATCATTCGTAAAATACATCATTTCATTCTGTCATATTCGTTATGTTACTTTAATACGTTTTCGGATAATTCGTTATTATTCGTAGAGTGTCGAATTCATTCATTCATATTCATTAAAATTCGCTATTTATGTATGTATAGACATTCATGCTAATGATTCGTAGTTTGGAAAGTAGTTTGTTTATTGAATCTTTTAACACACACAATGACAACGTCTCTTCTCCTCGGCTCAAATACAATACAACACCCTTCTAACTCAGTTCTCATGAATGCACTTTGCCAGTAATCCATCCTGCGGCACAAAATTAATTAGCTGATTGAACTATAAGATTTACTTTGAGCTGACCTTTTGTTTCATTAGATCTTTAAAGAATTACCGAAACATGTCGAATTCATTTGAATTCATTTGTTATATTTCTTTCGTATTCGTTGTAATTCGTTATTTTTTTATTTGGACATTCAGATGCATCCGAATGTCCGAAAGATGCAAAATTTCCGAATTGCCGAATTTCGATTCGTTACGAAACGTATTGCACAAGCCTAGCATATGGTGCTAGGAATTTTAAACTGCACTTTTTTTGTCAATTTTACATATTTGTTTATCAATAAACTTTTACATTTTAATTTTAGATGACTATGTATATTGTGGTGCCTATAAAGTCCATCCAGAGTTCACTTTCCCAAAGGAGTGCCAATGCTGCCTATCCCTGGTCTAAATTTTACAGATTTCTCTTTTAACGTTTAAGTTTGTTGACTTGTTATGGAAGTCGGCAACTTAAGGCAGGAATTTATCACCACAATATATTGTTCACAGTAATCTAAAGATCAAAATATATACATGTATGTATGTGGATTTTTTAAGAACTACTTACTTTAGCAATAGAGCTTTGTGGCCATGGACAACAAAAATTATCCATATATGGTACATGTCTGTGTGTGTGACTGTGTGTGTGTGTGTGTGTGTATATGAAAAAAAAAAATGTGTATATATATATATATATATATATATATATATATATATATATATATGCGTGCATATGTGTGTGTATGTAAGCCATATATGTTCATCATTTTTGGTTACGAGATTCTTCAGTGGCTCAATATTGGTTTTTTTCCACAAGCAGTGGAAACAATGTTTTAGCCCCGGAAATGACTCTGTCACGAAAGGATTTCAGTTACTCTTATTACTGGCATCCTTTTAAAAAAAATCTTGTTTTCCTGGCTGTGTCTTGCTTATCTCTTGTTTACATTTGCTGGATGAACAGTTATTTTTTTTTATTTTTTTAGAATGTATATCATCATAAGAGATCTACTACCGTCCTGTGCCAGTGACTTCCTCATTAGGAATGTGTCACAGAAGAACTTTTCATTGACTTGATTATTACTATTGACAGTTACCTTACATAAACTACAGACTGGAGAGATCATTAGTGTACCATTCAAGTGTATCAAAAAGCTGACATAATATTTAACTCTCTAACCAAAACAAAAAATGTCTGGCTAAAGTTAGACTTTACGTGCCAGAAAGATCTACTAGATAGAATTTGTCTTTCATTGGCTTGACTATAATGTGTTGAAATCTAATTATATGACATGGCTTGTTGTTTTTTACCTTACTGTAAACGTTACATTTTACATTTTAATTATGATTGATTTGGCTGTTTAAAAGAAAATATTGCATTTAAATTTCTTATAATTGCTATGTGTTATTTTCAATGACTTGTACATTTATGTGATGTAATTTTCTTATTTGTACTGTATATAGTACATGCAGTATATAGTTACAGTACATGTATCATGTATTCATACATCTCAATATACGTGATATAAAAGAGAATTGCATACAGTGAATGGTAAACATGGCCAAATTGTATTGTAATTTACCTTGTGAAGATACCATAAAGCATACCATATCAAAAGAAGTAAATACAGTGGAACACTCTATTAAACATGTAGGTTTTGCTACAATACACTAGTGCTTGAACTTGTTCTGGGGTGTGTAATAAAAGTCCGGAAGATTTACAGATATAGCACATGGTGTCTACAGAAATATGTGTATGGGGACATAACACCAGAGAAAAACAGGCCAAGGATTAACAGCCCTTGAGAAAAAGTGAGATATGGTAACACCAACAGCGGCAACAGAAACAGAACATTAAAACCCTATGTGTAATAGCTTTTGATATTAAACTGGACCTGATATTGATTGGTCAGAAAGCTCAGCTGCAAAACATGTCCCAGCCTAACATACTTACAGGACAGGAGAGAGATCTATTGACAGCAACCTTTGTACTTTTTCAGTCTGGCAAGACTTTGATGAAACATGATAAGGAGAATGACAGTAACTTGGTATTTAGAACCACAACAAAAAATGAAATAGTTTTAATGCGTAATACTGCAAAAAAGTGACCTGACTAAAGATGGATAATGTTACAAAACATAAGAGCATTATGCATCTAAATGTTACATTTTTACTCAAAATCAGGCTGAACAGATCATTTTTTAACAAATATTTTTAATATTTGTATTTCATCCAAACAATGTGGTTTATTGCTTTATTTATCTAGCTTCTAATTTTTATTTCTTTAGCTTTGTACAAGGAGCTAGTACCAGTTCCTCAGCTGCTGGTGTAGTATCAACATCTGGCCAGTGACCACTGTGCCTCCCCTGTTAGGTATATTCCTCTCCTATACTAGCTGTAGCTAATACCCTGTACATATGCTTACATAAGCATATGCTCACTTTTGTTTTGACGCAACTGAAATATTATTTAAAACACAGTTGTAAAAGTCAGTGATATTAACATGAACGACAGTTAGTAGCATTGGTTATAAAAGAGGTAGGTCAACGTGCATCTGAAATGTGGAAGCTATGGCCAAAAAATATATAAATAACAAAGCACTAATCACCAGAATATTCTGAGGGCCCTCACCAGCTGATCGCTTCCCCATAACTGGTCTATCATGCCCTCTACTGAACTGTGTCTGTGTGGTTAATTCACTAAGAGATAAATACCACACACATTTTTGCCTTAATATGACCCATGCAGTAATTATATCAAAGGTATTAAATTCACAAAAATAAATAAATATTTATGGCTTGTGATATTTAGCATTTATTTATTTTGTTTTAGCTTGATTGTCAATTGTTTTTACAGGCTAACACTACACCAAAGGATGATTGTCCTGTGATTGAAGGAAGAAGGAATTATTTTAAAACTATGAAAGATTCTGCTGTGCCTTCATTCAACAAATGACTCTCTAGTGCAATGCTACAAATGAATTACATTCCTGAGCTAAGGGCATAACATTTACCACACCAATATGTGTTTTCTTTTAACTTACTGGTCAATGCAGAGTCCCCCTCATTGTTATTTTGTATAATCCTAATATATTGATTGCCCACGCCAGCCTTTTTCAAACAGGATGCTGTGGCACCCCGGGGTCCCTAAAAATTAGCCCCAAATCACCCAGTAGATCAAACCTGCTTTTTCATAAGATAAAGCCACAGGTTTTTTATTTTGAAGCAATACAACATTGGACATGGTGCAGGTCAGCCACTTGCATCCTAACAATCAATGACATCATCAGTTGATAAGGGAGAATGTCAGGCACCCACACAGTATCCTTGTCTGTCGTTCTCTCTCAGCATTGGGGTCAAATGAAAGCATTTGTTAACCCCCCAAAAATGGATCCTGCTCTTTTAAAGCATTTTATACATCACAGTGCTTGTGCTGTGTAATTTGGCCCCCTGTAACACCTGAAATACCTTGTTGATCCTGACAGTTTCTACCCTGCCCTCTGTACGCTGACCATGATATCTCAGGGCTGCTGAGCCCTGACACCATGGTCAGAGTTAATGCCTTTGTCATCCACAGCTATCTGCAGCTCTCCTCTGTCTCCCTCTGTTCTCCTCCCCCTCCCCTCCCTGCCTGTCAGCTCTCACTAGCACTGCTCTACTGCTCTCCCTGTTGCTTTAAAACTCTCTCATCTTTATATCACCCCCTTTGTCAGATGAAAGCTGGATCCTAGTATGTGTGCTTTATTAAAAAAAATATATTTCTACCTGTTTTAACAGCCTCTCCTAGCGATCATGTAACTCCAGGCTCTCTTTTCTTCTCCTCTCCGGCTGACAGCAGGGGAATTTCGGGCCCGCCCGCTGGAACTATCAGACAGGGAGAGCAGAGACTCTGGAGCTTACGTGATCGCTGGGAAACGCTGTTAAAACAGGTAGAAATCTTCTTTTTTTATAAATCACAGGCACTAGGATACAGTTTTTTATCTAACAGAGGTGATGATATAAAGATGAGATGGTGGCTTAACAACCACTTTAACAGAGAGAGGAATAGAAACTGAGGGAGAAGAGAAACCTTGGAAAATAAATTAGTACAAGGTCCATGTGTGTGGATGTCGCTGCTATATGTAAAGCTATTAGTTTCATTTTTACATTTTGGAATGGGATACTTCAAGATTATGCAGAATTTTAAAGGGTGCCCTGACTGACAATCGGTTGAGAAACACTGGCCTACACCATGACATAAATAAGGAATTTGTTTTTATTACAATGCATTAACTTTAATGATATATCTAAATTTTTATGCAGTATTTACTTTGCATATTTCCAGTTTCAGTATTTGCCACCAATTCAATATTTTACTTTGATGAATTGACTTTTTTTAATAAAAAAACAAAACAAAAAAAACACAAATATCTTATGCTCTAACCAATAATGAATTGACCCTTCTGTGTCTAGACAGCCATCTTGGTTGCCTCCTAATGTTCAGATCCCCCCTCCACCTATTATTAGTGGGGTAATGATCCAGAAATCACAGATCCACATAATGAATGAAGCAGAGACAGCAGTGCCACTGCCTTGGAATATTTTACACTGCAGATAGACAGTAACTGCTTATTCTGTGCGATTTGATTGAATATATTTGGTACGCTGATTTTGTATGGGGGGTTTTAATAAAGGTTTTAAAACAGTATCACACTATGTCAGTATGATTTTGTCTCCTTTATGAGTACTGGACCATCCTATTATGGAGATATCAAGCGACCAATGAATTTTAAAGTTTTGAAGGCTCCCATTTCTTTGATTTCCCACGACTAAACAACTCAGTGGTTTGGTTTATTGGAGGCTCATACATCCTTGATTTTCTGGTGAGTGCATCCCCTTGGGGGGTTTGTATTTGGAGAGCACATAAGGTGGAAAAAAGCGCCAGGTGGAAAGTGGTTTTGATCCTTTTTTCTTCTCTTCACTCATTGGACTCTATCACCAGTCTTTCAAGAGCACATATGAACTAATATCTGAATAAGATTTTGTATACTGAGCGCTGCTATATATATATATTTAAATTGTGGACTTTTTTTGAAGTTTTATCTATTTTTTTATGTATATATTTTATATGAAGTGCAATTTTTAACAAGCAGCAGCTATTATTTTTATTGTTCTATTATTTATTTGATTGAATCATTTAGTAATCATAAGGAGTAGTCTAAAGATTGCTATATTTTTCTTTTAAAATTAAATCCTCAAGCGCTGAGCAGTGTGCGATTTGTAGGTAGGTGACGATAAATTTCCAGCACGCTGGCCTGAAATACTCCCATACAACTTACTAATTAAACATATTTTGTAAACCTTATCACCAAATAATCTACATATTATCAAACCTTTGTGGGAAGTTCTGGAGTGTAGGGTGTGAGTCTATTTTTTTAGGGGGATAAATAAGAAAATATGATTTTTTTGACAGCCTTAAAAAAAAAGCAAAAAAAAAATGCAAAAAGGTTCACAGCTCATGAAAAAAACCCAAACAAACAAACAAAAAAAACCCAGAACAAACAAAATGGTCCTGTCTAACAATTTGCGTTAAAACAGAGGTTTTACTTGCACACATTTACAAATATATGAGGAAGCCAACTTGCCTCATCAAGACTCCTGTGCCCTGCTGATAAAGCAGTGAAAATGGTCCTATTGTACTAAGACCAGGCCCCATCAGCTAAACAGGGGGGACCCAGGGCAACTTTATTGTGCATTTCTGCCTAAATTAATAAATGGATTTTGCTAGACCACAACCAAACTTCTACTTGCTTACCAACTTAAATTACATTTAACTGGGCCCTATTGTTATTATTATAATACAGGATTTATATAGTGCCAACAGTTTACGTGGTGCTTTACAATATAAAAGGGAGACAATACAGTTATAATACAATAAAATACAAGAGGATTAAGAGGGCCCTGCTCAGAAGAGCTTACAATCTAATAGGGTGGGTCAGGTGGTACAAAGGTTTGTAGAATGAGGAATGAGCTGATGGAAGTGCTAAAATATTAGTTGGAGACATAAGCTTCCCTGAAGAGATGAGTATGAAGGGATCTCCTGAAGGTAGCCAGAGTAGGGGATAGCCGGAAAGGTTGAGGTAGTGAGTTCCAGATGATGGGAGAGGCTCTGGAGAAAACCTGGAAATGAGCATGGGAGGAGAAGACGAGAGAGCTTGAGAGTAGGAGGTCTTGAGAAGAGCGGAGAGGACGGTTTGAGTGATATTTGGAGACAAGGTTGGTGATGTAGCTCGGGGAAGAGTTGTGAATGGCTTTGTATGTTGTGGATAGTATTTTGAATTTAATTTGGTGGGTGATTGGGAGCCAGTGTAGAGATTGAAGGAGAGCGTTGGCAGACACTGAGTGGTTGGTAAAGTGGATAAGTCTGTCAGCAGCATTCATGAGAGACTGAAGAGGGGATAGCCTATGGAGAGGCAGGCCAATGAGAAGGGAGTTACAATAGTCAATAACAATAACAAGGGAGTGAATGAGGAGCTTGGTGGTTTAATTTGTTAAAAAGGGGCACATTTTAAAGATGTTATGGAGGTGAATTCTACAAACTTTTGGCAACAATTGGACTTGAGACTGAAATAACAAGTTATAGACTAGGATTACACCTAGTACCCTGGCGTGAGGGGAGAGACTGATGGTTGCATTGTTAATTTTGATGGAAAAGACAGGGAGGGGGCACATGAGGGGGGAATATTTTTAGCTCAGTTTTACAGAGATTTAGTTTAAGGAAGTGGTGCGACATCCATGATGATATGTCAGTTAGTAAGTTGGTAATGTGAGAGGAGACTGAAGGAGTGAGGTGAGGAGTAGACAGATAGATTTGGGTGTCATCGGTGTATAAGTGGTATTGGAAGCTGTGGGAAGTTATGGAGAGAAGGAGACAGAGTTGTAGGTAACACTGAAGGAGTGCTGTGATAGATAGGCAGAGAATCAGGATAGAGCATAATCTTGGAAGTCAAGGGAATGGAGTTTGAGAAGGAGCGGGTGGTCAACAGTATCAAAGGCCACAGAGAGGTCAAGTAGTAGGAGTATGAGTACTGACTGTTGGTTTTACCAATTAATAAATCATTAGTGAGTTTTCATAAGGCAGTTTCCGTGGAGTGCTGCGAGCAAAAGCCAGGCTGTAAGGGGTCACGTTCTAGAAGTTTAGAAGTGAATGGGGCAATGAGATTGGTCTTAATTTGTTCAGGTTGGAGGGGTCCAATGAGGTTTTTTAAGTATGGGAGTGATATGCGCATGTTCTAGAGGAGAGGGGAAGGTGCCACTAGAGAGGGAGAGATTGAAGATGTGAATGAGGGAGCATAGGTTAGAAAAAGAGGGTGACCATAATATTTGTGAGGGAAAAGGATCCAAGGGACAGTTGGTTAGGTGAGCACCTGAGAAATGTTTTGAAACCTCTTCAGTAGTAGCCAACTCAAAATAGGAGAGTGTTGAATGCACTGCTAGGCAAGGTATGTTGGGTTGGGGAAGACGTACACACAGTGGAGGTGTCCTCACGAATTGCATCAATCTTGTCTTTGAAGATATTGGCAATCTCTTGGGCAGTGAGTGAGTTAGTGAGTAGAGGGGGTGGGGGACGAAGCAGAGAGTTAAAGGTTGAGAAGAGCCGACGGGAACTGGATGACAAGGTATTAATAAGAGAAACAAAGTAGGCTTGTTTGGCAGCATGGAGCCAGCAATTGTATTTTAGAAGGGCAGATTTATATAGGGTGAAGTCTTGCAGGCATTTGATTTACTTACATATACAAATGTTCAAAACTGAACAGCTGTAATACAAAATCCATATTTTTCTGCACATTTTAATATATTAATTCTAAATTGGCTTTTATATTAACATTCATTGAATAGCAGCACTTAAAAAGGTTATAAACACTTGCCGTTTTTCACCTTAATGCATTCTATGCATTAAGGTGAAAAACCTTCTTTACTGCAGCAGTGCCCCCGAGCCCCCCTTATACTTACCCGAGCCCCAACATTCACACAACAGGAACGAGCGCACCAGTTTCGGCCGGTGTCTCGTGTCCTGGTTGGATAGATTGATAGCAGCACAGCCATTGGCTCCTGCTGCTGTCAATCAAATCCAATGATGTGGGTGTCGGGGGGCGGGGCCAAGACCTACATTTGGCGTCTATGGTCGCCGAATGCTGGACTCGGGAGCGCACCCATAAGGTTATGCGATGCGGGGAACCACGAGAGCCGTCAAGGGACCCCAGAAGAGCAGGTTCAGGGCCACTCTGTACAAAACTAACTGCACAGTGGAGATAATAATGACATTTTTGTTATTTAAAAAACAAAACAAAGCCTTACAATCACTTGAAATTGCTAAAGGCGATTCCAATTTTCTAAACCTATTGTAATTGGATACACAGTGATTTGTTACCTTTTAAGAATAATAACTTGCATTAAATGCTTAGATATCATTAGGTAAGCTGCAATGAATTTCTGGAATAATTTTCAAATTCGATATCTATATCTATGTAAACCAGTTTTTATTTTAAATGATTTCTAGGTGGAGCATTTATGTCCTGAGTTAGGAAGTTTTCCATACTTGGGAAGTCTGACAGTTACAGATTTGATTTTAGAGAGCTTCACTTCAACCTTTCACAATGGAAGTATTTAATTTGGTTCTCCTTCCCTGCTGAAACTCCTCACCAAGAACAGAATACATTTACTGTGATAGGAGAATTAGAAAAATGTTTGATGAAGCACAGAGCAAATGTAATGCAATTTTTCCCTAAAGCTGAGCAAAGACAATTGATAAATGTCATAAATATCATGTTGTCAGGTTTTGATGGCAAAAATTAATATTCACTCAGGTGACCACTGAAATGTTAATGATATACAGAAGGGTAGAATCCTATTGTGAGGAGGCTTGTTCACATAGGCTCTTGAAGTCTTATTTCTCCTCATCGAAGGGAATAGTGTACAATACTGTTTTTTTTTCCTTTTATTGTATATATATTGTTTTCCAAGATATATGTGGATCTAATACGTTTTAGCTTACAGGCATATTATTTTTGACGCTGTCTTGCTCTGACCTCCTTCTACCTTTCTATTGAACTAGTCTGGCTAATAGGGTATGTGAGATATGAATAAAAACCAAGGGATTTGACTTAGGCAAAATTAAAGTTTTCTTAAATAAAAGATTTACTTTCGCTGCCTTCTCAGTCCAGTGAAAGAAGATATTCTTTGCATGAGTTTCTAATAGTTTATTGGTTTGGTTTATCTCTTTTATACTATCCTACTTTTTCTGTGCTGTCTGTCTTTTCTGTTTTTATGTTTCTTTCCTCCAATCTTTTATTATTAATCCTGCTCACAGTAAAATCAAATGTGGGACAAGCAGTGATTTTAATAATGCTTTAATTGAAACAATAAAAATGAAATATTCATTTAAATATCATGCCTGGTGGTCCCTTAGGCCGTGTACACACGGGCGGACTGTCTGACGGACTTGGTCAGATTGGACAATCCGCTCGTGTGTGGGCTTCAGCGGACTTTTTCAGCGGACAGTCTGGCGGACTAAGTCTTTCGGAATTTCCGTAATATTGTCCGTCCAAACTTGGTTTCAGCGGACAGTCCGCTCGTGAGTAGGCTAGTTCGACGGACTAAGTATGGCGCATGCTCAGAAAGGATTTACACGGCCGAAGGTTGCATTGCAGTGTATTGGACGTCATATTTCTAGTCCCGTCGTACGTGCCGTACACGTCATTGCGCAAGCTTTCAGCGGACTGTCTGTTCATCGTGTGTGGTCAAGTCCGTTCATGCAAAAGTAGGACGGACTGTCTGTCGGATTGTCTGACGGACTTAGTTGGACGGATAGTCCACCCGTGTGTACGCGGCCTTAGTCTGCCTGTAAAATGGTGCATCTTTGCAATGTGTTTTACAGTGCCACAGCAAAAACACGTTTCTAAGGAAAAATGTCATTTAAAAATGTTTGCGGCTGTAATGTATTGCTGGCTCTCAGCAATATAGATAAAAATCAAGAAAAAAAAATCAGCGTGGGTCCACCCCCCCAGTCCATACCAGGCCCTTCGAGTCTGGAATGGATTTTAACCGCTTTAAGACTGGGCCTCTTTTTTAGATGTGATGTTTACAAGTCAAAAACAGGTTTTTTATTTGCTAGAAAATGACTTACATTTTTTTCTAACATCCTAGAGAATAAAATGGCAGTCGTAATAGAAAAAAGCATGACAGGACCTCTTAAATATGAGATATGGGGTCAAAAAGACCTCAGATCTCATATGTGGACTTAAATGCAAAAAAAAAAAAAATTATTAATTTTGAAAAAATAACAACAAAAAAATGTGCCTTTAAGATGGATGGCCCGGAAGTGATGTTTTGACGTTGCTTCCTCCCTGCTATGGTATGGGGATGGGTGGGGGCCATCTTTCCCTCACTTTTCTCCATACCTAGCAAAGAAACAGATGCGATCGACTCCACCACTGCCGACGGCTCCAGATCCCTTCACCTGGAGCAATTATCTCTGAGTTCCCAGGACCTGCCTTTGAGCGGTGTGTATATCTCTCTTGTGATTCTCTGGACTTTTGCATCTATTTCCACCAGCGCAGCATTTTTCCTAGAGGTATTTTAATTTGCTCTTTGGATTTTACTTTTGATCCCTTCACCTGGAGAAATTATCTCTGAGTTCCCAGGACCTGACTTTGAGCTGTGGTGTATATCTCTCTTGTGATTCTCTGTACTTTTGCATCTATTTCCACCAGCCCCGCATTTTTCCTGGAGGTATTTTAATTTGCTCTTCGGATTTTACTTTTTATCCCTTCACCTGGAGCAATTATCTCTGAGTTCCCAGGACCTGCCTTTGAGCGGTGTGTATATCTCTCTTGTGATTCTCTGGACTTTTGCATCTATTTCCACCAGCCCAGCATTTTTCCTAGAGGTATTTTAATTTGCTCTTCGGATTTTACTTTTTATCCCTTCACCTGGAGCAATTATCTCTGAGTTCCCAGGACCTGCCTTTGAGCGGTGGTGTATATCTCTCTTGTGATTCTCTGGACTTTTGCATCTATTTCCACCAGCCCCGCATTTTTCCTGGAGGTATTTTAATTTGCTCTTTGGATTTTACTTTTGATCCCTTCACCTGGAGCAATTATCTCTGAGTTCCCAGGACCTGCCTTTGAGCGGTGGTGTATATCTCTCATATGGCTCCAGTAAGTGGCAGAGGGCATCGCATCACGGCTGGAGGGGAGCCCCGCTCCCGCCACCGAGAAAACCTATCTTGTGGTGAATCCGCCACAGAAACCACTGTTATCTTATAGCCGACCATTTTACAAACGCGGGAATACCGGGGTTATGGCAGCTAGCTGCTGCCATCAACGATATCCGTCCCCAAAGTAGGGTTGTACATCGGCGTGTAGCGGTCAGCAAGTGGTTTTTAAAAAAAAAAATTGCGTGGGGTCCCCCCAAAATCCATAACACACCCTTATCAGAGCATGAGGCCTGGAGGGCGAGTAAGCCGCACCCCTGAACCATAC
This sequence comes from Lithobates pipiens, assembly GCF_037356315.1. Taxonomy (NCBI): domain Eukaryota; kingdom Metazoa; phylum Chordata; class Amphibia; order Anura; family Ranidae; genus Lithobates; species Lithobates pipiens. Next base: position 74,093,269 of record NW_027507790.1, read on the forward strand.
CAGGCCACATGCCCTCAACATGGGGAGGGTGCTTTGGGGCCCCCCCAAAGCACCTTGTCCCCATGTTAATGGAAACAAGGGCCTTGTCCCCACAACCCTGGCCCAGTGGTTGTGAGGGTCTGTGGGCGAGGGGCTTATAGGCATCTGAAAGCCCCCTTTAACAGATTTTTACATTGTACCCCTACCCATTCACCAAAAAAAAAATCCACAAAAGACAGTTTTTCACAATTCCTTTACTAAAAAAGTAAAACAAAAAGTGTCCTGTGATCTACATCAATCGTCAATCAGGCCACCTGACGGACCCAAAAAATTGAAAAAATTATGAAAATACTCCGCCTCCATGGGAGAGCTCCCACCACCTGCTGTCTTATCGCTATGACAGCTGTTATATAGGCAAGGGTGGGGCCACCCTCTGACGTAACAGGACACACATGCCGTCAGAAGGGGCAGGGTCGCTCGGTTATGTCACCCGGTGGCCCCACTCTTGCCTATATAACAGCTGTCACAGCCAAGAGACAGCAGTCGGCGGGATGCCTCCCATCGAGGCAGAATTTTTTTTTCCTATTTTGCGGGTCCTTCAGGTGGTGAGATTGAAGATGAATGGACATTGCGGGACACTTTTTTTTTTTATGTGTGTTAGAAAAATGGCTAATTGAGTTCAGTCCAGCCAGGAAATACATTTTAGGGCTTGTTGGCCCACTTTTAGAAATAAAGTAAAAGTTTTACAAAAACAAACATTTGCCCATGCAGAGGTTTCCACCATCACTTCAGAACTTGAAAGAAAATTTACCTTAAGGTGCTTTACTTTCTTTGGTGCACCGCTGCTCAGGCCTCCTATGTAGACCTTTGGCTGATCCTTTGTACCATTACACAGCACTGCTGTGCTCATATACAATGCTGTACCTCTTGCATCTCCCTGCTTCTCTTTCCAATGTCCTGGCCTTTGAGCAGGGACCTAATTTATTCTAGGTGGAACCCTGAACTGCAGACAGCCCCTTAACTATAAGGGGTATGCATCCCTGCACACAGCCAGCTGGACTTCGGTAATGCCTGAGTATAGGGCTAGAGGCCTCATCCCTCTCAAGACTCGCTGAAGTCTGCAGACTCCAAAAAAAAAATTTGTGAATTTCAAAGATCAGAGAAAACTGAAGGATCCAGTTTTCTCCACTTAGAGCAGCCGTTATGGAGCCTCTCAATCTGCATTCATGAGAACCTTGTGTGTCTTTTAACTCTTTTTCCATAGTAGCAGGGCCCAGCACTGTCACAATATTGTGAATATGTGACATTCTGATATAGCGGTATTATTGCAACAGACCTGAAACATTATCCATTCATCACTACTCTCTACCCCTATCCTATTTCTTCATAACTTATTCTGGTTATTTTACTGCAACATGAAGTATGTTTACATAGTATCACAAAAGTGACATCTAATACTGCTTTCTTTAGTTATAGATACTTTTATGTTAGTTTATGCATAGAAAGATGCATTACAAGGTAGGGAAGAGTCCTGGTAACAGGTAGTTCACATGCTGGTGCTTGCATTTTTTAGCAGAGATTTATTGTAGTTACAAAAGGAATTCGAATTGGGAAGAGTTAATGCACTTTGTTTATTTCTCTTTGCTATAAGACAAAAATACTCACACATCTGCATTACACAGATTTATCCACAAAACTCCCTACCTCTTGCACATATTGCAGGAATATTTTTTTACCTGTTGTGAGAAACCGTTTTAATTTCTCACATGGACAAAATAAAAAGGTTTGTAATAGTCTTGTAGCAGCAGATGCTGGGAACTTATTTCCTATTGCTGTAGGCTTGCCCCCAGAACTACATCTCCCAAAAGCTCCCAAAAAGATGTATGAATGTAGAGAGAGACTGAAATGGTGAAGATTGGGTGTTTCTGTGGTCTAGCAATTGGGGCTAACAATGCTGCTCAAAAGAGTGTGGCAGATAAAACTGATGCATTTTTTTTATTTTATTTTTTTGTACAAGCAGCTTAATAAAGGGTATGTGGTAAATGTGCATGTGCAGTGACAAACACTTCAAGTATTGCTTTATTGTATCCCATGGTCCACTTCAGCCATTTGACAGAACATGTGGAGGGGTCTATTGACACCCCATTGTGCTTCTCTCTGTCAGTGTGACCCAATGGCCAACATCTATCTGTAAACAACACAAGATTTCTTATCAAGCTCTGAATCATGGAAAATGTGTAATAGGAAACAAATTGCAATGAGGGGAGTTGCCAGAGGTCAATATCTGAAAAGGACTAATGGTGCTGATTACTGTAGATACTAAGGGCAGAAAAGAATAGTTCTGGTTCCACGCATTATTCCTCTGCTATGCACACATTCTTTTTAATTACCCTAACCATCTAATAGACATGTGCATTCATTTTTGTCTGAATGCATTTTCGTCCAAATTTCAGGTATTTTTGTTATAGTTTTGACAAAGTCAGAGTTCGAAAAACAAAAGATCCGTCATAAATAAATGCTTTATTTTCGTTTTAGTTTTGACACAGTTTGATACAGATAGGAGATTCAATGTGACTCTGACAATAACAATCTGTGTCTATTGAGCTTGTATCATAACAGTCCATTCATTCACACAGGGGCAACACGACTTTCAGCACGACTTTGGGAGGCAACTTGGACACGAGTGTGAATCACAGTGTGACTTACAACACGACTTTAATGTAAAAAAAAATGGCATGGGTTCCCCTTCAAGTACATACCAGGCCTTTCGGGTCTTGATTTTAAGGGGAACCCAGCGCCAAAACAAAAATGGCATGGGGGTCCCCCTCAAAATCCATACCAGGCCCTTCAGGTCTGGCATGGATATTAAGGAGAACCCCGCACCAAAAAAAAAATGGTGTGGGGGGTCCCCCTCAAAATCCATACCAGGCCCTTCAAGTCTGGCATGGATTTTAAGGGGAACCCCGCGCCAAAAAAAAAATGGCATGGGGTCCCACTCAAAATCCATACCAGACCCTTATCTGAGCACGCAACCTGGCAGGCCACAGGAAAAGAGGGGGGGCAAGAGAGCTGTACCAGGCCACAAAAGTACCCCTACAATTTCACCAAAAAAGTGACAAAAAAGTGTTAAAATTACAGGAGACAGTCTTTGACAAGTTCTTTATTAAAGTCTTCTTTTATCTTCTTTTTTCTGGTCTTCTTCCTTCTTCCTTTCTTCATCCTTCGGTTTCTTCCTCCATCTTCTTCTTCTCTCAATGTTGAGGGCATGTGGCCTGGTACGGTTCAGGAGAAGGGGCGTTTTCTCGTCACCCCCTCTTTTCCTGTGGCCTGCCAGGTTGCGTGCTCGGTCTGGTATGTATTTTGAAGGGGACCCCAACGCCATTTTTTTGTCATGGGGTTCCCCTTAAAATCCATGCCAGACCTGAGAGGCCTGGTATGGATTTTCAGGGGGACCCCCACGCCATTTTTTTTACACGGGTTTGCCCTTAATATCCATACCAGACCCGAAGGGCCTGGTATGGAGTTTTCGGGGGACCCTCACGCATTTTTTTTCTTTTTTCTTAATGCTAATGACCTGCGTGCAATGCAAATAGCCTTAAAAAAAAAACATAGTTCCAATTAGTGGACAGAATGAGTGATGCGGAAGGGAGATATTTGTTCCTGAAGGGTACACTAGATGAGATGGAATGTACACTAGTTAATGTCTACGCCCCCAATAGCAATCCTATCGGTTTTTTAAAGACGATATTAACTAAATTAATTACATTTAAGAAGGGATATGTGATAATGCTAGGAGATATCAATTTTTGCTTAAATCCGGGAGTGGACAGTACGTCTGGGGCACAGAGGACGAGAAATGATCAGCTAAAAAATATTCAGCAAAAATTATATTCTAGTCAATTGGTGGATGTATGGAGAGTTATGAATACTCGTTTTACTCTCCGGTACATGCGACATATTCCCGCATCGATTATATATTCATAGACCATGGTCTGTTAGACCATGTGGCTGAAGCCAGCATAGAAACAATCACTCTATCAGATCATGCCCCAGTAAAGTTAAGAATGAATATTTCAAGGAATGAGACAAGATCTCAGACATGGTGGATCAATGAAGATCTGCTTTGTGATGAAGAGGACAGAGCCAGGATTGGTAGAGAAATTGAATATTATTTCGCATAAAACGATACGCCGGAAATAGCAGGCCATACACTATGGGAGGCACATAAAGCCTATATCAGAGGAATACTGATTTCAGTAGGGTAAAAAAAAATAAAAAATGAGGGCCGAGAAGATTAAAGTACTAACGGAGGAGATACATAATTTGGAACAAGAGCATAAAAGAGGCCAGAATCAAAAGGATAAACTATATAAAAAAATTAGTAAACACTAGAGAAGAACTGAAGGGCCTGTTGGAACAAGAAACCAAGAGGGTTTTTAACGGCTTGGCCCATGAAAGCTATTTGGGGTGGTAAGACGGGCAAACACCTTGCTAGGATGTTACAAAAAAAAAAACTTTATTGGAAAAATGTTAAACAAAAACGGTAGTATGGTATTTACAATGAAAGAAATTGCGGAAACTTTTAGGAAATACTACGAGGAGATCTATTCAGATAGACATCAGAGGGCACAGGATGAGGCGCGAGACAAGAACATCGCGGCCTTCCTAAAAAAAGCTAGACTACCTAAAATTAGCACCTTAGACAGGGAGACACTCAAGAGGCCAATTTCGGTAGAAGAAATAAATAAGGCACTGACAAAATCAGCCCCGGGAAAATCCCCCGGACCTGATGGATTTACAACGCTTTATTATAAAACATATAGAGAAATCCTTACGCCAAAAATATGTCAATACTTGAATGGGTTGGGAGAGGCGTATAATATGAGCAGCGAAGGCTTATTGGCTACAATCACGTTAATCCATAAAGAGGGGAAAGACCCAACACAATGTACCAGCTATAGGCCAATCTCGTTGCTTAATACGGATACAAAACTATATGCAAAGGTCTTAGCAGAACGGATGAGGGACCTGATGAAGATATTAGTTCACCCAGATCAGGTGGGGTTTGTACCAGGACGGGAAGGAAGAGATAATGGTTTAAGAACACTTCTTCTGCTCCAACAGATGCAACGGAGGGAGACCCCCAGTCTGCTCTTGTCAACGGACGCGCAGAAAGCCTTTGACAGAGTAGACTGGGGGTTCATGTTCCTGACAACGAAGAGATGGGAATAGGCCCGAAAATGATGCAGATGGTGAGAGTCTTATACAATCAGCCTACGGCACGGGTAAAAGTCAACGGACAGGACTCTGCCCAATTCGAATTGAAAAGGGGTACAAGACAGGGATGCCCATTGTCGCCCCTTTTGTTCGTATTGTCATTGGAACCCCTCCTTGCATCGATTCGTTATAGTCCGGACATATCGGGTGTAAAAATTGGGAAAGAAGCACATAAGTTATGTGCCTTTGCGGACGACATATTATTTTACATAAGCAACCCTAAGATGTCCATGCCAAATTTAATAAGGGTGCTGGAACAGTACGGAGAAGTATCCAATTTTAAAATAAATCAACTTAAATCTGAAATACTGAATATCAATATCAACAAAGTCGAGGCGCAGACACTCCAGCAGAAATGGAGCTTTCCGTGGTGGAAGGAGCTTAAATACCTGGGAATAAAATTGGCTAAATCAGAGAAGAGACTTTACCGCGTTAATTACATACCGCTACTGAATGAAATCCAGGCGGAGCGTAAAAGATGTGGTAAAAGATCTTTATCATGGTTAGGGTGTATAAATACAGTGAAGATGACAATATTTCCAAAAATCCTGTATAGATTTCAGATGCTACCGATAGCACTGCCTAATGTTTATTTTGGTAAATTAAAATCGGTGCTAATGAAATTCATATAGAAGTATAAAAAACCAAGACTAGCCCTCTCCAGTTTGCGACAACCAAAAAATAAGGGTGGGTTGGCGATTCCAGATATTCAGACCTACTACAATGCAGTGGTTCTGTCTAGGGTGAGCGAATGGACCAAAAGGGATACTAAGGAAAAGAGGTGGGTAAATCTTGAACACGAAAGTTGTGGAGCACAATTAGGAAAACAAATATGGAACCCCCCACATAAGAGGCTAGTGCCTTCGGTAGGGAATAATATAACACGTAACACTTTTCGAATTTGGGACAAGGTATATAGGCACGTTAATGTGAAATATAATTCACCCCTTATAGCACTCAAGGAAAATGAATACTTTTTACCAGGTTGTAAAGAGATAGGAGGCAACTGGGTGAAGGAGGAAGCACAGCTTAAAGATGTAATTAGGGATGGAGGTATAGTACCTTTTCACGAAATAAAACAAAAAACTGGTATAATGGTGATTGACGAATGGAGATACTCCCAACTCTCCCACTTTGTAAAAAAACTATCGCAGCCGATTAGAGCGGCTGAAGAATTGACTCCACTGGAACAACTATGTATAACTAAGAACCCCAAGGGGATCATCTTAAGGTGGTATAAGTTGTTGTTGTCAATGGGGGAGCTGGGAGTGCCTCCATTCATAAAAAGATGGGAAAGGGAATTAGGCACACAAAAAGATAACGTAACGTTAGGTAAAATATTTAAATTGGTTCATAGCTCAGCCGTAGATTCTAAAACTGCAGAGATGAGCTACAAATGTCTGACGAGATGGTACTATACCCCAGATAAGAATAGTAAATTCCAACCTGATGTGTCCGGGGAATGCTAGCATCGATGTGGGGAGGTAGGCACTATGGCACACCTATGGTGGGGGTGCCCGAAGATTAAGATCTATTGGAACCAGATCTTATCTTACATTAAAGTCATAACAAAATCTGGGGTGATTGCGGACCCCTGGGTAGTTCTATTTCATGGTATAGGGGGCGGGGTAAAACAGTATAAGGAGTCCTTAACCCCACATCTATTAAATGCGGGGAAAAAATGAATCCCAAAAAAATGGCAGGAGCCGGAGGCGCCTTCAATATGGGAGTGGGTGGACGCTGTAGAAGAGATATATAAGATGGAATGTCTAGGTGACAGTTTGGAGGGGAGGAGCAATAAACACACGCTTGAGAAATGGAAAAGCTGGCAAGAATTTAAAAGGAGATGGAGTGTCACAGAAGGGTTAAGGGCATAAACCCTAAACGGGTACAAATGTGGTTAACTGATAGCTTCAAGAGGTGGTCTACTGGGTAGGAGGGGGGAGGGGTGGGGTTAAATGGCGGGAGGTGTGTGGGGGGGATAATCGGGTTAGGGGGTGTCGGGTTGGGTGAGGAATATGTTAAGTTAGCAGAACAGATGTGACATGTTAGCAAAAGGTAACTGTATGGGGAAGTTAACTTTAATATATAATAAAAAAAAAAAAACTGCCACAATGATGTGAAGATATGAGAGGTAACCTGAGCGATAAGCGGATGAGAGGATTTTGCATCCTTCGGTTATTACTGGTTTCACTGAGATGGCAAAAAAAAAAAAACGAAAAAAAAAAAAAAAAAACCCCATAGAAGACGTACAACATTAGAATCCTACTATAGCTTGTAGTCAAATATTCGACCAGGAATGTATGATTGCAGCCTCATAAGTGAGTTTCGCTGCTCTGTCGAATCTTTTTTAAACATTCGACAGACACCATAAGCCTTCAGTGACAGATTCGACCGTAATTCATTTGGATTTTCGACTAATGCAATTTTTTAACGAAAAACAAAATAAATAAAAACGAATTTCGCGAGTAACTAAACAAATTTTATTTTTCGGATGAAAACGAAATTCCGAAACAAAATATTTCAGTCTGCACATGTCTACTATTTAATATGACCAAAGGTACACTTTAAATATTATATAATGCTGTTGCTTTGATTCCACATCCCAGGAACTGAATGTATCTGTTCACTCCCTACCCTTCTAAAAAAAAAAAATTACAAATTAAATTTGCTACAGTTGTCAAACATCGATTTCCAATGAATTGCATATTTGGTAGGTTTGTGGGGGATGTAAATATGTAAGAACGAAACTGAACAAATAAAAGGACATTGTGTTAGGATATAAAATATAAAATGAATATTAAAAAAAATGGCATAATACTAACTTGACTGGCTTAGTTACATTTTTATATCTACTGCCGATATTATTGTCAGAAGATTGAGAAATTTAGCACCCCCATCTCTCTTTGCCCTATTTGCACAGGTTGTCTATTTGGTGATAGCTTATTAGGAAGGAAACATGTACAAAGGGACAGAATGGTACATTGACAACACCATCTAATTGATCATGTACAATGGAATGGAAATGTCATATCTTTCCTCTTCCATTATTGTTTATGACATGATCCTCCTATTGCACAACTGCTCGCTATGACAGATTTGGGAATGCTCTTAAAACCAATTAACTGTGAATTATTTATATTAACAGCTGCTGTGTGGCTTGTCCCAGCTGTTATTTTACACTTAAAAGTATCTCTTGAATTTAGCCCTAGGACTACATAAGTGCTTGTATTTGTCATCAAATTTAAAAAGATTATTAATAAGTGTGAACATAGAAAGAAGCCAGCAAATCAGAGTTCTATGCATGTTTCGTCCTTGCTGTCAGCTGAGAATTGAGTTGAGGAGGATTACATTTTCCGCAAGAGAGAGACAATTATGAATTGACTGTTCTGTTTGGACCAGAAATAAAAAGTGACACATATTGGAAGCATTTGGCTGCAGATATGGATAGCAAAGGATGCAAAAGAAGTAAATCCTGCTTGGGGCAGTATGAGTCTGTGGAATACAGTCTGTGAATCCTAGGAAATGGTGCAGATTTTGATAAATGTGTTAGCACCCATTTACAGTGCCGATCTTGACCTCCCTGGGGCCCTAAGCAAAATTCTGCTAAGGGGCCCTCTACCTGACCCATAATGCCATGAGCATGTAAACCATTTGCCTTCGCCACACAGTCACACATGACACTTCAGTGCTCCCAATACAATTCTCCCTCCTTTAAACAAAACAGTCAAAGAATAAGTACAACAATATAGAACAGATATATATGATATATACGTGTTTGTATATATATATATATATATATATATATATATATATAGTTACATATGAGTGCGGATCCACCACTTACATCAGGGTTCCCAGAAAACCTCCCCCTACATCAGGGTCCCCAGAGATCCTTCTCCTACATCAGGGTCCCCAGAGAGCCTCCCCTAACACCAGGGTCCCCAGAGAGCCTCCCCTTACATCAGGGCTCCCAGAAAACCTCCCCTTACATCAGGGTCCCCACAAAGCCTCTCCTTACATTGGTGTCCTCAGAGAGCCCCTCCTTACATCAGGGTCTCCAGGGAGCCTCCCCTTACATCAGGGTCCCCAGAAAGCCCCTCCTTACATCAGGGTCCCCAGAGATCCCCCCTTATATCAGGGTCCTCAGAGAGCCCCTCCTTACGTTACGATCCTCAGAGAGCCTTCCTACTTATATCAGGGTCCCCAGAGAGTCTCCCCCCAGAAACAGGGCTGGACTGGGAATAAAAACCAGCCCTGGAAATAATTTCATACAAGCCTCATAGCATTATTATACCAGCCGAAAAACATAGCGTCATTATTTTCTTGTTCACAAAAGACGAGTGAGGAGAAGATGGCCCCCATCTGTCTCCATAACATTGCAGGGCAGAAACAACGTCAAAACGTCACTTCCGCCGATAGCTCTTAAAGGGCCATTTAAAAAAAAAATCTTTTTTTAATTGCATTTTAGTGTAAATATGAGATCTGAGGTCTTTTTTACACCAGCTCTAATATTTAAGAGGTCCTGTCATGCTTTTTTTCTATTACAAGGGATTTTTACATTCCTTGTAATAGGAAAAAAGTGAAATTTTTTTTTTGTTGTAAAAAAACTGTGTAAAAATAAATGCTAAGAGGTTAAGTAAATAAGATATATTTTTTTTGTGCCCCGTCCCGCGGAGCTTGTGCGTAGAAGCGAACGAGTGAGAACAATAATTCTAGCCCTGGTCCTCCTATGTAACTAAAAACATGCAACCTGTAGAATTTTTTTTAAGGGTAAGTTTTTTTTAAGGGTAAGTTTGTTGCCATTCCAAGAGCGGGCACAATTTTGAAGCATGACATGTTGGGTATCAATTTACTTGGTGTAACATTATCTTTCACAAAAAAATTGGGATAACTTTACTTTTGTCTTATTTTTTAATTCAAAAAAGTGTATTGTTTCCAAAAAAAAGTGCACTTCTAAGACTGCTGTGCAAATACGGTTTGACAGAAAGTATTGCAACAACCGCCATTTTATTCTCTAGGGTGTTAGGAAAAAACATTTATAATGGTTGGGGGTTCTAAGTAATTTTCTAGCAAAAAAAAACAGTTTTTAACTTGTAAACAACACATTTCAAAAAGAGGCTTGGTCCTTAAGTGGTTAAAGCACTACTACAACACATACTGTAAGTGTGCTCCTTCATTGTTCAATCACATACTATTGTGGGTCTTGTATAGGGATGCGCTCGATGTTTGGGTGGAACATCGGGTGTTTGCATGTTCATAGAACAGCAAACATTATGAGGCGTTCGCAGGAAATTTGAGCACCGCGGAATGCCCCATAATGCACTGCAAGATCACAGTGCATTGCTGTATGATTATTATATTATACACCATTTATATAGTGCCAACAGTTTACGCAGCGCTTCACAAAGTAGAGGGGGGCAACACAATTACAGTACGGTTCAATATACCTGTAGAAGGTGCAGGAGTCATAAAGCTTACATTCTAAAGGGAGGGGGTGGTGTTACAAAAGGTAATAGATGCAGGGAATGATTGGATGGGGGTGGCTTGGGGACAGTTGTTAGGTGGGTGTTGGATAGGCTTCCCTGAATAAGTGAGTTTTCAGGGATCTCCTAAAGGTGGCCAGGTTACTGGCTGATCAGATATACCAGGGCAGGAAGTTCCAGAGGATGGGAGAGCCTCTGGAGAAGTCCTGAAGGCAAGCATAAGGAGGTAACAAGGGAGCTAAAGAGCAGGAGGTCCTGGGAGGAGCAGAGGGGACAATTAGAGCGATATTTTCACCTGACCTGCATGTTTTGGGAAATCACAGCGCTGCTGAGAGAGCCATAATTGGCCAAATGCAGGTTGCCTTTGGCCAATCATGGCCCACACTATCCAAGGCTGCTTACACGGCGGTCGTGTGTAGTGTTGTTGGCATGGACAGAGAGATAGTTTGAGTTAGATTAAGCAGGCAGGTTATTCAGTTAGTGGCAGTGTATTTAATATATATATATATATATATATATATATATATATATATATATATATATATATATATATATATATATATATATATATATATATGTATGTATGTATATATATATATATATATATATATATATATATATATATATATATATATATATATATATATATATATATATATATATATATATATGTATGTGTATATATATATATATATATATATATATATATATATATATATATATATATATATATATATATATGTATGTATATATTGTGGCAGCAGGCAGGTAAAGTCACCTGGTTGTATCCAGGATGGGAAATATGTGTGTCCCAGATTCAGGCTTTATGCAGACTTTTACAATTAGAGGGGAAGAGTTAATGGGCCCACACTATCCAAGGCTGCTTACACGGCGGTCGTGTGTAGTGTTGTTGGCATGGACAGAGAGATAGTTTGAGTTAGATTAAGCAGGCAGGTTATTCAGTTAGTGGCAGTGTATTTAATATATATATATATATATATATATATATATATATATATATATATATATATATATATATGTATGTATATATATATATATATATATATATATATATATATATGTATGTGTGTATATATATATATATATATATATATATGTATGTATATATTGTGGCAGCAGGCAGGTAAAGTCACCTGGTTGTATCCAGGATGGGAAATATGTGTGTCCCAGATTCAGGCTTTATGCAGACTTTTACAATTAGAGGGGAAGAGTTAATGAGCCCAGCTGTAGTAAGTGGGCTCATTAAGACCTCTACAAAAAAACCCAGCATGCTTAGGGAGATGCTCCATCCTGGAACCAGTTTTGTGTTGTATAGACTGGGGAGTGTGTCAACTGTACTGTGCGGTGAGTTAACGCCTGTGTGGCAAAACCTTTACAACAAAGGCAGGGACTGGTACAGCACAAGGCTGTACCCAGTTGTTAGACAGGGAGTCTACGTGTGTAGTTAGAGGTCAAGCTGACCAGGATTTATTTTCTTGTTTTATTTTGTTTGGCTGTTATATGTATCACTGCATGGAGCATAAATAAACCGGATCTTTTGTTTTTTGAACCTACACCGCTGTCTGCTGTGCCTGACTTTGTGTTGTGAACCCATCCAGGGGGTCACACACACCCGCTGCCGAGCTAACCCCTCACAGTTGGTGGAGAATTTTGGCACTTTTTTTTTTTTTGTTAAGGCCAGCATGGAGGAGATACTGAGACAGCTGGCTCTAGCAAATGCAAACCAGCAACAAGCAAATGCAAATCAGCAGCAAACAAATGCAGGTTTACAAAAGAGCCTTGCAGCCCAGCAGCAGATAAATGCAACTTTGCAGCAGAGTTTGGAAAATCAGCAGAAGGCTCACCAGCAGAGTTTGGAAGCTCAGCAACAAGCCCAGCAGCGATCTGAAGCCCGCTTCATAGACCTGTTGCAGAAGCAAGAGCAGAATTTTCAACAGAAAATAGAGACATTAATACAGCAACGTCCGCAGACCAATGAAGCAAGTGGTTACAATAATACTGCATCCTTTGGTGTGAGCCGTTTACTGACAAAAATGACTGGAGAGGATGGTCCGGAGGTGTTTTAGACCACATTTGAAAGGACAGCTGAAAGGGAAAAGTGGCCTAAGGAGCAATGGGCTGGACTGGTGGCCCCTCTGTTAACTGGGGAACCGCAGAAAGCTTATTATGACCTAGAGCCTGACCAAGCAAAAGACTATGTGGTGCTAAAAGCAGAAATATTGGCACGGCTGGGTGTCACCCTGGCCGTCCGGGCTCAGCGTGTGCATAATTGGACTTTTCAGGTTGGAAAACCTCCCAGGTCTCAAATGTATGATCTCATTCACCTGAGCAGGAAGTGGCTGCAGCCAGAGACTTTGACTGCACCAAACATTGTGGAACGTGTGGTTATGGATCGTTTCCTGAGAGCTCTTCCTACTGCCATCCAAAAATGGGTAAGCCATGGAGACCCAGAAAATGCAGATAAACTTGTGGATCTGGTTGAGAGGTACTTGGCTACAGAGAACCTGACCACCTCTTCCAGGGACTCACGGACTTTCCCCCCTAAGACCAGATCATCCCCAGTGGCGGGTAAGATGACTCCAAGGGGTGAGGGTGGAGAGAGTGAGAGGGTGGGAGTTCTACCTAAGGTCTGGCGGGAGCAGCCCAGGAAGCCCATGCTGCAAGAGGCAGTGAAAAAGATTATTTGCTACCGCTGCCGGCAAGAGGGACATATTGCAGCCAATTGCCCAGTTGTGGATGAGCCTATGCAATGTGACTTTATAAGGGAGAGACGTCAGTCGCTGTTTGCGACAGTTGCATGCACTGCCATTCGGGGACCTGAGAAACATTTATGTAAAATGTGTATTAATGGTAGACATGTTGATGTGTTGCTAGATTCAGGTAGCCTGGTAACGTTGATAAAAGCTGAATTAGTTACTACAGAGGTCTCTGGGAAGAACAGGGTGGCTGTTATTTGTGTGCATGGGGACACCCGAGAGTATCCTGTAACTTCAGTGATTTTTGAGACCCCCAAAGGTAACCTCTCTCATCAGGTGGGGTTAGTGGCTCACTTACCACATGATGCTATTGTGGGAAGGGATTTTCCAAAATTCTGGGAACTCTGGGATTGTCCTGAGGCCCCCATTGGTGCCCCTATAAACCAGGAAGATGACCAGAATTCCTCTGGGAGTGGTGAGGACTCTCCTGAATTTCCCTTGTCGGTATTGGCGGGGGAAACTCAAGAAACTGGGGAGGAGCCAACATCCTCAGATGAAAACATGCCGTCTGTGGAGTTTTCGGATCTTGAGGTTCACAGGGAAAATTTTGCCACAGAACAGTTAAAAGACCCCACCCTAATAAAGGCACGGGAAAATGTGGTGAAAATAGATGGCGAGTTAGTGAACCCAGATAAGACTTGCACTTACCCGTACTTCACTGTGGAAAGGGACCTGCTGTATCGAGTGGCTCAAAGGGCAGAAGAAACCATTGAGCAACTTGTGGTGCCCAAACCTTACAGGAAGTTGGTGTTAGAATTGGCCCATGGGCACATTCTGGGAGGTCATCTGGGGACCGAAAAAACCAGAGAGAGGGTACTGCAGAGATTCTATTGGCCTGGGGTCATGAAGGAAACAGAAAATTATTGTTCCTCCTGCCCTGTGTGTCAGAAGTCGGCACCTATGCCACATTTCCGTAACCCGCTGGTACCTCTTCCTATCATTGAGGTCCCCTTTGAAAGGATCGCAATGGATTTGGTAGGTCCGATAATGAAGTCCGCTAGGGGGCATCAGTATATTTTGGTTATATTGGACTATGCCACCCGTTATCCGGAAGCAATTCCTCTTCGAAATACCTCGGCCAAAACCATAGCCAAAGAGCTATCTCTTGTTTTTAGCCGCGTGGGTATTTGTAAGGAACTGCTTACGGACCAAGGTACACCCTTTATGTCCCGGGTTATGAAAGAATTATGCAAGTTGTACAAAGTGAAGCAATTGCGTACATCTGTGTATCACCCCCAAACAGATGGGTTGGTTGAAAGATTCAACAAAACCCTAAAACAAATGTTAAAGAAGGTGGTGGATAGAGATGGAAAGAATTGGGATTGTCTAATACCCTATCTGATGTTTGCCATTAGGGAGGTACCCCAATCCTCTACGGGTTTCTCACCCTTCGAGTTGCTCTATGGGAGACACCCAAGAGGGCTGCTGGATATCGCCAAGGAAACTTGGGAAAATGAGAGTTCTCCTCACAGGAGTGTGATTGAGCATGTTGCCCTGATGCAAGATAGAATTGCACAGGTAATGCCAATTGTAAAGGAACATTTAACCCAAGCGCAATTAGCACAGCAGAGAGTGTACAACCGTGGGGCCAAGACACGTACTTTTTCCCCGGGGGATAGGGTCTTGGTGCTAGTCCCTACGGTTGAAAGCAAATTTCTGGCCAAATGGCAAGGTCCATATGAAGTAATTGAAAAAATTAGTGAGGTGAACTACAGGGTTAGACAGCCAGGAAGGCGAAAGCCGGAGCAGATCTATCACGTCAATCTGCTGAAAGCCTGGAGGGATAGGGAATCCCTAGTCGCAGAGACTTTGTCACAAGTACATCCTGATTGCTTAGTTCCTGAGGTTGGAATAGCAGACACCTTATCGAAAGCCCAACAACAGGAGGTTAAAGAGTTTGTACTTCGTAACAAAGAGATTTTCTCTGAGCTTCCGGGACAAACATCTGGCGTAGAGCATGACATTATCACCCCGCCAGGAGAAAGGGTAAAACTAAAACCTTATAGAATACCAGAGGCCCGACGGGAGGCAATACGTGGGGAGGTTCAAAGGATGTTGGATTTGGGTGTGATAGAGGAGTCCCAGAGTGACTGGTCCAGTCCTATCGTACTAGTGCCCAAACCTGATGGGAGCTGGCGGTTTTGTAACGATTTTCGACAATTAAATAAAGTTACAAAATTTGACACCTACCCCATGCCGCGTATAGATGAGTTGATTGACCGGCTGGGAACAGCCCGATATATGACAACTCTTGATCTCACCAAAGGGTATTGGCAAATTCCCCTGCCCGAGTCGGCCAAGGAGAAAACTGCGTTTGTAACCCCAGATGGGGCATTCCAATATAAGAGAATGCCGTTTGGGTTACAGAATGCACCGGCAACATTCCAGCGGAAAATGGATAAGATTCTGAGGCCCCATCAGAAATATGCTGCAGCTTACCTGGATGATGTGATTATCCATAGCACAGACTGGGTCTCACATTTGCCAAAAGTACAAGCAGTCCTAGACTCTATCCGGGAAGCTGGGTTTACGGCCAATCCAAAGAAGTGTACCATTGGACAGGAGGAGGCCAAATATCTTGGGTACACTATTGGGAGGGGGGTGATAAAACCCCAAGTCAATAAAGTCGAGGCCATACAGAGTTGGCCACGTCCCAACAGCAAGAAACAGGTACGAGCCTTTCTGGGAATCGCTGGCTATTATCGACGATTCATTCCCCATTTTGCTTCTCAGGCTGTGCCCCTCACCAACCTGACAAAAGGGAAAGAGTCGGTTATGGTTAAATGGTCCCCAGAGGCTGAGGAAGCATTTCAGTCCTTAAAAACAGCCTTATGTAGCCAGCCAGTGTTGTACTCACCAGACTTCTCTAAGGACTTTGTTGTACAAACTGATGCATCAGACGTTGGGTTAGGAGCAGTGTTATCCCAGGTCTGGAACGGGGAAGAGCACCCAGTCATTTACCTCAGCAGGAAGTTAAAGTCCCATGAGGTAAATTACTCCACGATTGAGAAGGAATGTTTAGCAGTGAAGTGGGCTCTAGATTCTCTTCGGTACTATCTGCTAGGTAGGCACTTTGACCTGGTGACTGATCACGCTCCTTTAAAGTGGATGGCTCAGAACAAGGAGACCAATAGAAGGGTAAATAGGTGGTTCCTGGCCCTACAGGAATTTAACTTTACAGTTAAGCATCGCCCTGGTGTTAAAATGGGGAATGTGGATGCTTTGTCTCGGATACATGCGTGTCTGACTGCTGGTGTTACAACCCCAAGGTTGAAACAAGAGGGGGGGGTATGTGGCAGCAGGCAGGTAAAGTCACCTGGTTGTATCCAGGATGGGAAATATGTGTGTCCCAGATTCAGGCTTTATGCAGACTTTTACAATTAGAGGGGAAGAGTTAATGAGCCCAGCTGTAGTAAGTGGGCTCATTAAGACCTCTACAAAAAACCCCAGCATGCTTAGGGAGATGCTCCATCCTGGAACCAGTTTTGTGTTGTATAGACTGGGGAGTGTGTCACCTGTACTGTGCGGTGAGTTAACGCCTGTGTGGCAAAACCTTTACAACAAAGGCAGGGACTGGTACAGCACAAGGCTGTACCCAGTTGTTAGACAGGGAGTCTACGTGTGTAGTTAGAGGTCAAGCTGACCAGGATTTATTTTCTTGTTTTATTTTGTTTGGCTGTTATATGTATCACTGCATGGAGCATAAATAAACCGGATCTTTTGTTTTTTGAACCTACACCGCTGTCTGCTGTGCCTGACTTTGTGTTGTGAACCCATCCAGGGGGTCACACACACCCGCTGCCGAGCTAACCCCTCACAATATATATATATATATATATATATATATATATATATATACACACAGTCAGTCTAAAATATATACTCTACATTTAGCATAGACTATATATTCAGTGTTTACTCGATATTCAGTCCGTGCGGGCAGTGTATTAATATAAATATTATTATTATTATTCAGGATTTATATAGCGCCAGCAATTTACGCAGCGCTTTACAATACAAAAAGGAGTCAATACAGTTACAATACAATACAAGTGGATTAAGAGGGCCCTGCTCAGAAGAGCTTACAATCTAATAGGGATAAATATATATATATATATATTTATTTACAGTCTCATATATATATATATATATATATATATATATATATATATTGTGATAGCATGGTTACCCCACCAGTGTATGGACGCAGGATTCTCAACCAGGCAGGTATAGAGGCTCCAGTTTATTTTCTTATTTGGGAGGAAACTGGCTTTCCAGTTTCCTAATTATTTACTAAAGTCCAGGACCTGGAGCCCGGGAATTTTGTAGCGATCTGGGTAGGGTCCCCAGTCCTGGGTCTGGGTTTTGAGATCCACCAGCCTACTGACTGGTCAGTATGCAGTCAGCAGTAAGGTTCATATTACCTCTGACGCAGGCATGGGCAGGGATGTTACCTTTCCTTCATGGCACACTGGGTAACTCTGCTGGCAGCTGGGAAGGATGCAGGACAGGGTTAAGTGTTGTTGCCACTTGTTCCCGCCACCACGCCTCCAAAATGCTAGTGGTGATTCTGCCACAGCTCTCTCCTCCATCCCTCCTCTTCTTCTTCCTCTATGGCCTCTTCTGCAGATTTGTCCTCTTAACCAGCTGTGTTCCGTAAGCATTCAAGGGACTATGCAAGCAGGCTAAAAGATGCCATGCAGCGCTTGAGTTGGTCTGCCTAGGGGACAGGAGCCACACCGGGGCAGAGATTCTATCAGCTCTGCAGGGGCAAGCTCAAAGGTGGTTGATGCCACGTCAGCATCAGCCAGGAATGGTGGTATGCAAAAATTTACACCAATCTTCCCTCCACCAGCCAATAGGAACACTTGATCCATGTTTGGCACTAGGGATGAGCCCAATGTTCGAGTCGCATGTAATTTAGACTCGAACATCGGGTGTTCACCCATTCGCCGAACAGCGAACAATATGCAGTGTTCGCGGCAAATTCAAAAGCCGCAAAACGCTGTTAAAGTCTATGGGACACTAACATGAAAAACCGAAAAAGTGCTAATTTTAAAGGCTTATATGATTATAAGCCTTTAAATGCTTTTTATTGCCATAAAAAGTGTTTGGGGACCCGGGTCCTGCCCCAGGGGAATGTATCAATGCAAACAAAAGTTTTAAAAATGGCAGTTTTTTCGGGAGCAGTGATTTTTTTATTGAGAAATAAATAAAGATAACAGTACAGATGCAACAAAGACATGTACGATATTGTGGGACCATCATCACAGATGAGGCGCATAAGAATGAGAGCAGATTGTAGCTGTATCATAATGAACTTATACCATAGACTGAAATACTTGAACTAAACAGAAGGTAGTGAAACTAGTAGAACAAAGCAGCAATCTGACAGTAACTGGATGGATCCTGAGTTAAGAGTTAGTTGCAAAAGTAATATATATATATATATACCAGGATAATAGCATTTCCCAAGATTAAGTAAAGTAACATATCATAGGATCAGGGGTAGCTACTGAATGTAGAAAAAGGGGGGGGGGAGGGGAAGAGGGGACACATACATAAAGAAATAAAAGGGTGAAGGGGGGGGGGAATGAGGTTTTTGTATATAGTCCCTGAGGTAGGAGGTTCCAAGGGGCAGTCCCGGAGATCAGTAGGTTGCTGGGCGCAAATTAGATAGTAGATGGGGGGGGATCTGTCCCCGAGTTCAGTTGTCGAGCGCCGTAGTAGAAAAAGGTGGCAGATATGAAGGGAAGCCACAACGCATAGAAGCGAGACTTCGCTTTTTCGTCCCGGAAATTTGCGTTACATCGGTCCTTGTATAAGAGTGAAAGGAGTTCTTTCTGCGTCTGAGCGACGGAGGGAGGAAGAGATGAAGTCCAGCTCTTTACAATGGATTTCCTGGCTAGTAGTAAACATAGCAGAGACCAATCCACGTGGGAGGGTTTGTATGGCGTGCAGCTTGTGGGCACGCGGCTTCTGATGGAAGACCATGGAAGCAGGAGGGGGTCCCAGTATCCAAAGATGAGGAGGAGGGGGTCCTTTGGCAATTTCAGCAGGGTTACTTTGAAGATATAGGAAAGGATCCGGTCCAAGAAAGATGAAATAAAGGAACAGGACCAGAAATGGTGAGCCAGTGAGGGCCTGTTCTGGAGACAGTGGGGGCACTTGGTGCTGTCCTGATCGGTGTTGGATGGAAGGAAGGGAAGGTATGCCCTGTGGGCAATTTTTAGTTGCGATTCTCTCCATAACTCGTTAGGGGTTAGGCGGTAAACTTTGTTAAGTCCTTGCAAAAATTTTTCTACTAAATCCGGGTCAGGAAAGTCTTTCTCCCAGTTGGCGACTGATGAGGATGTCAGTGGAGAAGAATTCCGCTGGAGCAAGGGTTTGTAGATGTCTGAAATGTTATAAGTATCGTCTATGAGCAGTCGATCCAAAAAGGTTAGAGGGAAACGTTTACGTTCATCGCTGCAGATATCTTTTAAGTAACTGACGCATTGCCTGTAGTGAAAGGCGTGAGCTGGCGGAACGGAGAACCTTTCCGCTAGGACTGAAAAGGGCAGAGGGTGGCCAGAGTCCAGATCACAGAGTGCAGCAAAACTGGTGATGCCCTTCTCTTTCCAGATGTGGAATGGCTTGTGGAGTAGGCCAGGGGAGAAGGTGGGGTTCCCCTGTATCGGGAGGTGTCTGGAGACAAAAGGGGGGAGTTTGAGGCACTTCCTGGTTTCCCTCCAGGCTATGGCAGTGTCCCTGAGTAGGAGATTATGTTGAAGCAGCGATGGTAACGACTTCCACCTGCAGTGGAGGAGAGCTGTCAGCCAGAATGGGGAGACCATGGCGGCTTCCATGGAGTAGCTGGAGTATCTGGAGGATTGAGAGATCCAGTCCAGGCCAGTTCACAATAAACATGACAGATTATACAGTCTTATATTAGGCAGGCTGATACCCCCCTCGTGTCTGGGAAGATGCAACTTTTTTAAGGCTATACATGGGCTATACATGGGCGTTTGCCCTGCCATATACAGGAAGAAAAAGCCGATTCCAGAATCTTGATGTCCTTGTGAAGAAGGAGCAAAGGGATGGTTTGAAGCGGGTACAGTAGCCTGGCAAAGCTAACCATTTTTAGCAGGTGGCATCTTCCCAGAAGTGAGAGAGGCAGATCCATCCAGTTTACCATTTCCTGAGAGATTTTCGTGATCAGGGGGGGATAGTTAAGGTGATAAAGGGAGGAAGGCAACTTTCCAATTTTAATACCAAAGTAGGTGATGTAGGAGCTGGCGGTCGAAAAGATAGAGTGTTGCGTCCAGGGGGGTTTGCGAGAAGACCCTATCGGGAGAATTTCGCTTTTACCATAATTTATACGAAGCCCTGAGCAGGATCTGAAGATGTCAAAGACCTCTTTAATGGTGTGCATGTCGGAAGCGGGGTCCGATGAGAAGATGAGCACGTCATCAGCAAAAAGGGAGGTGCGCAGGTCATGTTGGCCAATGCGGATACCGTGAAGAGGGGCTTTTTGGGTCAGATATCTGGATAGGGGTTCTAGGGCGATATTAAAGAGGAGCGGGGAGAGTGGGCAGCCCTGGCGAGTGCCTTTATGCAGGCGGAATTCATCTGAGAGAACTCCAGCTGCAACTAATTTAGCGGCTGGGGAAGAGTACATGAGTTTGATGAGGTGACAGAAGTGCCCCGAGAAGCCCATTTCGGATAGAGTCATAGAGAGCCATTCAAAACTGACATTGTCAAAGGCTTTCTCCACGTCTAACGTTATAATGGCAAAATCCCCAGCCGGGTTGTTTTTAGCATGTTCCAGAGCAAGCATAACCTTACGGATATTCAAGGTGGCAGTTCTGCCTTTCACAAAGCCAGATTGGGCAGGATGGATTAGGGAGGGTATAATGGCAGCTAGTCTTGTGGCTATGATTTTGGATAGGATTTTGACATCCAGATTGAGGAGGGAAATCGGCCTATATGAGCCTGGGTCAAGGGGGTCTTTCCCTTTCTTGGAAAGGAGTTTTATAACAGCCTGGTTTCCAGAGGGAAGATATGGGCCACCTAACCAGATGCCATTGTACACCTTAAGGAGAGTGGGTTCCGTGATGTAGGAGAGGGTTTTGTAGAATTCACTGGTGAACCCATCGGGGCCTGGTGCTTTGGACGGGGTTAGTTTGCGGATCGTGGAGGAGATTTCATCAAGGGAGATGGGGGCATTGAGAGCTTCTAGTTTTTCAGGGGTAACTGTAGATAGGAGCACACTGTCTAAGAAGGAACGAGCAGCAGTATTATCTATGGGGTCCGGGGCGTAGAGGGCCGTATAGTAGTTTAGCATCACCTTGTTAATTGCTTGTGGGGTGGAGTGCATAACACCCTTCGCGTCTTTAAGGGAAGTGATGTGCGTCGGGTGAAATGAGCCCTTGCACAGCCTCGCTAGGAGCTTGCCCGCCTTGTTTCCAAACTTGTGGAGCATTGCATCGAGTTGGGATCTTTTAGTTTGTTCGAGTGTATCAGCCCAAGTGTCAAAGCTTTTCTTGGCTGCCTGCCATTCGGCTCTATTGTCGAGGGAATCGTTAGTGGAGAGGGATCTTTGGGCTAGATGTAGTCGCGCACTGGCCCATTTGTAATGGGACAGGGCGTTTCTCTTAAAGGAGGATGCATAAGAGATGATCCGGCCCCTGAGGAACGCCTTACCGGCATCCCAGAAGAGGTTCGGGGAGTCCGAGTGGGGGGAGTTTGCCTCCGAGTATTCACGCCAGGAGTCCGCCATAAAGTGTTGAAAGTCAGGGTTGTTGTGGAGATACGAGGGGAAGCGCTACAGTCTTGGGTGAGGTGGGAGATCTAGGTTGTCAAGTCTAACTGAGATCGGGGCATGGTCAGAAATAGCTATGTCAAGTACTTCTGCTTCAGACAAATTGGGGATGAGATCGTTAGAGCCAAAAAAATTGTCGATTCTCGAGAACATATTATGGCGGTGTGAGTAAAAGGTGTATTCCCTGTCCGCTGGGTGGGTTAGGCGCCAGAGATCACGAAGATGAAGAGATTCCATGGTGGAGGCAAAGTGGGAGGGAGTAGAGGGAGCACTTTTCAACCTGTGGAGTGGGGGAGGGGATCTGTCGTCCGTATGGTGCAGGATGTCATTAAAGTCACCGCCAACTAAATGGGGGGTCTGGGTGGTGCGGAGGAGCCAGGAGGTCAGGTCGCTATAAAAAGACTTGCTAGGGTTATTGGGAGCGTAGACGTTAGTGATCACTAGTTCTTTGGTTCCCAGGCGGGCATGCAATGAAAGGAGCCTTCCCTGAGAGTCTGAGTGCGTGGACAGTACCTCGCAGGGGAGGTTTTTGTGGATCAGCAGGAGAACACCCGCTTTACCGCTAACGGCATCAGATCCTAGGACTTTGCCGACCCAGAGTTTCTTCATGCGATGAAAATCTGGAGCGGATAAATGGGTTTCCTGCAATAGGGCAATATCCGTTTTCAATCTTTTTAGGTGCCGGAGGACTTTCATTCTCTTATTAGGATACCTAAGGCCTTTCACGTTCCAGGATACTATTCTCATGTCAGGGGGGTCGAGAAAAGGAATTGGGACGATTTTAAAGATTTGTCGCCAGCCGGTGGGCAGGGCAGGAGAAACTTTTGAATAAGTAAGAGGGACCTGGTGGGGCTGTGGGACACGTTAAGCATGATGATCAGAAAGGAGACGTTGTCTCCGACAAAAGGTAGGGGGAGGGGACAGGGGAGGTGGGGAGCAAACTTAAACACATACAAAAACATAAACACTTGAGCGAACTTCGCTTTTTTCCGCATGGAGTCACTGTGTAGGCCAGCCCCCAGTGCACGACCCAAAGGTATAGGACAAGAGCGTCCGGGCGGTGAGCATGAACAAGGGTGTGGCTGTAAATTAAGAGCCAAAGAGGACACGCGCCAGGGTGTAGCATTAGTCATGCACAGTGAGTCCAGGGGGAGTATAATACAGTCAAAAGACATGTGAACAAAGAGTTTCATACATACGTGCAATGTAAACAGTTCAGTATAAAGACCCAAGAGAGTGGATTGATCCACAGGTATAACATATAAAAATATAAACTATAAAGTTTAAAATATAAAGTATAAAATACAAAAGTACAAAATACAAAAGTATAAAGTGCACCACTTCTAACTGAAGCCAGGATGCCAATCGAGGCAGAGGTGGCCAAGAACGACGTTAGTGCGTCTGCTAAATGGGAGCAGAGCTTAAGGCTGATCAAAACTAGGAACAATAGGCATAACAGTGACCGTGCCTGATCGGAAACAGTAAATAATAAAGTAACTTACAAAACCAAGTCAGGCTGGTGATCCTGGCGAAAGGGTCACCGGTGAGGTGAAGAGAGGAGGATCCAAGGGGAGCGACATGTCATCACCGAGGGGTACCACGATGATGGTGGTCCGGGGCAGAAGGCCTGAAGTGTTTGGGCGAGTCCTTTCGGTGGCTCCTTTGGTCCAGGGAGCGATTGAGCGATGAGGACTTGGATGGGGTGTGGGGGTGCGTACCCTGGTGAAGAGAGCGTAGAAATGCCTCCGCTTCGGAGGGATCTTGGAAAGTCAGTTGGTCGCCATTCGGAGTCTTGAGGCGAAGGATAGCCGGAAAGGCCAGGGAGAATTTGAGTTGCATTTTGAAGAGTTCCGAGCACACCTGCTGGAATGCTTTCCGTTTCTTGGAGACCTCGATAGAATAATCAGCAAAGATTAGGACCTTGATTCCATCCAGTTGGAGAGAGCGAGTTTGCCTGAACTTCTGCAGGATCAGGGCCTTGTCAGAGTAATTGAGGTACTTTGCGATTATGGGTCTAGAGGATTTGCATTGAGGTGCGGGGGGACCCATACGATGGGCGCGTTCAACCGTGCATGGGCCTGGAAGGCCCAGGGCTTCTGGGATGTGCACTGCACAAAAGTCAGATAGCTCGGAGGACTGTAGAGACTCAGGGATGCCTACGAATCGCAGATTGCTCCGTCTGGCCCTATTTTCCAAGTCATCGAGTTTCTGTAGAATGTATTGATTTGTCCTGTCCTGGGAGCGCTCCGTGGCTTGGGCCTGGTAAAGTTCCTCTTCCATATCTGACAGACGGTGTTCCAGGTCATTTAGTCTGGTGTGGTGCTCGCCTATTTGGGCCTTGAGCTGTTGCATGCCTGCATTTACAGCCTTTTCCACAGATGCCGTTATCATGGGGGATAATAGAGCAGCCACGGCCTGGGCAATGCGCTCTGTAGTGGAATCCCAAGCTGGCTGTGTGGAGAGATTGCCCTGGGATGGAGGGGCTGGAGATGCTGGTAGGGGTTGTGGAGAGGGGGGGAGGCAGGGTCACAGATCCCCTCCATGTCCACTGAGTGAGGAGAAGGGAGCCGAGTAGGCCGAAGCCGGGGCCTCGATTTGCAGCCGCGCCGTGGTCACGGGCGGCGCCGTATGCGCTCGCGAGCCGTTTTTTTCCACGAACCGGTCCATGGCTATGGGGGTGATTCCAGAGGGTATTTCGATGGGTGCCCGGCCGCTCAGCGGGATTTAAACACCGATTTTAGGGTCGTGATGCGGGAGCTGATGAGGAGAGCAGTCACTCCATGCGGCGCCGGAACCGGAAGAGCAGTGATTTTAATAATACATAAAGTGAAACAATAAAAATGAAATATTCCTTTAAATATTGTGCCTGGGGGGTGTCCTTAGTATGCCTGTAAAGTAGCGCATGTTTCCGTATTTATAACAGTACCACAGCAAAACGACCTTTCTAAAGGAAAAAAGTAATTTAAAACTGCTCGTGGCTATTCACTTCACTGAGTAGATGAGAGGGTTTACAACCACTTTAAACCACTGTGGTTTAGTGTGCGACCAGTGCAAAGGGCTCTTTGAAAAGAATGTATGTTGTTTGCTTTGTTGCAGATAAAGGCATAATGACAAGCATAAGAAGAGTTAAAGCGGAGGTCCACCCAACGCTCCAAAAATTTAAATTCAGCAGCTGCACATACTGCAGCTGCTGGCTTTTAATAATCGGACACTTACCTGTCTTGTAGTCCAGCATTGCCAGCGCCGCAGCTGATATTTGAGGTCTTTTCTCATAGCACTGTTTTGTATATGCATATATTTTGGATATTGTAGTCCTTGTGTTAGAGATTTCTGTACTTAGGGTGTTTTAAGGAGTAATAAGTATAGAGCATAGACAATGTGTTACTTTTTATCCCTAAGTAAAACACGAAATGTGATAGATCTCTTTGGGCAACAACTCAACTTTTTTACTTATTTTCCTCCTCTTTTTGCTACCAAACGGGGTCCTAAGGGAATACAGTTACTGTATTGTAAGCAGGGAGTATTATGCTGGGGACAAGACAAGATTGGTCCATTAACACCTTGAATAAAAAGCTAGTCTATTTTTGGAGAACTACACTTAACAGTCATTTTCCCATATGAATCTTTAATAACTTATTTTCTTCACTGAACTTCTAGGTGACAGACATCTGATGTTTTGAGCTATTTTCTGCTTAAACAACTGTGATAAACAATATCGACAGGTGAATGAGAACTTAATCAGAAGAATAAGAAAAATGCTCTGTGGAGTTTTAGTGCTAAACAATCAAACTTTCACAGTTCATATATCTGAAAACACTAACTTAAAGGGAAAAAAGTATTTGATAATATAAAAAACAATACTTTACTGCTGCCTTGAGTTAAGTTAGGTTACTTTCACACTATATTTTGTGCCACTTTAACGTCGTTTTCGCCCAGTTAGCGGCCTAAAAAAGGGTTAAAACTGCCTGCAAAGCGCTGTTGCAGTGGTGCTTTGCTGGTGGGTTTATGGAGCTGCCCCATTGTTTTCAATTGGAAGGGACGCTCCTATAGTGCTGCAAATATACTGCTTGCAGGACTTTTTTGACTATCCTGCAAGTGCAGCTCTCCAATGTGAAAGCCCTCGGTGCTTTCACATTGGAGTGAATTGAGCGGCTCTTTCAGGGCGCTTTGCAGGTGCTATTTTTAACGATATAGCGCCTGCAAAGCGCCTCAGTGTGAAAGTAGCCTTACTGTCCTTTACTAGAAACAGGCAGGAATACTGTACTTGAATATATTGTGGTTTGTCGAAAATGAATGCAATAGATCTAAAGATCATACCTCCAAATAATCTCACAGGCTAACTCATCCCTTTTTTATTATGTTAAGTGTTTTATACTGACTGTTCCCTTTTCTGTAAGAAAAAGCCAAACAAAGCTTTTACAAAAACATTTAGTCCATGTTGCATTGTCAGGAGTCCACCAATCTTATTGTTAAGCTTTAATTACATCAGTTTGGCGATTAACTCTAGGCAATCATTGCATTGCCTAAATCAGCCCCAATCTGTGTAATGCATTTGTTGAACCAAAACTAATATGGGAGGATCACCCATTTGCATCTTTATCTCTTTTTTTTTTTTTCTTGAAATAAAATAAAATATGTGATAATTAAAGTGCAATAAGTGCCATCAACTGTGCAACTGTGCTAAAATTCAGCTGGAGTTTAATTTCAAACATAAATACCAGTGCAATATATAAAAAGGGTGCAGATCTCTACAAAAAATGTTGGACTGAAGTCCATGTGTAAAGTCCATTGCTAAACCATGTTGAAATGATGATCAAACACCCAGCTGTGTGACACCCATCACCATAGTAAAAATGGAGGCTTACCAGAAAGCCTGTGACCCCCCCCCTTACTCCCTTATTTATGAAGGTCATACAGCACTTGACCAGATCCCTGATCCACTGAAGAAAAACCCTGGTGCTCACCCAGGTGTCCTTAATTGCTAAACCAAAAGGCTCTCAACAGGCCAGGAAGTAGTGACAAAAACCATCAGTAGATCAGCTAGCTGAAGTATATATGGAACACAAATCTCCACATAGTGTGATACTGTATCAGCTTTGAATTTAATACAAAAGTAATGCACTTACATCAGATTAGTAGAAACCAGGCAGATAGATCCATAAATCCAAACTAACCCGTTGTAAATGGCCAGATAGTGATCGTGCATGCACAGTAGTGTATGTACGTATCAGTCCTGACAATCGTTTCGTCATAAATTACATCATCAGGGGTATCCCTGATGACGTAATTTATGACAAAACGATCGTTGGGACTGATACGTACACAAGCTACTGTGCATGCACGCTCGCTGGGCTTTTCTTCAGGTGATCATAGATCCAGTCAAGCACTGTATGACCTCCCTGAGTAAGGGTGGGGTTGCAGGCTTTCTGGTAAGCCTCCATTTTTACTTTGGTGATGTGTGTCACACAGCTGGGTTTTTGATTATCATTTAAATACGATTTAGCAATTTACTTTACACATGAACTTTAGTCCTACGCGATTTTTTCCAGAGATCTGCACCCTTTTTATATATCGCACTGGTATTTATGTTTGAAATTCATCTCTAGCTGAATTTTAGGTTTTGCACAATTGATGGCACTTATTGCACTTTAATTAGTACGTTTTATTTTATTTTTTTGCATATTTCTTTTTTATGCAATATTTTGCTATTAATTTCCTATATTGTTCATACATTACTGTTTGCACTGAATGAACGTTAGTAATCTTTGCACCTGTTATATATTGCAAGTATTTTTAGCGCTGTACTTCTTATTTACATCTTGTTTGTGCCCGGTATCTGGGTTATAGTGGGCAGCTGCTGTTTTGTTTTAGTTTCTAAGCGCAGATACAATTTTTACACTTTTTTTTTCTTGAGAAGCGAAGGTGATCCTCAACAAGTACTGGATTTTAGTGTGTAGAAATTTTTGGGGGAGTGTTTCTGTGATGTTCTCTGTGAGGTCATTGGAGTGAAATCTTATTTGTTATTAGGGATGAGCTTCGTGTTCGAGTCGAACGTACGTTCGACTCGAACATTGGCTGTTCGGCCGTTCGGCGAATTCCGAACGTTTGGGCCGTTCGCGTCAAAATTCGAGTGACGCGCGCGCGGACCACAATGCACTTCGGTGGCGCAGTGCATTGCTGCCCCATGATTGGCCAAGCATGCACTCTGACCCCGCATGCTTGGCCAATCGCAGCGCCGGCAGCGAGGAGAGCCATGATTGGCCACAGGCATCCTGCCTGTGGCCAATCATAGCTCAGGCTGTGTAGTGCACGCCCCACACTATATAAGGCCGCCTTTGAGGCGGCCTCGTGTAGTGTGTTACTTAGCATCTGAAGCAGTGGGTGTTCTGTGTACCTTCAACACAGTACACACCGATCGTTTTTGGCTGATTTCCTATCTTGCTGCTGTGTAGTGGTTGTTGTCTGTGCCCTGACTGCAGTATACACCACTATATTCACCTCACCTATATAGCTAGTGATCTAGCTTTAACCACTTAACAACTGCCCATTGCCGATTAACGGCTTCAGGGGGGTTGTTTAACTCTGAGAGGCCGTTAATTAACGGCCTCCCAGAATTCTGCTCTCGCGTGCCCCGAGGTGTGCGCACTCGAGAGCATCCGTGACCGCCGGGTCGCATCACGGATCACGGTAAACGGCCGCTCATAGCGGCCGTTTACCACGTGATTGCTCCGTCAAATGACGGAGTGATCACTTGGAAACAAACCGGAGCCATGTTATGACGCCTGTTCCTCCCTCCCCTCTCTGTACCGATCGGTACAGCGGAGGGGAAAGAGATCGGTGTCAGCAGCGATGTGGGCTGCATCTGCAGTGCCCACATTGCTGCTCCCCGAATTTAACCCCTCAATTCCCTGCCAATACTCTGCAATACCAGTGCATACTCTGCAGTACCCTGCCATTACTCTGCAGTACCCCGCCATTACTCTGCAGTGCAGTACCCTGCCATTACTCTGCAGTACCCTGCCATTACTCTGCAGTACCCCCCATTACTCTGCAGTACCCCCCAATACTCTGCAGTACCCGCCATTACTCTGCAGTACCCCCAATACTCTGCAGTACCCTGCCATTACTCTGTAGTACCCCCCAATACTCTGCAGTACCCTGCTATTACTCTGTAGTACCCCGCCAATACCCCGCCAATACCCCGCCAATACCCCGCCAATACTCTGTAATACCCTGCCATAAATTGCCATACCCAGCCATACTCAGAGATACCCAGCCATACTCGGTGATACCCTGAAATACCCAGCCATAGACGCCCCCCACCCCTCACCGCCCTCCGGTGCTTCTACCAACTCGCCAGTACGATCAAAGCCAGAATCTTTTTTTTATTTTTTATTTCAGGCTTCCCAGCCTAGAGGTGAGATGTGGGGTCATATTGACCCCCCAGATTTCACTGTAAAGAGGACCTGTCACCCCATATTCCTATTACAAGGGATGTTTACATTTCTTGTAATAGGAATAAAAGTGATCAAAAATATATTTTTGGGGAAAAAAATGTCAAACTAAAATAAATAAAGTAAAATGAACAATAAAAAAATAAAATAAAAATTAAAGCGCCCATGTCCCCATGTGCTCGCATGTGCCACACATGTGAGGTATCGCCGAGAATGTTAGAGAGAGAGCAATAATTCTAGTCCTAGACCTCCTCTGCAACTCAAAACATGTAACCAGTAAAAAAAAAATTAAAGCGTCGCCTATGGGGATTTTTTAAGTAGCGACGTTTGGCGCCATTCCACAGGCATGTGCAATTTTGAAGAGTGACATGTTTGATATCTATTTACTCAGCATAACTTCATCTTTCACTTTATGCAAACATTGGGCTAACAAGTGGTTATTAATAGAGCTTGCAGTCAGTAGTGTTAGGAGATAGTGCGTGCTGTCTGCGTGCTCTGTACCCAGTACATACCGCTATAATATAGGGCAGGCCCCTACTTTCAAACATCCAACTTACAAACATCTCCTACTTGCAAACGCAAGGAGACAGCTGCAAGTGAGATGAAAAAAGATGGACGACAAAACAAATTATACAGGAGTGATAACCCTTCCCTATGTTTTCCAAAAAGCTTAAAGATAGTTTTTTTGACTGGAGCTACACTTTAAAAATGTACCGGTTGAAAATGACAAACAGATTCAACTTAACACAACAAACCTACACAGTCCCTGTCTTGTTTGCACCGCCTGTATACTGCTGTTCTGAGTATATAGGGCCTGGGGGCCACACGCATTTCCTTTTTTTAATATGGGTACGGGGTTCCCCTTAATATGCGTACAAGACCCAAATAGGCTGGTAATGGGCAGGGAGGGCTACCCATGCCATGTTTCTCAATGATTTTCAACCATATTGCAGGAACCAGATATAACATTAAAACCGCAAGCAGTTTTAAATGGTGTTATTTCCGTTTAATGTCATTTTGTACAGGGACTGTTCTAAACACGGGAAACACGTGGCACTTCACAGGCATACTACAGACACCCCCCAGGCACCATATTTAAAGGAATATTTCACTTTTTTTTTTTTTCACTTTAATCGTAATTAAAATCAGTGCTCCCGCCAAAACGGCAGTTTTTAAAACTTTTTTTTGCAGTGACCCATGTCCCCTGAGGCAGGAGGCAGGTCCCCAAACCCTTTTTAGGACACTACCTTGCATATTAGCCGTTAAAATTAGCACTTTCCAATTCGAACGTTCGAGTCCCATAGACTTCAATGGGGTTCTAACGTTCGTACCGAACGCGGGGGTCGTTCACAAGTTCTGGTGCGAACCGAACCGGGGGGTGTTCGGCTCATCCCTATTTGTTATTAGTCCAACAATGTAACTATTACATGCTGAAGGACATATAGGCTGGTTTAGGCAGGGAAAGGAGCAGGCAATACATTCACTACAATAAGATTGTTAGGCTTTAATGCTGCATACACATGACCAGACTTTCCAGCAGACTAGGTCTGATGGCCTTCCTGACTGACTTTTGGCGGAGTTCCAATGGACTTTCCGAACGAGTGGATTTACGCACACATGAACGGACTTTCCGGAGTTACGACGGACTTCCGAATGAACGGAATTGCCTACACACGGATTAAAGTCTGTTCATTTTGAAAGTGACTCCAGGTATGATGGGACTAGAAAAGGAAGTCAATCTCACCACTTTTATCAGTGAGATTGACACCTTGCAAGCCCCGTCGTGGGAGCCGGAGCCTGGTATGGATTTTAAGGGGAACCCCCTACGCATAAAAAACGGCCTGAGGGTCCCCCCAAAATCCATACCAGATCCTTATCCAAGCACGCAGCCTGGCCAGTCAGGAAAGGGGGTGGGGATGAGCCATACCAGGCCGCACACCCTCAACATGGGGGGTGGGTTTTTTGGGGAAGGGGACACCCTGCGACCCCCCACCCCAAAGCAACTTGTCCCCATGTTGATGAGAACAAAGGCCTCGTCCCGACAACCCTGGCTATTGGTTGTTGGGGTCTGTGGGTTGGGTGTTTATCAAAATCCGGGAGCCCCTTTAATAAGGGGGCCCCCAGATCCTGGCCTCCCACCCTATGTGAATAAGTATGGGGTACATCGTACCCCTACCCATTCACCTAGAGGAAAAAAAAGTAAATAAAAAAACCACACTAGACAGGTTAAAGTAATTTATTAGGCAGCTCCGGGGTTCTCTTCTGTTGTCTCCAGTTCTTCTCCCGCTCCCTGGCCTCTTCTCCCACTCTCCGATTCCTCTCCCAGGCTCCTCTGTTATTGTCTGCTCTTTTGCCACTCTTTTGCTAGTGGTGGCCTGGTCTCTTCCATCGTCTTCTTCCCTATTCTCTTTTTCCGATCTTGACTCGATGCTCTCTCTTGCTGTAATGCTGTGTACACAGTGCACAACTCACCCGGTGACCCCGCCCCTTATGACGGCACAGCCCCAGCATGCCCCGGGACCCCGCCCCTTATGACGTCACCGATCAGGACACCGAGCTGGGCTTGGTGGGAGAGGGCGTTGTGTCTACATTGGAAGAAGAGAACAGGGAAGAAGACAAGGGAAGAGACTGGGCCACCGCTAGCAAAAGAGCGGCAAAAGAGAAGAAGCTAGCGGAGGAGCCCGGGAGAAGAATCAGAGAGCAGGAAAAGAGGCCAGAGAGAGGGAGAAGAACCAGAGACCGGGAATGAAGACCGGAGAGCAGGAGAAGAGGCCAGAGAGAGTGGAGGAGTTGGAAGAGACCCCCGAAGACGGAAGAGACCCCTGGAGCTGCCTAATAAATTACTTTAAAAACCTGTCTAGTGTGTTTTTTAATTGACACTTTTTTTCCCCCAGGTGAATGGATAAGGGTACGATGTACCCCATACGTATTCACATATTTCATATACAATACTTATTACTTATTAAAGGGGGCTCCTGGATTCAATAAGACCCTGCCCACAGACCCAGGCAACCAACAGCCAGGGTTGTCGGGAAGAGGCCCTTGTCCTCATCAACATGGGGACAAGCTGCTTTGGGGTGGAGGGGCCGCAGGGCTCCCCCTTCTCCAAAGCACCCATCCCCATTTTGAAGGCATGCGGCCTGGTACGGTTCAGGAGGGGGGCACTCGCTCATCCCCACTCCCTTTCCTGATTTCCTGACTGGCTGGGTTGCGTGCTCGGATAAGGGTCTGTTATGGATTTTGGGGAAACCCCCATACCAGACTTAAGGGACATTGTCGCTTATCTCTAGCGCTCGCTGCCATAGGAAAATGTGTTTTTCCTATTGCAGGGAGCATGAGCTGTACAGTACCCTGTAGCTGAGAACCAGCGCAATTGGATTGCGCTGGAAACATTCTCGCAGGCAGGTGCTGTAGCTACCCTTGCATCGTATTTGGTCTGTCAGACCAGCATACAGACGAACAGGCTTCCCGATAGGAACTGGGTCTGGCGGAGTTCCGGCGGGAAGATTTAAAACATGTTCTATTTCTAGGTCCGTCTGATTTTTTGAAAAAAAAGTCAGATGAAGCCCACACACGATTGGAATGTCCGATGGCATCGTTCTGTCTGACCTATTCCACTGGAAAGTCCGGTCGTGTGTAAGCGGCATAAGAACAATCATTAGGTCTTAAGGGAAATGTTTTTTTTTTAAAGAAAAAAAAATTAAAAACAAGTTACATAGTCTATCGTCTCCATTAACAATGCCTTTTCAATAACGTGGAATGTTTTACCATCTTAGCCTGGCAAAAGTTCAAATGAAATTCACCCCAATATACACAGAGCAAATTTTACAGTTAGTTCCATTCCCATTGAAGATTGAATACTTTTTGACAAAGGTACTTTGAACATTACTAAATATCACTGTGAATATTACTCTGAATATATGTATAGCCAATGTTCCAGCAAATCCTTTATAATAATGCCTAATTTGCATTTTATGTGCAAGCAAAAGTGATTTCTTGAGACGCATAATAGAAAATTAAAAGTTCTTTCTTTTTGCACAATAAAACATTATAATAAATATTACCATGAAAAACATCAATAAATTACATTTACATACAGTGAACAGGACTGACCTTTTAAAGAGTTAATAACCTTGATGGAATTGTACAGTAAGGCATTATCTAAATTAGAATTATGAATAAGCAGGTTATGAACAAGACAGTTACCAAACTTACTTAATACACAGGGGTATAGTAGTATCTGCAAGTGTTGAAAACTTAAATATCTGTGAGTCAAGAGGTTAAAGAAAGGCAAAACATCCTGAAATACATAATTAAAAGGGATACTGTGTAGAATACTTTGGAAATTAAGAAAGTGATGTTTTGTTGATAGTTCTAGAGAAAAAAAAGGCTCAATTATCTACAAAGAAATACTGTATTATAAGAAAACCAGTAATACACATATTAAATAGAATCAGAAATAAAAGATAAAAAAGAGGAATGTTTTAGGGAAGTAATTCAGGAAAAACATCAGTCCCGGAGCAAGAGGAACTTAGTGCAGGGGCCGCATGATTGGGGGAAGCTGGATTGATGCACCAGGAAGTCTTGGTGCTAGGAGTTCATCTCTGTGTTTAGTAAGGAGGGGCGGGGTGAAGACGGCCATTCGGGCGCAAATCTAGGAAGAGGTAACACACAAGCTTAGTGATTTGTGCTCTTACCTCTTCATGGATAACTTGAACCGCATCCTAGAGCAGTTGCGCTCCGTGGCCATGGTCCATGGGCCGGAATGGTTCGCTGCACAGTTGGCTGAGTTGCTACCGGGGTCGGGGGAAGGTACGTTTACTCCATTTCCACACTGCACGCGCAGAGGTCTCTGTTTTAGCCCAGAGCCATCTCCCAAGGTGAGCCACCACTTAGGGACCCCGATCCCGGTCCCTCCAGCTCCCTGGGCTAAGCAACATGCCCCTGCTTCAGCTGTGGGGGCTGGGAGGAATCACAGGCGGGACCTGGCTAGGAGAGTGACGTCCCATTACCCTTCCCGCGAGTGCGCATTGGGGAAGTTCTGTGCTGGCCATGTCCCCTGGTTCATGAAACAAATAAAAACAACGAAAAATTAGTTTTTTGGTCTTTTTTCATTTATAGCGCAAAAAATAAAAAACCCAGAGGTGATCAAATACCACCAAAAGAAAGCTCTATTTGTGGGAAAAAAGGACAAAAAATTCATTTGGGTACAGTTTTACATGACTGAGTAATTGTCATTCAAATTGTAAGAGCACTGAAAGCTGAAAATTGGTCTGGTCACGAGGGGTGTTTAAGTGCCCAGTTGTCAAGTGGTTAAAAAATTGAATATTATTTATGAGATCAGGATAAATAATGAATAAATCAGTTTGTGAGAACTCTGTGTGAATATGAGCAGCAAAATAACTTCATGCTTCTAGCATTATAAAGAAGAAAAGAATACGCTGCATTGAAAAATCACAGAATTAGCAGCGCGAGGAATGTGCTAGCTCCAATATGAATGCTAGTTTTACCACACCGATCGCTTCCATCTCGTATGTGCTTCAGAACATGTGTCGTTTTTGGTCCATCGGAACAGCATACAGATGATTGGTTTTCCCGATAGGTATTGGTTCCATCGGAAATACAGTATATAGAACATGTTCTATTTCTAGGTCCGTCAGAATTTTCGAAAAAACAAGTCCGATGGGGCATACACACGATCGGAGTATACAAGGAAAAGCTCCCATCTGACCTTTTCTGTCGGACATTCCGCTCGTGTGTACGTGGCATTATTTTTGAGTTGTTTAGTCCTTTCTGAAATGGGTGGTCAAGGATTTGTCTGGTCTTTGCTCGATTTTGCTCTGGATGATTTTTGGTCATAGGCCCTCTGGGTAATCGGTCTTGTCTGATTCTGTTGGCCACCATTCAATATAATTTCCAAGTTTTTGGGGTTCCGCTGGCGCAGGCAAGGCAGGAGGTCCTGTACCATTGAAGTTCTTGGGTATCCTTATTGATACCGATCTGATGGAGTGCCGGCTGCCGAGCGATTAGCTGGAGGATCTACGGGGGTCGATGGCAGCAGTGGCCCGCCGCTCTAAGGTACAATTGCGGTACTTGCAGTCATTGTTGGGGAAACTCAACTTTGCGATCCGCATTATTATCTATGGGGAGGGTGTTCTGCAGATGTTTGGTGGCTGCCACAGTGGTGGGAAAGGCCCTGCATCACTAGGTTGGGACCGCAGGGATGATTTCCTAGTCTGGGAGGTGTTTTTGGCATGGTACAATAGTAGGTCATGCTGGCTGGGGCCTGCAGTTCAGGCAATGGAACTGAAACTGTTCGCGGATGCGGCAGGGTCCGTGGGTTTTTGCAGCTTACTTTCAGGGGTGTTGGTGTGCGGATCAGTGGCTGGAGTAGTTGGGGGGTCCACGTTGATTAGGAATTTGATGTTGTTGTTCTCTATCATGTTGGTGGTGGAGCTTTGGGGGGCAGAGTTCAGGAACCCGGAGGGTTTGTGTTCTTTGTTATAACCTGGGGGTGGTGAATGTGATAAATTCACTGTCGGCATCATCTTTGCCGGTAGTGCATTTGTTGCGTCATTTGGTGTTACGTTGTCTCATTTGAACATTGGTGTGTGTTCTGTGCATATCCCGGGAGTTGAGAATGAAGTGACTGATGCGCTTGTTTGCTTACAGTGGGACAGATTCTGGCAGTTGGCACCAGAGGCGGATCGGCTCGGGGTTCCCTGCCCCAGTTGATGTATCTTGTGCTGGCATTGTGATGGCGTTGATTCAGTGGTTGGTCATGGAACCCATCTGGTGGTCATACGAGCGGGTTTGCTAGGAGTGGTACGAGCTGGAGAGTAGCATTGGTGGTTGTCCCAGCAATGACAAAAAGCTCCATGCATTGCTTTATTTTCTGGGCCGGAACTGTGAGGAGGGGGTGTCTGTCACGTCTTTGAATTGTAAGATGGCTGGTTTGGCTTTTTTGTTTAAATTCAGAGGGGTTGAGGATGTTACCAAGGCTTTTATAGTGCGTAAGGTGTTGCAGGGTTATAGGAAGGGGTGCACCAGCCATGCTTCCAGACATCCGGTGTCATTGGGTATGTTAGAGGTTTTGATGGGTGTGTTGCCTCAAGTGTGTTTTTCTTCTCCTTTGAAGTTCAGCTGTTTAAGACTGCTTTTGTGTTGGCTTTTTTCAGGACGTTGAGAGTGGGCGAATTGGTCAGCCCCTCAAAATCGGTGATGGGTTGGATGTTTAGGATGGGTTGATGAGGGGCGATTCGGTGATGCTTCTTATCCGTAAGTCAAAGATGGATTCATTGGGTAAAGGGACCAGGGTTGTCCTGGGGAGTGTTTCTGGCCTGGCGCTATGCCTGGTCGCAGTACTATGGGAGTGGTCAGTGCTATGGCCTCCTGTTGGGGGCCCCATTTGATTCATGAAGCCGGGATGCCTTTATCCAGGTATCAATTTGTGTCAGTGATTAAATGTTGTTGTTGTTTTATAGTCCTGGTGTGTCTGATGTGGATCTTGGGCCATTCTTATGTGCACTGGGGAGCAAAAAAGGGCACGGGTCAGGCCTGAAGGTAGACAGCTAGGGTTTTTCCCGGGCGGACGCCATGGTATGCTGGATAGGGATCCCAGGGGATGTTGTGGTCCAGAGTAAGGCCAGAGATTCAGCAGTACGATCGTATGGACCGGCCCCCGGATGTGCTGTTATTGCATGTTGGGAGCAAAGATCTTTGCCTCAGGGCCTCCAGGGAACTCATTTGGGATGTGAAATGGGACTTCTTGTGAATAAAGTTGGCATTCCCTGAAACAGTTACAGTGTAGACAGATATCATTGGGAAGGTGGCTTGGAGAATAAATAAAGTAAGAATAAATGTCAACAAGGTGGTGGCGTAGTTTGTGGTCCGTAGCGGGGGGCTTATGTTTCATTACTGTGAGTTGGAGGGAGACAATGGTCTCTATTTGAGGAGGGATGGGCATGGGGGACATTTGTCCACAGTGGGCATTGATATGTGGTTCCTGGGGGCTCAAGGAAGGTCTCCAATGGGCCTTATGGCTGTGAAGGGTTGCCCACACGTTGCCCAAGGGGTCACTGGTGGGTAGGGATGAGCTTCGAGTCGAACATTGCCTGTTCGCCTGTTCAGCGAACAGTGAACAATTTGGGCTGTTCGCAGCAAATTCGAAAAGCCGGAACACCCTATACAAGTCTATGGGAGAAATCTAAAGTGCTCATTTTAAAGGGTAATATGCAGGTTACTGTCCTAAAAAGTGTTTGGGGACCCGGGTCCTGCCCCAGGGGACATGGATCAATGCAAAAAAAGTTTTAAAAACGGACGTTTTTTCAGGAGCAGTGATTTTAATAATGATTAAAGTGAAACAATAAAAGTATAATATTCCTTTAAATTTCGTAGCTGGGGGGTATCTATAGTATGCCTGTGAAGGGGCGCATGTTTCTGGTGCTTAGAACTGTCCCTGCACAAAGTGTCATTTGTGCAGGAAAAAAAGTCTTTTAAAATCACTTGCGGCTAAATTGTCGGCTCCCCGTAATACAGAGAACACTCAATGAGTGGTCTCTGTATTAGCCGACAATTCATTCATTCATTGATAAAAAAAAAAAAAAAAGCGCGGGGGTTCCCCTAAATTCAATTACCAGGCCCTTCAGGTCTGATATGGATATTAAGGGGAACCCCATGTCAAATTTTAAAAAAAATTGACGTGGGGTCCCCCTAAAAATCCATACCAGACCCTTTATCCGAGCACGCAACCTGGCAGGCCGCAGGAAAAGGGGGGGGGACGAGAGAGTGGCCCCCCTCCCTCCTGAACCGTACCAGGCCACATACCCTCAACATTGGGAGGATGCTTTGGGGGTCTGTGAGCCCTCAAAGCACCTTGTCCCTATGTTGATGAGGACAAGGGCCTCATCCTCACAACCCTGGCCAGTGGTTGTGAGGGTCTGCGGGCAGGGGGCTTATCAGAATCTGGAAGCCCCCTTTAACAAGGGGACCCCCAGATCCCGCCCCCCCTGTTTGAAATGGTAAGGGGGTACAAAAGTATCCCTACCATTTCACAAAGAAAATGTCAAAATGGTTAAATAAGACAAACACACTTTTGAAAAATTCCTTTATTAAAAAGAAAAAAAAAGAAAAAAAAGATTCCAGCGGTGCTAATCCACTCTTGCTATCCAGCGATGGATCTCCGGGGTCCAGCGATGGATGATCATATCCAGCGACGGGGGATCTCTCAGTCCAGTGCTGTCCATACATCCTTCTTCTGTCTCCACTGCGGAGACTGCGGAGATCCCATCGCTGACGTTTCTTATATTAGGAGGGCGGGGCCACCTGTCACCTGACCCCGCCCCTCTGACGCTGGAGAGGGAAGCCAGGGGTTCCCCAGTGACGTGTGGGTGACCCCGCCCCCTCTGATGTAACGCAGGTTTCCGTTACATCAGAGGGGGCGGGGTCACCCATACGTCACTGGGGAACCCCTGGCTCCCTTCACCAGCGTCAGAGGGGGCGGGTCAGGTGACGAGTGGCCCCGCCCCTCCTAATATAAGAAACGTCAGCGCTGGGATCTCTGCAGTGTCTCCGCAATGGAGACAGAAGAAGGATGTATGGACAGCGCTGGACTGAGAGATCCCCCGTCGCTGGATTTGATCATCTATCGCTGGACCCCGGAGATTCGTCGCTGGATAGCAAGAGTGGATTAGCACCGCTGGAATCTTTTTTTTCTTTTTTTTCTTTTTAATAAAGGAATTTTTCAAAAGTGTGTTTGTCTTATTTAACCATTTTGACACTTTCTTTGTGAAATGGTAGGGGTACTTTTGTACCCCCTTACCATTTCAAACAGGGGGGGGGCCGGGATCTGGGGGTCCCCTTGTTAAAGGGGGCTTCCAGATTCTGATAAGCCCCCCGCCCGCAGACCCTCACAACCTCCGGCCAGGGTTGTGAGGATGAGGCCCTTGTCCTCATCAACATGGGGACAAGGTGCTTTGAGGGGTCACAGACCCCCAAAGCATCCTCCCAATGTTGAGGGTATGTGGCCTGGTACGGTTCAGGAGGGAGGGGGGGGCGCTCTCTCGTCCCCCCCTCTTTTCCTGCGGCCTGCCAGGTTGCGTGCTCGGATAAAGGGTCTGGTATGGATATTTAGGGGGACCTCCACATAATTTTTTTTTTTTAATTTGACACGGGGTTCCACTTAATATCCATGTCAGACCTGAAGGGCCTGGTAATTGAATTTAGGGGAACCCCAGCGCTTTTTTTTTTTTATCAATGAATGAATGAATTGTCGGCTAATACAGAGAACACTCATTGAGTGTTCTCTGTATTACGGGGAGCCGACAATTTAGCCGCAAGTGATTTTAAAAGACTTTTTTTCCTGCACAAATGACACTTTGTGCAGGGACAGTTCTAAGCACCAGAAACATGCGCCCCTCCACAGGCATACTATAGATACCCCCCAGCTACGAAACTTAAAGGAATATTACACTTTTATTGTTTCACTTTAATCATTATTAAAATCACTGCTCCTGAAAAAACGGCCGTTTTTAAAACTTTTTTTTGCATTGATCCATGTCCCCTGGGGCAGGACCCAGGTCCCCAAACACTTTT
This sequence comes from Lithobates pipiens, assembly GCF_037356315.1. Taxonomy (NCBI): domain Eukaryota; kingdom Metazoa; phylum Chordata; class Amphibia; order Anura; family Ranidae; genus Lithobates; species Lithobates pipiens. The sequence goes on from NW_027507790.1 coordinate 74,133,638, forward strand.
TAGGACAGTAACTTGCATATTACCCTTTAAAATGAGCACTTTAGATTGTGAACGTTCGAGTCCCATAGACTTTAATAGGGTTCTAAAGTTCACACGAAGTTTAGGTCTGTTCGCAGGTTCTGGTGCGAACCGAACAGGGGGGTGTTCGGCTCATCCCTACTGGTGGGCGACTGTGGCATGGGTCAATGGTTCCTGAAGGCTGGAATGGTGGATGGTATATATATTTATATGTGAATATATAATATATAGTGTGATACGTTATTGACATTATTGCACCATGAGCCTGTGCGCTCATATTCCCTTTTATATTTGCCTCTTAAAATGCAGGATTTGCATTCCTTTTAGAAATCCTTTACATAGTTGTAGCATATGGATCCTCTTATCTGACTTTGAGTCTACCAGACAGGGTCTATCTAACTATAGACAATAGGCTCTCTGCAGATTTCTCCAATGTGACCAATTCTTTTTGGTCCTCCTTATCTCTGTTTTTCTGGTTTACATTTCTTAAGCTTAGCCAATGAACTCTTGTGAATGGATCATTTAAAAGTCAGATGAGATTAAACAGAAAATCAAAGAGATAATTAGTTGTGCTTTCTGCCTTCTACATTGGGTCATGTTGGTGACCTGGGAACACCAAAGACGCTTGTGCTAACCAGTGATCTTATAACCTTTGCCCAGGCATTAGGTAATTTGATGGATCTCAGAAGCTGTTTTATTTGTGGCACAAAGTGGTAATTTTTGTGCTGTGATTTGTACTGTACATTATTGATACATGTGAGGTGTTAAATGTATAGACAGCTTTACTTTGAAGTTTGTCAACGAGAAAAACAGCAGGCTTTTTTTGTTTTTTTAATTGTGTTTCAAATATGTGTTTCTCCAACATTTCTGAAACATTTACAGCATTCAGTGCATAAAGATAAGTTTTGATTGCAGAGCTGTGTTTGTATCGTTAACCTGAGAAAAAGACCAGCATTACTAGTACTTTGAGACTTGACTCAGAGACCAGGCAAACCAGCAACAGACAAGACTAGATGAAAAGCTGTCAGTTAACCCCTGTGAGAAAACACGATTTGTACAGAAATTGTATTTGGAGCAGCACATTTTATACCCCGAAAGCAACTCTATTTTGGCTTAATAAAGAAGTGTTGCTCAGAGGAGGAGAAAAAAACATTTTAAGGAAGGAAAAATATGGAACTGATTTGGCTTTGAATCAAATAGTTACAGTTCCTCTTGACCCAGGAGTAAGAGAAAGTAGCTTGTTATTTGTTTGTAATACCTTTTGTATCTATGCACATGTTAATAAGTTCACAGTTGAATTTCCATCACTGGAGCCTGAGGACACACAACGTTTGGGACCAAAAGCAAAATCCCCCCACTGCAATAACTTCCCATGAGACATATTTTTTAAAAAAATCTCAGTATTTTGATATTATTTTATTTTTTGACTCAAGTGCCTTTGTGCCTGCTGTAACAACTTTGTGCATAAGTGAAAGTTCTGCATGTTTTTCTTCTCATAATAGGTGTAATATTCTTATTTGTAATAATAAATACAATCTTAGTTATGTGACCTATCCCCACTACTTGCAGTCTGTTGCATAATTTGCAACCAGAATTTTAGCACCATATGACCCTGTTACTGTATTAACAACTTGCTTACTAGACATCTATACCCCCTTCCTGCCCATGCCAATTTTTAGCCTTCAGCGCTCACACTTTGAATGACAATTGCATGGTCATAAAAACACTATACCCATATGAAATTTGTATCGTTATTTTCACACAAATAGAGATTTCTTTTGGTAGTATTTAATCACCACTGGGTTTTTTTATTTTTTGCTAAACAAAAAAAAAACCTTTTGAAAAAAAAGCCCTTTTTTATATTTTGTTATAACATTTTGCAAACAGGTAATTTTTCTCCTTCACTGGTGTGTGCTGATTAGGCTGCACTGATGGGTACTATGAGGCGGCATTGATAGGTGGCAATGATGGACACTGATAGGTTTCACTGATGGGCACTGATGAGGCGGCACCGGTGGGCACTGATCAGGAGGCACTGTAGAGGCTGCACTGATGGGTGGCACTGATAGGTGGCATGGATAAGTGGCACTGATAGGCAGAACTGATGGTCACTGATACAGTGCCTTGCAAAAGTATTCACCCCCCTTGGCTTTTTACCTATTTTGTTACATTACAGCCTTTAGTTCAATGTTTTTTGTTTTTTTTATCTGAGTTATGCGATGGATCAGAACACAATAGTCTAAGTTGGTGGAGTAAAATCAGAAAAATATATACATAAAACTATTTTTCAGAAATATAAAACTGATAATTGGCATGTGCCTATGTATTCACCCCCTTTGTTATGAAGCCCATAAAAAGCCCTGGTGCAACCAATTACCTCCAGAAGGCACATAATTAGTGAAATGATGTCCACCTGTGTGCAATCTAAGTGTCACATGATCTGTCAATACATATACACACCCTTTTGAAAGGCCCCAGAGGCTGCAACACCTAAGCAAGAGGCATCACTAACCAAATACTGCCATGAAGACCAAGGAACTCTCCAAACAAGTAAGGGACAATGATGTTGAGAAGTCAGGGTTAGGTTATAAAAAAAATCCAAATCTTTGATGATCCCTAGGAGCACCATCAAATCTATCATAACCAAATGGAAAGAACATGGCACAACAGCAAACCAGAGACGACCGCACACCAAAACTCACAGGTCAGACAAGGAGGGCATTAATCAGAGAGGCAGCACAGAGACCTAAGGTAACCCTGGAGGAGCTGCAGAGTTCCCCAGTAGAGACTAGAGTATCTGTACATAGGACGACAATAAGCTGTACGCTCCATAGAGTTGGGCTTTATGGTAGAGCGGCCAGAAGAAAGCCATTACTTTCAGCAAAAAACAAAATGGCACATTTTGAGTTTGTGAAAAGGCATGTGGGAGACTCCCAAAATGTATGGCGGAAGGTGCTCTGGTGTGATGAGACTAAAATTTTACTTTTTGGCCATCAAAGAAAATGCTATGTCTGGCGTAAACTCAACACATCACATCACCCAAGGAACACCATCCCCACAGTGAAACATGGTGGTGGCAGAATGATGCTGTGGGGATGTTTTTCAGCAGTCGGAACTGGTCAGAGTTGAGGGAAAGATGGATGGTGCTAAATATAGGGATATTCTTGAGCAAAACCTGTACCACTCAGTGTGTAATTTGAGGCTAGGATGGAGGTTCACCTTCCAGCAGGACAATGACCCCAAACACACTGCTAAAGCAACACTTGAGTGGCTTAAGGGGAAACATGTAAATGTGTTGGAATGGCCTAGTCAAAGCCCAGACCTCAATCCAATAGAAAATCTGTAGTCAGACTTGAGGATTGCTGTTCAAAAGTGAAACCTTCCAACTTGAAGGAGCTGGAGCAGTTTTGCAAGGAGGAATGGGCAAAAATTCCAGTGGTAAGATGTGGAAAGCTCATAGAGACTTATCCAAAGCGACTTGGAGCTGGGATAGCCGCAGAAGGTGGCTCTACAAAGTACTGACTTTAGGGGGGTGAATAGTTGTGCACATTGACGTTTTCTGTTATTTTGTCCTATTTATTGTTTGCTTCACAATAAAACAAATCTCCAAAGTTGTGGGCTTTTTCTGTAAATTAAATGATGCAAATCCTCAAACAATCCATGTTAATTCCAGGTTGTGAGGCAACAAAACACGAAAAATACCAAGGGGGTGAATACTTTTGCAAGGCACTGTAGGTGGCACTGATAAGCAACCCTTATAATAAAGCAATGATTGGCAGCACTGGTGGGCAATGATGGGCACTATGTGGCACTGGTGGGTACTGATAGGTGGCACTGGTGGGCACTGATGGATGACACTGATCTGCAGCACATTTGGGTGCTAAAGGGACCAATGTCCCTCTAATCCCTCTAACAGAAGCCATAGCTTTTTTTTCCTTCTTGCTGACAGCGTGAAGGAAAAAATAAACAATAACCAGCATCTGTTTATTACCATGATCAGCTGCTATTGGCTGACAGCTGATCATGTGGTAAAGGGTCTGCTGTGATTGGCCCTTTACCTGATCTATGATCAGCTGAGTCTCATGGACGACTCACGAGTGCGAGAAGCCAATCATTCTTGATTTGGTGGTGCACATGGTATGCCTTTCAACCGCCTCATTTCTCTTAAGACATGCACTTTCATGCTTGGCTTGTGGCACAAGTTTCTTCAGTTTGATCTGCCTCATTTCTGCACGCCTTTACCTCTTTTTAGCTGTATACTTCTGTGGTGTCCTTCACTGCTTGCTTCACACATGGTTCCTGATGGTTTCTCCCAAAACATCTAGTGTAAATGTTCAGCCTTTCTTTCCCATTTGTTTGGACTTCTGAAGCACGCCCCAACATGTTTGCTGTGCATTTGTTTGATATGGTTAAGAATAGGAAAAGGAGACCACGAACTGCATGGAATCTTAACAAGAATTTTATCTTCAGCTCCAACATCCAACTTTGAGGCAGACGTGTATAAACAGCAGCAGTATATATATATATATATATATATATATATATATATATATATATATATATATATATATATATATATATATATAAACAGGGGTCAAGTCCTGGGGAAAAAAGTGTGTGAACTCCCACCCAAGATTCACTCGCCTACCAAAAAAAAAAAATGACACGCTCATATGCACGAACGCTTCAAAAGTGGTATTTTTCATCCAATTTTCGTATTGTGTGTATGAAGCTTAACTGTTAAAAACAAAACAATTCTCAATATACATAAATACTTTAATTCTCTGAATAATCAGCATTCATTCAATTGTGCTTCCATGTAAATGTGAATATCATGTTCTGATCTTTATTGGTGAATGTTATTTTGTATATAGAGTGTTTATGTGGTGAGTTTACACTTTTCATTGAACAGAGTTTGCATAACACAGGGTTAAACGGAAAGGTCATAAATGAACTGCACATTATCTGGACAGAATGCTTAGGGAGATAGTGATGTGTCCCTGCTTAGGAGATGTATGTTAGCTTGGGGGGCTGAAAACTCTGCAGGGGCTCCAACACACACTCGCTACTATTCCAACCCTTTACATATTTCCACATAAACTTCCCTCCTGGCATTAAACTTTGCCAGGTATTGTGCCCAGATTACCACCCCAAACTGATGTTCCTCCCTCAGCTCACCTCTCTCCCTGCATGTCCTGTGAGCAGAATAGCTGTGTTCCTCCTCTGGGTTCTCTCATCATATGGCACTGAAGATGGAGGAGGGGGGGATTCAGCGGGGCACACAGAGCAAGTATACAGGAGACTGGGGGTGGGAAGATGAGGAGACAGAAAATCAGGAGGGACCGGCGAGGAGGAGCGCATCACGAGATGTCTGACTAAATACAATCTCTTAGCAGCAGGGACCTGATCTACCCGTCAGCTAGCTGTGATTGACAGGTAGATGGAAGCGGAAGCTGTCATGGGGCCCCCTACTGGCAATGCCTGAATGGTCAGGTGTGCGGTACTTACTATTGTGAGCTGTGTTGGCGGCTGCTGGTGTAGCACCTTCCACACAGCTCGCATACTTCAAAGTCTTGCAGGACACGGCTGCTAACGGGAACTGAGTTCCTGTTTTGGAAAAAGTACAGTTCCCGCAGGACTTGAGCCCTGTATATAAATAAATAAATATATATATATATATATATATATATATATATATATATATAAATATATATATACACTTCATTTTTTTTATGTTCTCTTTACTGTATTCAAGTCATCCATTGAAAACGTTAATCTTAATTGTGCACATTTCAAGCCTTGTATTTTTTATTTTTACATGATGAAACCATGGAACACAATTCACCTGCTGCAACCATAAAGCATCCATGGTCCCATGTTAAGCCGCGTACACACGGGCGGACTGTCTGGCCAACTAAGTCCGTCAGACAATCTGACAGACAGTCCGTCCAACTTTTGAATGAACGGACTTGACCACACACGATGAACAGACAGTCCGTTGAAAGCTTGCGCGATGACGTGTACAGCACGTACGACGGGACTAGAAATACGACGTCCAATACACTGCAATGCAACCTTCGGCCATGTAAATCCTTTCTGAGCATGCGCCATACTTAGTCCGTCCAACTTGCCTACTCAAGAGCGGACTGTCCGCTGAAACCAAAGTTGGACGGACAATATTACGGAAATTCCGAAAGACTTAGTCCGCCAGACAGTCCGCTGAAAAAGTCCGCTGAAGCCCACACATGAGTAAGTTAGACTAAGTTGGACAGACAGTCCGTCCGTGTGTGTACGCGGCCTTAGTATGTATTTGTTTGTCCTACCTTCACATACATATATCCAGAAATTCAAATTAATAGATTTTTTTTGTGTCCAATAGATGCATCATCCCAAATTGAGCCAGGGGCCAGACAGGGGGACCAGCATGTTGTGGAGGTTAATCATGATAGCTTCCTTGCAATCCTAAAATGCATGTCTTTAACCACTTCAACCCTGGAAGGATTTACCCCCTTCCTGACCAGAGCACTTTTTGCGATTCGGCACTGGCCGTGCGATGTGGCTCCCAAACCAAATTGATGTCCTTTTTTTCCCACAAATAGAGCTTTCTTTTGGTGGTATTTGATCACCTCTGCCTTTTTTATATTTTTTGCACTATAAACAAAAAAAGAGCGACAATTGTGAAAAAAAACACATTATTTTTTACTTTTTGCTATAATAAATATCCTCCAAAAATATATCACATTTTTTTTTTGTCTCGGTTTAGGCTGATACATATTCTTTTACATATTTTTGGTAAAAAAAATCGCAATAAGCGTTTATTGATTGGCTTGCGCAAAAGTTATAGCATCTACAAAATAGGGGATAGTTTTATGGCATTTATTAATAGTTTTTTTTACTAGTAATGACGGCGATCAGTGATTTTTATCATGACACCCACTCTAACTGATGCAGATGCCTGTATTACAGAAACAGAACACCAGTAATAAAGGGTATATTCAGGAGTATACTGTGCTGGAGGCACACAACACCCATTTTAACTGCTGCAGATGCCTGTATTACAGAAATAGAACACCAATAATAAAGGGTATCTTCAGGTGTATACTTTGGGACCATTGGCATTTATACATAAATACAGCGATCAATGCTATAAAATTGCATTGATAACTGTAAAAAAGGAGTTAACCACTAGGGGGCGGGAAGGGGTTAAGTGTGTCCTAGGGGAGTGTTTCTAACTGTCTGGGGGATGAGCTGTGTATGTCATGACACTGATCGCTGCTCCCGATGACAGGGAGCAGACGATCAGTGTCCTGTCATTAGGCAGAACGGGGAGATGCTGTTTACATCAGCATCTCCCCATTCTTCAGCTCCGTGACACGATCGCGGGTATCCCACGGGCACGGTCACGGAGCTTGCGGCAGGCACGCAGTGAGAAATTCAAAGTAACGTACGGGTACATTACTTTGCCCAGCCGTGCCATTCTGCCGATGTATATTTGCGGTCGGCAAGTGGTTAAATGCTCTATGTGCCTCGTTTGGGCAAGCATGCACCTAATGTTGTTTGAAGGAATTTCAGTTTGAAATAAGCATCTTCATTTTTCTTTCCTTTCTAGACACCACAATTATTTTCCACAGAAAATCCCAAGGGGAAACACACCTCCAGATGGATAATTCCTGAAGTAAGTGCCAGACTGCAGATTCTTGTGAAGGTATTTACTCCTGTCTAGGGTTGAGCGAACCCGAACTGTAAAGTTCGGGTTCATACCAGACTTTTGGGTTTTTGGGTCCCGGAACCGAACCTGAACAATTTACTGTATGTTCAGGTTCGAGTTCGGTAATGTAATGGCGCTTTTTTAACAGCTGCAGGGCATCCAATTAACATTCATTTAACTTGTGTGCCCTTAGAAGCCATCACAGCCATGCCTACTAATGGCATGGCTGGGATTGGCCAGTGCAGCATGTGACCCAGCCTCTATATAAGCTAGAGGCACATAGCACAGCACATCACTCTGCTTTAGATAGTGTAGGGAAAGGTTGCTTCTGCTTTGAGGGAGAGAATTAGATAGGTGTCCTGCTTCAGAAATCAAATTACTCAGCAATCTACCTTGAGTTTGTTGTGTGGGTGCAGTGCACAATCTTTTTACACTGCCCTGAGCTCAGTGCCAGAGAAAATATAACTTTTATCCTTCTGTTAGGTTGGCGTCGGCAGGCATTTTATGCAAGCTTAGTGCACCAGCACTGCATATGTTACTGTGAGATACACCTTTTAGATACTGTTACTCTATTCTGCTATTCTAAAAAAAAACATTTAGGGCAAAAAAATATTTTACAGTGTTTTCCTCATATCTGTACATGTGAGATACACACTTTAGATGGTGTTCTTCTATTGTGCTATTCAAAAAATAAATAATTTAGGGCAAAAAATATATATTTTTTGAATAGCATTTTCTGCATATCTGTAAGTGTGAGATGCACCGTTCAGATACTGTTGCTCTATTCTGCTATTCTAAAAACACCCATTTAGGGAAAAAAATATATTTTGCAGTGTTTTCTGCATATCTGTATGTGTGAGATACACACTTTAGATACTGTTGTTTTATTCTGCTATTCCCCAAAAATTTTTTAGGGCAAAAATATATTTTTTGAATAGCATTTACTTCATATCTGTACGTGTGACATATACCGTTTAGATACTGTTACTCTATTCTGCTATTCTAAAAACACCCATTTAGGGCAAAAATATTTTTTTTGAATAGCATTTACTTCATATCTGTACATGTGACATACACCGTTTAGATACTGTTGCTCTATTCTGCTATTCTAAAAACACCCATTTAAGGCATATATTTTGCAGTGTTTCCTGCATATCTGTACGTGTGGGATACACACTTTAGATACTGTTGTTTTATTCTGCTATTCCCAAAAAAATAATTTAGTGCAAAATTATTTTCTTTTTTTTTTTAATAGCATTTTTTTCATATCTGTACGTGTGAGATACACTGTTTAGATACTGTTGCTCTATTCTGCTATTATAAAAACACCCATTTAGGGCAAAAACAGATATTTTGCAGTGTTTCCTGCATATCTGTACTGGTGAGATACACACTTTAGATACCGTTGTTTTGTTCTGCTATTCCAAAAAAAATTATTTAGGGCTAAATTATTATTTTTTTTAATAGCATTTTCTTCATATCTGTACGTGTGAGATATACCGTTTAGATACTGTTGCTTTATTCTGCTATTCTAAAAACACCCATTTAGGGCAAAAACTGATATTTTGCAGTTTCCTGGATATCTGTACGTGTGAGATACACACTTTAGATACTGTTGTTTTATTCTGCTATTCCCCCAAAAAAAATTTAGGGCAAAAATATTTTTTTTGAATAGCATTTACTTCATATATGTACATGTGAGATACACCATTTAGATACTGATGCTCTGTTCTGCTATTCTAAAAACACCCATTTAGGACAAAAACAAATATTTTGCAGTATTTCCTGGATATCTGTACATGTGAGATACACACTTTAGATACTGTTCTTCTATTCTGCTATTCCAAACAAAAAAAAATGAGGGCAATATTTTTTGAATAGCATTTCCTTCATATCTGTACGTGTGAGATAAACCCTTTAGATATTGTTATTATATTCTGCTATTCAAAAAACACTCATTTAGGGCAAGATCCTAAATTTGAGAAATATGAGGAGACGGTCAAATAAGGGACGTGGCCCCGGTTGTTGTGCTGCTGGTGGAGCTCCTGATGCAGGGAGAGGACGTGGTCGATCTGTGCCAGCTACAAGTGAAACACCTTCCTCAGGTGAGAGTAGGCGACAGAGCCTGCAGCGGTATTTGGTGTGGCCTAATGCGGCTCTACGAATGTTGAGGCCAGGACAAGTACAGGCGAAAGTAGATTGGGTTGCTGACAGTGCCTCCAGTTCCTTCACATTGTCTTCCACCCAGTCTACTGCTGAAAGATCAGAGTTGGCACCTGCAACCGATGTCCATGAGTCTTTCACCTCACCCCTTTGCAAATCAGCCAAGCAGTCTGAGCCCCAAATCATGCAGCAGTCTCTTCTGCTTTTTGATGACTCTGTTAACAGGGTTTCCCAGTGCCATCCACCTAGTCCTGCCCCACAAGTGGAAGAGATTGAGTGCACTGATGCCCAACCACTTATGTTTGAAGATGAGTACATCGGAGGACCAACGCAGCATGTCTCGTATGATGACAAAACACAGGTGCCAACTGCTGCTGCTTTCGCTATTGTATGGACCAACAAGAAGGGCAGGGGTGAAGACTGGGTGGAAGATGATGTGGAGGACGATGAGGTCCTCGACCCCACATGGAATCAATGTCATGCAGGTGACCTGTGTAGTTTGGAGGAAGAGGCGGTGGTCGCACAGAGCCACCACCACAGCAGAAGAGGGTGCCAAAGCGGAGCATCCGTCCCCTAGACAGTACACCTGCTACTGCCCAATGCATCAAGGGACCGAGCACACCAAAGCCAGGTCCAAGGAGTTCCCTAGCATGGCAGTTCTTCAGACAATGTGCTGATGACAAGACACGAGTGGAGTAGACTCCTCAAAAACCAAGAAAGGTCTCTGGCTCCTCCTGCTTCCTCTTCTGCTGCAGTCTCGGCCTCTTCATCCACCTCTGTAGTGACAGTGGCACCTGCCAACCCGCAAACAGAGGATCTGCTAGCAACACTACCACCTGGATCACCAACAATCTCCTCAATGTCCCATGGAAGCGTTCAGCTCTCTATCTCCCAAACACTGAAGCGGAAGAGGAAGTACCCCCTTACCCACCGGCCCTGAATGGCAGCATATCAAAATTCCTGGCCTTTGAAATGCTGTCATTCCGTCTGGTGGAGACACAGAGTTTTAAAAGCCTGATGGCATTGGCTGTCCCACAGTACGTCGTGCCCAGCCACCACTACTTTTCCAGGCGAGCCATCCCTTCCCTGTACAACCATGTGGGGGACAAAATTAGGTGTGCACTGCGCAACCCCATCTGTGGCAAGGTCCACCTAACTACGGATACGTGGACCAGTAAGCACGGTCAGGGATATTATATCTCCCTAACAGCACACTGGGTAAATGCAGTGGCGGCTGGGCCTGAGGCGGATAGCAGTTTGGCACATGTCCTTCCACCACCGAGGATTGCAGGGCGCTTCGGTGTGCCTCCTGTTTCTAACTCCTCCTACTCCGCTTCTTCCGTGTAACACCTTCACCACCAACTTCAGCACAGCCAGGGGTAAACGACAGCAGGCAGTTTTAAAACTTTCCTGTTTGGGGGAAAAAATCCACACCACGCAGGAGTTGTGGAGGGACATAGAACAACAGACCGATGAGTGGTTCGTGGCAGTGAGCCTGGCCTGGTGGTGTGCGATAATGGGCGAAATCTCGTAGCAGCTCTGGGCCTATGCGGTTTGACGCACATCCCTTGCCTGGTGCATGTGCTGAACTTGGTGGCCCACATTCTAACTGGTGCTGATTACTGGGTGGCCATGCTGCTGGATCCCCGTTACAAGGACAACGTACCGTCCTTAATTTCCTCACTGGAGCATGATCGTAAGTACAATCGCATGCTGGTAGATGCGCTGCTGGTGACATTCCCACCTGACAGCGGGGCACAGTGGAAGCACAAGGCGAAGGCAGAGGAGGAGGAAGAGGTTGCCAACGCAGCCGGGGCACCGCCAGCACCTCAGAAGGCAGGGTTAGCATGGCCGAAATGTGGAAAAGCTTTGTCAGCATGCCACAAGAACCAGCACCACCAGCTGATATGGAACGTGTTAGCAGGAGGCAGCATTTCACCAACATATTATCTGAACATGTATTTAGCACGGCAAGGGGCGTTATCACAGACAAGCGCAGCCGCCTGTCCAGAGCCAATGTGGACAAGCTCACGTTCATTAAAATGAACCAGGCATGGATCCCACAGGACTTGTCCATACCTTGTAAAGAATAGACATGCATACCGGCCTTACCCAGCCATTGTTGTATTTTTGGATCTTTCTCACTCTTTTGGGGTGTACCCTAATTAAAAAAAAATAATTAAAACCAGTGTTGGGTACCTCTTCCTCCTCCACCGCCGCTTCCACCTACACCGCCACATCCACCGCCATCTCAACCTCCTACTCCATATGGACCTCGTCCTCCTAGGTCAAGATTATTATTTTTTTATTTTTTTATTTCAAAGTATTTTATTTTGTATCACAACAAGAATAATACATTTGAAAGTGACATTCAGAATATTGATTCAGTCAAAACATAGAAAGGTTAAGATGAATCGAGTGTAACACGTCGGAGATATAGAATTTTAAATCATTTTTAGACAGACATGGTAGTGTTAGAGTGAAGGGTTGGCATTCCTGTTAATGGTCGGAAGGCGTACCTTCTCCCTGGACACCCCCAATTGGAGCTAGCTGTGCCCGAGAGGAGGAACTTAACCACCAACTCCTAGGTGTGAATATAAGGAGAGGGACGTAAATGACCATGTGTCTTTTTGCCTAAGATAGGAATCCGTGACTAGGCATCAGTGTTTGTCGTCTGCAAACAGGCCACATTTGTGAACCTGAGAGCCACATTGAACGCCTTGTATGTTGGGGTCCCAGCGAATGGAGATGGCGAGTGTCTCAATTGCTATTGCAAAGATTAGCGGAGATAAAGGACAGCCTTGTCTGGTGCATTTGGCTATATGTATTGGTTTGGAGTAGTGGCCTTTAAGCCTAATATAGACTTTAGGATTTGCATAAAGAGCTTGGATCAGGCCAATAAACTTGTCGCCAAAGCCCCAATGTTCAAGGATTAGAAAGATGCATGGCCAGGAGACCGAATCGAAGGCCTTTTGAAGGTCCAGTGATAAAAGCCTGCCTGATTGTTTTGGACCTCCTGGCCAGTTTGTCTGGAGGATGGAGACTATGTCTATGGCTCTTCTGATCTGATCAGGGCCCTGTCTGCCTGGGATGAACCCCACTTGATCCTTATGAGCATATCGGTTAATGAAGGAAGCTAGACGATTTGCAAGGAGTTTGGTAAGGATTTTTAAGTCGCTATTGATGAGGGAGATAGGTCTATAATTACTGACTTCTTCCGGGTTTTTATCTGGTTTCGGTATTACTGCAATGTAGGCTGTGTTTAGGTGAGGATCAAGTGGGGTCCCCTGTATCTTTGCGTTAAAAAATTGTGTCAAATGTGTAATTCAGGGTGGTGGTAAATGTCTTGTAATAGGGGTTAGGGAGACCACCGGGGCCTGGAGCAGAACCTGATTTGAGGTTTTTAATGACTTCCTGTACCTCTTCTTCTGAGAAGGGGGCCTCCAGCATATTATTATTTTTTTATGTATTTTATGTTATTTTAAGTTATTTTCCTATCCATATTTGTTTGGAGAGCACTTGCCGTGCTCTTAACAACATTTTGCTGCCATTTTCAGCCCTCTAGCCCTTTCCATTACTTTTTTAGAGCCATTTTAGTCCTCAAAAGTTTGGGTCCCCATTGACTGCAATGGGGTTCGGGTTCGGGGTCAAGTTCGGGTCCCAAACTCGAACTTTTTTTGCGAAGTTCGGCCGAACCCATCGAACCCGAAAATCCAGGTGTCCGCTCAACCCTACTCCTGTCCAAACATACTTCACATTTCTGCGTCTAACTCTGACTAACTTTGTGATTCTCTTGTAGTTGAAGGATGCATTATGCAAAAAAAAGACAGAAAGGATGGGCGTGGTCAAACCAGAAAAGTTTATGGTAAATAATTTATTTTTATTTTCCAAGAAAAGCAGACCTCATGAAAATTCTAGTGACAGCAATTGCAAATAAACAGCCAGTACCCATAGCAAGAGGAAACGCTCAGATGATCGATAATGAAATCTGAAGTTCACCTATGCAGAGAATGGGGTGTTGGTCGAGCATTTGACTCCTGTGTTTGGAAAGCTGTTGGGTTCCCACATGTTTAAGCCCCTGTACACACGGTCGGAGATTCTGCCAACCAAATCCGTCGGATTTTGTCCGTCAGATTTAGTCTGACGGATTGTGTCCGGAACTGTTGCATACACACGGTCGGACTAAGTTGTCGAAAAATCCGATCTTTCAGAACGTGATGACGTAATTTCGTTATGATGGGACTACATTCAGGCTAGTAGCCAATAGCTTTGATGTAGGAATTTGATCTGAGCATGCGTGGCACTTGGTCCGATCAAAATTCTCTACACATGATCGGATTTCGTCCGACCGGCCCAGTTGGTCGGGAAATATTTCCAACATGTTGGAAAATTAGGTCCGACGGAGATTCGGACGGAATCAGTCCGATGCATACCACACACAGTCAGATTATCTGACGACACGGTCCGATAAGACGCATTCCGACGGATTCTCCGACCGTGTGTACGCGGCATAAGAGTGTTTCAGCATGGAAGAAAAAGCAATGGAAAATCATTACCTAAGCAGTCAAAGCTGTGGGAGTAGCACCCCTTAGTGAAGAAAACGGCAAAAAGATATACCAAGACATCAAAGCCAACATCAAAAGAAAATGGTGTTGATCAGGAAGGAAAGGTTGGTCTGATTGTGTGTCCTGAAATTAGAGAACATGACTACTGGAATTTGTATCAAGGAAATGGCATTTCATCTTTTCTTTTCATTGTTTGCTTCATTGCTTATCTCTTTTATTCTAAGCAAAAAACTGGTGCAGATTACAAGTTACTGTTGAGATGTTGAAATATGAGAAAATGCTGGTATCTTACATTCATGAAGAGACAATTACAGGCCTGACCAAAGGTTTCATTGCAGACAACTGACTTGCTTTGCATCTGGAAGGAAGAGGACAAGGAAGGGAAAGACTTACGTGGAAAGCCACTTAACCGATTGCCGACCGCCTCACACCGATATACATCGCCAGAAGGGCTCATACAGGCAGAATCCCGTATCTGTACATTGCCCTTTAAGAGGCAGCCAGCGGGCCCGCACATGCCCAGGGTAAGCTCTGTGAGTCCGGTCATGGGTCCCATGGACACGATCGCCTCACGGGGAGGAAGAACGGGGAGATGCTAATGTAAACAAGCATCTCCCAGTTCTGCCTAGTAACAGTGTCACTGATCTCTGCTCCGTGTGATAAGAGCAGAGATCAGTGATGTGTCATACACAGCCACGCCCCCCACAGTTAGAAACACGCCCCTAGGATACACTTAAACCCTACACTGCCACCTAGTGGTTAACCCCTTCACCGCCAGTGTCATTTACACAGGAATCAGTGCATTTGTATAGCACTGATTGCTGTATAAATGACAATGGTCCTAAAAATGTGTCAAAAATGTCCGATGTGTTCACCATAATGTTGCAGTCATGATAAAAATGGCTGATTGACGCCATTTAAAAAAATATATTAATAAACTTAATAAGCTATAACTTTTGCGCAAAACTTTTGTTTATAGCTCAAAAAATAAAAAACGCAGGGGTGATCAAATACCACCAAAAGAAAGCTCTATTTGTGGGAAAAAAATGTTGCATGACCGCGCAATTGTCAGTTAAAGTGACGCAGTGCCGAATCGCAATGATTGCCAGCTCACAGAGCTATGATTGCCAGCTCACAAAGCAAACATGGCAATCACTCCAGTCAATTTATAACTAGCTAGTCAGCAACAAAAAAAAATGACACACATTTAAAAATATATGTGGAAATCCCTGCATCTGTAATATGTTGCCCCTACCTCCAATCTATGACAGCCTCTATCTTGGAGCATACATAGAAATGAATAAAGGTAGGTATGCCTGTAGGTAGCATATTCCTCCCTAAAGGTGCAGGGACACCAAAACCCAGTACAGCAAAATGGCAGCTGAAATCCACTAGGTTGTCCCAGCACCAAATCTAGTTAAAAAATGGCAACCACTCCAATCAATAATATAATGAATATAATACAAAAACTTCCCAGCACACTTACTAGCTAGCCAGCAACTAATTTACATTGTCTAACAATTTGTGATTAAAACAAAGGTTTGAGCTGCTCATATTTGCAAATACAGCATATAGTTGTGCTCATAAGTTTACATACCCTGACAGAATTTATGATTTCTTGGCCATTTTTCAGAGAATATGAATGATAACACAAAAACTTTTCTTTCATTCATGGTTAGTGTTTGGCTGAAGCCATTTATTAACAATCAACTATGTTTACTCTTTTTAAATCATAATGATAACAGAAACTAGCCAAATGACCCTGATCAAAAGTTTACATACCCCAGTTCTTAATATCGTATATTTCCTTTACCATCGACAGCTTGAAGTCTTTTGTGATATTTGTGGATGAGGCTCTTTATCTTCTCACATGGTAAAGCTGTCCATTCCTCTTGGCAAAAAGCCTCCAGTTACTGTAAATTCTTGGGCTGTCTTGCATGAATTGCACATTTAAGATCTCCCCAGAGTGGCTCAATGATATTGAGGTCAAGAAATTGAGATGGCCACTCAAGAACCTTCACTATATTCTTCGGTATCCAATGACATGTTGACTGGTGTTTTGGATCATCGTCATGTTGGAATGTCCAAGTACGTCCCATGCGCAGTTTCCTAGCTGATGAATGGAAATGTTCCTCCAGTGTTTTTTTGATAACATACTGCATTCATCTTGCCATAAATTTTGCCCAATTTTCCTGTGCCTTTGTAGCTCACACATCACCAAAACATCAGCGATCCACCTCTGTGTTTCACAGTAGGAATGGTGTACCTTTCCTCATAGGCCTTGTTGACTCCTCTCCAAATATAGCATTTATGGTAGTGGCCAAAAAGCTAAATTTTGGTCTCATCACTCTAAATGACTTTGTGCCAGAAGGTTTGAGGCCTGCCTCTGTGCTGTTTGGCGTATTGTAACTGGGATATTTTGTGGCATTTGCGTAGTAATGGCTTTCTTCTGGCAACTTGATCATGCAGCTCATCTTTCTTCAAGTGCCTCCTTATTGTGCAAATTGAAACAGCCACACCACATGTTTTTAGAGAGTCCTGTATTTCTCCTGAAGTTATTTGTGGGTTTTTCATTGCATCCCAAACAATTTTCCTTGCAGTTGTGGCTGAAATTTTAGTTGGTCTATCTGACCGTGGTTTGGTTTCAACAGAACCCCTCATTTTCCACTTCTTGATTAGAGTTTGAACACTGATGATTGACAGTCTCAATTCCTTGGATATCTTTTTATATCCCTTTCCTGTTTTATACAGTTCAACAACCTTTTCCCGCAGATCCTTTGACAATTATTTTGCTTTCCCCATGACTCAGAATCCAGAAACATCAGTGCAGCACTGGATGAAAGAGGCAAGGGTCTGTCAGGAGTCCAGAAACGCACTGACTTTTTATACAAACACACTAATTACAAGCAAACAGTTAACAGGTGAGGATGGTTACCTTTAATAGCCATTCAAACCCCTTTGTGTCAACTTGTGTGCATATTATCAGGCCAAACTCATCGGGTTATGTAAACTTTTGATCAGGGTCATTTGGATAGTTTCTGTTGCCATTATAATTTAAAAAGAGTAAACACAGTTGATTGATAATAAATGGCTTCAGCCAAACACTAACCATGAGTGAAAGAAATGTTTTTGTGTTATCATTCATATTCTCTGAAAAATTGCAAAGAAATCATAAATTCTGCCAGCTTATGTAAATGTATGAGCACAACGGTATGTGGAAATTGCACACCTTGTCAAAATCACTATGTGAGGTGTAACTGTAACCCAAATCTATGAGCTCCTCCATCTTGAAACATATATAGCAATGAATAAATTGAGGGTAGGTGTTCTTGAAGGTAGCCAATTCATCCTTAGGGGCTCATTTACACTTGCTTTGATCTTAACACATATTAAAGTGCCTACCACTTCAACATGCATTTTGGATGTGTTTTTGATGCTTCTGTGATGCTTTTTTGAAGCTTTAATGAAGCTTGGCAAATGCAATGTGTGAGTTGATTTTCTATTTGTTTTAAAGAGGCTCACTAGAACCTCAGCCCAGTAGTACCTCCAACTCGTATCCCTGTTCAGCAGATCCCAAGATCATTAATAGGCTTGTTCAGCAGATCCTTGGCTCAGTAGTACCCCCAGCTCTTCTGATGCCCCACTCAGTAGTATCCCCAGCTCTACTGATCCCCCACTCAAGAGGAACCTCCAGCTCTGCCGCTCCCCTGGTCATTAGCAACCCCAAGCTCTTCTGATCCTCGGATTTTCTGATGCCCCTCTCTCTTTCCAGTTGCCGCTCACCTCCTGCTATAGTGCCCCCATGCTGCACACCACATGTGACATCTGATAGTTTCTCCTGCTCTGGTCCTCCTGCTCTGCTGACCCTCTGCTGCTCAGTCCTATCTCTCTTGTTCCTGCTCACCTTCTGCTATATCGTTCCCACATTGTGAGGCATGTGTGATGCCTGCTAGTTGCTCCGCTCCAGTCCAGACCTCACTTACATTCCTGCTGCTCCACACTGCACACCAGATGTGAGGTCTGCACCAGACACTCCTAGAATGTATACACATGAACCGGAAGTGACTACTGATGATGTCTTTCTGGTTTGCTTGTTTGTTTCCCAGTTCACCACATCCAATACCTCTAAAATACCTCTGTGGAAGCTTTGGAGA
Source organism: Lithobates pipiens (assembly GCF_037356315.1). NCBI lineage: Eukaryota > Metazoa > Chordata > Amphibia > Anura > Ranidae > Lithobates > Lithobates pipiens. The sequence continues at coordinate 74,152,246 of NW_027507790.1, forward strand.
TGCTTTGAAGCACCAGGAAAGCAACATTGGGTATCATTTTTGAAAAGCAAAGAAAACACAAGAGTGTGAACAGGACTGTAAGGTAACCATTTTTTTTAGTGAGAGGTGCTTTGCTCATTCAGAGTTTGAAGCATATGTAAAGCTCAGGGACACACCAGAAGCCCCACATAGTGCAATGCAGCTTATACAAAGAAATGGCTGCTGTAAACCCACATTTTTCTAGTGCAGGGGTTGGCAAACAAAAGGCCCCAATATTGGCTCTTCTAGACAGCCTACCTACCTTTCATAAGTCAGGCAGTGCGTTATGGTTACAAAAAAATTGTTCAGGTGAATTCTTGCATTCATTTGCCATGATTTCAAATCTCAAATGCACATGGTTCACTTCAGATCAATGGTATCGATGAACCAAATCTCATCTATAGTGTCTAGGAGAGACACGCTTACTATAGCCACCAGGAGAAGAAGGGGTAATAAAAGCTTTTTCTAAAACATAAGTAATGTGTGTATTCACTACTAAAATTTAGTAGGAACAGCAGCTCACTCTCATCTGACCTCGTAGGCCTCAAAACTTTTAGGGTGTCTACGTATCTGCATTTAAAAATGTCAAAGCCCCACTCTGGTACCAATGTGATGCACGTATATCTGTAATGTTTTGTTATACCTCTCCAATGCAATGTCCCATAGATGTCTCTTGTTCTGTAGCTCTGTTATCAGCCTGATAACTTTTCACACATTCTTATAGACAGGGGATAGAAGTGTGTGTTTGGGGAGGTTGCTATAAATAGATTAGCAGTTAGCTTCCTGTCTAAGAGCAGAGCTGTGCACATTACTTTCTTCCTTTGCCTATGAGGAGAGGGGGCGTCTGCCTTTCCTCCAATCAGCTGTCTTGGCTGTAAGCCAACAGTCCACTCCCAGTGCTGAACAGTAAGATCACAACTTTAACATGAAGAGCATTTACTAAAGGATATATACAAATGAAGACAGCAGGTGTGTATATAAAACATATATAGGGAGATTTATATCATCTCTGTGTATCATCTGAGGCTGTTCACTTCACTGGGTACATGTGAGGGTTTACCTATAGTCAAGTAAAGCTGCAGCCTTGAGTCCTCTGTTTTGTTTATTTCCTGTTTGAGGCATTTTTTTAGGTGTCCATGTCCCTGCCTGTGTGATGTGGGCATTTTCTATTGGATGGCTGCTAAAATAGTCCTCACAGAAGAGAGAAAAGGACTGAAGCCAAAAATGGGGGACAGAAGGGGGGTGGTGGCCTTGGGATTAGCAGTCCCCTGCACCGCAATATGTGAATATGTGATGGTAAAGGACCTTGATGGGGGATTTAGTAAAGTCAAACTGTCTTTCAGGGGAAAAAAAATGTCAACATAGGTTGGAAGGGGATGGGAGAGAGATCAGTAAAAAGTCAGTTTTATCCTGGAGTGGGGCTTTAAGAAATAGCTAACACTGGTATAATGTAGTAATAAAAGTATACAGCTATTTCTTCCTAAAAATATCCATCCAAACAGAAATCTGCTATTTATATGGTTCTGATCTTTAGAGCATTTAGTGGTTTACTTGCTGGGTTTTTATGAAGTCACTTTTTTATTGTTCCTCTTTTTTCTCGTTTATTTATACCGCTTGCCTTCCAAAGTTTTAGTGTGTTTATTGTCAGCGCAGAATTGTAACTGAACAATGACATATATTTCCAATAAACCTGTTTTAAACGGGGTTATATGGTGTCTGTGGTAATTTCTTCAATATAAGAGCTTCACAATGGCTTTCATAATTCACTCTTTTCTCATAGTCTGTAGTGTGTATGAAGATCTATTTTCCTGACCATACCTGCCGAATCCTTTCTCTTCAAGAAACTGCTAACATTGGTGGAAGTCCATGGGCTATTAAGCAGTTGTCAAGACAGATCACTCTATTGTGTATATTTTAGCCGGCCATGTGAATGCCAAATTAGAAAAACGAATGTCCTGAAACCAGAGATTTTATCCCTTTTTAATAAAGGTGTAATGTGCAGCATTCTATACCCTTTCCAAGTTCATCTGTTCAGTGCATATATTGAGTGATGCCTAAAATGCCAACAACAAATTTAAATATCCAATCAATCTGTTTATTTTCAACATATGCAGTGTTTAAATGGCATGGGTTAGTAATAAATAGCTCAACTGATGTGCATGTTTTTGCTGTTATGTAGACTTTCTTTACAATATTCTCTAAAGTGTGATATTTGTATAGTCTTTTCTGTGTGTTGGTACCAAGTGTTTTACCCATGTGGAGCCCTGGTGAAGGAGGAGTGGTGTTGCCCCCAAAATGTGTTTTTATGTGACTTTTTAACCAACAATTAAAATTATCTTGGACCATTTAATCTAGTATTGGTCTGGAGCTCCTTTCTGTATTTCTATGGTTTGAACTACTGTTGGGTGCCCATGGAGGGAAGTCTTGTGTAGGAGCTGCTACACCAGAGCTATTGTACTTGTTAGAAATTTTCGTTCATCTGACTACACATGCAAGTCTAAAAGTTCCCAATGACTCTTTGAGCATTTTATTATCGAATTTTTAAATTGCTAAAAGCATAATTTATTTATTTATTTTTTTTACTTATTGAAGATAAATACTTTAAAGTGTTTATTTAACAATCCAAAGGGAACAAAATGGAGCAAACAAGAGGAGTTCATTGCTAGTAACGCATGCACAAGCATATGTCAAGTAAAAAGACAAGGGGAATAAAAAATAGAAATATTTAACCTTAAAAAATATGTTCATAGAAATGTCTTCAATTTCTGACAAACGTGTACAGTGAATGCAGTCAATTTATGACTGCACACAATAAGAAATATTCATGACCATTTACTGCAAACAGGAACTCCAAGCATCCATACTTCTTTACTCCTGAGACATAAATCATGACCTAGAGTTGAGATGCATGTTATTTACCAATGACGCACAATTCTGCACCTCAGTGGCTTGCTCTGTAAATCTCCATTAACTCTGTGACAGTTGGAGTTGCAGACCAAAACTGACAGTATTTTATAAAGTTGACAGGGCAACAGATCAAACATCAGCACAGAACAAATAGTGTTTATGTCAGTATAATGCCCCAAAGAGTCAAGATGCACTTCCATAAGACAATGCAATATCACACATTTTGTAAGGCTTTATCTCAGCAGTGAAATTAGTACACTTGACACAAATCTTTGGTTACACTTTAGCATGTTCAAACATCAAGGGAGTTCTAAAGATGCCCTATGTCATACACACACTATAGAGATAAAAGCGTATAATTAGAAAGTGTTCAACAAAGTGCTTTTTTTTGGTAGCTATGAATGTCCATTTGGTCACTGTTATGTTTTTGGTAGAGGTAATGAAATAAATTCACCTAAAATAGAATAATGCATGTTGTGTTGTGCTGGCCATACATGATACAGTATGATTGATTATTGATAATGTTTATTCCCATAAAATCATTGCACCTTTCAAAAGCAAATTGTACCAAATGATACATTTAAAGTGGTTATAAAGGCTGAAGGTTACATACAATCAATATCTTATGCAGAGTGCAAGCTCTCTGTCCACAAATCTTTGCTGCAAATTACTACTGATTGTATTTTTTTTTTTTTTAAAGTCAGTGGACTCAAAAAGTGCTCAGAACATTTGGTATCATTTTTCAGAATCATAAACTCAGGTTAATTCAGTCAGTAATCTAAGGATTTAGCTACTTGGTAGTTGAGAATAAGTACCAGGGTTAAAAATAGCGACTTTCCACAACTAAACCATGCACTAAATCTGTTTGAATGCTTTCCATTTTCATGTCTGACTGGAACTTTCCTTTAAGAGCGGTGTCTATTTAAATGTCAAGAGTGTCAAGCACTGTAAGGCCGCGTACACACGCGCGGACTGTTCGCCCAACTTTGTCCGTCCAACAGTTTCGGCAAACAGTCCGCTCAAACTTAGCATGGACGGACATGGCCACACACGACGGACGAACAGTTTGCTGAAACCGTGCGCGATGACGTGAACGGCACGTACGACGGGACGAAAAATACGACGTCCTATACACTGCATTATAGCTTTCGGCGTGAAAATCCTTTCTGAGCATGCGCGCAACTTTGTTTGATGAACAAGCCTACACACGGGCGGACTGTTCGCTCAAACAAGGTTTCAGCGGACAGTTTTTCGGAAATTCCGAAAAACCTTGTCCGTCCAACTGTCCGCTGAAACTGTCCGCTGAAAGCCCACACACGAGCGGACTGTCCGCCCAAACACTGTTGGGCGAACAGTCCGCCCGTGTGTATGCGGCCTGAGGTTTTATTTATCCTATTGTCAAGCAAACAGAAGGTTTTGCCACATGTCTGAAACTTTCTTTTTAGTTTTCCTGGTGGTCATTGTACTAGTGAAGCATAAGACCTCTCTATGCCCAGATAAGAGTTTCTTTTTTCTGCTTTCTGTATAACTGTGTGCCGTCACACAGAGGAATCTATGTCTTCATTTCTTTTTTATTATTATTTGTAAATGGAAAAAAAAATATTTGAGATAAAACAAGCTTTGTTCATGCTGGTAACAAGACCATTTCTAAAGGGACCACTTCTATAGCCTGAAAGAAGAGCTCAATATCTCTATTCACTCTACACTGACCTTTCTTTTAAGGATCCAAACAAGCAGGGATGCCAATTGTTTGACTGTTTTTTTCTCACAGTGCACACAATCTACAGGGAATTTTAGCACACCTCCCAACTTATTTCTCCGGAAAGTTTAAATGCCATGTGATTTTTTATATATTGGTTGGCTGTCATACTGTGCATGCCAGGTGTGGAGAAGTATAAAAACACAGTTAGCCACTAAAGATTTATGCTGAAGATATTGGATGTCATCAACATGTTTTCTGAATGGCGGTATGCTTTATTTCTCTTTTTTCATTGAAGGAAATTACAATGGTTTTTTTTTTTGGGAGGGGGGGGCGTTTCTATGTTATTAAACTAGTGTTTTATATCTGTTTTATGAAGGGCAGCACACGTGATTTCTTTTAATTGTTAAAGGATAAGTTCACCTTTGTTCATTTTTTTTTCTAAATTCCAGCTCCCCTATGTACCAATCTAACATTTATGTATTTTTTTTGCAAAAATATCCTGACATTTCTCTCCTACATGTAAAATTCCTAATTTTTTTGCTAGAAAATTACATAGAACCCCCAAACATTATATATTTTTTTAGCAAAGACCCTAGAGAATACAATGGCGGTCGTTGCAACTTTTTATCTCGCACGGTATTTGCGCAGCAATTTTTCGAACACGTTTTTTTCATTCTTTAAAAAAAAAAAAACAGTAAAGTTAGCCCAGTTTTTTGCATAATGTGAAAGAGGAGAATATGCCGAGTAAATAGATACCCAACATGTCACGCCTCAAAATTGCACGCGCTCGTGGAATGGCGCCAAACTTTGGTATTTAAAAATCCCCATAGGCGACACTTTAATTTTTTTTACTGGTTACATGTTTTGGGGTACAGAGGAGGTCTAGAGCTAGAATTATTCCTCTCGCTCTAATGTTCGTGGCGATACCTCACATGTGTGGTTTGAACACCGCTTTCATATGTGGGTGGGACTTACATATGCGTTCGCTTCTGTGTGCGAGCTCACGGGGACAGGGGCGCTTTAAATTTTTTTTTTTTATTGTTAATTTTATTTAATTTTTTTTTAGTTTGACACTTAAAAAAAAAAAATTGATGACTTTTATTCCTATTACAAGGAATGTAAACATCCCTTGTAATAGGAATATGGCACGATCGGACATATTTACAGTGAGATATGGGGTCAATAAGACCCCATATCTCACCTCTAGGCTGGGAAGAATAAAATAAAAAAAAAAAAAAAACGATCCTGGCTTCCCTGCCAAATCGGCGCCGTTAATTTGAATACCGAGGCCGGGTGTGACGTCATAACATCGCGCCCGGCCTCCGAACGATCATAGAGACTTCGGGGACGAACTGGTCCACCGGAAATCTCTATGGTAACTGGCAGGGGCCGGCGGATCCTGTCACTGACTCACCGATGGAAGCGGTGAGTCGGTACAAGCCTCGGAGGGCGGCGAGAGGGGGGGCGTCCCCTCCCGCCGCCCGTAAGAGCGATCAAGCGGTGGAACAGCCGCTATGATCATTCTTATGGTGCAGGGAATCGACGGCTGAAAACGCCGATATCTGAATGATGTCTGTGGCCTCAGGCATCATTCAGATATAACCAACGAAAGCCCATGACGTCAATAGTATGGGCGCCAATTGGTTAATTCTACAGACACTTTATTTTTCCTCATCCATGTTTCCAGACATCCATTTGTAATGTCTTACTTCCTGATCAGACAATAGGTTATGACACAGGAAGGAGTTAACCAGCTGACCTCATTATCACACACCCTGCGCCGTCCACCCACCCATTCCCAGCTGTATGTTTTTTTAAATGTAATGCAATCAATGGCAAAATGTGCGCTCCCACTATACTAGATGTGAATGGGGCCTGAAAGTGAAATTGGTGCAGTAAGACAAGAACAACAAGACTTCATTCACATCTGTGCGCTTCCTTGCATTTCAGAAATGCGCTGCACCAAAAATAACAGTAAAAAACACACCACGCTCTGCTCTAAAAAAAAGTTCTGAAGCTTCTTTGGGTTGATTGCTGTGTGCCCACCTGAATGGCTGCCCTATGTGTGATGAGTTAAAATGCTCCAAAACGCATCCCCACCTCGCTAAAAAAAAGACACATGTGGCAATGTGAGTTCCCACTATGAAGAGATGTGAATGGGGCTTGACAGCTGAGTGTTTCTGTCTACTTCCTCCTATGTACTTGTATAAAGATGGCCGTACACTATGAAATCTGATTGTAAATTGTTTATTTAATGAGAAGGGTGATCACTGATTTCATTTCATTTAACCACTTGCCGCCCGCCCTATTACAAATTGACGGCGGCAAAGTGGTTTCATAATCCTAACCGGACGTCATATGACGTGATTAGGATTATGAGCCGCTGCGCGCCCCCGGGGGCGCGCATCGCGGCGATCGTTGTTGCGGGGTGTCAGTCTGACACCCGGCAACTACGATCTCGGTAAAGAGTCTCCGACGGAGACTCTTTACCATGTGATCAGCCGTGTCCAATCACGGCTGATCACAGTGTAAATGGGAAGAGCCGGTGATCGGCTTTCCCTCACTCGCGTCTGTCAGACGTGAGTAGAGGAGAGCCGATCGGCTGCTCCTCTGACAGGGGGGGTCTGTGCTGATCGATTATCAGCACAGCCCCCCCGAGGATGCCCACACTGGACCACCAGGGACACCACTAGACCACCAGGGAAAAGGTAATAAAAATCCATAATCCTCCCTAGACCACCAGGGTGCCAGTCAGCACAATGGGTGCCAATCAGTGCCCATAATGGATGCCAATCAGTGGCCACAATGGGCATCACTGATTGGCATGCATTATTGTTTGGCACTGATTGGCATCCATTACTATAACACCGATGCCGCCTATGAGTGCCCACCTGTGCCGCCTATGAGTGCCCACCTGTGCCGCCTGAGTGCCCACCTGTGCCACCTGAGTGCCCACCTGTGCCGCCTATGAGTGCCCACCTGTGCCGCCTATGAGTGCCCACCTGTGCCGCCTGTCCATGCCCACCTGTGCCGCCTATCTATGCCCACCTGTGCCACCTATCTATGCCCACCTGTGCCGCCTATCCATGCCCACCTGTGCCGCCTATCCATGCCCATCCGTGCCGCCCATCCGTGCCAGCTATCAGTGCCAATTTGTGCCACCTATCAGTGTCCGTCCGTGTCGCCCATCCGTGTCGCCCATCCGTGTCGCCCATCAGTGCCGCCTATCAGTGCCACTTCATTGGTGCCACATTGGTGCCCATCAGTGCCACCTTATCAGTGCCCATCAGTGTAGCCCCATCAGTGCCCATCAGTGAAGGAGAAAACGTACTTATTTACAAAGTTTTGAAACTGAAACAAAAAAAAACATTTTTTTTTTCAAAATTTTCTGTATTTTTTTATTCGTAGCGCAAAAAATAAAAACCGTAGAGGTGATCAAATACCACCAAAAGAAAGCTCTATTTGTGGGAAAAAAATGATAAAAATTTAATTTGGGTACAGTGTAGCATGACCGCGCAATTGTCATTCAAAGTGCGACAGCGCTGAAAGCTCAAAATTGGTCTGGGCAGGAAGGTGTTTAAGTGCCCTGTATTGAAGTGGTTAAACAACATGCATCTGGGAGTGGGTGGGTGAATGATGCAGGGTGTTTGCTGATGAGGTCAGTTGATCAACTCCTTCCTGTGTCATAACCCATAGTCTGATTAGGAAGCAAGACATTACTAATGGATATGTCTGGAACCATGGATCAGGACAAGTAAAGTAAGTGTATGTAGAATTACTGCAAAGCGTTGATATTTTAGCAAAAAAAGTACACAAATGCTCTATTGATACATAGAGGAGCTGGAATTTAGAAGAAAAAAAGTGAACAAAGGCGAACTTATCCTTTAACAGAAAACTATCATTGGTTTTGGGTCCAGCTTCTATACGTTTTTAAACTGATATTTATATATAGGAATGGGGGGAAACTGATGTTATTAGGCTATTTCTTGTGGTAGTTGAATGTTTTTCATTGGTTTAAAAGGGAAAATAACGCATTTGGCCTTTAGATGATGCTAAGTAAGAAAATTCCTTTGATACTTAGCTTCATCTAGTGGATGCCTAGAGGCCAAAGCCTGTAGGTAAAATTAAAAGATATTGCGCTTGGTGCACCAACAAGTGGTGCAGGGGGAGACAGTGGGTCTTCGTGCCCCCCCCCCCCCCACAGTGGCAGAACCCCAGCTGCACCTGATAAAAGACTTTGGCTATGGGCCCCAGAAGCCACCCCCTAGCGATGTCACTGCCAACAAGGTTTAAATGAAAAGCTAAACCAGAACTGTTGCAACCGGGACTGTTGCAACCTATATATCCCGACACTGGGCAAATAAATACGTTTTGCCAAAAATATGTGCGCTGTCCCTTGAATTAACATATGATCGATACATATATAAAATTAGAAACAAAAACTTTATGGACAAAAAAAATTAGAAGCACTGTGCAAATGAACAATGTGAAAAAAAAGCAATCACTATGGACCTTGATTATCGTCTAATGATAAAGTGCAAACACAAATGTACAAAATTTGCTATGTGCAAAGTAAACAAATACTTTGAACCTTAATGGTAAAGTGCAGATAAAAAATATTGTGCAAAGTAACCCATGTGCACAATAACCAATGATATGGACCTTGAATGTCCTCAAAGCAAGATTATAAACAAAAATGGCAGAAATATGAAACATCAAATAATAGTCCATTTAGGTGAAGGTGCTCCGTATGTAATACAATTCCAAAGTGCTGGAGTGCTCAAAGGTGCTTCTTTAAATAAGATTGTCGCTTACCACATGGAATGGATCCTGAGTTACAAGGAACAAATAGGCATGTTATCCATCCAGCAGTAGGTGAAGGCCATCTCAGAATTGAATCCAGGAAATCACTTCACATATACTTGAGTCATATAGGCAGTGGCGGAATTACTAGGGTTGCAACAGTCGCAGTTGCGACTGGGCCCTGGAATTCCATAAGTGTGGGGGGGCCCAGTGGGGTTGCTATCCACAGGGCTGTGAGCCCTTCCAGAGGTTTCCCTGTACCTTGCTGGACTCCGATGTGCACCTTGGCCCCCAGCAGATCTCTGTACCCCCCACCTGGGTGGAGGCAGCGATCAGCAGCTCTATGATGTTCATGGGTGGCGGGATCTTCCTGTGGCTTGTAGTTCTCTTCCTGAGTCTATACACACACTGGAGAGGGGTCAGCATGGCTGTGAGTGGAGAGAGTGTCTCTCATGTAACAGCAGCACAGAGACACCGGGATTGACGTTTTATTTCCCCCTCGTCGGTCCTCTCTCGCACGTCGGTCCTCTCTCGCACGGGACACAAGACACACAGCTGATCAGCTCCCCTTTCGGCCCCCCCTCTCCCGTGTTTTCCGTGATTCCCACTACCTCCAGGTACAGGGGGTTGTGATGGGGACTTCTTGTGCCCACTACCTCCAGGTGCAGAGGGTTGCGATGGGGACCACCTCTTGTGCCCACTACCCCCAGGTGCAGGAAGTTGTGATGGGGACTTCTTGTGCCCCATCGTATGCCAACCTGTACCATGGAAGGTGGGAATATATGCTGTTTTCTGTAGAAAGGTATGCCAAATATTGGGACCCTATTTTAATATTGAACAGATATATAGATGATGTTCTGATGCTCTGGACTGGTTCTACTGCTGATGTTGCTAACTTTATGTATGATCTAGGCAATAATGCATTTAATTTAAAATTCACTATGCATCAGAGCAAGCAATCCATTCCATTTCTGGACATCACAGTAGTGACTGAAGGGGATGGAAATATTAGTACCACCAAGGTGACAGCAGGGAATACCCTCCCATTCGCTAGCAGTTTTATCCCACCCCTCTTATTAATAGTATCCCCTACAGCCAGTATCTCACGTTGTGCAGAATCTTCTCCAATGACATCCTATTCAAGCAGGAAGCAGACGCACTGCAGGTGAGATTGTCCATCAGGGGATACTCAAAAACCTTGCTTAAAAAAGTCTTTAAGACCTCTTTCACACTGGGGCGTTTTTCAGAAGTTTTTTAGGCGCTTTAGCGTTAAAAAAAAACACCTGTAAAGCACTTGAAAGAAGCCTCATCTGCAATCCCAATATGAAAGCCAGTGTGCTTTCACACTGATATCCCTTTCACACTGGGGCATTTTCCAGGTGTTTTAGCTTAAAAAAAGCGACTGTAAAGCACCTGAAAGAAGCTGCAACTGCAATCCCAATGTGAAAGCCCGAGTGATTACACACTGAGGCGCTGCGCTGGCAGGGCATCAAAAAAAGTTCTGCAAGCAGCTTCTTTGCAGCGCTTTTGGAGCGGTGAATACACCGCTCCTAAAGTGGCCCTTCCCATTGAAATCAATGGGAAGTACCTGCAAAACGCCTTAAAAGTGCCTGAAAAGCGTCTGAAAATCGCTTGCAAAGACACCCTGTCTTATTCCCAAAAAGAGGAAGATAGAGAGTTCCTGATAAGGAATAGAGAAACATTTTCAGAGTTACCTGGCATGACTTCAGTAGCATGATATAGTAACTGAACCTGGGGTCCGTGTCAAGTTCAAACCCTACTGAATTCCTGAAGCTAGAAGAAAGGACATGAGTGGTGACGTTAAAAGGATGTTGTAGCTAGATGTCATTGAGGAGTCTAATAGTGACTGGTCTAGCCTCATCATATTAGTCCCAAAACCGGATGGCATGTGGAGGTTCTGTAACGACTTCAGAAAGCTTAATGCAGTGACAAAGTTTGACACATACCCAATTCCCAGGATAGACAAACTTATACACTGTCTTGGCAAGGAATATATATATGTATATGTGTATATATATATATATATATATATATATATATATATACAGTGGTGTGAAAAAGTGTTTGCCCCCTTCCTCATTTCCTGTTCCTTTGCATGTTTGTCACACTTAAGTGTTTCGGAACATCAAACCAATTTAAACAATAGTCAAGGACAACACAAGTAAACACAAAATGCAATTTGTAAATGAAGGTGTTTATTATTAAAGGTGAAAAAAAATCCAAACCATCATGGCCCTGTGTGAAAAAGTGATTGCCCCCTAAACCTAATAACTGGTTGGGCCACCCTTAGCAGCAACAACTGCAACCAAGCGTTTGCGATAACGTGCAATGAGGCTTTTACAGCGTCCTGGAGGAATTTTGGCCCACTCATCTTTGCAGAATTGTCCTAATTCAGTTACATTAGAGGGTTTTCGAGCATGAACGGCCTTTTTAAGGTCATACCACAACATCTCAATAGGATTCAGGTCAGGACTTTGGCTAGGCCACTCCAAAGTCTTCATTTTGTTTTTCTTCAGCCATTCGGTGGTGGACTTGCTGGTGTGTTTAGGATCATTGTCCTGCTGTAGAACCCAAGTTCGTTTCAGCTTGAGTACACGAACAGATGGTCGGACATTCTCCTTCAGGATCTCTTGGTAGACAGCAGAATTCATAGTTCCTTTTATCACGGCAAGTCTTCCAGGTCCTGAAGCAGCAAAACAGCCCCAGACCATCACACTACCACCACCATATTTTACTGTTGGTATAATGTTCTTTTTATGAAATGCAGTGTTCCTTCTATGCCAGATATACTTGGACACACACCTTCCAAAGAGTTCCACTTTTGTCTCATCGGTCCACAGAATGTTGTCCCAAAAGTCTTGGGGATCATCAAGATGTGTTGTGGAGAAATTGAGACGAGCTTTGATGTTCTTTTTGCTCAGCAGTGGTTTTCTCCTTGGAACTCTGCCATGCAGGCCATTTTTGCCCAGTCTTTTCCTGATGGTGGAGGCATGAACGCTGACCTTAACTGAGGCAAGTGAGGCCTGCAGTTCCTTGGACGTTGTTGTGGGGTCTTTTGTGACCTCTTGGATGAGTCGTCGCTGCGCTCTTGGGGTAATTTTGGGCGGCCGGCCACTCCTGGGAATGTTCACCACTGTTCCATGTCTTCGCCATTTGTGGATAATGGCTCTCACTGTGGTTCGCTGGATTCCCAAAGCTTTGGAAATGGCTTTATAACCCTTTCCAGACTGATAGATCTCAATTACTTTCTTTCTCAATTGTTCCTGAATTTCTTTGGGTCTCGGCATGATGTGTAGCTTTTAAGGATCTTCTGGTGGACCTTACTGTGTCAAGCAGCTCCTATTTAAGTGATGCCTTGATTGTGAACAGGTGTGGCAATAATCAGGCCTGGGTGTGGCTAGAAAAATTGAACTCAGGTGTGGACAACCACAGTTATAGTATGTTTTAACAAGGGGGGCAATCACTTTTTCACACATGGCCATGATGGTTTGGATTTTTTTTCAACTTTAATAATAAACACCTTCATTTACAAATTGCATTTTGTGTTTACTTGTGTTGTCCTTGACTATTGTTTAAATTGGTTTGATGTTCCGAAACACTTAAGTGTGACAAACATGCAAAGGAACAGGAAATGAGGAAGGGGGCAAACACTTTTTCACACCACTGTATATATATATATATATATATATATATATATATATATATATATATATATATATATATATATATATATATATATATATACTCTGCATTGAATGTAGCCTATATATTAGGTGTATGTTCTTTATTCAGTCAATGCAGGCAGTGCAGTTTATATAACACAGTGTATATTGAAGTGGTTAAGGGGAACCCCGTGCCAAAATTTAAAAAATTGCATTGGGGTCCCCCAAAAATCCATACCAGACCTTTATCTGAGCATGCAACCTGGCAGACCACAGAAAAAGGGGGGGTCAAGAGAGTTCCCACCCTCCTGAACCATAACAGGCCACATTCCCTTAAGATAGAGAGGTTGCTTTGGGGTCCCCATGTTATTGGGGACAAGGGCCTCATCCCAGCAAACCCTTGCCCAGTGGTTGTGGAGGTCTGTGAGCGGGGGGCTTATTGGAATCTGGAAGCCCGCTTTAACAAGGGGACTTCCAGATCCTGCCCCCCCCCCCCAGGGGTACATTGTACCCTTACCGATTCACCAAAAAAGTCTCAAAAAAAGAAAAAAACAGCAGACAGTTTTTGACAATTCCTTTACTTTAAAAAAAAATCCTGTGATGTCCATCCATCTTCAATCACAGTGCTAACGGTACAGAGAAAAAAACAAAAGAAAACAGAAAAACTCTGCCTCCATGGGAATGCGTCCCACCGACTACAGCCTTTTGGCAGTGACAGCTGTTATATATCCAAGTGTGGGGCCATCCAGTGATGTAAATGGATGACCCTGCCCCCCCCCCCCTAATGTCATGTTCTGGTGCGAAATGAACCGGGGGTTGTTTGGCTCATCCCTGTTAATTGGCTCCTATCTAAATGAACCCAGTATGTGTATATATGAATTAGTTAGGGACTTTAGATTATAAGCTCCTTGAGGGCAGGGACTAATGTAAATGAGCAATACATATGTAAAGGGCTGCATAAATTGATGGTTCTATATGAGTACCTGTAATAAATAACTACTGTCTCCCTTTACTACAGTATATATTGTAAAGCATTGTACAAACTGTTGGCACTATATACATCTTGTATAGCAGTGGTCATCAGGGGAGGGCTGGGCTGGGGGGCAGGGATGCAATTGCCCCCTGGGCTGCTCTGATATGCTGTGGCAAAGGCTGCTGTGCCATCAGCTCAAGAGCACACATGCGCAGATCTTGAGCTGGCCGAGTCCAGTACTGTGATCCAGCGATGTCTTCATGTCAGGGCTGACAGTCTGTGTTACACAGCACAGCCCCGCCCAGCCCCTCCCTCCTCCACACAATTAGCTGGCAGAGGCAGGACCTGCGTCTTTCCCCACCCACACTCCGGGGCAGCCCGTGTGCTGTCTGTGAGGAGGATGTGTGGGCGGGAAAGTTCAATCTGAGCAGTCGGCTGGAATCCAGTGAGGCTCCTGGGAGGCTGAGACCATCCAAGTAAGTGAACTCCTCCTCCCTCCCTCACTCTGCAGCCAAAGAGTTTTTTTTTTTTTTCTAGCAGCCTGAGCAGTACCTTCTAGGTGGTATGATGTGGGCTCACACTGGAATTCTGCGGTTTGGCTGCAGTGCTGGTGTCCTGGCAGTCTTCCTGCATGTTGTCCCTGGTCCCATAGAGGTTGCACATTTTTACTGCATGTTCTGAAAGTGCACAAAACGTCCTGCATGCTGCATCTTTGGTGCAATTCCTGAAAATGCAGCAAAAATGTGCAACCTAAAAGAAGTCTGGGGGACTGTGAAAGCCGCCAGTACACTCGCACTGCAGCACACTAAAGGCTTGTATTCACTTGCAGCAGCCACTCCACTAAAAAGTGATCCATGCTCAGGTCACTTTTCAGAGGCATTTGACAGGCAGTGAGGAGTTGATATTACATTTCATCCCTGCCTGTTTTAACCCTCTAAATGCCAATCCCTGCAGGTAATTATACGGTTCACTTTGAACTCCACCTAATTTCCATTGCTCTCTGTAGGTATTAGATGTGTTCTCACCTTATTGTTTGCACATCTAATATCCAAGGGTACTTTCACACTGGGGCAGTGTGGGCAGTAGTGGTAAAGCATTGCTCGTTTTAGCAGCGCTAGCGGGGCACTTTTAAAACCCACTAGCAGCTCAAGAAAGAGTTAAAACCACCTGTGTTGCTCATTTCAGTGGGCAGGGCAACTCTCCCAAACTGCCCCAATAATGCTGCTTGCAGGACTTTTCAGAATGTCCTACAAGCGCACCGCCCCATTGTGAGGGCACTCGGGGCTTTCACACTGGGGTGGCATGAGAGGCAGTTTACAGGCGCTATTTTTAGCACTAAAACGCCTGTAAAGCGCCTTCAGTGTGAAAGGACCCTAAAAAGAGTTCTGGAAATAAGGTGGAGTTCAAAGTGAATTTCTACACCTAAGTGGAGCGCTCCTTTCAGAAGATTTGAGGATATTATCAAACAGAGACTGGTAGACTTAGGCCACCATAGACAGATTGAAATTCTGCCGGTTCAGCAGAAATTTCAATCAATCTATGTGCAGACTGGCTGCACAGAATTCGATCTATCAACTGACAATACAACCAGCTTGTCTTTATTTCTTTTTTTTTGTGATCACTGCTGGCTGCTAAGCTTCCGGCAGCGATCACTGTATTCTGATGGCTTGAAAACTTTCACCTCAGAGCACACACCCACACACGGCTCTTATGGATGCTTAGTAAATCAAGTGCCAGGCTTCACTAGCATTACACCTGTGTGACTGCGACCAAGTCTGGGCACAAGCTAGCACAGGCTCCTGGAAACATGGGAAGGGTGGCCAGTAAGAGGAGAGCTGGGAAATGACATTACTTGCCTCATATTCCTGCCACTCCTAAACCTGCTCCACTGCAGCACCAGGCCCACAATGCCCTTAATCTGGCTGGTGTCCCAGGGTGGGCACCTGCATGTGCTTTTCTCACTACCCGCAATTGACACAGGAGGATCTTGCACCCTGGTGAGTATGGTGGTCATGCCAGGGAGAAAGCAGGACTTGCATGTTTAGCCTGCTGAACTCGCTGTGACTCTCGGCTACTCTGCTGGCTTGGCTTGCCCAGTGGTGTGGTGCTCACTCACCAGAGAAGCTCCAGACTCTACAGGTAGCACTTAGTGTGGCGGCAGTGACAGAACAGTCTTTAGTCTTCACCTTCCTGCAGTCTTATTGGTCTTTGTACTGGGTGTGGGGAAGGGGCAAGCTCTTTTTCTCAGTCTCTCTGGGGCAATCATGCAGTCTCTCTCTGGGAGACTGCTCCAAAATGATTGCTCCCACAGGGAGTGACTGCTCCACACTGCCTGCACAGAGAGTGACCGCTTCACACTGCCTGCACAGAGAGTGACCGCTTCACACTGCCTGCACAGAGAGAGTGACTGCTTCACACTGCCTGCACAGAGAGTGACCGCTTCACACTGCCTGCACAGAGAGAGTGACCGCTTCACACTGCCTGCACAGAGAGAGTGACCGCTTCACACTGCCTGCACAGAGAGAGTGACCGCTTCACTCTGCCTGCACAGAGAGTGACTGCTTCACACTGCCCGCACAGAGAGTGACCGCTTCACACTGCCCACACAGAGTGACCGCTTCACACTGCCCACACAAAGAGTGACCGCTTCATACTGCCCACACAAAGAGTGACCGCTTCACACTGCCTGCACAGAGAGAGTGACTGCTTCACACTGCCTGCACAGAGAGAGTGACCGCTTCACACTGCCTGCACAGAAAGTGACCGCTATACACTGCCTGCACAGAGAGAGTGACCGCTTCACACTGCCCGCACAGAGAGTGACTGCTTCACACTGCCTGCACAGAGAGTGACCGCTTCACACTGCCTGCACAGAGAGAGTAAGGCCGCGTACACACGCGCGGACTGTTGGCCCAACTTTGTCCGTCCAACAGTTTGAGCGAACAGTCCGCTCAAACTTAGCATGGACGGACATGGCCACACACGACGAACGAACAGTTTGCTGAAACCGTGCGCGATGACGTGAACGGCACGTACGACGGGACGCAAAATACGACGTCCTATACACTGCATTATAACTTTCGGCTTGAAAATCCTTTCTGAGCATGCGCGGAACTTAGTTTGACGAACAAGCCTACACACGGGCGGACTGTTCGTTGAAACAAGGTTTCAGCGGACAGTTTTTCGGAATTTCCGTAAAACCTTGTCCGTCCAACTGTCCGCTGAAACTGTCCGCTGAAAGCCCACACACGAGCGGACTGTCCGCCCAAACACTGTTCAGCGGACAAGGTTGGGCCAACAGTCCGCACGTGTGTACGCGGCCTAACTGCTTCACACTGCCCACACAGAGAGTGACCACTTCACACTGCCCACACAGAGAGTGACTGCTTCACACTGCCCACACAGAGAGCGACTGCTTCACACTGCCTGCACAGAGAGCGACTGCTTCACACTGCCTGCACAGAGAGCGACTGCTTCACAGAGCTTGCACAGAGAGTGACCGCTTCACACTGCCTGCACAGAGTGACCGCTTCACACTGCCTGCACAGAGTGACCGCTTCACACTGCCTGCACAGAGAGAGTGACCGCTTCACACTGCCTGCACAGAGAGTGCAGCGCCTAGAGGCGATTCAGTTCGCATTGTGCGCTATATAAGTATTTCATTCATTCATTCATTCATTCAGAGTGACCGCTTCACACTGCCTGCACAGAGAGAGTGACCGGCAGTGTCAAGCAGTCTCTCTCTCTCTGGGGCAATGTGGAGAAGTCTCCCTCCCTCTCTGTACGGGAAATGTGGTGTAGATGGATGGTCAGCTGATTCTGGGGTTCAATGGGCCACTTGACTGGACTTGCCCCCCAGGCCTAAGGCTGCCAGCCCTCCCCTGGTGGTCATCAACCCTATCCTCAGGGCCCACTAACAGGCCAGGTTTTATGTATTACCTTGGGGAGATGCAGACTAGAATACTGCAATCACTGAGCAGCAAATGATATCACCTGTGATGTATTTCAGTTATCTTGCAAACCTGGCCTGTTAGTGGACCCCAAGGACAGGGTTGATGACCATGGTTGTATAGTATTAGGCTTGAATCACACCTATGCATTTTAAGTGCTTTTTGCATTTTGCAGATTTGCACTACAGACTGTTTTCCGTTGAAAACCATGTTAAATGGACTGCAGTGCAAATCTGCAAAATGCAAAAAGCACTAAAAATGCATAGGTGTAAATCAAGCCTTAATAGCAATATATTGCACACACTTAACACTGATGTAAGCAAATTCATCCATGGCACTACACCATTCTCTACCCAAGTTCCTTGAGGAATATTTTTGTGTATGCTATATACAAAAGCATTGCACATTACATAACTTGAGTTTTCATTGAGTGACATTCCTTCTATAAATGCACCACAATTCTTTAGTAAATACTTTGATCTATCTGAAATGCCATAATTTGATTTAATGCCTATATACAAGATTGTTTTCCTTTCTAGAGTTGATGACTGTTTGTGTAGGTGCCTACCCAGAAAAAACATTTGTCATTGTGTCAGCCAAGTAAAAAAGAATGATTTAGTAAACTAGGGCATAGTAATTTATTATTAATTTCCACTTGAAAATCAACTATAAGAAAAGTTGCATTTGTGCTTGGCATTTCAAACAAACCTATAAATATTTTTTTTGTAACGGATGTGGTGCCAGTTTGAAAAGGTTTAATTATAGTAAAGTAAAGGCTAACTATACAAGTAACACTGATGTCACTGTGTCACCACAACCTTTATATATATTTAAAGACAGGATATACAAATACACAGTGCTTTGCATAGTAACTTCTCACAGTGGCTTGGTGGTTAGCATGCCTGCCTTGCACCACTAGGGTTCTCATTATGAATCCCAACCCAGACACTAGCTGCATGGAGTTTGTATGTTCTCCCTGGTGTGAGCTGGAGTGTGCGTCTGCATGTGAGGTAAAGATCCTAACATTGTAAGCGCCTTGAGAACATGGACTGATGTTAATACAGTATACAGTATGTAAAGTGCTGTGTAAATTGTGCAATATAAATATATAAATTACACATTGTGCAGAGTTACAATCTGGAATTAAAACTAATTTGGTTGGGAATTTTACTATGTAATTATTCACAATTACACATTAACACACTTCTAAGGGGTATCATCATTCAGGGTTCCTAGGGTAAAATGATGTGTAAGAATCACTATAGCCTATAGCCAATTTGGCATATTAAAAATTTGTGTATCCATTCAGAAACAGATTAATTTTTAGCGTGGGTGGAGGTCAATAATTGTGGTAATTTTGTGCAAGTGAAACATTTCATCTAAGATATTTTATTTGTAATATGTTATGAAATAAATGTTTCTTTTGTTAAGATGATTATTATATCAAAATGGGCAGAGGAGGTATGAGGGGTCAAAAATCTTGTATATGTGAGGGTTAACACACATAAAATGAGGACTGAGGCTAATGCACATACACTATCGGGTAGCTGCTGAAGGGTTAACACAGATACAGTGGAGCTGGGCATTTTGGAGTTAAAGCACATGTGCTTGGAAATGGGCACTTGAGGTATTAATGCAAATGCATGGGATTGGACACTGGGGGTTTATAGACATGGGCTGTAGACTGGTGACTTAGGGGTTTGTGTGCATGCTCTAGGAATGAATGGTGAGGGTTACTATAGGAGGAATAAAGAGTTATAACACAGTAACATCCAATATAAATATTTTACGGTGCCACAAATAGTGGAGCACATGTGACCCGTCAACATCTGTGGGTCTCTCTCTCCCTCTCTTTCTCTCTCTCTCTCTGTTTCTCTGTGTTTGTGTGACTGTGTGTGTGTGTGTGTGTTTGTGTTTCTGTGTGCATGTATGTGTCTATGTGTAATTTTGTACTCCATTGTCTCTTTGTTGCTATTGCATCTGTGCAGGCACCCCCAGTACTGACAATGTTTATTTTATTTTTTTAAAGTAGAGCTGTGGGAGAGGAGTAAACACTCAGGGGAAGAGCAGGCAGAGAGGAAGGAGTATACTGCAGTTACTCATTGTATAAAGCTAAATGGCTGAAAAAGCCTCCAGTACATGCCAGGAAACCGAAAGTGTTCTTCTCAAAGGAAGGGATGGGATCTGAGGCGGCTGGAGGCAGAATTTCCCCTTTGAAAGTGAACATGGAGTTTAGGGATGCAATATTATATAGGAGAGAACAGGAAGGATAGGACAGGGACAGTACAGGACAGCAATGGTTAACTGGCTAATAGAGATGGGCTGAAAGACCCCCTGTTCGGTTCAAGGCAGAACTTTCGAACATTGCAAACATTCAGAACCCCATTGAAGCCTATGGGGCCCAAACTGGAAAAATAAAAAGTGCACATTTTGAAGGCTCATATGCAAGTAATTGGGCATACAATGGTTATGGGGTCCAGGGACATGTATCAATGGAAATAAAAGAAAAAACATAATTTTTAAATGAGCAGTGATGTACTGATGAAAACCACTTCGCATCCAGGCCAGTTCTGACATTTCTCTCCTACATGTAAAATTCATAATTTTTTTTCTAGAAAATTACAGAGAACCCCCAAACATTATATATGTTTTTTAGCAAAGACCCTAGAGAATACAATGGCGGTTGTTGCAACTTTTTATCTCGCATGGTATTTGCGCAGTAATTTTTCGAACACGTTTTTTTCAGAAAAAAAACAGTTTCATGCTTTAAAAAAAAAAACAGTAAAGTTAGCCCAATTTTTTTTGCATAATGTGAAAGAGGAAGATACGCAGAGTAAATAGATACCCAACATGTCACGCTTCAAAATTGCACGTGCTCGTGGAATGGCACCAAACGTTGGTATTTAAAAATCCCCATAGGCGACGCTTTACATTTTTTTAATGGTTACATGTTTTGGGTTACAGAGTAGGTCTAGGGCTAGAATAATTGCTCTCGCTCTAACGTTTGCAGCGATACCTCACATGTGTGGTTTGAACACCGTTTTCATATGTTGGCGTGACTTATGTATGCGTTTGCTTCTGCGTACGAGCTCACGGGGACAGGGGCGCTTTAAAAAAAATGTTATTGTTAATTTTATTTTTATTTTTTTAGTTTGACACTTTAAAAATAAAAAATAATTTTTGATTTTTTTTATTCCTATTACAAGGAATGTAAACATCCCTTGTAATAGGAATATGGCACGATCGGACCTATTTTCAGTGAGATATGGGGTCAATAAGACCCCATATCTCACCTCTAGGCTGGGAAGCCTAAAATAAAACAAAACATCATAACAATCATAACATCGCGCCCGGCCTCCGAATGATCATAGAGACTACGGGACGATCTGGTCCGCCAGAAATCTCTATGGTATCATCCGGGGGCCGGCGGATCCAGTGACCGACTCACCGATGGAAGCGGTGAGTCGGTACAAGCACCAGAGAGTGTCGGGAGGGCGTCTCCTCCCGTCGCCCGTAAGAATGATCAAATGGCGGAACAGCCGCTATGATCATTCTTATGGTGCAGGGAATCGCTGGCTGAAAACGCCGATATCTGAATGATGTCTGTGGCCTCAGGCATCATTCAGATATACCGCCACAAAGCCCACGACGTCATATGATGTAGTGTGGGCGCCAAGTGCTTAATGTGAAACCATCAAAATGAGAAATAACAATAAAAATGAAAAATTCCTTTAACCACCTCAATACAGTGCAGTTACACCCCCTTCCTGACCAGACCAATATTCAGCTTTCAGCGCTCTCACAGTTTGAATCACAATTACTCAGTCATCCAACACTGTATCCATATGAAACTTGCGTCCTTTTTTCCACACAAATAGAGATTTTTTTTAATGGTATTTAATCACTAGTGGGTTTTTTATTTTTTGTGCTAGAAATAAAATAAAACGTACATTTTGTGAAAAAAAAATGCCTTTTTCTTTGTTTCTGTCATAAATTTTTGCTAATTAGTAATTTTTCTTCATAAATTTTGGCCAAAATTTATACTGCCACATATCTTTGGTAAAAATAACCCACATTAGTATATATTATTTGGTCTTTGTGAAAGTTATAGAGTCTACAACTATGGTGCCAATCACTGAAAATTGATCACTTCTGATCAGGCCTTCAGTACATCAGGTGTACCTCATTTCTTGAGACACTAACAAGTCAGGAAAGTACAAATACCCCCCAAATGACCCCTTTTTACAAAGTAGACATTCCAAGGTATTAAGTAAGTAGCATGGTGAGTTTTTTTAAGTTGTAATTTTTTCCCACAATTCTTTGCAAAATGAAGATTTTTTTTTATTATTATTTTTTTTTTACAAAATTGTCATATTATCAGGTTATTTCTCACACACAGCATATGCATACAACAAATTACACTCCAAAATACATTCTGGTACTCTTCCCGAGTATGGCGATACCACATGTGTATGACTTTTACACAGCCCGGCCACATACAGAGCACCAACATTGATGTAGTACCTTCAGACGTTCTACAAGCAAAAATGACGCATCTCATTTCTCAACCACCTATTACACTTTTGAAGGCCCTGGAGTACCAGGACAATGGAATTTCCCATAAAATGACCCCATTTTGGAAAGCAAACACCCCAACGTATAATCTGTGAGGCATAATGAGTCTTTTGAATGGTTAATTTTTTTCCAGAAGTTTTTGGAATATGTGGACAAAAATTAAAACGCATTTTTTTTTACACAAAATTGTCAATTTATAAGATATTTCTAACACATAGCATGTATATAGCAAAAATTACACCCCAAAATACATTCTGCTACTCCTCCCGAGTATGGCGATACTACATGTGTAGGACTTTTACACAGCCTGGCCACATAGAAAGGCCGAACATTGAAGTAGTACGTTCAGGCGTTCTAGGAGCATAAATGACACATCTAATTTCATTCCTACCTATCACACTTTTGAAGGTCCTGGACCACCAGGACAGTGAAATTACCCACAAAATGACCCCATTTTGGAAAGCAAACACCCCAACATATATTCTATGAGACATGGGCTGCAAATAGGTACTCGGGTACTCTGATGGGCTGGAGATAGGTACTCTGATGGCCTGGTGACAGATACTCGGGTACTCTGATGGCCTGGTGACAGGTACTCGGGAACTCTGATGGCCTGGTGACAGGTACTCGGGTACTCTGATGGCCTGGTGACAGGTACTCAGGTACTCTGATGGCCTGATGACAGGTACTCTGATGGTTTGGTGACTGGTATTTGGGTACTCTGAAGGGCGGTGACAGGTACTCATATGGACTGTGACAGGTACTCGGGTACTCAGATGAACTGTGACAGGTACTCGGGTACTCAAATGGACTGTGACAGGTACTCTGGTAGACAGATGGACTGAGACAGGTACTCGGGTACTCAGATGGACTGGAACAGGTACTCGGGTACTCAGATGGGCTGTGGCAGGTACTCGGGTACCCTGATGGACTGTGACAGGTACTCGATACTCTAATGGACTGTGACAGGTACTCGGGTACCCTGATGGACTGTGACAGGTACTCGGTACTCTAATAGACTGTGACAGGTACTCGGTACTCTAATGGACTGTGACAGGTACTCGGGTACCCTGATGGACTGTGACAGGTACTCGGGTAACCTGATGGACCGTGACAAGTACTCGGGTACCCTGATGGACCGTGACAGGTACTCGGGTACCCTGATGGACCGTGACAGGTACTCGGGTACCCTGATGGACCGTGACAGGTACTCGGGTACTCTGATGGCCCGTGACAGGTAGTCGGGTACTCTGATGGGCCGTGACAGATACTCGGGTACTCTGATGTGCCGTGACAGGTACTCGGGTACTCTGATGTGCCGTGACAGGTAATCGGGTACTCTGATGTGCCATGACAGGTACTCGGGTACTCTGATGGGCTGTGACAGGTACTCGGGTACTCTGATGGGCTGTGACAGGTACTCGGGTACTCTGATGGGCTGTGACAGGTACTCGGGTACTCTGATGGGCTGGGACAGGTAATCGGGTACTCTGATGTGCCGTGACAGGTAATCGGGCACTCTGATGTGCCGTGACAGGTACTTGGGTACTCTGATGGGCTGTGACAGGTACTCGGGTACTCTGATGGGCTGTGACAGGTACTCGGGTACTCTGATGGGCTGTGACAGGTACTCGGGTACTTTGATGGGCTGGGACAGGTACTCGGGTACTCTGATGGGCTGGGACAGGTACTCAAATACTCTGATGGACTGTGACAGGTACTCAAATACTTTGATGGACTGTGACAGGTACTCTGATGGACTGTGAGTGACAGGTACTATGAGGGGTGGTGACAGGTCCTTTTTATTGGGGGGGGGGGGGGGCAGGCAGGTAATCAGTGTGATTGGTGTACACGAGATGTTACCGCAATCTCCTCCTCACACACGATCGGTGTGTGAGGAGGAGAACAACCCGGTAACATTCGCGTTACCGCGGTTTGTTTACATTTTAGTGATCGGCTGTGAAAGGATCACAGCCGATCACGTGGGTAAACAGCCGGACAATGGCTGTTTACCAGCGTCGGTGACGAGCAGTGTTCCCGGGGAACACGCCACCACCGACGTGTACGCGCAGCGCGCTCAGGATCGCGCGTATGCGCCGTGCACAGTCGGGGTGTGACTATCTGTGATCGGCCGTGATGAAGTCACGGCCGATCACGTGGTAAACAGCCATAACCAATGGCTGTTCACCCCCTTCGGTGGCGAGCGGTGTCTCCGTGACACGCCGCCACCGAAGAAACAGGAATGTGCGTGCACGATCGCACGCATTCCCTGTTTAAACGGGAGGCCGTCATATGACGGCCTCCCACCACAATAGGTGCGCCGCCTGGCCGTCATTTGACGGCCAGCGGTCAGCATCTAGTTAAATATAGTGCCTGTAGGGTCCCCTTAGTCTGCCTGTAAAGTGGTACATCTGTACTGTGTATAGAACATGCTGCATCAATAATGATATAAAGCCAAAAAATGATTTATAAACTGCTTAGGGAGCCAGTCTGTTTAAGGAGGCCAGAATTTAGTGCACTCAGAACAAGATTCAATATTTTTGGTTAAATTCTCTTTGGATAGTAGTAACAGGTGTATATATAGAGGTACTCTTGATGAAAGCAATTGGTCTTGCTGTCAAAAAATTGAAATGTGATGCCCTGCTCAAACAGTTGCACAAAAATTGATCTTTGGTTGTAGGTGCTGCCTTCACATCATAACTCTATAGAGGTACTCTTGATGAAAGCAAGAATTAGCCTTGCTGTCAAAAATTGCAATGATATGCACCTGTCAAACAGGTGCAGAAAAATTGGTCTTTGGGTGTCAGTGGTGCCTTCACACCATATCCTTATAGAGGTACTCATGATGAAAGCAAGAATTGGCCTTGCTGTCAAGAATTGCAATGAGATGCACCTGTCAAACAGGTGCTGAAATAAATTGGTCCTTGGGTGTTAATTGTTCCCATGAAAACAAAACAAAAAAGTCTTCTAGATGAAATCAACACCAACAAAGCTAGGCAGCACTAAATCATGAACATCAGCATCAGGAGTTTGATAGCTGCTGCTAATCCAGGACTGATTCATTTTGATAAATGTCAGCATCTGTGGACATCTCCATATCTGTTTATTTGCCCCTGGATAATCTTCCACCATATGATGAAGACGCTACCGATGGGATGTGGAAGCTGACAGCCTTGGGCACCAAGGACTAAAAAATATTTTAAATGCTTCACTGAGACAGTCACTTTCTCCACTGCTCCTCTCTTGACCAACAGAAACCCCAAATTATGTTTTCCACCAGACTGTACCCTACCAGAGTCCAGAAAGGCATTACATAAACTCCTCTTCTGTTTCCCTTGTGGGGACGGGATGATTTCTGAGACTTTTCCCTTGTAACGGTGGTCAAGGAGGGTTGTCAACAAATACCAATCCTTCTTCTTGATGCCACGTATTCTTGGGTCCTTTTGCAGGCTTTGCAAAATGAGGGAGCCTATGCATCTCACGTTTGCGGCAGCATGAGAAGCAGACTTCTCGGAGTCACTGAGGATTACAGGTTCTGGAACTGCCCCCCTTCCAGCCACGTACTACTCCCAAGCATTCTGGAGATGGAAAATCATCTGTTAAGGGTTGACATATGGCTTGCTCTACTTCAATGCCTTCAAAGCTGCCAGAATACTCTTCCTTCTCCCTCTCCTCTTGTGTGTTCTATGGTGTAAGAAGATTGGTGTCTAGATAAAGCTGGCCTAGAGAGGAAAGTAAGTTCTCCTCTTCCACCCACTACTCTGCCTCGAGTGCCCTGTCCATAATGCCACACAGAGTCTGCTCAAGTAGGAATACAACAGGGATTGTGTCACTGACGCATGCATTGTCACAGCTCCTCATCCTTTTGGCCTCCTCAAATGGTGACGGTACAGTGCATGTATTCTTTATCAGTAGGCATTGGCGTGGGGAGAAAAAACGAGCCGGCCTGAGCCTGTTTTTGTGCCATGCTTACACCATGGCTAATCGTTGATGGCCCTCTGATGTGCAGCTGCTGCAGCATTGCCAAAGTAGAGTTCCACCTGGTGGGAATGTCACAAATCAGGCAGTTTACGGGCAGGTGGAATTCCCACTGAATTTCAGCCAACCAAGCACTGGCTGTGTATGACCCCCTTTAATAGCTACAGACTCCTCTGGCCTGCTTTAGCAGATCTTCCAACCCTGGATACCTATTTAAAAAATGCTGCAAGATCAAACTGAGGAAATGTGCCAGGCATGGCACATGTATCAACTTTCCCTGTCCAAGGGGGGACAGGACATTTGTGCTATTATCGTACACCACCATTCCTTGCATAAGCTGGCACGGCGTGAACCACCTATGGACCTTCCCCTGTAGAGCTACAAGAATGTCTGCTCCAGTGTGGCTGCTGTCTCCTAGACAGGCCAGCTGAAGCACTGCATGGTGCCTTTCAGTCTGACTCATTAAATATCCCCTGAACACTTAGGGGTACTTTTGGTTCATGGGAAGATTCAGCAGAGGAGGGCATGGAGGAGGAGGAGGAGGGGGTGGAGCTGACAAATCTTGCATCATCAAGCTGCAGCCCTGAGCCCTGTCCTGCATTTTTTCAAGTTGCAAGCAGAGTTACCCAGTGTGCTGTGAACAAAATATTTTGTCCCTGACCATACTTGCTGGAACGCATGTCAGTAGTAACATGGACCTTATGGCTGACTGCCTTGCCCAACGATACCACAACATTACCTTCCACATGATGGTAGAAAGCTGTAATAGCCTTACGTGAAAACAAATAGCAACTGGCAGCCTGGCACAGCACATTCTGCAAATTCATGGAAGGGGACAGAATCCATCAAATGGAAAGGCAGGAGTTGTAAAGCCAGCAGCTGAAGAAGCTTGACTTTAGATGCTGAGCATGTGGGTGACAGTGACTGTATTCTTTTTTTGCTGCAGCAGATGGGGCAGATAAATTTTCTTGCTATAGTCTACAGCTGGTAGTATGCTACTGGCAGGACCTGGGAAACCCAGCTGTATATCATCATCCCTGTCAGTGGAGGCTGCTGAGAGGTCTGAGGTATAGCAGGAGTAGACTGGAAAGGTGAGGAGTGAGGAGGAGCAGAATTGCATCTCTTTTGTGTGGCTTTCAGGTGCTCTTGCCAATGCTTAATGTGCTTGAGGCAAAGTTTGCAAATTGCAACAGTGCAATCGGTTGCACATGTATTAAATAAGGCCCAAACAGCTGAGCTGTGGGAAGTGGACCGGAAGATAACAGCTCCACAATCTGGTGGAAGAGGCTGGCTGCTCTCTGCTCTTCCATGATGGCTGTCTCTTTGGGGTTGTGCATCACCATCACTTTCCTTCTCTGCTCTATCTGGCAACCAATTCACGTCATCATCATCCCCTCCATCCTCAATATCACAACTTGCTAATATGCTGCAGTTGGGAAAGCATGACTGCCAATTTGTTGTTTACCTCTCCGTAGGCTCATGTTCCTACCTTTCTCAACCTCAGAACCAACATCAGAATCATGTAAAGTCTGTGCATCATCAAGGAGCAAGTGACTGATGCTGTGTTCAAATAACTCATCTGACTCCTCAATGCCTGATGCTGGGGCTATGGTAGGAGTAGCTGTGGACAAGGAGGTAGAATAAGCCACTCTGGCAGCTGCAGTGGACTGTGCACTAGTCTCTGCTTGGGTGACACGGGATGAGGAGGCTGACGATAGTTGAGTAAGTATCATGGACATCCCGGTAATCCAGTGGTATATGGAAGACCTGCCCGCAGAATTCCCATTCTAAGAACTAACCGGTATCCAAGGGCGCATGTTAGTGCGAACGGGCGCACGCAGGTGCGCGATGACACGAATGGGCGCACGCGGGTGCGTGATGATACGAACGGGCACACGCGGGTGCGCGGTGTTACGAACGGGCGCACCTGGGTGCGTGATGTCACAAATGGGCGCACAGTCATACGCGGGTGCGCGCAGACGCGCCGTGCGACTGTTTTTGGCGCCCTGAAGGCTACTTAAGGGAATCTGTCTCTGTGCCTCCTTGCTGTCCAGTCTACAGCGTGTCCTGTGATCCTGCTACCTAGTTGCCTGATTCCTGTTTACCCGGCCTGTTCCTGACGACGTCTGTTTGCTGCCTGCCTCCGACCCTCGGCTTGTCTGACTACGCTTTTGTCTCTTCCCTTGGACTGTTGCTGCCCGTATGTTTCCGACCCGGCTTGTACCTCGACTACCCCTCTGCCTCTGTGTGGCACCTGCCCTGCCCGCTAGTTGAGATCCAGCCTGCCTGTGTTCCTGCTTGACTGCTGAGTAACCTCCAGCTACCTGCTGTTCCAGCCTTTTGCCGTACTACAGGACATCTCCTCACCGTCAGCTGTTCCTGTGTTCCTGCCAAGTTCCTGTGCATCACTTGCTGCCTGCTGATCCTGCGCTCCTGTGGAACTACTGCTTCTCCAGAGGTCCGGACCAGTCTTACACCTGCTTGGCACTTGTGCCCTCTGAACTCTTGAGTCCCTGTCTCCACTACCATCGGTTCTCGAACCAGAGGCTTACGAGAGGCCGCTCCCTGCATTCTGGGCTCCTATACCAGGTACGTGACAGTAAGCCAATCCACCACCTCCTATGCATGCTGTCTCAATGGCACGGGCAACATCACTAAACAGAGGAAATTATGCCCTCCCTGAGGACAGACCATGTCTATCTTTGCCTGTGGACACATACGCTGCTAGCCCCCTCACTTCACCATGGGAATGTCTGCCTCTCCTTGTTGGCCTCCCATATATGATGGGAGGAGCGCTTATTAACACAATGTAATAAAGATGTGGAAATGTGTATGTGGATGCACTTTAATCAATGGAAAGTGGTGTTTGGTGCATTTTAACTTCAGTACTCACTACACAGACACACTCCACCGACACACTACAATATACTACAGTAAAACTGCACTGATGCATTGCAATATACTGTGATAAATGTGCACTAATGTACTGAAATATGCTGCGCTAAACATGTTCTAACGCACTGAAATACACTGTATTAAACATGCAGTAATGCACTGAAATTTACTGCATTAATCATGCAGCACCACACTAATATATACTGCGTTAAACATGCAGTAACACACTGAAATGTACTGCAGTAATGTGCAGTTATGCACTGATATATATATGATATATATATATACTGCGTTAAATGTGCAGTACCGCAATGAAATATACCGTGGTAAATGTACAGTAATGCACCTAAATATACTGTGTTAAACATGCAGCAAAACACTGATATATACTGTGTTAAATGTGCAGTAATGCACTCAAATATCCTGTGTTAAACGTGCAGTAACTTACTGATATATACTGCATTAAATGTGCACTAACACACTGAAATATACTGTGTTAAAGGTGCAGTAAAGCACTGATATATACTGTGTTAAATGTGCACTAACGCACTGATATATACTGTATTAAACATGCAGAAAAAAACTGATATATACTGCATTAAACGTGCAGTAACACACTGAAATAAACTGCGTTAAATGTGCACTAACAAACTGAAATATACTACTTTAAACGTCCAGTAATGCACTGATATATACTGCGTTAAACTTGAGGTAACGCACTGATATATGTATACTGCAATAAACGTGTAGTAATGCACTGAAATAAACTGTGTTAAATGTGCAGTAATGTACTGATATATACTGCAGGAAACCTGCCCTGACAAATTAAATTGACACAAAATTAAAAATGAATGGTCACTCTACACTCACACTGAACCATCACTGGATTCAGATTAAATATGTTCTATATTCTGATAGTCTACACTGTCAATTAGGAATGAGTCGAACGCACACCCCTACCCCCCGGTCGGTCCTCACCGGGACTTGCAGACAGGCAAAAGATTTGTGAGAACACTGTTAAAGTCTAAGGGACACGAACATGAAAAATCAAAAGTGCTAATTTTAAAGGCGTATATGCATGTTATTGCCATAAAAAAGTGTTTGGTTTTTTCAGAAACAGTGATTTTAATAATGCTTAAAGTGAAACAATAAAAAAGAAATATTCCTTTAAATACCATGCATGAGTGTCCTTAGTCTGCCTGTAAAGTAGCAAACCTTTCCTGGGTTTAGAACAGTAATGCAGCAAAATTACATTTCTAAAGGATAAAATGTCATTCAAAACTGTTTGCGCTGTAATGTATTGTTGGGTCCAGGCAATATACATAAAAAAATCATTTAAAAAAATGGCATGGGTCCCCCCAGGTCCATTAATCAGCCCTTTGGGTCTGGTATGAATGTTAAGGGGAACCCTGCACAAAATGTAAATAAAAAATGGCTTGGGGCCCCCCCAAAATCCCTGAAAGTCCTGGTTTGGATTTTAGGGGGGCCCCATGCCATTTTTTTTAAATTTCCCTTAATATCTATACCAGACCCGAAGGGCCTGGTACTGGACTGGGTGGGGGAATAATGCCATTCTTTTCAATGATTTTTATCTACATTGCTGGGATCTGGCAATACATTACAGCCCCTTAATATCCATACCAGACCCGAAGGGCCTGGTAATGGACTGGGGGGGATCTGGCAATACATTACAGCCACAATCAGTTTTGAATTTTTTTTTTCCTTTACAAATGTAATTTTGCTACTCTCATTCATAAAACGATGTACGGCTGCTGTGTAAGCAGCCTAACGTAGTGTGGGGGTGTAGACTCAGTCCCCTGAGCCTTGTTTGGCCAAAGGCACCCTGCAAAGCAGATTGGCCAAAGCATGCATGTCAGAATGCATTGTCATTCTCGCCGTTCACTATTGAGCGTTCAAATTTCTCGTGAACGCCTCATACTGTTCTAAATTCGGTGAACAGGCAAACATCCGATGTTCGAGTAGAACTTACATTTGAGTTGAACATCAGGCTTATCCCTACTGACAATAGAATCACAATAGCACACTATAGTACATCAATTCACTAGTAGCACTGAACAGAGCCCTGTTGTATCTCTTTCCATGCCAATATCACACTGCAAATGGCCACTATGTGGAGCATATTTTTATAGTGTGGGTCGGTACTAAGAGTAATCAGCCATGAACGGATAGAGTCATCATTTCTTTCTCCAATCATGGCTCTGACAGTGCTCTGTGCCTTGGGCAAATCTTTCATTGCTTCAGCCAATCAGGGTTCCAATGCACTTTGCGGCGGCACAGTGCATTGTGATCATTCGGCAGGCCAAACAAACAGTTGAACCCGGGTGTTCATCATTCAGGTGAACAGCCAATGTTCAGCCCGAACTATTCACCCAACTCTGTTGGCTAATATGCTATACATCATTTTTTGGCAAATGTGCTGTTAAATGTTTTATGAATGTGCCCCCTGATGATCCATTGTCAAGGATTCAAATAAATCTGACAGATAGCAAAGACACTCAATAAGCAGCTAATAGTAATAGTTTTACTTTTTGCCATGTTTCAACACAATAAACACAAAATTACATTTTTATGATAATTAAGCTAATTAACCACTTGACCTCCAGAAGATATACCCCCCTGCATGACCATGCCACTTTTTGGAAACAGCACTGCGTTACTTTAACTGACAATTGCATGGTCATGCAACTCTGTACCCAAATAAAATGTATGTCTTTTTTTTCTAACAGATAGAGCATTCTTTTGGTGGTATTTGATCACCACTGTGTTTTTTTTTTTGTTTTTATTTCAATTTTTTATTGAAAAGCAGTGCAATACAATTTAAGGCAATCATTTCACGTTGAGATAGAGCCTATTAAAAACAGAAATATACAACATTCATGATTATCACTCAACAGAGTATAAAAGGGGTTCTTCCTGAGATTCAACAGAACAGGGGTACATAAACTAAGTACACCAAAATCGGTCCTCGGGCCTGTCACCCCTCAGGGGATCATACTGTGTGAGGGACGGACTAAATCTGGAATTAGAATAAATGCTCTTTCGGGACCAGGACACGGCTCACCTCCTGAGAATGACAGCAATTTCCCAAGGAGCATGGGCGTCCAAAGGTGAGTCACCTGTTTGTTTCTGTTACCATCTCGTGTGAAGCAGGAAGTACCCTGAAAGATTATATCATATGTTTGAGAGTTCCTGCGAATATGATGATGATGTATATGCGTACTCTCATTATCTTTTGCTGGAGTACATATAGAGTCCCACTTAGGCTTTGTATTGTTAATAGAAGAGAAAAGGGGAAAGAGAGGAAATAAGAGAGAGTACGGGGGAGGGGTTGCCATTACTCGAAACTTGAGTGTATATTCAATTACCACTGACTCGAGGTATGCCTATGTGCCTAGCCCAGGGTTCCCAACTAGCCTCAAATGATTTAGCAGAATCCGTTAATGTACTGACCATTTTGTCCTGGGACATGATACAAGGCGGCCGAGAGTAAGAGGTTGGTTGCTTCCAGGCCTTAGCAATAGTGATTTTTGCACCCATAAGCATGAATGAAATTAGTTTACGTGAGTGTTTAGGGATCTTAGGAATGTGGCCATTCAGTAGTGTTATTTGGGGGGATTTCGGGACGGAAAGGCCTGAGATTCTCCTGATAAGATTAAATATTTTGTTCCAAAATCCTCTGCTTCTCGGACAATCCCACCATATGTGGAGCATGGAACCCTGTGCTTGTCAGTCTCTAAAGCATAATGGTGAAGAGGAGGGAAACATCAGTGCTAATCTAGCGGGTACCAGGTACCATCTTGTAATACTTTCAGGTTTGCTTCTATCAGAGAAATATTCATAATGCCTTTAGAAGCTCTCATTCCCATTTTATGGCGTTCCTGTAGGTCCCAGGTTTCCTCCAAGTTGTTTTCCCATGCTTCCATGTACTGAAATTTGGAAGTGGGTTCTGAGAGAGACTTGTATATTATGGATAACCCCCCCCCCCCCCCCGCCCCACTGCCTGGCCACACCAACGCTCATAAGGTGTAAACTCTGGGGGAGTGGGTTTGTTTTTCCATATAGAGTGTAGAAAGTGAGATATCTGGAAGTATCTACATTTTTCTGAATCTGGGAGTTCTAAGTTTTCAACAAAATGTTTCAGCGAGATTGGTCCAGAGGAGAAGTAGTGTCCAATATGATATATCCCTTTACCTAGCCACCATTGGAATGATTTGATATCCATTCCTGGCTTGAAAAGGGGGTTGTGGAATATATGTGATAGTGGACATGTATCTGATGTCAGAGAGGGGAGCTCTAACAAGTCATCCCATAACTTAATGGAATTGGAAAGT
The DNA here is from genome assembly GCF_037356315.1 of Lithobates pipiens. NCBI lineage: Eukaryota > Metazoa > Chordata > Amphibia > Anura > Ranidae > Lithobates > Lithobates pipiens. Next base: position 74,186,082 of record NW_027507790.1, read on the forward strand.
GTGGGGGACATTATTGGGGGTCTGTATTTTTGGGGACACCACAGTAAGAAGTCTAGGGTATATGATGGGACTGCCTGTTTCTTTATACTAATCCAGTCAGGTTTCTCTCCTCTAAAGTAGACTGTCGAGAGTTGGGCAAGTCTAGCAAATTGGTAGTATTTGAGGAGATCAGGAAGAACTAATCCTCCCCGTGTTTTTGGGCAGCAAAGAATTGGTCTGGCTAATCTGTATCCTTTTTTCCCCAGATGAATTTTATTATCCTCCCCTGAAAAGACTTAAGATGATCTTTTCTAATTGCTATTGGGAGAGATCTAAACAGGTAGAGGAGTCTAGCGAGAAGAGTCCTTTTAATGGAGTGAATTTTGCCTAACCATGATTTTCTCTGTAACGACCAGGTCTGGAGGTCGTTTTCCAATTTGCAATACATGGGGGGGAAGTTTACTTGATACAAGTGTTCTATCCTGGGGGTAAGATTTATCCCTAGGTAACGGATTGATGAGTCCATTCACTTAAATTTAAATGCAAGTTTTAGCTGTTCGACCACTGTCGGGGGTAGTGAAATATTCATTGCTTGGGATTTGTTCATGTTAACCTGTAGACCTGATATATTGCTGAAGGATTCCAGGAGCTTGTTTTTGTTGGGCAGAGAGGTTATTGGGGAGGTGACAAAAAGAAGGATGACGTTCGCGAAAAGTGCACACTTGTGAATAGGTTGTCCACACTTTACACACTTGATGTTTAGATCTGATCTAATCACTGTGGCTAGGGTTTCAATCACTAAAGCGAAGATTAATGGGGACAAAGGACAGCCCTGCCTAGTTCCCCTAGCGATTTTGATAGGGTTGAAGTAGTGACCCTGTAGTCTGACCCTCGCTTCAGGATCAGAGTAGAGGGATCTCAGTAGCCCTTAAAAATTCTCAGTGAATCCAAAGCTTTTAAAAGTTGCAAACAAGTAAGGCCAAGAGAGTGAATCAAAGGCCTTCTATAAGTAAAGTCCAATGATAATAGAAGACCCTCTTGGGGGGTCCTCCGTCCCATCCAGATTGAAAGGTTGAGATAATGTATATTGCCCTCCTTACCTGGTCCGGCCCCTGTCTCCCTGGGATAAAACCCACTTGATCCTTATGGATGTATTGATTGATAAAGGAACTTTCAATTGGCTAGTATTTTGGCAAATATTTTTAGATCATTGTTAATTAGGGATATGGATCTATAGTTTTCTACTAGTTCCAGATCTATATCAGGTTTGGGAATTACCGAGATGAAAGCCGCATTAAGATGGGAATCCAAGGAATCTCCCTTCCATTTGAAATGAAAACTATTTTGTTAAGCGAGGGACCAGGGTATCAGCAAACGTCTTATAATATAGATTGGAGAACCGGCTGGACCAGGAGCCGAGCCTCCTTTTAAGTTTTTGATCGCTTCTAGGGTTTCTTCTATTGAAATGGGGGCTTCCATCAAATCTATATGGTTTTTTTTCAGGGTGGGTATGAATAGGTTCTCTTTGAAGGAATCAATGGTGGAATCACCTGCTATGATGCCTTTTAGATATAAATTAGAGTAGAAAGCCTGGAATGATTGAAGTATGCGTTGGAGATTTAGGGCCATTGAGCCGTCCTGTAGTCTGATTTTCGGGAGTGTGAATGTACGTATTTTGGAAGAGAGCATAGTAGCTAATATCGTGCTCATTTTATCTTTTTGCTGATAAAATATCACTCCACTCCAACGTAGGGAGCTCTCGGCCTTGACTGTGAGCGCAAGGCTCAATGCTATTCATGCAGCATCTAGCTGAGTGATTTGGACCTTTGTTTTTTTTTGTGTTGTTTGCATAAAGCATAGAAGTATCTCTCTAGTCTCTTTACATCCAAGGCTCTTTCTTTTTTTAATTTGTGATGCTATTTGGATTAGCTTGCCCCATATCATAGCTTTGTGTGCCGCCCATAATGTCTCAGCCGAGATTCCCCCTACATCGTTCAGGAGGAAATATTTTTTCAATGCTTTGTCAAGTATAGCCTGAATTGGGTCCTTAAGAATAGATTCCTTAAGTCTCCAGTGGGGGAAGGGGGGTCTGGTGAGGTGTCCCTGTAGTGTAAGTATTAGCATAGAATGGTCCAATAGGGCGTGTCCTTAATGTAGGCTTTGTTTGCTGCTGGTACAGTGGTGTGAAAAAGTGTTTGCCCCCTTCCTCATTTCCTGTTCCTTTGCATGTTTGTCACACTTAAGTGTTTCGGAACATCAAACCAATTTAAACAATAGTCAAGGACAACACAAGTAAACACAAAATGCAATTTGTAAATGAAGGTGTTTATTATTAAAGGTGAAAAAAAATCCAAACCATCATGGCCCTGTGTGAAAAAGTGATTGCCCCCCTTGTTAAAACATACTATAACTGTGGTTGTCCACACCTGAGTTCAATTTCTCTAGCCACACCCAGGCCTGATTATTGCCACACCTGTTCAGAATCAAGGCATCACTTAAATAGGAGCTGCTTGACACAGTAAGGTCCACCAGAAGATCCTTAAAAGCTACACATCATGCCGAGACCCAAAGAAATTCAGGAACAATTAAGAAAGAAAGTAATTGAGATCTATCAGTCTGGAAAGGGTTATAAAGCCATTTCCAAAGCTTTGGAAATCCAGCGAACCACAGTGAGAGCCATTATCCACAAATGGCGAAGACATGGAACAGTGGTGAACCTTCCCAGGAGTGGCCGGCCGCCCAAAATTACCCCAAGAGCGCAGCGACGACTCATCCAAGAGGTCACAAAAGACCCCACAACAACGTCCAAGGAACTGCAGGCCTCACTTGCCTCAGTTAAGGTCAGCGTTCATGCCTCCACCATCAGGAAAAGACTGGGCAAAAATGGCCTGCATGGCAGAGTTCCAAGGAGAAAACCACTGCTGAGCAAAAAGAACATCAAAGCTCGTCTCAATTTCTCCACAACACATCTTGATGATCCCCAAGACTTTTGGGACAACATTCTGTGGACCGATGAGACAAAAGTGGAACTCTTTGGAAGGTGTGTGTCCAAGTATATCTGGCGTAGAAGGAACACTGCATTTCATAAAAAGAACATTATACCAACAGTAAAATATGGTGGTGGTAGTGTGATGGTCTGGGGCTGTTTTGCTGCTTCAGGACCTGGAAGACTTGCCGTGATAAAAGGAACTATGAATTCTGCTGTCTACCAAGAGATCCAGAAGGAGAATGTCCAACCATCTGTTCGTGTACTCAAGCTGAAACGAACTTGGGTTCTGCAGCAGGACAATGATCCTAAACACACCAGCAAGTCCACCACCGAATGGCTGAAGAAAAACAAAATGAAGACTTTGGAGTGGCCTAGCCAAAGTCCTGACCTTAATCCTATTGAGATGTTGTGGCATGACCTTAAAAAGGCCGTTCATGCTCGAAAACCCTCTAATGTAACTGAATTAGGACAATTCTGCAAAGATGAGTGGGCCAAAATTCCTCCAGGACGCTGTAAAAGCCTCATTGCACGTTATCGCAAACGCTTAGTTGCAGTTGTTGCTGCTAAGGGTGGCCCAACCAGTTATTAGGTTTAGGGGGCAATCACTTTTTCACACAGGGCCATGATGGTTTGGATTTTTTTTCACCTTTAATAATAAACACCTTCATTTACAAATTGCATTTTGTGTTTACTTGTGTTGTCCTTGACTATTGTTTAAATTGGTTTGATGTTCCGAAACACTTAAGTGGGACAAACATGCAAAGGAACAGGAAATGAGGAAGGGGGCAAACACTTTTTCACACCACTGTATATGTATTGAAGAGATAAAAATGTGATCAATTCTGAAATAGGATTGGTGAGGGTTCGAGAAATGTGTGTAGTCCCTGTTGGTTGGGTTAAGTTCTCGCCAGATGTCTGCAAGACCTTGTTAAATTAATTTCGCAATTTTGGAGCTAATTTTCGTGGGGCGTGTGAGTTGTACCGAAGGTGGTTTCGATTTGACAAGGCTTTGGTTGAACACGATATTGGAGTCTCCTCACTGTCCCTTCCATTAGAATTTTCCCTGTCCTTTGTTGGGAGTGTAGTAAGAGATGAATGAATGTAAATGATCTTCTACCAATCCATTCACCAAAATAAACCTACCCCCAGGGTCCTTGTGAACCTGAAGGGCTTTAAAATTACATGTTCTTGCAAACATGATCGCTACCCCCTTTGTCTTGTCTCCGGCATTTTCCAAAAAGAATTGGGGAATAATGAGCATGGAGAAAAGATGAGGTGTATCACATTGGAAAATGTGTCATCTTGTAGCAGAACTACTGCCATTTTTTGGGATTAGTATGACTGAAAGACTTTTTCTCGTAACTGCTGAATTGAGACCCTGCACATTGTGGGAGACTATTCTGAGGCAAGGGGGAGCATATTGTTATTTAGCATGACCAGTGGAGAAAAGAAGTATATCAATATATATGTCCCTTACCCATCCTTGAGGAAGATGGAGCGATCTCAAGCAATACTTGGAGCTGAACCTGGCACCTGGAGTGGGCTGATGGGATGGTTGCAACTGCGAATTGGCAACCAGAGAGAAGTGGTTAGTGGGAAAGAAAAGAAAGAGGGGGAAACAAAGTGCAAGTTGGCCTAACAAGGGCCTGCGGAAAGGGGAGGGGGAAAGGTCCCTTCCCTTGTCGCCGTACAAAAAACAGTGGTAGTCCTTCAGTATGACTACTATTCCATCATTCGAAAATGGTGATCCCATGAACGAGAGATAGGTGGAGGCGCATGACTGCTGCCCCAGCCAAAGCCTACCCTGTAACTGTAGAAAAACAATTAGCAAATATCAACCGGAACAATAATAGAAACTATAATGTTGTTTTAATATTGGTACAAATCTTTGTAACCTGTCGAGGAGGGGAAGGGGAGAAGGGGATGAGGGGGGAGGAGGCACGCGGGATAGGTGGGAAGGTAAGGGGAGTGGGAAGGGAGGGTGGGGAGAGGTTTGACATAGCTTCATATTTCACAGAATCTTGAGGAAATTTGTCAAGAGTGGTCCCTAAATCAGGAAAAGTTGCTTAAGACCATCCACTCTTGATTCTGATAAACTGGAAACCGTCCTTTGAGTCAGCTGAAGTATGTCTGGAATGTTTCCCTTTGTAGAGTTAGGATGATGCTTCACAGAAAAGTTGCTTGGTAGATTATACACCCCTTGATCCATAGTATTGTTGGAGGGTGAATACTTCTAAGCAGGTGAGATGCATATACTTTCCTGTGAAGAGAAGTGGATGAGGAAGTGTAAGGGAGACAAATGGGTCTCGTCTATCAGGAGGGAGAACCCATTCAAATTTGATCCCTGGGAAGTAGGATGTAAAAGTCAGAGTCTTGGCCGTCTTCACGTAGGCATGGTTTCCTTCACTCGCCTGCTTTTGTTTGATTTCCAAGGAAATCAGACTTGTAGGAGTTGGGCGTTTGGAGGATCCTGTTGCAGATTTGTGTACATTGCTGGGTCTTGTGAAATTAATTTCAGGGAGAGGAGCACTTGTTCTCCCTCTGGGAAGGTAGCGAAGGTGTGGGTTTTGCCTTTGTAGGAAAATTTTAAAGCAAAGGGGAAGGCCCACCAATACTTGATTTCTCCCTGTGAGAGGATCTGAAGCGATGGTTTGAGGGCTCTGTGCCTTTGAATGTTCATGGAAGAGATTTCAGCAAAAATCAGAATTTCCTGTCCTTGGAAGGAGATGTGGGATTGTTGTTGTGAGATTTTCATAATCTCCTCTTTTATGCTGTAGAAGTGCAGTTTCACTACTATATCCTTGGGTGACCCGTCTTTTCTTGGGGGTCCCAATGACCTATGTGCTCCAGCTTGTGTGGGGTTATCGCCGGCATGAGGGTTTTAATGAGGCCTTGGACCGCTTTGGGGACATCTGTGGTGGATTCCTGAATTCCTCTGACCCTGTAATTGTCCCTTCTCAATCAATTTTAAAGATTGTCGAACCTGTTCAGTGCCACATCCAGTTGCTCTTGGATGACATGGATGTGGTCAGTGTTCTGATTGGCCCTGGACACTGTTATGTTGAGTTTATGTCCAGTCACTTCCATCATGGAGCCCAGGTTTTGGAAATCCGAGTGAATGTCATTAGTGATTTTGTTGGCAGTATTAGACAGGCCCCTTTCCAGTAACGCAGACAGTTTGAGAAACAGGTCTCCTGCATTCTGGGGTATATCAGGGTCTTGGCTGCCTGGGGAGATAATGGTGTCTTGATGTGCTGGAGTGTTACCCAGAGGGGATAGCATGTAATTGTCCATCGATCACTCTATGAGCGTTTCTGTGGATTCGGCCTGTGATCCCTCGGCAGTAAATTGTGGTCCCAGGTCTCGGCGGACTGAGCTGCCTGGCATGTAAATGTTGCAGGGGTGTTCCCCGATCAGATCCTGCTGTCTGCACGTGTCCTGCTAGCCCGGATCTGGGGCTAGGGCAGCTTGCTCGCTCAGGCAGTGCAGAGCTCCCGGTTTAGATGACCATATTGGAAGTCCTGCGCAAGCGCCCTACACCACTGTGTCTTTTGTTTATTGCACTATAAACGAAACATTTCAGACAATTTTGAAAAAAAAAAATATTTTTTTTTTACTTTGTGCTATAAAACATATCCAATAAAAAAATGTAAAAAATCAAATGTCTTCATGAATTTAGGCCAATATGTATTTTTCTATATGTTTTTGGTAAAAAAAAATCCCAATAAGTGTATATTGATTGGTTCACATAAACGTTATAGCATCTACAAAGTACAAACTATAATATATATTTATGGAATTTTCAGGTTTTTTTTTTTGTTTTGTTTTACAAATAATGGTGGCAATCAGTGACTTATAGTGGGACTGCAAAATTGAGGAGGACAATCAAACCCTAACTGACACTTTTGCCCTGCAGGCAGAAATCTAGGATCAGGTATATATATGTTATCTGGCACAGAGCTGCCACCCTGTATCAGTAAAACTTCTGTACAGCGGTCAGCATGTGTTTAAACAAGAGTTATTACTTAATGGGCTGCTTAAGATACTGTCAATAGTACCCTAAATGCTAATAGTACCCTAAAAAAAACAGAACTACTGCATTTAAAGAGGAGTTTTTCAGCTGTAAAAACACTCTAATGCTGAAAAACGATGGAAAACATTGTAAAACGGCTATCTGGCATTTATGAACATTTTTGAGCCTCAAGATTAGGTGGGAGTATAGTTTTGCTAAAAACACAGCAAAATGATAATGCAAAAATGCTGCAAAACTCGGAAAAACACGCATTATTAACGAAGCATTCTAACAGCATTCTACTGCTAACACAATTGGTGGCTTTAGAATGTCCAGTGTGCATGAGGTCTTAAGCCGCTTACACACGATCTGACTTTCCGACTGGAAATGTTCGATGACAGGCTGTGGGTGGTAAATCCGACCGTATGCATGCTCCATTGGACAATTGGTGGCTAAGACCATAGAGTGGTTTAACAGGATGAACTAATGAAGTCACGTGATGTGATGTCACGCGTAGGGACGGGAAGGAAGCTGACTGTGGATGCACTTGCTGCTGATTACTAGAAAAAGGCTTTTTTATATCTATTAATGTGTGAGTACCCTGTGTATGAAAATTTTTAATAAATGCTATTTGTGAGATACTACACTATGGTATTCCCTCTCTATTAATCTATTGGGTCCTATGGAGCAATAAGAATAAAATTCAAAGGAGAAGGGGACCAAATTTCCCTGGAGAGAAGACATATAAAGAAATCGATATACCTCTATGCGAATCCCTCCTTGCTATAGGTAAGGGGCCACTGCCCACTAAAGTGTGATCACAGCGGGATTAAGCACTGGGAGATCCACACCTCAGTTGAATTTGCACAAGTTTGCACAAAGCACTTGCACTTAAAGGAGACTGTTGTTTATTTATGGACTTGAATATTTATATCTTTTTATTTTTGATGGATTTCAATATGTATATTTAATCTATAGAGGCCGGATTCATTCTGATATAACGTATGTTACAGCCGGCTCTGTAGTGCGTTTACTACTATATATATTTTTTGTTTATTCTAAAGTTTATTCCTATGTGATCAAGAGAGGGTACCCTCTTTTTGGTCTAGGTATACTCTTTCTTATTTTCTTGTATATCATTTGTTTATTATTAGGGTGGTTCACTTATATCACCTCTGGAGAGTGTTTACTTATTTGCACATTTATAAGACGCACTTGGCACTTTATGATCAATTCACTGTTTTTTGGCTTTTCACTCAATTGAAGCAGTTGTGTTTCTGTGGAGGTTTTCAATTGACTCTGTAGTGCGTTTCCTATTTTAATTTTTTTTTTTTTTTTTTTGCATCTTTTCTGCACTTTATCAAAATAGTAATTTTTTAAGAGACTGTTTTTAGTTACTTGCCTTTGTCCACTTGATTTTAATTTATTTGGATTCTATCACCTTTGTGGTGTGTTTATTTTATTTTATTTAATGTAGCACTTTGCACTTTTTAATACTATTCAGTAGACATTTATAGATATATATTTTTATATTTCACTATTGGATTATGTAACTAGGCATTATACTTATCACCCTCGGAGGGTTATTTAATATAGGGACAGCGCAATACCAACATATCTTTAGTTTCATATTAAGTGGATATGGCGTGATCCATTCTGGTAGTAGCAGCAGCCCCTGACATTTGATAGATCACCAGTGGTAGCGCAGGAATAAAACACTATCATTTAACAGGACAAGTTCCACTCAGAGCAGGCCTCACCATGGTCGACCAAAAAAGTTGAGCGCACATGCTCAGTGTCATATCCAGAGGTTGTCTTTGGGAAATAGACATATGAGTGAGTGTCCCAAGCGAAGTCCGTCCTTACATCTGTGTCCCTAGTGGAGGGCCTCCACACATCTGTGTCCCCCGGCAGAGTCCATCCTTACATCTGTGTCTCCAGTGGAGTCCCTCCTTATATCTGTGTCCCCAGCGTAGTCCCTCCTTATATCTGTGTCCCCAGCGTAGTCCCTCCTTACATCTGTGTCCCCAGCAGAGTCCCTCCTTACATCTGTGTCCCCAGCAGAGTCCCTCCTTACATCTGTGTCCCCAGCAGAGCCCCTCCTTACATCTGTGTCCCCAGCAGAGCCCCTCCTTACATCTGTGTCCCCAGCGGAGTCCATCTTTACATCTGTGTCCCCAGCGGAGCCCCTTCTTACATCTGTGTCCCCAGCGGAGTCCGTCCTTACAACTGTGTCCCCAACGGAGCCCAGCCTTACATCTGTGTCCCCAGCAGAGCAGCAGGGTCCTCTATAATCCTGCCCCAATAATTCACTGTCTATCCCCTTTTTGGGTGTTGTCTGTGCAGCACAGCATTCCTTCAAGCCGTGTCTGTGCTTGTTCCTGGTTTTCTCTGTGTTCAGTGGAGAGGGGAGGGCATCCCTTCTCCACTGAACACAAGGGGATTAGTCCTCACAGCGGCCATCTTTTTGTAGCTCGTCGGAAGAACAAAGCACCCAGCTGGGGGCCAGGCAGATGCTGCTCGGCATGATCGGCGGAGCTGAAAAGCAGCTCCAAACCCCGCCAATGAAGCGACACGTCTGCAATCTCGTGATTGCATTGACGTGGCACTTTACATAGTGGAATAAGGACATGGATTAATGGAACCTTTTCCTGTGGTCTGATAAGACCAAGATAAATGTGTTTGGTTCAGATGCTGTCAAGCATGTGTAGCGGCAACCAGATGAGGAGTACAAAGTCAATTGTGTCTTGCCTACAGTCAAGCATGGTGCTGGGAGTGTCATGGTCTGGGACTGCATGAGGGCTGCCAACACTGGGGAGCTACAGTTCATTGAGGGAACCATGAATGCCAATATGTACTGTGACATACTGAAGCGGAGCATGATCCCTTCCCTTTGGAGACTGGGCTGCAGGGCAGTATTCAAACATGATAACAACCCCAAACAAACCTCCAAGATGACCACTGCCTTGCTAAAGAAGCTGAGGGTAAAGGAAATGGATGTGCCAAGCATGTCTCCAGACCTAAACCCTATTGAGCATCTGTGGGGCATCCTCAAATGGAAGGTGGAAGAGCACAAGGTCTCTAACATCCGCCAGCTCCATGATGTCATCATGGATGAGTAGAAGAGGACTCCAGTGGCAATCTATGAAGCTCTGGTGAACTCCATGCCCAACAGGATTAAGGCAGTGCTGGAAAATAATGGTGGCAACACAAAATATTTACACTTTGGGCTCAATTTGGATATTTTAACTTAAGGGTGTACTTACACTTGTTGCCAGCGGTTTAGACAATAATGGCTGTGTGTTGAGTTATTTTGAGGGGACAGCAAATTTACACTTTACAAGCTGTACACTCACTAGTTTACATTGTAGCAAAGTGTAATTTCTTCAGTGTTGTCACATGAAAAGATATAATAAAATATTTACAAAAATGTGAGGGGTGTACTCACTTTTGTGAGATACTGTATGTGCCGAACCCAGGCCATTTCTCTCAACGCTTCCTTCCACACAAATAAACTAAACTAAAGAAAAAATGCATTCTTTGCACAAAAAAAAGAACAACTCAAACCCTAATTTTCAAAATAAACAAAAAGAAAATTATAAATTGTAGGGTTCAAAATCCCCAGCCCAGCGGGCTTGTTGGGGGTGTTGGGGCTGCATTTACCACGGTCCATCATGTTGCTGTGGTGGGTGGAGCGGCTGAGGTGTCTGTGGAGGTGGTGGAAGTAGTGGAGGATTGTGCTCTAATTCTTATATGTGGGTTTTAGGGATAATTTGGCCCCTCCTTCCCTTGTTGAGGAGCTGCAGGATCATCTCCTTGCACATACTGCGTTGGTCCTCCTCCATATCCTTTAGTTTATTGGTGGTTGGTCATGCATCCAAATGGCTCCTGTGCATCTGGTGCCATGCTAATGGCACTTTTTGCATGCCTGAGGAAGGTAGCCGTGGCGTCATCCAAATTTATTGTTTTCCTGGCCCTTTTAGTTGGAGGGCGTATGGGAGGAACCTGGGACCCAGTCTGGCTCCTGGGCATGGGCTCCTCCTGACTGAGACTTTCCTGTGTATGAAAATGGGACATATTTTGAAGTTTTTTGTCATCAATCACACACAATTTTGAGCTCATGACTGTTGCAAATTGAATGTTAACAAATAGAAAAGACTATCATTCTGACCTCAGCATTTTTCACAATCATTTTTGGCCACTACTCACTATTGATATGTAAACCACTTGGTTAAAGCAGAAATTTGGGATCAATAACATCTAGTTAACATCATTCAATTTTTGTCTACAAATATGTTCAACTATGCTATACCTGGGTCAAGCTGAGCTCCTCCACATCTTCTTCCTGTGTAAAAGGACCAGGGTGGACCTCAGGATCTGTGGCCTCAGCCAATGTGGAAAGAAGCGTTGCGAGTGATGGGCGTGGTTCTGTTTGGTCTCACAAAAAACGCAGGCTGTTGTAGTACCACAGCCTGGGGACATATATGTCACCTATTGCTGTTCCCGATCTCTGGGATTCCATGACCTTCTTTCACTCCTTATTATATGTACTACGCAGGCTACCAATTTTGGCCTTCAAATAATTGATGTCTGCCATGGGATACACAGGCTTCACCAATTCCAACAGTTTCTCCATCGCTGCCTTCCTCTTGATTTTATTGGAGTAATCCCTACTTTTGACTTGACATAGACACGGAAGCTCCCGGTACTGCTGGATAAAATCTGGCAAAAAATCTGCCGCTGTGAATTTATCCACCATTGTGCCTGCAAGACACAACACAAGACAAACCCTAATGTCAGGCTAAACTCGTAAATAATCTGGTCTCAATATAGGCCTCAATCTATAAGCAGTATAGGTCACTAACCACTTCACTAACCACTGATGCCCAAATTTACCCGAGGATTCCAGGCATCCCTGCGGTGGTGTATCTTATAGAAGGCACAAAGCCACCCCCATGAACAAGGCTAAGATGGTGGAGATGGTGTGTATCCTTGAGAAGCATGACTAGGATTGTAAGCTGCACAACTATGAAAGGCCCAACAGCAAAAAAGACCTAATTGTGGAGAAGGTCCTCACCGTTTTGGAGGTTGAATTTTCGGTCAAACGAGTGAAGGACCAAATGCGAAAGTGATGGTCAAATTTAAAGAGTCCATCCATCACATCATCAAAAAAAGTATGCAATATTTGTATCTAAACAATATGTATATGTGGAAATTAGCTGTCTGTATACTGTATGTGCTTTCTCCAATTAGGCTTTTAAAATTCTAGATAATGTTTTCTCTAATCTTTTGTCTCAATTTGTTTTTTTTTTTAACATGAATTTAAATATAAAGCAGATAGGAATATTTAAATATGTAAATTTTTTGCCATTTTTTGTGTACATTTTTTTTCCACTTCTCTAGGTGCACCACCAGGTCCTGTTTTCTTTATTTTCCGCAGGTTAAAAATGACTGTGTGAATTAGTAACTTCGAAAATAACATCGTCACCTGTGGCAAAAGCAAAAAAAATAAAAAATGACCGACAAATGCATCTGGAGAAGGAGAGTTGTGAAACACAGGCCTAAGTAATGTTTTAATTGTAATCTTTATGTGTTTTTAAGAATCGCAAAGCCAAAAATGGAAGATGCACGCAAATTGGGGCACAAAATTCGGAATTCCCTCATGAATCATGATCCCATGCCTAAAATGTGCGTCTTTCCCTACATCTAGTTTTCTAAAGCCCCAAAACACACAATGTGTCAACATGTGCTATCTGCCATTACGGGATATCAATGTATGCGTTTTGGCGGTACAACCCCTTCTTCAAAACTAAAGTAGGTGTGAGGAAGGGGTTGCACCCCCGAAACACGTCCATTGATCCCCCATGATGGGAGATATCACATGTTGACTCACTGGGGGGTTATTTCTGAAAGGCAAATCCACTTTGCAATACAAGTGCACTTGCATTGCACTTGTAGTGCAAAGTGGATTGGGAGGGAGGGCAACCCAACACAGCCACTTTCCAGAGCCGTCATCACAGCAGGATCAGCTGGGCGCAGAAAAGAAAATTCAACCTCATTTGGAAGTCAGGAAAGGTAGCTGCTTGCATTCCTCCTTAAGTAATTGTGTAGCATAAGACAACATGATTCAGCTTGTATTCAGCCAGGTTAATTGCTGTTAGAAAAAGCCTGTACTGTACTGCCTCTACTGTAAGCCTGTACTGCTTATAGATTGAGGCCTATATTATATATATTATATTGCCCCAGTGTCATTTGCAGCCTTGTCATTTGCAGCCTTGTCATTGCAGTCTTGACGTTTAAAAATGGCGCCGCTGAGATACAGAGTCCTGTGTATCTCAGCGGCTCTCGGGTCCTCTCGGTAGCTCTCGGGTCCTCTCGCAGTCCCGAGCAGAGCCGAGAGTAGCCGAGTGTACTCGGCTCACAATCACGCTCAGTCACTGTGTTATGTCCATCATAGGGCAGGACTGGGTGTAACTGTGAGCGGAGCCGAGCCGAGTACACTTGGCTATGTATCTCGGCGGGGCTCATGGACTTGAGCCCAGTCAAGCCCAATGGTAAGTCCAGCCCTGTCCTGGACCGGATTGTGCTCCCTATTAAATGGACTCCTCAGGTTACCAATTTGGCCTGCCAAATAATTGATGTCTTCCCTGGGGTTTAAAGGCTTCCCCAATTTCAATAGTTTATGCAGCATTGCCTTCCTCTTTATTTTACTATGACACCTAATAAATTTCAAATTTTTTTGTTAAAAATCCTTGGCTATGTGTTTTAGTTCAAAAAGGACAGTTTGCTTGTGAGTAGGCAGGTACATTTCAAAAATACAATGTAAAATAACAAGGGACACTAACACCAACCAACCTCTTTGAGGTTTAATAATACAAGATAATAATGATGTTGTGGTAACTTGATACACAAAACGACAAAAAATATTATGGAGATCAATAGAAAAAAAAATCTGAATATCTTGCTAACAAAAAAAAGTAGATCACTATTAAAAAAAATTAAACATTATTCAGGAGATCTGGCGAAAAATAAAATAAAAGATAATTCAGGAGATCACGAAAAAGAATAACGAAATCAGTTTGTCAGAACTCTGTGTGAAGATCAGTAGCAAAACAACTTCATTATTCTAGCACTATAAAGAAGAAGAGAATGCGCTACATTTAAAGATGACGAATGTGCTATCTTCATTACCAATGCTAGTTTTACTAGACCGAGCGCTTCAGAGTATTTTTGTCAGGAAATTTGAGAACCAGCTCTCAAATAGGTTGTTGTCGGAAATTCCTACAGGAAATGTCCGATGGAGCATACACACGGTCGGAATTTCCAACAACAAGCTCACACGGAACATTTGTTGTCGGAAATTCCAATCGTCTGTATGCAGCATTTGGTTCTGGCACTTAGGCTCCATGTACACTAGTAGATTCTAAACTTGAGTTTAGGAGCTTTTTGCATTTTTTTACAAAGCTCCTTATCTCACACGCCATAAAAGCCTATGGGGTTTATTTACTAAAGTTGGAGGGTGCAAAATCAGGCTCACTTCTGCATAGGAACCAATCAGCTTCCAGGTTTTATTGTCAAAGCTTAATTGAACAAGCTGAAGATAGAAGCTGATTGGCTACCATGCACAACTGCACCAGATTCTGAGTGCTCCAGTTTTAGTAAGTCTACCCTTATGTGTCCATGTACACAGAATTTTAGGATTGTTTGGGTGAGTCTAATGCCACGTACACACAGTCAGATTTTCCAACAACAAAACCGTGTTGTTTTTTTTCTGAAGGATTTTGGCTCAAGCTTGTCTTGCATGCACACGGTCACACAAATGTTGGGCCAAAATTCCAAACGTGAGAAGGCGGTGACATACAACATGTACGACGGGACTATAAAAAGGAAGTTCAATAGCTAGTGCGCCACCCTTTGGGCTTCTTCTGCTAATCTCGTGTTTATCTCGTGTTAGTAGAAGTTTGGTGAGAGACGAATCACGCTTTTCAGCCTCATGCTTTTCAGTTCGTTTCTGCTTGTCAGTTTGTGCTTGTGGGCTCGTACCTATTCTTCAGTGCGTGTTGTCAGTTTATTCTTGTCTTACAGTGCATTCTATTTATAGTTCACTTCTGTTTTTCAGTGCGTTCTTGTCCGCTTGTTTCTGATTTTCAGTGCGTTCTTGTCCGCTTGTTTCTGATTTTCAGCTTTTTCTTCTCAGAATCTTTATGATTTTCAGTGCATTCGTTCTGAACACCTGACCATTTTCTAGTCATGTTGCTTGGTGTTTAAACAAAAGAAAAAATATATGAGTAGCGCTATGACAAAGTCAATATGGAATTATACGTGTCACCATATAAATCTCAAATCATATAAATGAGAAACATATTCCCTAGTGATACATGAACATAAAAACCAGGTTCAAACAATAGAAAAATTAAATACAAGTAGACATAAAAAAATAGAAAAATAAATATATGTACGCCCCCCCAAGTCTCATAGGCTTATACATGGAATTCAACCCAGTAGGTATAGGTAATCCACGAACTCAACTTGCACCGCCGCATCAATTAGGCGAAAAAATGTATTGGTATCCAGTAAGAAATGGAGTAATGGTATCGTGCATGTAACCATAAAAATAGAAACCCAACATAGCGTAATATTGTCACGAAAGGCACTTTAATGAATAAGCATATAAAGGAAAACTCACATTTTGGAGGTATCAAAACAGCACGTACATGTATAAAAGGCAAGAGATGTCTGTGGAGAATCCACCCAACGCGTTTCGACTACGGAGTGGTCATCGGGGGTCGATGTTGCTTGGTGTTGGAGTTCTTGCTTTGACCCAAGTCCAGTCCATGAACAGGCCGAGGAGGAGTTCATGGGCAAAGAATTGGTTACTCCAGAGTAACCAATTCTGTCATATGTCTTTGCTGCGTGAGATTCAGGAGAATAATCCTGATGATTTCAGGAATTATCTCCGGATGACGGCCCCTGTTTTTCACCGTCTGTTGGCTTTGCTGTCCCCTTATATTATGACGCAGGACAACTGCATGTGGCAGGCCATCCCTCCTGAACAGAGACTTGTCGCCACCTTGTGGTACTTGGAGACGGGGAGAAGTCTCCAGGATATTATTATAGAATCATTATTCCAGAGACCTGTTCTGCCATAATGCAGGTCCCGCAGAAGGACTATATTATGGTAAGTTTTATCCTTTAACATCACATTCTATGTATTTTTTAATGTTTGTTAAAGTATTGTATTTCTTTAATCATTCCATAATTACCATGATTGCAATATGCTGTGAATGTCCTCTTTGTCCTCATGCATGCTGTAAGCTTTTAATGCTCCTTTTTTGTCCTTCATGCATGCATATTTGCCTTCACTAACCTCCCCAACATGCTACCCTGTGCCCATACACACCTAGCCTAGTCCCTTAACGATGTATTCTGTCTGCTCCTTTGTAGTGCTTACCCTAAACACCCCCTAAAATGTGGCAAAATTAGATTTTTGTCCTTAAATTCAGGCAGAGTGCAAGAGGCTTTTTTTGGGGGTCCAAAACTCACTTTGAACCCTCCCTCCCCCCAACTGCTAAGTCAACCAATATTAATACTCTCTCTGCTGACTTTGCCAAACCCATACACACTATACCTACCTCTTTTGTGTTCATATATATGGAGAAATTCATCAAAACATGTAGTGCAAGTGCCTGCCTGAATACTTTCAAATGGTACTGTTTAAAGTTTTGTTCTCCTATTATATTGATAGGTAATTGCAGAATGTAAAAATGTGCTTCAATTTGGATAGTGTGTATTCATATTTTTGGATTATGACACTTATTACCTGTCCAGTGGGCTGCTAATAGTGTAAGGAAGGAGGGGCTGGCCAAAGTAATACACATTACTTATGCATTTAGCTCTCAATGAAGTAAGAGACGGTTACCTGTTCAAAACATCTCCCCCCGCCATAAAATCTTTACAATGGGCCATCAGAGGGAGTGAGGAATCTTATAAGTGTACCTTATACTTTTGACTTTAAATACTAATTTCAATAAATGTTCTACTTATGTTAGTGTCTAATCTGCTTGCAATGTGCAAAAGTACAATTTTTTTTTGTTTGACTCCACAGTTTCCTTCCAACCCACAGGAATGGCAGACTGTGGCCTCTCAATTTGCCCAGCAGTGGAACTTTCCCAACTGCAGTGGGGCAATAGATGGGAAACATGTCTACATCCACACCCCCCAACTCGGAGTCATACTATTATAACTATAATATAGTAGTATAGTGCTGTTGGTGGTGGTGGTGGTGGTGTCGGCGACTTATGAATTCCTCTATGTGGACGTGGGGAAGATAGGCCGGATGTTGGATGGTGGAGTCCTCGCTCAGACAGAGTTCTTCAGATGGCTCCAGAATGGCAGCTTGGGCTTGCCACCTCCAGAAGACAATGTGGTGGACCTCTCATTTGTATTTGAATGTCAGATGAAGTATTTGCCCCAGGGGACCATCTTATGTAGCCATTCCCTATGAGGACCGTCACCCCAAACCAGAGGGTTTTTAATTACCGGTTCCACCTATTCCTTACTGAAATCAATATGGTGGAATATAAACTAAACCACATTGTTCTTTCCTGCTGCATTTTGCACAACTTTTTATGAAACAATGCAGCCAACTATGTGGCCTCAGTTGCGACTGAGGCCGGCTCACTGAACTCAAACATGACGACACTAGAAGCTGGCCGTCCTGGCTTGCCCCCCCCCAAGCACCAGCGAAGTTTGGCAAAGCTATGTGGAGTACTTCACGGGTAGGGGGGCAATTGATATGCCAAATACTGTTTAAAAACTATGGAAAATAAATTTGTTGTTATAAACTGAACTCATATTTCATTTGAATTACGGTTTGTGTTTCTTATCTGTCTCCTAGATTCTCCAATGGCCTTTTATTTTTGGCCATTTTCTTCAATAGTGCAACGTAACTTATTTGATACATGAGGTGACAATCTCTTCTTCAGCTAACTATTATGTTGTGGGTCTGTTGCACACACACCTTGTTTTTGTTGTTAATATATGTAATGCATTAATGATAAAAATAATCATACTTTTCAACTCCATGAATTAATTGCTTGGAGTCCCTAAAATGGCCTAATTGGGGCAAATTTTAGAGCACTGTGGCAGTTATTTACTAAAGGAAAATTTGCTTTGCACTACAAGTGCACTTGTAGTGCGAAGTGGATTTGCCTTTAGTAAATAACCCCCATTGTCACTGTGTCTTGCAGAGAAAATGGATATATTTACAGACCCAGACTTCCTGACAAATGTCATAGACAGGAACATGGAGTTGCCAGGTTTCTGGCAAGTCAAATCACTACTCCAACAAGCTAAAGAGGAAGGCAGCCCTGGAGAAACTGTTGGAATTGGTGAAGCCGGTGTATCCCATGGCAGACATCACCTATTTGAAGGCCAAAATTGGTGGCCTGAGGAGCACATATAATAAAGAGCGCAAGAAAGTCCAGGATTCCCTGAGATCAGGAGCAGCAGCAGATGGCGTATATGTTCCCAGACTGTGGTACTATGACAGACTGTGTTTTTTTGTCAGACCAGAGTGAACCCAGGCCATCACTCTCAACCCTTCCTTCCCCACTTTCTTCCACACTTCCTTCCACATCAGAAGAGGCTCCTGAAGTCCAACCTGGGCCTTCCACACAGGAAGATGTGGCGGAGCCCAGCTTGAGCCCGGTATAGCTTTGTTGAACATATTTCTTGTCAAAAATGTATTGATGTTAGCTAGATGCAATTATTGATCACTAATTCCTGATTTAACAAAGTGGTTTACATATCAATAGACAATAGTAGCCAAAAATGAGTGGGATAAGAGTGAAAAATGCTGGGGTCAGAATGATAGTCTTTTCTATCTGGTAACATTCAATTTGCAACAGTCATGAGCTCAAAACTGTGTATGATTGCTGACCAAAAAACTAAAACTATGTCTCATTTTCATACACAGGAAAGTGTCAGCCAGGGGGAGGCTGTGAAAAGTCTCAGCCAGGAGGTGGCCGTGGAAAGCAGCCTGACCGAATCCAAGGTTCCTCCCCTCCGCTTTCCAACAAAAAGGACCAGGGAGGTGAGGAACCTGGAGGAGTCAGCAACCAATTTAATTTGCAAAGCTATTGCGGTCCTCACAACAACACCTGGTGTCCCCCGATTCATATGGCTGTATGACAGCCAGTAAAGTGGAACAAATGAAGGAGGGCCAACGCCTCATCTGTGAAAAGATAATACTTCAGGCCCTAAACAAGGGGACAAGGGGCGAACGCACAACTAAAAGCCACCTGAGTGAGTTGGACCATATTACTCCTCCAGCAACATCACCACCACCTCCAGCAACACCATCAACAGCCCAGCCACCCAACGCAGCATGGAAGGAAGTGTGGAAGGAAGTGTTGAGAGCAATGGCCTGGGTTTGATGTGGTCTGGCAAAAGCCAGCCTCGGGACATATATGTCATCTGCTGCTGCTCCTGATCTCTTGGAATCCTGGACCATACCGTGCTCCCTATTAAATGGACTCCACAGGTTACCAATTTTGCCTGTCAAGTAATTTATGTCTGCCCTGGGGTACAAAGGCTTTACCAATTCCAACTGTTTCTCCAGTGTTTCCTTCCTCTTTATTTTTTATGACCCCTAATAAATTTTACATTTTTGTTTGGACAAATACTTGGCTATGTGTTTTACTTCTAAAGGACAGTTTGTTTGTGAGTAGGCAGGCACATTTAATAAAAAAAAAAAAAAGATTATTCTGGAGATCTGGAGAAATAAAAAAAATAAAAAAAGATTATTCTCGAGATCTGGAAAAAAACAAATAAAAAAAAAAGATTATTCTGGAGATCTTGATGAAACCAACAAAAACAAAGATTACTCATGAGATCATGAGAAACAATAAAAAATCCGGCAGAGCTCTGTGTGAATATCAGCAGCAAAGCAACTTTATTATTCTAGCATTATAAAGAAGACAGAGTGCTTCCATCTCATACTTGATTCTGAGCATGCGTGAACTTTTGTGCATGGACTTGTGTACACATGATTGGACTTTCCGACAAACAAAGTTTTGTTGGCGGAAACTTTGAGAACCTGCTCTCAAACATTTGTCTGTGGAAATTCCGATAGAAAATGTTTGATGGAGCATACACACGGTCGGACTTTCCAACAATTAGCTCTCATCGAACATTTCTCGTTGGAAATTCCGATCGTGTGTACGGGGCATTAGACATCCAAAATTCCATTGTCCTATTAAATGCAGTTTAGATTTATAAACTTAGACTTCTTTCCATAGCTTGTTTTTATTTTTTGCATGTTTGTACACGTTTACCCTTCCTATGACTTTGGATGCCTGTAATACCTATTTGTAGATGGATTTAATAAGGGGATTTGTGCCCTGCCAAAACAATATGAGAATAAATAATTTGTGTGATCTCTGCCAAATCACCTTTATATTCCTCTTCTCATGTTTAATTATGAAAGCTTCTTTTCTGCTCTCTTTTCCTGTTAACTCCTTAATTGTATAGATAACAAAACAGCTTGAATTGATTTTCTATCTAGAAGCGTATGGGTTAAGTCATGGAAATCATTGTTCCTAATAGGAGTCTGTACAAATTCTACAGACATTTAAAGAATAAATGGAGGAGACAAAATATAGTTTCATTATTCTACTGTATATACAGATGTCCACAAATAACAAGGGACTAAATCTGGGCTTCAAAATGGAGATTTTTTTTTTTTTCCCATCCATACACAGAAGCGTTAATAGCATGCTCATTTATATTACAAAATGAATTACCTCTGAGAGGCAGAGCGACAGGAGAAAAGGCAATGTATCTGTTCTTGCAGATGATGATGTGATTAATGCTGTACAGACAATGATTTAAAGTGAATTGAGTTTAACATTGGGAGCAGCCTTTTGATTGTACTCCATTCACACAACAGTATTTATTGGCTTAACAAAGCATTGTAAGAGAAATTATGTATTTACCACATGGAAACACATTCATGAAGCACTCATTAAATGTGTATGGATATATCCTGCACAACATTGGGTTTGTGAAGCATAGATGATGCTAGAGAATGCCAAGAGGATGGATAACACTATTGGGTCTATTGTGGTGCAAGATAAAAGGGAATAGGGATCACAGGTTTTCCTTCTATGTGATATGAAAGCAGGAATAATAGACTGATTGCAGTGAATTACCATATGACACTGATGGACTGCTTATCCACCTTTTTCACTTTGGGAAAAGCTTAAAGTGGTTGTAAACCCATGGGTGAAAACAAAAAAAAAAGCAACCTGCAAGGCAAAGGCATAATGAGCTAGTATGCATAGCATACTAGCTCATTATGAATAACTTACCTGAGAACGAAGCCCCCAAAGCGGTCCTCCGTCTTCATGTCCTCCGCTGCCATGGATCCCGGAGTGACGTCTGGGTCTTACTGCTCCGGCGCTGTGAATAGCCGGAGCAGCAATGACGTCACTCCCATGCATGCGCACAGGAGCCGACACTTGCAGCATATCGCTGCGATCTGCGGCCTGCCTAGTGCGCCTGCGCGCCGCTGCCTACGACGCATGCGCCTTAGACAGCGGTGGCTGTCTTTTTGTAAATATCTCCTAAACCGTATAGGTTTAGGAGATATTTCTTGACCTACAGGTAAGCCTTAATCTAGGCTTACCTGTAGGTCAAAGTGGTTTGTAAGGGTGTACAACCACTGTAATTTTTAATCTTTGTTTGGTCGTCTGTCACTGAATTTCTATAGTTATCTACAGCTAAAACCACACCATTTTTTAATAATAATTAACAAATTGAGAGGAGGATGTTCAAGGCAATCCCTTGCACCTATACATTATGATGACTAGGGATGAGCTTCGTGTTCGAGTCGAACATACGTTCGACTCGAACATCGGCTGTTCGCCCGTTCGGCGATTTCCTAACAATTTGGGCCGTTCGCGCCAAATTCGTGTGGCGCTCACGGCCCACAATGCACTGCGTCATCGCAGTGCATTGCTGGCTCATGATTGGCCAGGCCTGCACTGTGACCCCGCATGCTTGGCCAATCACAGCGCCAGCAGCGAGAAGAGCCATGATTGGCCACAGGCAGGATGCCTGTGGCCAATCATAGCTCAGGCTGTGTAGTACACGCCCCACACTATATAAGGCCGCCAGCGTGACGGCCTTGTGTAGTGTGTTGGCGTCTGAAGCAGTTAGTGGGTGTTCTGTGTACCTTCAACACAGTATACACCGATCGTTATCGGCCGATTTTCGATCTTGCTCTTTTGTAGTGGTTGTTGTCTGCGTGCTCTGACCGCAGTATACACCGCTATATTCACCTCACCTATATAGCTAGTGATCTATCTTTTATAATAGAGCTTGCAGTCAGTAGTGTTAGGAGCTTGTGCGACTGTCTGCGTGCTCTGTACCCAGTACACACCGCTATATCCACCTACATAGCTCTTCTCTATTTGAGCCATCTGCAGGAGTTATTGGAAGTTGTGTGTGCCTCCAGCACAGCACAGTATACATCTGTATATACCCCTTTATCTCTGGTGTTCTATAATGAAGACATCTGCAGGAGTTAGTGGGTGTTTTGTGCCTCCAGCACAATATACACCTGTATCTACCCTTTATTGCTGTTCTCTAATAGAGCCATCTGTAGGGCTTAGTGGGTGTTGTGTGACTCCATTACAGTATACCCCTTTATCTATGGTGTTCTATAATAAAGGCATATGCAGGAGTTAGTGGGTGTTGTGTGCCTCCAGCACAATATACACTACCCAACTGCTGTTTTACCCAACTCCCTTCAGGCCATTACCATGTCTGGAAGGCCAGCAAGGAGAGGCAGACAGGCGCAAGCCGATAAAAGAGGGCAAGCAGGCTCTGTGTTTAGAGACAACAGTGCTGGTCGTGGACGCGGTGCATTGTCATCAGCACGTGGCCATGGGACACGCTTGTCCTTCTTTTCGGCAGCTGGACATGTTGAAACGCAACATGCCAACGACTTGGTAGAGTGGATGACCAAGCCCTCTTCATCCTCCTCATCCTCCCTCACCCAGTCTCAGGGTACTAGCAAAGCAGCTGCCAACGCATCGTCTTCCCTCGTCTCAATGTCATCATCAGTGACTCCTTCCCTAGACCCACCACGTCCTCCTGAGGAGTCTCCTGAACTCTTTGAGCACAGTGTTGGGTACATGCTCCAAGAGGATGCCCAGTGTTTTGTAGGCTCTGATGATGACACTCAGCTAGAGGAAGGCAGTAGCGTGAATGCAGAGAGAGGGGATGCTCAAGAAGGACAGCAATCTGGCAGTCATGTTCCACAAGCTGCAGCATATTGCCAGGTTTGCTACAGCGATGAAGAGGGAGGGGATGATGAGGGCACTGACTCCACGTGGGTGCCTGGTAGGAGAGAGGAGGAGGAGGCACATGTTCAACGAGGCAGGATGCCCTCCGGGGCCAGCTTAGGGGCAGCACACTGAATCACACCGCAGAGCTCCGCCTGTGCAGGGCGCTGCCTCTTCGCGTTATTCTAAAAGTTCTTTGGTGTGGGCCTTTTTTGAGACGAGGGCATCAGATCGCACCGCTGCTATTTGCAACATATGTCTCAAGCGTATCTCGCGTGGCCAAAACATCAGCCACTTGGGCACCACATGCTTGACCAGACATATGTTGACCTGCCATGCAGCTCATTGGCAAGCGTACCTCAAAGACCCACACCAAAGAACAAAGTGGACCTCTCCTTGCTCCTCATCAGCTGGCATCTCCAACCCCACTAGACCTTCAGTCCTCTCTGAAACCTGCTCTGAGAGGAATGAAGGTGTAGAATTAGGTGTGTCACAGCCAAGTGCTTCCGGGCACTCTGTTAGCAGTACACCCACGTCCGATTATAGCAGGCAAATGTCCCTGCCCCAGCTGCTGGACCGGCAAAAGAAGTTCACTCCCAGCCATCCACATGCCCAGCGGTTGAATGCTAGCTTGGCTAAATTGCTAGCACTTCAACTGCTGCCTTTTCAATTGGTAGACTCGGCCCCCTTCCGTGAGTTTGTACAATGTGCGGTTCCTCAGTGGCAGGTCCCCAAACGCCACTTTTTCTCACGGAAGGTGATTCCGGCTCTCTACCGGCATGTGGAAGGCAATGTCCTTGCCTCGCTGGACAGGGCGGTCAGCGGTAAGGTGCATATTACCGCTGACTCATGGTCCAGCAGGCATGGACAGGGACGTTACCTGTCTTTCACGGCCCATTGGGTCACTCTTCTGGCATCTGGGAAGGATGCAGGACAAGGTGCAGTAGTGCTGGAGGTTGTTCCGCCACCACGCCTCCAAAATGCTACTATTGGTTGTGACACACCTCTCTCCTCCACCCCCTTCTCTTCTTCTTCCTCCATGGCCTCTTCCAGTGCTCTGTCCTCAGAACCAGCGGTGCTCCGTAGGTGTTCCAGGGGCTACGCAAGTACGCAGGCAAAACGATGCCATGCCGTGCTTGCGCTGGTTTGTTTGGGGGACAGGAGCCACACCGGGGCGGATGTTTTGTCAGCTCTGCAGGGGCAGGCCAAGAGGTGGTTGACGCCACGCCAGCTTAAGCCAGGAATGGTGGTTTGCGACAATGGCCCCTACTTTCAAACATCCAACTTACAAACATCTCCTACTTGCAAGCGGAAGGAGACAACAGCAAGTGAGATGAAAAAAGATGTACGACAAAACAAATTATACAGGGGTGATAACCCTTCCCTATGTTTTCCAAAAAGCTTAAAAATAGTTTTTTTGACTGGAGCTACACTTTAAAAATGTACCAGTTGAAAATTACAAACAGATTCAACTTAACACAACAAACCTACACAGTCCCTGTCTTGTTTGCACCGCCTGTATACTGCTGTTCTGAGTATATAGGGTCTGGGGGCCACACGCATTTCCTTTTTTTAATATGGGTACTGGGTTCCCCTTATTATGCGTACAAGACCCAAAGGGGCTGGTAATGGGCAGGGAGGGCTACCCATGCCATTTTTCTCAATGATTTTCAACCATATTGCAGGAACCAGATATAACATTAAAACCGCAAGCAGTTTTAAATGATGTTATTTCCGTTTAATGTCGTTTTGTGCAGGGACTGTTCTAAACACGGGAAACACGTGGCACTTCACAGGCATACTACAGACACTCCCCAGGCACCATATTTAAAGGAATATTTCACTTTTTTTTTTCACTTTAATCGTCATTAAAATCAGTGCTCCAGCCAAAATGGCCATTTTTAAAAACATTTTAGGCATTGACCCATGTCCCCTGGGGCAGGAGCCAGGTCCCCAAACCCTTTTTAGGACAGTATCTTGCATATTAGCCGTTAAAATTAGCACTTTTAATTTCGAACGTTCGAGTCCCATAGACTTCAATGGGGTTCTAAAGTTCGTACGAATTTGGGGTCCGTTCGAAAGTTCTGGTGCGAACCAAACCGGGGGGTGTTCGGCTCATCCCTAATGATGACAAGGGATGAGCTGAAAGGTTTGTTGCTTACCTTAATTAGTATATTTCAAATGCCAGAGAATAAAGGGGAATTCAGATTGTTATTTTCATTTTATTATTTTATTTTATTTATTCCTACCACGATCTTTAGAATTAGGGATAATGTTAGGGTTAGTGTTTAGTTTTATGATTAGAGTTAGGGCATGGTTTCAGAGACAGGGTCGATCCTTGGTGGGTGCGCAGGGTGCAGCACACCCCGGCGCCGCAGTGGAGGAGGCGCTGATGTGCCAGAGTGTTCCCCTCCCTCCTCCTCTCAATGTCCATCTTTAGTGTGGGGCAGAGCGAGTGCAGCCAATCCCCATCCCCTTCTTGCTCTCCAGTTATTACAAGCGACAACACTCACTGTGACAAGGGAGAGCTGTTGGCTGCATGTGCTGGAGCCTGCATGCCGCTGTTGAACACCTCGCTTCCTTCTCTGTTAGAACGGCTGTGACAGGTAGTGTGGGCAGCAGAACATCTCTCTGTGTTCCCCGCTTGCCCCCCTCCGCCCTCCTTTTCTGGTCAGCAGTACAGCACGGAGTGTGTGTCTGGGGAGAGGGGTGCTTTTGCAAACAATCACTGGAGGTGTACTGCAGAGCAGAGGTGCTAGCTGGGGAGTGTAACAATTTGTGAAAGGATGACAACAGTGAACAATAGGGGAAAATTTGTGAAGTGTGAGATTGCTGTATTTGGGGGAATGGGGTGAATTTGTGAAGAGGTGAGAGTTCTAAAGTGTGGGGGGGGGGTGAATTTGTGAAATAAGGTAACAGTTATGTAGGGAGGGGGGCAGGTTGTGTAAGCTATGGGGGGAAGAGTTGTGTCATTCACATGAGTACAGGGGTTAGCTGTGCAGGCGGGGTACAGTGGTGAGCCATGGATGCAGGGTACAGGGATGAGCCATGGACGCAGGGTATAGGGGTGAGCTGTGGACACAGGGTACAGTAGCGAGCAATGGTAAGCGGGGCACAGTGGTAAGTCGTGGACATAGGGTACAGGGGTGAGTCGTGGACGCAGGATACAGGGGTGAGTCTTGGATGCTGGCAGCAGAAGTGAGCCATTGACAGGGGGGTGGCTGCAGAGGTGTGCTATGCCCTTTGTTATTAACAAAGTATAGGAGCATAGGAGCTTTCTGTCTATTGTTGAGTCCCCACACCTACCTAGTCCATGGTATGCATGCAGGGAGGAGATTATGTGCTATAACCTTCAGCAACAAGTCAGTGAGCGGTAATGATATGTCGTATCCTCTAGTAACCAATAAGCAAGTGGCAATGATGCAAAGTAACCTCTAGCAACCAATCAGTGAACAGTAGTGGTCAGCTGTAATCTCTAGCAACTACTCAGTGAGCAATAATGATGTGCAGTAACCTTTAGCAACCAATCACCAGTAATGATGTGCAGTAACCTCTTGCTACCAATCGGTGAGAGATAATGACATGCTGCAACCAGTCATTGAGTGGTAATGAAAAACAGGAACCTCTTGCAACCAGTGAGCTGTAATATTATGCTGTAACCTCTAGCAACCAATCAGTGAGCAGTAATATTGTGCAGTAACCTCAAGCAACCAATACGCGATTTGTAATGATGCGCACTGATCCAATGCAGTGAAATTGAATCAGTGTGATGTGTATCATAGGAGCCGCGAGTCGGTCTAGGAGGCAGGACTTTGTTACAGTGGCCGCCTGGGAGATTTGAATCCAAGCTCCGCGACAGTAGGAGACCGTTGCCACTCTGTGTGATCCAGGGGTACTGGTAGGCTGCAATTGGTGGGCACTGGCAGGCTCCAATTGGTGGACACTGGCAGGCTGCATTTGATAGGCACTGATAATTTGCATTTAATGGGCACCGATAATGCTGCATTTGGTGGGCACTAATAAGGCTGCATTTCATGGGTACTGATCAGGCTGCATTTGATGGGCACTGATAAGGCTGCATTTAAATGGCGCTGATAAGGCTGCATTTGGTGGACACTGGTAGCTGCATTTAATGGGCACTGATCAAGCTGCATTTGGTGAGCTCTGATCAGGCTGCATTTGGTGGGCACTGAGAAGGCTGCTTTTGGTGGGCACTGGTAGACAGCTTGGTAGACAGCTTTTGGTGGGCACTGGTAGGCTACATTTGATGGACACTGCACTGGTAGGCTGCATTTGGTGGGCACTGATAAGCTGCATCTGATGAACACTACACTGGTAGGTTGCATTTTGTCTGCACTGGTAGGTTCCATTTGGTGGGTATTGGTAGGCTGCATTTGGTGGGCATTGGTAGGCTGCAAATGGTGGGTACTGGTAGGCTGCATTTGGTGAGCATGGTAGGCTGCAATTGGTGGGCACTGGCAGGCTGCAATTGATAAGGCTGCACTTGGTGAACACTGGTAGTCTGTATTTAATGGGCACTGATAAGCTATATTTGGTGGACACTGATCAGGGCTGCATTTGGTGGGCACCGGTAGGGCGGCTGAATTTAGTGGGCACTGGAAGGCTGCATTTGGCGGGCACTGGTAGGGCTGCATTTGGTGGGCATTGGTAGGGCTCAATTTAGTGGGCACTGGAAGGTTGCATTTGGTAGGCACTGGTAGGGCTGCATTTGGTGGCCACTGATAGGCTGCATTTGGTGTGCACTGGTAGGCTGCAATTAGTGGGCACTGGTAAACTACATTTGATGTACACTGCGCTGGTAGGCTGAATTTGGTGGGCACTGATAAGCTGCATTTGATGGGCACTGGAAGGCTTCAACTGGTGAGCAGTGGCACTGGTAGGCTGCAATTTGTGGGCATCGGTAGGCTGCATTTGGTGGGCACTGGTAGGACTGCATTTGATGGGCACTGGTAGGCTGCATTTGGTGGGCACTGGTAGGCTGAATTTGATGGGCACTGATAGGCTGAATTTGATGCATTGATCTCATGTATCATTTCACCATATCCTGTAGTATTCCTGCAGTCTCTGACCATCCCTTGTGGTATGTTTGCAGTCTCTGACCATCCCTTGTGGTATGTTTGCAGTCTCTGACCATCTCTTGTATCATTATCATGTCTGAAGTCTCTGACCATCTCTTGTATCATGTCTGCAGTCTCTGACCATCTATTTTATCATGTCTGCACTGGAAGGCTACATTTGATGGGCACTGGTAGGCTTCAATTGCTCGGCAGTGACACTGGTTGGCTGCAATTGGTGGGCATCAGTAGGCTGCATTTGGTGGGCACTGGTAGGACTGCATTTGGTGGGCACTGGTAGGCTGAATTTGATGCATTGATCTCATGTATCATTTCACCATATCCTGTAGTATTCCTGCAGTCTCTGACCATCCCTTGTGGTATGTTTGCAGTCTCTGACCATCTCTTGTATCATTATCATGTCTGAAGTCTCTGACCATCTCTTGTGTCATGTCTGAAGTCTCTGACCATCTATTTTATCATGTCTGCACTCTCTGACCATCTCTTGTATGATTTCTGCACTCTCTGACCATCTCCTGTACGATGTCTGCAGAATTCCACACTATAATATTATTGAATAAGTATATACCATTGCATGCATTTGTAGAGTTAAAATATCGAATAAACCAAACTGATGTGCATTGGTTAATTATGCTGCTGAGCACATTTTCAGGAGGTGATATGGTCAGCGGGATTTGAACTCATGGCTTGAACCTTTGAAAATAGCAGTATATACCACTATGCTACAGAGCTGAGCACATATATAGAAAATACATTTACCAATGTTTGATTCTATACAATAATGTTTTGCATTTCAAGCATTAAATTATAGTAACACCCATGCTCTTGCTGATGTGGCATTGGCTAATAGACGTTCACCTCTTTTCAGCATATGCTGCTGAGTACAATGCAAGCTTTCAGTAGGTGATACCATCTGTGTGATTTTCAGCCATTTGAGCACAATTATATTGAGAGCATATGTTTTCTAGTGTTGGATGGTGGGACTACTTTATATTCTAGGTATAATAGTACTTAGCACAGTGACTTGGGTCCCTTTCACACTTGTGCGACCTGAAAGTCGTGTAATTTTGATGTGACTGTAAGTAATGCCTGTGTAATCTTGATATCTATGGATACAGGAGTCGCAGGGAAAGTTTCACAATTTTCCCACGATTTTGCTTTTTCCAGCGATTTCAGAGAATGTCTGTGTAAACTTGAAGTCTTGATTTGGACAAAAGTCCCTCGGCCCTCTTTACTCCTCATTTGTCCCTCATTTTTTTTCTGATCTATACAGTTGATTCGGTGACCCCTGGCAAATCATCATTCGACCCCCAGGTTGAGAACCACTAACCTAGATGGAGATCCTGACCAGCAGAGGCACTTTTGGGTGATTACAAACATTCATTTCCATCTCATTGACATCTGTGCAGGTTTCTGCACAGATGTCAATAGAAATCACACCCTGAAGTCACCAAAGTAGTACAGAAACTACTTTTGGAAATTGCAGCACCGCAACTGATCAGGATGATGCAATTGCCATCGATTTGGCATGCAATTTGACAGTTCAAATCGCAACAATGTGAACCAGGGCTGACACATCACATAACACTGCCTATCCACCAGCTGAATTCATTGCATGCAATTCTCCACAGCTGTTATATACAAAGACTCCACCTAAACACAGTTATCATTTACTTGCAGGTATGCTGAATAGATTAGTTTTTTTTGGTACATAATTATATCTGATAAATTCTATGACTATAAGTAAGATATTGCACCTGCCCAAAACCACCACCCCCAAAATGAATTCAAAAGAAGAAAGAAAAGAGAAAAAAACAACAAACAAGCTCAATAATGTATTTTTTGACAGCAGAAACAAACTTATTTACATTAGCATAAAAAATAAATATTCTACAGGATATATGGTACTACATTTAGTAAAACGTTAGGAATTGGGTTTTAAGGGCCCTGCTCATAGGAGCGTACAATCTAAAATTTGTCTAAACCTTAGAATGGACACAGCTTTACTTTCAGTGTATAACAGGCAACACATCACATTTGTATCTGCAAGATTATAGAAACATAATTAACAGTCATTATTCTTACAAAGCATTCCATTATAATATTAAAAAAGGCACATATTCAAACTATAACACCCACCACCATCCCACAATGCACACACATACATTAGGGAGTATGTTCTGCTGGAAGTGGCATTTCTGTGTACACAATTAAGCAATGAGATCAAAGAGTAGAAGGTCAGTAGATGCTCCCAAACCATGAATGCTTCTTTAGACAGGAACACACACACACAACATTGACAGCATGGCCACATAAACCCATTATTGATGGAAAAAATGCACAAGAATCTCAGCAAACAGCCCTAGTTGGGCGTTTGTCAATATGCACAATATCATTCCTTCTCCCCCATAAATCACAGCAAAAAAACTGGCCGCGTCTCAGGCCAAACAACCCCCCCCCCCCTACACTGCAGTCCTTTATATAAGGTTGTATTGTTAGCACACTGACACATGCCCGATAGAAGTAGACGCCCACTAGTATATTTCAATCTGTTTCTTCATGTATGTCTGCACCTGATGAGCAGGAACACATAATACTATTTGTAACTGTGTTAGCCCTTGGCTATGTGCATCAAATCTCCAACTACAGGCCAAAGATCAAAGGCCATCTGCACGCATGTAAACAAAGCAACAGTTTTCTAAGAATATGTACCTGTGCAGTGTAAACCCTACAATTTTAAATGTCCCTGGGGATGATTAGTGCAAAAGTTAGTCCAAAACTAACTTTCTTACATTAGAGACTATTTCAATAGGAGACAAATAAAATGCCAGCATGTCTTTGGATTATGGTGAGAAACCCACACAGGGAGAACATATAAACTTCAGCACAAGCATTAGGATGTTGGGGAATTGACCCAGCAACCTCAGTGCTGCTAGATGTAATTGCTACCCATTTAGCCTCACACATATTGCCTGCATCTCTGTGGTGTGAACCAGCCCTGCTCAGGGCCACAAGCAATATACAATATATTGGCCACCTGCATTTATACGCAAATGAACTGTAATGGCATCCCGGTCTTAGTCCATAGGGTTCAAAATTCATTTGACCCACCCTTTGTAGCTATAACAGCTTCAACTCTTCTGAGAAAGGTGTCCACAAGGTTTAGAAGTTTGTCTATGGGTATGTTTGACCATTCTTCCAGAAGTGCATTTGTGAGGTCAGACACTGATGTTGGACAAGAAGGCCTGGCTTACAGTATCTGCTCAAATTCATCCCCAAGGTGTTCTGTTGTGTTGAGGTCAGGACTCTGTGCCTCCACTCCAAAGTCACTCATCCATGTCTTTGGACCTTGCTTTGTGCACTGGTCCAAAACATTTGGTGGAGGGAGAATTATGACGTGGGGTTGTTTTTCAGGAGTTGGGCTTGGCCTTTTAGTTCCAGTGAAGGGAACTCTTAAGGTGTCAGCATACCAAGATATTTTGGACAATTTCATGCTCCCGACTTTGTGGAAAAAGTTTGGGGATGGCCCCTTCCTGTTCCAACAGGACTGCACACCAGTGCACAAAGCAAGGTCCATAAAGACAGGGATGAGGAAGTTTGGGGTGGAGGAACTTGACTGTCCTGTACAGAGTCCTGACCTCAACCTGATAGAACACCCTTTGGCTGAATTAGAGCAGAGACTGCGGGCCAGGCCTTCTCATCCAACATCAGTGCCTGGCCTCACAAATGTGCTTCTGGAACAATGGTCAAACATTCCCATAGACACACTAAACCTTGTGGAACGCCTTCCCAGCAGCTGTTATAGCTGCAATGGGTGGGTCAAATCAAATGTAATCTTACAGACTAAGACTGGGCTGCTATTAAAGTTCATGTGTGCGTAAAGGCAGGCATCCCAATACTTTTGGCTAGATTTACAATGGTGGTCCCTCCTACACATAGATGCTACATTTATACATAGTTTAAGGACCTGAGTCAGGAGTAGGGATGAGCCGAACACCCCCCGGTTCGGTTCGCACCAGAACCTGTGAACGGACCGGAAATTTGTGCAAACTTTAGAACCCCATTAAAGTCTATGGGACTCATATGTGTTAGAAAATGTCCCTGCACAAAATGACATTTCTAACTGAAAAAAAGTAATTTAAAACTGCTTGCGGTTTTAATGTAATGTCTGGTTCCGGCAATATGGATGAAAATCATTAAGAAAAATGGCATGGGTAGCCCCCCTGCCCATTACCAGCCCCTTTGGGTCTTGTATGGATATTAAGGGGAACCCCGTACCCAAATAAAACAAAAGGAAAGGCGTGGGGCCGCCAGGCCCTATATCCTCAGAACAGCAGTATACAGGCGGTGCAAACAAGACAGGGACTGTGTAGGTTTGTTGTGTTAAGTAGAATCTGTTTGTAATTTTGAACTGGTACATTTTTAAAGTGTAGCTCCAGTCAAAAAATATATTTTAAGCTGTTGGTGTTGCCACAACACTGTAAGCCCGCAAAGTGACTCTTGGTGGGTGCTGGAACACCCTGTTGTGAACTATTATATCAAGAATTGTAATTACATGCCAATGTTGAACAGTGGTAGAAAAATTGGGCCTTTGGTGGTTGTGGTGGTGGTGGTGCTGGTGCCACAACACTGTAATTCCTCACAGTTACTCTTGTGAGAGCAGGAATGAGCCCTGCTGCAAAGTATTGCATCAAAAATTGTAATTACACCACCCCTGTTAAACAAGGGCTTAAAAATTGGGCCTTAGCCACTGGTGCTGGTACCATGACACTGGAACCCCTCACAGATACTCCAGTTGGAGCCCAGGAATGAGCCCTGCTGCAAAGTATTGCATCAAAAATTGTTATTACACACCCCTGTTAAACAGGGGCTTAAAAATTGGGCCTTAGGCACTGGTGCTGGTGCCACAACACTGCAACCACTCACAAATATTGTAGTTGAGTGCAGCAATGAACCCTCCTGCAAAATATCGCATCAAAATTGTAATTGCACGCCCCTGTTAAACAGGGGCTGAAAAATTGGGCCTTAGCCACTGGTGCTGGTGCCACGACACTGGAGCCCCTCACAGATACTCTAGTTGGTGCTCAGGAATGAGCCCTGCTTCAAAGCATTGCAGGATCATTGAGGAGGAAGAGGATAGTTAGTCAGCATAACAGGATAGTCACTCAGCATCAGCATAGGCCGTCTTGAAGGTGCTTGGTAGCTGGTGGTGATCCAAGACTGATTCATCTTTATGAAGGTCAGTCGATCAACCGTGTCGGTGGACAAGCGCACCCTGCGATCAGTTACAAAGCCTCCAGCAGCATGGAATGTGCATTCCGAAAGAACGCTGGATGCAGGACAGGCCAGTAGCTCAATTGCATGCTGTGCAAGCTCTGGCCAGTGATCCATCCTCAAGACCCAGTAAGCCAGAGAATTTTTGGTGGGAAAGGTGTCCAAGTCTGACCTTGCCCTAGGGTATTCCTGCACCATGTAAATCAGACGCCGGCGATGGTTGCTGGAACCGATAATACCTTGGGGCTGCGGACTAAAAAATTGTCTGAACGCATCGTTCAGACAGCCACCTTCTCCATCGCTCCTTCTGTGACTGACCGAAGCCTCAGCAACACGTTGTCCAGGACCAGGAATTTGTAACCTCCTAGTCTCTGGGAACGCGTGGCACAGACCTTTCTGCAAGGCCTCCTGAAGATGTCTCATCCTCTGCTCCCTCTGCGACCACAAGATAAGGTCTGCAACCTTACCCTTGTACTGTGGATCAAGGAGAGTTGCCAGCCAGTAATGATCCCTCTCCTTGATCCGCTGAATACGAGGATCCTTCCGCAGGCATTGCAGGATCAGGGAGGCCATGCAGCGTAGGTTAGCTGAGGCATTCAGTCCGGAGTCCTCTGGGTCAATAAAGGACAACATGATCCGCAGCCACCTCCTCCCAGCCATGTACAAGTCCACGGGTTTCTTGGGATTGTAAATCATCCCAAAAAGACTGCTGCTGATGCTGAGTGCCAGGCTCCATCTCCATGCTGACATAATCATCTTCCTCCTCCTCCTCCTCCTCCTCCTCCTCCTCCTCCTCTTCCTGTGTGATCGATGGGACAGCAGGAACACTGTCTGGATAAAGGGGGCCTTGAGAGGCAAGGAAGTCCTCCTCTTCCTGCCTGTGTTCTACTTCAAGTGTCCTGTCCATTATTTCACGCAGCGTGTGCTCCAACAGGTGAACAAGAGGTACAGTGTCACTGATGCAGGCACTGTCACTGGTGACAGGACAGTTCATGCATCCCTGATCATAGCCCACTGGCGTGGGGAAAAAAACTGAGGTCCCCTTACCCTGTCGCCGTAGTCACACAGGTACTCATTGATAGCCCTCTGCTGCGTGTGCAGCTGCAGCAGCATGGCCAACGTTGCATGAACAACACGAGCAATTGGGGTAGCTTCAGGTGTACACTGTGCAGGGGAAACAATACACCGACTGTAATTGCACTAGGTTCAAAGGAAATGAAGACACCGTCTCTGTGTCTGTCTCTTTGAGCCACTCGCAACACACTAAGCAAGGCCGGCTTATATAGCGTGGCGTGTACTAAACCCCGTGAGCCATAATCCTGCCTGTGCCCAATTATGGCTCTCCTCGCTGACGGCACAGTGATTAGCCAAGCATGCGGGTCATAGTGCATGCTTGGTCAATCATCAGCCAGCAATGCCCTGCGATGCCGCAGTGCATTATGGGCCGTGAGAGCCAATCGAATGTGGCGCAAATGGCCCATAAAGTTTTGGTTTTGACGAACAGGCAAACAGCCGGTGTTCGACTCAAACACCCAGCTCATCCCTAGTCAGGAGTTATGTTTAATAACATAGAGATATGAGACAACTTCTCTATATGAAGTGGCATGCTTGGGATTTGAACGCAGACTCTCAGAGATGCTAAGCAGAAGTTCTAACCTCCAAGCCACAGAGCCACCACATGTGGAAACCTCCTACACAACTGCATTTCTTTGGACATATAGGTGGTGGAATTACATTACTCAAGAGTTATTCTTCTTGATATTTTCTGTGATATTTTGTGGGTGAGTGTAGTATAGTGATGTTACCCTTAATTTTTGGAAATTACATTTTGATTTCTGATGTTGGTACGCGTGTCACATTTTTGGGCTCAAATTATGATTATTTGTAAATAATAAAAAACACACAAAATTGTGACCTATTTTAAATTTGCATCAGCGATGGCATTGTTTGTGGTTTGTAAAGACACCTGTGTGAGTTTGGGTAAAGATTGTTCTGAGATGAAGAGTAACAAGTAAAAGTGACAGTGAAAAATATATTTTACCAAAACATCAAAACAATTCATTCTCAAAAATGCGTTTTAGCCCACCGCTAATTTTAGTATTTACTATAGCTCCTTGTAAAAAAGCCATGGGAGCCTAAATAAGAGCTGTTTGTAGGTCTGAGCATGCTCAGTTGTGTTGGCACCTGGTTGTACAGAGATGGGGAATTTATCTCTTTTCAGACTTTTAAAGAAATGTCAGTGTAGAAATCATTTTTTCACACAGTTTAAAAGCATATTATAATTAAACAATATACAGCATATTTCAGTACCATTTAGGCAATTATATCATGCTCTAAACATTTCCATGTGCACTATTCCAGGTTTTAGCAGAGTAAGGGTTTGGGGCTATTTGCTTTCAGGTAACTATAGTAAATTCGATTTTGGGAGTATTTTTTTTACCAGTGCGATAGTGAATACCGGTTTAGCACTAGCTATCGTGATTAGCGCTAATTCACGCTTATTCACGCTAATTAGCACCACAGCGCTATAGTAAATGATCCCCGCTATGGACAATTATGGCAAATTGCCATCCATCCATTTCCGTTTTGATTCAAAATTTTGGGCTATTTGCATTGTATGCACATGATCACATATGGGATTGTGTATATATATATATATATATATATATATATATATATATATATATATATATATGTGTTTTCTGCTACTGTCAATCACAACCATCAAGCCAATGAGAAGAGAGTGGAGGCGGGGTCATGCCACTCCATGTGTGAATGGACACACAGAGCAGTGGCTCATGAACGAGCCTGCTCGGATGCCACCATAGCAAGTTACTTGCTATGGTTAAAAAAAGGAGGATAATATAAAACTTCACATATAATCAAGTGCATAAATGTGCAAACTATGCAAATACGTGTTTCCACTACAAATATGTGCAATCTAATTAGCAAGATAATAATGTGCAAATAGCAAAAGAATAAGTATCTCAAAAAATGTGCAAAAAAGGTAGTCCCATTTAAAGTGCAGCTGAATCCAGCGTATTTAATAATATATATATATATATATATATATATATATATATATATATATATATATCCAGCAGTGCAAAAAGTTCATTCAAAGAAAGTGCAAGTGTCAAGTGTCCACAGCTACTTCTTTGCCCCACCAACTGCCGTAGATAAATTGTCTGAATTATTTGAGCACCAAATCAGCCACTGCTGCAAGAGAATGTGCAGCAATTAATGGGCACCAATCAGGTCCCACAGCCACAGCATGCTGTCAAACTGGCTCCAACCGTGGAAGGAGGAGGATGAGCTCTCTGACCAGGTGCCTGATAGAGCAGAAGAGGAAAGTGAAGGAAAGGCACTACTCCAGCGAGGTAGGATCCAGTCATCCAGATGCAGTTCACAAAGAAGTGAAGGGAACATCCACCATGTTCAACTGGATGGCATCGATCCACGAGTGCAGGGCACTGTTGTCCCTCAGTCCGGTCCCCAGACTTCACCTGTGGGGGTGTTTTTTAGCATGTATGCAACAGACAGGACTAAGGATGAGCTAGATGTTCGAACACCGGCTGTTCGTCCATTCGGTGAAGCCAGAACTTTGTGGGCCCCAAGGTATGATCAGTTCCAGCAACCATTGCCAGCGTCTGATTTACATGGTGCAGGAATACCTAGGAGCAAGGTCAGACTTGGACACCTTTCCCACCGAAAATCCTCTGGGTTACTGGGTCTTGAGGATGGATCACTGGCCAGAGCTTGCACAGTATGCAACTGAGCTACTGGTCTGTCCTGCATCCAGCGTTCTTTCGGAACGCACATTCAGTGCTGCTGGAGGCTTTGTAACTGATCACAGGGTGCACCTGTCCACCGACTCGGTTGATCGACTGACCTGCATAAAGATGAATCAGTCTTGGATCACCACCAGCTACCAAGCACCTGAAGCTGATGTAACCAAATATTTTTTTTTTAAATGTCACATGCCTTCAAGACTGCCTATGCTGATGCTGAGTGACTGTCCTGTTATGTTGACTGACTATCCTCTTCCTCCTCAATAATCCTGCTGATAGCTTGGAAGAACATTTTTGGTTCTGGGTGATGCCACCAGTGGCTAAGGCCCAATTTTTCAGCCCCTGTTTAACCGGGGCATGTAATTACAATTTTTGATGCAATGCTTTGCAGCAGGGCTCATTCCTGCACTTGAACTAGAGTATCTGGGAGAGGTTGCAGTGTCGTGGCACTAGCACCAGTGCCTAAGGCCCAATTTTTCAGCCCCTGTTTAACAGGGGCATGTAATTACAATTTGTGATGCAATACTTTACAGCAGGGCTCATTCCTGCACTTCAACTAGAGTATCTGGGAGAGGTTGCAGTGTCGTGGCACCAGCACCAGTGCCTAAGGCCCAATTTGTCAGCCCTTGTTCAACAATGGCATGTAATTACAATTGTTGATATAATAGTTCACAGCAGGGCGTTCCAGTGCCCACCAAGAGTCACTTTGTGGCAACACCAACACCTTGGGCCCATATAGGGCAGGCCCCTACTTTCAAACATCTAACTTACAAACGTCTCCTACTTGCAAATGGAAGGAGACAACAGGAAGTGAGATGAAAACAGATTCTACTTAACACAACAAACCTACACAGTCCCTGTCTTGTTTGCACCGCCTGTATACTGCTGTTCTGAGTGTATAGGGCCTGGGGGCCCCACGCCTTTCCTTTTTTTAAATTGGATACGGGGTTCCCCTTAATATCCGTACAAGACCCAAAGGGGCTGGTAATGGGCATGCCATTTTTTTCTCAATGATTTTCATCCCTATTGCGGGAACCAGACATTACATTAAAACCACAAGCAGTTTTAAATAACTTTTTTTCTGTTAAATTTCATTTTCTGAAGGGACTATTCTAAACATGGGAAACACGTGCCACTTCACAGGCATATTATAGACACCCCCCAGGCACGATATTTAAAGGAATATTTCACTTTTTTTGTTCAATCGTCATTAAAATCAGTGCTCCCGAAAAAACTGCCGTTTTAAAAAAAAATTTGCATTGATCCATGTCCCCTGGGGCAGGAGCCAGGTCCCCAAACCCCTTTTAGGACAATATCTTGCATATTAGCCATTAAAATTTGCATTTTTTATTTCGAACGTTCGAGTCCCATAGACTTCAATGGGGTTCTAAAGTTCGTGGTTTTTGATCCGTTCGAAAGTTCTGGTGCGAATTGAACCAGGGGGTGTTCGGCTCATCCCTAGACAGGACCATTCTAATTTGCAAAATCTCCCTAGAACATATCAAGTGTGTTATTACCTGCAGCCATTTGCTTACTACATATATGCAAAGACACCTGACATCCCACCACGCAGCTAGTTGGAAACAGCTCTAAAATGCTAATCAGCTGGAAAATGGCTACATTTCTCCTTTTTTCTATGGAGTGACAGTGTGCAGGCATCACTAATGAACATGAAACACACATGAACACACATGAAACCCAATTTTTTATAGCTGTGTGATAGTAGCACTAAAAAAACATTTTGTGGCCAGGGTCAATTTTATCTTCCAATTTTGTTTCTATATTTAAAAATAGACAAAAAATAATAATAAATGGCCACAGAAAAACACGCGTATATACATGTGTACAAAATATACAACCATTAGTTATTCAATAAAGAAAACTTATCTGAGTACAGGTGTATAAAGAAAAAAACACTTACACGTTGCCAAAGTAAATGCAGGTACATGTCACAGCCACAGAGTGATTTTGTAAAAGCCAGACAGCCATGTCCCAACCATGATCCGCACTATGGCGGACTGAAATTTACAGAGGTATTGTTTCTTAACTGGGATGGGGAAAGACCGAAAAAGATACAATAGTCATGGGAGCAGGGTCATCTTTACTGCGTGTACTCTGCCCAGCCAGAATAGACCATATCTCGACCACCTCCCCAGGTCCTCCCCGCATTCATGGATCATAGGGGGATAATTTGCTTGAATGAATTTGTCAATGTCAGTGGTGATTTCAATGCCTAGATATGAGATTGTGTTTGAAGCCCATTAGAAGGCAAAATTGTGTGCAAGCTGTTTGTGTATATCTGAGGGGACTGATATTTTTAAAGCTATTGATTTCATCATGTTGACCTGTAGTCCGGAGACTCGACTAAACTCCTGAAGGATTTTATATACTGTAGGTGTGGATGTCAGTGGAGAGTTAACAAAGAGGAGTAAATCATCTGCATATAATGCGCACTTATGTTCTTGTTCCCCACAAACCACCCCTTTTATGTTGGGACTAGACATTAGCTAGCTACCGTTTAGCTAACAATATGCCGTTAAGAGCATGTAGGTTTTTTTCCAACACAGTGCAGTTCTGGCCCTCGCCTCGTCCCATCTGTCAGACCTGTGTAACGCAGAGCCAAGGAGGAGTTTTAGAACACTTCACTCAGCTCTGAGCTGGTCTGCAGTGGTCATGGCCTAGGGACTCGGGGCACTGACTGACACATGCAGATGTCCTGAGTGACTGGCAATAGGACACAGAAGCCGGTGGAGGAAGCGAGTAGTGAAAAAACCTCCTCTATCGCCTTCTGTTTTTAGTGACAGGGTGGAGAGGACAGGGCTGCCAGAGGTGGCATAACAATGCTCTGCCACATTCTGGCAGAAAGAAAGCCCTGCTTCTGCTGCTTCCAATGCTCAGTTAGCATACTATATATTTCTTTGGGGTGGAATCAATCATATTAGGTTGCTGCT
Source organism: Lithobates pipiens (assembly GCF_037356315.1). NCBI lineage: Eukaryota > Metazoa > Chordata > Amphibia > Anura > Ranidae > Lithobates > Lithobates pipiens. The sequence goes on from NW_027507790.1 coordinate 74,226,526, forward strand.
GCTGGAAATATATGCATGTCAAGCAATTATGTAAAAGTAAAGTAAATAATTAAAAATACAATTTATGTACCCCAAACACACCTCCAAGACTACCACTGCCTCGCTAAAGAAGCTGAGAGTAAAGGTGATGGACTGGCCAAGAATGTCTCCAGACCTAAACCCTATTGAGCATCTGTGGGGCATCCTTTGGTAGTTGTGGTGGTGGTGCTAGTGCCACAACACTATAAGTCCTCACAGTTACTCTCGGTGGGCAAATGAACGGGCCCTGCTGTGAAATATTATATCAAGAATTGTAATTACATGCCCCTGTTAAACAGGGGCTGAAAAATTGTGCCTTAGGCACTGCTTGCTGGTGCCACAACACTGAAAACTCTCCCAGATACTCTAGTTGGAGTGCAGGAATGAGCCCTGCTGCAAATCAAAAATTGTATTACATGCCCCTGTTAAACAGGGGCTGAAAAATTGTGCTTATACACTGCAACCTCTACCATATACTCTAGTTGGATTCCAGGAATGAGCCCTGCTGCAAAGCATTGCTTCAAAAATTGTAATTACATGCCCCTGTTAAACAGGGTCTGAAAAATTGGGCCTTAGGCGCTGGTGCCACGACACTGCAACCTCTCCCATATACTCTATTTGGAGTGCAGGAATGAGCCCTGTAATTGTAATTACACGCCCCTGTTAAACAGGGGCTGAAAAATTGGGCTGGTGGCATCACCCAGAACCAAAAATGTTCTTCCAAGATATCAGCGGAGGAGGAAGAGGATAGACAGTCAACATAACAGTATAGTCACTCAGCATCAGCATAGGCAGTCTTGAAGGGAGGTGATATTTTAAAAACTGATTCATCTTTATGAAGGTCAGTCAATCAACCGAGTCGGTGGACAGGCGCACCCTGTGATCAGTTACAAAGCCACCAGCAGCACTGAAGGTGTGTTCTGAAAGAACGCTGGATGCAGGACAGGCTAGTAGCTCAATTGCATACTGTGCAAGCTCTGGCCAGTGATCCATCCTCGAGACCCAGTAAGCCAGAGGATTTTTGGTGGGAAGGGTGTCCAAGTCTGACTTTGCCCCTAGGTATTCCTGCACCATGTAAATCAGACGCTGGCGATGGTTGCTGGAACTGATCATACCTTGGGGCTGCAGACTAAAACATTGTCTGAACGCATCGGTCAGACGGCCACCTTCTCCACCACTCCTTCTCACCTAAGCCTCAGCAACACGTTGTCCAGGACCAGGAGTTTGTAACCTCCCAGTCTCTGGGAACGCGTTGCCCAGACCTTTCTACAAGGCCTCACGGAGATGTCTCATCCTCTGCTCCCTCTGCGATGGCAAGATAAGGTCGACAACCTTACCCTTGTACCGTGGATCAAGGAGAGTGACCAGACAGTAATGGTCCCTCTCCTTGATCCAAAGAATACAAGGATCCTTCCGCAGGCTTTGCAGGATCAGGGAGGCCATGCAGCATAGGTTATCTGAGGCATTCAGTCTGGAGTCCTCTGGGTCCCTAAGGACAACATGACCTGCAGCCACCTTCTCCCAGCCACGTAGAAGTCCACAGGTTTCTTGGGATTGTAAATCATCCCTACAAGACTGCTGCTGCTAATGCTGAGTGCCAGGCTCCACCTCCATGCTGACACAATCATCCTCCTCCTCCTCCTCTTCCTGTGTGATGGCTGGGACAGCAGGAACACTGTCTGGATAAAGGGGGCCTTGAGAGGCAAGGAAGTCGTCCTCTTCCTGCCTCTGTTCTGCCTCAAGTGCCCTGTCCATTATTCCATGCAGCGTATGCTCCAACAGGTGGAGAGGAGGTACAGTGTCACTGATGCATGCACTGTCACTGCTCACCATCCTTGTGACCTCCTCCAATGGTGACAGGGCAGTGCATGCATCCCTGATCATGCCCCACTGGTTTAGTGAGAAAAAAAAACAAGCTTCCCTGACCCTGTCCCTGTCCTGGTGCCGTAGTCGCACAGGTACTCATTGATGGCCCTCTGCTGCGTGTGCAACATTGAGTTTCACCTGGTGGGCATGTCACATATAAGGCAGTTCTTGGGCAGGTTCAACTCCTTTTAGAGCTCAGCCAGCCCAGCACTGGCATTAAATGATCACCAGAAATGTACACAGACTTTCCTAGCCTGCTTCAGGACATCCTGTAAGCCTGGGTACCTGCCCATAAACCACTGCACCGCCAGGTTAAGGACGAGAGCCACACCGGGCACATGGGTCAGTTGTCCCTGTCGGAGGGCGGAGAGGAGGTTGGTGCCATTGTCGCAAACCACCATTCCTGGCTTAAGCTGGCGTGGCCTCAACCACCTCTCGGCCTGCCCCTGCAGAGCTGATAAAATATCTGTCCCAGTGTGGCTCTTGTCCCCCAAACAAACCAGCGCAAGCACGGCATGACATAGTTTTGCCTGCGTACTTGCGTAGCCCCTTGAACGCCTATGGAGCACCGCTGGTTCCGAGGACAGAGCACTGAAAGAGGCCATGGAGGAAGAAGTTGAGGAGGGGGTGGAGGATAGAGGTGTGTCACAACCAGTAGTAGCATTTTGGAGGCGTGGTGGCGGAACAACCTCCAACACTACTGCACCTTGTCCTGCATCCTTCCCAGCTGCCAGAAGAGTGACCCAATGGGCCGTGAAAGACAGGAAATGTCCCCGTCCATGCCTGCTGGACCATGAGTAATATACACCTTAACGCTGACTGCCCTGTCCAGCGAGGCAAGGACATTGCCTTCAACATGCTGGTAGAGAGCCTGAATCGATTTCCGTGAGAAAAAGTGGCGTTTGGGGACCTGACACTGAGGAACTGCCCATTGTACAAACTCACGAAAGGGGGCCAAGTCTACCAACTAAAAAGGCAGCAGTTGAAATGCTAGCAATTTAGCCAAGCTAGCATTCAACCATTGGGCATGTGAATGGCTGGGAGTGAACTTCTTTCTATGGTCCAGCAGCTGGGGCAGGGAAATTTGCCTGCTACAATCGGACGTGGGTGTACTGCTAGCAGAGTGCTCGCAAGCACTTAGCTGTGACACACCTAAATTTACACCTTCATTCCTCTCAGTACAGGTTTCAGAGAGGACTGAAGGTCTAGTGGGGTTGGAGATCCCAGCTGATGAGCAGCAAGGAGAGATCTGCTTTGTTCTTTGGTGTGGGTCTTTGAGGTAAGCTTGCCAGCGAGCTGCATGGCAGGTTAACATATTGTCAGAAACCATGAATCAGACTGAGACAGCAGTACAATCAAATCACACTTGTTTATTAATAAAAATAAAAAGGTAAATAGAAAAAGCATAGTCAAGCATAGCCAGAGTCCAGTAGCCAGATCGGGTAGTCAGCCAGTCCAAAGTTCATTAACAAGATCAGGTAATCAGCCAGGCCTGTAGTCAGAGATCCAAGGAGAGCAACTGCAAGCAGTATAAGAAGCCAGGAGGAATGTCAGCAAGCCAGTCTTGAAACAAACAGCAGGAGATGGTTCCTAGTGATGTGACTAACTCAAAGGCAAAGGAAAAGTGAGCTGGAAGGCTTTAAATAGGCAGGTCAGACAAGCATCATTGGGAACAGCTGGTAAGTGTGGAAAGAGAAGAGAGCTGGCAATTAGCCGACAGCTGAGCGGCCAGCCAGAGGAGAAGGGGCTAAGCCAGCCCTGACAGTAGCCCTCCCTCAATGACCGCTCTCCCTCGGAGGGCCACCGAGCTTGAGGGGAAACCGTCTATGGAACTCACGGAGGAGGACAGGGGCATGTACGTCAGAGGATGAAACCCAGGAGCGTTCCTCCGGACCATACCCCTTCCAATGCATCAGGTACTGTATGCGCCCACGGAACCTACAACGAGTCAACAATGGATTGTACCTCATACTCCTCATGGTTCTCAACCTGAATAGGGTGAGGACGTGGCACCGAGGTGGTAAATCGGTTACAGACCAACGGTTTCAATAAGGAGACATGAAACACATTTGAGATGCGCATACTAGGAGGAAGGTTCAACGCGTAAGCTACTGGGTGTCATGGTTATGCAATAGAGTTCGTCTGCTTACCTGTCTCCATGTGTTCATTTCTAGAGACCAGCTGACCCTCACCTGTCTGCTTTTATAATCCTTCCTCTGGCATGGCTCTACCCTAGCTCCTATCAGACAACTCTATATTAACCTGTGCACTGCAAGCCAATCCTGCTGATCAACCTTTGTGTGTTAGCTTCCTGTTACCTGCTGTGTGCTCTTCTACTGTTTTCCGTTACTGACTTTGGCATGACCTTGACCATCTTGTTTGCCTGTGATCCTGACCTTTTGGCGTGTCCCCAACTATTCCTGTCTGCTTGTGGCCCCGACCTTGGCTTTGTCCCTCACCATCCCTATCCTCCTGTTGCCTACTGTGGGTGTGAGCTGGGAGACCCTGGGGGTCGCGACCTGGAGCCAGTTGCAGCCAAGTCCATCCTCACCACTCGAGGCTCTGGTGAATACCTGCTGGCTCTTAGACTCCGCGCCCCAGGGAATCTTACGCTCTAACCCCAGTGGGATCCATCTTGGTGTTCTGGCGGCCCTGCCTTCCTATCACCTTGACCCCCCTCCGCAGCAGTCAGCCGTAGGGTCCAAAACCTTGCGGTGCACTCCTAATCCCTACGGCGTGCATCTGTCACCTGGGCTCTAGGTGATCTGACAGTTTGATCAGCCATGGACCCGGCTGACGTGCCGCTTCCTGCAGTTGATCCTTTGCAGGGCATAGTTCGGAGACTTGAAACCCAGGAATCTAGTCAGACTCAGGTGATGCGATTCCTTCAAGATCTGGCTTCCCGCTTCGAGCAGCTACAGGCTTCCTTGGGGACCCTGAACCTGCAGCCTCAAGTACAGTCTGCGACTGCACCTATCGCACCAGTCGTATCCACGCATTCATTAGTACTGCCAGCTCTGTCCCGTTTCTCTGGGGACTCCAAGGCCTGCTGAGGCTTCCTCAGCCAATGCACCATTCATTTTGAGCTCCAGCCTCAAAACGTTCTGTCTGATCGGGCAAAGGTAGCCTATATAATTTCCCTCCTCTCCGGTGAAGCTTTAGCCTAGGCTGCCCCCCTGTGGGAGAAAAATGATCCAGTGGTTTCCAGCCTGTCCAACTTCTTGAAGCTCTTTCGCAATATCTTGGAGGTGCCAGCTCGGGTTTCTTCTGCGGCTAGTGCCCTTTTACGCCTTCGCCAAGAATCTTGTTCAGTGGGACAATATGCACTTCAGTTCCATATCCTTACAGCGGAATTGAGCTGGAACAATGAGGCCCTGGTCGCAACCTTTTTACATGGCCTCTCTGACCGACTGAAGGACGAATTAGCAGGAAGAGCTATCCCCACCGGTCTGGACGATGTAATTTCCTTATGCAATCAGATTGACAGGAGAGATCCTTAGAAAAAAAAACGCCAGCACCCCCTAGGTCCTAGTCAGCCTGAGCTTTTTTCCCGTCACCCTGTGGAGCATCCTCTGTCTGCTGAGGAACCCATGCAGCTGGGCCGGACCAGACTAACCCCCGAAGAACGTGCTAGACGCAGAACTCTGGGCGTGTGTCTTTATTGTGGGGGCAAGGGTCATTTTCGTGACTCCTGCTCGCTTCGTCCGGGAAACGCTCGGGTCTAATACATTTGGAAGGTGGAGTATTGGACCCAGAAACATCACCTTCTCGTCTTCTTCTTCCGGTGTTCCTCCATGTAGGCACTTCTCCCCAATTGGTCCTAGCATATCTGGACTCCGGGGCTGCCGGCAATTTTATGGACTGGAGAACTGCTTCTTCTATGAAGCTTACCCTTTCTCCCCTCGCTACTCCACTGGTAGTCTCGGCAATTAATGGCACTGTGCTCCCAGGGGGCCCTATCCGTTTCCAGACGCTACCTATTAGGATGTCGGTAGGGATACTCCACCAGGAGTGAATCTCCTTCCTCATCCTACCCAAGGCCTCTACCCCCATTGTATTGGGCCTTCCTTGGCTACAGCTCCACTCGCCAGATGTGGACTGGGTCTCTGTGCAGATCCTGGCTTGGGGTCCTTCGTGTTTCTTGTCCTGTCTTCCCAAGGTGACCCCAAAGAGGAAACATTGCTACCACATCTGTATCGTCCGATCTTCCCACGGCATACAGCGATTTCCGGGATGTGTTCTGCAAGAAGTCTGCTGAGGTGCTTCCTCCCCACAGATCTTTTGACTGTGCTATTGACCTTGTCCCTGGAGCAACCCTGCCCAGGGGTCGTACCTACCCTTTGTCCATTCCAGAGACCCAGGCCATGTCTGAGTATGTCGCAGAGAATCTGGAGAGAGGTTTCATCCAGAAATCCTCATCACCTGCAGGAGCAGGGTTCTTTTTCGTTGCCAAAAAGGATGGTACCCTCAGACCCTGCATCGACTATAGAGGTTTAAACGCTGTGACTATTAAAAACCGATACCCCTTACCTCTAATATCTGAGCTATTTGGCAGGTTGAAGGGGGCTTCTATTTTCACTAAGTTGGATCTCAGAGGTGCATACAATCTCATTCGAATAAGGGAAGGTGACGAATGGAAGACCGCGTTTAACACTAGGGACGGGCATTACGAATACCTGGTTATGCCTTTTGGTTTGTGTAATGCTCCAGCTGTGTTCCAGAACTTTGTCAATGAACTATTCAGGGATCTACTGTACCAGTTTGTTGTCATCTACCTGGATGATATTCTCATCTTTTCCAAAAATCTGCCTGCTCACAGAAACCATGTCCTCACCGTACTTCAGCGCCTTAAAGAGAACAATCTCTATGCCAAGATGGAGAAATGTTCCTTTGAATGTTCCGAGGTCCTGTTTCTGGGATGTTTTGTTTCTAGTGCGAGTCTTCGCATTGATCCCGGAAAGGTTTCAGCCATTACCAACTGGCCCCTTCCCGCTAGCCTCAAGGCCACACAGCGCTTTCTTGGCTTCACAAATTATTATAGGCAGTTCATAAGGAATTACTCTTCCATTGCTGCGCCTATTATCGCTTTGACCAAGAAGGGTGCGAATGCCAAAGACTGGCCTCCCGAGGCTGTCTCTGCGTTTCACGATCTAAAACAGGCCTTGGTCTCTGGACCCCTCTTGAGGAGACCAAATCCTGAGGACCAATTTTTTTATTGAAGTAGACGCTTCTTCGATGGGGGTGGGAGCTGTGCTTCTTCAGGACTTTGAGAAGAAACGGCAACCATGTGCGTTCTTCTCCAAAAAAAATTCTCAGGCAGAGAGAAATTATGCCATTGGTGATCGGGAACTTCTCACAATTAAATTGGCGTTGGAGGAGTGGCGTCATCTCTTGGAAGGTTCCCCTCACTCCATATCGATCTTTACTGATCATAAGAATCTACAGTACCTACAGAATGCTAAACGTCTGAACCCCAGACAGGCCAGGTGGAGTTTCTTCTTTTCCCGTTTTAAATTCACGATTACTTACAAACCTGGTTCCTGCAACGGTCGAGCTGATGCGCTCTCTAGGTCATTGACACTTTGGACGAGGAGTCCAACCCTGATCCTGAGCCGATCATTCCTACCTCATGCATTGTTGCCCATTCTACCACCCTGGAATAAAAAATTCCTCCTGGTAAGACCTTTGTTCCCACGGAGCTAAGAACTAAGATCCTTCGTGGGGACATGATTCCAAGGTGGCAGGTCATGCTGGGTTCCTCCGATCCTTCCTGCTCATCAGTCGTCACTACTGGTGGCCTAATCTCCGCTCGGATGTTAAAGACTATGTTAAGGCTTGTCACGTCTGTGCTCAGTCTAAATCTTCCACTCAAGCCCCTGCTGGTCTTCTCATGCCCTTGCCCATTCCTAAGGAGCCCTGGTCTCATATCGCCATGGATTTTATCACTGATCTTCCACTATCGGAGAATAATACGGCCATTTGGGTAGTAATCGATCGGTTCTCCAAGATGGCTCATTTTGTTCCTCTTCCTGGTCTCCCTTCTGCCCTGCCTTGGTTCCCATTTTTGTACGAGAGATTTTCCACCTTCATGGTGTTCCTTCTCATGTCGTTTCGGAAAGAGGTGTGCAGTTTACTTCTCGTTTTTGGAGAGCCTTTTGCAAATCCCTCGACATTACCTTGGATTTTACCTCTTCTTATCATCCCCAATCCAATGGCCAGACTGAGAGAGTTAATCAGGAGTTGGAGGTCTTTCTCCGTACCTTGGTCTCTGCCCATCATGATGATTGGGCATCACTATTACCGTGGGCTGAGTTCTCCCACAATAATCATGTCAATGTCAGTTCTCAGAAAACACCTTTTGTCACTGTTCAATTCAAGAGTTTTGCTGACCGTCGCAGGCGTAAGCCACCTTCTCTTCAGCCAGGAGACAAAGTCTGGCTCTCCACCAGGAACATCAAACTCCGGGTTCTTTCTCTCAAATTTGCCCCAAAATTCGTTGGTCCATACACCATAATTTCTAAACTGAATCCGGTTTGTTTCAAGCTCCAGAGTCCCAAAAGCCTCAAAATATCTAACTCCTTCCATGTTGCCCTTCTGAAGCCTTAAGTCCTCAATAAGTTCTCTCGTCCTCTCTCTACCGTAGCACCGGTCTCTGAGGATGATCAGGAGTACGAGGTTAGCCAAATTTTGGATTCCCGACTCTGTAGAGGCATTCTCCAGTACCTCGTGCACTGGAAAGGTTTTGGTCCTAAGGAGAGGTCGTGGATTTCGGCTTCCGAGGTCTTTGCACCTCGTCTGTTGAGGAAGTTTCATTTGAAGTTCCCCTCTAAACCTGGTCCCAGGCGGGGAAAGGGGAGGCCTTGTAAGAGGGGGGTACTGTCATGGTTATGCAATAGAGTTCGTCTGCTTACCTGTCTCCATGTGTTCATTTCTAGAGACCAGCTGACCCTCACCTGTCTGCTTTTTTAATCCTTCCTCTGGCATGGCTCCACCCTAGCTCCTATCAGACAACTCTATATTAACCTGTGCACTGCAAGCCAATCCTGCTGATCAACCTTTGTGTGTTAGCTTCCTGTTACCTGCTGTGTGCTCTTCTACTGTTTTCTGTTACCGACTTTGGCGTGTCCATGACCATCCTTGTTTGCCTGTGATCCTGACCTTTTGGCGTGTCCCCGACTATTCCTGTCTGCTTGTGGCCCCGACCTTGGCTTTGTCCCTCACCATCCCTATCCTCCTGTTGCCTATTGTGGGTGTGAGCTGGGGGACCCTGGGGGTCGCAACCTGGAGCCAGTTGCAGCCAAGTCCATCCTCACCACTCGAGGCTCTGGTGAACACCTGCTGGCTCTTAGACTCCGCGCCCCAGGGAATCTTACGCTCCATGACCATCCTTGTTTGCCTGTGATCCTGACCTTTTGGCGTGTCCCCGACTATTCCTGTCTGCTTGTGGCCCCGACCTTGGCTTTGTCCCTCACCATCCCTATCCTCCTGTTGCCTATTGTGGGTGTGAGCTGGGGGACCCTGGGGGTCGCAACCTGGAGCCAGTTGCAGCCAAGTCCATCCTCACCACTCGAGGCTCTGGTGAACACCTGCTGGCTCTTAGACTCCGCGCCCCAGGGAATCTTACGCTCCAACCCCGGTGGGATCCATCTTGGTGTTCTGGTGGCCCTGCCTTCCTATCACCTTGACCCCCGTCCGCAGCAGTCAGCCGTAGGGTTCACAACCTTGCGGTGCACTCTTAATCCCTACGGTGTGCATCTGTCACCTGGGCTCTAGGTGACCTGACACTGGGTTAATCCTGCGAAGGATACAGAAAGGCCCAATAAACCAAGGTGCAAACTTCAGTGAGGGAACACGAAGCCGGAGGTTGCGAGATGACAGCCAGACCCTGTCCCCAACCTGGTAGGAAGGAGCAGGCAGGTGTCTGCTGTCAGCATGGAGTCTGTACCTATCATTAGCATGACACAAAGCCTCCTGGACTTGTACCCAAGCGGAACGAAGACCACGGAGATCCTCCTCTAACGCAGGAATACTCTGCGGAACAAAGCAGTCAGGAAACATGGAAGGTTGGAAACCATAATTCCCCATAAACAGAGACAATCAGGAGGCAGAATTCAAGGCACTGTTGTGAGCAAACTCTGCCCAAGGTAATAGGTCAGACCAGTTGTTATGATGGTCAGAAATATAACAACGTAGGAATTGCTCCAAGGACCGATTGGCTCGTTATGCGGCCCCATTAGACTGCGGGTGATACGCAGAAGAGAACGCAAGCTGGATTCCCAACTGTGCACAAAAGGCTCACCAGAACCGGGAGACAAACTGACTGCCCATGTCCGAGACAATCACCTTGGGTAGCCCATGTAAGCGAAAGATCTCCCGAGCAAAAATGGAAGCCAGTTCCTTAGAGGTGGGCAATTTCTTAAGTTGGATACAATGACACATCTTTGAGAACCGGTCAACCACCATAAGGATAACAGTGTTGCCTTGAGAGTTGGGCAATTCCACAATGAAATCCACAGGTGAGTCCAGGGCCTCTCTCCATTGGGTATGGGTTGTAGGAGGCCCACTGGAAGGTGCCGTGGAGTCTTACTCTGAGCACACACAGGACAGGCAGCTATGAAAGCAGTAACATCATCCCATAGACTAGGCCACCAGAATTGTTGGGAGATGGCCCAAATGAGTTGATTCTTCCCAGGATGGCCAGCTGCCTTGGGAGAATGGTAAGTCTGGAGCACTGCAGTACGGAGACTCTCTGGGACAAAGCAGTGGTCACAAGATTTATCAGGAGGAGCATGGACCTGAGCAGCAAGAATTTTATCACCCAAAGGAGAAGTAAGCCTGGTCCAAACCATAGCCAAGATACGATCAGGAGGAATCATAGGAACTGGAACCGACTCCGACTTGGAAGTGGAGGAAAATTGTTGTGACAAGACATCAGCCCTTACATTCTTAGTACTGGGTAAGAATGAGACAACGTAATTAAAGCTCTACAAGAAAAGAGCCCATTGCACCCTTCTGGGAGAGAGTTGCTTAGCCTCAGACAAGAACGTAAGATTCTTATGGTCAGTTAGAATAAAAATGGGCACAGTGGTACCTTCAAGGAGATGTCTCCATTCTTTCAGGGCTAAAATGATCGCCAACAGCTCTCTGTCACCAATCTCACAATTGCACTCAGCAGGTGACAATTTCTTGGAAAAGTAGCCACACGGATGCATAGTGCTCTCAGAGTTAAGACGTTGAGACAGAAAGGCGCCAACTCCAGTCTCAGAAGCATCAACTTCTAGGATAAAAGGCAACGTAGGATCAGAATGTGCCAACACAGGAGCAGAAACAAAGGCAGCCTTGAGAGTCTCAAAGGCCTTAATTGACTCCGGAGACCAACTCTGGGTTACCGTCCTCTCTGGTCATATCAGTCAGAGGCTTGACCAGAGACGAGAAGTTACGAATAAACTTCCGATAGTAGTTGGCAAAGCCCAGGAAATGCTGCAGAGGACGTAAACCCACAGGTCGAGGCCACTGTAGGACTGACAAAAGTTTCTCTGGATCCATCGAAAAACCAGCAGTGGAAATGACATAGCCCAGGAATGTAACCTGTTCACGTTGGAACTCGCACTTCTCCGGTTTACAATGGAGATTGTTCTCTCTTAGTTTCTGAAGTACATGACAGACATCTGTGTGGTGGCTCTCCAGGGACTTGGAAAATATGAGGATATCATCGAGATAAACCACCACACACAATTGTAACAAATCTCGGAGGACATCGTTAATAAATTCCTGGAAAACTGCCGGGGCGTTACAAAGGCCAAAAGGAATTACCAGGTATTCATAATGGCCTGTTCTGGTATTAAACACAGTTTTCCACTCATCGTCCTCCTTAATGCACACAAGATTGTATGCCCCTCTCAGGTCAAGCTTCGTGAAAACCGTTGCTCCTTTGAGGCAGTCAAATAACTCTGTAAGCAATGGAATCGGGTAGGCATTCTTAATCGTGAGACAATTGAGACCCTTATAATCTATACAAGGTCTCAGTTCACCGCTCTTCTTTTTCACAAAGAAGAAACCAGCACCAGCAGGAGATGAGGATTTGCGGATGAAACCTTGAGAAAGTGTGTCAGCAACATACTCCTCCATGACCTTATCCTCCAAGACCGACAAAGGGAAAACCCGGCCACGAGGAGGTATGGCACCAGGTTGAACGTCAATTGTGCAATCATAAGGCTGGTGTGGAGGCAAACTACCGGCTTGACCTTTATCAAAGACAACGGCAAAATCACGGTACTCCTCCGGGAGGGAGGGGAGTGAAGTTGTGCACAGGACCTTGGATACCTTCAGGAAGCATGTCTCACTGCATTGTGGTGACCAGGAGAGAACCTCAGCACGGAGCCAATCAAAAGAGGGGTTGTGCCTCTGTAACCAAGGATAACCAAAAAACTGCGGAAATCTGGATGAGGAAATAACTTGGAATTGGATTATCTCATGGTGAAGAGCCCCTACGGCCATGGACAACGGAACTGTCTCATGAATCACATGAGCAGGCTGTAAAGGTCTCCCGTCAAGAGTCTCAATGGCAAGTGGAGTGTCAAGCAGCTGCAGCGGAATTGAGTGCTTCATAAGAAATGCAGCATCAATGAACAGGCCTGCAGCCCCAGAGTGGATTAGAGCCTGTATCTCGATGGATGACTCAGCCCAAGAAAGGGTGACCAAAACCAGGGGCTTATCCTTCCGGATAACTGCAGACGAAACAACGCCACCTAAGGTCTGTCCATGACAGGACCTCAAGGTTCGGGCGTTCCCTGGACGGGTAGGACAAGACTTCAAAAAGTGACCTGCCTGGCCACAATAAAGGCACAATCTCTCCCTCCTCCTAAAGGTTCTCTCATCCGCAGAGAGACGTGTGAAGCCCAGGTGCATGGGTTCATCTTCACTGACCAACTCGGTACCATGAGGCATGGGAGGTGAGGGAGGCATGGATGGGACTACAAAGCTTGGAGGCAAACATACAGGAGGCTTCTGCAAGCGTTCCTTAAGAGAATGTCTTTCTCTGACTCTGGAGGCAATGAGGATGCAAACAAGATCAAGCTCTCCAGCTAAGTGGGTATGTCTCGGGCTTCTATCCCATCCTTGATTGAATCCGAGAGACCATGAGAAAAAGCAGCCACAAGGGCCTCATTGTTCCAAGCAACCTCTGCTGCCAGAGTACGGAATTCAATGGCGTAGTCGGCAACAGTTCTCGTACTCTGTTTGATGGACATGAGGCACTTGGCAGCAGAAGCGGAGCATGCGAGAATGTAAAAAACCCTTTTAAAGGAGGCCACAAACTGAGGATAACTCAAGACAACAGGTGTTTGCATCTCCCATAGAGGGTTACCCAGGCCAAGGCTCTCTCAGAAAGCAAAGATATCACAAAACCTACTTTGCTTCTGTCCGTGGGAAACGCCTGGGGCAACATTTCGAAGTATATCTCAACCTGATTGAGAAACCCCCTGCATTGAACTGGATTGCCCCCATATCGCTGGGGAAGCAGAGCAGAACCAGGCGTACCTCTTATAGAGATAATACTCGAGGCAGGTGCCTGCACAGAGACTGACGCAGCAGCAGGGACGGCCTGTGACTCAGGTTGTACTGGAGCAGCCCCTGTGGGGGATTCCAGGTGAGCCGTGTGATTCATGAGCGTTTGTAACGCAAATGCAAACTGATCAATGTGGTGATCTTTCTCATCCAATCTGGAAAAAATATTACCAACAAGTGGATTGACTGTATCTTCTGAATTCACAACCATGAATCAGACTGAGACAGAAGTACAATTAAATAACACTTGTTTATTAATAAAAATAAAAAGGTAAATAGAAAAAGCGTAGTCAAGCATAGCCAGAGTCCAGTAGCCAGATCAGGTAGTCAGCCAGTCCAAAGTTCATTAACCAGATCGGGTAATCAGCCAGGCCTGTAGTCAGGGATCCAAGGAGAGCAACTGCAAGCAGGATAAGAAGCCAGGAGGGATGTCAGCAAGCCAGTCTTGAAACAAACAGCAGGAGATGGTTCCTAGTGATGTGACCAGCGCAAAGGCAAAGGAAAGGTGAGCTGGAAGGCTTTAAATAGGCAGGTCAGACGAGCATCATCGGGAACAGCTGGTAAGTGTGGAAAGAGAAGAGAGCTGGCAATTAGCCGACAGCTGAGCGGCCAGCCCAGAGGAGGAAGGGCTAAGCCAGCCCTGACACATATGTCTGCTCAAGCATGTGGTGCCCAAGCGGCTGATGTTTTGGCAACGCGAGATACGCTTGAGACATATGTTGCAAATAGCAGCAGTGCGATCTGATGCACTCGTCTCAAAAAAGGCCCACACCAAAGAACTTTTAGAATAACGCGCAGACGCAGCACCCTGCACAGGCGGAGCTCTGCAGTGTGATTCAGTCGGTGTGCTGCCCCTAGGCTGGCCCCCGGAGGGCATCCTGCCTCATTGGAGATGTGCCTCATCCTCCTCCTCTCTCCTACCAGGCACCCATGTGGAGTCAGTGACCTCATCATCCCCTCCCTCTTCATCACTGGAGCAAACCTGGCAGTATGCTGCAGCTTGTGGAACATGACTGCCAGATTGCTGTCCTTCTTGAGCATCCCTTCTCTCTGCGCTCACGCTACTGCCTTCCTCTAGCTGAGTATCATAATCAGAGCCTACAAAACACTGGGCATCCTCCTGGAGCATGCACCCAACACTGTGCTCAAACAGTTCGGGGGACTCCTCAGGAAGACATGGTAGGTCTAGGGAAGGAGTGACTGATGATGACATTGAGATGAGGGAAGAGGATGTGTTGGCAGCTGGTTTGCTAGTACCCTGAGCCTGGGTGAGAGAGGATGAGGAGGATGAAGAGGGCTTGGTCATCCACTCTACCAAGTCTTCGGCATGATGCGGCTCAACGCGTCCAGCTGCCAAAAATAAGGACAAGCGTGTCCCATGGCCATGTGCTGATGACGATGCACCGCGTCCACGACCAGCACTGTTGTCTCTAGACACAGAGCCTGCTTGCCCTCTTTTATTGGCTCGTGTCTGTCTGCCTCTCCTTGTTGACCTTCCAGACATGGTAATGGCCTGAAGGGAGATGGGAAAACCAGCAATTGGGTAGTGTAATTTGTGCTGGAGGCACACAACACCCACTAACTCCTGCAGATGGCTCTATTAGAGAACAGCAATAAAGGGTAGATACAGGTGTATATTGTGCTGTGCTGGAGGCACACGACACCCACTAATTCCTGCAGATGGCTGTATTAGAGAACACCAGCAATAAAGGGTAGATACAGGTATATATTGTGCTGTGCTGGAGGCACACAACATCCACTAATCCCTGCAGATGGCTCTATTAGAGAACAGCAATAAAGGGTAGATACAGGTGTATACTGTGCTGGAGGCACACAACACCCACTAACTCCTGCAGATGGCTGTATTAGAGAACACCAGCAATAGAGGGTAGATAGAGGTGTATACTGTGCTGTGCTGGAGGCACACAACACCCACTAACTCCTGCAGATGGCACTATTTGAGAACAGCAATAAAGGGTAAATACAGGTGTATACTGTGCTGGAGGCACACAAGACCGACTAACTCCTGCAGATGACTGTATTAGAGAACACCAACAATAAAGGGTAGATACAGGTGTATACTGTGCTGTGATGGAGGCACAAAACACCCACTCACTCCTGCAGATGCCTTTATTATGGAACACCAGCTATAAAGGGTAGATACAGGTGTATGCTGTGCTGTGCTGGAGGCACACAACACCCACTAACTTCTGCAGACGCTGGAAAGAGAGAGAGAGAGAGAGAGACACCGGAAGTGACGCTCAGACCTGTTGTCCATCGCTGTATTTACATTTCATGCCTGTTTTAAACTCCAAAAATGTGAGTAGCTAGATTATTTTATTAAATAAAAACGAGTGATGAAAAACTATACTTTCTGGCAACGTCTCTTACATTTTATGAGGTTCATCTGCCACCATATCATCTGATATAAAGAGAAGGGAAGCTTCATAGGGATCATCATATGTCACTATACGCTGTAACCTTACAGTGGTAAGGTAAGGGGACATCCACCCATTTATCCCACGAAGGGGAAAGGAGGAGTGTGCCACTGAATTGTCTGCATGATTTGCACAGCACAAAATATGACTTTATCTGTTGCTTGAACAGCACCACAGCAATAGTTGCACTGAGTTTTATTTCAGCGTTGTTTCATCTATGCGACTAATTATTTGGACTTATTGGCACTTATCACTTTATTTATATGAATTGCTTTACGTATTTATTTTTTGAATGGGATTTTTTCATTTTTGATCATCTTATTTGTGTGTGTACCAGTCACTTTATTGAAGTGTGCCCCAGTCACTTTGAGTTTATTTGAAGTTTTTTGCACTTTTAGCACTTGCTAACTTTTTTATAGATCTTTGAGTTCATTTGTAGTTTTTTGCATTTTTAGCACTTGCTAGTCATTTTATATAGATTTTTATGACACTTTGATTCACATTTTTCCCACCAACTGCTGTTTGATTTTATATTGACTATAGGCTATATATAATGTGTTCACGATTAATTACTTTTATGGTGTAATATATATATATATATATTTATCCACCCCTCCCCCTACCCCTCTCCCCTTTTGCCCCTTACCCTCCCCTCTCCTTATACAGCGCAACACTATTACATTTTATTTGCTTTTATTGGGGTCGGAGCTTTCCCCTTTACCAGTGTGTGCAGCAGTAGCCCATCTTCCCTTTTTTGTTATATCTATAGTGTTCAGCGCAGAGGTACTATACATAATACATACACTACACAAGGTCGCCACGCTGGCGGCATTATATAGTGTGGGGCGTGTACTAAAGAGCCTGAGCTATAATTGGCCACAGGCATCTTGTCTGTGGCCAATTATGGCTCTCCTCGCTGCCAGCGCTGTGATTGGCCAAGCATGCAGGGTCACAGTGCATGCTTGGCCAATCATGAGCCAGCAATGCGCAGTGCATTGTGGGCCGTGAGCGCCACGCGAATTTGGCGCAAACATCCCACAGAGTTCTGGCTTCGCCGAACGGGCGAACAGCCGGTGTTCGAGTCGAACATGCGTTTGACTCGAACACCAAGCTCATCCCTACTCCCGATGCATTCTTGAAGAGGTAGTGGCAGCAAGGGGTTAAATCCTGATTGTACTGCAGTGTGTGTCCATGCAGGAAATGTCCCCTCACTTCCTGTCCAGATGATGTGTGTCTGTATGTAGCAACAAAATGCAGCATGTGGGACATTTTGCCAATTTTTGCCACTATACCTGTAATGCAACTGGAGGAATGGTCCCTAAAGACAATGTCAATGCCTTTTACCTCCAGTGATCATGGAGTGGTATGCCACTCCACTTGTTACCTCATTGTCAGAGCATACTGCTAATAGCTTTTGAAAATAGCTACCTATGTTCTTGTGCAACATCTCAGGGGCCATAGCACTAAACTTCCAATGTCTACTGTGTATTCCCTTTTGTCCCCTTTTCAAGGATAGATAGTGCTGACTTCTGTCCCAATTGAACTGTTAATTTGTAAGCTTTCCTAGTTGTTGCTTCCCTAGTTGTTTTGTATTAAAACATGGGAAGAGTGCCTAAGCCTGGTGTAGTTTAAAAGGTTTTTTTTTTAAACAAAAATCATTGAAATGCACTCACAAGTGGAGGTGGTTTGCAGTGATTCCTTCTGGAAACAGAAAGTCTGCATACTGTGACCAGCAGCTGGACCTGTAGCTGAAAAGTTCAAAAGGGCTGGGATCTGATGAAAAAAACAAGGAGCTTTTAAAAATGATTTTCTTCAGCAACATGTCAGGGAATACACCTTTGTCAAACATCTGTTGCTTTTCATGCCATGGCGAAGGCAACTGGCCGCATTCTGAGAATTAATCTTCTACCAAGTACAGTACTCGCTCAACATGTGCGTTGCTCCATCATAATGCTACTATGTAACAGTTTCACTAAACACCTTGATGTTATTAGCAGCTTAAGATAGGATAGGTGTAGACTTTGAAGGAAGATATCGGGGAGCATCATCTAATCCAGTGTTTCTCAATTCCAGTCCTCATGGCCCACTAACAGGTCATGTTTTCAGGATTTCCCTCAGATGAAACAGCTGGGGTAATTACTAAGGCAGTGAAACTGATCAAATCACCTGTGCAAAATAATGGAAAGCCTGAAAACATGACCTGTTAGTGGGCCATGAGGACTGCACTACCAGCTCTCTATTTCTCCAAGGAAAAAAGAAAAGCTGTTTAAGCATCCTTTCCTAGCCTATTCATGTGATTCAATACAACTGAAGTTAATTTAAGTCCTATCACAATAATTTATTGGGAAATACTGACATTTAGTAACGTAATAAAATCATAAGTTACACAAATATACTAGCAAATAGGTATTACAATATTATGAAGAATAGAAGAATTGAGCTCAAGAGCTGTAGAGATTTAACAGCAAGCATCTGAAAAACATCATAATTTCTAATCAAGACTTTTGTTCGTCTGTAATTGAACTGACAATGCAGTGTAAAAAACATTTTAAATTTGATAAATAACATCGGCACTCCAGTTTAGTCTCTTTTGCATAGAGATTTGCTTAAGACTTAATACGTTTTTTTCAATGGTCCTTTATTTATGCAGGAGGGGAGTGTAATTTGTACATGTGTAGACAGCTTTTTATTTATTTCAGTTCATTTTTCATTTACAAGGTAATTTTAAAACTCCTACTAAAGACATCTGCTTAGATAGTGTTGATTCAAATAGCCTTCTGTTTTCATCCAGTAAGTCTATAGCTCTGAAAAACTATATGCGCAGATATGTTACCAGTTTTTTTTAGTTTTTTGGTTTTGTAATCTAGTCTACACATACAGGATACAATAATTTTATGATAAGAATAATTTCATTCTTTGTGTATTATGTATATTAGCATAATTACTTGTATTGATACATTTTGGTGATTTTTGGCTACAATACTATTTTTAATGTTGTACTATCATGGTGTACTGTTCACTCCAAAAGATATATACAATTTCCCCAGTAAAGTTGCCGTTAAAGCATACGTAAACCCTAAAAATTATCTTCTCCTAATTTTGGTTTAGATTTTATGTTTAAAGATCATAGTGCCATTGCACATATTGTTATTCACAGACATATATTCCCATGGCTTTTTTGCAAGTAGCAATGAGCACATTATGAAAAAAATCTACTCCACCAGGTGATCAATGGAGTAAAGTCCATTACGCATTTACTTGGGCGAATGCAGCATTTTAGAGATGCATACAAGTCCATATTTACACAAATGGGAAAGAGACCTTAACACCATGTTCTCAGAGGACCAATAGAGTACTTCTATTTGCTCACAAGTCTTCCCTCTGCAGTAAATACCATGAGATTAAATTTTAAATCTTGACATGTTGGTATCGAACTCCTTCAGTACTAGTATCCTTAATCCCCGGACACAGCCCATTGTTTTAGCACTGTGGTTCCCAGACTGACACAACCTGGTAACAAACCTTTATATACATTTTTTTTCTTTTATTTGCCTAACTAAAATCAACTATCCTTTTGACCATTTAGAATTAATATATTTTTTTTCCATGATTTATGCTTCTGATCATCAGCTAGAAGGCCACGAAACACGTAAAGCCTTACATTTTACTACAATTCTACCATGGACCAATTTATATTCTGTATGGTTTTATTCATGACTATAATCATTCAGTATATGAATAATGCTTATTCCTTTTTATTTTTTATTTTCATTTATTTTATTTATTTATTTATTTTTTCCCCTCATTTTTTATATTTAGTTTGTGTTTTTAATTTACCTATATTTATAAAAATGTATCCATTGTCTGTTTTACAACTGTTTCAATGATTGCGGATTATTATGTAACTTATGTTGTAAATGATCAAATGATTTTGGAGGTTATATACCCATTTAGTTGTATGTTAGATTATACAACATGAATAAACAGTATTTCCCAGTCACTTGACTCCTTTTTGCTCTCAATTTTAATCAATGATAGGGATGGAGGCAGTTACCCCTTTGGTTCCTGCCTCATTTAAAGTCCCAAAATTATTTTTCTTCTCATTATTATAAACATGCATTTTCACATATTTATTACATTGGAGATTGTTTCTCACCATGCGTTTTCACTACTTGTATACATTATGTGGTTTATTTTTATTGTTTATTGCTTTTCATTCAGCGCTACATTTTTTACCCATCCCTCTTATTAAATTCTTGTCACATTCCTATGTAGCAGCTGTCCTTTCCTTGTTATACACTGGGTTAGTGCCGTAATATCCCTTATTCACATTTAAAATTTGAAGATATTGAACGAGTTATACATACTGTAGCCAAAAAGGCTTCTATGCTTTGAAATGTCCTATCACTCAGTTTATCTCAATCTAACAGTAAAAAGGGTACTTGGCTGAGCACTATAGGCATGTCCAGATGTGGATCTGCTAAACAAAATGGGTTCACAGTTTTAATGTCTGTGCGGACTGCTGAATTAGAAAAGGCAAAAAGCTGTATAACTGAATGTTCAGTTATTCTTCTACTAATGCTAAAATATTGGCTGTTATGCAGTATATACTTAGAAATACGGTACTTCTATGTGTTAAAATGTAATTTTCAGCTGGAAATATTTAGACACATAACACATGTTAGCTAAAGGGTTAAGAAGTGTTTATTAGTGATATTAAATGTTTAAATCATACTAGCCGTGTGCATTTTATACAACACAAGGTTCAGGTCAAAAGAGTTCAGGCAATGTAGGCTTTCTTTATTAAAGTTCTAAATCCATTGGTTCTTCATTAAGTAATATTTACCCTATTTTGTAGAATCTTTCTTAACCCATGTGGAGCATGACTTTACTATGGCTTGCTAAATGTCATAGATAATCTACAAGAGCAATGAAATGTCTAACTACTTAATCTACTTAATGGACTACAAAAGTACAGAAGGGCACAAAAGTACAAAAACTGAGTTGTATTCACAGTTCTTTTTGTCTGCAAGGACAATGACCATCATGACAGAAGTTAAAAGTCTCTTCTAAGTTTTCAGGATTACCTTATTCATTCTCTTAAACTTTTACAATTCTTCTTCCCCTATACTTTGCTTGATATTTATTACTTCATTGTTGTGTTCCTTAACATTAAGAGCCATTCCTATATTATTTTCATTGTATTAGTTTATTCCAACTTAAAGGCTAATTTCACCTTTGTTCAACTTTTTTTTTTCAAAATTCCTGCTTCCCTATGTACCAATATACCATTAATGCACTTAATTTGCAGAAATAAAACAGCTTTCCAATTATTCTACACACACTTACCTCACTCTTCCCATGGCTGTTTAAAAACACTGCTCACTTCCGGTTCCGGCGCCGCATGGAGTAGCTGTCCCTTGTCACAGCTCCCGCACACCAGCCTCCAAAATCGGCTTTAAAAGCGGCGTTTCTGCCCGAAAATCATCAGGCAGCCTCCCCAGTCACACCGGCTCCGCGATGGACCGATTCGTTGAAAAATCGGGGCCGCGTTCGTATGCGGCCGCCACCGCGCCGCAGGCCTCGCCGCAAATCGAGGCCCCGGCTTCGGCCTACACAGCTCCGGCCTGCACGGCCCCACCGGAGGAGACAGCGCAGCGGATGGAGGTGAGCGATCCCACAACAGGCCAGACAGCCTCCAAAGACTCTTCATCCACACAGCCTCCTGCCCATCCATACCCTGCTGGCCAAAATGCTCCTCTCCCCATGCAGCACCACATGCACCCTCCTCCATTACAGGACTGTAACACTGAACTCCTTGCTCAGGCTGTGGCTGCTCTCCTCTCCCCTATGATAGCTGCCTCAGTAGAAAAAGCCATCAGTACAGGCATGCAGAAATTTCAAGCCCAACTGGGGGAACACACTTCCAGATTAAACGAGGCTGAACATCGCATCTCTAACCTGGAGGAAGAACTTTATCAGACACAATCCCTGGAACAAGCTCAGGATAGAACCAACAAATACATACTGGAAAAGCTCGATGACCTCGAAAATAGGTCCAGGAGGAGCAACCTGCGTTTTGTCGGCATTCCAGAATCGCTGCCCCAATCTACCTTA
This sequence comes from Lithobates pipiens, assembly GCF_037356315.1. NCBI lineage: Eukaryota > Metazoa > Chordata > Amphibia > Anura > Ranidae > Lithobates > Lithobates pipiens. The sequence goes on from NW_027507790.1 coordinate 74,248,530, forward strand.
TCGGACATCTGTTCCCGCCGCATACCTGAATCCCTGGGCCTCGGTGGGCCCTTCACAGTGGAACGGGCACACCGTGTGGGAGCTTACAATGCCGAACGCAAATCCCCACGCCCGATCATAGCTAAGTACCTTAACTACTCTGATAAGACCTCCATTTTACAGCAATATCGTCAATCCAGATCTCTTCAGCTCGACGGGACCAAAATCTTGATCTTTGCCGATTACTCGGTGGATGTCTCCAAGAAAAGAAAATCTTTCCAACATGTCTGCTCGGAACTCCACTAACGACAAATGAAATTCACACTGGCCTTCCCGGCAATTTTGCGGATCAAAACTCCTAATGGCGAGCAACTCTCGTTCCATGATCCTGATGAGGCGACACGCCTCCTGAAATCGCTACGCTCGGGCCCACATCTCAGCCCCACACCCAAGGCAGCTCCAGTAAACCGAGCTCTGGATCAGAGAAGCCCACGGAAAGACTCTCCCAAACGCTTCAGGGCTGCGACCCCGGCTCAACTTTCCCAAACCTCAAGGTGAGGGATCTCCTACCCTACAGGTCTCTCTAACATCTCTCCCGGCCCCCGGATTCCACGCCGACCCTTTTCAGGCCTGGCAGAAGTGGCCCGTCTTGAGCGGTTCCCCTCCTGGGCCGTTCACACTTCTCAGGTAGTATTGGGGTACAATTGGGCCCCTCCCTTTTGTTCTGTTTTTTGGATCCTCTACACGAGCTATACTGCTCCTAGGTCTAAATGACTATTTGTCTTTTTTCTTTCTCTTTTTTCCATGCTCTCCTGGTTCCATTGTTTTTATCTGTATGTTCTTTTTTTTTACATTTATATAACCGCTCTCAGTTGTTATTGCTTGATTTGTTCACCTCGGATTTGTTACTCTTTTTCCCCTGGGGTCTCATCTGTGCAGATCATCATACGCATCCATGGCATGTCCTGGACTGATGGCTCCCTCGTATTCCCCTTCGGTAGGGCAGAAATGCCAGCATATATCATGGGGCCTGGTTATGGGAGCTGATTCACACAGTGACCCCCATGCGGAAAAAAGTGAAGTTGATGATTGATTATGCCCCCTCAATCTGTGCCCAAACCTGGTATCTACACCCTTCCCCCCCCCCTTGGTTTGTCACCCCCTCTGCCTCCTCGAAACACTTACTTATGCGCAGTCTCCACCCGCTGTGGTTACCCGGCAGGGCATATCAGCCCTCCACACCTTACCCTCCTCTTTTTTGCAGCTACTCAGGCTGGTCAAACTAAAGATTTTATTACAAGCTTGTTATATCCCCTTTGACGCTCCATTATGCTTCAGATAGTATCTTGGAATGTGAAAGGGCTCCGTTCCCCCTCCAAAAGGTTGAAGGTACTGAGGCACCTTAAAAGGCTCAAAACTGATATAGCACTACTTCAGGAAACCCATCTCTCCTCAGCCGATTATGTCCGGATGAAGAAGCTATGGGTGGGTGATGTAGCTGGCTCTGAAGCCGTTGGCCGTAAGGCGGGAGTACTTATCCTTATCAACAAGAGTCTCCCCTGCAAGATCTTATCTACGGATACAGATCAACAGGGCAGACTCCTCTCCCTTCGGGTCCGCATAGGATCAAAAGAACTCATCATATCTAATGTTTACGCCCCGAACAACCCTACTAAAGACTTTTTTAGCACGTTAACTAACTGGCTCCTGCGTTCCCCCCACCTTCCACAAATAGTGGGAGGTGATTTCAACTCTGTTTTTCACCCGGTTGACGATAGGTCCTCCTATCCGCGTTCAACCTCACCTCCAGCTTCCGATACCCCCTCGAGCCTCGCAGCGACGATGAGTTCCCTCCACCTACATGACATATGGCGACTCCACCACCCAACCGACCGTGAGTATTCCTTCTATTCCTACCCGCATAATGTCTTTACTAGAATAGACTACATCTTCTGCACTGACGACCTGATACCCCTGCTCCCAGGAGCGGACATACACGACATAGCTATTTCGGATCACGCACCCATTTCAGCTACCCTAGAGACCCCAGATGTACACCCCAACCCCAAACTATGGCGCTTTCCATCCTACCTTCAACACAATTCAGACTTTAAAACATATATGGAGAAGGAGTGGGCAATTTATACACATACAAATGCGTCACACACCAATAGCCCCAACTTGTTTTGGGACGCTGGTAAAGCTTTTCTCCGAGGACGCATTATCTCTTATGCATCTTCGTTCAAAAAACATGCCCTTCACAACTATAAGACCTCTAGCTCCAGACTGCACCAGGCCCAACTGGCACTCTACGCCACTGACTCTCCTGAAAACCGGACGGCTTGGCACTCAGCCAAACAATCCTTTGAGACATGGGCTGACACCCTGGAAATCACCAAAAAAACCTACCTCGACGCTACCCTTCATAAATTTGGCAACAAAGCTGGCAAGCTTCTTGCCAGACTTTGCAAAGGCCCTTATCGCCCGACGGTTATTCCGTCCATCCGCGACTCAGACGGTCGTGTTGCCACCTCCCAGAAAGACATTAACGCGGCAATGCTGCGCTACTACTCCACCCTCTATGCAGCCGACCCTATTGACCAACGCACAGCGCGACATTTCCTGGATAAGGTTACCCTGACTAGCATATCCCCTGATCAACTCAATGAGCAAAATGCCCCCATCTCCCCATCTGAAATTTCCTCCACGATTCGGTCGCTAGCCTCCTCCAAAGCTCCTGGCCCTGATGGCCTAACAGGCAAATTTTATAAATCTCTTGAACCCTTGCTAACCCCGACCCTTGCCATGGTTTACCAGGACATATGGGCTGGCGGCGCCTATTTACCCTCCGGCAACCAAGCAATTATTAAACTACTAGAGAAAAAAGGGAAAGACCCGCAAGAACCAGGTTCATACAGACCCAATTCGCTCCTGAATTTGGACGTCAAGATCCTTTCTAAAATAGTAGCAAACCGCCTGGCCAATATCATCCCCTTCCTGATACATCCCGCCCAATCAGGCTTTGTCAAGGGTAGGACAGCGACCATGAATATCAGGAAGGTGATGATCGCATTGGAACACGCCAGATGCAATCCTAATAGTGATTTAGCCATTATTACCCTAGATGCCGAAAAGGCTTTTGATAATGTCAATTTTGGATGGCTATCCATGGTCTTGGGCGAGATGGGCTTCTCTGGCCCTTTTCTTCACTTAATTAGCTCTATGTACGCATCCCCCACAGCTAGGCTTGTTGCAGCAGGCCTCCTATCTGATGAATTCCGCTTGCATAAAGGTACCAGACAGGGTTGCCCCCTATCTCCTCTCCTTTTTAACATTGCTATCGAGCCACTTTCTAGGTACTTATCAACCGTAGCCCCCTTACACGGGATCAAAATAGGGTCACATGAACTAAGAACATCTCTCTTTGCTGACGATGTTCTTATTTTCTCTGCCGACCCGTCCGTTGACATGCTCACGATCAAAGAGGTTTTTGATCAATTCCGACTGTGCTCGGGCTTACGCATAAATTATACCAAAAGCGAAATACTCCCCTTGGGCCCCCACCCACATCCACTATGGGCTCGTCACTCCATTTTTACAATAGCAAACGCGCATATCACATACCTGGGAATCAAGATAGGGAGACTACCTTCTTCTCTGTACCACCTGAACTACCCTCCCCTTTTTGACAAAATTAAACGTGAATGTGAAAACTGGATGGATCTGCCGCTATCGCTTCTGGGAAGGTGTCACCTATTCAAAATGGTCAGTTTCGCACGCTTATTGTATCCCCTTCAGACGATACCACTGCTTCTCCGGCACAAGGATGTCAAACTCCTAAACACCGCAATCTCCAATTTCTTATGGCGGGGCAAAAGACCGCGCATAGCGTTTACCAAACTCCACCTTCCCAGAACCGAGGGGGCATTAGTCTCCCCAACATTAGAATATACAACTTAGCTTGTTTGTTAAGGGTAGGCATTGACTGGATAACCCAGAACTCTCGGTACTCCAATTACCAACTGGAATCTGAAATGACGCGTCCCTATTCCCTGTCCGCTCTTTTCCACTGTCAATGGAAAACTCTCGACACATCCTATCAACACAATCTTCTCCTGAGAGATACAGCTATCGCCTGGAGAGAAGTCAGCAAAGGTCTCAAGCTATCTCCTTTCATGTCAAGACACCTCCCGATTCAAGGTCATCCAAACTTTACCCCGGGTCTGGAACACCATCCTTACGCAACATGGCGACAGAAAGGCCTTATCAATTTCTCATCTATGTGTGACTTGGACTCTGGTCGGGCATTACCTTTCCGGACCTTAGCCCAAAAATACTCCCTGCGAGATTCCTCTGCTTTTCACTATGGACAGTGCTTCAGCTTTCTTCAGAAATCATGCAGGGCAGAGCACTTGAGGTTCAAACCTTCCCTCATAGACATGCTTCTACGACAAGACTCATACAAAATCTCTGAAATCTACAAACCTCTACTTCTCAAAACGACACCCTCTTTGCATTCATCCTCGGTATCCAATTGGGCGAAGGACTTTCCGGATGATGACATAGTCGATAAGATTCTGTTCGGCCTCAACTCAGTATACCGTCTCATCCCGAACGAATCTTGGAGGGAAACTCAACTTAAAATCGCGCACAGAGTGCATATACCATTCCTCTCATCGGGACCACCTCATACTTCGTAAAGCCTCACAGTGCCCTCTCTGCCAACAATCAAAACCTACTCTTGCCCACCGCTACTGGTCTTGTTTGGCCATCTCCTCGTTCTGGGATCGCATATTGGCTTTCATCTTTGAAGTCACACTACTGAAGCTTCCCAAAGATCCGCTGCTCCTCATCTTTGGATACTGGGACCCTCAACTTCTCCCATGGTCGGCCGCCTCCTCACCCCCAGGCAAGGAATGGGCCCTGATTTGCCTATTGCTTGCCAGGAGAGCCATTTTGGCACACTGGACTGCCACTACCACCCCTTCCGTTTCTCAAGTCAACAGAGACCTCAGGCACCTTCTTCTCCGGGACAAACTTAACACAAACCTCCACCAACCTAAAACCACACAACGTTTCCATGGTAGATGGGACCTATACATCGCCTCCAAACTCACTCCACAAGAACGGACCTTCCTCAAAGACCATTCTTTCACTCGCATTGACTCCCTGCTACCAGCGAACTCTGCCGCAGTGTGAATCTCTATTACCCAGTATATAAACCAGTGTATCTTCTATTTTTCAACACCGCAGCACCCCCCCCACCACTGGTCAGGATCTCACCCTTCTCTGGTGCGGACTGCTATTCTACACCAGGCTTGGCAAGCTTCCCCCCCCCCTTTTTTGTTTTTTCTTCTCTCCCCCCCCCCAGCATTTTGTTATTTCCCTCTGCATATTCCATGTAGGACCTGGGGTCCCCTGTAGGATTCCATGATGTCATGTCATGGCATCCGCAGATCCATCCAGTTGAGGTCACCCCCTTCTCCTTCTGATGGGGGAGAATGGTTTGGCCTCCATTTTCCTGCAAGGAATACTTTGTTTATGTTTTATGTTTTCAATGCATTTAACTGTTGATGTGATGACTTACTCGAGATTCATACAGCTCCTTTACGAAATGCCTTTATTCATCTTTCAGAATTTTTCTTTGTCATGTGTATTCTTTTTCAATAAAATTTATTTGAAAAAAAAAAAAACACTGCTCGATTACTTATGCCTTACTTCCTGGACAGTCTTTAGGTCATGACACAGGAAGGAGTTGGCCAGCTGACCTCATTAGCACACACCCTGCATCATCTACCGCCCTACCTACCAGCAACCTCTAGGTGAACATTTTTTTAAAGGAAATGCAATCTATCAGTGATCACTGTTCTCACTAAATACACAGGCATCATTTTTTCTACCTTTTACACATATGATTGTACAATCTCCTTTACATCTCCCATCAATTATGTAGTTCAAGGGCCTGCCTGATTATATACAGAGTGAATGGCTAAATAGGTGTCTCCTTTTATATCATTTTGGTAAATCTAAAGGAGATTGTAAAGAGATTGTACAATCACATTGTATATTGTTTGGCCATCTTTATACACCTTGAATTAACTAGTTGCGTGTTTACACACCAAACACAGAAGCAAACACACATTTTTCCATGTGAAAAAAATGAGTGGCAAATGCTGTAAAATGTACTGTAAAAAAATGCTAAACCAACAATGCACCAAAATGTCCCATGAGCCACATTGAAATCAACAGGCTACCCTATGTGTGTCCTGGGAAAAACTAGGCAAAAATGTGCACTCCCACTATGCTAGATATAAATGGGGCCTGAAGGTGTAACTGGTGCTTTTCCACAAGAACAGTGATGCTCCATTCCCATCTGTGCGTTTCCAAATGCAATGCAAATTGCACAGAAAATTAATGCTTTGCCTTGCATTTCAAAAATCACAATACAAAAGACACCATGCGCTACACTAAAAAATAGTTATGTAGCAATTGTGGATGGGCTGCCCTATGCGTGACAAGTAAATGCTCCAAAATGTCCACAAAAAAGAAAAAAAAAAGAAAAACGCATGTGGAATTGTGAGTACTTGCTATGCAGAGATGTGAAATGGGGCTTGACAGCTAAGTGTTTCCATCCACTCCCTCCTATGTACTTATGTAAAGATGGCCATACCCTATACATTTTGATTGTACAATCTCTGTACACTTTCCTTTAGTTATGGAATAGATAGGATGACGCTCCTACCCAATAACTCTGTATACAGTCAGGCAGGCCCTTGTACTTAATAGTTGATCATAGATCTAAAAGGGATTGTGCAATCAGATTGTGTAGTGTATGGTGAACTTTACAGAACCCAGGAAGCAATTCTCCTTTATTCAATACTACAGCTCTATCCACATAAGCTATTCTCTGATCTCTCAGTACACTCTGCCAAATGAATGATCTATGCAAGATGAAAGTTAAGGTAAAAAAAAAATTCAATGTGTATTTAGTGAGAATGGTGATAACTGATTGATTACATTTAAAAAACATACACCTGGAAATGGGTGGTAGGTAGGAGGGTAGATGATGTAGGGTGTGTTAATGAGGTCAGCTGGTCAACTCTTTCCTGTGTCATGACCTATGGATTTTCCAGGAAGTAAGGCAGAAGTAATGAAGAAGTGTTTTTAAACAGCCATGGGAAGAGTGAGGTATACATGTGTAGAATACATGGAAAGCTGTTTTATTTTTGCAAAATAAGTACATTAAAGTGGTTGTAAACCCATGGGGGGGGGGGGCAAAAAACTGCAAGGCAAAGGCATAATAAGCTAGTATGCATAGTGTACTAGCTCATTATGAATAACTTACCTGAGAACGAAGCCCCCGAAGCGGTCCTCCGTCTTCATGTCTGCTGCTGCCATGGATCCTGGAGTGACTTCCGGGTCTTGCTGCTCCGGCGCTGTGATTCGCCGGAGCAGCGATGATGTCACTCCCACGCATTCGCATGGGAGCTGACACTTGCTGCATATCGCCACGATCTGCGGCCTGCCCAGTGCGCCTGCGCGCCACTGTCTATGGCGCGGTGGCTGTGTTTGGGTAAATATCTTCTAAACCATATAGGTTTAGGAGATATTTCTTGGACCTACAGGTAAGCCTTAATCTAGGCTTACCTGTAGGTCAAAGTGGTTTGTAAGGGTTTACAACCACTTTAATGGTATACTGGTGCATAGGGGAGCTGGACTTTAGAGAAAAAAAAGCCGAATTTTAAAGTATTAATCCCAAAAACAAAATATAGTGCAATTTACCAAGCCCTAGATGTGGTGCCTGCATTTGTTTTTCTTTCTTTTAAGCTTTCTCCTCTTTATTTCACCTGATGATCCAGCCAGCAACACGATCGGATTTTCCGTTGGGAAATGTTGGATGTAAGCTTATTAGCAGTAAGTCCGACCGTGTGTATGCTCCATCGGTCACTCCGCCAACAAATGTTTGGTTCTCAAATCTTCCGCCAACAAATGTTTGTTATCAGACTTTCCGATTGTGTGTACACAAGTCCGCCACACAAAAGTCCACGCATGCTCGGAATCAACTACGAGCCAGAAGTGCCCAGTCTTGTAAAACTATCATTTGTAACTAAGATATCACATTCGTGACGCGGCAGATTATGAAATCTCTTAATGCAGCGCATTTTCTTATTCTTTATGTCTTCTTTATGTCTTTTTGACCGGACTGCGAGGAGAACACATAGTAAGTGCACCAAACACTACACTGACATGTAGGCACACAAATTACCCCCTGATCACCCCCCCGATCGCCCCCCCCCCCGATCCCCCCCACTGTCACTGGTGCCGCTAGGTAGCTAGTTATTTCTTATGTTCACTGCCAGGTTTTTATAGCATTAGGTATCCCCATATACTACCCAATAAAGGTTTTAACCCCCTGATTGCCCCTAGAGTTAACCCTTTCACCAGCGATCACCGTATATAAGTGTCACTGGTGATGCTGGATAGACAGTTAGTTATTTAGTTATTTAGGTTCCCCGTCAAGTTTTTATATAGCGTCAGGGACCCCCATATACTACCTAATAAAGGTTTTAACCCCCTGATTGCCCCCAGGTAACCCTTTCACCCCCTTTTGCCAGTGTCACTAAGCAATCGTTTTTCTGATCGCTGCATTAGTGTCACTGGTGCCACTAGGTAGCTAGTTATATTTTATGTTCACCACCAGGTTTTTATAGCATTAGGTACCCCCATATACTACCCAATAAAGGTTTTAACCCCCTGATTGCCCCTAGAGTTAACCCTTTCACCAGCGATCACCGTATAAGTGTCACTGGTGATGCTGGATAGCCAGTTAGTTATTTAGTTATTTAGGTTCCCCGTCAGGTTTTTATATAGCGTCAGGGACCCCCATATACTACCTAATAAAGTTTTTAACCCCCTGCCCCTTGTTAACCCTTTCACCAGTGATCACCGTATAAGTGTTACGGGTGACTCTGGTTAGTTAGTTTGCTTTTTATAGCATCAGGGCACCCACCATTTATTACCCAATAAAGGTTTAACCCCCTGATCACCTGGCGGGTGATATCAATTAGGTTTTAGGATCAAGGTCTACATCGCCCCAGGCAGCGCTAGGTTAGTGCCAGTACCGCTAACACCCACGTGCAAAGCATACACCTCCCGTAGTGGTATAGTATCTGAACAGATCAATATCTGATCTGATCAGATCTATACTAGCGTCCCCAGTAGTTTAGGGTTCCAAAAAACGCATCAGCCCAGATACCTGCTAGCACCTGCGTTTTGCCGCTCCGCCCAGCCCACCCAAGTGCAGTATCGATCGATCACTGTCACTTACAAAACACTAAACACATAACTGCAGCGTTCACAGAGTCAGGCCTGATCCCTGCGATCGCTAACAGTTTTTTTTGGTAGCGTTTTATATTTAAATCCTGAAGGCGGTGCTTGGTTTTCGGGGTCCTGTACGTAGCTAGGCTCCCAAAAAGTCCCCCACATGTGGTATCCCCGTACTCGGGAGAAGCAGCAGAATTTATTTTGGGGTGTAATTTCATTTATGCCCATAGCATGTGTGAGCAATATATCATTTAGTGACAACTTTGTGCAAAAAGAAAAAAAATTGTAATATTCCTGCAACTTGTGGCAAAATATAAAATATTTAATGGGCTCAACATGCCTCTCAGTAAATAGCTTGGGGTGTCTACTTTCCAAAATGGGGTCATTTGGGGGGGTTTTGTGCTATTTTGGCATTTTATGGCCTACGAAACTGTGATAGGTAGTGAGGAGTGAAATCAAAAATTTGCACCCTTAGAAATCCTGAAGGCAGTGATTGGTTTCGGGGTCACGTACGCGGCTAGACTCCCAAAAAGTCCCACATATGTGGTATCCCCGCACTCAGGAGAGGCAGTAGAATATATTTTGGGGTGCAATTCCACATATAACGATGGCATGTGTGAGCAATATATCATTTAGTGACAACTTTTTGTAAACTTTTTTTTTGTCATAATTCAATCACTTGGGACAAAAAAAATTCAATGGGCTCAACATGCCCCTCAGCAATTTCCTTGGGGTGTCTACTTTCCAAAATGGGGTCATTTGGGGGGAGGGGTTGTACTGCCCTGCCATTTTAGCACCTCAAGAAATGAGATAGGCAGTCATAAATTAAAAGCTATGTAAATTCCAGAAAATGTACTCTAGTTTGTAGACGCTATAACTTTTGCGCAAACCAATAAATATAAGCTTATTGACATTTTTTTTAATAAAGACATGTGGCTGAATACATTTTGGCCTAAATGTATGACTAAAATTTAGTTTATTCAATTTTTCTTATAACAAAAAGTAAAAAATATCTTTTTTTTTTTTTTTAAATGCAGTCTTTTTCCTTTTATATCGTAAAAAATAAATATCAACGCGAAGGCAGACACATAGGGCTTTTCCTCCCTACACCCTCCCCCTTGGAAATTTATATCCCTCATTTTTTCAGTTGTGTTCTTGGGATGAGGGGATTTTTTCCAGTTAAGGTGTTCTAATTATTTAACAGATCACACATCCAGTAACATGTCTACAAAAAATTTTTTTTATATTTTGTATTTCTTTCTTATTTTCAATGTTTTGGACGTCTGTACATTACTTATCTGATTGTAACTCTGGCATACTCTGATATGCAGTTTGTATTTTCCCTTTTCCTTGAAGAAAAATAAAAACTTTTATGGAAAAAAAAAAAAAAAAAAAAAAAAAAACATCAAAAATAAATAAATAAATAAATAAATAAATATCGCAGAGGCAATCAAATACCATCAAAAGAAAGCTCTATTTATGGGAAGAAAAGGACGCAAATTTCATTTGGGTAAAACATTGCATGACCGCGCAATTACCAGTTAAAGCAGTGCAGTGCGAAATTGTAAAAATACCTCTGGTCCTTAGGCTGACAATTGGTCCGGGTCTTAAGTGGTTAAATAGGGGTGGATTATTTAAATACCAATGGTTTTTCTTGATGTAAAACACTTTGTTAAATCAGAAATTTGTGATCAATAACATCTAGTTAACATCATTCAATTTTTGACAAGAAATATCTTCAACAATGCTATACCTGGGTCAATCTGGGCTCCTCCACATTTTCTTCCTGGGTGGAAGGCCTAGGTTGGACCTCAGGAGCCTCAACTGATGTGGAAGGAAGTGTTGATAGTGATGGCCTGGGTTCTGTCTGGTCAGACAAAAAATGCAGGCTTTTGCACCACAGCCTGGGGTCATATACGACATCTGCTGATGCTTAGGATCTCTGGGAATCCTTGACCTTCTTGCACTCCCTATTATATATGCTCCTCAGGCTACCAATTTTGGCCTTCAAATAGGTGATGTCTGCCCTGGTATACACAGGCTTCACTAATTCCAACAGTTTCTCCTGTGCTGCCTTCCTCTTTAACTTGTTAGAATAGCCCCTGTATTGGACTTGCCAGAGATATGGCAGCTCCCTCTATTTGTCAATGAAGTTTGGCAGGAAATCAGGAAATCAGGGGCTTTAAATTTATCAACCATTTTATCTGCAAGACACAACACAAGAAAAAACATAATATCAGGCTAAACTCACCTAATCTTGTCTCAATATAGGCCTCAATCTATAAGCAGTACAGGCCACTAACCACTGATGCCCCAAGTTACAATTGTACCTTCGTTTGAATGATCGGTTCTAATGATCCTCCATCCTCCACACACAGATCGTATGTACGTCGCATATGTGTTATGCATTATATACACTGCGCATGCATGAAACTCCCCCCCGTACTTCTTTCTAGTGTATTCCCTGCCTCTTCTCTTTTGGGGCAGTGGGAGAGCACATGGCGGAGACACAGCAGGTGTGTGCTGAGAGCAGCAATGAGGAAAGGCCGGAGCAAGGCAGTTCCAGATCGAGGAGGAGATATAAGGCCTCAAATATTTCTTTTGAAGAGATGGTGGAGATGGTGAACATCTTGAAGAGGACAGACTATGATGAGAAGCATGGACCATACAGAAACCCTAATGTGAGAAAGGCCAAGATCATGGCTAAAGTTGTCAGAAGTCTGCACAGGAACTTTGGGGTATGACGATCCAAGGAGTAATTGAGGAAATGCTGGTCAGACCTGAAATTGCAAGATCAGTATAGAAAGATCAGGAATGTGCTGCAAAAAAGGAAGTACTTGCCATGTGTTCCTATTATTATTACTTTTGTGCTGGTCCATGTGCTTTTCTTTACTGTTGTACAGTTTAAAAGGCCAAGTTTGAGGTTCGTGGATGCAGGAATCTTTCATATTACACATTGTTTATTCGACCACTAATACAACGTTTTTGGCAGATACAGGTTAACTACATTTGTTCATGCCTATTTTGATTAAAATACGTTTATCACATTGTGGTCTAGATGTGTTTGAAACTATAATGAAATGACAACTTGATTCAGTGTAAGGAGAGGACACTCAGCAGTTGTTTACACATCTGGACACAGGAGCACTAGTGTGTGACACCATAACAACCTTGTTATGGTGTCCCACGCAGGTGCGGCAGTGGATACTAGGGGTCTCTCCATGTGGGAAACGTGTACAAAACAGGTAAGTATTCCAGCTTTTCAAAGTGAAAAAATCATCTTCAGCTTGGAACTCAGCCAAAACAAACAACTGGCTGACACTTCCAAGCAATGGGGGTTATTTACTAAAGGAAAATCCACTTTGCACTGCAAGTGCACTGAAGTAAAGTCACGGTAGATCCGAGAGGGACATGCAAGGAAAATAAAAAACAGCATTTTAGCTTGCACATGATTAGATGATAAAATCAGCAGAACTTCCACTCATCTCAGATCTGCTCCTTAGATTTACAGCGACTGCACTTCCAAGTGCACGTTCAGTGCACTTTCAAGTGCACTTGCAGTGCAAAGAGGATTTGCCTTTCATAAATAACCCCTGATTTTTCATATTACTATTTCTAGCCTAACATATTTTTCTGCTAAGTATACTTTTTTGTATTCTCATAGGGGAGAAAAGAATAGGGACATCTGAAGACACCAATAATCCCACACCAAAATGAAGAAAGGCAACTCGCCACACAACATGAAGATGTGAATGCAGAGATTCAGGAAGTGCTGGGTGAAGTGGTTGAAATGTTGTCGACAACAGGTCAGTGTCTGATACTACAGCTTCGGGTAATAGATGGATGCCTGCATATTTATAATACATGTTTTTTTTGTTTTTGTTTTTTTTAGGTGATGTGGATGTTGTGGAAGAAGAAACTCACTTCACCAGTGCAAGTGCACAAATACTTCTCAGTGAGATCACGGTGTGCAATTGTGATTTGGAAAAGATGAAACAAAACATCCATGATATTCAAAAAAGACTGAGCAACATCATCGATATTGATGCACACAGTGTGTCAACATGTGCTATCTGCAATACAAGTGCACTTGTAGGGCAAAGTGGATTGTCCTTTCTGAAATAAACCCTAGTGTGTCAACATGTGCTAGCTCCCATCATCCCCATGATGATCAATGGGCATGTTTCGGGGGTGCAACACTTTCCTCTCACCTACTTTAGTTTGGAGGAAGGGGTTGCACCCACAAAATGCATGGCAGATAGCACATGTTGACACACTGTGTGTTTTGTGGCTTCAGCAAAATAGATGTAGGGAAAATACACACATTTTAGGCAAGGGATCATGAGGAAAATCCAAATTTTGAGTCCCAATTTGTGTGCATTTTCAAAACATGGCTTTTAGAGGGGTGAGATCACCCCATCTGATGAAGGCAAAATCAACACCGTTTTGACATACTAATGTTTCATATGGCCTTCATTTTAGCAAAGTTGAAGTTCCTGAGTTGTGGATGTGTATGTTATGTTTTTAAACATGTCCGTTTAGCCCCAAAAAAGGCGAATTTTCTGTCAAACATACAGTATCTCACAAAAGTGAGTACACCCCTCACATTTTTATAAATATTTTATCATATCTTTTCATGTGACAACACTGAAGAAATGATACTTTGATACAATATAAAGTAGTGAGTGTACAATTTGCTTAACAGCCATTAATGTGTAAACCACTGGCAACAAAAGTATGTCCAAATCGGGCCCAAAGTGTCAATATTTTGTGTGGCCACCATTATTTTCCAGCACTACCTTAACCCATGGGCATGGCGTTCACCAGAGCTTTACAGGTTGCCACTGGTGTCCTCTTCCACTCCTTCATGATGACATCACAGAGCTGGTGGATGTTAGAGGCCTTGCACTCCTCCACCTTTCGTTTGAGGATGCCCCACAGATGCTCAATAGGGATTAGGTCTGGAGACATGGCTTGGCCAATCCATCACCTTTACCCTCAGCTTCTTTAGCAAAACAGTGGTCGTCTTGGAGGTGTGTCTGGGGTCGTTATCATGTTGGAATACTGTCCTGTGGCCCAGTCTGCGAAGGGAGGGGATCATGCTCTACTTCAGTAGGTCACAGTGTATGTTGGCATTCATGGTTCACTCAATGAAATGTATCTCCCCAGTGCAGGCAGCACTCATGCAGCCCCAGACCATGACACACCCACCACCATGCTTGACTGTAGGCAAGACACATATGTCTTTGTACTCCTCACCTGGTTGCTGTCACACACGCTTGACCCCATCTGGACCAAATACGTTTATCTTGGTCTCATCAGACCACAGGAAGTTCCAGTAATCCATGTCCTTAGACTTCTTGTATTTAGCAAACTGTTTGTGGGCTATTTTGTGTATCATCTTTAAAAAAGGCTTCCTTCTGGGATGACAGCCATGCAGACCAATTTGATGCAGCATGCGACATATAGTCTGAGAACTGACAGGCTGACCCCGTATCCCTTCAAACTCTGCAGCAATGCTGGAAGCACTCATACGTCTGTTTCCCAAAGACAACCTCTGGATATGACGCTGAGCACGTGCACTCAACTTCTTTGGTCGACCATGGTGAGGCCTGTTCTAAGTGGAACCTGTCCTGTTAAACCACTGTATGGTCTCTTGGCTACCCTGCTGAAGCTCAGTTTTAGGATCTTGGCGCTCTTCTTATAGCCTGGGCCATCTTTATGTAGAGCAAAAAAAACTTTTTTCAGATCCTCAGATTGTCCTTTGCCATGAGGTGGCATATTGAACTTCCAGTGACCAGTATGAGAGAGCGATAACACCAAATTTAACACACCTGCTCCCCATTCACATCTGAGACCCTGTAACACTAATGAATAACATGACACCGGGGGAGGGGGGGTAATGGTTAATAGGGCCCAATTTGGACATTTTCACTTAGGGGTGTACTCACTTTTGTTGCCAGTGGTTTAGACATTAATGGCTGTGTGTTGAGTTATTTTGGCACATTTACACTGTTATACAAGCTGTACATTCACTACTTTACATTGTAGCAAAGTGTAATTTCTTTAGTGTTGTCACATGAAAAGATAGAATAAAATATTTACAAAAATGTGAGGGGTGTACTGACTTTTGTGAAATACTGTAAATGTTATACACCAAGATGTTGGTTTGTTACAAAACCGTTTATAACGCACATGTGAATGTGCTTGGAGTAAAATGTTTTATACTCAACAATGTGTGGCTTCTTATTTCAATGCTCAATACCAGTTTATTTTTTAAGTTGGTATAGATACAGTGACAAAGGGGGTTATTTACTAAAGGCAAATCCAGTTTGCACTACAAGTGCACTTGGAAGTGCAGTCTCTGTAGATCTGAGGGGAACATGCAAGGACAATAAAAAACAGCATTTGCACTTGGATTTGCCTTTAGTAAATAACCCCCACTGTGCTGTAAAATTTGCCAAAAGCAGGCCATTTTATCGACTCCAAGCAATTAATTCATGGACAAGCACACACTGAAGAACAGATATGAACCGTCAAGCACAACCTGAAAAGAAAAAATGAACTGAAAAGCACGAGGCTGAAAATCGTGAATTGTCAATCACCAAACTTCTACTAACACTAGATAAACACGAGATTAGCAAAGGGAGCTCAAAGGGTGGTGCACTGGCTATTGAACATCCTTTTTATCGGCTCGCCATACGTCTTGTACGTCACTACATTTGTAATTTTTGGCCAATATTTGTGTGACCGTGTGTATGCCGGGCAAGTTGGAGCCAACACCCTTCTTACAAAAATCCATGGTTTTGTTGTGGGAAAGTCAGACCGTGTGTACGGGGCATAATTGTCTTAGTGAGCCTGCATTCTGGGTGAAGTAGTAAAGTCTTTAGACAGCAGCATTGTTAGTCTGGGGAGAGGGTAGTGTTAAGCCTCGTACACGTGATCGGATTTTCCGAATGGGAAATGCGTGATGACATTTTTTTATTTGTGCAAGTTACAACAATACAACACCATTATCCCGTAGTTTTTAAGATCAAAAGATACAACAATGTCGGTGTCCCTTGTTAATTTTACACTGTATTTTTTTAATGTAACGGCCTACTCCCAAACTGTCATTTGAAGTAAAACACATAGCCAAATATTATGCTACACAATTTTTTTATGGTACAATAACCACTTAACAACCGCCCATAGCCGATTAACAGCTTCAGGGTGGTTGTTTAACTCTGAGAGGCCGTTAATTAATGGCCTCCCAGAATTCTGCTCTTGCGCGCCCCCTGGGGCACGCACACGAGAGCATCCAGACCTGGCGCATCATGGTTCCTCCCTCCCCTCTCTGTACTGATCGGTACAGCGGAGGGGAAAGAGATCGCTGCTCACTGAATTTAACCCCTCCATACCCTGGCAATACTCTGCAATACCAGCTAATACTCTGCAATGCCAGCTAATACTCTACAATACCCCCAATACTCTAAAATACCCCCCAATACTCTACAATACCCCCCAATACTCTCCAATACCCGCCAATGCTCTGCAATACCCACCAATACTCTGCAATACCCGCCAATACTCTCCAATACCCGCCAATACTCTCCAATACCCACCAATACTCTGCAATACCCGCCAATACTCTGCAATACCAGCCAATACTCTGCAATATCCGCCAATACTCTGCAATACCCTGCCATAAATTGCCATACCCAGCCATACTTTGAGATACCCTGCAATACCCAGCCATACACGGAGATACCCAGCCATACTCGGTGATACCCTGCAATAACCAGCCATAGACGCCCCCCCCTCACCGCCCTCCGGTGCTTCTACCAACTCGCCAATACGATCAAAGCCAGAATCTTTTTATTTATTTTTTTATTTTTATTTCAGGCTTCCCAGCCTAGAGGTGAGATGCGGGGTCTTATTGACCCCCAGATCTCACTGTAAATTGGACCTGTCATCCCATATTCCTATTACAAGGGATGTTTACATTCCTTGTAATAGGAATAAAAGTGATCAAAAATTAATTTTTGGGGAAAAAAATGTCAAACTAAAATAAATAAAGTAAAAGGAACAATAAAAAAAAAAAAAAATTTTTTAAAGCACCCCTGTCCCCATGTGCTCGCATGCAGAAGCGAACGCATACCTAAGCCCCGCCCACATATGAAAACGGTGTTCAAACCACACATGTGAGATATCGCCGTGAACGTTAGAGCAAGAGCAATAATTCTAGCCCTAGATCTCCTCTGTAACTCAAAACATGTAAGAAGTAAAAAAAAATTTAAAGCGTCGCCTATGGGGATTTTTAAGTAGCGACATTTGGAGCCATTCCACGGGCATGTGCAATTTTGAAGAGGGACATGTTAGGTATCTATTTACTCAGCATAACTTCATCTTTCACTTTATGGAAAAATTGGGCTAACTTTACTGTTTTTTTGTTTTTTTTTAAGCACAAAACTGTTTTTTCCCCACAAAAACGCGTTCGAAAAATTGCTGCGCAAATACCGTGTGAGATAAAAATTTGCAACGACCACCATTGTATTCTCTAGGGTCTTTGCTAAAAAAAAATATATATATATAATGTTTTGGGGTTCTATGTAATTTTCTAGCAAATAAATGATGATTTTTACATGTAGGAGAGAAATGTCAGAATTGTCCTGGGTGTTCCAGAACGCCTGATGGTGCTCCCTGCATTTTGGGCCTCTGTATGTGGCCACACTGTGTAAAACTGTGGTATCGCCGTACTTGGGAGTAATAGCAGAATGTGTTTTGGGGTGTAATTTGTGGTATGCATATGCTGTGTGTGAGAAATAAACTATGACAATTTTGTGGAAAAAAAAAAGGAAAAAAAATCTTGATTTTGCAAAGAATTGTGGGAAAAAATTACAACTTCAAAAAACTCATCATGCCTCTTACTAAATACCTTGGAATGTCTTCTTTCCAAAAAGGATCATTTGGGGGGTATTTGTACTTTTCTGGCATGTTAGGGTCTCAAGAATTGAAATGGCATATTGGCACCACAGCTTGTGGACTCTATAACTTTCACAAAGACCAAATAATATCCACCAATTTGTACTTATTTTTACCAAAGATATGTAGTGGTATACATTTTGGCCAAAATTTATGAAGAAAAATTACTAATCTGCTAAATTTTATAACAGAAACAAAGAAAAATTCACTTTTTTACAGAATTTTTGGTCTTTTTTATTTTATAGCACAAAAAATAAAAAACCGAGAGGTGATTAAATACCACCAAAAGAAAGCTCTATTTGTATGAAAAAAAGGACAAAAATGTCATATGGGTACAGTGTTGCATGACTGAGTAATTGTCATTCAAAATGTGAGAGCACCAAAAGCTGAAAATTGGTCTGGTTATTAAGGGTGTTTAAGTGCCCAGTGGTCAAGTGGTTAAAAAAAGAATACAAATAAAATTAGACATGCTATCTGCCAATAGAACTTAACCAAAAAGTGCATTCTATGCATCCAAAAATATAGAGACTATAACAAATCAAATCATTATTATTCAACCAAACAATAAAATTGTTGGTGAAAGCAGGGGTCCATCATCCGGAGATAATTCTGAAAAACATCTGGGTTATTCTCCTGGCATATAACATAACTGATCATGATTAATAAAGCAACCAATTTTTTGTCCAATAACTCCTCCTCCTCCTGTTCCTGGACTGGACTTGGGGCAAAGTAATAATTCCAAGGCCAATATTAAAAAACACCTTATCTCCTCCGATTCTGCAAAATGTCTGGTTGACGAACGGCCGCTTAGAAACTAACTTAAAAGCACAAAGTGAAAAGCGTGAACTGAAAAGCACAAAATGAAAAACGCAAATCAATACTCACCAAACTCCTACTAACACGAAATTAGCAGAAGGAGCTCAAAGGGTGGTGCTAAAGAGCTGAAAAACCATGTAGTACGGCAGTACGTTCGTGATTGTTGGCCAACAATTGTGTGCCATGCGTATGCAAGACAAGTTTGGGCCAACACGCTTCGGACAAAAGTTTGCAGTTTTGTTGGCAGAAAATCCGATTGTGTGTACGAGGCTTTAGACTAGCAGATATAGATGTATTTTACTTACAAATTGAAGCCAAACTCCAGCTAACACTTTATAAGCAGTTAGAGCAAACAGTTTTTTTCTTTTTAGAGTCAGGCCACATTCATACTGATGCGGCTTGACATGCGACTTGAGACTGCAAAATCGCATTACAAGTAGTACCCCATGATTTCCAATGAGTACCGTTCATATCTGTGAGACTTCAAGTCACAGCAACTTCAAAGTAGTCCCTGCACTACTTTGGTCCAACTTTTATGCGACTTGATGTCCATAGACCGCAATATTACACAGGCATTGTTTCAAGTTGTATCAAAATCGCGCGACTTTCAGGTCGAACAAGTGTGAATGGGGCCTAAAGGTTGCTCATAAATGACTGAATAAAAGCTAACTATTTAGGCGCCCCTGTCAGTATTCAATAGTCTGTCTCAACCCTCTCCCTGCTACTTTGTGGACAACTTGGTCTGTTAAAGGAAGAGGAAAAATAACAGACTTACTGGCTTAATAAATAGGTGAAAATAAAAGGGGAAAAAGCCTAAATAGAAACACGGCACAACTAAGAATTGGTAAGCTTCAATTTAATAAATGTTTATTTTTGTGTTTAATACATACAGTAGTTTTATATCAACTTTAGGTATGCTGGTTCCCACAAGGCAGCCTTTAATAAAAGCCTCCTACAATTGGATACTTACCCCTGTTACAGAACAGGATCCCAACAAAATACCACATCTATGTGAGTGCAAAGCTTTATGAAAACAGATAGTCTGAACCACTGCCCCCCACTGAGCCTCTCCTTCCCTGCAGCTATAAACGGGAACAGAAAATAAGATGGCAACCACTGAAACCCAGGAGCCCTTCTCTGTAATTTTCTTGCAATCTCTGAATGACTAGTTTATCTAGTCAATTTTGATTTTAAGTTGATTTTGAATACAGCTTACCACTGAGCTGGATCTGTAAAGCCCCATACACACTATCAGTTTTTCTGCTGAGTTTTTCCTTCAGGTTTACCAAAACCATGTAGTACAAGGGCCTGTCTGATTGCATATAAATGGAAACTCCTAAGGTTTGACCTCATATTATATGGTTTTGGTAAATCTGAAGAAAAAACTCAGCAGAAAAACTGATAGTGCGCTTAACAAAAAACAACTTAAAAAAAAAAAAAAGAGAGGGTTGAAAAATGAAAAACAAACACATTTTAAACATTCCCCACTCTTCTAAAAATGTGCTTTTATCATAGCATATGTCTATGTTGGAATGTCCAGACTAGAAGTGTGAGGAGAAATCTCCCTAACGTGGACAATATTCAATCCTTACAATTATTATAACTAGTGATAGGCTGAATGTACCTAGGAATGGTTGGTGGGAGGTTCAATCAAAGTCGGAATCTTATTCCAAACTAGCAGTGCCAATCGTTTGTAAATTCACAGTTTGTAAAAATTCATAATTTTTACATGTGCCATAAATGTACATTAAAGACATACAGTGTTTGTAAAAAGCTTAAACAAGCCTGAACAAAAGGATATTTTCTGACAGTAAATGTGGCTGGGGTATTTACACTATCCTCAATTTCACTGGGAGAATTGGTGATCATTGAAGTTACATTGGTATTCAGTGTAAATTACATTAATGGGTAAATGCCCCCACATTAAGGGTTAGGTTTACCTTTAAAAACATTTTCCACGTTACACCCGTATTTATGGTGTAACATATAATATGCTCTTAATTTCCTTCCTCCCACCACCAGAGCCCCCCACTCTGTGACAGCTGGTGGGGTTCCTCTCCCCTGCTGTTGCTCTCACATTTAAAATTGGCATAGCTATGTGCGGCTCCGCAGCTGCATAGCAATGTCATACATTCACAGAGATCTGTGAAGAAACTACAAGTTCTGTCTTCCACCATGGCAAATAACTTGTAGTACTCGATGGACCAGGAGAGTGTTGATCAGCACTCTCCTAGTCCATTCACACTTCCTATGGCTCTGAAACTGACAGTACAAACGGCGCTAAGGGCAGATAGGTCTAGGCAATGTCTGCCAGAGCCTGATAATTCACTCACTATTGACTGGTCGTAGATGCATTGCTCTGCAGATTCCTGTGAAAAAATAAATATGTGCATTTTATTTTTTATTTTTTAAAGGTGAGCTTATCATTTACTGGTATTAGCTTTAAATGGGGGCTTCTGTCAAATTTTAGGTTGTCGGTAAAAAATCTTTACAATTTATTAGTACAAAAGTAATGGGAGATTGGTAACACTGATCCAAACCCCACTAAAGTCAATAGAAACTGAATCTTTAAAATAAAATTTGGCCATTTTCGGGACTATAAGACTATATAACATAGGGAACAGGGCTTTAAAATGCTCAATTATTTAAAAAAAACAGACTTGCTGGATGCCCTGAACCTGCCCATGAAGTGGTGCACTAACGTATATAATATGCTACAGCAAAAATGACAAGGAAAGCAAAAAAAAGAATTGCCAGGAAATGCTGGCTACTTCATTCTAAATATAAACAAAGTGGCAGGGAATTCTCTTCATTTATAACACCCCTTATTCTAGATGCTCGCAAACAATATATATGTTAAGTGTGGTCCCCACGCAAAAAAAAAAAAAACAGCATGAGTTTACCCCTTAAAATAAATACCAGACCCTTACCCTTTGTGATGGAAATAGATTTTAAGTAGGGGGGAGTGGCATTAGGGGCCCCTAAACATTATACCAGACCATTCTAGTCTGGTACGGATTCTAAGGGGGAACCCTGTCAAAAACAAAATAGAAAAATAGTCCCCCAGAATCAACACCAGTCCATTATTCGAGTAATACAGCCTTTCCGGCAACGAAATACCAGGGCACATGCCCTCAACATAGGGTAAGTAACTTACCAGGGGGGACAACTAGCAAAGAACCTTGTCTCTTTGTTGATGAGAACAAGGGCATCTTCTCCACACCCTGGCCCAGTGGTTGTGGGGGTCTGCAGAGGGCCCTTTTGAAATAAGAGGGCTCCCAGATACCACCTCCCCCACGTGAATGAGTAAAAGCACATGCCACCTCCACCTTCACACCTTCACAAAGAAATAGAAATGTAAATAAACAAACACATTTGACAAATCTTTTATTTAAGCCCTTAGCGCCAGCGCTATAGACGAAAGACATCTACAGCATGGACGCCAATTGTGGGGAGGGCATCCCTGGACGTCCTCCTGTTTACTTCCCCTCTGTGTGCCGCCGTGGGCATGCATCGGGGAAGTTCTGTGTTGGCTGTGTCCCTTGGACACAGCCAATCACAGATCATTCTAAATGACCAATCACAGCGGCCATTTAGCACTCGATCAGTGTGTCCAATGAGGGGTTATCTCATATGTAAACATATGAAATCATCTCTCATTGCCGACTCTCCCTCCTCACACAGAGACAGCGTGTGAGGAGGGAGAGCTTCCGTGCTGCAGCGGGAGTGAAAAAAAAACTGTGAACACTAACACAACATAGTGCCATCTGTCCCCAGTGCCACCTATTAGTGACATCTGTCCACAGTGCCACCTGTCTTCAGTGCCACCTGTCCCCAGTGCCACCTATTAGTGACATCTGTCCCCAGTCCCACCTGTCTTCAGTGCCACCTGTCCCCAGTGCTACCTGTCAATGCCATCTGTGCCCAGTGCCACCTGTCAATGCCATCTGTCCCCAGTGCCACCTGTCAGTGCCATCTGTCCCCAGTGCCACCTGTCAGTGCCATCTGTCCCCAGTGCCACCTGTCAGTGCCATCTGTCCCCAGTACCACCTGTCCCCAGTGCCACCTGTCAGTGCCATCTGTACCCAGTGCCACCTATCAGTGCCATCTGTCCCCAGTGCCACCTGTCCCAGTGTCACCTGTCACTGTCACATGCCATCTGCTGTCAGTGTCACATGTCATCAGTGCCACATATCAGTGCCATCTTTCATCAGTGCCACCTGTCAGTGTCACGTACCATCTGTTATCAGTGTTACCTGTCATGAGTGCCACATATCAGTGCCACATGTCATCAGCGCCACATATTAGTGTTATCTGCCCCAGTGTCACCTGTCAGTGTCACATGCCATCTGTTATCAGTGTCACGTGTCATCAGTGCCACATATCAGTGCCATCTTTCATCAGTGCCACCTGTCAGTGTCACGTACCATCTGTTATCAGTGTCACCTGTCATGAGTGCCACATATCAGTGCCACATGTCATCAGCGCCACATATTAGTGTCACCTGTCATCAGTGCCAGGTATTAGTGCCATCTGTCATCAGTGCCACATCAGTGTTATGTGTCATCGGTGCCATATACTAGTGCCATCTCTCATCAGGGTCACGTGCCATCAGTGCCAAGTATCAGTGCCATCTGTCATCAGTGCCACGTCAGTGTCACGTGTCATTGTCCTGGTGTTCCAGGGCCTTCAAAAGTGTAATAAGTAGTCAACAAGTTAGATGTGTAACTTATGCTCCTAGAACACGTGATGGTGCTCCCTGCATGTTGGGCCTCTCTATGTGGCCAGGCTGTGAAAAGTCACACACATGTGGTATCGTAATACTCAGGAGGAGTAGCAGAATGTATTTTGTGGTATATGCATGCTATGTGAGAGAAATAACCTATTACAATGACAATTTTGTGGAAAAGAAAAATCTTAATTTTGCAAAGAATTGTGGGAAAAATTACAACATCAAGAACCTCACCATGCCTCTTACTAAATACCTTGGAATATTTACTTTCAAAAAAGGGGTCATTTGGGGGGTATTTGTGCTTTCCGGGCTTGTTCGGGTCGCAAAAAATTAGATAGGCCACCAGTATATCAGGTGTGACCAATTTTTTATGATTTCCACCACAGCTTGTAGACTAACTTTCACAAAGACTAAATAATATCCACAAATTTAGGTTATTTATACCAAAGATATGTAGCAGTATAAATTGTGGCCAAAATTCATGCCAAAATTCATGAAGAAAAATTAATAATTTGCAAAATTTTATCACAGAAACAAAGAAAAATTAATTTTTTTTTTTCAAAATTTTCGGACTTTTTTCATTTATAGCGCAAAAAATAAAAAACCCAGAGGTGATCAAATACCACCAAAAGAAAGCTCTATTTGTATAAAAAAAAGGACAAAAAATTCATTTGGGTACAGTATTAGTATTACATGACTGAGTAATTGTCATTCAAAGTGTGAGAGCACTGAAAGCTGAAAATTGGTCTGGGCAGGAGGGGGGTTTAAGTGCCCAGTAGGCAAGTGGTTAAAAAAAATCCCCCATGATATAATTCCTTCAAAGCAGACAAAGAGTAGAGGGAGCATCAAGCTTTGTGGTAAAAAGAATGTATGGGAATGAAATCATCACTGTAGCAATGCCAAGGATTGGTATTCCAGTGGTCCAGGGTTCATAGTACAAATCCAGTCCTGAGTGACAATGCTGCTGTGGTCAGAGCTGAAAGCAGATAGCAGGATTTTTTCGCAGTATTGATTCTGGAAAATCAAGCATTTCCTTTTGAGATTTTGTCCACTAAAATTCTGTGTACTTAAAAAAATGCAACTGATGAATAAAAGAAAGTTTAAAAGAGACAGAAATTAAAGTTGGAAAATCTATGTAACCCACCTCTCATCAACACTTCATAAAAGCATTTTTACATCACTACACTTGTACTTTTCTCTGTCAACACAGCAAAAATGGAAATCCATTTAGAAAATAGCAATGACTCACAGAAAACTGAGTCAGAAACCCTTGCCTCTTCCGAGCACCACTTCCAGTTTGTATTAATGTGTTTCTCACTGCTCATTTATTTTGACAGAGTTCTCTCCAAAACACAAGAATTCATTTAACATCACTCCCACCACAAGGCTTCATCACTGTCCTCAGAGATTCATCTCTGTACAGCTGAAAACTGTAAGCTGAACAATTACATAACTTTTTTTTTCCTGGTTTTCTGTCTCTAGCAAACAATGCCTAGCATTCACACAAGTCAACATAGACTTGTAATGAAGATGGAGAGTGATACATTCTTCACATGAGAATCAAAATGTTCAGGAACATTTTGGGATGCAGTTTGTTGCCTGTTTTGGACTAATTGAACTTATTTTATAACAATAATATCAAAAGACAGATGTCATATATTTTTATGACAGGTTGTATGAGGGTGGTAAGGATCATACATTTCCAATACTCAGTGTCTAGAAACATTTTGCAAATTGGCTAACTGCCTAAATACAAAGCCACTATAAGGTATCCATAGAGATCTGTGGTTGCAGTAACATGATAAATAAGAGTAAGCATGAATTTAATTTCTACTACTGCAAACAGAAATTACTAAACTGACCCCCCAGTTGATGGTGGTATATTCCCATTTAATTTGTTTTAAATGGTTGTGCTAATGGTTGTTACAAACATCCATTTTTAATATATAGTACTATTTGTACTACAAAAAAATGCAAAACACAAGTGGAAAATGCAACAACGAATTAAAGTGTTTGTTCTCCAATGCCAGAAGTCTGCCAAGCAAAACTGGTGTATGAAGAGATCTAACTGGTGTTGCTGAATAGTGATGGACGAACTTCCGTCGGGACGTTTTGCGAACGTGAACCGTGAACACGGCCAAAAGTTAGCAAACCGCAAAGTTCGCGGCGGACCCCATTGACTTTAATGGCAGGCAAACCTTAAAAACCTCCCGGTCATATTTTCAGCCACAAAATACTTACTAGCTGTGCACACCTAGTCCCACAACATGGACACTGACATAACAAAAGTATTAAGTGAATCTGGAATTGACAACGACAAGCATTCTTTTTTTAATCTGTGACATTTTTACAATTCAGGAGTGCATGAAGGCCATGGAGGAGAGGCAAGGTCAGGGCAGGCTATGAAGGGGGTGCAGGAGATGATCAGTGCCACAGTCAGGTCAGCACAGTCCTCTGCCAGTGTCTCAGTGTGCCAACCTGTGCTTGAGCCCCTCCCTCTGCCCGGCCCTTACCCCCACATATGCAGGGCTCCACTGCGGTGGTCCGAAGGTGCCAGTTCAGTGCTGATCCTCAGTCATGGTGGCACTGCCTGCTGATTGACTTCTCCACTGCTATCTCCCTCACTGACACCAGCACTGAGATAGAACACTGACACCAGCACCGCGATAGAGATTGAGCACTGACACCAGCACCGTGATAGAGAGCACTGACACCAGCACCGTGATAGAGAGCACTGACACCACACCAGCCTCGAGATAGAGGGCACTGACACCACACCAGCACCATAATAGAGAGCACTGACACCACACCAGCACCGTGATAGAGAGCACTGAGACCACACCAGCACAGAGATAGAGAGCACTGCGACCACACCAGCACCGAGATAGAGAGCACTGACACCCGCACCGAGATAGAGAGAGAGCACTGACACCAGCACCGAGATAGAGAGCACTGAAAGCAGCACTGATACCAGCAACTCGCTGTGGGACCCAAAAATATGACACAGCTCAACCTCTTCAAACAGGAGGGTACGAGTTATGCATATACATGGTCTACTGGTCACATGTGTTGAATTCCTCCGAGATCCATGCCTCATTCATTTTTATAAATGTGAGGTAGTCAACACTGTCGTGAGCTAGGCGAGTGCGTTTATCGGTCACAATCCCCCCTGCTGCACTGAACATCCTTTCGGACAGGACACTGGATGAGGGGCAAGCCAACAGTTCCATTGCAAATTGGGCAAGCTCTGGCCAGAGGTCAAGCCTGCCCACCCAGTAGTCCAGTCACTATTCATCACTTCTCAGAGCATCCACATCGGCCATTAACCCGATGTAGTCGGACACCTGACGGTCCAGGCGTTCCCTGATGCTGGATCCGGATGACACCTGTCGATGGGTCGGCTGAAAGAATGACCTCATATCAGAAGTCACCAACACATCTTCAAACCACCCTCTTCTTGCAGGGCGCTGTTGGATTGGTACCCACAACTCTTTCTCTGGGAGTGGGAATTCCTCCTCTGCCAGTGCACGCAAAAGCAGAATGCAGCAGTTGTCAAAGCAAGGTCTAGAAGTGCTCCATTCTGACAGCCCTCTGTGATGGTGGTAACATTTCCGCTATTTTGTGTTTGTACCGGGGGTCTAAGTACGTTGCCACCCAGTACTGGTCCTTGACCTTTATGCTTTTTATACGGGGGTCCCTGTTAAAACACTGGAGCATGAAGGCCCCCATTTGCACTAAACTGGAAGCGGTGGCCTGGCTCCTGCTCATCATCCAGGATAATGTCGTCCTCCTCGTTCTCCTCTCCCCATCAACGCACAACAACAGGGATCCCAGAAAGGTTTAAAGCATGCTCTTCTTGCTCCTCCTCATCCGCCCCGGCACCATCCTCCTCTGACTCCTCTTCAGACTCCTGCTGTTGACTTGTCTCAGATAGAGTAGCCCCCCGGGAATTCATCCAGCATTGCGACTTCCTCATCTTCCTGCTCCTGCTCCTCCACGGCTTGATCAATGACACGACGCAATGCATGCTCCATAAAGAAGGCATAAGGTACGATGTCACTGATGGCACCATGGCTGCGACTGACCAGTTTGGTGATCTCATCAAATGGCTGCAGAAGTTGCCATGCATTGCGCATGAGCAGCCACTGCCACGGTGAAAAAAAAACAAGCTCCCCAGAACCTGTTCTGCCGCAGTGTTTGTACAGGTTGTTGTTAACTGCACGTTTCTGCTGGAGCAGCCTATCAAGCATATAGAAGGTTGAGTTCCATCGCGTCGGGCAATCGCAAATAAGACGTCTGACCGGCAGATTGTGTCGCCGCTGAATTTCAGCAAGTAGAGCCATGGCCATGTAAGGGGCCGAGATGGGCCGAGATTTTCCTTGCCTGCCGCAAGATGTCCTGGACCCCAGGGTATATGACAACGAATCGCTGCACAACCAAGTTTAAGACGTGTGCTATGGCACATGCGTAGTTTTGCTCTGTTTCAATGCGCTAAGCAGATTGGCACCGTTGTTACACACCACTTTACCAACTGTCAAATTGAGCGGTGTTAGCCACTGATCTGCCTGTGAACGCAAAGCTGAAAGGAGTGCAGGGCCAGTGTGGCTCTTGGCTTCCAGGCACAAAAGACACAGCACAGCATGGCAACATCTCCCCTGGCATGTCGAATAGGTTCTGGTGAGCTTGGGCGGTGCAGCAGAAAAGACGTTAGCAGCGGAAAAGGAGGAGTCAGCCGAGGAGGAGAGGGAGGAGCATGGAGTAGGAGGAGGAGAAGAAGAGGCAGGCCTGCATGCAATCCGTGGCGGTAAAACCAAATCTACACGGGTGCCACGGGTTACATGCTTGACGGCCGTCAGAAGATTCACCCAGTGGGCAGTAAAAGTTATATACCTTCCCTGGCCGTGTTTGCTAGACCACATGTCTGTGGTCAGATGTATCTTGGCACCGACACTGTGTGCCAGAGATACATTCACTTGCCGCTGAACATGGCCATATAGCTCTGGGATGCCCTTCTGTGAGAAATACTTCCTTCCTGGGACCTTCCATTGCGGTGTTCCAATGGCCACAAATTTTCAAAAGGCCTCCGAGTCCACCAGTTTATATGGCAGTAGTTGGTGGGCTATCAGTTCTGACAAGCCAGCCGTCAACTGTTGGGCAAGAGGGTTATCCGGCGTCATCATTTTTTTACGCTCGAACATTTGGCCCACGGATGCCTGCCTTTTTCCAGAAAAATGTGAGGATGGTATGATGGAAGGTGGAGTGGAGGACAATTGTGAGGAGAGAGAAGAAGGAGAAGTAGAAGACGAGGCTGGATGATGAGAGCCTGGAGTGTGGCTTTGTGAGTTCCGTTGCTCCCACTGGGCTCGGTGATGGTAGCTCATGTGTCTTCTTAAGGTGGTCATCCCTAGGTGAGTGTTGGGCTTACCGCGACTTATGCGTTGACTGAAAAGGCTGCAGATGGCAACACTATTGTCAGCAGCGGACACTGTAAAAAAAGGCCACACTGCGGAGCCATGTTCCGGCATCCTGGGAGCACCAGATGTGACTGTACATGGTTGATGCCTCACTCCTAATACATTAGCAGTCTGCTTTGTCCCTCCTGTGCAATCTAAGTTCTGCCTGCTTCTCCTCCCTATCTGCTGGTCCATATCTCCCTCTGAACTCCCCTCCTCTTCCTCTCTTGTGGGCACCCACGTGACATCACGAGACACGTCATCATCGATGTCAACTTCCCCATCGCTATAATTAGAGATCTCGGAGTAGGCAGCAACAGTGGGGACCAACCTCCTCCTTGGACTGATCTGGGTAATGTTGTCAGACTGCTGAGTGGCTGTTGTTGCTACCTCCTCTTCCTGATCCAATGCCAAGAGTGGCTGCATATCGGCAATGTCTTGTGATGGATCGGAAAATAATTCCTGTGACTCAAGCGGAGGGTATATGGTGGTGGTGTTGGTGGTAGTGCCTTTGGGGGTGCACACAGCAGAGATTGAAGAAGAGGGTGCAGATCGAGAGGATGAGGAGGGTGCAGAAGAGTAAGGCTGAGTGAGCCACTCAACCAAGTCTGGTGCATATTTTGACGTAATTGCACACACCTTCTGCAGTTTGCCACTTTGGCTCAAGCCTGTTGCTCCTGCCCTACCCCTACCACCCCTGCGGAAGGGCCTGCCTCTTCCTCTGCCTGTCATTTTTTAAATGACCCTGTGACAAAAGTCTCTAGAGAAGTGCAGTATGTATGTGGAAGAAGGTATATAACACCCCACTTCAATCTATCATTTTTGGGGGCCACTGGTCTATCACACCAGTTATAATACTTTTTTTAATTGTGTTTTTCACTCTTTGTAGTATTGCTGCTGAACCGCTCAGCAGTCACAATGCTGCACAGTGGAAATGCATTATACTATGCTTTCTATATGTGCAAGTATTTTATACGTGTATTACACCACTATATACTGCACACCAAATAGTACACCTATACCAGTCCTTAAAAGGACCTTTGTGGACCTAATAGTAGCTAGCTAGTAGCTAGTGAATTGCAGACTGTCCCGGCTCCAAAAACCAAACTGTCCCTCCCTACACTGAGAAACGACAGCTGCAGAATCGGTCAGCAGCACTGCATGCAGTGCACTATAATATGCTTTCTATATTTGAAAGAAAGTATATTATACTTGTACAACCCTATATACTGTACACCTATAAAAGGACCTTTGTGTACCTAGTAGCTAGTGATTTGCAGACTGTCTCTGCTCAGAACGCCAAACTGTCCCTCAGTCCCTACACTGATAAAAGACAGCTGCAGAATCGGCCAGCACTCAGCAGTGCACCATAATATACTTTGTATATTTTAAAAGAAAGTATATTATACGTGTACAACCGTATATATTGTACACCTATACCAGTCCTTAAAAGGACCTTTGTGGACCTAATAGTAATAGCTAGTGATTAAACTGACTGCCCCTGCTCCACACAGTGTCCTGTCCCTACACTGACAAAAGACAGCTGTAGAATTGGTCAGATGTGCACTCAGCAATCAGCAGCACAGCAGTCAGCAGCAGTGCACCAGAACCCTATATACTGTACACCTATACCAGTCCTTAAAAGGACTTTTGTGGACCTAATAGTAATAGCTAGTGATTAAACTGACTGTCCCTGCTCCACACAGCGTCCTGTCCCTACACTGACAAAGGACAGCTGCAGAATCGGTCAGCAGTGCACTCAGCAATCAGCAGCACAGCAGTCAGCAGCAGTGCACCAGAATCCTATATACTGTACACCTATACCAGTCCTTAAAAGGACCTTTGTGGATCTAATAGTAATAGCTAGTGATTAAACTGGCTGTCCCTGCTCCACACAGCGTCCTGTCCCTACACTGACAAAAGACAGCTGCAGAATCGTTCAGCAGTGCACTCAGCAATCAGCAGCACAGCAGTCAGCAGCAGTGCACCAGAACCCTATATACTGTACACCTATACCAGTCCTTAAAAGGACTTTTGTGGACCTAATAGTAATAGCTAGTGATTAAACTGACTGTCCCTGCTCCACACAGTGTCCTGTCCCTACACTGACAAAGGACAGCTGCAGAATCGGTCAGCAGTGCACTCAGCAATCACCAGTACAGCAGTCAGCAGCAGTGCACCAGAACCCTATATACTGTACACCTATACCAGTCCTTAAAAGGACTTTTGTGGACCTAATAGCTAGCGATTTTTGTCACTACAGTCTGTCCCTGCTCCACACAGCAACCTCTCCCTACACTGACAAAAGACAGAATGCAAAATGGTCACCAGATCAGGTCTATTTATAAGGTAAGGAGAATGTCCAATTGTTCATGTTCTGAAATGTCTCAATTGGCTGTCCTGTACCCCATGATGGATGTGTCATGGGTCCAAGTTCTTCACAATGTGAACAAATATGGCTGCCACGAACAGCGCCAAAAGTCAGCCAGTTTGGCGAATCACGAACGAGCAAAATTTGCAGCGAATCGACCACTCGGCGAACCACAAGGCCATCTCTATTGCTGAAGCTTGGCTTCATTCTTCATATGATTGGGCTATTAATATTCCTAGTCATGCTCTCTTTCAGAGAGGTACCAAAGGTAGTGGTGTCTGTCTCTATCTGAGAATTGATCTCAAAGGGAGTGTGAAAGAGGACCTTGGTGATGAAGAGTGTGATAGTGCTAAATCATTATGGATGGAGCTGCATATGGGTGTTCGTACTATTAGGGTAATTATTGGGGTGTGGTATAGGCCACCAAGTGTTCATGAGGAGGTGGAGAATCAGCTCTTTGCACAGATAGAAATGGTTGCAAGGGCTGGGACAGTGATAATAATGGGGGCTTTTACCTAATCTAATATTAACTGGATTAATGACAAATTTATAAACCTATTACAAGACAATTTTTAATGGTACGGTTAATAAAAAGGCCCAACTAGAAATGATGCTCTGCTGGACCTTTTCATCTCAAATAATGTGGAAATTATTACTAATATTGATATAAAGGAACATCTAGGTAGCAGTGACCATACCATTATTTCATTTAATGTTAGATGCGAACATTAAACACATGCTGGAAAGATAAAAACACTTAATTTTAGACAAGCACGTTTTAGACTTAGATTGCAAGGGAAGAACACTGAACAGAAATAGGAATGCTTCAAATCGACTATGCAAACGCACTGCAAAATATATTTCAATGGTCAATAAGTTTAAAAGGCAAAAAATAAAACCTATGCGCCTCAAGTCTAACATTAAAATAGCTAATATGTAATAATGTAATGTAATATGAAAAAAGCTTTAAAAAATAAAAATGAAGGAACATTCGGTGGTGTGTCCAAGCCACAGACCAAGATGGCCGCTCGGCTCTAGATCTCCCTTCCACACCAGGTCTCCAACACAGCTCACAGTTCACTAGACAGCAGCTTTCAGCCCCAAATGGGGACACAGACAACGGTGAAAAAAACACCCAGGCTATGTCCCATAGGAGAAATCAGGCCATGCTGCCTGACAGATTTCTTTATGCAGACTGCCAGCAAGCATACACAAGATGGCACCCGCTCTCCTCTTCCACCTCACACTTAGCCTTTACCTGCACCAGCCTCAGATAATCTCTCTGACATGGAGGATAGTGATGGACGAACTTCCGGCGGGACGTTTCGCGAACACGGACCGCGAACCGTAACGTTCACGGCGGGCCCCATTAACTTCAATGGGAGGCGAACTTTGCAAACATACAGGTCAAATTTGCAGCCACAAAATAATTACTAGCTGTGCAAACATAGTCCTACCACATGGCCAATGACATAACACATGTATGAGGTGAATCTGGGATCGACAACTACAAGCATTCTTTTTTTATATGTGAAATTGTGACAATTCAGGACTGTGGAGCACATGAAGGCAATGGAGGAGAGGGAAGGTCAGGGTAGGCAAAGAAGAGGGTGCAGGAGATGATCACCAGCAGCGTGACATACAGCAATGACACCTGCACCGTGATAGAGTGATCTGACACCAGCACCGTGATAGAGAGCACTGACATCAGCAGCGTGACATACAGCAATGACACCTGCACCGTGATAGAGTGATCTGACACCAGCACCGTGATAGAGAGCACTGACATCAGCAGCGTGACATACAGCAATGACTCCTGCACTGTGATAGAGTGATCTGACACCAGCACCGTGATAGAGAGTACTGACATCAGCAGTGTGACATAAAGCACTGACACCAACACTGTGATATACAGCACTGACACCGGCACCGTGATATACAGCACTGACACCTGCACCGTAAGCAGCCCCAGGAGTAAGTCAGCATAGCACAGGGATGGTGGGAGCCCCTCATAATGAGCATAGCACAGGGATGGTGGGAGCCCCTCATAATGAGCATAGCACAGGGATGGTGGGAGCCCCTCATAATGAGCATAGCACATGGATGTTGGGAGCCCCTCATAATATGCAGAGCAGAGGTACAGCCCCAGGAGTAAGTCAGCATAGCACAGGGATGGTGGGAGCCCCTCATAATAAGCAGCTCCAGGAGGAAGTCAGCATAGCACAGGGATGGTGGGAGCCCCTCATAATGAGCATAGCACATGGATGTTGGGAGCCCCTCATAATATGCAGAGCAGAGGTACAGCCCCAGGAGTAAGTCAGCATAGCACAGGGATGGTGGGAGCCCCTCATAATAAGCAGCCCCAGGAGGAAGTCAGCATAGCACAGGGATGGTGGGAGCCCCTCATAATGAGCATAGCACAGGGATGGTGGGAGCCCCTCATAATATGCACAGCAGAGGTACAGCCCCAGGAGTAAGTCAGCATAGCACAGGGATGGTGGGAGCCCCTCATAATAAGCAGCCCCAGGAGAAAGTCAGCACAGCACAGGGATGGTGGGAGCCCCTCATAATGAGCATAGCACAGGGATGGTGGGAGCCCCTTATAATATGCACAGCAGAGGGTGCAGAAGAGTAAGGCTAAGTGAGCCACTCAACCAATTCTGGTGCTTCCTTTGACGTAATCGCACGCACCTTCTTCAATTTCCCACTTTGGCTCAAGCCTGTTGCTCCTGCCCTACCCCTACCACCCCTGCGGAAGGGCCTGCCTCTTCCTCTGCCTGTCATTTTTTAAATGACCCTGTGACAAAACTCTCAGTCCCTATACTGATAAAGGACTTCTGCAGAATAGGGCAGCAGTCAGCAGTAGTGCACCTCAACCCTATATATTGTGGACCTATACCAGTCCTTAAGGATTAGCAGACTGTACCTCACTCAACCCTATATACTGTAGTACACTATACCTTACCAGTCCTTAGAAGGACATTTGTGGAACTAGTAGGTTGTGATTAGCAGACTGTACCTCAGTCCCTATACTGATAAAGGACTGCTGAAGAATAGGGCAGCAGTCAGCAGTAGTGCACCTCAACCCTATATATTGTGGACCTATACCAGTCCTTAAGGATTAGCAGACTGTACCTCACTCAACCCTATATACTGTAGTACACTATACCTTACCAGTTCTTAGAAGGACCTTTGTGGAACTAGTAGGTTGTGATTAGCAGACTGTACCTCAGTCCCTATACTGATAAAGGACTGCTGCAGAATAGGGCAGCAGTCAGCAGTAGTGCACCTCAACCCTATATATTGTGGACCTATACCAGTCCTTAAGGATTAGCAGACTGTACCTCACTCAACCCTATATACTGTAGTACATTATACCTTACCAGTCCTTAGAAGGACCTTTGTGGAACTAGTAGGTTGTGATTAGCAGACTGTACCTCAGTCCCTATACTGATAAATTACCATACCAGTCCTGAAAAGAACCTTTGTGGACCTAATAGTAACAGCTACTGATTAAACTGACTGTCCCTCACTGCCACACACAGCTTCCTGTCTGTCCCTATTTAAACTGACAAAACACAGGCTGCTGCAACAATAACTTGAATAGCACTCAAAACTATATCCTGTACTACTTTACCATACCAGTCCTGAAAAGGACTTTTGTGGACCTAATAGTAACAGCTAATGATGAAACTGACTGTCCCTGCTGCACACAGCGTCCTGTCCCTCTCTCAGCACTGACAAAAGACAGGCTGCTGCAACAATGACTTGAATAGCAGTGCCTCAAACCTATATCCTGAACTACACCTATACCATACCAGTCCTTAAAAGAACTTTTGTGGACCTAATAGCTAGCGATTTGGGTCACTGCAGTCTCTCCCTGCTCCACACAGCAACTTCTCCCTATAGTGACATACGAAAGAATGTAAAATGGCCGCCGGATCGGGTCTATTTATAAGTTAGGGGGAATGTCCAAGTGTCCATGTGCTGTAATGTCTCAATTGGCTGTCCTGTACCACATGATGGAAGTTCTTTTACACAGTAAACACGTAAGTCCGCCGGGCGAACAGTGGCAATAGTCCGCCGATCAGGCGGACCGCGAACAGCCGAAATTCGCCGCGAACCGACCGCCGGGCAAACCGTTCGGTCATCCCTAATGGAGGACACCTCACAGCAGCAAGACAACACTCCAGCTTCTGACAGAGGTAAGAGAGCTGCAGAATCCCCCTGCACACTCCACACAGAAACTGCCCTCAGCAAAGGAGTACCACTGGGCAGAAACCCTTGAGTCAGCTGCAGACACTAAAGCAGAGCACACAGCACCCCTAGTTGCCTTTCCTGCATCAGATGTCCCTGCCTCTGAAAATACCATTAAGGCTATGTTACAGTAGATCAGTCATTGTATGTGTTTACTATACTATTAAAGTGTTTGTTGCCCTAAAATAAAATAAGTGACATTTTTGAGTATAGCCTCAGATATTAGGTCATACAATTAAGGTATAAAATGTACCAACGTCCAAAATGTATATAGAGAAAAAAGGGAGAAAGGTGTGTGCAGAGGCTGTCCTCTCACACACTCAAATCAAGGAAAATTGCTAATGGACTATCCTGGTACAGATAGACAGACAATCAACTTCAATAAAATATAATTTATTACATATAAAAAACACACAATTGAACAAAATCAATATACCAATAAAAAGTGAAATTTAGCCTTACAGTATACAATTACTCATAGGTCTTTTCCAGAAAGAGATATCTGGTAATGGAGTTATCCTCGTAGGTTAAAGGTCCCCTACTAGTTGTGCGGTCTTAATGCTGCTTCATCAGGAGGAATAATCTATAAAGACAGGTCGTTTATTTTAAAAATACATATACAAAGGTTAACAGTATATATTGAATACAAATCAGCAGTAACATTTGAGTTATTGCTTACACAGAATCCCAGAAGCAGAAGGGGTCCCAAGACACCACTAGATTTCCCCCTGTGGTGGACATGGGGGATTGTTGGTGGTAGGTGTATCTGAGATAGTGAAGATGAATATGTATAGGATGGTAGATAAATCATGTAAGGGACTCCATTGAAGTGGTAACCAGGGAAAGGGGGAAGGGGAGGGGAAGGGACAAGGGAGGGAGAAGAGAAGGAACAACAAGGGGAGAAAAGAAAGGGGAGGGAAAAAGGGGGGGTGTGAAGGGGGAAGGCGAAGAAAGGAGGGGAAAGGGAAGTAGAGGGGGGAAGGAAGGGGGGAAGGGGAAGGGAGAGGGGAGGGGAGGGAAGTGGGGAGGGGAAAAGGAGGGTAAGGGGGATGGTGCAGAAGAGGGGAGAGGGAATGTGGGGGGAGGAAGGGAGGGGATGAATGGTAGGAAATGAAGGGGAACTGTCATGACTACAGTGGAAGAGCGGGGCAATAACCGACTGAAAGGTAGTACACGTGGGTAATCCAGGTTTGCCGATAACAAACTACCTCATAGAAACACTCTGCAATAAAGGTTCAGAGAGTGTCTAACTCCAGGAGGGGGGCTGAAGGTAATCACCGGAAAAGCCAAACCAAAATATAGGATGGACAATGATAATAGTGCCAGCTAGGTACTAAGACTGGACAGCGTCTCTGCAGTAATAACACATCAAGCATCAAGGATAGAGGAGCCTGGTAAGGAACTTATCTAGAGAGTCTGTTTGGTGCAGTCAGCAGACAGCCAAATCACAAAGCAATTTGGCTGAGAGTATGACATGCTCTGCCCTCTATCACATGGTAGGATCAACCCCTCACGACCGACCTCAAACAAATCTACGACCGCAATGCATCACTTCTAAAGGGATCCTCTATTTTCTACAAAATGCTGGACTCCACACAAACCCCAGAGAAGACTCCATCGATGAACAAATGGGAAGATTTGCTAGATTTTTCAACAGACCTAACATCTTCGCACCTCGCAACACGCTTCACCTTGAAAACCTCTAGATGCAAATCGCATTGAGAAACAGCGAATAAAATGCTCCATCAATGGTATTATATGCAAAAGGTATCTATATATAAAAGTATTTATATGCAACAAAACTATCCTGCTTCACGCTATCCCGCTCACCTGCTTGTTGGAGGTATTGCAAAGACATAGGGTCCACGGTACATGTCTGGTGGTCCTGCCCTATGCTCCATCCCTTCTGACAGTATATAACCCCCCAACTAGTATTGCTAGGCTTGGGAATGGAAACATAGGACACTTCTCATCATTAGTGATGGCCGAACGGTTCGCCCGGCGGTCGTTTCGCGGCGAATTTCCGACTTTCGCCGTCCGCGGGTTCGAACGCCTTTTTCCGTCGTTCGCCCCGGCGGACTTACGTGTTTAATGTATACAAGAACTTTAACCTTTCGTGACACGTTTATCATGTGTTACAGGACAACCAATTGAGACATGACAGCTCATGGACACTTGGACATTCCCCCTAACCTATAAATACACCCGATCCGGTGGCCATTTTACATTCTTTCTTCTGTCACTGTAGGGAAAGGATCCTGTGTGGAGTAGGGACAGAGAAAACGCTAGCTATTTGGTACACAAAAGTTCTTTTCAGGACTGGTATAGGTGTTAGGTCAGCAGCCTGAGTTTCTTTTGTCAGTTTAGATAAAGGGACAGAGCGCTGTATGCTGCTATTTTAGGGACAGCTCAGCCAGATTAGTCTTTCTTCATCATCATCATCATCATCATCATTAGCTGTTACTATCAGGTCCACAAAAGAGCTGTTCCAGCTAATCGTTCCAGCCTACTCTTTTTTGCCAATTTGTATAGGGACAGGCAGGAAGCAGTGTGTCAGGCAGTGAGGATAATTTTAAAGACTTGCTGTTACTATTAGTTCCACAAAGGTTCTTTTCAGGACTGGTATCAGTGGTACGGTAATAGGCTTGTACACGTATAATATTCTTTCTTCCAAATATAGAAAGAATATTATACTTGACTGCTGCCCTTCTGCTGCAGTCTGCTAATCATTCACAACTCACTTGTTCCACAAAGCTCTTTATCAGGACTGGTAACTTGGTCTGTCTAGGGTGCTACGGTACATAGGCTTGGGTGCGGTACAGTCTGCTGTTCTGTAAGGACCGCTATCGGTCCACAATACATAGGGTTGCCGTGCACTACTGCTGACCGCTGCCCTATACTGCAGCAGTCCTTCATTGGTATAGGGACTGACGTACAGTCTGCTAATCACTAACACACAACCTGCTTGGTCCACAAAAGTTCTTATAAGGACTGGTAACTTGGTATAGGGTGCTACGGTACATAGGCCTGAGTGCGTTACAGTCTGCTGTTCTGTAAGGACCGCTATCGGTCCACAATACATAGGGTTGCCGTGCACTACTGCTGACCGCTGCCCTATACTGCAGCAGTCCTTCAGCGGTATAGGGACTGACGCACAGTCTGCTAAACACTAACACACAACCTGCTTGGTCCACAAAAGTTTTTATAAGGACTGGTAACTTGGTATAGGGTGCTACGGTACATAGGCCTGAGTGCAGTACAGTCTGCTGTTCTGTAAGGACCGCTATCGGTCCACAATACATAGGGTTGCCGTGCACTACTGCTGACCGCTGCCCTATACTGCAGCAGTCCTTCATTGGTATAGGGACTGACGTACAGTCTGCTAATCACTAACACACAACCTGCTTGGTCCACAAAAGTTCTTATAAGGACTGGTAACTTGGTATAGGGTGCTACGGTACATAGGCCTGAGTGCGTTACAGTCTGCTGTTCTGTAAGGACCGCTATCGGTCCACAATACATAGGGTTGCCGTGCACTACTGCTGACCGCTGCCCTATACTGCAGCAGTCCTTCATTGGTATAGGGACTGACGTACAGTCTGCTAATCACTAACACACAACCTGCTTGTTCCACAAAAGTTCTTATAAGGACTGGTAACTTGGTATAGGGTGCTACGGTACATAGGCCTGAGTGCGTTACAGTCTGCTGTTCTGTAAGGACCGCTATCGGTCCACAATACATAGGGTTGCCGTGCACTACTGCTGACCGCTGCCCTATACTGCAGCAGTCCTTCATTGGTATAGGGACTGACGTACAGTCTGCTAATCACTAACACACAACCTGCTTGGTCCACAAAAGTTCTTATAAGGACTGGTAACTTGGTATAGGGTGCTACGGTACATAGGCCTGAGTGCGTTACAGTCTGCTGTTCTGTAAGGACCGCTATCGGTCCACAATACATAGGGTTGCCGTGCACTACTGCTGACCGCTGCCCTATACTGCAGCAGTCCTTCAGCGGTATAGGGACTGACGCACAGTCTGCTAAACACTAACACACAACCTGCTTGGTCCACAAAAGTTTTTATAAGGACTGGTAACTTGGTATAGGGTGCTACGGTACATAGGCCTGAGTGCGTTACAGTCTGCTGTTCTGTAAGGACCGCTATCGGTCCACAATACAT
Organism: Lithobates pipiens; assembly: GCF_037356315.1. Lineage (NCBI taxonomy): Eukaryota > Metazoa > Chordata > Amphibia > Anura > Ranidae > Lithobates > Lithobates pipiens. Next base: position 74,288,608 of record NW_027507790.1, read on the forward strand.
AGGGTTGCCGTGCACTACTGCTGACCGCTGCCCTATACTGCAGCAGTCCTTCATTGGTATAGGGACTGACGTACAGTCTGCTAATCACTAACACACAACCTGCTTGTTCCACAAAAGTTCTTATAAGGACTGGTAACTTGGTATAGGGTGCTACGGTACATAGGCCTGAGTGCGTTACAGTCTGCTGTTCTGTAAGGACCGCTATCGGTCCACAATACATAGGGTTGCCGTGCACTACTGCTGACCGCTGCCCTATACTGCAGCAGTCCTTCATTGGTATAGGGACTGACGTACAGTCTGCTAATCACTAACACACAACCTGCTTGTTCCACAAAAGTTCTTATAAGGACTGGTAACTTGGTATAGGGTGCTACGGTACATAGGCTTGAGTGCGGTACAGTCTGCTGTTCTGTAAGGACCGCTATCGGTCCACAATAGATAGGGTTGACGTGCACCACTGCTGACCGCTGCCCTATACTGCAGCAGTCCTTCAGCGGTATAGGGACTGACGTACAGTCTGCTAAACACTAATACACAACCTGCTTGGTCCACAAAAGTTCTTATAAGGACTGGTAACTTGGTATAGGGTGCTACGGTACATAGGCTTGAGTGCGGTACAGTCTGCTGTTCTGTAAGGACCGCTATCGGTCCACAATAGATAGGGTTGACGTGCACCACTGCTGACCGCTGCCCTATACTGCAGCAGTCCTTCAGCGGTATAGGGACTGACGCACAGTCTGCTAAACACTAACACACAACCTGCTTGGTCCACAAAAGTTTTTATAAGGACTGGTAACTTGGTATAGGGTGCTACGGTACATAGGCCTGAGTGCGTTACAGTCTGCTGTTCTGTAAGGACCGCTATCGGTCCACAATACATAGGGTTGCCGTGCACTACTGCTGACCGCTGCCCTATACTGCAGCAGTCCTTCATTGGTATAGGGACTGACGTACAGTCTGCTAATCACTAACACACAACCTGCTTGGTCCACAAAAGTTCTTATAAGGACTGGTAACTTGGTATAGGGTGCTACGGTACATAGGCCTGAGTGCGTTACAGTCTGCTGTTCTGTAAGGACCGCTATCGGTCCACAATACATAGGGTTGCCGTGCACTACTGCTGACCGCTGCCCTATACTGCAGCAGTCCTTCAGCGGTATAGGGACTGACGCACAGTCTGCTAAACACTAACACACAACCTGCTTGGTCCACAAAAGTTTTTATAAGGACTGGTAACTTGGTATAGGGTGCTACGGTACATAGGCCTGAGTGCAGTACAGTCTGCTGTTCTGTAAGGACCGCTATCGGTCCACAATACATAGGGTTGCCGTGCACTACTGCTGACCGCTGCCCTATACTGCAGCAGTCCTTCATTGGTATAGGGACTGACGTACAGTCTGCTAATCACTAACACACAACCTGCTTGTTCCACAAAAGTTCTTATAAGGACTGGTAACTTGGTATAGGGTGCTACGGTACATAGGCTTGAGTGCGGTACAGTCTGCTGTTCTGTAAGGACCGCTATCGGTCCACAATAGATAGGGTTGACGTGCACCACTGCTGACCGCTGCCCTATACTGCAGCAGTCCTTCAGCGGTATAGGGACTGACGTACAGTCTGCTAAACACTAATACACAACCTGCTTGGTCCACAAAAGTTCTTATAAGGACTGGTAACTTGGTATAGGGTGCTACGGTACATAGGCTTGAGTGCGGTACAGTCTGCTGTTCTGTAAGGACCGCTATCGGTCCACAATAGATAGGGTTGACGTGCACCACTGCTGACCGCTGCCCTATACTGCAGCAGTCCTTCAGCGGTATAGGGACTGACGCACAGTCTGCTAAACACTAACACACAACCTGCTTGGTCCACAAAAGTTTTTATAAGGACTGGTAACTTGGTATAGGGTGCTACGGTACATAGGCCTGAGTGCGTTACAGTCTGCTGTTCTGTAAGGACCGCTATCGGTCCACAATACATAGGGTTGCCGTGCACTACTGCTGACCGCTGCCCTATACTGCAGCAGTCCTTCATTGGTATAGGGACTGACGTACAGTCTGCTAATCACTAACACACAACCTGCTTGGTCCACAAAAGTTCTTATAAGGACTGGTAACTTGGTATAGGGTGCTACGGTACATAGGCCTGAGTGCGTTACAGTCTGCTGTTCTGTAAGGACCGCTATCGGTCCACAATACATAGGGTTGCCGTGCACTACTGCTGACCGCTGCCCTATACTGCAGCAGTCCTTCAGCGGTATAGGGACTGACGCACAGTCTGCTAAACACTAACACACAACCTGCTTGGTCCACAAAAGTTCTTATAAGGACTGGTAACTTGGTATAGGGTGCTACGGTACATAGGCTTGAGTGCGGTACAGTCTGCTGTTCTGTAAGGACCGCTATCGGTCCACAATAGATAGGGTTGACGTGCACCACTGCTGACCGCTGCCCTATACTGCAGCAGTCCTTCAGCGGTATAGGGACTGACGTACAGTCTGCTAAACACTAATACACAACCTGCTTGGTCCACAAAAGTTCTTATAAGGACTGGTAACTTGGTATAGGGTGCTACGGTACATAGGCTTGAGTGCGGTACAGTCTGCTGTTCTGTAAGGACCGCTATAGGTCCACAATAGATAGGGTTGACGTGCACCACTGCTGACCGCTCACCTATACTGCAGCAGTCCTTCAGCGGTATAGGGACTAAGAGTTTTGTCACAGGGTCATTTAAAAAATGACATGCAGAGGAAGAGGCAGGCCCTTCCGCAGGGGTGGTAGGGGTAGGGCAGGAGCAACAGGCTTGAGCCAAAGTGGGAAGTTGCAGAAGGTGCGTTCAATTACTTTAAAGGATGCACCAGACTTGGTTGAGTGGCTCGCTCAGCCTTACTCTTCTGCACCCTCCTCATCCTCTCGATCTGCACCCTCTTCTTCACTCTCTGCTATGTGCACCCCCAAAGACACTACCACCAACAACACGACCACCACCACCACCACCACATACCTTCCGCTTGAGTCACTGGAATTATTTTCCGATCCATATCAAGAGGACATTTCTGATGCGCAGCCACTCTTGGTATTGGATCAGGAAGAGGAGGTAGCAACAAGCGCTACTCAGCAGTCTGACGCCAGTACCCAGATCAGCCCAAGGAGGAGGTTGGTCCCCGGTGTTGCTGCCTACTCTACTTATAGCGGTGGGGAAGGTGACGTTGATGATGACGTGTCTAGTGATGTCACGTGGGTGCCCACAAGAGAGGAAGAGGAGGGGAGTTCAGAGGGAGATATGGACCAGCAGATAGGGAGGAGAAGCAGCAATGACTTACATTGCACAGCAGGGACAAAGCAGACTGCAAATGTATCAGGAGCGAGTCATCGACCATGTACGGTCACATCTGGCGCTCCCAGGACACCGGCACATGGCTCCGCAGTGTGGGCTTTTTTTAACGTGTCCGCTGCTGACAATAGCGTTGCCATCTGCAATCTTTGCAGTCAACGCGTTAGTCGCGGTAAGCCCAATACTCACCTAGGGACGACCGCCTTAAGAAGGCACATGAGCAGCCATCACCGAGCCCAGTGGGAGCAACGGAACACACAAAGCCACACTGCAGGCTCTCACCGTCCAGCCTCGTCTTCTACTTCTCCTTCTCCTCTCTCCTCACAATTGTCCTCCACTCCACCTTCCATCACGCCAAGCTCACATTTTTCTGCAAAAAGGCAGGCTTCCGTGGGCCTAATGTTTGAGCGTAAAAAAATGATGACGCCGGATAACCCTCTTGCCCAACGGTTGGCGGCTGGCTTGTCAGAACTCATAGCCCGCCAACTACTGCCATATAAACTGGTGGACTCGGAGGCCTTTCGCAAATTTGTGGCCATTGGAACACCACAATGGAAGGTCCCAGGAAGGAAGTATTTCTCAGAGAAGGGCATCCCAGAGCTATATGGCCATGTTCAGCGGCAAGTGAATGTATCTCTGGCACACAGTGTCGGTGCCAAGATACATCTGACCACAGACACGTGGTCTAGCAAACACGGGCAGGGAAGGTATATCAGTTTTACTGCCCACTGGGTGAACCTTCTGACGGCCGTCAAGCATGTAACCCGTGGCACCCGTGTAGATTTGGTTTTACCGCCACGGATTGCATGCAGGCCTGACTCTTCTTCTCCTCCTCCTACTCCATCCTCCTCCCTCTCCTCCTCAGCTGCCTCCTCCTTTTCCGCTGCTAGCGTCTCTTCCACTGCACCGCCCAAGCTCCCCAGAACCTATTCCACATGCCAGGTGAGACGTTGCCATGCCGTGCTGCGTCTGTTGTGCCTGGAAGCAAAGAGCCACACTGGCCCGGCACTCCTTTCAGCTTTGCGTTCACAGGCAGATGAGTGGCTAACACCGCTCAATTTGACAGTTGGTAAAGTGGTGTGTGACAACGGTGCCAATCTGCTTAGCGCATTGAAACAGGGCAAAATCACGCACGTGCCGTGCATGGCACACGTCTTAAACTTGGTCGTGCAGCGATTCCTTGTCAAATACCCTGGGGTCCAGGACATCTTGCGGCAGGCAAGGAAAATCTCGGCCCATTTCAGAAGATCTTACACGGCCATGGCTCGCCTTGCTGACATTCAGCGGCGACACCATCTGCCGGTCAGACGTCTTATTTGCGATTGCCCGACGCGATGGAACTCAACCTTCTATATGCTTGATAGGCTGCTCCAGCAGAAACGTGCAGTTAACGTCTACCTGTATGAACTCTGCGAAAGAAACGGTTCTGGGGAGCTGGGTTTTTTTTCACCGCGCCAGTGGCTGCTCATGCGCGACACATGCAGACTTCTGCGGCCATTTGAGGAGATCACCAAACTGGTCAGTCGCAGCCATGGCGCCATCAGTGACATGGTACCTTATGCCTTCTTTCTGGAGCGTGCATTGCGTCGTGTCATTGATCAGGCTGTGGAGGAGCAGGAGCGGGAAGATGAGGAAGTCGCAATGCTGGATGAATTCCCAGGGGGGGCTACTCTATCTGAGACAAGTCAACAACAGGAGTCTGATGAGGAGTCAGAGGAGGATGGTGCCGGGGCGGATGAGCAGGAGCAAGAAGAGCATGCTTTAAACCTTTCTGGGATCCCTGTTGTGCGAGGATGGGGAGAGGAGAATGAAGAGGACGACATTATCCTGGATGATGAGCAGGAGCCAGGCCACCACACCGCTTCCACTTTAGTGCAAATGGGGGCCTTCATGCTCCAGTGTTTTAATAGGGACCCCCGTATAAAAAGCATGAGGGTCAAGGACCAGTACTGGGTGGCAACGTACTTAGACCCCCGGTACAAACACAAAATGGCGGAAATGTTACCGCCGTCGCAGAGGGCTGTCAGAATGCAGCACTTCCAGGCCTTGCTTCGAGAAATGCTGCATTCTGCTTTTGCGTGCGCTGGCAGAGGAGCAATTCCCACTCCCAGAGAAGGATTTGCGGGTACCAATCCAACAGCGCCTGCAAGAAGAGGCCGGTTTGAAGATGTGTTGGTGACTTCGGATATGAGGTCATTCTTTCAGCCGACCCATCGACAGGTGTCATCCGGATCCAGCATCAGGGAACGCCTAGACCGTCAGGTGTCCGACTACATTGGGTTAACGGCCGATGTGGACGCTCTGAGGAGTGATGAACCCCTAGACTACTGGGTGGGCAGGCTTGACCTCTGGCCAGAGCTTGCCCAATTTGCAATCGAACTGTTGGCTTGCCCCTCATCCAGTGTCCTGTCCGAAAGGACGTTCAGCGCAGCAGGGGGGATTGTGACCGATAAGCGTACTCGCCTAGCTCACCACAGTGTTAACTACCTCACATTTCTAAAAATGAATGAGGCATGGATCTCGGAGGAATTCAACACATGTGATCAGTAGACCATGTATATGTCTATAAACAATTTTTGGAATCAAGCACACAGACCTTCTTAATTCATTTGGCTCACTTCCCTGACCCAAAAAAGCACACCGTACTATATGCCCCTACCCTCCTCTTTGAAGAGGTTGAGCGGTGTCATATTTCTACTGGGGCTGCTTATTATGAGGGGTTCCCACCATCCCTGTGCTGTGCTGACTTCCTCCTGGGTGTTCTTATTATGAGGGGCTCCCACCATCCCTGTGCTGTGCTGACTTCCTCCTGGGGGTTCTTATTATGAGGGGATCACACCATCCCTGTGCTGTGCTGACTTCCTCCTGGGGCTGCTTACGGTGCTGCTGTCAGCGCTGTATGTCACGGAGCTGCTGTCAGCGCTGTATGTCACGGAGCTGCTGTCAGCGCTGTATGTCACGGAGCTGCTGTCAGCGCTGTATGTCACGGAGCTGCTGTCAGCGCTGTATGTCACGGAGCTGCTGTCAGCGCTGTATGTCACGGAGCTGCTGTCAGCGCTGTATGTCACGGAGCTGCTGTCAGCGCTGTATGTCACGGAGCTGCTGTCAGCGCTGTATGTCACGGAGCTGCTGTCAGCGCTGTATGTCACGGAGCTGCTGTCAGCGCTGTATGTCACGGTGCTGCTGTCAGCGCTGTATGTCACGGAGCTGCTGTCAGCGCTGTATGTCACGGAGCTGCTGTCAGTGCTGTATGTCACGGAGCTGCTGTCAGCGCTGTATGTCACGGAGCTGCTGTCAGCGCTGTATGTCACGGAGCTGCTGTCAGCGCTGTATGTCACGGTGCTGCTGTCAGCGCTGTATGTCACGGAGCTGCTGTCAGCGCTGTATGTCACGGAGCTGCTGTCAGCGCTGTATGTCACGGAGCTGCTGTCAGCGCTGTATGTCACGGAGCTGCTGTCAGCGCTGTATGTCACGGAGCTGCTGTCAGCGCTGTATGTCACGGTGCTGATGTCAGTGCTCTGTATTACGGTGCTGCTGTCAGTGCTCTGTATCTCCTGCACCCTCTTGTTTGCCTACCCTGGTCCCTGACCTTCCCTCTCCTCCATTGCCTTCATTAGCTCCATAGTCCTGAATTGTCAGAACAATTTCCCAAATAAAAAAAAAATGCTTGTAGTTATCGATCCCAAATTCACCTCATACATGTATTATGCTATTGTCCAGGTGGTGGGACTACGTGCTACCCCCTAATAATTACCCCGTGGCCGCAAATTCGACCTAAAGGTTTGCGAAATTCGCCTCCCATTGAAGTCAATGGAGCCCGCGGCGAACGGTCGTTTTCGCGAACGTTTGTGTCCGTTCGCGTTTCGCGTTCGCGAAACGTCCCGTCGGAAGTTCGTCCATCACTACTCATCATATCATCCTCACTCACATCCTAATTGCAGCTAGACTCTCCATAACAAGGAATTGGAATGTCATCTCACCACTTTCTTCTTAACTAGTCCTACAACTCCTTAACCTGACCCTGCCTAATTTCCAGAGATAATGGGCCCCATGGCTCAATTAATCCAATATTGACACTACCCCCTACTTCTACTACTACATAGTACTACTCTCTGTTGAATCTGACAATACCTATCTTACTTGCAGAACACAGCTCTCTCTGCCTAATTGCTTAAGTATAAAGTTGTCCATTACCTCGCCATAACACTCTCTTTCCCGCCCCCACCCCTCCTCTCTATGTACCTGGATCTGAAATTTGAACTGCATAGCACATTATCATAAGTATTTTGCTTTGATACGTTTGAATTCACCAACTTTTTTTGATTGTCATATTGTATATTGCATCACCAATGACTTACGATGCACTTATAAGTAAAAGTTTGTAAAATTTGTGAAACTTAAAAAGACTTTAGTAAAAATAAAAATACAAATTAAGGAACACTGCCATCATTTAAAAGTTACAGAGGAGAATATAATAGAATAAGTAAAAAGGAAATAAAGGCAGCAAAAATGGAAAATTAATGAGAGGTTGCAAAAAAAAAAAGAGTAGGACAAATCCCCAAATATTCTTCGAATTTATTAACAGTAAAAAGATAAAGTCTGTACAAATCATTATTAAGACCTCACCTGTAATAAACAATTCAGTTTTGGGCACCAGTTCACACAAAGGAAGGGCAGCCAAACTGATAAGGGGCATGGAGGAGCTCAGCTTTTGGGAAAGATTACCTGAACTGAATGTATTCTCTTTTGAGAGGAGGAGATTAAGGGGCATGTGATCAACATGTATAAATACACAAGGGGTCCATATAGTGACTTTGTGTAGAGTTATACACTTTCAAGTCATTACAGAGGACATCTGGGCATGTTTACATATGAAGGAAAAGAAATGTAACCTTCACATATGTAAAAGATTTTTCACAACAAATGAAAATGTGAAATAGACTTCCTCAGTAGATTATTTAAAAAAAAAAGGTGCTGAATGCATTCCTAAATGCACAAAATACAAAATATACCTGTATGCTAATTTTTCGAGGTAAGTTTTTTAATTGGTCCAGGGAGTATCCTATTGCCTTTTGGGGATCAGAAAGGAATCCCCCACCACCACACTGAAATTAAATAGATCATGCTTTATTGTTTTTTTTTTATTTCCTCTCAAATATGGGTATAGGATAGTAGATATGATGGTTCTCTTCCTTTTCTTTTAATGTTTTTTTTTTACTTGTTTGGACATTGCTGTTTTAAACACACCACTATTGAATCAGTCCTATAGATCCCGTTTGGTTATTGCTGGCTAACTAGGTGTCCTTATTGTGGGCTTTATATCTACGGTCCTTATATACCAATATCAAAGAATGAGAGATAAAAAAAATTATGTTCAGTATCCCTCCCTCAGCGTACACAGAAAAAATATTGATAAAACTATGGTCAGCAGCTGCTATACTAAAACGAGTCATGCATCAAATATAAGTCAAAGAAAAATTTCTAAAACATTAGCAGTGCTAGTGCAAAAATAGCAAATATTTAAAAATATCAATGAAATTGCTTAAGAGTCCACTTAAACAAAGTATTAAATGGTGAACCACTCAGTGAAAGTCCATTAAGAAAAGGCAGGCGAGTTTAACCACTTGACATCCACGCTATATCTGAATGACGGCCACAGCACGGATCTGAATTCCTGGGAGGCCATCATATGACTGCTTCCCCTGTGCACACTCCCTGTGCGCTCTGTGATAACTGAGACTCGGGTGATCACCGATCCGAGTAAGGGGCCGGTTCCTTTTTTTCCTACTCACGCTGACAGCGGAGGAGAAAAAAAAAGCTGATCACCAGCTCATCTTAAAAGGGCATTGGTCCCGAAGAGGAAGAGGCAATTATGCCTCATTTATGCCATCTGACAGTGCCACAAGTGCCACCTATCAATGCCCACCAGTGGTGCCAATCAGTACCACATAGAAGTGCTGCCTATCAGTGTAACCGATCAGTGCCCATCACTGCCACCCACTAGTGCCCATCACTGCAACCTAATGGTGCCCATCAGTGCTGCCTCATCAGCGTACATCAATGACGGACAAAAATTACCCGTTTTAAAATTTTATAACAAAATGTAAAAAAATATTTTTTTTTAATTCAGTCTTTTTACATTTTTTTTAACAAAAAAAAAATGCACAGGTGATTAAATACCACAAAAAGAAAGCTCTATTTGTGGGAAAAACCTGATAGAATTTTTTTTGGGTACAGTGTTGTATGACCGCGCAATTGTCATTCAAAGTGCATCAGCGCTGAAAGCTGAAAATTGGTCTGGATAGGAGGGGGGTTTAAGTGCCCTGTAAGCAAGTGGCTAAACTAGAGGATCGTGGAAGAAAATATTAGCAGCGATCCCAAGTCTCCATCACCACACCACTTGTGCCACAGCCCTGTAGGTAATCCACTGTTCACTGGACACTTTTCATCTGTATTTTGCTCATTGCAAGCAATGGTTAAAAAAATTTCACATAGCGTAATCCAGTAAAACATTTATTTATTAATTTAAAATTATCTCCCAAAAAAAACACTCACAATGTTTGCATAATATAAGGGCATGTAACATCAATACTATGTCAGGCGTGCATTCCCCTCTAACCTCTCACCACTCAAGCTGTGTTCCCTGAAAGGACAGACGAGGAGAAGCCAACTCTGTAGATAGCTGCATACTAACACTTGACGCGTTTCTGTCATCACTTTCGTTAGAGGGCGTAGCTACGCAGCGCAGCTCTGAACTATAAATGCACACTCAGTCAGAGGGTCACTCCTATGTGTTGTGCAGACTAATTGACTAATTGACAGCACACATCACCTGTCAATCTTAATCTGCATTAGACTTAGCAATTGTATATATTCTCTTGCATAATAACATTACAAACTCAAAATAAAATAAACTTTTTTTTGCTATACACCACTTAAACTTATTTTTGTTTATAACATCAGGAGTATAGTAACATATTACACAAGCAAATCAAGTCCTCTCAAATGCACTGCAACTAGATTATGATCGCTCAATCAAGACATCCTGAGTTTGATCAACAAACTCAGGATGTCTGCATAGTGGTATCAAGAATAAATCTACCTTTACATCATCTAATGAGCACAACATTAGTTGTAGTGAAGGTAATAATACTATCCCCATCTTTTATCTGTCAAAAACTTTAAAAATATTATTGTGAGGGTTTGACCTAAAAATCGGAAATGTATTCCAACGGTAATAAAATAAATCACATATATGGTTTAAACTTCAATGTGTAGTGTTTATAATAATTATCGTGTGACTTTATAAGAAGATACAGTCGCTACCTGATATTGATCGGTCATGCAACTGATAAAAACACCCAAACATATAATTAATTAAAATAATCTAAAAACACTCTAATAATAGTCAGGCATTACAATAGTATAATTTTAAATTCTAAGATATATTAAAATACTAATATTGAAAACTCTATTAAAAAACAATTAAAATCGCTAATAAAACTATTTAGATCTAACTCCACGTTCATACCCCTCGGACTTAGTATGTCAGTTAAATATATCCATTTAGTCTCACATTTGGACAATTCTCTGACTTTATTACAACCCCACCAATCTGGGAGCAATTTCTTTGTGGTCCTTATACCCTATTTTGATGTTGTTGATGTGTTCGGACACCTGTTTACCTAAAGTTTCTTTGGTGCGTCCGATATACATCAGATTGCATGTACATTGAAGTGCATATACCACATGTGTGGTCATGCATGAAATAAAATCCTTAATTTTTAACACTTTTGAGTTAGCTGTAGATTGAAATTTTGTTACAGTCTCTCAGTCTTGTATGGACTTGTCTGTAAAATATACACCTACCGCATGCAAAGAAACTCAGGTTATCCCAAAACATAGATGGCTTGGTCAGGGAGCCAAGATTTTTTTCACAAACTTGTCACCAAATGATTGTCCCTTTCTGTAAATAAAAATTGGATCTTCCGGAATTACTTTGGTTAAAATTTTAAATAGTCCAAATAGTCATTATCTTGTGTGCAATTCCACCGTACTCTTGTAAACTGCCCCTTAGGGATATTTTTAAGCCATGTGGGATGGTGCCCACTATGTATTCATAACTAACTATTGCGATTGCTAGGTTTGAAAAAACATTTTATAGTCACCTGTTGGTTTTTTAACATCACCGTGACATCAACATAATTTATTGATTCATGACTCCATTTTCATTCCAGTTTAATATTGTTTGTATTATTATTAAGATCAATAATAAAATAATAACGATTCTAAAGAAGATTCCACACCCACCCATATAAAAAACAGATCATCAATAAATCTTTTATAAAAAAAGTAACTCTTTCTTCTGTTATCTGTATATAGATTTGTCTTCTCACTCATAAATAGGTTAGCTAGCGATGGTGCAAACTTGGCACCCATTGCTACACCTTTAATCTGCGTATAATATTTACCAGCATACCAGAAATAGTTGTGGCTTAAGCAATAGTCCACAGTGATCCCTAAAAACGTATTTTGTGCAAATCGTAGATCGTCTCTCTTACTTAAAGCCCAATTCAAGGCTAATAAGGTAGTGTGTTAATCAGCAGGGTCTGGTAAGTGGATTACCTACAGGGCTGTGGCACAAGTGGTTTTGGTGATGGAGACTTGTCATTGCTGCTAATATTTTCTTCCACGATCGTCTAATTTAAACTCGCCTGCCTTTTCTTAATGGTCTTTCACTGAGTGGATAACCATTTTATACTTTGTCCTTATATACCCTTCCTATATGTTTTACCTTTTATTAATCCAAACTCCATCCTTATTTATCACTATATGTTCTCTTTGTTTAGATATCTGTGACTTAATTTTTTCTCTTAATAGACTTAGATAGTAGTCATGAAACGTAACTATTAAATGGATATCTATATAATTAACCCTGTTTACCCTAGTTTATAAGTTAATAGTTCAAAATACCTCATTGTAATTGTAATTATTATTATTAGTAAATCATTAGTTAAGCGCATACTCTGTTTTAAGATGTTCTTTCCATTCTTTTCTTCTTCCGTTCGTATTTTTTTAATTTATTTTAATTTTTCCTTTTCAGTGCTATTTGCTCCATCTTTATTGGACATATGTTGTTCTATATTTTAGGTGGCCTCCACCATATGCTCTGAGTTAATTCTCTTTTAAGTAAGTAATTTGTCTGGAAAAATTTTCATTTATCACAGATTTAATCGTTATACACCTTCTTGCGATTTGCAATTTGGTGCATCTTTTTCAAATAACTGATATTGCAAACACTTGGGTTTTATGTTTTGTCCTTCCCCCTTTTTTTCTGTTTATTAGCCTGGTAATTGTGTATCCTCTGTGGCAACATAGTTCTTCCCCTTCGTGGTGGTTCCTTTTTTGGCCCTCTCTGGGAATTTTGAGGCGGTAAGCTCCCTTTTTGGGTTGACATTGGCAAATTATGTAAATTTGTTTGTTACACGCATTGATGTATGTCTATATTTGATATATTTTGCTTATGTTATATTTTCTATTTTTTGTACAGTCTCACATAGTCACTGGTTGATTCATATATCCCTAATGAAGCCATAAGGTGAAACATGTTGGGTTAATATACGAAAATGAGATCCCTGTTCAACATGAACTTTCGTCACGTGACCACCACCACAATGAGGTGTTAAACACTACTCAACAAACTGCTTTGTTTGGTTTTTAAACTTGTCTTTATTAAACTATAACTTTTTATATATATGGTTTCTATTATTATTTTTATATAATAATTATTATTATTTGCAAGCACCATGATAATCCCCTCCCAATTTCTCTCCCTTTTTTGTATATAAGGTTAATATTTGTTTCTGAAATCACTGTAAAAAATATATTAAAATAAGATGGTCAAAAGTTTATTTTCTTTCCACTTAATGCGCAAGATTATGTTCCTAAAGTTCTTCTAATGCAGCTCTAAGTTTCACCGATGTGTCACAATATAAACTCAAGAAAACAATTTGGTTACATTTAGCAGAATGAGTTTGTTTTTGCTTGTCAGCGTTAAGTGCTTCTCTTCTAATTAATTTGGCTTTGTTTTCCCATTGAACTAGCCGTTCGTGTTTTATGGTAAGCTGATTAATATTAATGCTAAAGGCCATAGGTTGCTGTACATTTAACAAGCATACCAATGTTTCTGTGCTATCTACATGCTCTGCCATTTATCATTCCATGCAGTTCTACTGAAAGCTTTCTTGTAATTAACCATGGGAGACTTGGAAAGGCCTTACACATATGACTTACTACATGGTTTTATTGGAGAAGAGCCTTTTAATCACATACTAATAAGCTGTGACCATTCAATACGAAAAGGACATACCGTTGTTGCCAAGATGAGCTATGCACACTTTAAATAAGTAGAGAATGTCAAGTATAGATTTAACATTGCACCAATGTAACTATGCACATGCCATACCTGTGGCATTCCTCTAGAGTCTAAAAATCACTGTAGCAGACACCACTACTACAATGTTCTTCACAAGCTTCCAGGTCTCATGCTGAGTGGTTGCCCTGCTGCATTGTGAACAAAGGAGATTAGCCACTCTGTAAGTGCACCATTCAGAGAATGCTTTTCTCAATAAATGCAACAAATTCTCTGATTGGACGAGGTTGGTAAGCATAATGTTACCGCCCTGTCTCTCCACTTTGCCCAATCAGAAAATGCTTTGCATTCATTGAGAAATGCAAAGTGATCTCTGAATGCCTCCCATGCCAAGCAAAAAAACTCTTATGTTCATAATGCAGCAGGGCCAATGTGGACGACCAATGTAACTATGTAAAAATATCCATACTTGGAATTGTCCTTTAAATAAGTTGAGGATAGAACACCCATTTGTACAAATATAGATCATACCAACATATTCTTTTGGGTACAAAAAGTCTGCCTATATATTAACCACTTCAGGACCGCCGTATTGCCAATGTACGTCAACACAATGGCACAGGCAGGCACAATCACGTAGATGTACGTGCCTGCCTTCCAGCGGGTGGGGGGTCCGATCGGACCCCCTCCCACTGGATACGGCGGTCCGGTTCGCTCCAGGAGCGCTCCATGATGAGGGGATGGCCGCTGGTTTTTGGCCACCCCCTCTGGATCGCTCCTGGCCAATGAGAAGCTTCCTCCCACTGTGTATTGTTTACACAGGAAGGAGGAAGTGATGTCATTCTCCTCGGGGCAGTCTTTTTGACCGGACTACGAGGAGAAGACTAATAGTAAGTGTGCACCAACACTACACTGACATGTAGGTACACACAGGCACACAAACCCCCCCCCCCGATCGCCCCCCGATCCCCCCCCCCCCCCCGCCCCCCCTCCCCCCCCAGTCACAGTGTCACTGATTGCATTGATCATTTCTTTACTGATCAATGCATTCAGTGTCAGTTGTGACAGTAAAAACTGTCAGGACAGTTAGTGTTAGGTCCAGGGTAGCCCCCTATCACCCCCCAATAAAGATTTAACCCCCTGATTGCCCCTAGAGTTAACCCTTTCACCCCCTTTTGCCAGTGTCACTAAGCGATCATTTTTCTGATCGCTGCATGTGTCGCTAGGTAGCTAGTTATTTTTTTAGGTTCACCGCCAGGTTTTTATAGCGCTAGGTACCCCGATATACTACCCAATAATGGTTTTAACCCCCTGATTGCTGCTAGTTAACCCTTTCACCCCCTTTCACCAGCGATCACAGTATAAGTGTCACTGGTGACGCTGGTTAGCCAGTTAGTTATTTAGGTTCCCCGTCAGGTTTTTATATAGCGCCAGGGACCCCCATATACTACCTAATAAAAATTTGAACCCCCTGATTGCCCCTAGTTAACCCTTTCACCACTGATCACCGTATAAGTGTTACGGGTGACTCTGGTTAGTTTGTTTTTTATAGCATCAGGGCACCCACCATTTATTACCCAATAAAGGTTTAACCCCCTGATCACCCGGCGGGTGATATCAATTAGGTTTTAGGGTCAGGGTCTGCGTCGCCCCAGGCAGCGCTAGGTTAGTGCCAGTACCGCTAACACCCACACGCAAAGCATACACCTCCCGTAGTGCTATAGAATCTGAACAGATCAATATCTGATCTGATCAGATCTATACTAGCGTCCCCAGCAGTTTAGGGTTCCAAAAAATGCATTGTTAGCGGGATCAGCCCAGATACCTGCTAGCACCTGCGTTTTGCCCCTCTGCCCAGCCCACCCAAGTGCAGTATCGATCGATCACTGTCACTTACAAAACACTAAACACATAACTGCAGCGATCGCAGAGTCAGGCCTGATCCCTGCCATCGCTAACAGGTTTTTTGGTAGCGTTTTATATTCAAATCCGGAAGGCAGTGCTTGGTTTTCGGGGTCCCGTACGTGGCTAGCCTCCCAAAAAGTCCCCCACATGTGGTATCCTCATACTCGGGAGAAGCAGCAGAATTTATTTTGGGGTGTAATTTGACTTTTGCCCATAGCATGTGTGAGCAATATATCATTTAGTGACAACTTTGTGCAAAAAAAAAAAAGTTTGTAATATTCCCACAACTTTTGGCAAAATATAAAATATTCCATGGACTCAACATGCCTCTCAGTAAATAGCTTGGGGTGTCTACTTTCCAAAATGGGGTCATTTGGGGGGATTTTGTGCTATTTTGGCATTTTATGGCCTTCGAAACTGTGATAGGTAGTGAGGAGTTAAATCAAAAATTTGCACCCTTAGAAATCCTGAAGGTGGTGATTGGTTTTCGGGGTGCCGTGCGCGACTAGACTCCCAAAAAGTCCCACACATGTGGTATCCCCGTACTCAGGAGAAGCAGCAGAATGTATTTTGGGGTGTCATTTCACATATGCTCATAGCATGTGTGAGCAATATATCATTTAGTGACAACTTGGTGCAAAAAAAAAAAGTTTGTAATATTCCCGCAACTTGTGACAAAATATAAAATATTCCATGGACTCAACATGCCTCTCAG
Source organism: Lithobates pipiens (assembly GCF_037356315.1). Taxonomy (NCBI): domain Eukaryota; kingdom Metazoa; phylum Chordata; class Amphibia; order Anura; family Ranidae; genus Lithobates; species Lithobates pipiens. The sequence continues at coordinate 74,304,933 of NW_027507790.1, forward strand.
TAAATAGCTTGGGGTGTCTACTTTCCAAAATGGGGTCATTTTGGGGGGTTTTGTGCTATTTTGGCATTTTATGGCCTTCGAAACTGTGAAAGGTAGTGAGGAGTTAAATCAAAAATTTGCACCCTTAGAAATCCTGAAGGTGGTGATTGGTTTTCGGGGTGCCGTGCGCGACTAGACTCCCAAAAAGTCCCACACATGTGGTATCCCCATACTCGGGAGAAGTAGCGGAATATATTTTGGGGTGCAATTCCACATATAACCATGGCATGTGTGAGCAATATATCATTTATTGACAACTTTTTGTAAAAAATTTTTTATTTTTTTTTGTCATTATTCAATCACTTACAAAACACTAAACACATAACTGCAGCGATCGCAGAGTCAGGCCTGATCCCTGCCATCGCTAACAGGTTTTTTGGTAGCGTTTTATATTCAAATCCGGAAGGCAGTGCTTGGTTTTCGGGGTCCCGTACGTGGCTAGGCTCCCAAAAAGTCCCCCACATGTGGTATCCCCGTACTCGGGAGAAGCAGCAGAATTTATTTTGGGGTGTAATTTGACTTCTGCCCATAGCATGTGTGAGCAATATATCATTTAGTGACAACTTTGTGCAAAAAAAAAAAAGTTTGTAATATTCCCGCAACTTTTGGCAAAATATAAAATATTCCATGGACTCAACATGCCTCTCAGTAAATAGCTTGGGGTGTCTACTTTCCAAAATGGGGTCATTTTGGGGGGTTTTGTGCTATTTTGGCATTTTATGGCCTTCGAAACTGTGAAAGGTAGTGAGGAGTTAAATCAAAAATTTGCACCCTTAGAAATCCTGAAGGTGGTGATTGGTTTTCGGGGTGCCGTGCGCGACTAGACTCCCAAAAAGTCCCACACATGTGGTATCCCCATACTCGGGAGAAGTAGCGGAATATATTTTGGGGTGCAATTCCACATATAACCATGGCATGTGTGAGCAATATATCATTTATTGACAACTTTTTGTAAAAAATTTTTTATTTTTTTTTGTCATTATTCAATCACTTACAAAACACTAAACACATAACTGCAGCGATCGCAGAGTCAGGCCTGATCCCTGCCATCGCTAACAGGTTTTTTGGTAGCGTTTTATATTCAAATCCGGAAGGCAGTGCTTGGTTTTCGGGGTCCCGTACGTGGCTAGGCTCCCAAAAAGTCCCCCACATGTGGTATCCCCGTACTCGGGAGAAGCAGCAGAATTTATTTTGGGGTGTAATTTGACTTCTGCCCATAGCATGTGTGAGCAATATATCATTTAGTGACAACTTTGTGCAAAAAAAAAAAAGTTTGTAATATTCCCGCAACTTTTGGCAAAATATAAAATATTCCATGGACTCAACATGCCTCTCAGTAAATAGCTTGGGGTGTCTACTTTCCAAAATGGGGTCATTTGGGGGGATTTTGTGCTATTTTGGCATTTTATGGCCTTCGAAACTGTGATAGGTAGTGAGGAGTTAAATCAAAAATTTGCACCCTTAGAAATCCTGAAGGTGGTGATTGGTTTTCGGGGTGCCGTGCGCGACTAGACTCCCAAAAAGTCCCACACATGTGGTATCCCCGTACTCAGGAGAAGCAGCAGAATGTATTTTGGGGTGTCATTTCACATATGCCCATAGCATGTGTGAGCAATATATCATTTAGTGACAACTTGGTGCAAAAAAAAAAAAGTTTGTAATATTCCCGCAACTTGTGGCAAAATATAAAATATTCCATGGACTCAACATGCCTCTCAGTAAATAGCTTGGGGTGTCTACTTTCCAAAATGGGGTCATTTTGGGGGGTTTTGTGCTATTTTGGCATTTTATGGCCTTCGAAACTGTGATAGGTAGTGAGGAGTTAAATCAAAAATTTGCACCCTTAGAAATCCTGAAGGTGGTGATTGGTTTTCGGGGTGCCGTGCGCGACTAGACTCCCAAAAAGTCCCACACATGTGGTATCCCCATACTCGGGAGAAGTAGCGGAATATATTTTGGGGTGCAATTCCACATATAACCATGGCATGTGTGAGCAATATATCATTTTTTTTTTTTTTGTCATTATTCAATCCCTTAGGACAAAAAAAATAAATATTCAATGGGCTCAACATACCCATCAGCAATTTCCTTGGGGTGTCTACTTTCCAAAATGGGGTCATTTGGGGGGGATTTGTACTGCCCTGCCATTTTAGCACCTCAAGAAATGAGATCGGCAGTCATAAATTAAAAGCTGTGTAAATTCCAGAAAATGTACTCTAGTTTGTAGACGCTATAACTTTTGCGCAAACCAAAAAATATACGCTTATTGACATGTGGCTGAATAAATTTTGCCCTCAATGTATGACTAAAATTTTGTTTATTCGATTTTTCTTATAACAAAAAGAAGAAAATATCTTTTTTTTTCAAAATTTTCGCTCTTTTTCCATTTATATCGCAAAAAAAAAAAATCGCAGAGGCAATCAAATACCATCAAAAGAAAGCTCTATTTGTGGGAAGAAAAGGACGCAAATTTCGTTTGGGTGCAATATTGCATGACCGCGCAATTACCAGTTAAAGCAGCGCAGTGCGATATTGCAAAAAGACCTCTGGTCCTTAAGGTGTTTATTGGTCCGGAGCTGAAGTGGTTAAACCATAGCCAGACTTCATTTCATAGCAACCAGATAACTCTTGAGATAATTTCTGAATAGTTGTAGACTACTACAGTTTGTATATCAGCTTTACTTTGCTCAGCCTTGTTGAAAAAGTTAAAATGTGTATCACTGACAACATAATTTAATGGCAAACTGATCGTATATTGTTTTTCTGTGTTATATGTTCTATTGTATTGCACATGACTCTCTCTGTCTCTTTCCCTCTGCCTGTATGTATCGCTATGTATGGGGATTATTTACTAAAGGCAACTAGGTTGTTCACTTTGCAAGGGAAATTTTAGATTCATGAATGTGGTGAAAATTTACTTTAAAAAGAATAATAACACGCAAGGAAAAAAACAGCTAATTTTACTTGCACATAATTGTTAGCAAAACTTCACCTCATTCGATAAGCTAAGGTAAATTCCTATGCAAAGTGAACAGAAGTTTTGCTGGTGTTTTTTTTTTTAATGTGCATAAGAACTTTAAAGTTTTTTTGCCTTTTGAAAAAATTATGACACTAGAAGAGGTTCTTCTTCTTTTCTTGCATTAAACTCTTCATATACTTTGAGCTACAGATGAGAGAATGATTGCTGCCCTAAAAAACAAAGAACAGATTACTACCAGCTGGGTTATGTAAGACTATCCCACAAGTGTTACTTAATGTTCATTTGCAAGGTGAATACAGGTTGACTCTGCATCATGGCTGTGAAACTAGTGAAGATTAACTGAATGTTCTACAACAAAGTGGGAAAGGTTGCTGCAGACAGTGTATGAGTGGTGTGTATAATTTAACGTGAACCTGTGCCCAGACAATGTAAAAGAAAGTATTTAAGTATAATGAACAAGCAGTAAAAAAGTATTGAATTATTTGAGAGTTTATCCCACTCAGAGCTCAACAAAGCCTCCAGGCTTAAGGACCCAGAGCAGAAAATATTAAGATCCAAGAAAACAAACATACACACTTTTCACTATACAATATATATATAAATATACTGTAGGTCTCCAGTTTTGGTAAAAGAGTGCTGGGCCCTTGAAGCTTTAAAGAGTACTGGGTGGAATGATGAAGCTGCTAACTCTGGGTCCACATTTTGATGGTGGCCAACACCTGCTGATTGTCTACAGGCCTTATGGTATGAGAACTGAGTAGAATTCAGGATTCCACCAGGGAGACAGGAGGCTCTGCCCAGGAGACAGTATGAGTTGGTACAGCTAGGAGCAGCTGGAATCAGTTCTTGTTTGAATGTGAGTACTGTCTGGAGGATAAGACAAGGAACTAAAGTGGGAGGCCAGGGAAGGCCGCAGCACTGCAAAAGAAAGTCAGGGGACTGAAGTAAAGACTCTGGGGTTGATTTACTAAAGCTGGAAATTGCAAAATCGTGTGCAGCTCTGCACAGAAATCAGCTTCCATGGTTTTTGCCAAAGCTTAATTGAACAAGCTGAAGTTAGAAACTGATGGGCTACTGATGGGCTACCATGCACAGCTGCACTATTTTTTGCATACTTCAGCTTTATTAAACCCATCTGTGTTTTTGTGATATTGCAAATGAAATGTCAAAAAGTCCTCTGAGGGTAAACCTGATGTAAGGAAGCTTTTTTTTTAATAAGCATGTGCAGAATATATATATATATATATATATATATATATATATATATATATATATATATATATATATATATATATATATATATATATATATATATATATATATATATTCTGCATATATATATTATCTCACAAAAGTGAGTACACCCTTCATATTTTTGTAAATATTTTATTATATCTTTTCATGTGACAACACTGAAGAGATGACAGTTTGCTACATGTAAAATAGTAAGTGTACAGCTTGTATAACAGTGTAAATTTCCTGTCCCCTCAAAATAACTCAACACACAGCCATTAATGTCTAAACCTCTAGCAACAAATGTGAGTATACCCCTATGGGAAAATGTCCAAATCGGGCCCAATTAGCCATTTTCCCTCTCTGATGTTATGTGACTCGTTAGTGTTACAAGGTCTCAAGTGTGAATGGGGAGCAGGTGTGTTAAATTTGGTGTTATCACTCTCACTCTCTCATACTGGTCACTGGAAGTCCCCCATGGCACCTCATGGCAAAGAACTCTCTGAAGATCTGAAAAAAAGAATTGTTGCTCTACATAAAGATGGCCAAGGCTATAAGATTGCCAATACCCTGAAACTGAGCAGCAGTACGGTGGGCAAGACCATACAGTGGTTTAACAGGACAGGTTCCACTCAGAACAGGCCTTGTCATGGGCGACCAAAGGAGTTGAGTGCACATGCTCAGCGTCATATCCAGATGTTGTCTTTGGGAAATATACGTATGAGTGTGCCAGCATGGTTCCAGAGGTTGAAGGGGTGGGGGCAGTCAGCCTGTCGGTGCTCAGACCATACGCTGCACACTGCATCAAATTGGTCTGCATGGCTGTCTTTTCTAAGGATGATGCTCAAGAAAGCCTGCAAACAGTTTGCTGAAGACAAGCAGACTAAGGACATGGATTACTGGAATCATGTCCTGTGGTCTGATGAGACCAAGATAAACGTATTTGGTTCAGATGGTGTTAAGTGTGTGTGGTGGCAACCAGGTGAGGAGAACAAAGGTAAGAGTGTCTTGCCTACAGTCAAGCATGGTGGTGGGATTGTCATGGTCTGGGGCTGCATGAGTGCTGCCGCAACTGGGCAGCTGCAGTTCATTTAGGGATCCATGAATGCCAACATGTACTGTGACATACTGAAGCAGAGCATGATCCCCTCCCTTCAGAGACTGGGCCACAGGGCAGTATTCCAACATGATATTGACCTCAAACATACCTCCAAGATTACCACTGCCTTGCTAAAGAAGCTGAGGGTAAAGGTGATGGACTAGCCAAGCATGTCTCCAGACCAAAACCCTATTGAGCATCTGTTGGGCATCCTCAAACAGAGGGCAGAGGAGCTCAAGGTCTCTAACATCCACCAGCTCTGTGATGTTGTCGTGGAGGAGTGGAAGAGGACTCCAGTGGTAACCTGTAAAGCTCTGGTGAACTCCATGTCCAAAAGGGTTAAAGCAGTGATGGAAAATAATGGTGGCCACACAAAATATTGACACTTTGGGCCCAATTTGGACATTTTTCACTTAGGGGTCTTTTGAGGGGGCAGCAAATTTACACTGTTATACAAGCTGTACAATCACTACTTTACATTGCAGTAAAGTAAAATTTCTTGAGTGTTGTCACATGAAAAGATATAATAAAATATTTACAAAAATGTGAGGGGTGTCTCACTTTTGTACGCACGTGTGTTTTAGGAATATCTGCACATATTTAATCATAAAATGGTGTAGCAAAAACATATAGGGGGACATTTATTAAGCAAATTATTGTTAGGTTTATAGTGTATTTGCCACCCATTCGCCTGAATTCCAGATCTATTACTGATGATGAGACAGATTTTCACTCTAAACAGATGAAAAATTAGGAAGTGGTCAATTGTTGTGCTTAAAATGGTATTTCTATATACCTGACAAAGACCAGCTAGGTATAATTAAGGCAATTACCACACTTATGAAACCTACGAAATTGGTGTCCAGGGCTTGTCTGGTTTTATTCTGGGCTGGTCTACAATTTATATGCGCCATTATTAGCCAATCATTGCATAGAACATGGATGTGGTTAATACAGAGGTGTAAATTACATATCATTACATATCATTAATTATGTCATCTGCTTTCATGAGTCACAGTCATGAGTCTTGTGGCCCAGACATATTGAGACACAATTTCTTAAGTTAGACAATACAGAATAAAACTGCTTATGCAAGCTATATTTTCCTATATGTATGCTTTATAGGAAAACCGCTACAATCTACAAATACAGAGTTTAAACTAACTAACAGGTTAGCCCAAGTTAATCTTATATGAACTTATAAAGATGGAGTCACTCCGGTTCAGCCATATCACAACAGTCAATGTTAGGTTTTATTCTATCACAGTGTAACTTTAGAGCGGCCTAAGGAAGAATTTATGTCAGAAGGTGTAACCTGTTAAAAAATGTGTGGTACGATGTAATTCACTGCTCCTGTTTAGCATTGCCTTGCTGTGCAACAGAATTGATACCTGTCTCTCACAGTATTTTCCAGATTCAATACAGCAAAATCCTGGCTCTGATAGTTTCTCCACCTCCTACAGTTAAACATGCAACTGGTCAATATACTTCATCAGCAGCATGGGTGGACACCTCTGCCCTGGCGAGGTACAACACCCCTTGCCTGGACGCCCATCCACAGGTTGTGTGCTTCAGTCTCTGCTCGAGTAGCACTGGTCCCTGACAGAATCTCTGACTGGCTTTACTACAGCTGTATCTTCCTTGTGCATGTGTTTTAAATCAATTGCCCTGCAGTGAATATTTGATGAATGTTACATTCACAGTTTTAAAAATATGGTCTCAGGTCACTAATATTGCATTTTATGTTAGTTTTACTTTGGATTTTTGTTCAGATTGCAGTTTATCTTTTAAATACTATAGCTGTTTCAAGACAGGTTACATATATTCCATACAAATGTCTAAAATAACAAAATGTTATGGATGGTATCATTTTACCTTTTTCATAGTAAATGAATAGAAAAAGACGCAAGTCACAAACGGTAGACAGATATGCTAAAATCACGTTTCAACACATCCATGCCATGAATAAATCATTAGCAGAACAAAAAATAATGGAAAATATTATTAGGTTTTAACTATTACAAAACTGGAGGGACCGGGGCTTTGTAATGGACCCAGGGGTTTTGCATTGCTTGCTGCTAACTTACAACCCTTTAATGTTCAAAATAAAGTCCCAGTTAGGTGAGGTTACACAGAAAGATTTACAAGCCTTCAGGCAAGCTGTAAGGCATCTAGTATTCTAAGGCAATGGTTTGTGCGGGTGACGGGTGCCCATTTCCTGTTGTGTTTGCAGCAGCTTCAGGGAATACATCTAAGAGATTCTTGTTGAGTGCCTCTACAAGCTATCAGTGTGAATCTAATCAACAAGATGATAAAAAGCTGAAAGCAGCCATATCTCAGATATCACAGAGACATACCTTAGCAATTGTCACTGGGCTAAAATTGTTTCTTATGCTGTTAGTTGGGTTTCATGGGAATCTACATATATTTATGTATTCTGAAAAGTTATTCTGCAAGTTGGAGGTAGATTATAGGACACAGAACATCCAATTCCTACTTTTTTGATAAACTTTATAGCATCAGATATTGAGGTTGATTTACTAAAAGCAAATACGTATACTGCGCACTTCAAGTGCATTTGCTCTAGATATGAGGAGAAGCTCTGAAATTCGGGGAAGCACTAAGAAATGGTTGTAAAAGAATGAAAGAATTCAGTATTTAGATAAAAGAATCAAATTAGATCTGTGAGCGTAAGTAAAATAGATGTCCATCTGCCTGTCGTTTTTGTTTTTTTACAATATAGGGGATAGAAAGGCGATTAAAGATTCCGCTCCAAAAAACGTCCCACAATATAAATCCAACATCAATCACATCATGCAGCGATGTCCATTACAATGAGCACCCAACCACTCATTACCCACTGCCATATTCATGTAATTGACCAAATATTATCATGACCATATCTGGTCAATGGCATCACCCAGGATATCCTGCAGATTTGTTAATTAGGCCCCATTCACACCTGAGTGTAGCATTTTCAGGCAGAAAAATTGCACAATTTTACTGTGATTTTGCTGCGTTTTTTACAGAGTTTTGTGACGATTTTGTGCAGGGCAAAAGGTCACCAATGTAAAAAGCAGAAAAATGCCCAAATCTGCCTAAAAGAAAAGGTTCCAGAACTTGTTTGAGCTTCAGGCGTTTTGTAGTTTCTGGCTTCAGGCGTTTTGGAGTGGACACATGGGCCATCTCCATAGAGCTTCAAGGTACGAAATGCTCAGGTGTGAATGGGGCCTTAACAACAAGATGCAGTGGTAGTTACTGTGCCTAAATGGCAGAACTCCTGCCTGCTTCTATTAGTTAAAGTGTATTAAAAACAAAAAGCAAATATTCATTATGCATGTATTGCAGATTTCAAATTATTAGATGTGATGGTTATATTAGTTTCTTATTTAGGCTTTCTTCTGTTTTCACTTGGTGATCCAGCCAGCAATACTGGTGTTTTTTTTTTTTTACAGCTCAGACTTTCCAGCAGAATGTGTTAGTTTACATGTATGAGACAAACCACTTAACACTGGCAGGGGTTAAAATGTTCAGCTTTTATTTATTCTTGCAAAACCTTTATCCCAAAATGAACAGAAAAACTTTGCTGTAACTGCTTATAAAGTGTTGGCTGGAGTTTGGCTTCAATTCATTAGTGTATCAAATCTGCTGATACATTTAACACTCCACCCCCCCAGATTGACAGTGCTGCTGTCTGCTGTGCTTCCTGTGCTCTTTCATCCAGAGATGCATCTCAATAATACAGTGTCACTGACCAAATCTCTAGGTAAAAACAGAGGGGGGAAATCCAAATAAAAGAAAACTGATGCAGCCTTCACATCAAATGATTTGTAAGCTGCAATTTAATAAATCTTTCATTTTGGGTTTATTACGAAAGCAGCCGAGGATCCTGGGGTTGAGGTGCAAACAGAACTAGCCATTTTGTTCTCCCATTTGCTGAACCATTGATAGTTTTCCTTCATTCCCCACCATTCCACATACTACACCAGGAACTGAAAGAAAATGTGTGATACTTCTGTTTATAAAGGAACACATACTTGACTTACTCTATAAATATGCATATTTTTGTGGTAAACCTTCCACAATACACACTTGAAGTATATCTAAAACCCCAATTATTTTGGAAGTAGTGGGGAATGCTTAGAAATAGTGATAGGGTATATAGTTATTCCTGCGCTACCATGTGCGAGAGGATGAGGGTGGAACTGCTGCAGGCACCGAATAAGGGTCAGAACATACCCATAAGGAGAATAGAATTAAGTGGGGGTTGGTGCTGCGCTGTTCCCAGCAGAATAAAAAAGTGTGCTATTACAGGTAGCAGTACACATGTAAATGAAATAGGAATAAATCAATGATACAAACAATAATCGCAAAAATCTAAGTGAAAAGTGCATGAATACAATGCTAATAACACTGTGATGAAACTTTTATGTATATGGTAAGTAAATTGTGACTTACACAATAATGAATGAAGTGACTGGTATCAAAGTGCATAAATAAATTGCTAATAGCACTGTGTTAAGACTGCTTGGTATATGCTATGTGCAAAAAATAAATAAACTGTGCAAAATTGCAAAAATGTGCAAAATCAGCAACAAAGCTTCCTATGCAAAGTGCAAATGGCCTGTGCAAAATGCAATAAAATGGGAAAAATAAACTCAGATCTAAAATTGTGCTTTCTATAATTACACTATATAAAGTTCAATCCAGTCCAATGTGTGTAAAATGCAATCAAACTGTAAACAGAATACAATGAAATCTTTTCTTCTTTGTGCAAATGAGCATTCCAATGGGCAAGTACCAAAAACGGAGCTGGAGGAATAAATAGGAATAAATATCTCCTCTTTGTGCAAAGACACACGCTAGTGAAAAGTGGCCTTTTACCTTGCGGTAATGACGTAACCACATATAGGTGTACCAGAGGCGGCTCTCCAATTAGGCAAATTAGGCGATCGCCTTGGGCCTCGCGATCGCAGGGGCCTCGCAATCGCCGAATTTTCCTGATATGTGTAAGCGGGTGCCATGGATCCCCATCCCGCTTGCTCTCCCTGCCGGCAAATGACAGGAGCAGTCCGAGGAGATCTCCTTCACCTCCTGCTCGAGCTGCCGCTAAAAGAATGGAGGGCTCTCTCTTTCTCTCTCTCTGCTTCCTGCCCATTCCCCTCCTTCCTCCTGTCAGTGTTGAGCAGAATATCGGAGTGGTTGTGTCTGTGTGCAGAGAGAGAGAAGCTGCTGCGGGCTCTCCCCCCCCCTCCCTCCTCCTCCTCACCACTGTACTAGTGTTTCTTCCCCCTCCTTATTGGACATGGAGAAACAACACTAAAATTAGGCTGAGAGGAGGATTGTGGGAAATGTAGTCCCGAGGGCTGGACATTGCAACACTAAGGGAAGAAACTGCAGCCCCCCCAGCATGCCCAGCTGAAGAGGAGGGAGAGAAAAGCAGAAGCCCGGGAGAATTTTGGGGAAGTGCACCCAGGACTCCATCAGAAAGAGAATCCCACTGCACTGCACCACCAGAGAGAAATCCACACAGCCTAGCACCATCCCTTCTGAAGAAAGGCATGAGGTTATTTCCAGAATACAGATCAGGACACTACCCAGCGGAGTCGCCGCAGGCAACCCAGAATGAGCTAACTCCTGATCGGAGGAACCATTGTTGCTGCATCACCGGGTCTGGTAAGAGGGCCGGTCGGCCATTATCTACTGCCATCTATAGGAACTGCCCACCCTGTTATTGTTTGGCCCTGATACTGCCCACACGTCCTATTCACAGTTTCAACATACACCAGGGATTAGAGAGGAAGATTTAGAACTTAGTGCTGGTTCACACTGCAGCGATGTACAACATCGAATGTGATTTGTACCACACTGCAGTGCAAATCACATGCGATCTCTGTGCGATGTGATTTCAGCAATACAGATTGTTTGGCTGAATTCATATGGCATTCGGACCAAACTCACACAGGACCTCTTTTCTGATCTGCAGCAGAATCGGAATGCATGGGTATTCACATCCATGTGATCTGATTCCTGTCCGAATTTGTAGTTTACACTGCGATTATGCAAACTGATTTGGGGGGTGTCATTAACTTTGTATTGACACTCCCAGCAATTTGCATAGGGCAATGCGATGAGGGAACCCACAGTGGATTTGCAGGGTTCCCACATCACTGCAGTGTGAACCAACACTAAGGCCGCGTACACACGGGCGGACTGTCTGTCCAACTTAGTCCGCTGAAACGTGTTTCAGCGGACAGTCCGCTCGTGTGTGGGCTTCAGCGGACTTTTTCAGCGGACAGTCTGGCGGACTAAGTCTTTCGGAATTTCCGTAATATTGTCCGTCCAACTTTGGTTTCAGCGGACAGTCCGCTCGTGAGTAGGCAAGTTGGACGGACTAAGTATGGCGCATGCTCAGAAAGGATTTACACGGCCGAAGGTTGCATTGCAGTGTATTGGACGTCGTATTTCTAGTCCCGTCGTACGTGCCGTACATGTCATCGCGCACGCTTTCAGCGGACTGTCTGTTCATCGTGTGTGGTCAAGTCCGTTCATTCAAAAGTAGGACGGACTGTCCGTCGGATTGTCTGACGGACTTAGTTGGCCAGACAGTCCGCCCGTGTGTACGCGGCTTAAGGCTCGGTTCACTGCGGGTTCCCACATCGCACTTAACTCGCAAGTGGTTCACACTGCCTTATGTGACCCACTGAAAGTGTCAATACAAAGTTAAAATGGTGTTGCACAGAAAAAAAAAATCATGAAAATTCCTAAAAAAAAAAAAAAATTGATTATTTTTAACTCACCTCTAAATGTCTGTTGCTAGGGGTCCCTTGTAGTCTGCCTCCTTCAGTGCCTGGGCTGGTGACATCACTTCCCCTCATCGCAGGAAGGGCTCAGCTCTGTCCCCTCCCTCCTGTCAGTCATCTGGGACACGTGACAGGTCCCAGATGACTGTGTGGCCAATCATGGCGCGCAGCGCCTCTTGCGCATGCGCTGTGGGTGCCCGGCTGTGAAGCCACAGCCGGGTGCTCACAGTTAGAATGCCGGCACCATCGAGCAGAGGGGGGAATGAGCGGGGCTTCGTTCCCCCACATCGCTGGACCCTGGGACAGGTAAGTGTCCGATTTATTAAAAGTCAGCAGCTGCAGTATTTGTAGCTGCTGACTTTAATTTTTATTTTTTTAAGGGGAACTCCTCTTTAATGACACCCCTAGATCGGTTCACATTTTGCTGTGCAAACTGTCAATTCAGACATGAATCGGATCGCATGGGTGTGAACACCTATGTGATTCGATTCTGGTGCAGACCAAAAAAGGGTCCTGCATGACTTTGGTCCAAATGCGATGCAAATTCAGCCATACTATCTGTATGGCAGAAATCGCATAGCACAGACTTCACATGTGACTTGCACTGCAGTGTGGTGTGAATCACATGTGAGATTGCACAGCACACTGGTGTGAACCGAGCCTAAAGACTGCCCTATAACTGTAGTGGCCCCAGGGCTATGGCCAGCACTACCATATGGCAGCATAAGCAGCCACCTCAGGACGCCAGGATAGGGGGGCAGTAAAATCAGATTTTTACAGTGCTCTATTTTTTTTTTTTTTTTACACACTTCCAGCCCCTATAGCAGCTGGGAGTGTGTGTACTTTAGTAAAGCTGACTGTCGCCTTTCATCTAGAAGTGTTACATGTGGCTGGGAAGCAGCCTATCACTTCCAGTACTGACACGATGTGCAACCCCCTTCATCATGTTTACCGGGCACCACTGTCCCACCTGCGGGCCCAGTGCTGTCATGGTGGGTGGCACTGGGAAGGGTGGCAGTAGCTTAGCAGACCTTCTTCCACTCAGCCACCCTCCTGTACACAGACCAGGAAGTGTCATGTATGACGTCAGGGGTGGGCTGGGCCGAGGGGGGGGGGCAGAGTGGCAATTGCCGCCTAGGCCACTCTAACCTATGTTGAAAACAGCCGGAAGCCGCTGCCTTTTTATTTTTCCTCATGTAGAAAGTTAGTCCACGCTCAAGTTCCCGAACAGGGCAGAGGAAACTACAACTCTGGTGAGCCTGCATTTAGGGACATTGGTGAGGCTGCATTGATGGGCACTGATGTGGCTGCATTTATGGACACCGGTAAATCTGCATTAATGGGCATGGATGAGCTTATTCGGTGGTTCAATGGGCCACTTGACTGGACAGGCTACCAGCCCTCCCCTGTATGACATCACTTCTTGGACCGGGCATAACAGTTGTTGCCATTTAAAGGGGGACCCAACCTTCTCTAATTTTTTCGCGTGCACTCGAAAACCACTAGGAAACTGCTATTCCTTTAGAGATGTTTAGATTACAGTTGTGTTGCTAAATATTGATTTACCTAGTCTCGTATTGCTTTTTTTGCTATTGAAATAGAGCTGCTTTTATAGATATATTTGTTTACCTTTATTACCTGAGGGCAGTTCTACTCTGCTTTGTGAACTGCACTTTTTGTCATTTATGCAAGTTTCTAATTCTAGACAAATAGTGTCTACCACTAAGCATGTGTGTAATTTCCTATATCCTACAGTAAGGTGAAAGGCACTATACGTTACGTGTGTCTGTACTGATTCAATCAACCAGGTGTGTCAGAGGGGCTGAGGGTGTTCTTGGAGTTGAGGCGCAGAACAGGGAACTCAAAATTACCAGGCGGCTCTTTCGGGGGTAGTGCGACACACATTACCCCAGTTTTCATTGACAGTGCTCAGGCAGCGTTAAGAGCACTGTTTCACTTAAACGTGCCAAACATCTGATCTGCAGCACTTTATTTTAGAGGTGACAGGACATCCTAATGCCGCTGTGTGCAGGCAACGTTAAGAGCCCTGCTACACTCACTTCTCACGTAACCTAAGACACCTGATGTTCTGCCTGGCCAATGAGGAGTGATGTTGCATCCACGCACGTCACTTTTCCCATCCACCGCACGAGGATCTCAATCTGTGAAGGCCTGCTGCGCAGTTCTAGGGCATCAGTGGGGCCTCATGTCTAGGTTTTGCCTAAGGCCTCACAAAGCCTAGAGCCGCCTCTGAGGTGTACACTTGTAGTGTCTGCTTCTCCCTTGTATTCCTGGACCAATGTGGGTTTGTACCTGTCTTTGTCCCTCAGTGGATGCAAGGAGAATGATAAAAGATAGGGGGTTCCAGATAGTGTAGTATTTCAAACAGAAGGTAGTTTTTATTAATATAGCAATGAAGGTACTCACATAACATAAAACATCATAAACTTATCTCCATGAGGGGCAAACTCATTTGCATACGTACAAAAACAGCACTAAGCGGGCACATTTAACCCCTTCTGGGGGGTTAAAAATGCCCCGCTAGCAGCCCAAAGCGCCGCAATAAAAGTGGTAAAGTGCCGCTAAAACTAGCAGCGCTTTACCGCTAATGCCCCCACTGCCTCAGTGTGAAAGGGGTCTCTAAGAGAGACTGACCAAAGCATGCTTTTATCATGAATAGTTTAAAACATTGGCAGACAGCATACAAAAATAAACAAATAAATAAATATTGGCAGGCAGGATACAAAAAAAAATGTAAAAAATGAGCAGGCTAGCATAGTGTGACTTACCTTTCTGGCTGTCCAGGCTCTTTCATGACATCTCCAACTCCTCCCCCTTCATGGTCACATGACCTGACCTCTTAATTTCCTCTGACCAGAGCTGAATAGGAGGCTGGCTGGACAGCCGAGAAGCCGGCCGTGGTGAGTAGCATCGGCACAAGGAACAGACCAGCTGCCTTGTGAGTGGGGACCCGGGATCCTGCCAGAGAGACATGCGGCCCTCTCCTCTCTGTGGAGTTGGTCGCGGAGCTGGCCGCAAAGAGGCCGGTGGCGCGTGTGCACAAGCAGCTGAGAGTCAGGAGACATGACATGCGGCTTGGCGGCCCCCAACCCAACAGGCACATGCTCGTTGTGCCCTATGGCCAGTCCGGCCTGATCAATCACAGCGATCACATGTCAGTTGTAAACAAACCATGACTGGTCATTCATAGCCATTGTGTACTACTGTGATCTCTGTGATGGGTCACAGTGATCACATATATACAGGGCCAATCACAGCAAACTTGTTGTACCATGTAATAGCTGTAACTAATCTCAATAGTACACAATGACACATTAATGAATGGCATTCACAAAGTAAAAATGATTGTTTATACAGTGATCATCACTGTAATAAGCAATCATAGCGTAAAAGAAAATCATGATCACCTCCCCAGAGCAGTACAGTATCACTATGGTGACACTGTACTGTTCTGGTGACAGTAAGTAGAAATAAACTACATACAAACTATATGCTGATATCTTTCTGGTTTCAAGGTCCAACACTAGAGTGTTAAGTCACTATGCTATTCATAATTATTATGTTTATTCTTTTGTGTATAATTTTCCACATTTAGTCACTGAAAGTATGAATCTGTAGGGCATTCAATAATTAAACCTAATAATGGTTAATATAAAATGGTTAATGCAAAATATACCATATACTCTGCTATAATAAATGTGGATGTATGTTGATGTACATCCCTGTTATTTAAATATATTAAACCAGATGGTTCATTTAATTGTGACAGCTACTAGCTTTAAAACTGCAGATAACATATTAAGTTTGCATATTCTATACATTTCTTAAGCAAGTCAGCCTGTGAATACACCTTTAGAGACCATCTAATTTCCCAGGACAGGGATCGAGGAAGTATAGGGAGGTCATAGACTTGGTGTCATGCACAGTATTCCCAGAGAGAGAAACTTTGAGATAAGCTGGAATACGCCAGGAGCTACATGCATATCACACAATTGTGCTAGTTCCTCATTTATCCAGATATTTCTAGATCTTAATTCCGTACTCCAGTTTCATAAATCATCAGTTCTATTTTCAGTGCACCAAACCTGAAATTCAATAAAGTCTGATAAAACAATATATCTTTTAAACAGGTACTTTATAAGAAAGATTGATGAGTTTATCAAACAATGGGGCTCTCTGAAGTACTTAGTTAACAGCCATCATATTCTCCTTCCTTCTTCAGTGACTTCCAA
The DNA here is from genome assembly GCF_037356315.1 of Lithobates pipiens. NCBI lineage: Eukaryota > Metazoa > Chordata > Amphibia > Anura > Ranidae > Lithobates > Lithobates pipiens. The sequence goes on from NW_027507790.1 coordinate 74,321,340, forward strand.
GCTCACATTTACAGAAACCATCCATAGTTTTGCAGGTGATTTATGACTGTGGTCATCCTGTCTACAGTATATTTTAAATGCATATAGTTGTTTTTGAGAGCTTATGGACATTTATAATATACAATATAATAGTTTTCTATCTATGAGTTCACAATTTCAACAAAATACTTTAAAGCTGCAAAACGTTAAAGGATAACTGTATCTTTAAAATAAAAAAAGGCAGTAGACAGCCTGCATGCTCCTTGTATTTAAAATGAACCCATGCTTTACCTATATAAGACAAAGTAAGAGGTTTGCTTTAATGTCAGCCCCTGCAAATGCTTTTACTTTTGTGTCTTGCATTCCCCACTATTCGGTTCACCTGGGAATGAGGAGAAGATGTAAGCTGTAAGTCTTGGAACTTAAAAAGAATCGGGAACTCGCTCTTTGTCCCATGTGACAGTTCTGGGTGCCTGAATAGCCAAGCAAACACCAACATTTATTGTATTTTGGAGAAAGTGGAATAGGTCACATGCTCCCCCAGAAATGCTGAGTATGTCACTTTGCTTTCTCTGAAGAAGGAAGAGGTGGGCAAAGAAGGGAAGAAGAGTATATGCAGCATGTGACATTAAAAGAGATCTTGATACTTTCCTTTAAAGGGCAAAGAACATTTTAATTTTAGGGTCAAACCTTGTAAAGCAGAATTTTTTGTTCTTGTAACAAATATACGGGAAAGTATAATCTATAATGTTACAATTTATTCACTTGGTTGTCTCAAATTCAGAATGTTACCTGATGATGTTACTAGTGATATGGCACTCTTTTGGCTGTAGAAGTTTAAATAAACTTTTATTCTAAGAGCTAAAAATGATCTAAGCACTGCAAAGCCTCTATAAACTAAACATAGGGGAATATTTACGAAAGGCAAATCCGCTTTGTACTGAGCACAATTGGAAGTGCAGTCGCTCTAAATCAAAGGGGTAGATCATGTAACAACTAAGTGGATCTGCATGCATTGGAAAGGCTGCAGAGCATACTCCACCTTGCGTATCCTGTGTTCCATGCTGGCTTTATGGTACCTGATTTTTTGCACATCTGCATTAGGAAAGTTAAAATATAAGCGGATCTCCTCCACATTTCCTATTAAAAGCGTGTTTTATTATTTACACAAAATATAACTCTATGCGGGTTATTTACGAAAGGCAAAGCCACTTTGCACTGCAAGTGCACTTGAAAGTGCAGCCGCTCTAAATCTAAGGGGTAGATCTGAAATGAGTGAAAGCTCTGCCGATTTTATCATCCAATAATGTGCAAGCTAAAATGCTGTTTTTTATTTTCCTTGCATGTCCCCCTCGGATCTACAGTGACTTCATTTTCAAGTGCACTTGCAGTGCAAAATGGCTTTTCCTTTAGTAAATAACCCCCATATGTTTATAACTATCGAAACATAGGGGGTTATTTAGGAAAGGAAAATCCACTTTGCACTGCAAGTGCACTTGGAAGTGAAGTCGCTGTAGATCCGAGGGGGACATGCAAGGAAAATAAAAAACAGCATTTTAGCAGTGCACACTTGGTGAAAGACAAACTCCAGATTGTTTTCTAGTTTTGTGCACCTTTGATTTTCACCGTTTCACAAAATGAAACAGTTTAACATGTACAAATATTTTTTTTTTAACTAAATATTTGGGCAAATAGAAAAATAATAATGAACTTAATTAGTGCAATCAAATAATAAATAGATATATATATAAGTGACAAAGAATCACTTAAAGTGTTTCACTCCACCCAAATAATCAATGTATAAATAAACAGTGCTGCGCTAATCATGAATAATAAAGTGTACATGCAACAATTAACCTGCCTGGCGGTATTCCCAAGTCTGGCTTGGGATGGAATTTCAGTACCACGAGCGGTAACCCCGAGCCAGAATCAGGATCGCATTGCAGGATACAGGGAGACTTACTTACCTTGTCCCCTGGATCCTGCAATGTCCTCACCGCTGTGTGTGCGAGCCGTCCTCTGCTCAATTCACGCAGTGGCCGAGTGCCGCTGAGCTCCATTCCCTGCGACGTTACGACGCACGGAAGCGGAGATCAGCACCAAATTCAAAAAAGTAAAAACACAAAACACATACAGTATACTGTAATCTGTAATATTACAGTACTGTATAAAAAAAATACACATCTCATTTGTCCCTAGTGGTCTGTCCAATGCTCTGCGTGCACTTTTATATTATAAATACTGTTTTTTTCTGCCTGGAATTTGGAGAATGTCCATAGCAACCAAAAAGTGTCCCTTTATGTCAAAAGTGATTTTAGACCAGCTAGAAAACAGTGATAATAAATTAGAATCACTTGCAGAATTGAGCGATAGCGATTTGTGGGGAGAACTGTCATCAGACACTAAATCTAATGACAGCGACAATTCTGCAAATGAGCAAATTTCTGTTTTTTTGGATTTGATTACATTATTGAATAATTTTTATTATTATTTGTTATCATTATTTATAGTTATTTATTATATTATAAACTTTATCATACCCGGGATGTCTACTATTGTCCCTACTGTAATATCCACAATCTCCCCCACTGTAATATCCACAATCTCCCCCAGTGTAATATACATCTCCTCCACTGTAATATCCACGTCATCTCCCCCACTGTAATATTGGCCGAATATGGCTGGGTACGGCTGACTGGGTACGGCTGAGCATGGCTGGGTACGGCTGGGTATCGTTGAGTATGGCTGGGTATTAGCAAGTATTGCAGAGTATGGCAAAGTATGGCAGGGTATGGCATGGTATGGCAGAGTATTGGCTGGGTATGGCAGCGTATTGTCAGGGTATGGCAGAGTATTGTCAGGGTATTGCAGAGTATTGTCAGGGTATTGCAGGGTATTGCAGAGTATTGGCAGGGTATGGCAGAGTATTGGCAGGGTATGGCAGAGTATTGCCTGGGTATGGCGGAGTATTGGCTGGGTATGGCAGAGTATTGTCAGGGTATTGCAGAGTATTGCAGAGTATTAGCAGGGTATTGGCAGGGTATTGCAGAGTATTGGCAGGGTATTGCAGAGTATTGACAGAGTATTGTCAGGGTATTGCAGAGTATTGTCAGGGTATTGCAGAGTATTGGCAGAGTATTGGCAGAGTATTGGCAGAGTATTGGCAGAGTATTGGCAGGGTATTGCAGAGTATTGCAGAGTATTGGCAGGGTATTGCAGAGTATTGGCAGGGTATTGGCAGGGTATTGGAAAGATGGCCGCCGCTCCGGAGCTAGGCCGAAGCTGCTGCCTTTCCTAAGGCCGAGGCTGCGGATCGCGGCGGGTGCACCCCTAGTGCCAGGTGACGGGCTATCGATTTGTCAATCTCACCGATGGAGGCGGCGAAATTTACTTCCTTCGTTAGTTCCGTCTACCTGGAGCCACGTTCAAAATGAATGGACTTTACTCCATGTGTGGGCAAGTTCGTTCATTTCAAAAGTCTGGCGGACCCCCATCATAGTCCGACGGATTGTCCGCTGGAAAAGTCTGGTCATGTGTGGGCGTGTGTGGGCAGGTCCGCTCGTTCGGAAAGTCCGGCGGACCTCCATTGCAAAGTCCGGCGGGTTGTCCACCGGACTAAGTCCGCTGGATAGTCTGATTGTGTGTACGCAGCATAAGTGGTAAATGGTTTGCTTCATCCCTGTAATTGCTACATTTACAAGATAGTTGGTTCTTTTGAAAAACAACAGACTTATTGGCCAGATTACCAAATGAAAATAAAGGAAAGAAAGACTAAAAAAGAAAATGAATGCAGCTATCACATCTAAGATTTGGGGAAGTTCAATATAATATAATGCTTTTGGGTTTAATGCTGCTTTAATTAGTGTCAGTTTGATCAGTCTGTGCTTATGACCATTCCTTACCTGCATCTTTGCTAGTCACTCTACAGTCATGGCCATCAATATTGGCAGCCCTGCATTTCTGTCAGATGTGCCACTTTGCCTAGAAAACTGTTGCAATTACAAATGTTTAGGCATTCTCATGTTTATTTATTTTGTTTGTATTGGTAGGACAGAACAAAGTGGAGAAACAAAAAGCCAAATGTGACACATTCCACGCAAAACTCCAAAAATTGACTGGACAAAATTATTGCCACCATAAGTTTAATATTTTGTAGCACACCCCTTTGAAAAAATAACTGAAATCATTCGCTTCCTGTAACCAATGAGTTTCTTATACTTCTCTACTGGAATTTGGACCACTCTTCTTTTGCCAGCTGCCCCAGGTCTCTCAGATTGGAAGGGTTCCTTTTCCCAACCACTGTTTTGAGATCTCTCCACATGCTCTATGGGATTTAGATGTGGACTGGCTAGTTCAGTACTCTCCAGGGCTTTGTCTTAACCACTTGCTGCCCGCCGCACGCTGATGTACGTCCCTACTTTGGGGATGGATATCGTTGTTATAGCAGCAGCTAGCTGCCATAACCCCGGTATCTCCATGTTCAGCGGCAGCAAGATCACTTTTATCAGTGGCGGGAGAGGGGCCCCCTCCCGCCGCAATCCGGTGCTTACCGGAGCCGCTGGCAGTGGTGGAGGCAAACGCGTCTGTTTTCTTGCAAGGTATGGAGACGAGTGAGGGGAAGATGGCCCCCACCCGTCTCCATGCCATAGCAGGTCAGAAGCAACGTCAAAGCATCACTTCCGCCCATACGTCATAAAGGCACATTTTTTTGTTGACATTTTTTCAAAATGACACATTTTTTTTTTTGCATTTAAGTCCAAATATGAGATCTGAGCTCTTTTTGACCCCAGGTCTCATATTTAGGAGGTCCTGTCATGCTTTTTTCTATTACAAGGGATGTTTGTAAATAAAAGTGACACAATTTTTCTAAAACAGTCTAAAATGCGCCCGTCCCACCGAGCTCACGTACAGAAGCGAACACATACGTGAGTAGCGTTCGCATATGAAAACAGTGTTCAAACCACACAAGTGAGGTATCACCATGATCGGTAGAGCGTGAGCAATAATTCTAGCCCTAGATCTCCTCTGTAACGCAAAACATGCAATCAGTAGAATTTTGTTAATGTTTGTCGCCATTCCAAAATCGGCGCAATTTTGAAGCGTGACATAAACTGTTGCCGTTCACATTGGATAAAGTAGGAACCCGAATAATAGTGGTGGGAGATTTCAATAAAGTTCTAGACAAGAGCCCCACTGGGTTTCTTCTTATCGCCAAATCTCATTACTATGCACTGATGTAAAAATCTTGGCCAAAGTGCTAGCAACCCGTCTAAACAGATGTATTCAAAATCTCATACACCCTGACCAGTCGGGTTTTATTCTGAACAGGTCAACTAGTATTAACATCAGAAGAGTTTTTTTTAAATATGCATATTCCAATTGACAAAGTAGGCTCTAGGGCCATATTGGCCTTGGACGCTAGAAAAGGCCTTTGATAGCCTGGAATGAGACTACCTGCTAGAGAGATTTGGGTTCGGCCCCTCCTTTATCAGATGGGTGAAAATACTCTATAGTGAACCAAGAGCTAAAATAAAAATAAATAGTTAATATTCAGAATTGTTCTAGTTGGAGAGATGGACGAGACAGGGTTGCCCCTTTACCCCCTATTGTTTGCCCTTGCAATGGAACAATTAGCAATTATGATTAGATCAATGCTAGACATACAGGGGTTCCGGAGGCACACAGAAGAGGAGAGGATAGCACTGTTAGCAGACGACATCCTGTTTTTCCTTGGTAATGTTGAAACCTCATTAAATACAGTGATACAGATGGTTGGAGAGTTTGGGCGATTTTCTGGTCTGGCTATCACTTGGGAAAAGTCAGCTCTGTTACCGGTTGACCCAATTGATAACCAGATACGGTCTGGAACTCCTCACCTGAAAGTATTTGCCAAGCTGAAATATCTGGGTGTTTGGATTACAGGCAACATAAACCAGTACATTAATAATAATCTAGCCCCATTACTACTTAAATTAAAGCAAAAAGGAGATATTTGGAGTCAACTTCATCTATCTGTAGCAGGGCATTGTAATCTAATAAAGATGATATGGCTACCGCAGATACTATACTTGTTCCACAACTTTCCGACTTGGATAGGTCGAATGTGGTTTAAAAGAATAGAATCTCCTTTTAGGGAATTAATCTGGAGGAAGGGCCAATTTAGGATTAGCTTGCAAACCATGCAATTACCGATTAAATAAGGGGGTGTGGCGGTTCCGCACCCAAGATCATATTTCTATCAGGGCTGTCTTAGCCCTTCCTACTCTGGGCTGGCCGCTCAGCTGTCGGCTAATTACCAGCTCTCTTCTCTTTCCACAGTTACCAGCTGTTCCCGATGATGCTCGTCTGATCTGCCTATTTAAAGCCTTCCAGCTCACTCTTTCCTTTGCCTTTGCATTGGTTCCATCACAAGGAACCATCTCTTGCTGTTTGTTTCAAGACTGGATTGCTGACATCCCTCCTGGCTTCTTATCCTGCTTGCAGTTGCTCTCCTTGGATCCCTGACTTCTGGACTGGCTGATTACCCGATCTGTTTTATGAACTTTGGACTGGCTGACTACCCGATCTGGCTACTGAACTCTGGCTATGCTTGACTACGCTTTTTTCTATTTACCTTTTTATTTTTATTCATAAATAAGTGTGATTTGATTGTACTTCTGTCTCTGTCAGTTTCATGGTTCCTGACAATTTCCTGGCATCCCAGTTGCAACATCTAGCAGGCTGTGGAGACCTAGGAGGTGGGAACACTAGCAATAGAATGATGATAATGGGGGCCCCACATAGTATACTAGTGGAGGTATTAGAGGCTCACTCATTTGTTCATAGATGCCAGACGATAAAACTAGTCAGTAGTATGGCAGGTAATGAAGGCACTAATGGGGTGCAATGGGGTAACAGAATATACCCCCTTATGGAAAAATAAAAACTTGGTGGAAGTAAGGAGTACAGAGAGGCCCAGGGAATGGGAGAGGCATGGCATTAACTGATTAACCCAACTATATGAGCACAATTTTATGAAGACATTCTCAGATTTAAGACGGGAAATTCAATATATCAAACAAAGCGTTTTATAAATACCTACAGATCAGGCATGCCATTCAAGCACAGTTTAGGTCACAAATTATTGAATGGACCCAGATCCCTATACTCCTGAAAGTAATTAAACCAGCCTCAACCAAAGACCCAATTTGCAAGCTATATGCTAGACTGGGGGCTAGAATAATAAGTAGATTAGGACCTTCAAAGAGCAGAGCGGATGGGAGAGAGACATTGGGGCAATGACTACGGAACAATAAGACAAGATCTTAGAACGAGGAGCATTGGTCTCAATTTCTCCCTCGCAGAAAGTATCCCACTTGCTTCTAATATATATAAAAAAAATTTTAACTTGGATGGAGACAAAATTATGTGTGCCCCAGGTGTAAGGCCGCGTACACACGGGCGGACTGTCTGTCCAACTTAGTCCGCTGAAACGTGTTTCAGCGGACAATCCGCTCGTGTGTGGGCTTCAGCGGACTTTTTCAGCGGACAGTCTGGCGGACTAAGTCTTTCGGAATTTCCGTAATACAGTCCGTCCAAACTTGGTTTCAGCGGACAGTCTGCTCATGAGTAGGCAAGTTGGACGGACTAAGTATGGCGCATGCTCAGAAAGGATTTACATGGCCGAAGGTTGCATTGCAGTGTATTGGACGTCGTATTTCTAGTCCCGTCGTACGTGCTGTACACGTCATCGCGCAAGCTTTCAGCGGACTGTCTGTTCATCGTGTGTGGTCAAGTCCGTTCATTCAAAATTAGGACGGACTGTCTGTCGGATTGTCTGACGAACTTAGTTGGCCAGACAATCCGCCCGTGTGTACGCGGCCTAAGGCAACAAGAGATTTTATCCATATGGTGTAGAAATGCCTGAATCTATTTAGATACTGGGTGCAGATAGGAGATAGAATAAATAAAACCTTTAGGACCATATTAGAACCAGAGGCCAAGACATGCCTATTAGGAAGCCTGGAGGAAGGTAGAGTCCCGACTGGTGCCACCGAAGTAGTGTTGAGGTGCCTGTTTCAGGCGAGAAAACTATATAGCACAGAAATTGCAGGCACAGATAACCCCGACTGTGAAGAACTGGGTTGAGACTATCAATTAAATGATTTGGAGTGAGAGAGTGGCATGTATTAGGCAAGGCAACCATGGAAAGTTTGAAGGAATGTGGAGGCCTTGGCTAGACGAGATGGGGTATCCCCTATGAGGGGATGGTGAGGAGCGGATGAGAGTTTCTCTCTCATTCTCTGCCATCCCCTCGCTTTTGCCTCTCCTACGAGACTCTGGACATTCTCCTCCTTCATACTTCTTCCCCTAGAGATGGCTTTTTCCTTCCCCCCAGGTGGCTATGCAATTAATAGAAGTAAATGTACAATTAATGATTGAGTGGTGTGGGTGAGGGGGGAAGGTGGATGTAGGGTGGGAGGGAGGGAGAGGGAAGATAAAGTAATAATAGTTATATGTATAATAAGACACTATATGATAGTTTATGATGTTGTATGTTTTTTTCTATTTGCTATCTCAAAAACAATAAAAAGAAAATTATTGAAAAAATGTACTAAAAAAAGAAAGAAAAAAAAGGAAGCTTGTTCAGTTAGATGCCTAGCAAAACTGAATTTAAACCATTTGACCATAGGTGTATATGATTTGGCTATACAGACAAACTTGTATTCCTGTGTAGCTAATATCTGAACTTTTTTTTCATGGTAAACATTGATAGTGATGAGCCATACTGTACTGGGTTCGGTTCAAGCAGGGTTCTGGAAATTACAGATAAGTTTGACTACCGAACCCGAACGCCACTGAAATGGGAACTGAAACTTTTCAATAAAAAATGCCAAAATTTGGCCCAGAGTGGTGTTTTTTAAAAAGCTTAAAGTTTAACATTAGAAATGTTTGATTTGATTAAAAAATGTGACCAAAGGATGTACTGGTCCCATCTGTGATGGGCGCATCTCTGTGATATACAGTAAGTGCTACAGCACCACTGACATTTACAAAGCAAACAAAAATAGGTTTTAACAATTCTGGCAAATGAAAAAAAAAGAACAAGGGTCTGCTATGCTATGTATTTTGGGGTACCATTTTTTAAGATGCTGTCAATAAATGTCAATTTAAACTGTATAGATTTTTTTTCTTTGTAAATGTAATTTTTGTTGTAACATCCTACAGCAGAAATTAAACAAAAATACATAGCATCCACCCAATACACATACTATACCCTTTAAGTTTGGATTTTAAGTGGGTATCTCATGCAAAAAAAAAAGTGTGAGGTCAGCTAGGAAATCTGTACCAGACCCTTAATCTGAGCATGAAATCTAACCAAGAAGAAATCCTAATGGTGGACTTTAAAGGCACTCTGAAACGCGTAGGGTGACAAACTCCATAGTGTATTGCACTTTGTATCATTAATACACATGTTGTATAAATTACTTTTCTATGCAATGTTTTTATGACAGTTTAATTAATACATTGTGTTACCTATTTACTTTTTACTTTCTGTACATGCCTTTAAAGTCCACCGTTAGGAGTTCTTCTTGGTTAGCTTTCAGTAATTGGATGTGGCACAACAAAACTGCAGGAAATTGCTGTTCATTACCATCTTCTTTAATCTGAGCATGCAGTCTGGCTGGCCAGAAAAGGGAAGGAACCCGTGTGTGCCCCCCTACTTAATCATACCAGGCTACAAAATCCTCTTCCTCACAACCTTGGCTGATGGTTGTGCGGGCCTGAATGAGGGGGCTTATCGGAATCTGGAAGCACCCTTCATTAATAAAAGAGCCCCCAGATACTGAATCCCTTACCAATCACTATGCCTGTCACCCCATTCACTCACAAAAGAAAAGAAAAAAGGCCACCTGGTGCAAATGACCGATTCTGACAGTTACACTAGCCAAATGACAGATACCAGAGCTATCATCAATTATATAAGGGAAGGGGCGAGGATATATATGATGAATGGTTCCCATCAAACAGGGGACTGAACAGATTAAATTTCAAGCATTCTTCCAGACTCCCAAATAGCCAAACTTCAGTCCAAACCCGTAAATGCTGGCAACTCTCAACATAGGTACAAAGTCTCAATCAAAGGGCAATTGATCACAAAGGATAAATCACAAGGTTGCCTTTTCTGCAAAGTCTCCACCATTTATTTAGGATATATGATCCTTGTATAATAGCCAATATCTTCTGTGCCCATGCATCCTTTAACATACATTACTTCATCAATGCATTTCTCCTGCGTAGGTTCCAGGTATAAAGATGGATATGTATCTATGTAACAAAGCTGGATTGTAGGCATAGATACACCATGATCACTTTCATAGACAAATATGAACTTTATCCCCGGAGATCAATTTAGATTACAGGGCAGTTCTTACCATAATGTCTATAAATAAGTTAAGAACAGTCGTGTGTAGAAATGTGTGAAGATCCCCCCAAACAATCACATGTGTTTCCACAATGCAAAGTGTAAATAGGGACTACAATTTAGGGCAGATTCAGTAGAGATTCAATTGGTTTAGCAGGGACCAGGCAAATATCAATATATGTATGGGCAGGCTGATTGACCATCCTGCAGGTTTTTTTTTCCGAAATGATCAGTGGCTATAGGTGGCAGTACCGATCACTGTTTTCCGATGGTTGGGAAGGCTCCCTGCTTTCAGAATACATTAGTGCAGTGATAATGAGTCCCCTATCCACATCAGCTGTGTGGATGGGGGAGTCCAGTCATTTATTGTTTTCATTAAAAACACTGTGGTAGAACTAAGAAAAAAAATATATATATATATATTATTGTATAGCCAGCTTTCAAACCAAAACATCTCTAAAAGGAAAAATGACTAAACAAAAAACCTTTCCAGGACTCAAAGGTGTAAAGAGAAAAAATGAGTTATATGCTGAAGCTGTACCATGCATTATATAGTTTTCCCATTCATATAGAATATTGTAATTAATCTCAAATGTATTTTTGCGACTAATGGTTGCATGCTACTGCTGCCCGTGGCAAGATAAAGTTCCATTAGTGGAATGTGATATCATTGCCTAGAGACCTCCCTCTTCCCCCCAGCAAATACAAAACGTATCATTCACCTTGTTTACACTACATACGGGTACTAAACAGAACACAAATGCCACTAAGCATCAACCTGAGAGCATGTCTCCTGTCATTTATATTGCAGTAATTACATTAAGTGAACTATCAATTTGTATAAAGTATACTTCATTACTACAAGCTCCAAATTCAATTCCCTCTAATCCAGGCCACCTGCTGACTCAATTTTCAATCTGTCCGAGATTCAGAAAAGCCTCATGGGAGGTTGGCACATTCCATCTCTAATTAAGGGTTAATGCTGATGCCTTTTAATTAAAGACATTTGTTCAAAAGATTGCCCACCTTCTAGATGTAGCAGTGTAATGGATAAGATGCCATCCTTACAAAATTAATTAAGGATTATGATTTAACACATTATATACCAGTCTTGTTCTGAAGGAACTTCAGAGTAGATTAATCTGTTCTCAGTTTCCCTACAATGTGACATATCCCATGGTGCTTGTAAGCATGATTACCCTTATCAATTCATTATGATACCCTAGATAAATGGTGTGCCTGGATCATATAAAGGTCATATACTGTACATGCATGTATATCTTATGTTTTGAAGGGTGCTGTCATGTTATAACTAGCAGTAATTATAGGAGATAATTAAAAAAGGCATCTGTGTTACTGTGCTTTAGATCATTTGATACAGTTTAACTTAATGTGAAATGGTTTTAAAAGAAATATAGGAGTTGACATAATGACTAATTTCCCCTAAAACTGTCGAAAGCTGTCATCTTATCCTGGTTTACTTTCCTACTTACTGTAGGTAATCAGTAACCTGGAACAAGTACAGAATGTAACCAGTGAGGCCGCGTACACACGCGCGGACTGTTCGCCCAACTTTGTCCGTCAAACAGTTTCGGCAAACAGTCCGCTCAAACTTAGCATGGACGGACATGGCCACACACGACAGACGAACAGTTTGCTGAAACCGTGCGCGATGACGTGAACGGCACGTACGACGGGACGAAAAATACGACGTCCTATACACTGCATTATAGCTTTCGGCGTGAAAATCCTTTCTGAGCATGCGCGCAACTTTGTTTGACGAACAAGCCTACACACGAGCGGACTGTTCGCTGAAACAAGGTTTCAGCGGACAGTTTTTCGGAAATTCCGAAAAACCTTGTCCGTCAAACTGTCCGCTGAAACTGTCCGCTGAAAGCCCACACACGAGCGGACTGTCCGCCCAAACACTGTTCAGCGGACAAAGTTGGGCGAACAGTCCGCCCGTGTGTACGCGGCCTGAGTCCTGAAAAGTTTGAATTTTTGCCCTGCATTTTAAAAACAAGTAAGCAATGACAGGTCCCATATTTCTACCTCATGTACTAATACATTTTCCTTTACATTGACCCACTTCATGCCGCCTTACCTTTGACAGATGGGGACTGTCTGTGGGCCTCCATTCATCATATATATATTTTACCTTTCCTTCTTCTTTAGCATGTCTTATCTGATTATTTTTCATACCAGACCTTCAGGCCTGGTATGAATATTAAGAGGAACCTCGAAGCAAAATTTAAAAAAAAAAATTGCGTGGGGGTCCCCCCAAATTCCATACCAGGTCCTTCAGTTCTGGTATGGATATTAAGGGTAACCTCACACCAATTTTTTTTTTTTAATGGCGTGGGGGTCCCCCTCAAAATCCATACCAGACCCTTCAGGTCTGGTATGGATTTTAAGGGGAACCCCATGCCCAGATTTTTAAAAAAATGGCGTGGGGGTCCCCCCAAAGATAAATACCAGACCCTTATCCAAGCATGCAACCTGGCAGGCCCCAGGAAAAGAGGGGGGATGAGAAAGCGGCCCCCCTCCTGAACCATACCAGGCCACATGTCCTCAACATGGGGAGGGCCCTTTTTGGTACCTCCAAAACACCTTGTCCCCATTTTGATGGGGACAGGGGCCTCATCCCCACAACCCGACGGACCAAAAAAGAAAAAAAAAAAAAAAAAAAAAGCCATTCAACCCGTCTCCATGGGAGGCCTCCCATAGAGGTGGGTTGAATGGCTTTTTTTCTTTCTTTTTCGGTCCGTCTGAGTGAGAGAAGAGGAAGATGAGTGGACTTTATGGGACACTTTTTTTTCTTTTTTAATAAAGGACTTGTCCCAAGCCGTGTCTTGTATTTTTTTACCATTTTTTTTTACCATTTTCACACTTTTTTTGTGAAATGGTGCTGGTACATTTGTACCCTGTTACCATTTCACACAGGGGGGAGGCCGGGATCTGGGGATCCCCTTATTAAAGGGGGCTTCCAGATTCCCATAAGCCCCCACCCTTAGACTCCCACAACCACCGGGCAAGGGTTGTGGGGATGATCCCCTTGTCCCCTTCAACATGGGGACAAGGTGTTTTGGGGGGTACCCCAAAGCACCCTCCCCATGTTGAGGGCATGTGGCCTGGTACGGTTCAGGAGGGGGGCACTCTCTCGACCCCATCTTTTCCTGCGGCCTGCTAGGTTGCATGCTCGGATAAGGGTTTAGTATGGATTTTTGGGGGGACCCCCACGCCATTTTTTTTAAAATATTGGCGTGGGGTTTCCCTTAAAATCCATACCAGACCTAAAGGGATTTTGAGGGGGACCCCTGCCCAATTTTTAAAAAAATTTTGGCGCGGGGTTCCCCTTCATATCCATACCAGACCTGAAAGGCCTGGTATGCAATTTGGGGGGACCCCCACGCAATTTTTCTTATTTGGTTTGGGGTTCCCCCTAATATTCATATCAGACCGAAGGGTCTGGTAATTGAATCCCATGCCATTTTTTCAATGACTTTTATGTGTATTGCCGGGGCCGGCAATTCATTATAGCCGCAAGTACTTTTAAATTACTGTTTTCCTTTAAAAATGTCATTTTTCTCTTGGACTGTTCTAAACATGGGACACATGCACCACTTTACAGGCATACTAGAGACCCCCCCCCCCCCCAGTATGAAATTTAAAGGAATATTTCACTTTTATTGTTTCACTTTAAGCATTATTAAAATCATTGCTCCCAAAAAAAACGGTAATTTTTAAAACTTTTTTTGCATTGATATATGTCCCCTGGGGCAGGACCCAGGTCCCCAAACACTTTTTATGACAATACCATGCATTTAAAATTAGCACTTTTGATTTCTCCCATAGACTATAAAAGGGTGTTCCGTGGCTTTCGAATTTGCCGCTGACACCCCAAATTGTTCGCTATTCGGCAAACAGGCGAACATCCGATGTTTGAGTCAAATTTAGATTCAATTCGAACATCGAGCTCATCACTAATCCTATATAACAGACTAATGGCACACAGAGAATGGCATAAATCACAGCTGCAATGTGCATGCGCCGGTGATGTCAATTGAGTTTACTACTGCTGACAGGGACAAGGTAAATAACCGTATTTTTTGTAGACTAGGGAAGGTACAATGTCTGTGGGTTTGTTTTTTTTATTGCTAACTGTGACTCCTTTTTTTCTAAAGGGTGCTGCAGAAGAGTTTAAAGCTCTGTTCTACCAGCACATAGTAAAGCTGGATTGTACCTTTAAATACAAACTCTCATGTGGATCAGCATGGCCCACTGAACACTGCTCTAATCAACATTGTTCTGCTCCACTTTCACACTGAGAATGCAGTATGGATATAAAGACATGACTTGAAAAGTACCAGCTTTGTTGCATATTAGTGTTGTGTGTGACACATAGCATACATTATATACACATTAGTATGTATGATTTTGACAATGAACCACAAGACTCCAAGTCCTGGAAGACCATTGACCCCCTGAAAGGAAAGCTTGACTTCAGGAACCATGGCCTCTAGAGTGAGTGTTCCTAAGGCAGTTAAGCTTGAAGTAGCTCAGTTGTGACTACTACAGTATGGCAGCATGGGGTAAAGGGGTGAGGTATAACCTCCAATCAAGGCTGAGGCAACTATCACTGATCTGAAGACCTTAACCCTCAAAAGAGGAGTCAACGCCCCTTATCCATTTTTTTTTTTTTTTTTTTGAGGGATGGCAGTCACAGTTTTATTGGTTTTATTGTTAGTGGTTAAACTCCCTTTGTGGTCATTGCTCTCAAGTGAGATTCTGGGTTAGTTTTGAAAGTAGAAACCCAAACTAATGGGGTTTCAGTAACATTTTGAATACTGAAGCTGAATTAAAAAGAAAATGTAATTATTATAAAGTTCTGCAGGTAAAGCAACACAATTGAAAATGTATTGGATTCAAAAGATTGCTCTAATTAGCTGGGCCTCTAATGCATTGGAGGTTATTTACTAAAGGAAAATCCACTTTGCACTGCATTTAAAGTGCACTTGGAAGTCCAGTTGCTGTAGATCTGAGGGGGACATGCAAGGAAAATAAAAAAACAGCATTTTAGCTTGCACATGATTTGATGATAAAATCAGCAGAGCTTCCACTCATTTCAGATCTTCCCCTTAGATTTAGAGCGACTGCACTTCCAAGTGTACCTTCAGTGCATTTTCAAGTGCACTTGCAGTGCAAAGTGGATTTGCCTTTTGTAAATAACCCCCATTGTATGTCATTGGATGGGCGGTAACCTAACTCCATCTTCTTTTGCAATTTCCATCCTGTTTCCAGTGGAAAATGTTAAGGCGACAACAGTTGTTCACACAACATTCTAACACAAGGAATACAGAAATAGATAATGATACATAATGTTACACAATATGCTTCTAAATACAGTATTAATGCAATATGTCTGTTTAAACAAAACTGAATATTTTATAAATAAAATGACTGTTCCATTTTCCCCTTATGCCTTACTGGCACTGATTTTACAGTTTTTTTTTAAATATGTCAGGTTACTGTTCAGGTGACTGTGCTCACAGTATAACTGCAACTGGCACTGGTTATGTTGTGACGTTGGAAATTCAGCAAAGATGCGGATTTTATCTGTTAGACCATCTTGATAAAGTGTAAGAAAAGGAAAAAAAACGTTTAACCACTTGCCGACCAGCCTCCATCATTATACTGCGGCAGGTCGGCACGATCCCGCGAACCGTTGTAGCTACACGGCGGTCCCTTTAAGCAGGATAGCAGGCAGGGGTGCCAGTGCTCGTGACCAGCGGTTACGATGACCACTGGCCATGAGCAATCGCGGGCATGAGAGGCAAAACAGGGACGTGTGTGTGTGTAAACACACACATCCCAGTTCTGCGGGGAGAGGAGAGAGAGATTGTGAGTTCCTATGAGCTGGGAGCCATGACCTCTCATCTCCTATAGTCAGTCCCATTCCATCCCACAGTTAGAACACACACATAGGGATCACAGTTAACCCCTTGATCACCCCCTAGTGCTAACCCCTTCCCTGCCAGTGACATTTGCACAGTAATCGGTGTATTTTTATAGCACTGATCACTGTATACTTGTCAATCGACCCAAAAATGTGTCAAAGGTGTCCGATGTGTCCGCCATAATGTGGCAGTCTCAATAAAAATCACAGATCGCCGCCATTACTAATAAAAAAAATTAATAATAAAAATGCCATAAATATATTCCCTATATTGTGCAGCTCTAACTTTTGCACAAACCAATCAATATATGCTTTTTGTTATTTTTATTACCAGAAATATGTAGAAGAATACATTTCGGCCTAAACTGAGGACATTTTATTTTTTATTTTTAATTGGGACTATTTATTGCAGCAAAAACTACAAAATATTGCTTTTTTACAAAATTGTCGCACTTTTTTGTTTTCAGCACAAAAAAGAAAAACTGCAGAGATGATCAAATACCACCAAAAGAAGGCTCTTTTTGAGGGAAAAAAAAGAACGTCAATATTGTTTAGGTACAATATTGTTAAAAAAGCGCAGTGCCGTATCGCAAAAAATGGCTTAGTCATTGAGCAGCCAATTCTTAAATTTTATTTAAGAGTTAAATCAGTCTTACATCCTGCATACATAGCCACACACAGACAATAAAGAAATTGTAAATTTAAGATGGGAAAAGCAGCACCGAAAATATTAAATGTTAAACTCTAGTATGCGCTTATCACATAAGCTAGAAGTTTATTCTAAGGAAGAGGAGCCAAAGGAGAGTTGGCAGACATCACCATGGTTGCCTTTATCTCAGAAAAAGCTGGAAAAAGCACTTGTAACCTCCAAGTATGACAAATGAGTTGTTTGCAGCTACATGAACTCAGCAATATTATAACTCTGGGCAGGACTGGTAGTTTATTGTACTGACATTTTAGATTTGATGAACTTCACTCAATAAATTGTTTCTTGAATACCCAGTCATGTGCATAGTAAATAAATAAACGGTAATTTACTTTTCACATAATTGGAAAATTGAAGTGGAACAACCTCTACTTTATTGAGTAAAGATCTTCAACTCCTTTAGTGTACTGTCATTAGGTCTGCTCAAACATTACTCTAAGTTTGGTGCTGAGTCTCTCCCCCATTGAAGTCAATGGGAACTGAACATTAACAAGAAATTCTGGCCCTTTTGGACTAATAGGCAGGGAACTGACAAACAAATAATATGTTAAGAAAAAGGGGTGGGGGGTGTTGGAGAGGCTGGGCACTACGTTGGGGAACAAAGCAATTAGCAAAATTCCATTTGGAAAAAGAGTTTAGAAAAGATTAAAGTGAAACATTAAAAATGCAAAGCTCCATTAAATTTGATACCTGGGGGGGTGTCCTGACCCTGCTTGTAAAGTGGTTCATTGGTGCAAAGTATACAACCTACTACAGCAACACTGACATTTACAATAGGTAAAAATGTAGAAAATGTAGGTTTAAATTGTAGCAAAATTACAGCTTTCAGCCACTTCGTTCTGTTTATAAATGCAGAAGGGGTTTCCCTTCATCTACACCAGACCTTTATCCTAGGTGTGAGTCTGATATACAGTAGATGTTAACACACACACAAAAAAAAATATGGCACGGGGTCCCCTAATTCCTATCAGACCCTCCAGGTCTTGTATGATTTTAAGTAAGAATCCCATGCAAAAATTAGGAAAAAAAGAATAAGCCCCCCCCCAAAAAAAAAATCCACACCAGACATTTATCCAAGCATGTAGCCTGAAATTGGGGGCAATAAGCATGCGGCCCCCTCCTAAATCATACCAAGTCACATACCCTCAATGTGGAGGATACCTTGCCAGGAGGGATTCCCCCATAGCAACGCCTCTTGTCCTCATGTTGAAGAGGACGGGGCCTCTTCCCAACAACCCTAGCCCACTGGTTCTGGGAGTCTGCAGGTGGGGGCTTATCAGAATCCTGAAGACCCCTTTAACAAAAAGCAGGCACCCAGATGCCACTTTCCAAGTAAATGACTAGGGAGTACATTGTACCCTTAGTCATTCACAAATAAAATGTAAAGTGCAAAAAAAACATAAAAAGTTTTTGACAAGCCCTTTATTAAAAATAATGAAGAAAAAAAGTCCCACAATGTACATCTATCTCCAATATTGTCATCCAATGATGCATATCCACGTCAATGACTCAAGCTGCCTGATGCCAATGCACTGAAAGGAAAAAAGCAGGCAGCCAGCACATGCTCGTCCACTAATGATAGTTCTGACAAATGACAGCTAATATGTAAAAAGGGCCAAGCTCTGGGGTGAAGTAATTGACCATATATGGATTTGATCATTAATGATAAATCCCCATCAATTATGTATACATCCATGGCAATCACAATGCCTGACATCCCTAGAAAGAAAATACGCGAGGACCAAACGCAACATTCCCCTCACTGAATTACCCTGTCATTGACCATTAAAAGGAAAGGGCAGGTAGAGTGGTGACATCATTACCTAATAGGGCCAATGGAATAACCTGTTGTGATGACTCTCATTTTGGGGTGAATTTCTCTTACCTTTTGTTTTGACTCAGGAAAGGAACTGACAGTAAATCGCACCAAATGAATAGTGAAAAAAGAAAAAAATGAGGGGTTTAGCCGTTCTATACACTCCAAACCAAAACAACATTTCTGGCTATAGCTATACTTTAAGTCAAAATACTTGTTGTCTAACCTGCTGTCTTAAATAGTCACTGACCCACAAAAAAGTATGCAGAACGGGAGACTTGGAGAAAAGTGCTCATGTGAAAATATGAGCCAAAGTGTATAATCCAGAGGGTATGCAAGTGACCCAGACAACTAGCTTCTGCAAAATGAGTGCTCAGCATAAGGTAGCCTCCGTGTTTCTCTGAGGACAGGTTTCCTTTAACTGAGTAGTTGCTTCTGTTTATTGGGCTACTGTTCTCTTTCCAGAACCCAGTGAAAGATTGGCTTTAAAGCAATATACATTATGACAAAGTGTTGTTGACAGGCACTGTGTATAAGTAGCCGTTTTTATGTGTCAAAGACGTGGGAGAGGAAGAACCAAGAAATGTATTTGACAAGAGATGCAGGTCTATAAATTTCCTGTAAAACTTTGGATTTCTAATGTCATTAAATAATAAAAAAGGACAAATATCACATACTTCTAAAAATACTACCTGCAGTAGTCTAAATCCAGAATAATATGACAAATGATTTTCAATGCACAATGTAATGCTTCATAGATTTACCATCCTAAGGATTTTCTGTCAGGTCAAATTGAATCGAGGAGATAAAAAAATTAATTTAACCTGGCTACTAATATATGGCTATTAGAACAGAATAAAAAGTCATGCAACTACTCACAGTAAGCTAATTACTAAAATGTGACATCCTGAAATAGCAGTGACTGAAATTGTTTAAACCACTATACCACCAATTCGTTATAAATACTGTATGTTATATAGCCCATTCTGTTGCCCTATTTATCACCTAAGTCCACTCAAAGTTCTCAGCCAACCCACTTACTGTATTTTCCGTACTCTGCAAAGATTATTAGGACAGATATTTTTTATTGCATACAGCTGGGTATAGCTGATATACCTTTGTGTTTATTTTCTACACTAGAAACAGAAGAGCTACAATCAATATGTACCCAAAAATAACCTAGATCACCAAATAAATTACAAAAAAATAAGAAAAAAAAATAATTAAAATGAGTGTCATTGATGGATATAATGTAATTATATATACAGTTACCAAATCCAGGCTCCTAAAATTTTTCATTGACGCTTCTTTCAGCGGATGTTCAATAATTTGATGGAACCAGGTCAGATAGCTCTGGCTATTACCTACAATAAAATACATTGGTACAGATGAATGTGTCTGTAAACCCTAACAACTTTTCTTTTTTTGCTCCTTTCTGCTCTGTTAAATATACCACTGAAAAAGGTTTGTTACATTTATTTGATAATTTAAAAATGCTTGGATGCCACAAATTCAGTGTGCTTGTAAACATACTCTGCAGTATTATCAATCCTTTACAGTTTCTTCCAGAACACCTCTCCGAAGCTATGGGGATAAAGTTCAGGGGTCTGTAGTTCTAACACTCTTCCTGTCTTAGGATAACAATGTTGTTCCAGAATAGGTACAATACATTGAGTAAACATTGTCACCCCAGGAGGGAATGGGTGTAGCTGGCTGATCACAAGGGGAAAAAAAGGAAAAATACGCCTAAAAAAGAAACTTAATTCAGCCACCACATTTCAGTGCTGGTAAGTGGCATTTTTAACATGTTTTTAGATACACTTCTGCTGTTTTTTTTGTTTAAAAATAACAAACATGGGGCGCATGCGCGAGGCTCGACATGGCAGACGTGCTTCCATAGAGCTCCGCATTCCCCACCGCATTACCGGATCTTTTATGCTGATCTGAGCCGCATTCTAGCTGCAAACTGACCGGGATCGCCTCCTGATATTCCGAAGCACCTAGCGGTATGGTACTCACGGGACCTAAGGGCAAAAACAAGCCAAAACCCATCAAAGAAGCATTAGCCCGGGCCTCCTCCAAAATGGCGGCGAAAGCCTTAGCAAAGCAGCACGCGGAATCTCCGGTGGCCTCGGATAGCGGAGAAGAGGAAGACACAGACTCTAATCTCGGCGGCTCCCCTCCTCTACCCTCCACAGGTATGTCGCAAGCTGCATTCCTGAAACATATGGAATCCATGCTTCAGAAAGCTCTCAAGAACACTTCAGAGCAAATAACAGACAGGCTCTCACGGGAAATTCGTGAGATAGGCCAGCGCACCGCTGATTTAGAGACGAGGGTGGACGACATGGAGCTTACCCTCCAGGAACATACTCAGGACTTCTCGGTGCTCAGGGAGGAGAATGCCACATTACTATCCCGCTTAGAGGATGCCGAAAACCGATCCCGCAGGTCCAATTTGCGCCTACGTGGCATCCCTGAATCAATTGACGATATACAATCCTTTACGACCGCTTTGTTTCAGGAGCTTTCACCCTCCATTCCCATCGAACGCCTCGAATTCGACAGAATTCACCGGGCCCCCACACGCCGTCAACCCGATGGTCCTCCTCGAGACATTATTATTAAGTTGCACTTCTTTCGTACGAAGGAACAACTGCTTAACGCCGCTCGTCAGAAAGAGGAACTGACTTTCCAAACCCACAAATATCAGCTCTTCTCCGATCTGGCTCCTCTGACCATTTCTAAGCGCCGTGCTATGAAGCCCCAGCTGCAAGTTTTACTGCAACATCAAATCAAATATACCTGGAGGTTTCCCTTTGCTCTGCAATTCACCCACTTGGGCCAGCAGCACGCCTGTTCATCCCCTGAAGCCCTTCAACACCTTTTGGAATCCCTTCGTTTGACCCCATCGGCTAAACCTTCGGAGACAGCTTTGCCTCGGACCCCCGCCCGGTCTGTGGCTCATCCATACACAGCTACGCCTAAACGCACATCGCTGGACCCGGCATCGGTCCGCAAAGGGACACCATCACGCCGGCATGAAGATCCTTTCCTTAGTCCGAAGTCTCGTATCCCACGTTGATCTGGTTCCGTGAACAGTGTTTTCTTTTTTCTTCCTCCTTCCTCCTCCGTTCGATACGCTCGGTGTGCTCCCCCTGCGTTCGAGGGTTCCAGACTTATATATCCGTCTTGTAACCGTAGGCCACTGCCATGGACCCTAACCGACTTGATTTTTCATTTTTCTGTTTTCTTTTAATTTTCCTTTTCGCTATTGTTTTTTTTTCTGTTTTCAGCAGAAGTCTAGGGGTCTACACCGAGGACTGGTCATGGTACCCGGAGTGAGGCGACCCGAACGAATGGTACGCCCTTTACAGGGCCTTCGTTTTAGGTCCAGTCATTCTTTCTTGGTTTGTTTGTTTTCTGTTTTTTGATCCACCTAAACAAGTTCGTTACATGCATAACGGTATTACACTTCACTCCTGCAATACGTAGCACACTCTGCGATTAACGTTCGCTTTAGTTTGTGGCTTCGTTCAGACACTGCGGGCTGTTTGTAAGTTCGTACATTACCCAATATGTTTAAATATTTGCTGTTTATCAAAGGAGGCCCTATGCCTCGCAGTCTTAGCTTATGTGTTTATGGCAAACCGTTTAAGTTCACCTGTTTAAGCTTTAATGTGACGACTTATTTGTCTGATCCGTCTGCGGTGGGGAGTTGTCACTGCTCCCCCACCTTACAGCACTCTTCCTCTGCAGCCGTTTTTTGTTGGCTGCAGGGTTAGCGCGCTATTTAGTCGGGCTATACAATAGTCCTGTTATATTTCTCTATTGTAATGTTATGCCCTACGCCTATTCTCTCCTACTTATTCCTTTCTCTTTCTGTCTCCTCTTTTTCCTCTCTTCTTCTTGCCGCTTTCCTACCTTTTTCCCCTGGCTGGGTTGCCCACAGCTATCTCCTACTATATTTTCATAAGCCCCTCCTGCCGCTCCGATGGCCCCCTTAAATATCCTCTCCCTTAACGTTAAGGGACTAAATTCTCCGAATAAAAGAGTCAAAGCCTTTCGTACCTTTGTCTCACTGAAAGCTGATATTGTGGCCCTTCAGGAGACTCACTTCTCCATCAATAGTACCCCTAAATTTTTCAGCTCCCGTTACCCCCAAGTGTACACCGCCTCTGCTGACTCAAAGCACAGAGGGGTCTTGCTGGCCTTCCACTCTTCTTTGCCCTTCAAAGTGACCACCGAAATCAAGGATCCATCCGGCCGCTATATTATATTGGTTGGCTTCCTGCAGGATGTGGAGACGACCTTGGTTTCCTATTACGCCCCTAATACTAACCCTCTCCCGTTTTTTTCGCACTTACTGCAGGTTGTTAGAACTCTCGTCAAAGGTACGCTCTTCATGTGTGGTGACTCTAATCTAGCTCTTCACCCGCATCTGGATAGATCCCCTTACTCCCCGGACCATTACTCCCCCTCATCACAATTGCGTAAACTATTTCAACATTTCTCTCTTTTGGATACGTGGAGGGAGTGTAATCCTTTAAAGAAAAACTACACCTATTACTCTTACCCACATAACTCTTTTTCCAGAATAGACCATATCCTTGTCCCAGTCTCATCCGCTCCAGTCCTTCAACGCTCAGTTATACACCCCATCACGTGGTCTGACCACTGTGCTGTGATCACCACGGTCTCCTCACTATTATCTCGCCCTACCACAAACACATGGTGCATGAATGAAGCACACCTAACCAATCAGTCCTATTGTCTCGATATTCAATCTGCTCTTGATGACTATTTACTACACAATGTCACCCCCGATATATCACCAACCTTGCTCTGGGAAGCGCATAAGCCGGTAATCAGAGGCACTTGCATTTCTGTTGCCACCCACCTTAAACGTATTAAAAACTCTAAAATACATCAATTAGAATCTGATTTTCACCACTATTTTCTATTGTTTCAGAAATCTCCCTCAGCCACTAATAAGAAACTTCTAGAGAAGGCTAAGCTGGAGCTGGACCTTCTTTTGGCAGAGTCGGCGGACAAATCCATCCGCCGGTCCTGCCATAGGATCTACACCAAGGCCAACAAGCCTGACACTTTCCTGGCACTTCGCCTCAGTAGACCAGATCATGCACGTAAACCTATAAGACTTCGGCTGGCTAATGGCACTCACTCCAGTAACCCTGTTAGGGTACTTTCGGAGTTCCGCAAGCGTCTTGCGGACCTTTATGAAGGGAGAGGGCCTCTTCCCTCTACAGAGGCAGAGGCCCTTTTCCAGGACATACAATTACCCAAACTGCCGGATGCCAGCCGGGAGTCAATAGACAAACCAATCTCGGTTGCAGAGGTTCTTGGTGCTATCAAAACTCTTAAACCTAATAAACGACCTGGTCCAGACGGTCTTCCAAGTATATACTACAAAGAATTCACAACCACTCTGGCCCCACTCCTTGCCAAATCATATAATGCCCTACTAAAACAACAATCCCTTGGTCGTGATACATTGACAGCCATTATAGCCATGCTCCCAAAACCCAACACGGATCATGCCCTTTGGTCCAATTATAGGCCAATTTCTCTTTTAAATTTGGACGTGAAAATCCTGGCTAAAATTCTTGCCCTTAGGCTTAACCCAATTATTGGGGGTTTAATCCATAACGACCAAGTAGGCTTTATTCCTCGTAGACAGGCCAGTGATAATATTTGTAGGATTATCCTCTTGCAACACATAGCAAAATCCCGTAAGATCCCTATGCACCTTTTATCACTCGATATCAGAAAAGCCTTTGACACTGTCTCTTGGCCTTATCTTCACTTCATTCTGGCTCGTTGGGGCTTTGGCCCCAATTTCCTACAATGGGTGAGCGCCCTGTATGCCCATCCACAAGCCTATGTGATGCTATTTGTTGATTTTTGTTTCACTTTGCGGGGGAGTCAGATGTACAACCTATATTTCAATACATGGTCGTGACTTTTTATTACTCCAATGCTCAGCTGGAATGTTCTCTTACGTTTATAATGTCTGTAACTGTGCCTGTTTCTTATTCTTGATTGTTGTCAATAAAATATTTGAACAGAAAAATAACAAACATGTTATACAATTCAATTCAATTCAAATAAGCTGTATTGGCAGGACCATATACATGTTAGCATTGCCAAAGCAGTTGAGTTTCTATAAGAAAAAAGAAGGGGGGGGTACTATAGAAGGGAATATACTTACCTACTCTGTACAGTTGTTTTGCACAGAGCAGCCCCAATCCTCCTCTTTTCGGGTCTCTTGCCTGCGGTTCTGGCTACTCCCTCCTGCCAAGTGCCCCGACAGTAAGCAGCTTGCTATGGGGGCACCCTAGCAGAGCTGCTGCTCTGTGTGTCCATTCAGACATGGAGCCATGGCTCAGCCCCACCTCCTCTCTCTCCTTATTGGCTCACTGACTTTAATAGCAGCGGGAGCCAGTGGCGCCCCACTTCTGTCTCAGCCAATGAGGAGGGAGAGTCCCGGACAGCCGAGATTCTCATGCAACATTGCTGAATCGAGATGGGGCTAAGGTAAGTATTAGGGTGGCTGAGGGGGGCTGCTGCACACAGAAGGTTTTTTATCTTAATGCATAGAATGCATTAAGATAAAAAAAAAAAAAACTTTTGACTTTAGAACCACTTTAATGCATTACCGCAAATGTACTAATGGCCAAGAGTACTTTATATATCAAATTATACATGTTCCACAGTCTGGAGTCCATGCTACTGGTCAGTGGCATTCCAAGAACAACCCTGGACAGCTTTTATGTTTCTTCTTTTCCATGTAAGAACAAACATACAACTGCTTTCACTTTAATTGCAAATGCATACACATAGTTGTTTTTAAAAGTGTGGCAGTGGAAATAGACAGTTTTTTCTGTCTATTTCCTTTGTACTATTAAGTTAGTGTTCATTTAAAGAGTAAGTAAACCCTGATGGGTTTACTTCCTCTTTGATTCCCTGCAAAGGTAAAGCATAATGGTCTACTATGCATCGCATAGTAGTCCATTATGTGTCACTTACCTGACAAAGGAGCCAGCGAAGTCACCGCTATCCCCTGTAGTCCGGAGTATCCATCTTCTCGGTGGGTCTCGCTGCTCCACCGCTGTCATTCGACGAAGCCGCGATGACGTCACCCCTGTGCATGTGCACGGGAGCCGCCACTCGCGGCATATACGTTGACAGCGGCGCGCTCAGTGCGCCTGCACGACGCTGTCTACGGCGCATGCGCCGTAGACAGCGGTGCCTGTCTTTCAGCAAATATCTCCTAAACCGTGTATCTGAATCTAGGCTTACCTGTAGGTCAAAGTAGTTTGTAAGGGTTTACAACCACTTTAAGGGGTTATATGATTGTAGGCTAATAATCTTTGATTTAGCATATGCTGTAGCAAATGATGGTACGGTACTTAGATTTGTTAGGAATGCTATGCCTAACTACTCCAATTAAAGTCTAATGCAAAATCGCACGTGTGAGCTAACTAGGTTGACTAAGGCTTGAGATGACACAAAGTACTTTTGACTGTGAGAGGCTCAGTTAAGGTTAGCCTAAAGCTCAGGTCAGGACTGTGATGTTTAAGGTTGTCCTAGGGATGATTCAATTTGCCTTCAACCAAAAGAAGCTCATATGAGGTCGGTGCAAAGCTCAGGTGAAGTTTGGGAAGTTGGCTGTCCAAGGGATAAGAGAATGTACTCATGACCATCAAAGTCTTGGTGTTTATGAGATTTTCCAAACTGATGAATCTATGTTCGAGGGGGATCAATCCTTCTCTCTTCTCACTAAAAAAAGAAGGAAGTTAAGAATATTGTGAAAGTCACATAAAAATTACAGTATATTTTGCCAAAAAAAAAGAAAAGTGTGTGAAAAAATACTGTAAAAAAGTAACACTTTACCAAGTTTATATTTTAATTTAAGGCTGTCTACCAAGTGGTGCCACAACTATTTTTAGAACTTCCAGAAGTATTCTTTTAGGAGGTGAAATGTGTCCTTGACCTTGAAATTCCAGCTGGTGCCTCCTGACAGGACAACGATATCTACTTAAAAGGAACATTATTTTTGTCCTATTTTAAACTCAGGATGCTGCATCATGACAGTGGGCAGAGTAAAAATGACACAGGTGACGCAGACATGATGTTAATATAGATTAATGATGCAAGGTGATTCCTGGATTTACTGGAAAGAATGATTAATGATCTGTGCATGTCAGCTCAAAAGAAATGAAAAAAAATTTTGAACGTTGTCATAGATTTTATTGCAGGTTTGCTTAAGGTTGTGGATTTTTCCCATTTAACTTACACATATAGATAGGCTTAAAGAAAACTCTACAGAATACTGTCTGTATCTGCTATAAGCTCATAGTGTTAATTCAATGCAGTTTTAGTAGGTTTAGTATAGTATATTCCTTTTTTTAAGATATAACTTACATATTTAAAGTGTCACAATGGGAATTATTTACGAAAGGCAAATCCACTTTGCACTACAAGTGCAAACTAAAAATGCAAAGTGCCCTTGAAATTGCACTGAAAGTGCACTTGGAAGTGCAGTCGCTGTAAATCTGAGGGGTAAAAATGAAATGAGGGGAAGCTCTGCTGATTTTATCATTCAATCATGTGCAAGCTAAAATTATGTTTTTTATTTTCCTTGCATGTCCCCCTCAGATCTACAGTGACGGCACTTCCAACTGCACTTTCAGTGCAATTGCACTTGTAGCGCAAAGTGGATTTGCCTTTCCTAAATAACCCCCATGGTCTTTAACTTTGTGGTGCATGCACATACATTTAAATGTACTCATGTGTGGCCAGGTTTGTAACTGCAGACCAATGGCTCCATAACAAAATGTAAATGGAGCCCCATTTACCTGGATGTGTCCGCTAGTATGTTTATAGGAACATAAAGTATTCCTAAATAGAGGACAGGTAGCAGAAGATTTGTGAGCATAGTCAATGCACAGAAACTTGTACTATGAAAACATTTTTCAGCAAAAATTAGGGTGGCACTGTGGGGAATCAATATTTAAAGCTGGCTTTCAATCAATAAATACACCATAGCATTGAATCATTGAACTGCACCTAATCTAAACATTGGGGGAATTTTTTTTTTTTTTTAGATTTAAGTCCAAATTAAATCTTCCACTTACAAAGAAGAAATTAAATTAATTTCTCTCCTGCAAATACAGGCTGCTCAACACTGGCTCAACCCCCCCCCCCCCCAAAAAGTCTATGCAGAAACCAATAATTTTAGGAGTGTTAATCACCTGTTCCCCTCAGCATTCTGTGGTTCCTCCCGCCAACCTCTATATCACTACAGGACACAGTAGTGACGTGGAGATTGGTGGGTGAAACCATTTAGCGCTGTGTGGGACACAGGAGAGTGACACTACTGGAAATGTTGTTTACTGCATAGACTTCAGCCAGTGATTACAGTTGGTTGAGGTATTTACTTTCTTCCTTACGGGGTCTTCTTTTTTTTTTCAGGTGATACACAGGCGTTATTTTTAGCGCTGTAGCGCCTGAAAAATTCCTGAGTGTGAAAGGGGCCTTAGAATAAAGAATTCGATATGTGACTGTTACCGGTGGCACTCGGGCCATATAGGACGCCGACTCCCAACCACCCCCCCCAGTTTTGCCAAATAAGAAAGCTAATCATAGAAGGATTTATTTTTAAATAAATGACTAACATTTTTTAACATCTTAAAGTGAATAAAATGTTAGTCATATTATTATTTATTTAGGAATAAATTGTTCTACGTGTGTGCACTGTGTGCGGCCCTGGACTAATGGGTGTCTATTAGGTCCCTCAATTTTTGACAAGCATGTGATCAGAGCCTGAGGCTCCAATTGGCTTGTTTTAGGTTGTCCTCTCGGCGTAGAGCACTTTGCCTCGAACCCTCCCACTTTTGATTTTAGCAAATCAATATTTGACATCGCATCACTTCCAGTTTCTGGCTCCTTGTCCTGGCCAATCAGGAGGCTGAAGATTTGGAACCCTGAAAAAAGACCAGGTTAACACGGAAGCTGCTGTGTATTAGGGGACCTATGACTGTGGTGAGTGCGGACCTGGAGGGGTTTGTTTGCACCCCTAAAAAATTTTAGCACCAGCCACCACTGGCTGTTACATTGAATTGCTAGTTTTTGTGTACCTATAAGGTCAGGGATTTAAACTATGGAAGCCATAGTCCCAGTATGACAAGGAAACTAGCATTTTTGGAAGTCAACAATGACAGCCACCAGCAATGACATCCTAGCTGGCTTTGTTTTATTTAAAACTAGACTATGAAAACCCTTTTACAGCTTTTAAGCAAGTTTATTTTCATGGTTTTACTCTGCTGCTTATAAATTTCGTCATGTGTAAGTACCTATAGGAATAATGAAACAGCTCTCAGTTGGAACATAGGAGTTGTTTTGTTTTATTTGAATAGATCCCTCCTGCGGTTTTCTTTGCTGTATCATAGAACGCGCCTACTTTTATACAGCTTATAACTGGAAGTAAAAACAGAGTTTGCATAAGCCATTTTCTTTAGTCTGTATTCATGTCAGCATGCAATGTGCTCCTTCTAAACAGTGGCAGTCAAAATGAATCTTCCAAGTTCCCCATCTGGCTAATTGAAAGCTTATGAAATGGTTCGATCTGCTACAAAAGATAAATATGACCACAACAATGGTAGCCAAAGGCGTTTACTAGAATATCTGTGATGACTCTTTGAAATTGTTAAACAAATGCAAATTGTTTCCATTAAAATCAGGTTATTAGCACCTTACTTCAGAGCAATCAAGTAAAAAGTCTGTTTGCTTATGTGAATATTTGTTATTGTTATGTGTGCTGGTGACTAACCTCTTCATCTCTGCTACCCGCAGCAAAGTTTTACTACACAGATTGGATAAGTGTTTGGTATTCTCATTTTGGAAAATGTTGTCTTTTTTAATTTATGCTCTGCCTGCTTGCAGAACCAATTGATCTGCTAAGCCGTTCAGAGAAACATGCAATCTGCAGTAATTCTTTCATCTGTGCAAAATAGGTATTACATTATTTTTGCAGTTCTTAATGAGGTTGGCACATAAGCATAAATCCCTGAGATTGAATGTGTTAAAGGAATGAACAGTATAGGTGTCATTATAGAGGGTGAAACTGTTGTTCCTTTCTTTGACAATTACTCAGCTGTCGTAATTAGAACTTGCTACTTCTGTGAAAGTATTTTGGCTGAAATTAAGTTCTTGTTTTAACAGGATCCTGTAAGGGTACATGGGATCTGTTCATGATGGCTTATAGTGTAGGTGAAAACAAATGCAAGTGAAACAGTTGTTGTTTTTCAACTGCTTACCCCTGCTAGGTATAATGACCAGAGTTTTGAAAATGTAAAAACCATAATCATCACCTTCTCCCTGTGCATCCTTCAAAGCCTCGTTCCTTGAGTCCCCCTCAACCCTCTGCTGCCTCTTCATCCTGGCACTGGAATTGCATCAAATCTTCTGTCTGGTTGCTATGCTTCTAGTGCATGGTCTATCAACCTGTATAACACGCGTTCAAAGGAAAACACTAAAGGGATGTTATCTCTTATCCCTACCTGATCACTACTAGGGATTGGCGGGGGGTAGGAACCGAGCCAACTTTAGGTTTCCCAAAAGATTGACTCTGCTCTTATTTTAAATAAAACAAAATGCGTGTCTGTCAATGAACCATGCTTTCAGTAGCAGAGTAAACATGACCACAGTCACTTGGTTCAGTAAGCATGGGCAGCTTTGATATAAATCATTCACTGGTTTAACCTTTTGGTGTCTGGGAATGCTATAAATCATTCACTAGTTTAATCACATGGTGTCGGGAATGGGATAGATGCAGCTTGTTTGATTGTGGCTGTTGGTAAGTTCAACCTACTCCTCTTAATTCTCCTCATCCTCCAAGTCCTACTCAGCATCAGGCCCAGAGGTACCTATTAGTCCTAAAAAAATCTGATGTTATGATGCCCAGTACTCTTGCGTGAAGTACAGAAAACCTCCATGTTGTGCTATAAGGAGAATGAGGGGTATAAGAAGGTTGAATAAAAAAAAGAGATTGGATTGCGGTACTAACACTAGTGATCCTA
The DNA here is from genome assembly GCF_037356315.1 of Lithobates pipiens. Classification (NCBI taxonomy): domain Eukaryota; kingdom Metazoa; phylum Chordata; class Amphibia; order Anura; family Ranidae; genus Lithobates; species Lithobates pipiens. Next base: position 74,352,306 of record NW_027507790.1, read on the forward strand.
TTGGGTTCTGACAGGTGGGATTGCTCCCCCACCAGATCACATTGCTCCCTGGCCAATGGCTGCCAATGCTGATCGGATGCCGGTCAGGTACTGGTTTTCCAGAATTTCCCATTTGGCAGAAGCCGGTGATAAAACCAGCTTTTGTAAAACAGACAGCTGAGAAGGTATCAGCCACACAGGAAGCACAGTGTTTGCAGTGAATTGACTTGTTAATAGACTTGAATAGGTAGAATGTGCATCAAAGTGCAACCAATGTTTAGCACTGCAAATCAAGAAGCAGAGGCTTCATATGAGAGGAAATATTGTTTCCTCTATATAAATGTTGGGGAGAGGAGGAGAGGAGGGGAGCTGAGACTGAGATGGACAAGGAATTGACAGAGCAGATGCAGAAGAAGAGATCTGTGTGAGCAGTGCAGGTGGAGAGGATGCAGAGGTGTCAGGGCTGGCTTAGCCCTTCCTCCTCTGGGCTGGCCGCTCAGCTGTCGGCTAATTGCCAGCTCTCTTCTCCTTCCATAGTTACCAGCTGTTCCCGATGATGCTCGTCTGACCTGCCTATTTAAAGCCTTCCAGCTCACTCTTTCCTTTGCCTTCACGTTGGTCACATCACTAGGAACCATCTCCTGCTGTTTGTTTCAAGACTGGCTTGCTGACATCCCTCCTGACTTCTATCCTGCTTGCAGTTGCTCTCCTTGGATCCCTGATGTCTGGACTGGCTGATTACCTGACCTGGTTTATGAACTTTGGACTGGCTGACTACCCGATCTGGCTACTGGACTCTGGCTATGCTTGACTACGCTTTTTTTCTATTTACCTTTTTATTTTTATTAATAAACAAGTGTGATTTGATTGTACTTCTGTCTCTGTCTGTTTCATGGTTCCTGACAAGAGGTCTGTGTGAGTAGTATGTGGGAGGGCACCAGGAGCTTTGTGATCATTGAGCAGACAGGACGAGAGCCAAAGGAAGAGGAAACCAGGGACTGTGAGCAGAAGAGACAGAAGGAGTGGATGCCGAGGGCTGAGTGAGCAGTGCAGGAGAAGAGGGTGAGGCTTTGTAAACAGTGAGTGGGAACAAGAGGAGAGCATGCCTGGGGCTGTGTAATCAATGAGTGCAAGCAAGAGGAGAGGACACCAGTGTTGAGCTATTGAGAGTGCTGGAGCAGAGTACCTCCCCTAGCTGCCAGGGGTACAACTCCTTTAGTGAGGCTAAAGGCAAGGATACCGAAAAACTATAGACAGATACTGGTGGTAGGGGACTCAACTATTAGAAGGACAGATAGGGCAATCTGTCACAAAGACTGCGATTGATATGTCGTTTACCGGTGCTCAGGTTCAGCACATTGTGGATTGGATGGACAGATTGCTGTTTGGGAAGGACCCAGCTGTCATGGTACAGTACATATTGGTACAAATGACAAAGTTAGAAAAACATGGAATGTCCTAAACAATTACTTCAGTGACTTAGGTATATAATTAATCTATAATAAAGAAAAGGATCTTCAAGTCAATATTTTCAGAAAAACCGAGATTTCCACTGAGCAATTATTCCCCCAGAGGGAGCCATGTGACCCTATGTCGTAACGCGTAGGGGAGGGGCAATCAGACATCATGGCATTCACATCCCAAAGGAGACATTTTGTGTATATCCAGCAGAGCTGTTGCAGTGTCATGGATGTAAAGGTTTAGATCAATGTGGCAAGAGTGTGGTGTGCTCCAAGCACCTTGTAAATGTGAGTAGTATATGGAGTGTGAAAAAAAGTTACTTTATTTTATTATATAAGCCCCTTTTGTTGAGTCCTGGAAAGACTATAAGTGCTGTTTGACATTACTTAAGTGTGGTGTCGCATATTATCAGGTGAGAGCACATTTGATGGGTGAGCACAAGTGATATGGAATAGCGGCACTATAAGGAGATACATGGCAGTAAATGTCCACAAAGGGATGAGCACAAGAAAGCGTTTGTGCATGAAGACACAGCATTTTGTATAGACTTTTTCTCACTTGGATCATATTGGACACTGAGAAATTCCATTTGGGACTGTACTTTTATAGATTTGTTTTAATTAATTTAATACTTTTTCCCACTCAAATAGTATCACATATGGAATCATGTTATTGTAGCATTTGATAATTTATATGTTTTGACATTGTATTGTATTTATTCGTTTGTAAGGAAAAGCACAGTACATTAATGGTACATTCATTTTGTTGAATTGTTTATTTACACTGCTAGGCTCCGTCTGCCCTGTCATAATGCTCGGTTGACCAACTTTCCTGATATGGATGGGGATGACTGGGATGATATTTGGGACTCCTCATTTACTAGACTAAAATAAAATAAAAAGATTGACTAAAATATTTCCTTTCCAGTCGCCTGGCTCGATTTAATTCCTCCCATGCCAATTGAATTCATATCTTTTGGGATTGTAACAACATTTTTGGTTGAATGTAGTACAATGTGTAAAATCTGTCATGAAAATAAACATACTCCCCACTGTGGAGATTTGTTTGCTGGGACTGGTTGACCCCTTGGCCCCTACAAAGGTGATCTAAACTCTCCTAAGCCTATTGTTCTATTATGCCATGAAAAACATTATTCTTTCTTGGAAGAAATCTACTGCCCCAACCATTAGGGTCTGGAAGACTGTGACAAACAAAGCCCTGCTTCTTTATAAGGCTACATATGTCAGTAGATGGGCACTGGAAAAATTTGACAAAGTGTGGGGAGGCTGGATGAGTGATGCATCTACTACATCAGAGAGAGAATAATATTTCTTTGAAAATGCTGTTTATCAATACCATAATACTGCATGAAGTTCTCCATGTTATAAAATGATGGACATAGGTAGTTGATTCGTAGAACATATGGGATCTATTTGTGAAGAGTTTTTCTACATCTAGATGAGGTAGTCAGTAAGGATGGGTGAATGGTTCATCCCAAGCATAAGTTCAGGCCAAATTTTAGCTGTTCGGACGTTTGACGATCATCCCGAACAAACGGTAGTTTGACCATTTGTTCGCCCCCCCCAAACCGACCACAATGCATTGCGGTGCTGAACAGTGCATTGCAAGCCCTGGTTGGCTGAAACCCTTTAGGGGCAGCACAGTGGTGTAGTGGTTAGCACTCTCACCTAGCAGTAAGAAGGGTCACTGGTTCAAATCCCAACCACGACACTATCTGCCTGGAGTTTGCATGTTCTCCCTGTGCCTGCATGGGCTTCCTCTGGGTACTCTGGTTTCCCCCCATACTCCAAAGACATGCAGGTAGGTTAATTGGCCTCTGTCCAAAATTGGCCCTAGTATATGAATGGGGACCTTGGAATGTGGGCTCCTTGAGGGTAGGGACCAATGTGAGTGTGCAATGTACAGGGATAGGGACAATTGTCTCAGACACTCACTCAGAATGGACTTTATCCAATCATGGCTCATTTCCTCCCCACAGTATAAAAGTATTCTTTCAATGGAAGCCATTTTCAGTGTGATTTTGGCATGGAGAGAGAAAGAACAGGGCTCTGTTCAGTGCTATCAGTTTGTTTGCTATACAGAAAAAACGTCAGAGTTTATTCTGACAGAAAAAAACGGTTGTGTGTAAATGGCATAAGCGGACCCCCCAGGCACTTTCCTGGAAGGATATTTTTATTTTTATGCTTTAACTTTAAAAATCAGAAAATCATTGCTCATTTAAAAATAAAGTTTTTTACAAACTTTGTTTTTATTGATACATAACCCCCAGGGCAGGACCCGGACCCCTATAACCATTGTATGCCCAATTACCTGCATATAAGCCTTCAAAGTGGGCACTTTTGATTTTTGACATTTGGACCCCATTAACTTTAATGGGATTTGTTATTCGGGTCCAAACTTTCACAGTGTTCGGAAGTTCTGGTGCGAACCAAACAGGGGTCTGTCAGGGCTGTGCTGGCCACTTGTGCTGATATATAACTCTTTTTTGGTTTTCGATTTTGTACTTTTTTTTCTCTTTGTTGTTTTGTAACTTGACGAGTGTCATGTTTATATTATGTGAAAACTAATACAAATCATTAAAAAAAAAGAAAAAAAACTGTGAGAATAAATTGGGAGTGCTTTAAGGAGATATTAAATAATGGCATTAGCCAGTGCATTCAAAGAGACAACAAATATAAAAGAAAATGTACTAAATACTAATGTGAAAAAAGCATACTAGCAAGAAAAAACTGTCCTTTAAAAAATTTAAGCCCAAAGGGTCACTGTTGGCATTCCAGCACTACAAAGAATCAATAACAAATGTAAGGATGGAATCAGGGCAGCTAAAATAGACTATGAGAGACACATAGCTGAGGAGAGTAAAAAAAACAAAAAACAAAAACAAAAAATGTTTAAATATATTAAGGGTCCATGCACACTAGGCAGCTGAAAATATGCCAGAACCTCTGAAAAAGCAGCTTTAACATGCTCATACTGGCCCAAATTGCACAAGAGTGATGTATGAGTTTTGGGGCATTCGTTTTATAAGCTTTTTTTTTTCAAAAACATACCCCTCCACTAATGTTTTACTATAATCAATGTACATTTGAAAACACTGGGTAATGCTAAACACCACATTTATGAACTTTTATGCACATCTGCCTGAAAGCTCCCCTCAAAATTGCAATTCAGATGTTTTTTTTTCTGCCTGAAAACGCTTGTTTGTAAGTATGTCTGTAAGCCCCAAAATATGCACAGACAATTAGAGCTGCTTATACAGGCTAAAGAAGAAAAAAATGGCAAAGGCTTGTATAAGCAGATTTTATGCCCAGTGTACATGGACCCTAATAGTAAGAAAGCAAGGTCAGAGCATATTGGCCCCATAAAAGATGATCAGCCAAAGTTAGTTACAAATGACACAGAGAAGGCAACTGTATTAACCACTTCAGCCACGGAAGATTTGGCTGCTCAATGACCAGAGCACTTTTTACAATTTGGCACTGCGCTTCTTTAACTGGTAATTGCAGGGTCATGCAATGTCGTACCCAAACAACATAAATGGATATAAATGGAAAAAGACCGTAAATTTTTTAAAAAAATTATATGTTCTACTTTTTGTTATAAAAAAATCCAATAAACTCAATTTTAGTCATACATTTAGGCCAAAATGTATTCAGCCACATGTCTTTGGTAAAAAAAAAATGTCCATAAGCGCATATTTATTGGTTTGCGCAATTTACACAGCTTTTAGTTTATGACTGCCTATCACATTTCTTGAGGTGCTAAAATGGCAGGGCAGTACAACCGCCCCCCCCCCCCCCCGGGCCCCATTTTGGAAAGTAGACACCCTAAGGAAATTGCTGACAGTGATGTTGAGCCCATTGAATATTTTGTTATTTTTTTGTAACAAGTGATATAATAAATACAAACACAATTACACAAAGTTGTCACTAAATTATATATTGCTCACACATGGCATAGTTATATGTGCAAATTACACCCAAAATACATTCTGCTGCTTTTTCTGAGTATGGGGATGCCACATGGGTGAGACTTTTTTGGAGCCTAGCCGCATACAGCAGTGGTGGCCCATGCACTATGGGCACACAGGCGCCGCCCCCCCATCCTTTCAGGACGCCAGGCGCATGGATTCCTATGGTGGGGGTGGGAGGGGGTTGTATTTTTTGAAGCACGTGATTAGAGCCAGAGGCTCTAATAGGTTTCAAAATAGGGTGGGCTCGGGGTGCAGAGAGTAGGTCCTGATCCCACCCAATTGTGTGGCCACAGAAAATAAATTTTCACTATTTTCACACTAACCTTCCTCCCCGCCAATAAGAAGGCAAGATGTTAGACCTGTTTCCTGATTGGCCAAAAGCCAGGTCACCCTATTGGATGCCTGGTGCTTAGGAAGAACAGCAAGGAGACTCGCACAGAAGCCATCGTTCTGAGAGGATCTCCAGCTGACAGTGCTGTGGTAAGTCCCCTTGGCTCTGTCAGAGCCACGCCGGGGGGTGCCAGAGCCATGATACATGCGGGGGTTCCCGTGCCATGATCAGCAGGGAGGTGGGGGGTGCCAGAGCCACAGCTTCAATCCGTGCTTGTGGGGGGATGCTGCCAGAGCTGCAAACCCTGCGGTGGGTCGGTGGACACAGTGACTGCATTTGATGGGCACAATGGCTGCTCCTTTTAATGGGTACAAGTGGTTGCATATGATGGGCACAATGGCTGTGTTTGATGGGCACTAGTGGCTGCATTTGATGAGCACAATGGCTGCATTTGTTGGGTACAATGGCTGTGCTAGATGGGCACAATGGCTGCGCTTGATGGGCACAAGCGGCTGTATTTGATGGGCAAGTGGCTGCATATGATGGGCACAGTGGCTACATTTCATTGGCACAAGTGGTTGCATTTGATGGGCCCAATGGCTGCATTTGATGGGCACAAGTGGCTGCATTTGATGGGCAAGTGGCTGCATTTTAAGGACACAATGACTGCATTTGATGGGCACAGTGGCTGCATATGATGGGCACAATGGCTGTGCTTGATGGGCACAAGTGGCTGCATTTGATGGGCAAGTGTCTGCATTTTATGGGCACAATGGCTGTGTTTGATGGGCACAAGTGACTGCATTTGATGGGCTAGTGCCTGCATTTTATGGGCACAATGGCTGTGTTTGATGGGCACACGTGACTGCATTTGATGGGCTAGTGGCTGCCTTTGATGGGCACCATGGTTGCTTTTGATGGGCACGAGTGGCTGCATTTGATGGGCACAATGACTGCATATGATGGGCGCAAAGGGCTGCATATGATGGCCACATATGGCTGCGATTGATGGGCACAATGTCTTCATCTGATGGGCACAGTGATGCTGAAATTGATGGGGGGGTTTCAGTATTTTTTAGTTTGCGCCCCCCCCCCCAAAAAAAAATTTGAGCACCAGTCGCCACTGGCGTACATGACCCCGAATACCAAGCTACGCCTTTAGCCTTAGAGCGTAACATGGTGATTTCACTTCCTCACTCCTCAGAGTTTTGGAGGCCATGAAATGTGAAGATAGCACAACCCTCCCCTTAATGACCCCATTTTGGGAAGAAGACACTTCAAGCTATTTGCTGAGAGGCATGTTGAGTCCATGGAATATTTTATATTTTGCCACAAGTTTCAGGAAAATTTAAAGTTATCTCTAACTGATATACTGTACAAATATGACATGGTTATATGTGGAATTACACCCCAAAATACATTTAAGGAGATACCACACATGTGAGACTTTTTGGCAGTCTAAGCATGTGCAGGACCCCGAAAACCAAGCATCACCTTCAGGCTTTCTAAGGGCATACATTTTTGATTTCACTCCTCACTGCCTATCACAGTTTTGGAGGCCAGAAATGCCCAGATAGCAAAAAAAAAATTTGTGGCAAAATATAAAATATTCCATGGACGCAACATGCATATTAGCAAATAGCTTGGGGTGTCTACTTTCCAAAAAGGGGTCATTTGGGGGGGTTTGAACTGGCATTTTATGCACATTATTAGAAGCTTATGTCACACATCACCCTCTCTTCTAACCTCTTCAAGACAAAGCCCTTTCTGACACTTTTTGTTTACATGTAAAATATTTTTTTTGCTAGAAAATTACTTTGAACCCCCAAACATGATATATGTTTAAAGCAAAGCCCCTACAGATTAAAATGGTGGGTGTTACAATTTTTTTTTTCAAACAGTATTTGCGCACCGATTTTTCAAACGCAATATTTTTTGAAAACAAAAAAAACACTTTTTTAAATTGTAACGCACTAAAACACGCTATATTGCCCAAATGTTTGATGAAATAAAAAAGATGATCTTATGCTAAGTACATGGATACCAAACGCAACATGCTCGACACAGTGACAAACTATATTCATTTTTAAAAGCATTTAAAATCCTTTACAGGTTAGCACTTTAGATTTACAGAGGAGGTCTAGTGCTAGAATTACTGCCCTCAATCTGACCTCCACGGTGATACCTCACATGCACGGTGCAATTGCTGTTTACATATGAGACCAGACCGACACTTGCGTTCGCCTTTGCGCGTGAGCACGTGGGGACAAGGTGATTTTTTTATTATTATTTATTAAACTGTTTCTTTACTTTTTATTTTTTTTTATCATGTTTATTGTTATCTCAGGGGATGTAAATATCCCCTATGACAGCAATAGGTTGTGACAGCTTCTTTTTTTTTTTTTAAATGGCCACAATAGCCCTAGATGTCTCCTCAGGACAGGAGGGACAATAAAAGCAGGTGTCATGCCTAAATCCATGTTTTATGCAGACATGACATCATCTTTGGGATGTTCTGTTTGGAGGGGTACCAGGGAGGACATACGGAAAATGCCTCTCATGCAGCCAGCTCACTGCATTTCCTTTGGGAAGGTGGGCCATAGCACTGTCTGGAAACAGAAGGGCTCTGATGATCTCTTTCTGGAATTTTAGGAAGGATCCATTTCATCCTGAAGCTTTGTATAGCACAAAAGCATTCAGCAGAGCCCATTGGAAATATGCAGACACTTTTTTATATCAGTGTCTGACCTTACGGGCAATTAGGTACAGCGCCAACAACTGGCTGTTGAGGCCCACCCCTCCCATGTTAAGGTTGTATTCGTGGGCACAGAGGAGTTTCTCCAAAACACCAGTCACCATAGGAATTTGGACTGTCATATCTGCATGATGGGAGGACAGAACGAAAAAATTCCATGAATCCCTCCACTTCACTGCTGACAAAGTATTACATTTCAAGCAGGCTCTCCCCACCTGTCTACGTCGAAACTCTACAAGCTGTTGGGGAAGCCCCGGTGATTAGATTGCATGGTGCCACATGCACCAATTCCACAATCAAAAAGGTGACTAAAAAGTGGCACCCTTGTGTAATAATTGTCAACTTACAAGTGGTACCCCTTTCCGAATAAGGGTGACACCATGTCCCACACAAACTTACCAGCGCTCCCTATGTAGTCTGGGCAGTTCTCCAGCTCTATATGACTATCTCTTCCCTCATAAACCATAAAACTATGTGTATAGCCTGTTTCCCTGTCACAGAGCTTATACATCTTGACCCAATATCTGGCACACTTGCTCGGAAGATACTGTTTGATAGACTAGCGGCCAGAAAACTTAATCAGGGACTCATCAGGGCAGACAACTTGATCAGAAGTAAACAAGGCTGCAAAATGCTGGTTGAAGTTGTTTATGAAGGGCTGAATTTTGTGGAGCCAATCGTATCCAGGGAGGACGACAGAGTTCATTATCATGTCCTGGTCATGGAGGCAGAGAACACAGGCATATGGTGAATTGGGTCAGTGGACCAATATGACCGAAACTCACTTTTTTTAGTTATGCCCATGAGGAGGGATAGACCCAGGAAGGTCTTAAATTTGGAAAACGTAATAGGTTTCCAATATCTGGCAAGGGTCAACTGGGGATTAGTGGTGATGAATTGACCAGCATACAAATTGCATGGTCCACAATAGATCTATAGAGATCTTCCTTGAAAAACAGCGAAAATCAAGTGACGTAAAATCAACTGTTTACAATTGAATTCCAGGTTGGCCAGTGAATGAGGGAAGTACGGGTGCTGTAGAAGTGGTGGGCTCCCAACTGAGATTGGCAAATGCAGCAGGAAGGGCACTATGGGCTCGATGTGCCTGTGTTTGTCTTCTTCTTGGTGACTGTGGGACACTAGTTGTGCTAGCCACCTCACCAGCTTGAACTGCATTTATGGGATCCACCATGTCACCAATTGTTACTGCAGTGCTGGATGTACTAGGCCGTTGGTGCTTGCCAGTTCACCAGAAGGATGAGCGGCACTAGTACTGTCTCTCTGCTCCATACAAGAGCCCTATGGTTCTTGCACCTCAACAACAGCAGAACGGGGTCAGGTACGCGTACGCCTGACCTTGGCAGGGACCACTACTCCGTTGTCAGAGCTATCTGTCAGGGTGCCACTGCTATCTGGTTCATATTCTGAGCCATAATCGGACAGATGGGTGACTTCCTCTTCACTCTCATCTGTCAGACTCAGAAACATGTAGGTTCCTCCACTATTGTACCATCGATTGGACATTTTGGCCTCTAAATTTACTGGTACAGTAGTAAGACTAAAAGAAAAAAAAAAAGCACCTGACTGTCAGCGACTGCTTCAAACACTACCAAAAAAACTGTTATTGTTTGCAGGGATCAGGCCTGACTCTCAGAATGCTGGAGTTAGGTGTTTTTTAAGTTACAGTGATCGATTAATACTGCATTGGGCTGGATGGAGGGGTTAAATGCAGGTGCTAGCAGGTATATGGGCTGAGCCTGCTAACGCTGTGTTTTTGGGAACCCTAAACTACTGGGGACACTAGTATAGATCTGATCAGATCAGATATTGATCCGTTCAGACACTATTCTACTAAGAGAGGTGTATGGTGCGTGTGTGGGTGTTAGCGCTACTGGCAGTAATCTGACACTGCCTGGGGTGACGCAGACCCTGATTGATGCTAAAACCTAACTGGAGGGGGCGTGGCTTGGCGCGCAGCGTGAATGGACGCTGAATAGGAGAGCTCCGGTGTGCCAGGAGATCGTATGCTGAAAAAAGCCTGCAAGCAGACCGAATATGCCCAACCACAACAAGAAGGGACCCCACAATCACTCCCTGCGTTCATCTGGAACCCCTAAGGGCAAGCAGTCAGCGCACGGCCTCAGCAAATACCGCTACAGCGGCGAACACAGCGGCCCCAAGATGGCGCCGACATACAGAGCGGCCGGGAGAGAAGACAGGGAGGATGATGAGATATCCCTACCAGCGTCGGAAGACTCCAGCAGAGGTAACACTGCAACTGACCCACCACTAACATATGCTACCATGACTGAAATAGCAGCTGATATCAAAAGCTCATTCTCTGCAGCTATAACTGACATTAAAACTGAATTGCTAAGACTCACAGAGCAAATAGCGGTGACAGAGAGAGCAGGAAGGAGGAGAGACAGAGCTTTAATGAGACTTGATGATATTTCAGAAACACACTCCACACAGATGCTGGAAATGAACAGACAGATCGAGGACCTTGACAATAGGGGAAGGAGACACAACATTAGAGTGAGAGGTATCCCTGAGACCATCACCCCAGAGCAGATTAAACCTGCTCTGTCCTCCATCTTTAATGGCTTACTGGGCAGGCCTGCTGACTCACCCATAGAATATGATAGGGCTCACAGAGCTCTGCGGCCTAGAGCACAAGACAACAACCCTCCCAGAGACATCATTTGCTGTCTGCCAAATTTTCCCCTGAAAGAGGAGATTCTGCAGAAAGCCAGGACAAATGACCAAATACTTTTTAATGATGACACAGTCCAGATCTTCCAGGATCTCTCACCAATTACTCTGAGAAATAGAAGAGCCCTGAGACCCTTTATTGGCTGTCCTTCAGGAGAAAAGGATTGCTTATAGGTGGAAATTCCCCTTTGCTCTCCAAGCCACATTTAACGGCAAACAACACTTACTCAGAGTTCCGGAAGAATTACCTAAATTCTTTGAAAACCTACATATTGCTCCAATAGATCTGCCTGATTGGTACTCCAAGTACAGACTGCCGCCTCTCATCAACAATGTGATTCCCACATCAGACCCTTCCCCAGCAAAATCTCCCTATCACCTCGGGAGAAACAGAGGAAGTTCCTCCAGGCGCAGCTACTCCTCCCCCTCCGCCAAGGGCCCTAGAATGTGATCGCTGTGCTAAAATTGCAGCAATTATCCTTCAATTATGGATGGACGCTATGCTGTATACGAAGACTACGTTGTTCAACCCGAGCCACACTGTTATTAGGTTAGCCACGTGCTGAACCGCTTATGTTAACTGATTCCCCAGTCAGGGGATGTACATACACAACGGATTAATATAAAAATCTCACACCACTAGAGGGAGATGTGGCAGTCAAAAGTTGGTTACGTTAACCTGGTTGCTACAGTTTGGTATGACCGCTCATCTCCTCTGATGAGATCTCCCATGTGTGGTTATATATCTTGACTTACCTACAGTTAAACTGCTACAGACTGAAGTTGCAGAAAATGAATACTGCCCAAGTGCAGAAATGGAATCACTAACCTGAACTAGTTCGCAACCAAGGTTAGGCCGAACGCTCAAATATCGCTAACGATTGTTTTTCCTTTTTTTCTTTCTTTTTCTCCTTCTCATTTTTTACCTTTTATCTTATTTTACCACGCGGTGACGGAGAGAAAGTCACACACTAGTAAAGTTGGTCTTTTTGAAATTAATTGGCCTACGTTTCGGCATCCTTTATAATAGTATTCTGCTGTGAAGAACTCCCACGCACTGAACCTTAAATTGGGAATCAGCCCCACAAAATCGATTGCCACACCACAGGACCATCACTAGTGATAACTGAAGGTAATCTACCTGATAGAAGTTTTTACCTGCACAGCTATTAATTACAGTTGAACGCTTTACATGACCTTACCCGCTCCCAGAGTGGGATGAGCCTATAGCCTCTTTGGATATGACTCGTTACTCAGAAATGGCTATAGTAACACTAACACTTGGCCCTCTGACCTACGCACTGCCCTTACTTTGCAGCACCGTGGACATGAGGGTTTTCAGACTCTAGGTCACCTCTGCTACATTACCGCAGTGCTGCCGAGATGTTGTTCAGATAGGCCGAAATGTGTGCTACATGTTCTATTCCCCTTGGTCCGCTACAAACTGTACCTGCAGATTGTATTTTTGCGACTACAGATAAGATGTTTCGGTTTATCTACATAATGCCTTTTCACATATGCTGCTTCCTTACTCTTCTCTTTTTAGCTCATCATCTTAAATTAGCCAATGATTACAGTCAGGTTTCACATTGCACAACAAAGTTTGAAGGTGGATATCCCACTAGCAAGAATTGTGAGTATGTGTCTTGTTAACAAAGAGCTCAGTTTAGTTTTCTTTTTCTCAAACTAGTTGGAAATGTTTGGGCTGTGTGAACATAACATCATAGAACACACCTTTCAAAAGGTCTTCCTCTATTTGTTTTCAGAATTGCAACTCGTTAGCTGCACCTAGCACCCCCGATTACCCCAACTGATAATCCCAGGCATATTGATGTAATAATACACACAACAAGGCTACAGAATTATATTGATCTCTGCCCAAGCTTCTGTATAGGTCTCCCTGGCAGACCAACCCCCGGAGACACGTTTATAAATCTATTTTACCTACTTACACTCACGGGCGCACCTCCCACCAACCCCCCAGAGTCGTTTTCGGTGTGCAATTACCCACACCGTGTAACCGGCTCAGGATCACTTGTCAGTGCTTCTGAGCAAAGACTCGTGAAGGGTTACCTTACACCCTCCAACCTAATCCTACCCCATCACCCCCGGGTAAGCCCGACCACTACCCTTCCCACTACCCTTACCCTCCCTATAAATCTTCATACTGCCAATACCCCTCCCCCCCCTTTTTTTTTTTTCTTCTAACCCCCCTTCCCTTAGTCTATACCTACAATGGCATACTCCTCTTTGGGGAAATCCCCGGTATTAATATCGCACAACATAAATGGACTCAATACTCCAGAAAAACGATCCAAAGTACTTAGAGAGCTGAAAAAATCGAACCCTGCTATAATTTTTCTACAGGAAACTCATTTTAAAGGCCAAAACATACCCAGACTTACTGACAATACCTTCTCAAAGGCATACCATGCCACGAACCCATTAGCCAAGACCAAGGAAGTGTCCATTTTAGTAAACAAAAATTCCCCCTTTCAAATATCTGACCAACTAACGGACCCGGAAGGCCGTTACCTCTTTCTCAAGGGCACATGGGAAGGCAACCCAATCACTCTGGCGAATGTCTATTTCCAGAACAAGGCACATATTACCTTTTGCAACAAGATAATAGCTGAACTTAAATGGTTCGCCACTGGTTGCATCGTGCTAGGAGGCGATTTCAATATCCCATTATCACCACTACAGGATACATCGTCAGGGTACTCTCACGTATCTTATAAAATACTGAAGAGAATTAAAACTCTCCTACATTCCCTGGCATTAGTCGACTCATGGAGGTTCCTTCATCCCACCGGGAAAGACTTCACATACTTCTCAACGCCACACCAAAGGTACTCAAGGATTGACCTGATTTTTATTTCCCAAAGAGACCTGATTAATTTAACCTCAGCTGATATAGGAATCATTACTATTTCAGACCATGCCCCTACAGCAATCACCTTAAAACTTGACCGGCCTCAAAAGACACCTTTCAACTGGAGACTTAATGCGGCACTTCTCACCGACAAGATAATAACGGAAGACATACACAAATCCATTAACGCTTATTTCACAAACAACAACGATTCTGACACCAACCCACTTATTAATTGGGAAGCCCATAAGAGTGTGATAAGGGGAGATCTTATAAAATGGGGAGCACGTAAGAAAAAAGAAAGAAATAAGGAAATAGCTGACCTGTCCCTTAAAATTGCCAAACTAGAAACACTACATAAGCAATCCCTTACGGCTCAAGCTGCGGAAGAACTAACCCAACATAGACAATCCCTGTTACAAATACTAAATTTCCAATCCCAGAAATCTCTTTTCTTCCGTAAAAGTATATTTTACGAGTTTGGTGATAAGAGTGGGAAACAATTAGCTAGAGCCCTAAGGGATGCGAAGACACAGAACCACATACATGCAATAAGGAACAAAGAGGGCAATTTAGAACACAATCCAGAAAAAATAGCAACACTCTTCCACGATTACTACACAAAACTTGATAACTTACCCCCCCAACACAAACCGACACACGTATCACAACCAAGAGCAGATGTTGTCAAACACTTTCTTTCAGAAAGCAAATTACCCTCACTACAAACATCGGACAAAGATATCTTGAATGAACCTATCACCACCACAGAAATAGTGGAAGCGATCAAACAATTAAAAACAGGCAAAAGCCCCGGCCCAGATGGCTTCACAACATAATATTACAAAACCTTCACACAACTTCTTGCCAAACCCTTACTTAAAGCTTTTAATCATCTAGCTAATAATGAACATGACTCTAACACCCTTTTATCGGCACACATAGCGATTATACCCAAACCAGATAAAGACCATACTGACTGTGCGAACTTTCGGCCGATATCCCTATTAAACATTGATATCAAATTACTAGCGAAAATCCTAGCCAATAGATTGAAACCCTTACTCCCGAAAATCATAGGGCCAGAGCAAGTAGGTTTCATGCCTGGCAGAGAGGCCAGGGATAACATCATTAAGACACTGAACATGATTCATTATGCACGCAATTCCAAACTGGAGGGCCTTCTGGTGTCTACGGACGCCGAGAAGGCCTTCGATAGGGTCTCTTGGGACTATATGTTCGCCACATGTACCCATATTGGACTTGAAGGTAACATGCTAAACTGGATAAAAGCCCTCTACAGAAACCCACAGGCCAAAATAAAAGTAAATAATACACTGTCAAATCTGATTCATATCCGTAACGGTACCAGACAAGGGTGTCCCCTGTCACCGCTCCTTTTTATCCTGACACTAGAGCCACTCATAAGAACTATAAACCTGTCCCCCGACATCAAAGGTTTCACCCTAAATAACAGAAATTACAAAATTGCCGCCTATGCGGATGATTTATTATTTTTTATTACCCAACCACACCTGTCACTGCCCAACCTTATGAAAACCTTCTCCACCTTCGGACACATATCCAATTTTAAGGTGAATCAAACCAAGTCTGAAGCACTTAATCTAAACCTCCCAACTGAAAAGCTCAACACAATTAAAGGAAATTACAAATTCAAATGGGAACGGGACAAGCTTAAGTATTTAGGAATAAAATTACCGCCCAACATAGAATCCCTCTTTTCAGCCAACTTCACCCCTCTGTTGAGATCCATACATAAAGATCTCCAGAACTGGACTTCAAAAGGATTCTCCTGGTTTGGTAGAGCCGCTATATTAAAAATGACAATACTCCCGAGACTGCTGTATCTCTTTAGCGCATTGCCCATCCCAGTACCTAACTCCTTCTTCTCCAAACTATTAGTAATACAAAGAAAATTTCTTTGGGCCAACGGGAATCCTAGAATAAACTTCCACCTTCTATCTTGGCCCAAACATAAAGGAGGACTTGGTCTACCGGACTTCAAAAAATATTACTACGCCACAAACATGTCTAGATTGATTGATTGGCACTGCCATGCCACAACGAAAGACTGGGTTCAATTAGAATACCAACACGGCGAACCACAGTTACTATATTACCCCTGGTCCACACACTCTAAAAACACCAAACGAATAATACATCCACTAGTGGCCAATACATTACATATTTGGCATAAAATCGCCTCCCGTCACAGGCTTGCCACCATACCAGGCCCACTGACCCCGCTGGCCAACAATCCTGACTTCCTGCCAGGTCTCAATCAGAGGCTACTTCCAACCCCTGGCCCGAATTCAAGCTTCTTGGCTATGCACTGTATACATGGAAATAGGGTCAAATCACTGGACACCCTAAAATCAGAACTAGGCAACGCTGCCCCGAACCCATGGTTCTACTTACAGATACAAAGCTTCTTACTCAACAATAAACACAAGCAGTCATTTTATCAAAGGCTGACCCCGCTCGAAGATATATGTTACAAGGGTTCTCAAACTTTTGGAACCACATCCACAGTGTACAAGTGGCTAGCCTCCCCACCACCAAATAGCAGTAACAAACATAAAGAAAAATGGGAAATGGATCTTGGCACCCAGATCAATGATGCTCAATGGGAAAAAGCATGCATTCTTTCACACAAGTGCTCCCTTAGCTCAAGGTATCAAGAAATATCTTATAAAATACTCACGCAGTGGTACATAACACCGGTCAAAACTAAAAAATGGTTTCACACATCTTCAGACATGTGTTGGCGTTGTGAAAAAGATGTAGGCACATTTGTGCACGTGTGGTGGGGGTGTCCCCTGATCCAAGATTACTGGAACAAAATTATTTACTGGATTAAACATATCACAGATTCCAAGATCAACTTTGATGCTGCTGCTTGCTTGCTACACATAAACTCACTTTCTATAGGCAAATATAAGAAGTCATTATCAAGACATTTACTGACAGCAGCTAAGAGTCTAATTCCACTCCATTGGAAATCCAAGCATGTTCCGGGGATCAGGGATTGGCTGGACAGGGCCCACTATATGTATAAAATGGAAGAGGTGGTGGCCATGAAAAAGGAAAACTGTACCCATTTCCATGAAACTTGGCAGCCCTGGCTACTATTTACGCTCTCAAGGGAATACCAGTCTTTTCAGTTATAAAAACTGAAGTAATGCATTTGTAACCACTTCCTGAAATTCTCCGCTCGGTATAGATCTAGTGAAAAATATGAGGTAAACAACACACACACGGACTCCTTTGAGTCCAACCCAGCTCTTTATTCCAATGTCTGGTATGCCATCGATATTATTAATACTACCATTTGTTTCTATAACATTGCCTCTACCCACATCCCCTCCCCCCCTCCCTTTTTCTTTTCTTCTACCCCCTCTATCCCCCATCCTCCATCACCTTTTCCTGACTCCTACTACCTAAGGATTGTATTACAACTTTCCGATATACTTGATGTCAACATTTCATTAATATGCCATGTTTCATGCCATGTTTATGCATACCCCTGGTTTATCTTTTGTTTTCAATGTTTGTTACATTTTCATTCAATAAAAACCTTTGATTGAGAAAAAAATAAAAAAAAATAAAACCTAACTGATATCACCCGCCATGTGATAAGGGGGTTAAACCTTTATTTATGTAATATATGGCGGGTGCTCTGAAGCTACAAAAAAATAACTAGCTAACTAGCATCACCCGTGACACTAATACGGTGATCACTGGTAACAGGGAGCGATCAAGGGGTTAAACCTTTATTAGAGGGGTTTAGGGGGATCCCTAGACCTATCTGGGCCTACCACTAAGTACCCTAACACTGATTATTGTCACAAATGACACCAGTACAGTGATCAAAACAAAATATGAACACTCCACTGGGTGACACAGTGACAAGGAGTGAAGGGGGTAACCGGGGGGGGGGGGTGGCGATCGGGGGGTGACAAGTGTGCCTATGTGCCTGTGTCTTGGGAATAGAAAAGAGTTTCACGAGGGGAGATGACGTCACTTCCCCTGCCTGTGTTTATACTTACACAGGCAGGGGAGGATTTAATTCGCCAGAACCGATCACCAGGTACAGGCCAGAAATAATTGGCCTGGGCCTGGAGACTGATCTGAAGCAAATCCGATTGGTTAAATACATTCTTCTCCTCAGTTTTTATAAAGGAACATGAAGGGCATAATAAACAAGTCTGCAAACACTATACTTATTTTCCCTGCAGAAGAGACATTCAAAGGATAAGTCCAACTTCAGGAGCATGTCATATGTTAAATCCATATTTAGGGTGTGCATGGCTGTAGATAATTTTTTGCTGGGGGGGGGGGGGGGGGGTGCTTCAGTACCAGATACTAAGTAAAAGTATTTTTAAACAAAACAAATTTCGCCAAATTCATAAAGACTGGAAAAAGGAAAAGCTAAGTTGATCATAGTAAGCAATCACATCCTTAATTCTATTTTAAACAAAACCTGGTCTTCCTTGTACCTGTAAAATATGCTGAGGCTGAGTCTTCCATAATTGCTGTTGCGTTAGCCTATTAGGCCCTGACAGTTCACATGTAGCAATTTGAGATTGTGGGCAGAATTGCTGTGATTCTGTCCACAATTCCAAATCACGCTGCAATGCTGGCAAAACGTAGCACACATTCATTCATTTTTAGTGGTACCAAAACACAGTGTGGTTTTGGATGCTGTTGTGCAATAAATCACTCAACACTCACAGCAAAAAGACACCACAATCCGATGCCAGTAAAAATGAATGGACTACAAACACATGGGCTGTGTTTTGCCAGCATTGCGGTGTGATTTGGAATCAGGTCGCAATATTCTTTCTGCCCATGATCCCAAATTGCTACATTGCCTAAAAGGATAACACAACAGCAATTATGGAAGACTTAGTCCAGCACCTCAATCACCAACTTTGCCAGCAGTTGCCACAATCTCAGATACCAGTAGAATGACAGGAAGAAATTCTGCAGCACTAAGCTAGCCTAAGGCAGTGCCATCTTAAGAGCATTATAGGCCCCCGTGCAATACAGTGCACTGGGGCCCTGTCAACACAATCACGCACAAGAATAAAAATGCTAATTATCAATAAGGCTATATTTATTGGTACTTCCAACAAAATCAGTGTTTTAACATTAAGACAATGTTTGCACAATATAACACGAGCTTGAAAAGCAAGAAATTGAAAAACAAATAATTACAGATTGAAATAGGACAGTACAAAATGAATTATACACTAACTATTTATTGGTGGCAGGGGTTGTACTTGAGGGAGGGTGGCAACGGTGATGTTGAGGGGGTGGCAGTGATGATACTTCAGGGGGATGACAACGGTGTACTTGGGGGGGTGGCAGTGGTGGTACTTTCGGGGGTGACAGCGGTGGTACTTGGGGGTGGCAGCAGTGGTACTTGGGGGTGGCAGTGGTGGTACTTGGGGAGGTGGCAAAGGTGGTACTTGGGGAGGTGGCAAAGGTGGTACTTGGGGGATGGCAGCAGTGGTACTTGGGGGGAGGGGTAGCAGCAGAGGTACTTGAGGGGGTGGAAAATGGTGGTACTTGGGGGTGGCAGCGGTGGTACTATGGGGTGGCAGCGGTGGTACTTGGGGGTGGCAGCAGTGGTACTTGGGGGGTGGCAGCGGTGGTACTTGAGGAGGGGTGGCGGTGGTGGTCATTGAAGGGGATGGCAGCGGTGGTTCCTTCCTCTCCCATCACCTCTGCCTCTTACTAATCCTATCCCCCCACCCAACGGCGGAACTACCGCCATAGCGATCCATGAGGATGTGAGCAGGTGATGTGGCAAGTGAACAATCCGCAATGGGTGGCAGGTGACATGGCAAATGGACAATCTGCAATATGTGCAAGGTGAGGTGGCAAGTGGACAATCCACAACGGGTGGCAGGTGACATGGCAAGTGGATAATCTGCAATGGGTGGCAGGTGATGTCTCAAGTGGACAATTTGCAACGTGTGGCAAGTGACAATCTGCAACTTTTGGCAGGTGACGTGGCAAGTGGACAATCCGCAACTTGTGGCAGGTGATGTGACAAATAGACAATTCGCAATGTGTGACAGGTGACATGGCAAGTAGACAATCTGCAACTTCTGGCAGGTGAATGGGCAAATGAACAATCCGCAATGGGTGGCAGGTGACGTGGCAAGTGGACAATCTGCAATGTGTGCAAGGTGAGGTGGCAAGTGGATAATCCACAACGGGTGGCAGGTGATGTGGCAAGTGGACAATCCGCAATGGGTGGCAGGTGATGTGGCAAGTGGATAATCTGCAATGTGGGGCAGGTGATGTGGCAAGTGGAAAATCAGCAATGGGTGGCAGGTGACGTGGCAAGTGGACAATCCGCAATGGGTGGCAGGTGATGTGGCAAGTGGACAATCTGCAATGGGTGGCAGGTGATGTGGCAAGTGGACAATTTGCAACGTGTGGCAAGTGACAATCTGCAACTTTTGGCAGGTGATGTGGCAAGTGGACAATCCACAATGGGTGGCAGGTGATGTGGCAAGTGGACAATCTGCAATGGGTGACAGGTGATGTGGCAAGTGGACAATTTGCAACATGTTGCAAGTGACAATCTGCAACTTTTGGCAGGTGACGTGGCAAGTGGACAATCCGCAATGTGTGGCAGGTGATAGTGGACAATTTGCAATGTGTATCAGGTGACGTGGCAAGTGACAATCCGCAATGGGTGGCAAGTGATGTGGAAAGTGGATAATCTGCAATGTGGGGCAGGTGATGTGGCAAGTGGACAATCCGCAATGGGTGGCAGGTGATGTGGCAAGTGGACAATTTGCAATTTGTATCAGGTGACGTGGAAAGTAACAATCCGCAATGGGTGGCAGGTGATGTGGCAAGTGGATAATTTGCAATGTGGGGCAGGTGACGTGGCAAGTGGACAATCCGCAACGGGTGGCAGGTGATGTGGCAAGTGAAAAATCTGCAATGGGTGGCAGGTGATGTGGCAAGTGGACAATTCGACACTTGTAGCAGGTGACGTGGCAAATAGAAAATTCGCAATGTGTGACAGGTGACATGGCAAGTAGACAATCTGCAACTTGTGGCAGGTGATGTGGCAAGTGAACAATCCGCAACTTGTGGCAGGTGAATGGGCAAATGGACAATCCGCAGTGGGTGGCAGGTGACGTGGCAAGTGGACAATCTGCAATGTGTGCCAGGTGACGTGGCAAGTAGACAATCCACAATGGGTGGCAGGTGACGTGGCAAGTGGACAAACCGCAATGGGTGGCAGGTGACGTGGCAAGTGGATAATCTGCAATGTGGGGCAAGTGACGTGGCAAGTGGACAATCTGCAACAGGTGGCAGATGATGTGGCAAGTGGACAATCCGCAATGGGTGGCAGGTGATGTGGCAAGACAATTCGACACTTGTAGCAGGTTATGTGGCAAGTGGACAATCCACAACTTGTGGCAGGTGACGTGGCAAATGGACAAGCTGCAATGTGTGGCAGGTGACATGGCAAATGGACAAGCTGCAATGTGTGGCAGGTGACATGGCAAGTGAACAATCCGCAATGTGTGGCAGGTGACGTGGCAAGTGGACAATCCACAATGGGTGACAGGTGATGTGGCAAGTGGACAATCTGCAATGGGTGGCAGGTGATGTGGCAAGTGGACAATTTTCAACGTGGGGCTAGTGACAATCTGTAACTTTTGGCAGGTGACGTGGCAAGTGGACAATCCGCAATGTGAGGCAGGTGATAGTGGACAATTTGCAATGTGTATCAGGTGACGTGGCAAGTGACAATCCGCAATGGGTGGTAGGTGATGTGGCAAGTGGATAATCTGCAATGTGGGGCAGGTGACGTGGCACGTGGACAATCCGCAACGGGTGGCAGGTAATGTGGCAAGTGGACAATCCGCAATGGGTGGCAGGTGATGTGGCAAGTGGACAATTCGACACTTGTAGCAGGTGATGTGGCAAGTGGACAATCCACAACTTGTGGCAGGTGATGTGGCAAATGGACAAGCCGCAATGTGTGGCAGGTGACATGGCAAGTGGACAATCCGAAATGTGTGGCAGGTGACATGGCAAGTGGACAATCCGCAACGGGTGGCAGGTGATGTGGCAAGTGGACAATCTGCAATGGGTGGCAGGTGATGTGGCAAGTGGACAATTTGCAATGTGTGGCAAGTGACAATCTGCAACTTTTGGCAGGTGATGTGGCAAGTGGACAATCCACAATGGGTGGCAGGTGATGTGGCAAGTGGACAATCTGCAATGGGTGACAGGTGATGTGGCAAGTGGACAATTTGCAATGTGTGGCAAGTGACAATCTGCAACTTTTGGCAGGTGACGTGGCAAGTGGACAATCCGCAATGTGTGGCAGGTGATAGTGGACAATTTGCAATGTGTATCAGGTGACGTGGCAAGTGACAATCCGCAATGGGTGGCAAGTGATGTGGAAAGTGGATAATCTGCAATGTGGGGCAGGTGATGTGGCAAGTGGACAATCCGCAATGGGTGGCAGGTGATGTGGCAAGTGGACAATCCGCAATGGGTGGCAGGTGATGTGGCAAGTGGACAATTCGACACTTGTAGCAGGTGATGTGGCAAGTGGACAATCCACAACTTGTGGCAGGTGACGTGGCAAATGGATAAGCCGCAATGTGTGGCAGGTGATGTGGCAAGTGGACAATCCGCAAATTGTGGCAGGTGATGTGGCAAGTGAACAATCCGCAACTTGTGGCAGGTGAATGGGCAAATGGACAATCCGCAATGGGTGGCAGGTGACGTGGCAAGTGAATAATCTGCAATGTGTGCCAGGTGAGGTGGCAAGTGGACAATCCACAATGGGTGGCAGGTGACGTGGCAAGTGGACAATCCGCAATGGGTGGCAGATGATGTGGCAAGTGGACAATTCGACACTTGTAGCAGGTGATGTGGCAAGTGGACAATCCACAACTTGTGGCAGGTGATGTGGCAAATGGACAAGCCACAATGTGTGGCAGGTGACATGGCAAGTGGAGAATCCGCAATGTGTGGCAGGTGACGTGGCAAGTGGACAATCCACAATGGGTGGCAGGTGACGTGGCAAGTGGACAATCCGCAATGGGTGGCAGGTGATGTGGCACGTGGATAATCTGCAATGTGGGGCAGGTGACGTGGCAAGTGGACAATCCGCAACGGGTGGCAGGTGACGTGGCAAGTGGACAATCCGCAATGGGTGGCAGACGATGTGGCAAGTGGACAATTCGACACTTGTAGCAGGTGATGTGGCAAGTGGACAATCCACAACTTGTGGCAGGTGACGTGGCAAATGGACAAGCCGCAATGTGTGGCAGGTGACATGGCAAGTGGACAATCCGCAATGTGTGGCAGGTGACGTGGCAAGTGGACAATCCACAATGGGTGGCAGGTGATGTGGCAAGTGGGCAATCTGCAATGGGTGGCAGGTGATGTGGCAAGTGGACAATTTGCAATGTGTGGCAAGTGACAATCTGCAACTTTTGACAGGTGACGTAGCAAGTGGACAATCCACAATGTGTGGCAGGTGATAGTGGAGAATTTGCAATGTGTATCAGGTGACGTGGCAAGTAACAATCCGCAACATATGGCAGGTCACGTGGCAAGTGAGAATCTGCAACGTGGGACAAGTGGCAATCTGCATCTGGTGGCAGGTGACACACACTTGGGGGCTCCCACTGATTCTGCATTATGTTGAGTTGAACTATTTCATTTCCTATAACAATGTAATAATAGAAATAATGTGTGTGGTTGTGCATGGCAAGGAGTCAATTAGCAAATACTTCACCTCATCCCCAAATTATATGAAAAGAAGGAGAGCGCAACCGGGGAGAAAAGGGATTATTGCGGTGCCAAATTCAAAAGAAGAATAGAAAGAGAACCATAGATTAGATTATCACAATTTTTAATAAATATCATACAGAATAAAAAAGTATAACAATACAATACACAATATAAATCCAACATAAACAAAGACACAATTACATACTAAAACATACAATGTATATATTCTATCCAGTTATCAGACAGCCTTAAATATAGAGCATGTTGGGCACAGATGGTATTGGCCTTTAGATTCTGTCTGATCAATCTTTCCCTACATGTTTCGCCATTCCGATGGCTTCCTCAGGGGTAAATAGAATACAAATCCCAGGAGGATAGCAGAAATTCTACAAAAAACAGAATATAAAAAGAAAAAGGGAAAACAAAACAGAAAAAAAGAAAAAACATATACTGATTAGAATATATGAAAAAAGAAAATTGCACAATACATGTGGGCCAACGACATAGACTTAGAAACATCAGTTCATCCATCCCCCACCCCCCCACCCCTCCAATATTCCCCCCAAGGCCAAATACCTACCTCTTAATGGCCTCACATGAAAGACTGCCGGGACGCAATCATGCAAGCAGCGACCACCCTGTTGCCACCTTAGTGTAGCTGCAGGTGGCTATAAGGACTGAAGTAAAAACTAAAAAAAAAAAAAAATAGAGAAATATAAATATAAAAGGAAGAAAAATAAATGAAAAAAGAAAAAGAAGTATATAAATATATAACTTCATAGTGTCCATGGTAACAAGATTACCCTAAACCTTTGGGGCATCAAGAACTTAAGACATAAATAAATAGTATAAATACAAACAAGCCATCATGGCCTTCATTAGTTACCTACCAAATTCACGGAAAAACTGAAGAAAAAGACAGCGAAGGAGGCGCTGGAGAAATCGCACTGAACAGCAGGGGTCAATTAACAGCAATAAAGATAATCAAAAGTCAAACCTCAATGTTGTTTGACGGTAAAAAACTGAAACGAAAAAAATCAGAACAAGAGAGAATGAATTCATGGGTCTAACCCCAATATCATTTAGCAATAAAAAAAAAAAAAAAGGGAGCAAGTATTAGACCATCAAACTGTCCAAGATTATACAGGAGTTCAATTCAATCCTCAACAATAGAGCAAAGCTCACATGTGAGTGAACTATAAAAAACGAATACAAACAATGCATAGGATTAATATAGCCCAGACACTGAAGGGGAACAATGTGGATGGTTTCCCCACCAGTCCAAGTACTAACCGTGAGTTACACACAGCGATAAACCTGCAGTGCCTCCAGGAACCCAGCAAATGAATGCTGGATTCACAGCCCTTTAAATAACCCCCCACCCTCGCGGCGTGATGACATCACTGCATAGCGGGAGCAGACAAAAAACAGACTCCACAGGGCCCGCTCAATCACCTGAATGCCTAAAACACCCATAGTGCACTGCAGCTGCAATCACATGACAGAATTACATGACAGCTAGTAAGGCTGACAGATCACCGTTAAAAACAATCCCAGAAGCCTGATGTAGTAAGGACCAGATGGAAGAGACAGGCACATAGAAAGGTTCATAGGCATGTCAAGATGAGAAAGTATAGAAAAATGGCGAACACACCGGGAGTCACGGGGTGGGCCCGCTATCCACCTAGCGGGCCCTTGGGTGTCCATACAGCTACGGGTGGCCAAGGATAGCCCCAAGCATGTGCACCAACCAACATCGCTAAATGATATTGGGGTTAGACCCATGAATTCATTCTTTCTTGTTCTGATTTTTTTCGCTTCAGTTTTTTACCGTCAAACAACATTGAGGTTTGACTTTTGATTATCTTTATTGCTGTTAATTGACCCCTGCAGTTCAGTACGATTTCTCCAGCGCCTCCTTCGTTGTCTTTTTCTTCAGTTTTTCCATGAATTTGGTAGGTAACTAATGAAGGCCATGATGGCTTGTTTGTATTTATACTAATTATTTATGTCTTAAGTTCTTGATGCCCCAAAGGTTTGGGGTAATCTTGTTACCATGGACACTATGAAGTTATATATTTATATACTTCTTTTTCTTTTTTCATTTATTTTTCTTCCTTTTATATTTATATTTCTCTATTTTCTTTTTTTAGTTTTTACTTCAGCCCTTATAGCCCCCTGCAGCTACACTAAGGTGGCTACAGGGTGGTCGCTGCTTGCATGATTGTGTCCCGGCGGTCTTTCATGCGAGGCCATTAAGGGGTAGGCATTTGGCCTTGGGGGGAATATTGGAGGGGTGGGGGGGGTGGGGGATGGATGAACTGATGTTTCTAAGTCTATGTCATTGGCCCACATGTATTATGCAATTTTCTTTTTTCATATATTCTAATCAGTATATGTTTTTTATTTTTTTCTGTTTTGTTTTCCCTTTTTCTTTTTATATTCTGTTTTTTGTAGAATTTCTGCTATCCTCCTTGGATTTGTATTCTATTTACCCCTGAGGAAGCCATCGGAATGGCGAAACATGTAGGGAAAGATTGATCAGACAGAATCTAAAGGCCAATACCATCTGTGCCCAACATGCTCTATATTTAAGGCTGTCTGATAACTGGATAGAATATATACATTATATGTTTTAGTATGTAATTGTGTCTTTGTCTATGTTGGATTTATATTGTCTATTGTATTGTTATACTTTTTTATTCTGTGTGATATTTATTAAAAATTGTGATAATCTAATCTATGGTTCTCTTTCTATTCTTCTTTTGAGTTTGGCACCACAATAATCCCTTTTCTCCCCGTTTGCGCTCTCCTTCTTTTAATATAAATAATGTGTTTCAATCATCCTGACACCATAACACAAAAGTGCCATAATGATTGAAGTGCCAACATTAGCCATTGCCCCGATAAATTGCCCCCCAAAAAATGTATTTTCTGTCAGTGCTCCTCCCAAGACTAGACTCTGGATCTGCCCCTGAGTGAGGGTGAGGGGGGCCCATACAACATTTTGCTATGGGGCCCTGTGATTTTTAGTTACGCCCCTGCCCCCACCACTGATCTCATCCCTATCCTCCCCTACATCTACAACAGAGGTGATGGGGGATAGGGATGAGATCAGTGGTGGGGGGATATGATCAGTAAGAGGCACAAGTGGTGAAGATTGGGATCGATTGCTCAGCTCTGCAAAATGTAACTTGATTGACTTACCGAAATTCCGTCACTGTGCCTTCTCCCCCAGGATGCCTTGCCTTATTGATAGACACTGTTACAGGTACCCCATGCAGCCTCAGAGGGGAGAGCTCCTCCCCCTTGTTCTCTCATTTGGTTTTTTAGTGTCTGCCCCACCTCCCTACATTCACTATGTTTCTGGTTAGGTAGGACAGTCCACAGTCTCAGCGCTGTCTCTGCTTTCTTCATCTCCCCTCAGTGGGCTATAGCTTCCCTCCCCGCGGCAAACAGCAGCCAGAGTGGACTGTGGACACACACTCCCACAGTAACAGGACAGTCAGCCGGTCAGGTGGGCCCCTCACACTGGCGGGTGGTGGGCGTGCCCCTCATGCGGGCGAACAGGCGGATGGTGGGCCCTCCCTGAATTGGCGGAACTACATACTGCTTGGCTGGGGCAGGGGTGGATCCAGAGACTAGTCTTGGGAGGGGCACTGTCAGAAAATATAATTTTTTTGCAGGCAATTTATCAGGGAAATGGATGGTGTTGGCGCTTCAATCATCATGGCACCATGATTGTTATGGTGCCAGAATGATTGTATCGCATTATTTCTATTATTACAATGTAATATAAAATGAAATAGTTCAACTCACCATAATGCAGAATCAGTTGGAGCCCCGATTGTGTCACTTGCCATGTCACCTGCCACACATTGCGGATTGTCCACTTGCCACGTCACCTGCTACACGTTGCAGATTGTCCACTTGCCACGTCACCTGGCACAAGTTGCAGATTGTCACCTGCCATGTCATCTGCCACAAGTTGCAGATTGTCACTTGCCACGTCACTCTGCAGGCTGCAAGGTGGAAAAGATGGAGGGAGGAGGTGAGTGGAGCCAACACTCACTCAAAGAAGGGAGAATGCAGTTCAGGGAACCTCCTCCGACTCCTGGTCAGTACGGTGCAGCAGCTTAATAAAATTGGACGAGTCTCTCTTTCTGCTCCACTGATCAACTGATGTGAGAGACAGACAAGTGACAACATGACATGTATTTTCGGGGGGGGGGGGGGGATTGCCCTGTTGCCCTCACCCGGATTTGCCCCTGGACTGTGGGCTGGGGTCGCTAGACAGGTGGGGCCCCCAGGAAACTGCCCAGTGTGCCCATACGAAAAGACGGCCCTGGCCTAAGGAGGACACAAGGGAAAGAGGGACACAGCTAGTGACCCGGGGTGGACTAGGTCAACGAACAGCAGCAGCAGCCAGCAGCACTTCAGAACATCATCCACATCCATGTCCACACGGGAGGGTGGCAGCTAACAGCACCCTTGAGGGTCCAGCTCCTCACCCAAGCGGCACTCAAAGGTGGGAAGCGGCACTGCAAGGAGGCAGAGCTAATGGAAAGAGAGAGGACTGGTGGGCGGGTAGGTGCTGGTCACTCCCACTCTGCTCAGTGCTTCCTCCTGTCCTGGTGGCTGCAGTAGGACAATTCAAGAAGACACAATCTCATATAAGGCTCTGAGGTGCGGGGGCAGAGCTGCGAGAGCCAGGACCCACTTTAACCACTTGTCGACCTCTGCACACCGATATATATCAGCACAATGGCAGCGGTGGGCAAATGGGCATACCTGTACATCCCCTTTAGTTGGCCATGTACAGTGTGACCGCACCCATGGGACCCGCGGACTCAATGTCCGCTGGTCTCCCAGCGATTATGTCACGGAGCCGCAGAACGGAGAAGTGCCTATGTAAACAAGGCATTTCCTCTTTCTGCTTTGTGTCATGACAGAGATCACTGCTCCCTGTCATCGAGAACAGTGATCGCTGTCATGTGAGCTGTAGCCCATACCCCCCACAGTTTGAATCATTCCCTAGGACACACTTAACTCCTTGATCGCCCCCTAGTGTTTAACCCTTTCCCTGCCAGTGCATTTTTATAGCACTGATCACTTTATAAATGACAATGGTCCCATAATAGTGTCAAAAGTGTCCGATGTGTCCACCATAATGTCGCAATCACTAAAAAAAATTGCAGATCACCACCATTACTAATAAAAAAAAAATTATAATAAAAAATGACATAAAACTTTCCCCTATTTTGTAGACGCTATAACTTTTGCAAACCAATCAATATACACTTATTGCATTTTTTTACCAAAAATATGTAGAACAATACATATTGGCCTAAAATGTTTTTTGTATATATTTTTGGGGGATATTTATTATAGCAAAATGTAAAAATATAGCTTTTTTCAAAATTGTCTCTCTTTTTTGGTTTATAGCGCAAAAAAATAAAAATTGCAGAGGTGAGCAAATACCACCAAAAGAAAGCTCTAATTGTGGGAAAAGAAGGACACAACACTGCACGACTGCGCAATTGTCAGTTAAAGTGACGCAGTGTCGAAACACAAAAAGTGCTCTGGTCAGGAAGGGGGTAAAATTGCTTGCTGATTGGCTGCTAGAGGTTACTGCACATTACTGCTCACTGATTGGTAGCTAGAGATTACAGCAGTGTGACAAAATACCAGCCCTCCTGGGATACAGTTGAAAAACAAATTCTGTTGAGCATGCCGCAGAGAGTAGTGGGTATAAGAATGGCCTAAGCCCCTGTTCACATTGGAGGAACTTGTGCGATTTGACCTGTCAAATCGTATGACAAGTCACACCCTATTGCTGGCAATGGCCATGTTCAAATGCGGCATTGATTTGAACAAGTAGTTCCTACACTACTTATAGTGATTTCCGGTGTGATTTGCATAGACATTTGTGCATGAAGCCACACAGGCATCTTCCAAGTCACACCTGAAGTCGTGCTCACATGCAGCTTTGAAATTATTCCATTTCAGATGAAGTTGCAAAATTTCAAAGCTGCAGTCAATGTGAATGGGGACTTAAAGGGGATGATTAAACAGAACCACCCCTTGACCACCTACCTCTAAATGAACAAAGCAGCTGTATCGTTGACTACACATTACATCAATGCTTAGCGTCATGGTGCCACCATTAAACCATCCCATTGATGTCACAGTAGCTGCAGCCATAAGCCATGTGCATAGATAATCAGAGACTGCAGATGGATTACAGGAGATAACTAGAGACTGCGCATACGACTACAGGAAATGACTAGAGACTGCAGCTGTGACTACAGGAAATTACCAGAGACTGCGAATGCAACTACAGGAAATGACCAGAGACTGCAGATGTGACTACAGGAAATGACCAGAGACTGTGGATGCGACTACAGGAAATTACCAGAGACTGCGGATGTGACATACTACAGGAGATGATCAAGTAGCCATTTTTAAAACTCCAACTTTCAGCAATACACATCTATACAAGGGGTAAACAACACTGTCAGGGAGGATTTAGCATAACAGTGAGTCTATGAACAGGGACAAACTCTGGACTGCCGCACTCTTGAAGAAAACGCCTTTCTTTATTTAAAAAAAAATCACATAAAAAAACAAAGAACACAGCAGACAAAAGAAGTGACGTTTCGCACTAGCAGTAGTGTTTATTCATAGCAGTGAGTCTACTGTCTACAGGCTGTGTGTACTGGCAGAAAGAGCTACTTGGCCAGTGGGCTCACCTCCTGCTCTCAGAGGTCTGGGGGCGGGGATTTCCATGGTAGGGGGTGGGGCTTTCAGAGCTCCGGGACGGGGCTCTGAGTGGTCCATGATGGGGCTCTCAGATGTACAGAGGAAGCACTCTCAGCGCTCCCTCTCTGCTCCGAGCCTCCAAGCACATACAGTCTACATGCTGCGGGGCAAGGCAGGGCAGGGTCAGAGTGTCAATGGAGCTCCCGGCCCACTCCTCCCTATTGACTCCCTGCTGACAGAGCCTCCCAAGTCAAGCCCAACAGCCTGCGGTGGTCGGAGGGTGTAACAGCAGGCTCAGGCAGCACACAACAACAGCGTGTGTGAGTCAGTGCCTGCCAAGTTCGGCAATGTAATTGAAGCACACATAACATTATTGCTTATGCACTGGGGGGGGGGGTTCAACCCCCAAAACCCCCTTATCTATGTCCTTGGTCTTACACCAAATAAAGTGATATTTATTTCTGAATGTCCTCTCGAATCAATGCTTCAGACTGTCATTACCCATTCATCAAAGAGTTTCAATAAGAACTAAATGTGTAGCCCCAAAGAAACCAATTTAGACTAAAACTTTCATTTTCCAGCTATTACTCTGAAGTGCAGCTTTCAGCATAATTGGTTTTAGTGGGATATTACAGACAGCACTTGTTAAGAGCAATTTTTAAGTATTTACTGAGATTAGTATTTATGTAAGAAGGTTGTTAGAGCTCTGCACTGTTACAGCGATATGAGGCTGAGAATGAGGGATTTCACTGCTGTGGGAAAAAGTCTGCCCTTTGATAAGGTGGCACTACACTCTGTTTTACCAGACGTCGCATTTTGAGTGCATATGTAATTATGTCCCACATATCAGAGGACTTGTTTTGATTCTTTATCAACAAATTCTAGCTAGTTTTGATACTAGCTCCCCTCCCTATGTTTCTAAATGGGAACAAGATCTAAACTGCTCATTCAATGACACTTAATGGTCCAGTATAGGGTTAGCCACTAAATCTGCTTCCTTCAATGTTGTTGCTGTGCAAAAAATTATAAGATGCTTTCTTGTTGGTATTTAGTTCCTGCTAGGATATCGAAATATGCTCTGATTACCCTGCTGCTTGTTTTTGCGGCTGTTCAGATCCTGGCACCCAACTCCATATATGGTGGTATTGTCCAATAGCCCAAAATTTTGGAAGGTGGTTTTTGATTTAGCTTCTAAAGTGCTTGAAACTTCCATACAATCTAATCCTGCTATAGCTCTTTTGAATCTAAAACCAGATGGAATTACATGGAATCATATTTGCCTTCTTGTACAGCTCTTAACAGCCGCAAAAACAAACCACAGCTAAGGCATGGAAAACTCAAAATCTGTTTGTAGCCAAAACCATTCAAAGAACCAATAGGGCCCTTGTTCATGCTAAGATGTAAGTTATTGAGAGTGATCAGATCTGAAAATTTGAAAAACTTTGGTTACCTTGGGTTAAACATTGTTTACCTCCAGACTTTGATGACACTTTACTATTGCCATGATAATAATACTTCATTTACCCTTTCATCACCCTTCATTCGGTTGAAGCTGCACTACCTCTATCAAATTTACCCTTTACTTCCACTGTATTTTTTCCCTTTTCTTTACTTCTTCTATTCTCTTACCCCTTTTTCATGACCCTTTCCCTTTTATCAGTTCTTATGTGGTACTCACAGGGTTGTGCTCTAGACCCATTGAAATGTACTTTACTGATTTGTTAATCACCTTGTTTTTAATCAGACTGACAGTCAACAATCTACCTTTCTCTTTCTGTTAAATTATATGACATTTGACTTTGATGGTCTATTTGATGCTTATATCGTGCAATATTGCATTTGAATTTTTATTTGTCTCTTTCCAATTAAAGTCATTTGTTTGTTACCATTTGAATATGTACCACAATCTTTGTAAAATTCAGATTGTTCTCCTTTATTTTATTCAAAACAATAAACACATTTGACAAGGATAAGGCGGCACTATGTAGTGGACATGGCACAGATTTTCTTTTGAGAAAACCACTTGGACAATGGATAGGTGCACTGGTGCTAAGCAAGATACCACAGATTTATAAGCTTGTATTCAGAATCAGAAGACAGGTGATTGCAATGCCAGCAATGTGGCATGAGTAGGGCAGACTGTGTAGTAGTGAAATCATGTGGTCACAATACAAAGGTCATACTCAAAACAACAGGCTATACCCATTTTCAATTCTGATGTTTTCTTATGTATAGGGGTGTGGGTAAGGATGTTAGGCTCATTTAAACATTGTATATGTGAGTAAAGTTGTATTCAAACAAGACCCCTATAGGTCTCCACCCTACATACCAATCTGGCAGCTACAATTTTCAGAATTGGACGGGTGACCAGGAGTTTACCTGTTGTTCTGGAAATAACATTTACAGTATATTAAAAGAAAGAGAATGTGATTATAATGTACTTTTATACCAAACACACAATATAAATATTTTTATTGTTTTAAAAGGGATCCTATTCTTGATATTAGTGATTTTAAAAAGTATTTTATATATTATCATTTGGCTTCTCTGGAGTATACGTTAAAATAAAACACATTTATGCTAGGACTGCAAATAGCAAGAGGAAGAACCATGTAATACAAACATAATACTTCAAGCAAATTTTATTTTATTGCATCTGTCTACTGCTAGCACATTTCCAAATAGCTTTCCATAGCTATAAAACGAATAGTTGTAGGTGTTTTGCAAAACAGATTCCATTCAGTAAAGAAAAGCATTTATAAGCAGGGCTCACTATACATTTTATAAAAAAAAAAAGTATAAAAATAAAAAAGTTAAAATAATGCACTTTAACCACTTAAGCCCCGGAAGAATTGACCCCTTCCTGACAAAGCCATTTTTTGCGATACTGCACTGCATTGCTTTAACTGACAATTGCGCGGTTGTGTGACATTGTACCCAAACAAAAAAATGTTCCCACGAAATAGAGCTTTCCTTTAGTGGTATTTGATAACCTCTGCGGTTTTTATTTTTTTGCACTATAAACAAAAAACTGTTACAATTTAAAAAAACAACAACAATATTTTGTACTTTTTGCTATAATAAATATACCCAAATAAAATAAAAATAACATTTCTTTATCAGTTCAGGCCGATATGTATTCTTCTACATATTTTTGGTTTAAAAAATTACAATAAATGATACTGATTGGTTTGCACAAAAGTTATAGAGTCTACAAAGTAGGAGATAGATTTATGGCATTTTAATTCTTTTTTTCTTTTTTTATTAGTAATGGCGGTGATCAGTGATTTTTATCATGACTTTGACATTGCGGTGGACAGATCGGACACTTTTCACACTTTTTTGGGGAATATTGACATTTATACAGCGATCAGAGTTAAAAATAACCACTGATTACTGTATAAATGTCATTGGCAGGGAAGGAGTTAACACTAGGGGGCGATCAAGGGGTCAACTGTGTTCCCTAGGTGTGTTTTAACTGTGGGGGGGGGGGGGGGACTGACTAGAGGAGGAGACCGATCAGTGTTCCTACTTAGTAGGAGCGCATGATGTGTCTCCTCTCCCACGGCTGGTTGGGAAGGGGTTAAAGTACACATCATCAATACACATTAATAGTCTTGAAGCAGAACTTTACTTATACATTCTGATCAGAGAGGAGGAATGTAAAGAAGATGAACTCCAAATTAGATAATGTATAATGTATAATAAACATACATAACATACATTTATTTGGGCTCTTAAGTGAGTTTCTTTTAGGGTTTTTCACATTGAAGTTGGGGGCATTGGGCAAGCTGTCCTGTCCCCTAGATGGTGATGTAGCTTTGTGTATTTACTGAGCCAAATGGCTTTACAATTATTTTTATTATTATTATTATTATTATTATGCCTTTTTTGGATAGAGTATTGAGGTCATGTTGCAATTATGACAGCAAAAAATGTGGAAGGAAACAATTACATTTTGTGTCCACAAGGGATCTCTTTTTCAAAATGACCACATTAAATTTTGAAGTTAATTTTGGTAAATGCTGGCTAACTCTTGTATCCATTGCTGTGCAGGTGAATCATTGTAGCCAAAGGTGCTCTTTTTTAATTTTTAACAGCTGTTGGGGTATCATTCTACTGTTTTGTTCCCAGTTTGGACTTTGGCTTTAAAGAATATGCATAGATAAATCTTATCTTTTGATTTAGGATAGAATAGGGTAAAGTTTAAACCCCTGCCCGGTTATTTTTATTTTATTTATATATATTATTTTGGACTTGATACATATCCAAACTATATCCTCCAATACTGTAAAGAAGTTGACCTTCCAAATTAAAGTGGCCACTCATTGGTTCCATTCAGGTTGGATATAATGTCAGAACATATGCAGACAATTGAAGATAAGTCCAACTGGAGGAAAAGCAGCACAGTTAATCTGTCTAAGCATGCACTAAACAAAGCAGAGCAATACCAAATTGGAAACATTTATGTGGAATATTAGACTTTGTAGTGGGTTCATGTAAGCATAAAAGCAGACTGCAGAATAGGCTAGCAAAGTAGCCATGCAAAGCAAGCACAGATATCAAAGCATGGTAGTCATATAGGGCAGTTCATAGATGAATTCCTTTATTGATGTCAGTCCTTTATTGCAAATTATATCCATGCACCTGTGTGGCAAATCATGGGCTCAATAAAGTAGCCAATCAGATGAATTGTAGAGAACATGTAGTTAAAATATGACAGAAGCCTCCTGGTTAGGTTTACATAATACTATGTGTTGTAAGGAATATACTCTACACATGGGGTTAGTAGACATGTGCATTAGTTTTCGTCCGAATGCATTTTCGTCCGAATTTCAGCTATTTTCGTTTTCGTTTTGACAAACGATAACGAAAGCACAGAATCCGAAAAACGAAAGATCCGACATAAATAAATGCTTTATTTTCGTTTTCATTGTTACAACAGTTCGATATAGAATAGGAGATTCGACATGACTCTGACAATAACAATCTGTCTATAGAACCTGTGGTCGAATGTGCCTAACCTTATCTCTATTAGTTCAAGATTATATAGAGAAAATATTCGACAGAGAAAAAAGATTTGACAGAGAGAAAAGATTCTGCAAGTTACTGTCCTAAAAAGTGTTTGGGGACCTGGGTCCTGCCCCAGGGGACGTGTATCAATGCAAAAAAAAGTTTTAAAAACTGCCATTTTTTCGGGAGCAGTGATTTTAATAATGATTAAAGTGAAACAATAAACGTGTAATATTCCTTTAAATTTCGTAGGGGGGGGGGTGTCTGGTATGGATATTAAGGGGAACCTTGCCTCAAATTTTAGAAAAAAATTGACGTGGGGTTCCCCCTAAATATCCATAACCAGACCCTTTAGGTCTGGTATGGATATTAAGGGGAACCCCGCGTCAAATTTTAAAAAAAATTGACGTGGGGTTCCCCCTAAAAATCTTTATCCGAGCATGCAACCTGGCAGGCCGCAGGAAAAGAGGGGGGGACGAGAGAGCGGCCCCCCTCCCTCCTGAACCATACCAGGCCACATGCCCTCAACATTGGGAGGATGCTTTGGGGGTCTGTGACCCCTCAAAGCACCTTGTCCCAATGTTGATGAGGACAAGGGCCTCATCCCCACAACCGTGGCCGGTGGTTGTGGGGGTCTGCGGGCGGGGGGCTTATCAGAATCTGGAAGCCCCCTTTAACAAGGGGACCCCCAGATCCCGCCCCCCCTGTTTGAAATGGTAAGGGGGTACAAAAGTATCCCTACCATTTCACAAAGAAAGTGTAAAAAATTGTTAAATAAGACAAACACACTTTTGAAAAATTCCTTTATTAAAAATAAAATAAAAATAAAAAAAAGATTCCAGCGGTGGTAATCCACTCTTGCTATCCAGCGACCGACGGTCATCTCTCCAGCGATGGCTCATCTCATCCAGCGCAGCGAATCCATCCTTCTTCTGTCTCCATGGAGGAGACACTGCAAGGATTCCGGAGCCTGACATTTCTTATATACGGAGGACGGGGCCACCCGTCACCTGACCCCGCCCCCCTCTGACGCAAGGGGAAACCCGGGGTTCCCTGTGACGTATGGGTGACCCCGCCCCCTCTGATGTAACGAAACCTGCCTGTGTTACATCAAAAGTGTGTTTGTCTTATTTAACTATTTTTTTACACTTTCTTTGTGAAATAGCTGCGAGTGATTTTAAAGGACTTTTTTTCCTGCATAAATGACACTTTGTGCAGGGACAGTTCTAAGCACCAGACACATGCGCCCCTTCACAGGCATACTATAGACAACCCCCCCCCCCCTACGAAATTTAAAGGAATATTACACTTTTATTGTTTCACTTTAATCATTATTAAAATCACTGCTCCTGAAAAAACGTGCGTTTATAAACCTTTTTTTTGCATTGATACATGTCCCCTGGGGCAGGACCCGGGTCCCCAAACACTTTTTAGGACAGTAACTTGCAAATTAGTCTTTAAAATTAGCACTTTAGATTTTGAACGTTGGAGTCCCATAGACTTTAATAGGGGTTCTAAAGTATGCTATATACTAGCTTCCGTCGAATCTTCTTTATACATTCGACAGACACCATAAGCCTTCAAAGATAGATTTAACCGTAATTCATGTGGATTTTCGGACGAATGCAATTTTTGAACGAAAAACGAAATAAATAAAAACGAATTTCGGGAGTAGCTAAATAAATTAAGTTTTCGGACGAAAACGAAATTCCGAAACGAAATATTTTACTCTGCACATGTCTAGGGGTTAGTAGGCTCTCAGTTTACTAGGATGCTGTCATGTAAAGGTGTATGCAATAAATGTAATATACTTTTTGTGGGTCTTTAAAGTACAGTGCTCTAAAATCACAGAGAACAGAATACTGAAATATGTAATATATACTATAATAGACAAAATGCCACAAAATAGTGATCTCTGTATTAATTAATAAATAGCCCACAGCGCTTAAAACCACTTATATTTATACATAAGAAAAGCAGGGCCGTCTTTAAGGCAGGGCAAAAGGGGCAGCTGCCCTGGGCCCTGTCATTGTTGTGGGGCCCAAAGCAGCTGCCTCATACTTGCCAACTATTCCAGTTTACATTCCTTTGTCCCTTGAAGTTTTAGCCATGTGCTGCTACTAATGCTGCCCAGCTCTGCCCTATTGTTGTGTACAGATGACTCACCTGCACACCCTGTGTTTACATGTAAATAATGGCATTCATATGTAAATAGCAGTGACATGCATATGTAAATAGCTGAGGCCAACTGCATTGATATGTAAATAAAGGCAGCATTCATAGGTATATCATGCACTCCTGCAGTGAGGAGAAGATGTGCTGTAACCTATAGCAACTAATCAGTGAGCCTTAAGGAGTGATGTAACCTCTAGCAACCAGTCAGTAAGCAGTAATGATATGCTGTAACCTCTGGCAACCAATCACAATCGCTGCCTGATCTGATACAGTAAACTGATTTTAAGTCTAGCTGCTATTTGTCTCAGAGAAGGCGGAGAGCGAAATTGCATGGGAGGAGAGGGGCCCTAAGAAAATTTTTGCCCAGGGTCCAATCAATATTAAAGACGGCCCTGAATAAAAGACAGAAACCTCTTTAAGAGAAAGTGTGAAAGCTCCATCCCTTACACGTTACTCCCAAAGGGCTTACTCTGAGAAAGCCTTTCGGGCATATTGTGTAAGGGATGAAACTGTCACAGATCCTGTCACTCACCAAGACCCTTCTAGGTGTGAATCTCTGATGTTACAGACGCCTTCCAGCTGACAAGATCTGCAATTATCAGCACCTTCCGGCTGGCAAGCTCTGCAATACTGTACATCAGGTCAGCTGTATGTGGCTGGGCAGAGGAGCATTGAAGCTAGATTAAAGCATGGACGGTTGTAACTTTCTCTTAAAGAGTTCTATGTGTTTTTATTATGAAAGTGGTTTTAAGCCTTGTAGGATATTTTTTAATAAATACAGAGAGCACTATTTTGTGGCATTTTTTCGAACTATTGCATGTGATCTGGGAGCTGCATAAGGATTCCACCGTTTTAACCCTGGGCGTGCTGATGTACATTTTGTTGTGCATGCAGCTTTACTTTTTGTTATTGGTGTTTACTTTTAAAGTGGAGTTCCAGCCACAATTTTTTTTTTAAGTCAGCAGCTACAAACACTCCATCCATCGATCCATCCATCGGATCGAGTGCAGGCGCCACCATTGTAACTAAGGGAAACTGGCAGTGGAGCCTTGCAGTCACACTGCTGGTTTCCTATTGCGCATGCATGAGTCGCACAGGGCTTTATGAATGGCCAGCTTGTCTTCTGGGACACACCCAGGTCCCAGAAGACAGTGGGGGGGGCTCTCTGCACAAGAGGACATGACATCCTGCGATGCAGCCTGGCTGGAACGGAAGTACCCTTAGTACTTGTAAATATCCAAAAATGAGGGGTGGAGGGATGGTCTTTAGTTTAAGAGCATCTTTTAAAAGTGGGTGGAACTCCGATTTAAGTGTCGTGTGTGGGTAGTTTTTTCATATTTTTAATATGGAGTTGAAACCAGGAATCAAAACTTTTGTGCTGGTAGGTCTGCATAGAAGTGACATGCCTTAACTATACCACATTATTACATACAATCACAGTACATGAAAATAGAAATGAATGTCTCCACTGGCTGTTTTAGATAAAGCTTAGATGTTATATATATACACACCATTATGTTAGGTGAAAACGTACCCCAATGGGAATGTTTTTTCAACAAGGACACTAGATCCAAGAACATTATATATTGCCACTGAGCGGGGGGACCTCCCAAGTGTGACCACCATTTATATCAAGATGGGAGTCATTTTTGAACAAACATTTCCCTGGAGAGCTGGGAAAAGTCTTTGATTCTTACCATAAAGTCTTTATATTCTCCTAATTACAAGAGAAAAAAACTATAGGATTCTCTCTCTATGGCACAGAATTGCTATAAATGTAATTTTTGTAGTGTGCTGGAGGTGTAGAAAAGGAACTAGGGCTATTTGCATGTTCAATGGAGTTTTGCCCTAATCAAACCCTTCTGGGACAAAATTTTTACAGCCTACAATTCTATGTTTATCTATGTAGCAAAGTCTTTATCCTCGTCCAATCTAATGAGGACCTCTTAAAGTGGAAGTAAACCCATCGATTTAAACAGTTAAAAAAAAAAGACATGTCAGGAATGCTAACTGCACATTGGCTGTGCTCTCAGCCAAACTATTAAACCATCCAATGGTTGGTTTCATAACAAATCACATGTGCAGCACCATAGCAGTTAGAAATTAAACTGAGGCAAAGATAGCAGCTTCCTTGGCTGAAAACGATAGGGGAGTTTACTTCCACTTTAAGCCAAAGATAGCTGACATCCTTAAATATGTAGTGGGTTGTGAGGCATAGTGGGTGCAAATATGGTGAAAGTCATTGGGCGCCAAACACTTGGATGTAAAAGAGGTTTTGTTTCTCTTAACAGTCCTTTTTGTATTTTTGGGGGAAAGAGGGTTAGAGCCAGTACACCCTTAAGTAGTTGTAGATTCAATTGGCAGACTTCAATAGGAGGACAGTCATGCAGGGAAAGACCCCAGCAAGGGGCCACATCTGCACATGCAGGAATGCTGTCTCCTATGGCAACAGTCCTTAACAGTTCCTAACTCAAATGTAACAGTTCCTTCAGCTTCACTACAACTGCTTCTTGTGGATCATTGAGATCCTGGCCTCTTACTAGACCCACTGATTCACTGACTCTGAATCCCTTGAGCTCCTCCAATCTTCGCGGTGG
Organism: Lithobates pipiens; assembly: GCF_037356315.1. NCBI lineage: Eukaryota > Metazoa > Chordata > Amphibia > Anura > Ranidae > Lithobates > Lithobates pipiens. Next base: position 74,392,779 of record NW_027507790.1, read on the forward strand.
TATCTCCCTCAAGCGTCACCCACACTTCCCTGCTGGGTCCCTAGCTTGGCACATCAGATACCTCTCAAGCTTCACCCCTGCTGACTGGCTTGGTCCCTGGTTTGACACACAAGGCTGCTCTGCAAGCATCACCTCTGCTGGTTGGGTCCCTGATTCGATCACCGCCTGAAGTTTCCTGATTCTCCACTGTGCCCATTCGGTGAGAATACTGCTCCGGTACTTGCTTCAGTTACTCACTATGGTCCCTGGTAAAGGTGGTTGGTCCCTTAGTGGAGACAACTCCTCTTCTACCTCTGACCACGACAGGTTCTGTGGCCAGCAGAACCGTCACCTTTGGTTGGACTGCAAGCTGCAATCCCAACCCTGCGCTGCCCTCTTACTTCTGGATGGCCCTCACACAACCCAGCAACCAGATGCCCCTGGGATAGGCCCAATCTCTGACCTAGCAGCTCAGGGCGTATGACAAACATCCACCCAGATAGCCGTCAAGGTGGCACAAAACATAGATTACCTGACTCCACCCAAATATATAGGTGCTCCCAGCAGGCCAATGGATTAAAGAAAGCCCTTGCCCATTGGCTGAGATACCCCATATACCCATAACCTGACCTTGGGCTGCCCTTCATATATCTAGTACATATATCAGTGAGCACATTGTTGTAACACTGTTTTCTTTTTTTTAAATGTTCTAAAAACATATTTGAAGTAACAATTATGCTGTCTGTCCACATACACTGAAAAGCTAAAAGCTATAAAGAAAGACAAGTTTTAACACTCCTTGGTAATATTATTTGCATTATAGATTTATTTTAATGCATTCAGTTTGGGTAAGGCAGTGAAAGTTTCTTAATTTGAGCAGTTATTAACAAAAAATTATTTTTTGCAAAAAACATGTTTGTTTGGTAATCCTTTAATAAATGCAAAGGAAATAGAAGCTCTACTTCTGTTATGGCTTTTCGGTTATATTGAGAAACAAGTGGTTTCTAATAGTAAAAGCGGCCAAATCATTTAGTGAACGTATCACTGTGATCCATCCATCTCACTGTGTTATAATAGCGTTCAGCAAAAGCTGCAGGCTACAACAGCAGCATTAAATGAAAAAGCAGGGACATTAGATGGTAATCGTTCCATGACTAATATCTGGATTCAAGTACTTTTGTGACTTCATATTTTATAGTGAAGTAATTGTCCCAACACCCTGTCTTAAACACAGACCTTTGGTTAAAGCTCGTTATACTTGCCCTTAATACAGCACTGCAACACAGGCAAAAGCTTTCTAGTAAAATACTCCGGTCTTCTAGAGAGGGCAATGACCTTATTTAAAAACATTCCATCTACATGTCAACCAAGACATCCCAGCATGAAAGTCCACCTGAGAAAACATTTATGCTTTCTGAATGTTGGACTGTAATGTAATGGACTATTACTGGGATTGCTTTGTTGTTGTAAAATGAAATCCCCCCTCTGCAAAAGAAAGGAAATAAAAATAGAGGTTTACTGAACACTATAAAATGAATATATGTGAGAGTCAGTGACATGAGATGTGTGTGTGGTGCTAGAGGATAGTTTACATATGTAATATGCACTTTCAACCTAATGTGTATGATCCTTAAAATAGAGCAACAAGCACCAGCAATTCCTGACTGTCAAAATGACAGGTGGGAATTGCTATGTATTGCATAGAAGAAGCAGCTGTCAAACTGCAATTGCTACTGTGCAAAATGACATTGATAGATAGTCTGCAAGTGTCATAGAGTAAATGCAATGGGGTAGATTTAAAAAACGTGTACGCAGAATCTGGTGTAGCTCTGCATAGTAACTTATCAGCTTCTAGGTTTTATTGTCAAGGGTTAATTAAACAAGTTGATCAATTACTATGCACAGCTGTCCCAGATTCTGCATTCACCTGTTTTAGTAAATCTCCCCCAATCTAATATAATATTTTGTTTTACTGTATTTGTTATTTCATTCATATGTAGATCACATGTGATACATTTGACCTGCATATGACATCAGTAAAAAATTCAAAATAATTTTAGTATAATTTTTAAATCAGACAAATTATAGAATAAAATGTGCACTTTTTATTTATAGTAAGGCTCCGTTCACACTTAGGAGTTTTTGGGCATTTCTCTGCTCTAAGCCTCAGCTCTAAAAATGTACAACAAGACATTCATTTTAATGGCCCCTGTTCACATCTGAACATTCTGTCGCCTAAAACAGTGGTCATCAACCCTGTCCTCAGGGCCCACTAACAGGCCAGGTTTGCAAGATAACTGAAATACATCACAGTGGATATCATTTGCTGCTCAGTGATTGCAGTATTCTAGTCTGCATCTCCCCAAGGTAATACATAAAACCTGGCCTGTTAGTGGGCCCTGAGGGCAGGGTTGATGACCGTTGGCCTAAAGCAAAATTCCAAATGCTCAAAAAAGTGCATGAGCTTTTTTTTTGGCAGATTGCAGGCATTTTACTGGTTTTACATTGGTGACCTTTTGCCTCTACAAAACACTGCAAAACTCTGCAAAAACCCTTCAAAAATGCAGAAAAAAAGCTCACAAAACGCCTGTAAAATAGCCACACCTAGATGTGAACGGAGCCTAACTCTACTTATTTTAAACTTAAAGGGGTTGTAAACCCTCATTCAAAAAAAACAAACAAACATGGCATATTTACCTCCACTGTGCAATTCATTTTGCACAGAGTGGTCCTCTTCTTCTGGGGTCCCACAGCGGCGCTTGTAGAGCCTCCCCACAATGAGTGTCCTTGTTGGAGAAGCGCTCTCCTTGGTGGACACTCATGTGGGCGCAGTCTCGAGTCTCGCATCTGTGTCCATTCACACAGAATGCAGGACTCGGCCCCACCCCCAGCACTGAGTCATTCTTTTTGATTGACAGCAGTGGGAGTCAATGGCTGTGCTGCTATCAATCTATCCAATCAGGGCACAAGACAATAGGTAGAGCTGGTGTGGCTCATTCCCGGCCGGAGAAAGATCAGGGTCAGGTAAGTACAACAGGGTCTCGGGGGGGGGGGGGGGGTTCAGCACTACAGATGGTTTTTCACCTTAACTTCCCTGACGGTATGATTATTTCGGACTTTAGGTGCTGAAAGCAGTACAATTATTTTGCATGAAAATTTGGCGTTTTATATTGTAGTCCTGTAATTCTTAGGAATAACTCACTTAAATCTGTCCAAACCAGAGTCTAGCAGACATCCCGGTATGATAAAGTTTGAAAAATGAAATCATAAATTATAATATAATAAATAACTATAAATAATTATAATAAATAATAATATAACAATAATAAAAATTATTCAATAATGTAATCAAATCAAAAACACTGAAATTTGCTCAGTTGCAGAATTGTCACTGTCATTACTTTTCAGTATTTCATGACGGATCTCCCCACAAATCGATATCCCTCAATTCTGCAAGCGATTCTAATTTATTATCACTGTTTTCTAGCTGGTCTAAAATCATTTTTGATGTAAAGGGACAGTTTTCGTTGCTATGGACTATTTCCAGTTTCCAGGCATAACGAACAGTTTTTATATTATAAAACTGCATGCAGGTCACTGGGCAGACCACTAGGGACAAAGATTATGTGAAATTATTACATACAGCGATGTAATCTGTAAGATTAAATTATAATGTATGTAATGTGTGCGTTTCACTTTTTGAATTTGGCGGCGATCACCGTCCCCGTGCGTCGCAACGCTCGCAGGGAATGAAGCTTGGCTCTGTGATGAATCGAGCGGAGGACGAGCCACTCGTACAGCCGGGGACATCGCTGTATCCAAGGGAGAAGGTAAGTAAACCTCCTCCTGCATACAGCAATGTGGTCCCGAGTCTGGCTCGGGGTTACCGCTTTTGGTACAAAACTTCCACCCCGAGCCAGACTTGGGAACACCGCCAGGGGGGTTAAGTCATAGAATGCATTAAGGTGAAAAACCATGAGGGTTTACAACCCCTTTAACACTGTTCAAAATAATAAAAATAACACTTTAAAAATATTTTGTATCTTTTTGTTTGTATAAAAAAAAATCTGTTTTACAAGACAATATTGTCAAAAGAAAGTCTAGTCCCCAACCAAAAGAAAAAATAATGCATGTGTCACTGTGTTAAAACTATACTTTGATAATGTTATATCCAAAATAACAGGCCCATAGCAGAAATGTAAACATTTCTCAAGTTATAAGGAAATAGAAGTACCCTTGTCAGTATTAGGGCCGGTTCACACAGGGGGCGATGCGAGGCGACACCGACTTGCCTCGCCGCGACCTCAGCGGCGACTTGCAAATGACTTCTGTATAGAAGTCAATGCAAGTCGCCCCGAGGTCGCCCAAAAGTAGTACAGGAACATTTTTTCTGAGTCGGAACGACTCGAGTCGCTCCTCTCAGAACGGTTCCATTTTACAGAACGGGGGCGACTTGTCAGGTCGCGGCGAGGCAAGTCGTGTCGCCTCGCATCGCCCCCAGTGTGAACCGGCCCTTATAGTTTATCTCTGTGGTAATAATGAAGGAACATTTCCCAAACGGAAACACAGACAGTAATAAAAACTTTACAGAGGCTAATATATTTTTCTGTTCTAGCCAAAACCTAAAAAATGACTTAAGCTCAATTTAAGTATATGCCTAATTTTATTTGTACTAAAACCAGTTCTTGGTTCCATATACTGCAAAAATAGCAAACCAACTACACCAAACTGTCCAAGCTCAAGTATATACAAAATATTAAAACATTTGTAATCCCGATCAATAAAATATCTTTTAAGCTTTACATGTTATTATCATTTGTACAGTTTAATATTTTAAACTTTAAAACTTTCAATAAAATAATACCTGCTTACCCTGTTATGAAGGTTCTTGTTCGGGCACTTCCTGTTTTGGGGTAAGAACAGTTTCTTCTTGTCTACCAATAGTCCTTTTGCATTGCCAGCCTGGACTTTCATTGGAGATTACAAATGGTTGTTTTAGCACGTACTACACCAACGGGTCTACTATCACAATCAGGCATACCGCCCTGAGAATAGCCATACAGCCATCACTGTATGTGAATATGAAATTGATGCAAAAAGGGTGCTGGTGATCAGCAACACTGAGATGCAACTATGAATGAAAGAAGGTGAATATAGAATTTTATATATTAAAATAGTAATTGCTTTCATTGTTCTATCTATATGCCATTCAGTTAATGTTTACATCTACTTTATATGTTTAGAGGTTAACAATCCAGGTCTGCCAAGTGTAAAGCAGTATTGTCAGACAAAAAAGGAAAACCCACTATTCTGTCTACACAACCAAGATACATGGAAGTGGCCTTTAGAACTTTTTCGCTAGGAATTCTTCTTTGTTAATGGTTTTTGGCCATTTATTAGTTCAGTAGTGCTACTGCTACACACATCAATGTGTCCTTTCAAATAAGAAGCAAAATATGATAAAATGCAGTGTCAATAGAAATGCTACCATAGGAAAAATTATGTTCTAATGGACAGTTTGCCATTTATATATTATAACAAATTATATAAGTGACAATGAATATTTATTACATGCAATCTAGTGAAGCCACAATTGCACTGTAAGAGGTTTTAGCATTTTAATAGTGCAGTATAAATTCTAATAATCCCATTTTAATTCCAGAGCACTGAAGGCAGACTCTTTTGAACTACCCAAATCAATCGCTTTATATATATGTTATAACTTGTAATGTATTCTTGTAATGTATTCTTAATAAGATTGTAAAAGAAAAAGAAAATGTTAATGCAAGGTTGTTTGTCAAGGTAGCATAAATGTTATTATTATATTATGCATTATATTGCTTCCTTGACATTTTTCTTTTATATATATTTTTTAGGCAGTTCAAAGGTATAGCCCAATTGTATGTATACTCAGGCAAGTATTGTTTCTGTTATATAATGCAATAACTCTAAACTTAAAACCTAACTTAAAATAATTTTGACACGCTATCAGTATAGCTGATTTTAGAGAGAAAGGGGCCCGGGGCAATAACAAAGGTCAGGGTCCTTATGCTAAAATACTATAATAGCAATATGCCACCATTTTATCAATAAACACAATGTAATGTTACCATAAACAGAATTACTGTCAAATTATTAATGTTACCAAAGACAGGACAGTCCCATATCACTCGATCCACAGAAGTACCGTACTTCATTATAAGGCATCAGAATTATATCATTATTAGAGGTGGAGTGAAATCGTGCTACCAGAAAAGTTACAATAGTGATGCCTCAATACCAAGCGTTACAAAAAAATGTGGGAAATAAAACAATGTAACATAGCTATTAACACAGAAAAATAAACCTGTTTGCTTTTAAAATTGCAGCTTAGTGCTGAAAAGGAAGTACTGTAATTTTTAAAAGTTTACATATTTTCATAATCATACTCTTATGGAGAAGCCAATGATAGAAATATGTGCTGCAGTGTTGAAACCTGTCCTATGCAGCAGTCACTCTTCCTTTGAACTTACTTTGTTAACCACTTCAATACCAAACACCTTTACCCCCTTCCTGCCCAGTCCAATTTTCAGCTTTCAGCCCTGTTGCACTTTGAATGACAATTGAGCAGTCATGCAACATTGTACCCATATTACATTTTTATATATTTTTTTCACACAAATAGAGCTTTGGTGGCATTTAGTTTCAATCTCTTTTGGTGGTATTTAATCACCACTGGGTTGTTTAATTCTTTGCTAAATAAACACAGAAAGACCAAAACTTAAAAAAAAAAAAGGTTTTCCTTGTTACTGTTATAAAATTGTTCAAATAAAAAATCTTTCTCCATAAATTTAGGCCAATGTGTATATTGCTACATTTCTTTGTTGAAAAAAACCCAAATCAGTGTTTATTATTTAGTCTCTAGGAAAGTTATAGAGTCCACAAACTATGGTACAATGTATATCTTTAACAACGATCAATTATGATGCAATGATGACCTAAAGTCTTGAGGCCCAAAAATGCCAGGCCTTTTTCACCTTTTTGGAAAGTAGACAGTCCAAGGTATTTAGTAAGAGTCATGGTGAGTTTTTTTGAAGTTGTGCTTTTTTGTCACAATTTTCTGGAAAATAAAGACATTTTTTTTAAAGCGGGATTCCGCTGCTTTTTTTTTTTTTTCTTACCTGTGTCACAGGTGGGCGATTGCTACCGCCGGTTAGCATCCACGATCGGCGTGTTTTTGACCCCCGGCGCAACGATTCTTTTGTTTCGGATACGTTTTAAAAAAGTACTCAGGCGTTTTCCATTTTAAGTGTGGGCGTCTGAAGCCCACAGGCATTTACTTCCTCTATTCTATGACGCTCGGCTCCCAGCATGCTCCGGTGGTAATGGCAGATACAGCTGCCTGCCCACTTTAAAAATGGCAATTTCGGACACGCCCTCGTCACGTGACCGGCGTCCTCCCAAAATCTCACGAGATTTTGCAATTTCATTGTCCCCCATGGATTCTTGGGAAATAGCTTAGAAATTTTCCAGGGACCATTGCGAGGATGATAACCACGCCTACTCCCACGGGAAGACAGTCCGGAAGTCAGCACAAACATCTGAAATATAAGGTAAGTAATGAATATTTTTTTTTTCAGGGTTCATTTAGGTAAATATGCTATCATGTGCTTTTAATAATATGAAGTTAAATTTTTAGGTACAAAACCGCTTTAAATAGTTTTCTTTACAATTTTTTTATTTACATACTGACATCAGTGTAGTACAGCATCATTACATAAATGGTGTGGAAACGAGCAGGCGCACTGACTGTTGACAGTATGTGAAAAAAAAAAAAAGTAAATCGTTTTAATCATTTTTTGCATTTTTTAAATTGTGAATTTCACTGTTATAAGCAACCATTTTTTCTGAATAAAAACTATTCATTGAGTGTTCTACTATTGTGATTAGCAATAATTGGCCATAGCTAATCACATGGTACAGAATGGGCTTTGGTTGGCCCTGTCTGTACCATGTGATCACTGTAACCAATCACAGAGATCAACACAATAGTATATTATGAGTGGCATGAAAAGAAGATTTATTGTGTACAATTGTCATGTGAACTGCCCATGGTCACCAATGCTAGGTGCGTTCTCGTGATAATGGCATATGACTTCCACCCAAAACAAGAGAGCTCTCGTCTGGTGGTTATTTAATTAAAGGCTAGGCAGAAAGGTGTTAAAGTCAAACTGAACTCAAAAACTCAAGATTTGCCATGTTACTGGTTAAAATGAAGAAATGTTAATTATGCCAAATAGTACACTGAAAATGTACCCTTTGTTTGGAATTCCTGTTTGAAACCTAGCAGTGTGCCTTCTGGTTTGTGAGGATGCCTGATCTTTTCACCATTGGCTTACTTTGCGGGAGCTGCCACAAAAATGCAGGAGATTCCCACACCTCGTGGGAGACTTGAGATGTATGTACATTTGCATTCTCGTTTTAAAATAGTTAAAAGTATTTGTACCTCACACCTAGAATACATTCTTATTGTGTCTTGATGTCAGCCTCCTGTCATTCCTTGCATGGCAGCATTCATACTGAGGAAAGGGAGGGGCTTCAGTGGACACTATTTAAGTTCTGTTGCATGCACATGTGCTGACAGAGAATATTGAGCTGTCAATGAAGAGAGGACACCAACGTATTTTTTTACCTCTACTGCCTGGAAGAGGTGTATGAATCAACTGGCTGGACAGAAATACAAATCATTTGGCATATAAGACAGTTAAAGTATAACTATGGGCAAAACTTTATTTTTTTAATTTTGGATAGAGAAAAGAAGGGCTATAACGTCTGTCAGATATTTTATTTGTCATCTCTGTCCCATTGCAGAGATTTCCCTTCCCTTCCTGTCCCATAGCCAAACAGTAAGAGAAAATAAATCCCAGCAAATTAAGGGAATTCCTTGGGGACCCCCAGCTCGCCATAATTAGTGTCCCCATTGGAATATTTCCCCTCTATTCGTTTTCTGGGGATAACTCAAAATTTGGGATCTTCTTTTACTTTCACTTTCAACGATAATGGTAAATAAAGACAAATTGAGATGTGAATCTCCTTAATAGGGGGCACAGACAGCAATACAAACTAAAAGGCATTCTAATCCTTCTGCACTCTATCTAAAACTAAAAATTAAGTTTTGTTTTTAGGTATACTTTAACATAAGTGTATGTAAATTTAGCTGATAACCAAAGTTCACCCGTCTACCCCGTTTTATTTTATATTTTTTATTTCACCCCTCCCCCTTACCTTAAAGTGATTGTAAGGCTTTGTTTTTTATTTTTTTAAATAACAAAAATGTCATACTTACCTCCACTGTGCAGTTCATTTTGCACAGTGTGGTCCGATCCTCCTCTTTTGGGGTCTCCCAGTGCCGCTGGTAGCTCCTCCCCACATCGTATAACCCCCTAGAAGAAGCACTCTCCCGGGGGGTTACCTAAACGCCGAATGTAGGACTCATTGGATTTCATTAAAAGCAGCGGGAGCCAATCAAGAGCTCAGACAACAGGGAGAGGGGAAGAGCGCGTCTCCGGTGGGGGAATACAGGTGAGTAAAACGGGGGGCTGGGGGTCAGTGAAAGATATTTTATCACCTTAATGCATAGGATGCATTAATGTGAAAAAAACATGAGGATTTACAGCCCCTTTAAGGTGGTATCTGCAGATTTCAGATACTCACCCATCCAGTGGATCCAGCGATGTCACTCTGACATCCTCTCATGCCTGGCCACAGCTCTGTCCCATGTTGCCATGTTCTTTCTGATATCATCGAGAGGCCAACTGGCATTTCCTGGTTCAGCGGGTGGGTCTCCCAATGACATGCTGATAGGCCCGCCCCTTCCTCCTTTTCTGAATGGAAGGCTATGTCTCCTGGGATATGTGATGTGCATATCCCAGGAGGCATAGCAGGTAGTCGGCCCAGACATTCATACCAAAAAAAGGCCAAAACAAACAAAAAAAACTGTTTATTATGTACAGAAAATGGAAGCAGGGGTGGAGTGGAGGGAAGTAGTGGAAGAGGGTGAAGGTGCACTTTAAGTTTCTCTTTAATGGAAAACAAAGCAGATGAGATCAGAAACACAGCTCATCTATGGCACAGGTTACCAGGATGAGACAGAAATGGTACTCTTTTCTGCCCTTGACAAGCAACCAGCTGTTACATTGGGCCAATCCACTTTCCCTAGTGAAACAAAAATGAAGGATTAGGCAACACATGCAAATGAGTACCATAATGTCATTGATTGCTTGGGGGGGATCAGGGGGATCAAGGCAAGACTCAGATAAACATGGTTGTCAATAAATTGCAAGTTCCTGGATCTTGCTTCATGCAAGTTGGGGTTAGCAGGTGCTTCAAAAAAAACAGAGGGTAGCTGATTAAAACAAGTACATCAATGCTTTTAGATGGATTCAAAGAAAACAACAGTACAAATGCAAAGGTACAGAACACAACAACATGGAAATAACAAAGAACTTAAATCCCCCCCACCCCGATGTATTGATCTATAAACATGTACTTGGTACTATAAGCTATTAAGTTATCTCTTTCTTTCTCTCTCTCTCTATTATATATATATATATATATATATATATATATATATATATATATATATACAGATATATAGTTATATAGCGTGAGAGAGAGAAATATATATATATATATATATATATATATATATATCTAGAGGCCAAATCATTTAGACATACACACATGACCCACACAAACACCACCCCATGTAAAAATAAATAAAAAATCATCTTAATTTGCAAATAAGGATAATTTTTCCCTCAGAGAATAGTGAGCGGGGCATGGTGGTGGGAACAAATTAGCAGCAGTACAAGCAACTTTCTGGAGGGGTGTAATGTCATTCCTGTATGCTGGCCATCGCTTCCAGGAACCAGCTATGCACCACGGTTACATACCTCCGCCCACACAGCAGTTACGCATCTCATATACACAGCAGTCGTGCATCTAGATGCATTTGGCGCATCTAGCTGCAGGAAAACAATGGAAATTAATAGTAAAGCAGATGCAGATTTCCAGGACTGGACTAACAAATGTTTATAGTGAAAGGCAACTGGTGTTTTCTATTAACCAGTTCCCGACCCGCGCACGCCGATGTACGTCGGCAGAATGGCACAGGTAGGCATATTGGCGTACAGGTACGTCCAATCTTTAATGCCAGCGGCGCGCTCGCGTGCTGATCGGGACCCTCATGAGTCCGGTCGCGGGTCCCGCGGACTCGATCGCCGGGGGCATACCCGCGATCGTCTCACGGGGCGGCTGAATGGAGAGATGCCATTGTAAACAGAATCTCCCCGTTCTGCCTAGCAACTAGTGATGCTGATCTCTGCTCCTTGGGGATGTCTGCACCCCTGATAAGGTGAAGAGACCTCCAAAATGTTGCCACTTTCTCCTTCAAATTGATTCATTTTCTGTCACATAGTCAAACAGGAAGTGAGGGTAAAACATTACCGATGCCTTTCCTTGGGAACACACAGGTCAATCTAAATAGTTTCCCCATTAGGTAAATTAGGTAAATAGTTCCCCCATTAGGTAAATTGCACTTTAGCATTTTGCTGTGTACACCCAAAATTATTAGGTATCTTGGACTTTGGGTTTTATTTACTAAAGGCAGATGCACTTTGTACTATATGTGCATTTGGAAGTGCAGTTGCTGGGGTTCCAAGGGGGCATGCAAGGAAAATAAAAAAAAACAGCAGGTTTGCTTCTACGTGATTGAATGATAAAATTACCAGTGCTTCCCCTCAGATTTACAGCGAGTACACTTGTATTGCAGAGTGGCTTTGCCATTAATAAACCCCAAAATACCTAATAATTTGGGGTGTACACAATAAATTGCTAGAGTGAAATTTGCCTAATGGGGACACTAGTTAGAGTGACCTGTGTGCCCCCAAGGAAAGACATTGGTAGAGTTTTACCCTCACTTCCTGTTTAGCTATGTGACAGGAAGTGAAGCTTCAGAAAAGGGACACAGAGCCCAACCTAAAAAAGACAAGCAGGGGTTCTAACACTCACTTGGTTTCCCTCAAATGCCTACAATTGGAATAGGAATGTCTTAAGCTAGATTCTAGCTCAGTGTTCTAAATCAGTGGTTCTCAACCCTGTCCTCAAGTACCCCTAACAGGCCATGTTTGCAGGTTTACCTTCATCTTGCACAAGTGTTTTAAATCACAGTCAATGGCTTGGTAATTCCTAAATATAAGAGTGCCGGCGCCGCCTAGCGGAGCAGGGAACAAGCGGGGCTTCGTTCCCCCGCATCGCTGGACCCTGGGACAGGTAAGTGTCCAATTATTAAAAGTTAGCAGCTGCAGAATTTTTTATTTTTTTTAAGGGGCAGCCCACTTTAAGGATTTAAACATTTAGTAGTCACAACAGCTTGAGGGAGATTTTGTAAAATGATGCAGCACAGACAAATAAATCAAAGTGAAACTAACAACTTACAAGCAACACAGATTGACAGCATCAAAAATATTTCAGTGTCAAATATCCCCCCCCCAAAAAAAACAACAAAAAAACTAAAGTAAAAAATACTCTAAAACACATCTGTTTTTCAAAGACATAACAAACAAAATACAAAGTGAAAATACATGTGTTACAAACTCTATAAGGACTAGACATGTGCACACTGAAATATTTTGTTTCAGAATTTTGTTTTCGTTCGAAAAAAATTATTTATTTAGTTACTCCCGAAAATGTGTTTTTATTTATTTAGTTTTTCGTTAAAAATTGCATTCGTCCGAAAATCCAAATTAATTAAGATCAAATCTGTCATTGAAGGCTTATGGTGTCTGTCAAATGTTCAAAGAAGGTTCGACGGAGCAGCTAAACTGTATGACTCTGTAAAGTTTAGCTGCTCCATCGAATCTTCTTAGAACTTTCGACAGACACCATAAGCCAAAGATTCAACGTTTGTATGTTTTTTGCTGCTTTGTCGAATCTTTGTCATTCATGTTGAATGTATATAGTTCAAACAGAAAATGGACTGGTAATAGTGATCACTGATCAGACAGGTAACAAGATAGGGTACATAGAATCTATATAGAATCTCAATCTATAATATAGAATCTATAATAATAACCCCCCCCCCCACAACACGGGCAGCCTCTGAGGTTATCACAACACTAGCAACACTAGTATCACTATCAGGTTCACAACACTAACAAAATAGCAGCAGATTATTATGAAAAAGTTAAATTGAACTGTAGCTTGCTTCACTATTGTTCTGCTGCTGTGCTTATGCTTAATTGCTAAATAATTTACGTTCTCTGACAAACGGACCAGCTAAAGCCGCGTACACACGGGCGGATTGTATGGCCTACTTAGTCCGCCGAAACACATTTCAGCGGACAGTCCGCTCGTGTGTGGGCTTCAGCGGACTTTTTCAGCGTGCAGTCTGGCGTACTAAGTATTTCGGAATTTTCGAAATTCTGTCCGTCATACCTTGGTTTCAGCGGACAATCCGCTCGTGAGTAGGCTAGTTCGACGGACTAAGAATGGTGCATGCTCAGAAAGGATTTACACGGCGGAAGGTTGCATTGCTGTGTATTGGACTTCCTATTTCTAGTCCCGTCGTACGTGCTGTAGACGTCATCGTGCAAGCTTTCGACGGACTGTTTGTGCATCCGTGTGTGGTCAAGTCCGTTCATTCGAAAGTATGACGGACTGTCCGTCGGATTGTATGACGGACTAAGTAGGCCATACAATCCGCCCGTGTGTACGCGGCTTAAGATTGACTGTCTTCTGAAATGATTCAGTGTGTGTGTCTCTCTCTGCTAGCAATCGTAAGTGAAAGTAAGTTGGCTGTACGTGCGTACTTAGTTCTAGCTATTTTACTGCTCCTCCTCTTTGGTCACAATCAACCAATAACATTCATCATCATCATCATTATTATTTTTATTTTACTTCCCCCACCCAATTCCAGCAGTGATCCTTTCTCTCTATGTCAAATCTTTTCTTTCTATGTAGAATAATCCTGGACTAATAGAGTTAAGGTTAGGCACATTCGACCACAGGTTCAATGGACACAGATTGTTATTGTCAGTGTCATGTCGAATCTCCTATCTATATCGAACTGTTGTCACAACAAAATGAAAATAAAGTATTTGTTTATGTAGGATCTTTCCTTTTTTGGATTCTGCGCATTCGTTATCGTTTGTTAAAACAATAATGAAAATACCTGAAATTCGGACGAAAATGCATTTGGTCGAAAACAAATGCACATGTCTAATAAGGACACCTAAATGTACTCTCTTGCCACACACATCAAGCAATCTTGCCTCATTCAAGGGCAAGGTAAAGAATGCTATCTGCTTTATATAACATAGATTTGTGTGCTAATGAGGCAATTGAAAACACATGCACAATCCATGAAACACACAAAATGCAAGTTCCCCCAATGTAGAGAGAACTTCAAAGTGGGTACACCTGTTAAGGATGTCCATAACCACCTCAATACAGTGCACTTACACCCCCTTCCTGTCCAGACCAATTTTCAGCTTTCAGCACTCTCAGCCCTTGTACACACGGTCAGTCATTCTGACAACAAAGTTGTCGGAAATTCCAATTGTACATAACGTGATGACATTATTTCGTTACGACGGGACTACATTCAGGCTAGTAGCCAATAGCTTTGGTCTAGGAATTTGATCTGAGCATGCGTGGCACTTTGTCCATCGGAGTAGGCTACACATGATCGCCGTATGTCCGATCGGAGAATTTTGTCGGAAAATTTTACGGACAAGTTGGAAAACTTGGTCCGTCAGATACTCCGAGGGCAACAGTCCAATGGAGACCACACACAGTCGGATTATCAGACAACCACCTATTACATTTTTGAAGGCCCTGGAGCACCAGGACAATGGAATTGCCCACAAAATTACCCGATTTTGGAAAGCAAACATCCCAACATATAATCTACGAGGCATAATGAGTCTTTTGAACTGTTCATTTTTTTCCAGAAGTTTTTGGAAAATGTGGGAAAAAAATGAAAACGCATTTTTTTTACACAAAGTTGTCCATTTATAAGATATTTCTAACACATAGCATGTATATAGCAAATGGACTGTTACAGGACTGTTATACTCATATGGACTGTGACAGGTACTCAGATGAACTGTGACAGGTACTCGGGTACTCAGATGGACTGGTACAGGTACTTGGGTACTCTGGTGGACTGTGACAGGTACTCGGGTACTCAGATGGGCTGTGACAGGTACTTGGGTACTCAGATGGACTGTGGCAGGTGCTCAGGTACTCTGATGGACTGTGACAGGTACTCTGATGGACTGTGGCAGGTTCTCCGATGGACCGTGAGTGACAGGGACTATTATGGGTGGTGACAGGTCCTCTTTATTGGGGGGGCAATCAGTGTGTGTTGGTGTACACTGTAAGCAGTAATGAGATGTTACCGCAATCTACTTCTCACACATGATGTG
The DNA here is from genome assembly GCF_037356315.1 of Lithobates pipiens. Lineage (NCBI taxonomy): Eukaryota > Metazoa > Chordata > Amphibia > Anura > Ranidae > Lithobates > Lithobates pipiens. The sequence continues at coordinate 74,408,228 of NW_027507790.1, forward strand.
TGAGGAGGAGAACTCGGTAACATCTCATTACCGTGGTTTGTTTACATTTAGTGATCGGCTGTGAAAGGATCACAGCTGATCATGTGGGTAAACAGCCGGCCAATGGCTGTTTACCAGCGCTGTGACATGTAGTGTTTTCCGGGAACACGCCGCCTCAGGTGTGCGCTCGCGATCACGCGCATGCGCCGTGCACAGTGGGGGTGGAACCATCTGTGATCAGCCGTGACTTCATCACGGCCGATAACGGGGTAAACAGCCGTACCCAATGTCTGTTCACCCCCCTCAGTAGCGAGAGGTTTCTCCGTGATGCGCCACCACCGAAAGAACTGGGTTTCGCGTGCACGATCACACACATTCCCTGTTTAAATGGGATGATGTCATATGATGCCCTCCTGCAATGAGAGCCACACCGCCTGGCCATCATTTGACAGCCGGCGGGCAGCAAGCAGTTAACCACTCGCCGTCCACCCATCGTCAAATGACGGTGGTGCGGCTCTCGTTCTGGGTGGATGTCATATGAAGGCACCCCGAAAGGCCACTCTCATGCATTGCGGTGATCGGGGCTGCTCCGTAACACGTAGTACACATCACGACCCTGATCTCTGTAAAGAGCCTTGTCTGCTGCTCTTTAACCATGTAATCGGCTGTGTCCAATCACAGCCGGTCACATGTAAACACGGAGATGCCGGTAATCGGCTTACAGAAGAGCAATATAGCTAGCTATTTAGGTGGATATAATGGTGTATACTGCGGTCAGGGCACGCAGACAACACCCACAATCTCCTACAACTGACTGAAAGCTCTATTAAAGAAGAGCAATATAGATAGCTATATAGGTGGATATAATGGTGTATACTGCAGTCAGGGCACGCAGACAACACCCTCAAACTCCTGCAGATTGCTAAAAGCTCAATTACAGAAGAGCAAGAACGCTAAATCGACTGATAACGAACGGTGTATACTGTGTTGAAGGTACACAGAGAACACCCACTAACTCCTACAGACGCGAACACACTACACAAGGCCGCCGCGCTGGCGGCCTTATATAGTGTGGGGCATGTACTACACAGCCTGAGCTATGATTGGCCACAGGCATCCTGCCTGTGGCCAATCATGGCTCTCCTCTCTGCCGGGGCTGTGATTGGCCAAGCATGCGGGGTCACAGTGCATGCTTGGCCAATCATGAGCCAGCAATGCACTGCGATGGCGCAGTGCATTGTGGGCCGTGAGCGGCACACGAATTTGGCGCGAACGGCCCATAACGTTCGGTATTCGTTACAGCCGTTACAGCCGATGTTTGAGTCGAACGTATGTTCGACTCGAACATCAAGCTCATCCCTATATATGACAATAAATATGCACTTGTTTAGATTTTTTAACAAAAATATGTAGCAGAATACATATTGGCCTACATTTTTTTAAGAAATTAGCAGAAAGTAAAAAATATCCTTTTTTTTTTTAATTGTCCGTCTTTTTTGTTTATTCGCAAAAAATAAAAAAACACAGTGGTCATCAAATACCCCTAAGAAAAATGTGGCAAAAGTGTCCAATTTGTCCGCCACAATATTGCAGTCCCGATTAAAATCACATATCTCCATTACTAGTAAATCATTTTTTTTTTTTTAAATGCCATAAATGTATCCCCTATTTTGTAGATGCTATAACTTTTGCACAAACCAATCAATATATGCTTATGGCGATTTTTTTTAGCAAAAATATGTAGAAGAATACATATCGCCTAAACTAAGGAAAAAATTTTTTTTTGATAAAAAATGTGGGATATTTATTATAGCAAAAAGTAAAAGATACTGGGGGTTATTTATGAAAGGCAAATCCACTTTGCACTGTAAGTACACTTGGAAGTACAGTCGCTCTAAATCTAATGGGTAGATCTGAAATCAGGGGAAGATTTGCTGATTTTATCATCCAATCATGTGCAAGCTAAAATGCTGTTTTTTATTTTCCTTGCATTTCCCCCTCGGATCCACAGCTACTTTACTTCCAAGTGCACTTGCAGTGCAAAGTGGATTTTCTGTTAGTAAATAACCCCCAAGGGGTAGATCTGAAATGAAGGGAAGATCTGCTGATTTGATCATCCAATCATATGCAAGCTAAAATGCTATTTTTTATTTTCCTTGCATATTCCCTTCAGATCTACAGCGACTTTACTTCCACGTGCACTTGCAGTGCTAAGTGGATTTTCCTTCAGTAAATAACCCCCACTGATGTTCGCTCCATATATAGTTTTCTGTTTTTGTGTTTTTTTATTTTTTTTTTGTTGTTGTTGTTTTTTGTTGTGTATGAAAATAAATAAAATTCTACTTTAAAAAAAATAACCCCCACTGTGTTTTTTTTTCAAAATTGTCGCTCTTCTTTTGTTTATATCGCAAAAATAAAAACTGCAGAGGCGATCAAATAGCACCAAAAGAATGCTCTATTTGTGGGGGAAAAAGGACGTCAATTTTGTTTGGGTACAGTGTCTCACAACCGCGCAATTGCCAGTTAAAGTGACGCAGTACCGTATCGCAAAAAAAAAAATGCCTGGTCATTGAGCAGCCAAATCTTCCGGGGCTTAAGTGGTTAAAATAACGCAGTGCAAAATATGGCCTGGTCATGAAGGGGGCAAATCCTCTGGAGCTCAAGTGGTTAACAAGTTTTGTGACAAAAACACTCTTTTTTTTTTTTTTTTTTTTTTAGGATAATACAACTGAGCACAATACCAGACAGCAAATAAAAGCTACAGCTGAAATTCCTAGAACAAATTGGAAACCAAGTGTGAATTCATTTAAAGGGAGTAATGAGAAGCAGACAGATTCCAATAAAATTTACAAGTTAAAAAAAGGCCAGTTGGCAGATTCTCAGTGTTACAGAACCTATTTAGATGCAGATTTTAATGCAGTTGTTTGAATACGTAATGTGGAATGCAACCTGGAGTGAAAAATGGTGTTTAAATGTATAATTTTGACACCATTTCACGCACACTTTTTTTTTTTAACTTTATGTTATATGACCTTCATATTGAGTTGTTCCAAGTGATAAGTGTGTTATGCATTGCTGTAAGCTCAAGGTACTTTACCACTACAGCCCTCGTGGAATATCCCATAACTCATGATTACGTAGCTTGACAAAGCTTTATGGCACAGTTAAGTTTTTTCCCCTTATCGTTTTCTTTTGAGCAGCCTAGGATTAAACCAATGGTGTAGGCTTTGAAACTCTGGTTCTGTTACACTGCACAATTCACACTTTATGCGACTTTATAAAACAGTCAGTGAACATAAATCCCAACAAAACGCTTAGGCAGGTCTCCTGAGTGACTGTATGAACTTCCAAAGATAGACAATGGTTTCCCTGGGTCACTGGGACTGTATTAGAAATCACCGATGTGGATATTTATTGGATTGCTTTATGGTCCTCTGTGTTATTCATCCTGCTAAAATGAAAGCTAATACTCTCCAATGGACATTAAAATAGATGAGGAACTGGACACATTTTCGAAGTCTTTGTGTACAATTACAGGGCTGTCTGTTAACTGGCAGCGTGGTTTCTGCTTGTTTAGGATTTTTTCTTCTTTTTGTGTCTTAAGTACTGCAGCCAGTTCAATATGTCTGCTGGCCTGCTCAAGAGGATGGCTTTTATGTATCAGATGTTGTCAACAGTCATTGTCCTCTTCAGAAAGGATTAATTGCCCACAAGGGATGTCGCAAGAAAATGAAAGCATAGGCTTCACATGTGTCTTTCCCAAGAACAAAAGATTGCTGAGAGCTGTAGAGTAGCTGGTAATCTTCGCTTTCAGGAGGGAAGCATAGCGTAGCCTTTTAGACTGGTTATTTCGAAAGTGATTTCAAGTAAACTGAAACAAGCCATGTTACATATTATTGTTACTGTAAGGTTTTAAACCAAATAAAAATGGTTTAGGTGGAAACCTCTGCCCATAGCCAAGCTGAAAATATACAATTCTTCTATAGCCCTTATTATATCACTGGATCACAAATAGAATAGCTCATTCCATATAGCAAGGTATTTGTCACTGATTTACAGCTTAAAGTGTATATACAGTCAAAACTCTATTTTTCTTAGTTTTGGATGGAGAGGGAAAGAGTTAAAACCTATGTCAAGCTTTTGTTGTGGTAAAACGGTGAGGAGCACTGGGCTACTTGGTGTCTACTACTTGGTAATTTGTGAAGGGAAATACCACAAATTTACCCACCCTATATTTACGTGAACAAAAATGTAGCTGCTGTTTAACTACTTGCCGAACAACTGTTGCAGATGCAAAGTGGCTTGGCTGCGCAATTTGCTGTACTGGTATGGCGATTCGTGCACCAGCATTCGTGGGCCCTTGCGCGCTTTGATTGGCCAGTGGGGGGGGGGGCAACCAGCCAGTCCGGCAGACTCAATGTCCGCCGGCTGCCCGTGAGCATTCTCCGCAGAGACAGAACGGGGATCTGACAAAGTAAATAAGGCAGATCTCTGCTCTGTCAGAGGATGACACTGAGATCTGTCTCCCTGCTCAGCAGGAAGACAGATCTGTGTGTTTCCCCAGTCACACAGTCCCCCATACAGTTAGTAATCACAAACAGGGAACAAGTTTAACCCATTGCTCGCCCCATGATGTTAATCCCTTCCCTGCCAGTGTCATTAGTACAATGTCAGTGCATATTTTTAGCACTGATCACTGTATTAATGTCACTGGTTCAAAAAAGGTGTAAAAAAAGTCAGTTAGGTGTCCGATCTGTCTGCCACAATCTCACAGTCACGCTAAAAATCTCTGATCCCCGACATTACTAGTAAAAAAAAAATAATAATAATAAAAATGCCATAAATCTATCCCCTATTGTATAGACGATAAAACCAATCAATATATGCTTATTGGGGTTTTTTTTCCCAAAAATATGTAGAAGAATACACATTAGCCTAAACTGATGAATACATTTGTTTTTTATATATATATATATATATATATATTTTTTTTGGATATGTAGTATAGCAGAAAGTAAAAAAAAAAAAAAAATTCAAAATTGTCGGTGTCTTTTTGTTTATAGCGCAAAATATAAAAAAACGCATAGGTGATCTAATACGACCAAAAGAAAGCTCTATTTGTGGGGAAAAAAGGACGTTGATATTGTTTTCTGTACAACGTCACACGACCGTGCAATTGTCAATTAAATTAGTGCAGTGCCTTATCGCAAAAAATGGCCTGATCGTTAAGGGGAGGGAAATCCTTAGGGGTTGAAGTGGCAGTCACTTCAAATACAACACAATTAATCATCACAATCTTAATGGGTAACAGCACTGCCTATGCACATGTATCAGTGAATGAACATCCCTAAATAAACATAAAAATCCTATTAAAAATTAAGATAGAGAGTAAATAAAACTAAAGATAATATGAACAAATACAGGCATACCCCACTTTTAAGTACACAATGGGGTTTATTTACTAAAGCTGGAAAGTGCAAAATCAGGCTCACTTCTGCATAGAAACCAATGAGCTTTGGTAATAAAACCTGGAAGCTGATTGGTTTCTATGCAGAAGTGAGCCTGATTTTGCACTTTCCAGCTTTAGGAAATAAACCCCATTGTGTACTTAAAAGGGGGTATGCCTGTATAATCGTTCACACCTGTGTCAGTTCCAACCGACATGGGCAGTAGGTAATGAATAATGTGCTTCAGAAATTGTGCTCCAAGGTGGGATAGCTCCAGGGAGAAGAAAGACCATAAGAAAGCATACCACACTCACTGGATAGTATAGCCTTAATCCAGGTTCCCAATGTTTTAACATGCTCCCTTAGTATGGCTCAAAATTGTTTCTCCAGATACCGTACAGCAGAAAGAGAAGGAAACTTTGCTCCACAAAGTGAAAAGTATGTTTTTTATGTGAATACATGTATAGATATTGCACTTTCAATACATAAAAGTCATCTATAGCCTTAAAAGACAGAGAAGCGCCTTATCCAAGATGGCTGCCATGAGCCTCAGGTCACCTGATATGATGTCAGCCAGAAGTACCACCCTACACGTTTTATCATAAAGAAGCAACATCCTCAGGAGCTCCTTTAGGAGCTATTTCTTCATTGACTGTTTTTTATCTTTAGAATCTAGAATTTAGAATAAGGTAATATTTCATCTTTATTTTCATTAGGATTGTTATGTGTATTTTGGGATGTTAATTCATGAGTACATATGCATAAGCAGCACTGTTACTCATTGCGATTGTGGGTATTTATTTTTGAAGGGAGGTGCATGGAGAAGCTCAACAAACTTTTTGAGTGACCCCTGTGGAATTGTGAGAGGAGAGTTCAGGATAAAAGTGCCATTCCACTAGTAAAAGTCCAGAATAAATGTATACATTTTATTAATGTTCAATGAGTTTATCCAACATGATTTGCAGCTACAAGGGCCCCCCTTCATTGGTACTACAAAAAGAAATAAAGTACATAGTTAATGTTAATTTCTAGCAATAAGATTAAAGGGGTTGTAAAGGTAAATATTTTTTCACCTTAATGTATTCTATGCATTAAGGTGAAAAAAGGTCTGACAGTGCCGGCGCTCCCAGCCCCCCCATTTTACTTACCTGACCCCTCGAAAGTCCCACGCTCACTCCCGGTGTCCTCTTCGCCGCTCTGCCTGGCCGCTGATATAGCTGCCGGCTGTATCACGGGAGCGCGCCCGCAAGTGCTTCTCACCATGCGAGGAAGCAGAGACAGCTGCCGAGGGACCTCAGAAGAGCAGGTTCGGGACCACTTTGGGCAAAATGAGCTGCACAGTGGAGGTAAGTATAACATGTTTGTTATTTTTAAAAAATAAAAAAAATAACTTTACAATCCCTTTAATTTAGTGTTTACAAAATAATGTAGATGTTCATAAACTAGCTAAAATATGTCAAATATAATAAGGTGTATATAATGGTTAAAGCTGAACTCCAGGCTTTTAATGCTGCTTTCCTACCTTCCTAATGTAGCAGTACCCTGTAGGGGATGCTGGATATAATGGTTCCTCTGTTCTTTGTCTGACCTTCGCAAGAACCTCAGCCCCTCTGACATTCCACTCAATATCACAGGAATTCACTGAAAGCAATACTTAGTGCTCAGTAGTAGTGCTATTTTAAAGAAAACAGACACCAAACCAGGTAGTAAATGCAAACTTAATTCATGAAATTTTAGCTAGGCACATATATCTGTAGTGTTTTCTTATCTTTCTCCAAATCACTATGTCCCGTAGATTTCTCCCGCTCCCTTCTTCTATTATCTGCATGATAACATTTGAAAACTCTGACACATGATAAAACCAGCTTGAAATTTGTGTCAGGGTGGGTGCTATAAATAGATTGGCAGAAAGCTGCTTTACTCACAGGCCAGCTCTAAAAGTCTCTGCCTATCTGGAAGGGGTGTGTTTGTCTTTCCTCCAATCAGCTGTCTCCCGCGTAATCCAAGACTTCTTTCACAGTGCAGAATGAGGAAGTGAAAATTCTAACACGATGTGCACTTTCTAAACAGTATATATAGCTGACAGCTGATATACATGTAATACTTATGTAGGGAGATTTGTTTAATCTCTGTTTATCATCTGAGTCTGTTCACTTCACTGGGTATACGTGAGGGTTTACATCCACTTTAACCACTGCACCCTCAGGAAGGATTTACCCCCTTCCTGCCCAGAACACTTTTTGCGATACGGCACTGCGTTGCTTTAACTGACAATTGCGCAGTCATGCGATGTTGCACCCAAACAAAATTGATGTTCTTTTTTCCCACAAATAGAGCTTTCTTTTGGTAGTATTTGCTCACCTCTGCAGTTTTTATTTTTAGAGCTATAAAAAAAAGAGCGATAATTTTGAAAAAAAAGCAATTTTTTAACTTTTTGCTATAATAAATATCCCCAAAAATTTTTGGTAAATAGCAATAAGCGCATGTTGATTGGTTTGTGCAAAAGTTATAGCATCTACAAAATAGGGAATAGATTTATGGCATTTGTATTGTTATTATTTTTTTATTAGTGATGGCGGTGATCTGCAATTTTTATTGCGACTGCGAAATTATGGCGGACACATTGGACACTTTTGACACTATTTTGGGACCATTGTCATTTACACAGTTATCAGTGCTATAAAAATGCACTGATTACTGTGTAAATGACACTGGCAGGGAAGGGGTTAAGCACTAGGGGGTGATCAAGGGGTTAAGTGTATCCTAGGGAGTGATTCTAACTGTGGGGGGGATTGCCTCACTAGAACATGACAGAGATCCCTGCTGCTGATGACAGGGAACAGTAGATCTCTGTCATGTTGCTAGGCAGAACAGGGAAATGCTTTGTTTACAAAGGCATCTCCCCGCTCTGCCACTCCGTGACACGATCGCAGGCCCCCGGCAGACAGACAGTCATGGAGTACGAGGTGGGCGCGTGCACCCACAATGCCATGATTTAAAGGGGACGTACCTGTACACCTATTTGCCCAGCCGTGCCATTATGCTGACGTATATCGTCATGCGCTGGTCGGCATGTGGTTAATATATTGTCACCCAATATTGTTGGTAACTAGGTAAGCATAAAATGGATGAACAATGGGAATAACACTATTTAGCATACAAAGTGATTAACAGTAGGGTCTAGGCATAAGATGACATTTTGGCATCCAGATCAGCACAAACAGTAACAATTTCAGTAGTGAGCATTAGTACATTTAAAGCAGAACTCTCATTTTTACCCCCCTGCAGTGGGGCTGTGCCTGCACTGCACGGGTTAACTGCTCACTTTGCTCTAAGGGAGAGGACAGCAGAGATATACTTACCTGATTCACCGATCCTCCCTGCACAGGAACAGTCCACTGCTGGACCAGGAGGGAGATCGGTTTTCCAGCGCATTAGCAGATCAGGTGAGTATGAGCAGAACCGCGCAGTGCGGGCACAGCCCCAAAAAGAAATTGCCCTGAGATGGCCTTTAATCTACCGAGTGCTGGTAGCTGGTACTTTTGAAGAAGCACTGAGGTCAGTGTGAAACGCACGCGTCAGCTCCTGGGTTCGGACACACTGTCTTTGTTGGCTGTCATTTGCTATTTTTGGAATAAAATCATTGGAACATTCCTGTGGTATGCAGCCATTCTTTTCTTCCTGCTGGAACTATACTGCCAGAGCATCTTTCTCGCAGCAATGCTAATCCTAGACCACCTGGGAGTGCACTGTCCAAAATCCAAAAGGAAAGTAGAATAGTAGTGGAGGGGGAAGGGGAACAAAAGGGGCTTGCAATATAGATATAACGGGAAAGGCAGTCCTTTGAGATGTTCTTCGGCCAGTTGTCGTTGGGGCCCTTTAAGAGCGTTAGTGCACTTAAAGTGTTTGTTACCCTAAAACAAAAGGATCCTGTTCCTTTAAAACATGTTCTACAGCACAGTGCTTGTATCCCCTGATATACCTGGCTGATCCTGCCTGATTCTGCCCTCCCCCCTGTAAACTGACCATGGTTTGACATGGCTGCTGAGCCCTGACACCATGGTCAGTTTATGTGTTTCAGTCATCCACTGCCTTTCCTGTCCTCTCTCCCCCCTGCCTGTCAGCTTGTGACAGTGCCCTCCCCTTCCCCTCCTGCTGCTGAATTTACCTTTAATGTTTCATATAATCCTGTGTTTTTCATTATGCTGTGTTCCCCAATCTCTGTTTTATAAAAAAAATGCCTTTCTATACCTGATTTCAGAGTGCTGCTCAGCGCTCATGTGACTGGCTGCCTCTCTCTTCCTCCCCTCCTCTCGGCCTGACTGACGTCAGTGGGGGATTCTTGGCCCCTCCTGCTGTAGCTGTCAAATTGACAGAGGGGAAAGGCGGCCGGTCACATAAGCGCCGAGCGGAGCTCTGAAATCAGGTATAGAATGGCATTTTATTTATAAAACAGAGACTAGGGCACAAAGCATAATGAAACAGACATGATTTTATGAAGATATCACAGTGGCTTAGCAACCACTTTAAAAACCCAGTTAACCTGCATGTAGTATAGAAAATGGAAAATAAAGCTACACCCACACACTTAAAATCCCCAAAATGTTTTAGCAGCCCTCCACCCCCACCTACACTCACATACGAACAAATGTGAATACACATGTCAAGGGTGCCTACATATAATAACATCAATTGTGATATACATATCACATCACATCAGGGTGAGAGCAATAATTTTAGGACCGTCATTCATGGTTAACTCTAAACTGATGACCTGTAGGGGACCGTCCACGGGGGGTGCCTGGGCGCCGCCCCCCCCCCCCCCCCAGACAGTCAAAAAAAATGTAAATATATATATATATATATATATATATATATATTTTTTTTTTTTTTAAAGCTGGCCCTTTAAAAAAAAAAAAAAAACACAGTCCGACGCCGGACACAGTGCACCTACTGGAAGCGCTACGTCTATGCACTCACCAGATTGCAGACGTGGCACTTCATTTGCGGACATTTAGCCCACCTTTCGGCGCTTTGTGAAGTAGCTTCCGCCTGTTTGTAGTATATATTACTACGGCCGGGCTGTTTGATTGACATCTGAGATGATGTAACTTCCTGTTTTCTCTCTCCAATTGCGCCCAGGAGAGAGGAACCAGGAAGTATGAGGAGACATCGCTGGAGAGGACAACACACTGCAAGGTAAGTAAAGGGGGTTTGATGTGAGGATGCTGCAACTTGGTGACACATTCTGCTGCAACTTGGTGACACATGCTGCTCTAAGACCCCTTTCACACCACACACCGCCCTTTGCGTCGGCGGTAAAACGCCACTATTTTTATCGGTGTATTACGGCCGGATTTGCGGCGCATTTCGGGCGCTAGCGGGGCGCTTTTACCCCCGCTAGCGGCCGCGAAAGGGTTAAAACCGCCGGCAATACGCCGCAATAGCGGCGTTTTGCCGGCGGCATTACAGCGCTGCCCCATTGATTTCAATGGGGAGCAGCGGTGGAGGAACACATCGCTCCTTCACCGCTCCAAAGAAGCTGCTGACAGGACTTTTTTCTGACGTCCTGCCAGCGCACCACTGTAGTGTGAAAGCCCTGGGGGCTTTCACACTACACACAATGGTGCAGCTTCTTTAGGGTGGATTGCAGGCGCTATTTCTAACGCTATAGCGCCTGCAAAACGCCCTGGTGTGAAAGGGGTGTAACTTGGTGAAACATTCTGCTGCAACTTGGTGACACATGCTGCTCTAACTTGGTGCTAACTTGCTGCTACAACTTGGTGGGAAACATGCTGCTGCAACTTGGTGGGACACATGCTGCTGCAACTTGGTGACAGATGCTGCTGCAACTTGGTGGGACACATGCTGCTGAAATTTGGTGAGACGCATGCTGCTGCAATTGGTGGTGGTGCTGGCCCTTTAAAAAAAAAGACACAGTCTGACACTGGATACAGTGCACCTATGGGAAGTGCCACGTCTATATAATCACCAGATTGCAGACGTGGCACTTCAATCGCGGGCGTTTAGCCCGCCTTGCGGCGCTTTGTGAAGTAGCTTCCGCCTGTTCATAGTATATATTACTATGGCTGGGCGGTTTGATTGACATCTGAGATGATGTAACTTCCTGTTTTTTCTCTCCAATTGCACCTAGGACAGAGGAACCAGGAAGTATGAAGAGACATCGCTGGAGAGGACAACACACTGCAAGGTAAGTAAGGGGGGGTTTGATGTGAGGATGCTGCAACTTGGTGACACATTCTTCTGCAACTTGGTGACACATTCTGCTGCAACTTGGTGACACATGCTGCTCTAACTTGATGACACATTCTGCTGCAACTTGGTGACACATGCTGCTCTAACTTGATGACACATTCTGCTGCAACTTGGTGACACATGCTGCTCTAACTTGGTGACACATTCTGCTGCAACTTGGTGGGACACATGCTGCTGCAACTTGGTGGGACACATGCTGCTGCAACTTGGTGGGACACATGCTGCTGCAACTTGGTGGGACACATGCTGCTGCGACTTGGTGGGACACATGCTGCTGCGACTTGGTGGGACACATGCTGCTGCGACTTGGTGGGACATATGCTGCTGCGACTTGGTGGGACACATGCTGCTGCGACTTGGTGGGACACATGCTGCTGTGACTTGGTGCTACACATGCTGCTGCGACTTGGTGCTACACATGATGCTGCAACTTGGTGGGACACATGATGCTGCAACTTGGTGGGACACATGATGCTGCAACTTGGTGGGACACATGATGCTGCAACTTGGTGGGACACATGATGCTGCAACTTGGTGGGACACATGATGCTGCAACTTGGTGGGACACATGATGCTGCAACTTGGTGGGACACATGATGCTGCAACTTGGTGGGACACATACTGCTGCAACTTGGTGGGACACATACTGCTGCAACTTGGTGGGACACATACTGCTGCAACTTGGTGGGACGCATGCTGCTGCTATTTGGTGGGACGCATGCTGCTGCAATTGGTGGTGACACATGCTGCTGCGACTTGGTGGGACACATGCTGCTGCGACTTGGTGCTACACATGCTGCTGCGACTTGGTGCTACACATGATGCTGCAACTTGGTGGGACACATGATGCTGCAACTTGGTGGGACACATAATGCTGCAACTTGGTGGGACACATGATGCTGCAACTTGGTGGGACACACGATGCTGCAACTTGGTGGGACACACGATGCTGCAACTTGGTGGGACACACGATGCTGCAACTTGGTGGGACACATGATGCTGCAACTTGGTGGGACACATGCTGCTGCAATTTGGTGGGACACATGCTGCTGCAATTTGGTGGGACACATGCTGCTGCAATTTGGTGGGACGCATGCTGCTGCAATTGGTGGTGGTGCTGGCCCTTTAAAAAAAAAGACACAGTCTGACACTGGATACAGTGCACCTATGGGAAGTGCCACGTCTATCTAATCACCAGATTGCAGACGTGGCACTTCAATCGCGGGTGTTTAGCCCGCCTTGCGGCGCTTTGTGAAGTAGCTTCCGCCTGTTCATAGTATATATTACTATGGCTGGGCGGTTTGATTGACATCTGAGATGATGTAACTTCCTGTTTTTTCTCTCCAATTGCACCTAGGACAGAGGAACCAGGAAGTATGAAGAGACATCGCTGGAGAGGACAACACACTGCAAGGTAAGTAAGGGGGGGGTTTGATGTGAGGATGCTGCAACTTGGTGACGCATTCTGCTGCAACTTGGTGACACATGCTGCTCTAACTTGATGACACATTCTGCTGCAACTTGGTGACACATGCTGCTCTAACTTGATGACACATTCTGCTGCAACTTGATGACACATTCTGCTGCAACTTGGTGACACATGCTGCTCTAACTTGGTGACACATGCTGCTCTAACTTGGTGACACATGCTGCTCTAACTTGGTGGGACGCATGCTGCTGCGACTTGGTGGGACGCATGCTGCTGCGACTTGGTGGGACGCATGCTGCTGCGACTTGGTGGGACGCATGATGCTGCAACTTGGTGGGACGCATGATGCTGCAACTTGGTGGGACGCATGCTGCTGCTATTTGGTGGGATGCATGCTGCTGCAATTGGTGGTGACACATGCTGCTGCAACTTGGTGGGACACATGCTTCTGCAATTTGGTGGTGATACATGCTGCTGCAATTGATGGTGACACATGCTGCTGCAGTTTGATGGTGACACATGCTGCTGCAGTTTGATGGGGACACATGCTGCTGAAATTTGGTGGTGACACATGCTGCTGCAATTTGGTGATGACATGTGCTGCATGTAAGGAAGGACTCCGCTGAGGACACCTGATGGCATCTGGTGGCAGGTGACGTGGCTAGTGACATACTCGGGGATCCCACTAATTCTGCATTATGGTGAGTTGAATGATTTCATTTTATATTACAATGTTATAATAGAAATAATGCGCTTCAATCATCCTGACACCATAACAACCATGGTGAAGGGATGATTGAAGTGCTAACACCAGGTGTTTGAAATATCTTTATCTGCTGATTGTTAAACTTCTAGAAAAAACATATTTCTATTGTTGTGTTGGATCTGTCCCCCCCCCTCTGTCCCTCGTTCATCTCAGACACTAACCACACCACCTTAGAGCCACACCTTCTATTTCTCGGAAACCACGCCCATTTTAACAAAGTGGGAGGGGTCAAAAGGAAGGGCGGGGACTGGCTCCCCCCTATCCTAAAACTTCACTAGCCACCACTGCTTTTAAACATTTTGCTGCCAGGTCCGTACGCCGTATGGACCTGACAGTGGGGGGGGGAGGGGGATTTCGCACACAATCTGGGATTGTGTGAAAAACTGACAGGTGGATGCATTCACTGTGACCCATGGTATCTTGGTGTACCGTCTGATTGCCCCCACACACCCCCAGTACTGGCACCCCTGCCATGTATTCCAGGCCCCGCTTGCTCATCTGTGGGCACTGGACCGACATGGCGGGGGCCGGTGGGTAAAGGTGAGAGGGAAGAGCAGACACGCATCCGCTTACCTCCACTTCTTGCTTGACCCGGAAAGTGAAGTGTATGACGTAACTTCTGAGTCAGCCTCTCAGTGTCTCACTCTAGCATAGCCAGGAAGGGATGTAATGCAATGCAATTTGCATTGCAATACGTTTAGTAGAGCCCAGAGGAGACATGCAGAGTCTTTTAGACCCTGCTTGTTTCATTATAGAGAACCTGGTACCTAAATATCATTGGGTCCACCTACACGTGAAAACGTTGATTGCGATACACATGTTACATATCATTGCGCACACACGAGAGCAACATTTCTAGCACATAAGCTCCTCCGTAGCACTAAACTGATGACTTTTGACACATCGGCCTTAGAAAATATAGGGCACTGAATTTTTGTCACCATTTCGCATACGCACCCAAAATTAAGGTTTGACATGTTGGGTAACTATTTACTCGGTGCAACCTCATCTTTTATATTTTACCAAACATTTTAGTAGTTTATTGTGTTTTGTTTGCCCTACAACTCACTTTAGTGTGTTTTTTACTGAAATTTTACCTTTGCGGTAATATCAAGAGACACACAAATCCAATGGCTCCCTCTGCTGTCTCAGCCAATGAGGAGGAAGAGCTGAGGCTCTTGTGCACATTGCTGGATAGAGGTGGGGCTTATGAATGTATTATGGGGTATGGGAGGACTGCTGCACAGAGAAGGTTTTTTTACCTTCATGCATAAAATGCATAAAGGTAAAAAACCTTGAGCATTTAGAACCACTTAAAGCCTTTACATGTTGGGAATCTATTTAGTCAATGTAACCTCATCTTTTACATTTTACAAAAAAAAAATAATAATAATAATGATGTATTGCATTTTGTACCTTAACATTAATTCTAGTGTATTTTGTTACTAAAATGTTGCATTTCATTCCATCCCTGGATATTGTCATGTTCAGCCTGAGGGGAAGTAGTAATGTTTCACTTCCTACTGCCACCTGAAGTTCACCTTAGCAGAGACCAATTTAGTTTTGCTGTTTGCTGAACCTCTGCAGAAGCAAAATTCAGTCCAAACCAGCAGCTTATCCATAGCGGGGTATGATATTTTATCTAATTACATCAAGTCCACAATTCGTATGTTACAGGTTTAATTTAGGAACATTCTGTCATTTATTGCAGTTATAGAAGGCATTGTACCTTTACCAGTAGGTTATGTACTTATTTTCCATTTAATTCCAAAAAATTGCTAAAATTCTTACCGTGTCCACAAGAAAAAAAATAAAAAATTTGACTCTACAAACACTTCAAAGTTGTGATGAGTAAATTAAAGTGGAAGGAAAGGCTATGCAATAACCCACCTTTTAAATGTTGCCTCCCCACTGCTCTTATATGCTGAAAATAATCTGCAAACAGTCTGTAAAAATCTATGTAAATACCTATTTTTAGACCCCTTACACACTGAGGCGTTTTTTAGGCGCTTTTGGGCTAAAACTAGCGCCTGTAAAAAGCCCGAAAAATGGCTCCCCTGGAGTCTCAGTGGGAAAGCCTAGTGCTTTCACACTGAGGCAATGCGCTGGTAGGACGTTAAAAAAAATCCTGCAAGCAGCATCTTTGGAATGGTGCATACACCGCTCCTAAACTGCTCTTGCTCATTGAAATGAATGGGCAGTGCCACTGCAGCAGCACTTTGTGGGTCATTTTAACAGTTTTTTGACCACTAAAAGTGCCCAACTAGCGGCCAAAAACCTCTGCGAAAACGATGGTAGATCGCAGCTAAAAATAGCTTTACCGCTGACACTGCTGATGCCCGAGTGTGAAAACAGCGTTACTTTTTCCAAGCAGTCCATAAGCGTTACCTATGTAAAAGTGATACTAACATGTTATACTTACCTGCTCTGTGCAGTGGTTTTACACAGAGCAGTCTGGATCCTCATCTTCTCATGTCCCTTGCCGGTGTTCCTGGCCCCTCCTTTCTGCTCCTTTTTTTTTTTTTTACTGTAATCCAAACTTTTAATAATTTTTTGCTACAAACAGACATGACCGCCAATTCCTCTGCTTAGCCCACCCATGAGATAGCAGAGCCTACGTTAGATTTCTCCACACAACATGTCTAAATCTCTAATATTCAGAAAGATAATTATAGGGTTATATGCACAGCATGTAAATGTATGCCTTTGCTGAGGTAATAGCCTAGATAAATGCAGACCTCTGCTCCATTGCAGATTATGAATAGTGACTCTGAACAAGAGATGGAGAAATTTTGACAGCTACTAACCCAACTCAATATGATGCCAGTTTCTGCTGTAGATACCCAGCTAGAGACTTCCATTACTGCTCTCTTTGGCAGCCTAGAATGTAAGCCAACACTTCATTAAACCCCCCGATAAAGGCTTTTATCTGCCATTTCCTCTCCAACTTGATGAGTCATATGCTTTACAATCACAGTGTTTCCATAATAAGTGCAAAGCTAAACCTTTCCACTCATCAAGACCTTGTTTGGACCACCTCTCGCCCCGTAGGCTGAAGTATAGGCCCCGCAATTGTAAAGTCTCACTGAACTACATGTATCTGACCCTTATGCTTTCTAATTTATAGTATATTTCCTCTATATTTTATATCCACAAATGGCTAGATTTTGCCTGCTCATATGATGGACATTTGCATGTGTCATAGGGATGAACACCCAGACCCCCCCCCCCCCCCCCCCCCACCTGTTCGGTTTGCACCAGAACTTGTAAACAGGCAAAAAATTTGTGCAAACACTGTAGACACTAAAGTCTACGGGACATGAACATGAAAAACCAAGAGTGCTAATTTTAAAGGCTTTTATGCATGTTATTGCCATAAAAAGTGTTTGGAGACCCCGATCTTGCCCCAGGGGACATGTATCAATGCAAAAAAAAGTTTTAAAAAAAGGTCAGTTTTTTTCAGGAGCAGTGATTTTAATAATGCTTAAATTGAAACAATAAAAATAAAATATTCATTTAAATATCATGCCTGGGGGTGTCCTTAGTCTGCCTGTAAAGTAGCGCATCTTTCCCATGTTTAGAACAGTAACACATAAAAATTACATTTCTAAAGGAAAAATGTCCTTTAAAACTGCACGTGGCTGTAATATATTGTCTATAATATATTGTCGGGTCCCGGGATACATAAAAATATCACTGAAAAAAACAGCAGCAAAATGTAAAAAAAAATTGCATGGAGGTCCCCCCAAAATCCATACCAGGCCCTTCGGGTCTGGTATGGATATTAAGGGTAACCCTGCGCCAAAATTAAAAAAATTCTGGTATTGTCAGAAACCATGAATCGGACCGAGAGACAAGTACAGTTAAATCACACTTGTTTAATAATAAAAGTAAATAGAACAAACATAGTCAAAACATAGCCAAAGTTCGGTAACCAGAACGGATAGTCAGACAAGCCAGAAAGTCAGGAAACTAGGAATTAGCATAGTGGAACAGCAAGCAGAATCTGGAGCCAGAAGGAATGTCAGCCAAGCAAGTCTTTAACAGGAGCGCAGGAGAAGGTCTCTCTCTGCAATGCTGACCAGGGTGAAGGCAGAGATCATCTGGGCTGGATGGCTTAAATAAGCAGGACTGATTCCAGCCCTGGCACTACCCCCTCCGCAACGACCCCTCCCATGCGGAGGACCACCAGGCTTGAGGGGAAAACGTCTATAGAAATCACGAAGGACAGGGACATACATGTTCGAGGATGAAACCCAAAAGCATTCCTCTGGACCGTACCCTTTCCAATACACCAGGTACTGTATACGCCCACGGAACCTACAGGAGTCAAAAATGGACTGTACTTTATACTCCTCATGGTTCTCAACCTGCACGGGATGATGGATGTGGCACCGAGGTGGTAAAGCGGTTGCATACCAAAGGTTTTAATAAGAAAACATGAAATACATTTGAGATATACATATTAGAAGGAAGGTCTAACATGTAAGCCACTGGGTTATTCCTGTGGAGAATATGGAAATGCCCGATACACCAAGGTGCAAACTTCAGAGAGAACACAAAGTCGGAGGTTTCGAGATGACAGCCAGACCCTGTCCCCAGCCTAATAGGAAGCCGCAGGCAGTCGTCTGCTTTCAGAATGGAGTCTGTACCTATCATTAGCATGTCACAAAGCCTCCTGGACTTGTGCCCAAGTGGAACGAAGACCACGGAGATGCTCCTCTAACGCAGGAATACTCTGCGGAACAAATGAGTCATATTTCGCTATAAACGGGGACAATCGGGAAGCAGAATTCAAGGCACTATTGTGAGCAAATTCTGCCCACGTTAAGAGATCTGACCAGTTGCTATGATGGTCAGAAATATAGCAATGTAGGAACTGCTCCAAGGACCGATTGGCTCGTTCTGCGGCCTCATTAGACTGCGGGTGATACACAGAGGAGAAAGCAAGCTGAATTTCCAACTGTGCACAAAAGGCTCGCCAGAACCCAAACACAAACTGACTACCCCTGCCCGAGACAATCACCTTGGTAGCCTATGTAAGCGAAAGATCTCCCGAGCTAAATAGAATCCAGTTCCTTAGAAGTGGGCAACTTCTTAAGTGGAATACAATGAGACATTTCTGAGAACTAGCCAACCACCATAAGGATAACTACATTGCCCTAGGAGTTGGGTACCTCTGAAATCCCCCTGGCTCTGCCTATGCGCTACATCACCAACCACTTGACTTCTATCTTGATTGGCCAGGAGCACATGCTTAACAAAAAAAACAGTAGAACTCTATGCGTCCAGTACCCTGCATGCAGATTGGGGACTGGGCACATAGAGATTAGTAGGGCGGCGCCCTTGTGCCCCTTATGGATGGGCCGCCGCTGATCAGAGGCATTCATGATGTAATGTGAAGAGCGGAGCTGGGTGACATCAGAGGTAACAGGAAGTGCATGCTGTCCATTTTGCTATATTTCGTGAAAAGCGTTTTCAAATATATTGTAAGTGTGATGTGAAGTGATTTGTGGGCATACAACTCTGAACACAGAGGTCTGGATCATATACATATGTTAGAGGTGTGTGAACACAGCGGTGGCACTATTGCATGTATTGTGACAGCACTGGAATTGTGGGCATATCCACTGTATGAAAAACTGTATTTGTATTAGTATTATTGATGGATTTATATGTTTCACTAAAGCACGAAACAATATAAAGGAAACCCAGAGACTGTATTTTTCACAAACTGAATTTATTTTGCTGACATATAGTTTTGTTTCCCTATTACTTTATGTTTGAATATATTTATGTTGTATATAGGTATACAAGTACTGTTTATTTATTTTTGATAAGGTGTTTTAATAGAGGGATTTTGATTTTAGCAACATAGCACCTACTGATCTGATATTGTTTTTGTGTGTGAGAACAAATATTTTGTACAAGCAGTAGCACATTTTAATATTTTTTCACAATTGAGTGGTGGTTGGCGCAGGAGGTAATTCACACATTTTTTCACACCTGCCTAAAGCTTTTGCACAGTAATGTATATTAACAAAAGAAATCAGATTTGCTATGTAGGAGTACACCCCTATATTTACCACCGCTTCTAATACATGAAATTAGAATCAGGGCCAGATTAGATGCCAGTGATTATAATCATTTATAAGGATAGGAATATGGAGATGGAACCTGTCTCATTTAAACCTCAGATTTTCTAGGGCTTGATGGTTTCTGCATAATTGACATGTCTGGTAGCAGAATGCCAAGATCAAAAAAGCTCTCTAAATCTGGTCACACACTTTGTTTTTGTTTTTTTTGTTCAACCAGCAGTTTGGAAAATTACAGATCAATACATCAGCACAAATGATGTTGATGCAGTGATCTCCCCCACTGAGACATAGGAGGTTATTTACTTAAAAAAATCTAAATGCACTACAAGTGCAAAGTGCACTTGAAATTGCACTGAAAGTGCACTTGAAAGTGCAGTCGCTGTAAATCTAAGGGGTAGATCTTAAATGAGGGGAAACTCTGCTGATTTTTATATCCAATTCTGTGCAAGCTAAAATGCTGCTTTTTATTTTCCTTACATATCCCTCTTGGATCTACAGCGACTGCAGTTTCAAGTGCACTTTCAGTACAATTTCAAGTGCAAAGTGGATTTTCCTTTAGTAAATAGCCCCCTATGTGTATGTGTGCAATTTCAAGTGCACTTGTAGTTTGCACTTTTAGTGCAAAGTGGATTTGCCTTAAGTAAATAAACCCCATTGCACAGTATTCTGAAAAGCCCCCCCTGCTAGAACACACAGATGAGCCCTTGCAACCATTGGCTGCAAGTGTTGATTGAATCAGAGTTTTCCAGCATGCCTGTTCGAGGGTAGCCAGTCGTTAGACCAGATTACAGACATCGTACACACAGATGGAAAATTGGCAGGTTCCTGCTGATTTTCAGCTTGTATGTACCAGGCTTAAGGCTCAAAAGAGAAGGTTGTGAAGGCTTATGGCAAAGAATTTAAAAGAAAAGCCAAATTATCTGAAATCAATCATTTAAATGTGTGAAAAATAATCTGTGGCGTAAATCTCAAACGACTGCTAATTTGTCCTGGTATGGTTGACCCAGCAAGGAAAGGCCCAAAAGAAAAAATGGATGGATGTGGACTGGGCTAGTTGAAGCCCTGATTTGGATTCTATAGAAATGTTGTAGTAATTTGAAACAGGCAATCCATGCAAAGAAACTCACAGACATCTTAAAAATGGAAACAGTATAACGTGGTATAATGTTTATTGCTAAGAACGTTTTTTCTAGTTATGTAAACAATCTGGACACCAGTTGCAATTGATATTTAAAACCCCACTCTGGGCAAAGGCTATTTTCTCACCCTACCTACCTTCCACCCCCATCTAACCAATCCTGATAATCTCCCTGCCTTACTTGGTGAAGGAAAATATTGCACTCACCTAACTTCCCTGTCCAGGTCATGTGCTGCAATGGTGCCCTGAGACCACCTACCCCTTGCCACCCCCCCCCCCCCCCAAAATGATGTTGTCCTCTTCTCTTTCATGGGAGGATCCACCCATGGCAATCCAATAAAGAGTGCCCATGTTTCACAGGTAGTGAAGTGGACACTCAAAGGAGAACCCTTCCAGGAAGTAAACAGTAGAGAAAACTCTGGGTGGCTCTGTCATGTGATCATGGCTTCAAGTTATTCAAAAAGTGCATTTAGGTGCTGATATTTTTTTCAATCGGGGTGCCGCAACACCCTAGGATGCCACAAAGAGTCCGTGGCTACATCCCATTCTGAGTAAGACCCTGTGTAAACTCCCATGCACAGAGAGGCAAGAGAGAGCACACCCTGCACCTCCTCCTGGCTCTCTCCTCCTCCCTCCTGCTATGTGTACTATGGGGGGTTATTTACAAAAGGCAAATCCACTTTGCACTGCAAGTGCACTTGGAAGTGCGGTCACTCTAAATCTAAGGGGTAGATCTGAAATGAGTGGAGACTCTGCTGATTTTATCATCCAATCATGTGCAAGCTAAAATGCTGTTTCTTATTTCCCTTGCATGTCCCCCTCGGATCTGCAGCGACTTTATTTCCAAGTACAATTTCAGTGCACTTTCAAGTGCAAAGTGGATTTTCCTTTAGTAAATAGCCCCCTATGTGTAGCTATGTAAACAGAAAGCTGTACCAGCCCCCTGCCCATGTCCGAACAACCAATGATGTCTTTGGTTGCTAAGGACTTATCGAGGGGCACACACACCTTTCTGTTTTGCCGTCAATAGTACAGATAGCAGCAGGGAGGAGGAGATAGCTGGGAAGAGGTGTGGGTGAGCTCTTTCTCTCCTCTCTGTGCACAGGAAGTTACACAGGGTTGCACTCACATCTGAGTGTGCAGAGTTTTTTTACTGCCCTCTCCTCCTCTCTTCCCTAAACTGCCCCTGTACAGCCAGTACAGGTAGTAGGAGGGGGGATTTGGAGGGGATTTGTGTTAAAAGGGGGGTTGGGTTTGTGCTAGGAGTGGGGATTTTAGAGCAGGGATTTTGCGCTAAGAAGGGGGATTTGGGGGGGTTGTGCTAGGAGGAGGAATTTGGGGGGGGGGGGGGGTTGTGCTCAGGTGGGTGATTTGGGGGGTATGTGCTAATGTGCCAGGAGGAGGAATTTGGGGGGTTTGTGTGGGGGGGGGATTTGTGCTAGGAGGGGAAATTTGGGGGGGAGAAGAGTTACAACCCAAGATCACTGAACTCTCACAGTGCCTCACAGACTACATTTTAGTACTTGTTAAATTGCATGTTGTCTTGTACCACAGAAAAATATACTGTCTTTGCAGTTGCGCGTGGGTGCCATTCTTAATTAATTCTTAATGACACCCTCATGCATCTAGCAAATCCATGTATGTCCATGGCCATTACAAAAATGTGCAGGAACATGCAAATAAAGTGCACACTCTAAAGGGTGCCTTTACTGAAAAAAGGTTGTAAAACACTGGTCTAGAAGATTTAGGCCAGCCATAGGTTATGCGATTTTCTTTCCTGCATGCCAGGGAGAAAATCACTTGATTCCCCCATACACAGTCAGTGTTGATGAGAGATTCCCTCCCACGGACAGCTGGCTGCTGGCACCAATTGCATGAAAAAATTGACTGGCTAGTTGTACCCAAGTTTAGTGAGCGATCAACTTAGGTATATTCAGCCTGCCCATACATGCTTTGAATACCGACTGGTCCCTGCTGTACCGGCTGAGATTCGAACCATCAAAGGCCAGCTTTACTGAACTATGGCCGGGCTATGGACATTAAACTATTTACATTTTTAACAATCAGTAAATAAGCTTTAAAACAAGCCTCTCAGAACTCTGTAGCTACAGACACCACTGAACAAACTATCATTAATGTTCACAAAAGATCAACTGAAGTCGTTTGAGTTCTGCATTATGCTCTACCCACTTCCTATTCCTATGCTTTGCTTTTATAGATTAGACATCAGGAAGGCTGCCAATTCACTACTGGCAGATAGAAACCAAATTATCTAGTATTGAAAGACACAAATAAAAATATATTTTACATTGTTAAGAAAAGTCTGACAAGGAATTATTTCAAAGTGCCTGCAGATAGAGAGGTCAGTGGGGAACTGCTTTACTGCAATATGTTATTTGGCTGGCCACATTTCTACTTTAAGAGGAAAAACATATCTCTATACATTCATTTATCCTACTAGTTATTTTTTTCATACTAACATAAAATACTATGGTAATTTTTCTATTACACACGCATTCCCCTGTTATAATGTTCTGGCAGATTCAAAAGGGCAATCTCTTCCGTCCACATTTATCAGGTATGCTAATCATTTAATCTGTTGATTGAAGGTTTTTTTTAATTCCATTGCTTTTCTTTTTCTAGGCTGAAGATTTGATTTTTTTTCCACCCAACTATTATAATAGTTATAATAGTTATAGAGGTCAGTGGGGAACAAGAGCTTCATTAGGGATAATCCTTTATGTCATTTAATTTCAAAAGATAAAAAAAAAATCTACTTCCAAATAATAGAACTGCCTCCACTTAGGTTTGCAAAGCAGGAACCAATCAAAAAAGAAGATAAATAGGGGCGCATGCGCGAAGCTCGACATGGCAGACGCTCTCCCTTAGAGCTCCGCGCTCCTCGCTGCAAGATCGGATCAATATCAATCATCTGAACCCGCATTTCACCACGATATCACCCGGATCACCTTTGAGACAACACTGGCGTCTCTCGGGATGGTACTCACGGGACCGAAGGGCAAGAACAAGCCGAAACCCATCAAAGAAGCCCTGGCCCGGGCTTCCTCCAAAATGGCGGCTAAGGCCTTAGCTAAACACCACGCTGCCTCTCCTGCGGCCTCCGACCAAGCGGACAGCGGCGATGAGGATGAATCGGACTCTAACCTTGGTGGTTCCCCACCTCTACCCTCCTCAGGTATGTCTCAAACTGCCTTTTTGAAACACATGGAGACTATGCTCCAAAAGGCTCTCAAGACTACATCGGAACAAATAACGGACAGGCTATCACGGGAAATCCGTGAAATAGGTCAGCGCACGGCTGACCTGGAGACAAGAGTTGATGACATGGAGCTCACTCTTCAAGAACACTCTCAAAACTTGTCTGTGTTAAAAGAGGAGAATGCCACCTTACTCTCCCGTTTGGAGGATGCCGAAAATCGCTCCCGCAGGTCCAACCTGCGCTTACGCGGCATCCCAGAATCTGTGGAAGATGTGCAATCTTTTACGACCGCACTGTTCCAGGAACTCTCACCTTCCATTCCAATCGAACGGCTGGAGTTCGACAGGATTCATCGTGCCCTCACACGCCGCCAAACGGACGGTCCCCCTCGGGACATTATTGTGAAACTACATTTCTTTCGCACGAAAGAACAGTTGCTGAATGATGCCCGTAAGAAAGAAGAACTGCTCTTCCAAACGCATAAATATCAGCTTTTCTCCGACCTGGCTCCGCTGACTATAGCTAAACGCCGTGCCATGAAGCCTCAACTTCAAGTTTTGATGCAGCACCAGCTCAAGTACACTTGGAGGTTCCCCTTCGCCCTGCAATTCACACACCAGGGCCAGCAGCATTCGTGCTCAACCCCGGAATCCTTACAACATTTGCTGGAATCCCTTCGTCTGACCTTGCCGGTTCAAGTCTCGGAGACTGCGCTACCCCGCACCCCGGCTCGATCCACGGCTCATCCATATTCGGCTACACCGAAGCGCAACCCGCTGGACCCGACATCTATCCGTAAGGGGACACCTTCACGTCGTCCGGAAGATGCCTTCCTCAGCCCAAAGTCCCGCACGCCTCGTTGATATACCTGAGGGTGCTCCCTCTTTTTCCCTCAGTACTCTCAGAGTACCTCCTTGTGGTCCCGACCTCTGGACCTCCAATGTAGCCCTGCTGTTGCAGCACTTCCTTTACTGTTCATTTTTTTCTGTTTGTCACCCCGTGTTTTGTATACTTTTTTGTTTTGTTTCTCCATTTTTGCCCTTTTTTCTCTTTTTTTCGCTCTCCACATTTTCATTTTTTATTTTCTATTTTTGTTTTGTTTTTTCCTTTTGTTCTTAATTGATAATGTGCTGCTATCTGGGTGACAATAGCTGGGTGTGCTTGCGACGCCCTTACTTAGGTGTCACACGAGGTCTCTATGTCCCCCAATGGGGATATAACTCTGGTTCAGTTATTCCTATTTTACATAGGTATACTACTATATACTCCATTGACTTCATCTGTATGCATACCATTTCCACGAATATTTTTTTTTGTGCTTTTTTTTTTCTCTCTCCTGTTTTTATTTATGTTTGTTTTTTTTGGTTGGTCTGCTGGGGGAGGCGAGGGGGGGGGGCTGGGCGGGAGTTGGGGATGTGACTTGCTCGTCTCCCCTCCTCTCGTCCCGGCGCCCTGCCCCTCCCTTTTTCATTTGATGTCTCCTTTCGCACCTCCTCCAGCACTTCACTTAATCAAGAGTGATGTATGTTTTTCAGCCTGCTTCCATTTATGCTACTCGTGGGCTGGCTATTTCTTTCCCTTATTCCCCCTCCTTTTACCCTCCCCTGCTTCCCCTTTTTTTTTTTTTTTTTCCTCTCCTCCTATTTCCCTCATCCCCCCCCCCTCCCTTTCTCCTCCTCCCCTCACCCTTCCCTTGCTTTCCCCACACCCGCCCATTCCCCTTGCCTCCCTTCCCTCTGATCCTTTCTTTATCCCCCCCTCCGACCTGCGATAGCTGCAAACCCCTTATATTTAGAAGGCTATGGTTACTGCCGTTTATCACCTGTTTAGTTTATGTTACTTTTGCTCAAGATGTTGTCCTAACTTAAATTAGATGGTTTTCACTGTTAGATCCGCTTGCAGTGGGGAGTTGTCACTGCTCCCCCACCTCCAGTGCTCTCCCTCTTCGGTCGGTCTTCTCTGGCTGAAGAGCTAGCGCACTATTTGGTTGGGCACTACAGATACTTTGTTCAGTTTTTTTTTAATTCATTGTGATGCCCTACGTTTTGTACACTACTTCCCCTCTTTTCTTCTCCCCCTGCTGTCCTTTTTCTCCTTTGTGCTTGCTTCTTTCCTTCCTTTTTCTCTCCCTTTCTGGCCAGGTGGCTCACCCTCCTCTCTTCACCCACATTTTTTATATATATTTACCCTTCCCCGCTCGCATAGATGGCCCCTTTAAATATAATTTCCCTTAATGTTAAGGGACTTAACTCCCCTCATAAGAGAACAAAGGCCTTCCGCACCTTTGTTTCCTTGGGGGCCGACATTGTTGCCCTCCAGGAAACTCATTTCACTGTCCGCAACACCCCCAAATATTTTAGCTCCCGTTATCCGTTAGTGTATACCGCCTCTGCAGATACTAAACACAGAGGTGTTTTACTTGCTTTCCGCCACTCCCTGCCCTTCACATTACAAACGGAGATCAAGGACCCCTCAGGCCGTTATATTATATTGGTGGGCCTTTTACAGGAAGTGGAAACTACGTTTGTCTCCTATTATGCCCCAAACGTCAACCCGATCCCCTTTTTCACCCACCTCTTGCGGGTAGTTAAGACACACACCAAAGGCACATTATTTATGTGCGGCGATTCAAACTTGGTACTTCATCCACATCTGGATAAGTCTCCCTACTCCCCAGATCATTATTCCCCTGCCTCACAACTTCGCAGATTGTTGCAACAACACTCCCTTTTAGATTCCTGGAGAGAGTGTAACCCATTGAAGAAAAATTATACTTACTATTCCCCCCCGCACAATTCGTTTTCTAGAATAGACCATATCCTTGTACCAATCGCATCCTCCCCAATTTTGCTGAAATCCTCCATACAACCCATCTCGTGGTCAGATCACTGCGCTGTTGTAACTACGATCTCGTCATTAATACCCTGCCCTGACAACAAATCCTGGTGTATGAATGAGGCCCTCCTTACTAACCAGTCTTATTGTATCGATATTCAAACTGCCCTTAATGACTATCTTCAATTTAATGCTAGTCCAGACATTTCGCCGACCCTCCTCTGGGAAGCGCACAAACCGGTGATCAGAGGTACTTGTATCTCAGTTGCCACTCATCTGAAGCGTGACAAAAGACTCAAATTACAACGGTTGGAGGCTGACTTCCAACGCCAGTTTCTACAATTTCAAGCGACCCCTTCTAATGATAATAAGAAACAGCTTGAGGTAACCAGGTTGGAACTGGATCTGCTCTTGGCTGAATCTGCGGAGAAAGCTCTCCGCCGGTCCGGCCACAAGATCTACACGAAGGCCAACAAGCCGGACACCTTACTAGCGCTGAGTCTTCGGCGACCAGACCGTATACATAAACCTATTAGACTCCGGCTGGCTAATGGCACTCATACTAGCAACCCTGTTAAGGTACTCTCTGAATTCCGTAAGCGTCTTGCTAATCTATATGAATCGAGGGGGTCTCTTCCCTCTTCTGAGGCGGAGATGCTCTTCCAAGATTTACCTATACCTTCGTTGCCTGTTGCTAGCCGGGAGTCTATAGATAAACCTATCTCGGTTGAGGAGGTCCTTGGCGCCATTAAATCACTTAAACCCCATAAACGCCCTGGCCCGGATGGTCTTCCTGCTGTATATTACAAGAAATTCGCACCCACTCTTGCCCCACTTCTTTCTAAATCCTTCAACGCCCTGCTACAGCAACAATCCCTTGGCCGAGACTCGCTGACTGCCATTATTGCCATGATCCCTAAGCCCAATACTGACCACACCCTCTGGTCCAACTATAGGCCCATATCCCTTTTAAACGTAGATGTAAAACTACTAGCCAAAATCCTTGCCCTAAGACTCAACCCGATCATTGGAGGCCTGATACATAAGGATCAAGTAGGATTCATTCCTCGCCGCCAGGCTGCCGACAACATCCGTCGGGTGATCCTTCTACAACACATAGCTATGTCTCGCAAGATTCCCATGCATCTTTTATCCCTTGATATTAGGAAAGCTTTTGATACGGTCTCATGGCCCTATCTTCACTACATTTTGGGACGTTGGGGTTTTGGCCCCAACTTCTTGCAATGGGTAAGTGCTCTCTATACTCATCCACAGGCATATGTTAAGTACTCGGGCTTCAGTTCAGAGTGTTTCCCAATTAGTAGAGGGACAAGGCAGGGTTGTCCCTTATCCCCGTTAATATTTGCCTTAGTAATTGAACCCCTTGCTGCCTTGATTAGATCTGATCCCAATATTCATGGTGTAGAGGTCGCTTCTACATCTCACAAAATATGCCTTTTCGCAGATGACGCCCTGTTATTTGTTACATCTCCGCATGTCTCCCTGCCCAACCTTCTACAACTCCTGTCTAAATTTGCAAAAATATCTGGATTAGAGGTAAATCAAGAGAAATCCAAAGCCCTCAACGTGACGCTCCCTCCAGAGGTCCTTGACCTTATAAAAAGTAATTTCCCCTTTCAATGGTCCTCCTTCTCCATTTCTTACTTAGGTATCAAACTAACTAGTGACCCCGCCCATTTATTTCGTTCCAATTATCTCCCAATGTTTAAACACTTGTCCTCCATGCTTGACACGTGGCTACCCTTACACGTTTCATGGCTGGGGCGGATCGCGGCTGTAAAGATGTCATTGTTGCCGAAGTTGTTGTACCTATATAGAGTCCTCCCGGTCGCGATTCCACCATATTTCCACAGGGCTGTCCAGAGTCGGGTATACAAATATATTTGGGGCACCCGGACCCCCCGAGTCTCACGTTCAACCTTGCTCCGCAGTAAGCTCAACGGGGGTCTTGGTGTTCCCAATTTTCTCCGTTACTTTCATGCAGCTCAACTTGCTCAGTTGACCCTTTACCACGCAAAAACGGAGATCCCTCTCTGGGTAGCTTTGGAGGCAATAGATCTACATCCCATACATATCACTAATCTTTTATGGCTCCCCCCCGCTGCCCGGGGTCCTATTCATAATCCTATAACCCTACATTCTATGAAAATCTGGGACAAATTACGTAGACCTTTTAAATTGATTTCCCCGCACCTACCCCTACTATCTCTTCTTGGCCACCCACTATTCCCTCCCGCATTTTCTCAGCCCGCCTCTTTCCTGGCCTGGTCTCGTGCCGGACTGGAACGCGTGAGGGACTTCATCTCGAATGGTGTCCTGAAACCCTTTCCATCTATACAAGCCCATTCACATCTCCCCTCCCGGGAGTGCTTTAGGTACCTCCAAATTTCCCATTTTATCCAAACCCTCTTGGGCTCCCAAAGGGTGCTGAACAAATTGTCTCTCTTTGAGAATATATGTGACTCAGACCCCCATGCCCCGGGCATAATCTCCAGCCTCTACGCATATCTCACGTCCCCCTCACCCCTGCCTCCCTCGTATGTTTCTGCTTGGTCCAAGGACCTATCCTTGGACCTGGATGATAGCGATTGGTCAATGATATGGGCAACTACTAAGCTTTCCTCACAGAATGTTGTTGCGCTAGAGGCCAGTTATAAAGTCCTCATGAGATGGTACCTGGTTCCTACCAGGATAGCTAGATATCTACCATCATACTCCCCCAATTGCTTTCGTGGTTGCGACACTGGTGGCACCCACTTGCATATTTGGTGGACATGTCCTGTGGTGCAACGCTTCTGGGCGGCAATATTTCACATGGTTTCAACTTTATTTGATGTGACCCTCCCTCCCGACCCATCTTTGGCCCTACTTAATCTTCCACCACGAGACTTTACTAAATCACAACTGCGTCTCTTTTTGCAACTCACTACAGCTGGCAAGCAGACAATTGCGAAGGCATGGAAGTCCCCATTTCTGCATATTGCGGAAGTTAGGAATAGGGTCACCCAGGCTATGATACACAGCAAAATAGAGGCCACAATAGTGGACAGGATCCCACAACATCTTAGGGTCTGGCGCCCTTGGCTAGACCACTTTCTTCCCCCTGGATTTGATAGTCAACTTTTGAAACCCTAAGCTTGGCTCATAAGGAGCCGGGGAGGCTCTCACCCCTTTGTGACATCCTTGAGCCACCTGGTCAGTGCCACCTTCCCTCTCAACCCCCCTCTTTCCTTAGTTCCTTTTCTTCTTCTGTGTTGTATCCCTAGTTCTGGTTCTTCCTCTTCTTTTCTCCCTTATCTCTTGCTCTGTCTTACCTTTCTCCATTTCCCGATATCCTCTTTTGATAATGATGCTCAACCTACACAATATGTGTATGCTCACTGTTGTCACAGTAATCTGGGCAGAGCTCCGCCCTCCTACTTTTTCTAGTGTTAACTGGACTCTGTCCTTGTGATACTATTGGTAATGTGTGTTATAGGCCCAAGTTCTAATCCACGCTTTAGCATGGAGTACATTTCGTATATCTGAATGTAGCCTGACTCTGTATCTATGCTTGATACTTTGATGTAATTTGTTATTTTCTCTTTGGAACATATGTTTGTAACAGTGACTGTTTGTTCTTTAAGCTTGTTATCAATAAACTATTTGAAAGTAAAAGAAGATAAATAAAAGGGCATTTTCTACAAAAAGTAATTGAGTCCATTTGTTCAGTGTCTGTAGACATTCTGACCAGAAGCCTTATATCAGCCCATTGGAAAGATTCAAACTCACTCACTTTTGTAAACATTTTGGAAAATTCCTGGATTCAGTTTATAGACAAATTCTGCATGCTAAACAAATTAGCATGCACATATGTCTGGATAATCGGACCTTTTTTTTTTATTGTTTATTGTTTATAATATCATGACTCTTATTGTCTCCCACCCAGCTTCAGCAGCCTTTCCTAGAATTTCCTCATCCTGTCTTGTTCCACCTCACAGCCTTCAACCATGTGTGTTTGTTCCACAGATGTGTGCTTGCACCAACTATTGGTTTAAGTTGGTACTTCTCTCTCGATCTCAAAATTTTAATCAAAAGGGCACATCCATGCCCTGGGGTTTACTTTGTATCCTGTACCCTGTGCCTGCTTCCAGTATTTTGTTTGTGCATCATATATTCTTTACCTTGCTTCTGATACCCTTGTCTCAGATTTATCCCATCGTCCTGATTCCTGGGTTTCAACCCATCTTGTTTGTAATCTCTGATTATGCCTGCTTGTGGTCAGCCCTGAACACCAGTCTGTCCCAGTTTTGCATTTGACTAATAACTTGATTGGTTTCTTTGGTCCATGCTTGCTGTCAGCTTTCTCTAGTGGGGAGAGCCTGGAGTTTGCTCTCTTAACGAGTCTGCTGCACAAGACCCGTGTGAAGACCAGACTTACTTTACAAGGAAAACCTTGTCTGCTGAAGACACACGGGTCTGCATTCAAGCTTGGTACATGGCAACTAATATAAGTATATTTTTACTTACATTAACATATACATTAAATAAATGACCATACCGTATTAAACCAGATGTGACAGTTTTATGCTGTGAACCAACTTGATTCATCTACTACATTACACAGTATAAAAAAAGAGATTGAGAATGTTCACGAGAAGGTATTTACACTAAGACAAAAGTAATTTTGTTTTAATTCCAGAATGAAATTTATAAACCTTAGAAAAAGCTGATTAGTTAATTCTTAGAGAACCAATTTAATCTTACTTGTAAAATTATTCCTGGTTAAGTATAGCCATTTAACTTCTAAAACATAATCAACAGGCCTGAATTTGTGGAAAGAGAACATGAGCAAAGAGTACATTAGCAGACGTTTAAGTGACACCAAACAATATCCTTCTTCTCTAAAATAAAATTCATAATTCAATACAATATATCCAAAATAATCGATACACATCCACTACTTAGGCTGCATCCACACCTTGAAATCATGGGTAGAAACGCGGCCAAATCTGCCCTAATTCAAAATGCCCAGGTGGGAATGACAAATCACACAACGCACATTTCAGAGGGCATTAATGTGAATGACACCTAAAAATGCAGCGTGGTTCTGGTGCAATTGTCATGTGATAAATAGAGCTGCAATCGTGGCAAACCATATTGCGCGAAGCTTGTCAGCCAAAAAAAGTTCAGGAGCTTTTTTCAGGCGACATGCTTTATGAGAACCAAACTGCATTTTTAAGTGCCATTCAAATGAATAGCATCTGAAATGTGCATTGTGAGATTTCTCATTCATACCTGGGCGTTTTGAAATCACAGGCAGAATCACGGCAAATCTGGCCAGGATTCAAAATGCCCAGGTGTGAATGCAGCCTCAATGGCCCTGTAATCTATTTTTCTGCCTCCTTGTGACATCCTCCATGAGCTCCCAAATCTCTCTGTTGGAATCGAACATAATTAATGATATATATATATATATATATATATATATATATATATACCCTGTTTCCCCGATAGTAAGACACCCCCGATTGTAAGATGTATCGGGAGTTTCAGAGGGGTCGGCTAATATAAGCCGTACCCCGAAAGTAAGACATATGTCTTACTTTCGGGGAAACACGGGGGTATTGCCGCCTCCCTCTCATCTAGCTGCGCGCCGCCTCCTGCCCACGTCCGCACCGTCCCCCTCTCCATACGTCGCCGCGTCTGCCATTTCCCTCTGATCTTAATGAGCGCCGCCTCCTACCCACGCCTGAGCCGTCCCCCTCTCCATACGTCACCGCGCCGTCCCCTGCACTTGTCACTGCCGCCTCCTGCTTAAAATACGGTAATGCACACAGTATTAATCATACATCAGTAAAACATACACACTGGCATACTGGGGTATCATCTGCTGTATGTAACCCAGTGTGTATCAGCAGGTGTCACACTGGATTAAATACAGCAGGTGGTACTGTATCACACATAAATCTGTTTTATCTTCCAGTATTCCACTGTTCGTTCTTACCATTTTTCATTGTTTTACATGTTATGCAATGTTGTAACAAGACATTCTTGGCACTTCCTTTTATAAAACTGTTTTGTGGTGAATACAATACTGTTCAGTTTGTTAATAAATGTTAATTTTATGGTTAAAACAAAAAATTCGACAATTTTTTTCCAATATAAGACATACCCCGAAAATAAGACATAGTGGGGCTTTTGGGGATAAAAAGAAAGTAAGACACTGTCTTACTTTCGGGGAAACACGGTATATATATATATATATATATATATATATATATATATATATATATATATATATATATATAGTTCTACACATCTGTTTGTGCAACCAAACTCAGCCATATTGATACTTGCAGTGCCACAGGTTTAAAAGGTATAGAGGAATGTGACTCCAAACAGAATCAAAGGAGTTATCTTCAGCCCACCTGGTGTGCACGAAGCTTCAAAGACATTTAGGACAATGACGGCACCGGTCTGTCTGTAAGGACAATAGGAATATAATGAGCGGGAGGGGCGTCCGAGATCGAACCACAAGATGGGAACCCAGCCGGAGCAGTTGCAATTCATGGGCAGACACTGCTCCCAGAGGCCAATTATGACAGGACTGTCAGAGGTGGTTAGCCTGGGGGAGGAGATGCCCCAGAGACGCTGATTGGTCCACAGGGAAAGGAGGGTGGGCAATGGGGTGTGGTATGGCTGAGGTGTGTTTATCAAAAAGGGTTGAATCAATGAGTTCTGCCTCTAACTTCCATCATGAGGCTTAGCTTCGAAGGTCTGATAAGTATTGCTTATATTGTATTCTGATTGTATGCTATGTATTCTTGTAACTTCTATTGATACCTTATGCAAGCTGTCTTATTTCCTTAGGAAATAAAGGAGATTTGATTGATCCTAGACCGTGTATTTGGTTTCATAGCTAATTGTGGTAGTATTGTGATATTAACGATAGCATGTGCTTGGAGTATAGATAGACTAACTAAACTATAGGGACTAGACAAAATAATACATAACTGATGATAATAATAGAGTGCATTTATCAGTTACTTCATTTGGCACCCCAGAAGGCGTGTAAAAGGTATTTTTACACAGAATCCACAAAAATCGAATGTATTTTTGTTTCTGAGTCCCTGTAAGCACAGATCCTCAAAGACACCCAGAACTGAAAGTCATCTCTAGTGTGGACAAGATTGGCGCTGGCTCGCAAATTCTGAAACCACGCTTGGATGAGCAGGAAAATTCTGTGAGATATTTCACTGGTAGAAACAGACGCGTAAAACCTGGTGAGAACTGTGACTGATATATATATATATATATATATATATATATATATATGTACGTTATTGTTGTATTTGCTGCAGACCTGTAACCAGAGGGCAAATTGGCGCACTGGCGAGATAGAGACTGATCATCCCTGGATATAACCGCAGATTGACAGGAGAACCATACAATTTTGAGGGAAAAGTGAGAATCCCCACGTGAGTGTGAAAAAGCTCTCTGTCCCAAGAAAAATTCCATGTAGCCTGCGATTGGAGAGGAGAGCATTAATTGAGAGTGTGTTCTCCTGAAGAAATTCGTGGTTAAACGGATTTGTAATTTTTATTTTTTATTTTTATTTTTATTTATTTATTTATTTATTTATTTTGTTTTTTTTGTTTGCTGTGGGACTACAGGTGAAAGCTAGCTTCTAAACAGCTTTATCTGTGTCTCTGTGTGTGCTTGGTATCTGTTTGTTTAGCGTATTGCTAATGCAAAGTGTTGGTTAGAGATTGACAGGAATTACCATACATCTTTGAGGAAAAAGGAAAAAGTGGGGGAAATATAGGTTTTTATTTCTACCCACGTGAGAGTGAAATAGCTCTGGTAAGATAACCTGCAGCCTAAGGCATTAAGAGTGTGCCTTGTGTCTTGTATGCTGTAGAACCACAAGTCACTGTAGATTTAAACGGTTCGTATCTGTTTTTTTTTTTTTTAGTTTTGGACTATAGGTGAAAGCTAGCTTTTAAACAGCTGTATCTGTGTCTTTGTGGGGGTTATCTATTTGTTTGTCTGTGTCTATTGTCTAAGCAACTTTAGTGTGGGTAGGCTAATTAGCATATCAATGGAAGCCATTGAAGGTTTCATTAGCAAGCATGGTGATATTAGATTTCAACTTACTCAAAAGAGTAATTTAAGACACCAATTTGGGGAACTTTTGAGAAAATGTAATACACATAACAATCTCATAAGTAATAAGTCAAAAAAAGGCAGGAAACAGAGAATGGCCAATGCCTTATGCATGTTAATGAGAATGAAAGAAATTGCAGAACAAAAAGAATTAGAATGGTTTGCTGACAGAGAAAAAGTGATGGAACAGGTAAGAGATATATTAATGGGGATTGAAAAGACTGATGCAGATGCTCGTAGTCGGATTGAACAATTAGTGACTGAGAAATGTGTATTGCAACAGAGATTAGATGAATTAGAACAAACGTGCAAATTAAGAGAAAGTTGCATTGCCTCTTTAAATCAAAGGGAGGCTGATAATTTGCAGGTTATCACAATGCTTAAGGCACAAGCAGCCATAATGGAATTATCCTCCAAGTGTGCAATGGTGGAGGTACCCTCCGCACATGCTCAGTGTACAGAAAAGCTAAAAGTGAAACATGAAGAAAACCCGTATGCTATTATCACTGCAAATGATAGTACTGTGATGGGAATTGATGTGGAAGAGGCAAATAAAGGTGGGATAACTGCACTTGAAATTGATTCAGGAGTTGAAACTTCTGATTCCAATCGCAGTAATATTATCCAACAATGTGGGTTTCCAGCACCATATGCTCAAAGAAGGGCCTATGCAGGGAAACCAGAACTAAAATGTTTTTTGTGTAAAAGGGGGGGTCACATTTCAAAATATTGTCGGGCGGCGAATAATGATTTTAAAAGGAAATCATACCCGAAAACGACCCCAAGGCATCATGTGTGTTATTCAGCCAGGTGGGGTAGCCATCCAAAGCATGGAACCCATAGTAATCAAACCCATTTCCCGTGTAAAACGCAAATGCGGGGTCTACAAACTGAAAAGCAATATGTAGGACAGTTGCGTAAAGTCAAAATGGAGGTAGACGCATGGTTATTCAAATATAGCACTGGGGGGAACAATGTTAGTAGAACTTAGTGAGCTGCAGGCATGGTAAGAATATTCTGGTCAATGTTTCCCTGCTATGAAAAAGGTTTGATGTGAGTTTCAGGTTCAGAATATGATAGAGGACCTTGATATAGATATACATTTTTTTTTGTTTTTTTTTGGTTTTTTTGTTTTGTACTTTCAGGGATAAACCTCTGAATTGGTATTGTGTTTTTTTTTTTGTGTGGTTAAAAGATGTTTCAGTTATGAGTATTGTTTTTTTTTTTCTTGTTCAAATATTTTATTGACAACAATCAAGAATAAGAAACAGGCACAGTTACAGATATTATAGACGTAAAAGAACATTCCAGCAGAGCATTGGAGTAATAAAAAAGTCACGACCATGCATTGAATGTTTTTTTTTTTTTTTTTTTTTTTTTTTGTGTTTCTTTACTCTTCTCTTATTTTCAGTCTTTGTAAACTTCTCCTGAGTAATATCCAATACTGCTGCTTAACATAAGAATTGTGTGTAATCACTGTCTGTGTGTTCCTTTTCCAGAGACCAGGGAAGAAGTTAAACTGGTTCGGATACGGACATTTGCATTTGTTTGCAGGTCTCTCAAAGTGAGAACAACAGTGGGAAAAATATAGCAGAACAGGGGTTAGGTTATTGTAAAGGCATAATCGATTATCACATGGTACCATGAGCTCATTAGTTAGTAATTGTTTGCAAACAATGAAAAATAAATAGTACTAAAAAGATATAAATGAAGCTACAATGTTGTGATGAGATACATATACATATGCTTTGTTTTGTTTTTGTTTTTTTGTTTTGTTTTCCCCATTAACTAATTGTATTTCAGATTGGAATGAGCACTCTTCTCAGGAGGAAAGTCCATGGATGTTAACTAAAAGTTGAGTGTTTGTCATTGTTGTATAGTGGTTGTCTTGTCATTTTATTTGTGTGTTCATGGCCAGATTTTAAATTTTTTTTTTAAATTTTTTTTTTATTTGTTATTTATTTTTTATTTTTTTATTTTTCTTTCTCTCAAAATTTTTTGTTTGATATTGGTTTAGTCATCTATTTTAGTTATATTTTTATTCAGGTGGAAAAAGTAATAGGTCTAATCCACCTGAAAGGGGGGGAATTGACAATGTTAGAATCAGTCACCTGAAAGGGGGTAGTGCATACATCGTAAAGATACAGATAGATGCATTGTCTTTGTAGCTTGTAAAATTTGAAGTTTTTGAGAAGCAACACTGACGTTCAGTTTTAAACATTTTTGATCATACCATGGGGATCCATTTTACAGTGGGTTCAGCCTAAAGAAGTCATGGTTGTTGGGATAGTCTGGTCAAAGTTGCAGAAGCCAAGCCAAGGTCCTGGGTTCCAAGGAGGGAACTATAAGTAAACATGGTAAGCGAGCAGATATTGTGGATAAGAATTTGATACTGCTCTTGTTTTTTCACTTCCAGAATCCTGGTGGAGCGAGAATTGGAGAGGCTTCTGGAACATGGATGACAGATGATCATCTGGTTGGCAGTTTGTCTGTGCCACACCACACCGCAAATTTGTTCTGATAAACATCAGGAGAGGAAAAAAGAAAAACTTGAAAGATTCAGATTAATACTTGTTTTTTTCTTATGGACAATGGTGGTGGTGCGAGTGCTGTATCTGATACAACAGAACTTGTGAAATGTTTTTGCTGAAGTTTCTCCTGATGAATGCAAACTTGTTATTTATACATGTGCAATGGGTTGGAGGTTGGGGAAGGAATATGACACATCCAATTCATCAGAAAATGAAAATGTAAAATATGTGTTTTTTTTTTGTTGGAAGGAGGAATTGAAAAAAAGGAAGGTTTTAACATATGACATGTATTGAGGTAACGGAGTTAATATGGTGCAGGTACCCAGGAGGCAGGCTGGCACCTATGCATAATAAGGTAGCTGTTGGCCAGACTAAAGGGTGCCAGGTGACACATCAATGGGGTGAAAACTTCTTCGTAGGGGTGGTGTCGCAATCCTAGCGGTCCTAGAGAGAAGCTTTCGGTTACTGGACATGCGGGACACCAGAACTAGACATGAGGAAGATACGCCTGGTTGGTGTCTCACCTGAGAGGTTGAAACCTGCACAGATAATGCCAGTGAAAACACACAGGAGCATGCTCCGTTAAAATTAAGGGAACAAACGCTGGCTACCAGGGTACCGTAGGACTTCACCACATGGCGCTGCAACATCTCACGATGGTTGACAAAAACCTATCATCCTATATGGGCTGAGTATACACTGAATCAAGTGCGGTCATTGTACCAGGGACTTACTCCCAGAGAGGCGATGAAGTCCATGCAGGATGCTTATTTCTGAGGAGTAACCCGAAAAAGGAGGGATGTATTCAGCACTATATTGGAGGGGAACAATAGCTGGGATGGGTGTTGTTAATGGAGTGGACATCAGCCTTCTGAGGAACAAACTCACAGTCATAGCTTCAGAGAAGGAGCATGACTTTGTTACCCAGAGAGATTGGTGGCATCCTTGATAACATTCAACGAAGTCACAGAAACACCCAGGTTAGAGTGGCTCCGGATTTGTCAACCATGTTGAGGTTGGTAGAGAGGACAGAAACCTGTCATTGGCTCTGGCGCGCACTCTGTGACAGGTGGAAATATCAGCCAACATCAAGCTGATTGTACCGTCTCTGTATGAGGGGCAGTGGCCTGATGAGTTAGCATCACCGCTCAGTAAGATTTTGCCAAAACACGTTGCTTACACTAATCCAAAGTAGTGGTCGAATGCCTGTATGGGCTGTACTAAGTTGGATTGTGAAAGGTGTTATGCTGTATGTTCCCATATACAGAAGTGCAGACTTGGTCTGTATATTTGGTGACATCAATGGGCTTACTGACTGGGGATTCTATCTTGTTGCATTTGAGGCTATATCACACATGTGATCAGAGAAGATGAAAGCTGGAGGCAGGTTGATATTTCCCTTTGTCGGAAGCATGACCATGATGTCCTGTGGATGCCAGCTCAATACATGGGGATGAACGAATAATGTTGGGAGGTTATTTCTCTCTGTGTTCTGGATGGAGAGATCATTGCTGGGAAGGAAGCACCCGGGTATTATTTAGGACATAGGCGAATTTGTTTCTTTGTCCTAAAGAATACCGGTGTAGTGTTAGTCATGGAATTAAAGGGTTCCTTGAACCTAACCATAGGTAGAGGTGCATGGTATACTATGGGCATGATCTCTGAAATCCAGGCACAGGGGTGGAATTGTGTGGGTTTGGTCATTGTTGTAAATTTATATGTGTAGATAAGCGATATTTATCTAGAAGGGTCTCCCATTTCTCTATGCAAGTTGAGGGACGATTTGACGGTAAGGTCTCTGTGTACAAGTTAGAGACTTTGCGGTCAAGTCAGAGCCCTGCAATACCGTCGTGAGCAAGCCTGCCTAATCCCGACCCGTAGTTACGGCAAAGACGTATAGGAGGTGGTTACGCGATTTGAGGGGTCCTATGTATATATGTATATTAGGGTAATGGGTTGAGTTATGTCATGGCGTAGTGTGATAAAGGTATATTTTAGGTTAAAAACATGGGCGAAAGGCCCTCCTCGTGACTCTGGGTCTGAAAGCTGGGTGATATGTTACTCTGAATGGGTGCTGGTGAATGGTGAATGAATGGACACCCCTTGCCTGTACTGCCGTCCTGAAGATACCGAAGAGACGGAATGGTGACATGGAAGCTGTCGCTGAAGAATGGTGGAGATGTGTCACTCAGTGGCAAAGCGGCACATGTTGGGAAACATCACATGGTAAAACAATTAGGGACTGCTCCATAGGACCTGTTTCTGCACATGTTGAAAGCACAGCGCGGTAAGACAATTGTGTACTGTTCCATGAGAGATGTCTCTGGAGCGTTCGTTGAAAACAACCACATGTTACACAAGCTAAGGACTGGGCCACAGGTACTGGTTCGGAAGCACATGTTGGGGAACCACACACGTTAAGACAGTTATGGACTGTTCAATAGGAGCTGTGTCTAAAGAAGGGTGGTGTGCCATTTAGGCGCAAAGCGGTGTTGTTGGAATCAAACATAATTAATGATATATATATATATATATAGTTCTACACATCTGTTTGTGCAACCAAACTCAGCCATATTGATACTTGCAGTGCCACAGGTTTAAAAGGTATAGAGGAATGTGACACCAAACAGAATCAAAAGAGTTATCTTCAGCCCACCTGGTGTGCACGAAGCTTCAAAGACATTTAGGACAATGACAGCACCCATCTGTCTGTAAGGACAATAGGAATATAATGAGCGGGAGGGGCGTCCGGGATCGAACCACAAGATGGGAACCCAGTCGGAGCAGTTGCAATTCATGGACAGACACTGCCCCCCAGAGGCCAATTATGACAGGACTGTCAGAGGTGGTTAGCCTGGGGGAGGAGACGCCCCAGAGATGCTGATTGGTCCACAGGCAAAGGAGGGTGGGCAATGGGGTGTGGTATGGCTGAGGTGTGTTTATCAAAAAGGGTTGAATCAATGAGTTCTGCCTCTCACTTCCATCATGAGGCTTAGCTGCGAAGGTCTGATAAGTATTGCTTATATTGTATTCTGATTGTATGCTATGTATTCTTGTAACTTCTATTGATACCTTATGCAAGCTGTCTTATTTCCTTGGGAAATAAAGGAGATTTGATTGATCCTAGACCGTGTATTTGGTTTCATAGCTAATTGTGGTAGTATTGTGATATTAACGATAGCATGTGCTTGGAGTATAGATAGACTAACTAAACTATAGGGACTAGACAAAATAATACATAACTGATGATAATAATAGAGTGCATTTATCAGTTACTTCACTCTCCTTTTCTCTCTTACTTTTGTTTGGAATAAGCATGTTAGTTGCAGCCATATGCAGTACTCTATGCACACTACAAGTCCCTGGTTGTTTTTTAGGAGTGAGCTAAAGAAGAAGCCAGGTTACAGCAGCAAAATTGGAGATTTGGAGGAGGCTGAGAGCAATAGAAGGTGCTCTCTTGGGTTAAGAATACATACTTGAATAAAACATTTTTTTGTGTGTCATTTTAAGAGGATGACAGACTGGGGTTGATTTACTAAAACTGGAAAGTGCAAAATCTGGTGCAGCTCTGCATAGAACGCAATCAGTTTCCAGGTTGTTTTGTCAAAGCTTGAAGTGTTACTAGTCAAAAAAGTTTTACAAGTCAAAAAAATGTTTTTAATTAAAATAACAAACATGTTATACTTAGCGGCTCTGTGCAGTGGTATTGCACTGAGTGGCCCCGATCCTCAATTTCTGTGGTTCCCAGCAGCGATCTTGAGTCCTCCTGTTCTTTTGAGGGATTACCATAGCCAGCCACTGGCTATTGGGAAAGCATAGTCCCTGCACTCCCAAAATATGTGTCTTTGGAGCCGTGCTCCATAGACTCACACAGCGGGACTTAGGCCTGCCCCCTACTTCCTCCTCACTGCATCTCACTGCATCTGATTGACAGCAGCAAGAACCAATGGCTCCTGCTGCTTTTTAAATGCTCTGTGAAGAGGAAGTAAAGGGAGAAAAGATGTAGCTGTGCGCAGCACTGGTCTCTTCTCCACTCTCTTTCCCTTTACACAGGGAAGGGGGGGGGGGGCACAGGGACACTGAAAACATGTTTTTACCCTAATGCAAACAATTCATTAAGGTAAAAAATGTTTTTAGGTTTACTAACACTTTAATTGAACAATTTGAAGTTAGAAGCTAATTAGCTACCATGCACAACTGCACCATATTTTGCACTCTCCAGTTTTAGTAACCCCCGGCCCCATCAACCCCAATGTGTCTTGTACTACTGTGTTTTAATGTATGCAATGGTGTTTCATTGTGCTCTCTGTACAAAATTTTGACACAGGGATGCCTGTACCCACCACATTCTTAACAACCACTGATGTCACCTGGTCCATCCACTTACTTGCCTGGGAATCCCCATCCATGTAAGTAAATGGACGGGGATAGAGGATAATATCATTGTCTAAATATGACCACATAGTCATATTTGGGTAATAACATTGAACAAATATGGCCATGGCCTTGTTTGGGCAATGGTGTCAACACTAACCTTTTGTTTATATTGCTGATGACAGCTCAAGGAACTGTCATTCAGCAGGTGGCCCGGGGAACTGTCATTTGGCACTTAGTCGTCTTCACACTGGGGTCATTGGGTTTTTACTTCTGGTGGGTTTTGTTCATCGTGATTGAGGAGAGTCTACATTGCTGGAC
This sequence comes from Lithobates pipiens, assembly GCF_037356315.1. NCBI lineage: Eukaryota > Metazoa > Chordata > Amphibia > Anura > Ranidae > Lithobates > Lithobates pipiens. The sequence continues at coordinate 74,450,811 of NW_027507790.1, forward strand.
GATGTGACTGGCAATGGATTTATATTGTGGGCCTTTTTTTATATGTCTCAAACTGTGTATGTGTTTTAATTTGTTTTCTATTAACTTTTCTTTTACTATGTACCCCTTATTTATTCACATGGGGGGTTGGTGTTTGAGTGTCCCCTTATTTTTAAAGAGTGCCTCCAGATTTCAATAAGCTCTCCACCCAAAGAGCCCCCACAACCACCGGCCTAGGGTTGTGGGACAAAGGCCCTGGTCCTAATGACAAGGTGCCATTCCCTATGCTGAGGGAATCTGGCCTAATATGGTTAAGTAAGGACTACCTGACCAGGTCTGGAATGCATTTTTGGGGGGGAATCTCGTGCTTTTGTTTTTAGTTTTTGTGTGGGGTCCCTCCCCAGCAATGTGAACAAGCTGAACTGTTTTGGGCATGTGGCCTGGCATCATTCGGGGGGGGGGGGGGGGGCAGCTAGACAGATAAGGGTCTAGAAGGAATTTGGGGGGGACCTAATGCCTTTTTTTCTTGATTTTTTTTCACAGGATCCCCCTTAAAATACATGTCAGACCTTAAGTTTTTTTTGTATGGAATCCCCCATTAACATCAATATCAGACCCTCAACTAGGATAAGCCAGTGTCATTTTGCTGGAAATGTAAACTCTTTTTGTAACTTTTAGTTCACTTCACAGGCAGGGTCAAGGCATTCCTCAGGCATGTTATTCAATAGAGTTTGGCACTTTAAGCATTACTAAAATCATTAGTCACCACCAAATGTAATTTTTTTTTAATGTTTTGCTTTAGTACAGTGGGCAGTGCCCATCCCCCATGTCATTTGTTTAACAATTAGCCTAGAAAATGACTTTGACTGTTTTTTTTTTTTTTAACATTGGACTCCCATTGAATTAAATGGTGTTCACATTTGGTACATAAATCTTTGTTTAATGAGTCAGCCTTGAACTGAACCAAGGTATGCTTGGCTCATCACTAGTCTCTATTAAGCAATACATCAATTTTCTTTCTTCTTATGTGTGGGTTGTGAGTGAGAACAAATGTCCCTGTAGAAGCAGTTTCAAATGTAGCACTATCTTCTGCCAGCAAATTTATAGGTGGTGGATTTTCTTCCCAACTTTGTCTTTCTTCACTATAACTCCACGAAACAGTGCTCATCTCTCTGTAGTGTTATGATTTTAGCAGTCACACTACTGCCTTACCTTGAGCTCCCAGGCTCAAATGATATTACTCTTACAGGTCTGACTAGCAGGAGTCCATATAAAAGAGACTACCAGTACTTCCTCAGCATGAGAGAGACACTCATCATGTCACAGAGGGAAAATCAGCAAATTGTCTCTCTCTGGTTCCTCTGTTTTTCCACAAAATGGCTTTTGTCCTTCCCTTCTCCTTTCCTCTTCCTACTTTGTCTTTCCTGTAGGCTATGGCTTCATGTATTCCACAGCTCCTAAACTTGAGTTTAAGAGCTTTTGGCATTTTTTTGCCAAAGCTCCTAAACTCAAATCCATAAAAGCCTATGTGTCCATGTACACATAGGTTTTTAGGACCGTTAGGAGCTCCTGCAGTTAGAGGAGGTCCAACCGTAGAAGAACCCCGTTCAGGATAGGAACGTTTTGAATCATGGTGCGATTTTGCAGCATTTTGCATTTTCCCGTGGTCAGCGGTCATAATAGGCTATGTGTACATTAACCCTTACAGTGCTCTTGAGAGTAAGTTAGGCATGTCCCAGGCAGAAGTTTATCTGTAGCAGTAAAAGGGGAGCCATGCTTATGCTAATGCAAAAAATGCACCCAGCCAAGTTTAAAAGGACAGTCTAACTCCCTATGGGCTTGTATACTCTGTTCACACATGGCTGACACAAATTAGCCCTTGTTGCAGCATCTTGTTGCACCCTGGGGAAGCGGAGCCTGAGGCAGTGCTTCCTCCTGCCTATGCCCAGTTTTAGCCTAAGCCTAAGTCACTAGCGCTCCATGACTGATTTTATTTTTTTTTAAAGGTAAAGCTCCCTGGAAAAATAAAACTGTTGCTGTATATTGTGACATGTCAGGACATTGTATATGCAGACCTAAAGGTCCACATTAAGTAGTTTTCCCAAACAATAATGAATACCGATTGGTCGAGCTAAAGGAGATTGTACAGAGATTGAACAGATTAATCAAAATCTGAATATGCAATCATCTTTTTTTGAAAGGTCTCCAACCTTGTGCAGTCTACAAATTTTCTGCAGTTTAAATGATTGGCAGAGAGCTTGGTTTATAGACAACCAGTAGCATTTAGCAGTGCCCTCCCTGTATATATAAAAACCCTTGGAAATAATTAAATATCACATCAGATTGAAACTTTCTGTCCCCTGTAAAGACTGGGGCAAAAATGTCAATAATAAAACAAAATATATCAAGCCATTTTCTTTCATCTCTGAGCATGGTAACATACTTAAATCCTTCCATTTGAAAACATGCCAAAGGGAACCTCTTAACAAAGTGGCTTCAATATAGCATAATAACAAAAGGGTGTTGTTTATATATTTATATGTATATTTATTGAGAAAAAGTGTAAATAAAAATAAAAATAAAAATTTATTTGAACTCCCCCTGCCCCGCATTTACTTTAAATTCCTCCAGGAGGAACTCATAGTGCCTAATGCACATTCTATGCATATTTATACAAAAGGCACTTTGATAGCTTTAAGTTCAGTTTTGAATACACATAGAATAATTCATGATTTAAAATATCAGAAGCATTTGGTGAAAAAATGTGCTGCTTATCAAGTTCCCAGTAGAAAAAAAAAGATTTGTGATAGCACAAACAGTATATAAAGAAATTAGAAATGTAGCTCAAAATAAGTCTAATTGACTGTCCTTATTCCTGCCTGAATACAGTTCCGTTATATAATGTGTTGAAATCCACAGAGATTTTTTTCAAGGCATAAGATCTGATGCACATATACTGAGTGATAGTTTGCATTTTATAGGCATTACTAAAATATCTCAGCTTAACATCAGTCACACTTCCTTAATAGAAACATAGAAGAATGTTACAATAAAAGACCAAGTGGTCCATTGAGCCATACAACAAGCCTTTATTCACCTCTATATTTAAAAGTATCGTAGTAAAATGTGTCCTCAAAATTAATTCCAGAGACATAGAAGTCTCAATTTTTCTTCATGAAGGCAAATCTTGACAACCTGAAAGCTCTATAAAATAACTTTTGTCAGTGATCAATGGCATCCTATTGGCAGGACAAAAGACATCTGTTTTTAGCCATACTGGTTAAGAAAAGAGGAGGTACAGTAAACTCAGAAGAAATATTCCCAATAATCATATGGCCACAATGTATAGCATGTATAAACTCACCTAGATAAGAATTGGCATTCTAGGATCTTTATTACTGTTTCTGCAGCTTGGTTTCTTTTTTATCTGTTCCTGCCTAATGCAGCGCCATGTTTGCAGTTGCCTTCCGATACCAGCCTCATCTGTACTTCCGCTCTTTCCTCTCTGTCAAAGCCAGAATCTTATGCAAGCTCAGAATAGATTAACCAAGCCTCATTTTAGTATACCGTTACCATGGCAACGGCTCTGCAAACCAATAAGAGCACACATGCAAATATTCTCCCTGTGTTAACCAAGAATGTCCCTGTTCATGCACCCTGCGACGTAGCTGGTCACATGGGGTGTTTCAAGGACACCGAGATCTCATGGGATTGTGATGCTATGGAGCTCTGCTATCAGAGGCATGGCACATAGATCCATAGACTGGTGTCTTGCTGAATGTGCCATAAGTGAGGGACAAAACACGCGTGCGGTAGTGTCGTCACTGACACAGATATCAGCGATACCTCCTAAGCAGTGCAGTTTGTAAAACTTTTAAAACCACCTACAAGTAAGTGATTGCAAAACACTTTACATGTGCTAAAGTTGGGCCGGGGAGTTTACACCATAGATGGATTGAAATGTTTATCCATGTGGACCACTCAACAGAAGTCAATCTATCAATTGAACAGACCTGTTGGAAAAAAGGTGCTCGATCAGTGGCTGCAGCACTGATCTGTGTATTCTGACCATGGAGGAGTCCCCTTGCTGTCAGAATACCATAGCACAGGGGGTAGGATTCCCTTATACATCTCAGTTATGTGAATGGGGGAACTGGTTCAGTTCTTTACATGCAGCCCACTAGCTGAATGAAAAAAAAAACTGAGTAATGTGAGGCCAGCTTTACATTAGGTAAATAAGCTTCTCTAAATGTAAGGGAATTGGCCCCAGGCTTAGTAAATTTTATGAAGTTTCACTTTGCAAAGAATATCAAATCACATGTGAAGCCCCCTTCTAGATAGCTGTTAGGAGTAGATATATAGACTTAGTTTTGGCTCCCTGTGTTTTGTGGAGCTGTGTTTTTGATTAAATTTAGCTTGTCACACTGTATTCGGTGTGGCTGCAATTACTGTGTTAGGTAAATTTAGTTGTTCACTGTACTCAGTTCAACTGCTTTTGACTAGTTAGGTCTGCTCAGTGTTCTCAGCTGCTGTTGGTCTGTTTACTTCCTCTGCTTTCCAGAAAAGATGTGACAACTTTCTGGATCATAGGTGTTCAGCTATTCAGATGGTAGCATGAATATTTATACAGTATTAGCCAATCCCAGAGAGCCTGAAGGCATGCTATATTCTCTAAACACATTGGGCTTGGGGTCTTTCCCGGAGAGGATCAGTCCAGCCTGGAGGGCCTGCTGTCTGCCAAGGCAATGCTGCCACCTGCTTGTTGTCTGTGAGGCCTCAGGTAGGCGACCTGGATGCTGAGACCCCAGAAAGCTGACTGAGGGGCTGTCTGCTGAAGATCTGGTTTGGTATCCCTGGTGTCACTTGGAAGTTGGGAGGAGGCAACCAGCTGTCCTTGGGCCTTGTGTAACTACACATAATTCTGAGAGATCGTACAGATTTTTTTGGCTGCTGACACCCCTCTGGTGCTAGAGAGAAACAGCTGTGGGTCTGTTAAAGGGGACACCATCTGGTATTCTGAAGAGCTTAGTCTTATGCCACGTACACACGACCGAATTGTCCGGCGGACTTAGTCCGCTGGACCGCATTATGCTGGACAGTGCAATCGTGTGTGGGCTCCAGCAGACTTTTTCATCGTAAAGTCCGGCGGACTTAGAAAGTAGCTTTGACTCAAGATTTGTCCGCCGGACTTGGCTTTCAGCGGACAATCCATTTGTCAGTGTGCTAGTCCGGCGGACTAAGAATGATGCATGCTCAGAAGCAAGTACAAGAAGGAAGCTATTGGCTACTGGCTATTGAACTTCCTTTTTCTAGTCTCGTTGTACGTGCTGTACGTCATTGCGTTAGAAATCGCCTGACTTTTGGAGTGTCCGTGTGTGGCCAAGTCCGTTCGTTAGAAAGTCCGGCGGTTTGTTTGCCGGATTGTTTTCCGGACTAAGTCTGCTGGACAATTTGATTGTGTGTATGCAGCATTAGTCTAGTTCTCTGTAATGGGACTCTGCTTTTGTGTCTCTAAAGAAAGGAGTTTGCATTTAGCTCAAAGCTGAGTTCACTGTTTGATACAAGGAAGGACTTCTACTACAGCTTTTTCAGAAAAGGGATTCACTGTCCTCAAATTGTATATAGTTTCTGATTTTGGCATATCCCTCTCAATTCCCTAATTCCTATCCAAAAACAACATGCCTAAACTGGTCATTGGAAGAAAGTGTGGCTGAGATCACGCGCCTGTCTGTGTAGCTATCCACTGAGGAAAAAACCTGGGCATAATACCAGCGGCTCCTACGGGGCAGCACTACACATGTAATACAAAAGAAAAATATATATTTTTGCTTGCACATGACTGCATGATTGAAGTCAACAAAGCTTCATTCCATTCACTAAGCTCTGAGACAAATTCTCTTACAAAGTGAACAGCCTATTTGCCTTTAACAAATCAACCTCAGTATATCAGAATTCATTAACACAGTTGTGAAAATGTTTCAACGTGAAAAAAAAAGTGAATTCTTCCTAAAAGCTAGAAAATGACCCAAAATTCACTTAGTTCTATGGAGCATCATTAAAGTAAAATTCCGGGATAAACTTATCTAGTCTAAAAAATGTCGCTTGCCCCCTCCTAACACCCATGCTAACAAACATGTGTAATAAAGATGTATATACTTACCTATCAGGCTGCTTTAGTCCAGCCACTTGATCTCCCCTGTGTCTGGTAGCAGGGGAGAGAAGAGAGCTCTCCAAAAACAGCTTGTAAAGCATGCAGCAGTGATGCCACCAATAGACTACTATGACCCATCCATTGTTGTCACTCCCTCCTCTCCCCTGCAGCTGTGGATGACTGACCCAGGGGAGATCAAGTGACTGGACTGGAAAGGCCTGAAATAGGTAAGAATATGCATCTTTCTTGCACAGGTTTGTCAGCATAGGTGTTGGGAGGGGGGAGGGAGCATTTTTAATACACGTTAGGTTTCTCCTGGATCTCTACTTTAAAGCGGAGTTCCAGGTTTTTTTTTAGTTTATTAAAAGTCAATAGCTACAAAAAATGTAGCTGCTGACTTTTCATAAACAGAAACTAACCCATCCCATGGAGCTTCGCTCCTCTTCCCCCTCCTCTCCAAGGCTCCTCCATTAAAACTGTGGGGATTTGGCCGTGACAGCTTGCAGCTTCACAGCCATGCACACAATACGCATGAGCGAGTCTCACTGCGCTCTCTGAGTGGACAGGTAATCTTCTGGGACCCGTGATGAGTCCCAGAAGTTTGCTGAGAGGGAGGGGACGCCTAGGGGGAGAAGAGGAGTCCCCTAGGTTGCCCGTAACCGGAAACAGGAAGTGGGACAGGAATTCCCACTCAAAACTAGGCACCCACTCCCCCTCCCCAAAAATAAATGACATGCCAAGACATTAATTTACATTATTATTACATGACATGTGGTATGTAAGGGGGCGAGGAGTGCTTAAAGCGGAAGTTCCATTTTTGGGTGGAACTTCGCTTTAAGTTCAACAGGGGTTTGTTGCTATTCTGCTTCTTTTCTTTAGAGCAAATTACAATTCCTTTGTAGCTTTATATACTGGAAGGAGGATGTATCTGTTTTAGTCTATAGACATTTTAGCGTATCTTGGTTTAAAATTAACTTTTCTTTTGAGCTCACAGTTTGTATGTAACTCTTCACAATCATCTAAATTGCACTTCATGTCAATTTCTCACATTATACATCCAATTCAGTCCTGGTGCATACCATGATTCATTTTACATCTGCTATTTTGCAAGTTTAATCAGTGATGTTTTAATCTTAGAGCAATTATCTGCTTTAGTTTTATCAGTTGTTTAACAAGCTTGCTTTGCAAATTTTGTCAGCCTTTGCTTCTAGCTTCTGCAAAATTTATTTTATCCTGAACCTACTCAGTAGATTTTCACAACCTATAGCTGTATTAAACCCCCCCCAAAACAAATGTAATATGCAGCTTACCAATTCTAATGCCGCATACACACGATCAGACTTTTCGACGGACTTGGTCTGGCGGACTTGAATCGTTGGACAATTCGATTGTATGTGGGTTCCAGCGGACTTTTTCTTCCAAAAAGTCAGACGGACCTAGAAATAAAACATGTTTCAAATCTTTCCGACAGACTCGAGTCCGATCGAAAAATCCAGTTGTCTGTGTGCTAGTCCGACGGACTAAAACCGACTCTAGGGCAGCTATTGGCTACTGGCTATGAGCTTCCTTATTCTACATCATCACATTCGATTCCGTCTGACTTTTGGAGTGATCGTGTGTGGGCAAATCTGTTCGTTTGAAAGTCCGGTGGACCTCCGCTGCAAAGTCCGTTGGATAGTCTGCCGGACCAAGTCCATCAAAAGTCCAATCGTGTGTACGCGGCATAAGATGTGGTTTCTGCAATAGTGTTCCTTTTTAGGGATTGTTTCCCTTTATATTCAACTGGTGATCTGACCAGTAAGTCTGTTATTTTTCAGCAAAAGTGGCAACTAAAACAGACCTTTAACCATAACAACTTGATAAAAAAAATAATGTTCTTTAGCAAGGAACATACATTCCACATTAATAATTTTTGTACCTACAATAATGTGTACTGTAAATTGCCTCCTGCATCATTGTTATTCCTTCTTGCTGGAGGCTGCCATTTTACTGAAGGCCAGAGCCTCTGAGCGGCAGTAAATCTTTATGCTGTCAGTGGATTGGCCTCTACAATTTGGGCACAGTGTTAAAAAATAGAGAGCAACTGAGCATGCGCAGAGCAGGATGGGACAGTGTATTACTGGATTTTAAACAGTATAGGCACCTATTTTTAATGATTTTCATAGCTATACCTGCAAAATGGGCCAGCATGAAGTGATCTAGCGGGACCTCATTTTCTGACTAAAGTTTCACTTTAACCAGGCCATTTTTCAGCTTTCAGCACTGTTACACTTTGTATACTTTCTATACTGTAACCACGTGAAATTGTTATAATTTTCTTCACACAAATAGAGATTTCTTTTGGTGGTAATTAGCCACTCCTGGGTTTTTATTTTTTCCTAAAAAAAAAAAAACAAATATTTTGAATTTTTTTTTTTTTTAGTTTCTATCAGTAAATTTTATAAATAAGTAATTTTTCTCCTTCACTGATGGGCACTGATGAGGCAGCACTGATTGGGTGGCACTGATGAGGAGGCACGAATATTCCACACTTATGGGCACTAATAGGTGGCACTGCTATGTGGCAATAATAGTGAAATAATGTGAGCAATAATAGGCGGAACTCATGGGTGACACTGGGCACAGATAGACAGCACTGGTGGGCAAAGAAAGGCGACACTGGTGGGCACAGATAGGTGGCACTGATGGGCACAGATAGGCAGCATGGATAGGCAGCACTGATAGGTGGCACTGATGGGCATTGATGGGTGGCATTGGTGGGCAGCAGTGATGAGCAGTAAGGGGCATTGATGGGCAGCACTGATAGCCAGCACTGACTGGCATCACTAATGACTACTGATTGCTGGCACTTGTGGGCACTGATTGCTGGCACATGTGGGAACAGATTGGTGGAAATTGTGGGCACTGATTGGCACTGATTGCTGGCAGTGGTGGGCAATCATTGCTGGCACTGGCGGGCACATAATTGTAATCAGGGCACTGATGATCAGTGCCACAATTACATACCTAGCTGTCCTCTGTGAGGAGATGCCGCTGACTGGCTCTCCTCTCCTGAAACTCTGTCAGTGTGAGGTGAGGAGCGCCAATTACCGGCATCTCCGTGTTTACATGTGACTGGCTGTGATTGGGCACAGCCAATCACATGGTTAAAGAGCCTTTACACAGAACAGGGTCACACCATGTCCTAACAACACGGTGCGGCTGCGATTGGCATGCTGCATGCCCCAGAGGGAGCATGAGAGTGGTTGTTCTGGGAGACCATCATGTGACCATCATGTGACATCCACCCAGAGCCGCACCACCCAGCTGTCATTTGAAGGTGGGCAGGCAGTTCTCGTGGGTTAAGAGTGTTTAGGCAATACATTTAACACTGACAGGGGTGTTTAGAATGGTAATTTTTTTTGATTTTATGTAAAACCTTTATACCAAAAGGAAATTAAACTTTTGTTGTAACTGCTTAACCAGTTCCCGATCGGCTCACGCCAATGTACGTCGACAGAATGGCACGAGCAGGCATATTGGCATACAGGTACGTCCATTTTTATATGCCACCCTGCCAATCACGTGCGCGCCGCCGGCGGCGCGTTTGCGTGCCAGTCGGGACCCCCGTGAGTCCGGTCGCGGGTCCCGCGAACTCGATCGCCACTGGGATACCCGTGATCGTCTCATGGGGCCGCTGAACAGCGAGATGCCGCTGTAAACAGTATCTCCCCTTTCTGCCTAGCAACAAGTGACGCTGATCTCTGCTCCATGTGATTGGAGCAGAGATCAGTGTTCACTAACACAAAGCCCAGCCCCCCACATTTAGTAACACGCCCCTAAGAACACTTAACCCCTACACTGCCACCCCCTGGTTAACCCCTTCACTGCCAGTGTCAGGAATCACTGCATTTGTATAGCACTGATTGCTGTATAAATGACAATGGTCCCAAAAATTTGTCAAAAATGTCCGATGTGTCTGCCATAATGTCGCAGTCACAATAAAAATTGATGATCGCCGCCATTACTAGTAAAAAAAAAAATTATTAATAAAAATGCCATAAATAAATCCCCTATTTTGTAAACGCTATAACTGTTGCGCAAACCAATCAATAATTGATTATTGCGGGGTTTTTTTAATTAAAAATATGTAGAAGAATACGTATCGGCCTAAACTGAGGGAAAGAAATTTTTTTTATATATTTTTGGGGGATATTTATTATAACAAAAAGTAAAAAAAAATAGTTTTTTTTTCAAAATTGTCGCTCTATTTTTGTTTATAGCGCAAAAATAAAAAACGCAGCGGTGATCAAATACCACCAAAAGAAAGCTTGATTTCTGGGAAAAAAATTACATCAATTTTGTTTGGGAGCCACGTCGCGCGACCGCCCAATTTTCTGTTAAAGTGACGCAGTGCCGAATCGCAAAAAGTGGTCTGGTCTTAAGCAAGCAAAATTGTCCAGCCTGAAAGTGGTTAAAGAGCATTAGTTGGAGTTAAACTTTAATTTGTTAGTCAAATCCATCTAAAGCTTCTACTACTTGTAACACTACCTCTTTCCTGATTGACAATGCTGCTCTTCAAGAGTGTCTTTGTTGTTCCACCATAGAGTGGAGACAACTTAACCACTTGCCGACTGCCCGGCGGTAGAATAGCACTCCTGTGAAAACCACTGTAGCTGTACGGCAGGTGTAAGGAGTATGGGGGTGCCGGGGAGTGGATGCGCATGCCTGGTGGCTGTGATTTCCACCAGGCACCCATGATCGCTCCTGACAGAGCAAAAATTGTGATTTGTGTGTGCAAACACACAAATCCACGTTCTGTCAGGGGTGAGGAGACAGATCTGTTGTTCCTTGTTTATAGGTAAAACAATCAGTCTCCTCCACAAGTCAGTCCCATCCCCTTACAGTTAGAACACACACTGAGGGAACATATTTAACCCCTTGATCGTCCCCTAGTGTTAATCCCCCTGCCAGTGACATTTATACAGTAATCAGTGCATTTTTATAGCACTGATCGCTGTATACATGTCAATAGTTCCAAAAATGTGTCAAAAGCATCTGATCTGTCTGCCGCAATGTCACAGTCCCGATAAAAATTGCAGATCACCGCCATTACTAGTAAAAAAATATATATATATATTTAAATCTATCCCCTATTTTTTGACGCTATAACTTTTGTGCAAACCATTAAATATAGCCTTATTGTGATTTTTCTACTCAAAAATATGTAGAAGAATATATATCGGCCTAAACTGAGGAAGAAATTGTATTTTTTTTAAATTTTGGAATATTTATTATACCAAAAAGTAAAAAATATTGTGTTTTTTTTCAAAATTGTCGCTCTTCTTTTGTTTATAGCGCAAAAAGTAAAAATCAGAGGTGATCAAATACCACAAAAAGAAAGCTCTATTTGTGAGAAAAAAAGCACATACATTTTGTTTGGGTACAACTTTGCACGACCGCGCAATTGTGAATTAAAATGATGCAGTGCCGAATCGCAAAAAGGGCTTGGTCAGGAAGGGGGTAAATCCTGCTGGGGGTGAAGTGGTTAAACAGGAAGTGTGTTACTGGCTGTGTCACCAGGTGAAAATGGTGGAAAAAGATGAAAAAAAGAAAACAAATGCAGCCACCTCATTTAAGGTTTGGTCAAATGCAATAGATTTAATTTTAAATTTATTAAACCCAGCCAGGACCCTGCATTCACTATATCTGGTCTCCCACAGTACACAGTACATGGAAATGCAATCATTTTAGTAAATATAAACTTCTAAATACTTTTTCTCATCAACATTATATATAGCACTCTTGTGATTTCTATCAGTGCCTGGTTAAAGCTTGTAGGAGAAGTTTTCAAACTGCACTGGCTGTCCTATGAGGAGGCAGGACCCCGGACTCTGTCTGGACAGTGCTGATTGCCCCTGTGCTGATCACATGCACTCTGCAAAGAAAAAAATAACTCTCTAGCAATACACACCAAACTGAGCATGTGCATCCTGACTTAAGCAACTCTGTCTTATCTTGACATGTTTTGGAGACAATGCAAGAAGGGGAGGATCTGTGCATACAGGATCAACTAGCCTTTTTACGCAATGTGGAGGATTAACCCCCCAGGTTCCACAGTGAGTATAACAAGGATGTGTTACTGCATATACACAATGATTTTACTGTTGTGGGTTTAGTAACACTTTAAAGCTGGGACACAAAAAATGTTGTGTAAATATATTCCTCACTAACCACAAAAAATATAAATCCAGTTTGTGTGCACCAAATGTTTATCACACATGGTTATTGCCTTGTAAAGCTAGCAGTGGAACCACCCGTGGTGCACAATGCCTTTGCGGAGAATAGAGTTGTTGGTGGGACCCAGCAGTTCCACTTACTACAGGCTGCTTGCAAAAAACTACAAGAGGGGCGGAGGCAAGACCAGTCTCCCTGCACAAGTAGAAAGAGGAGAAGTGACTGATCTTTATTACGGAAGCTCCTGCACAGAGGTACGTTTTCACGCTGGATTATTGCACAGTAGGTAAGTCAATGGGTTGTTGTAGGTCTTCACCGCAAAGGTAGCCCCGTACAGATAGTCATGTAGCTTATCTATCACAGCCCACTTGAGGGCCAAGAACTTCAATTTATGCAGGATAGATCTTCTGGGGGTGGGGGGGGGGGGGGGGGGTTGGGCTGCGACTCACATAGGCCACTGGACGGAGTCTCCCCTCGGGACTCTCAACTAACTCCTTCACTGAGGTCCCCTGAAGCTTCCGGCCGGCTTTGGGAAAAGTTGTTTTCGTAATGTTCTCAAAATTTTCATGAGTAATTGAGGGCTGATGCCATATTTGGGGCATTTAGCTCGGAAGTGTCCAATCTCTCCACACCCATAACATCTCTTCTCTTGCCCCGGTACAGTTTTTGCTCACGTTGAAGAGTCCCTTGTTCCTGGACCTTCGCCTCCATTACTCGTACCAGAGCATGATGCATTTGGCTTTGGACCTGCGCTACCTGAGAGTAGGGGGAGCATACTAGCGCCCCCTACATATGGGAATAGGGACAAGGGAATTTCAGTTAGATTTTTTAACAGTAATTAATTGGTTACTTACCTGGTCACCTGATCAATCCTCCAGAATATTCTACAGTTACATCAGGTGATCCAACGAACCTATGAAAATAAACAGAAGGTTATAAAAGGAAAACAACCAACGAATTTCTTCAGAATGACGGTTGCAGCAGAAGAAAAAGGCGCCCGCCCTCCCCTCCCAATGTCGCGGTCCTCCCCTTCCCTCCCCCGTTTTTACTTGGTAGCCATCTTTTATTTTTCATTGTTGGTATAGTGTTTTGTTATTACTTTTTGGGTTCGAGCTTTCAAAGCTGAACCTTTTTTGGTATTTTATAATCCAAGGATGATTATAAAGGTTATATCGTCAATGTGTGCATATTTTCAATGTTAAGTTGGCTAATATGTATATCGTCATGCCAATAAAATAAAGGGCCGCGGCCATTCATACCACAGATGTGAGTTATTAGCTTTATTTTATTTAAAGTCATTAAGAAATTAAATTTGTCCTCTAGTCCCATGAGCCATCTTCTCTTCTAAAAGAGCCTTTACCTCTCATACTTCTCTTATCAGTTCAGGGTATGTGAGTACCACTTTAGTTCTCTTCAGCAGTAACTTTAATAGAATAGGATGATTTGGCCAAGCCCCTTGCAGAAACTGGTACAGACGAGCCTGGTCAACATCTTTGGGGTCAATATCCCTCTTGAGGATAATCTGATGCAGCATCCGGTCTACTCGAGAGATGCATTCAGACAGACTCTCCCCCTTCTGTTGGTGAGTATGACTGAATTTGTACATCAGGTATGCGGTAGTTTCACCCCTCCCAAATACAACATACAGGGCATCTATGTAGTCCATGGCAACACAAGTTTTCTTGCCCATCCTGAGATCATGGATCACATCAGCTGCTGGGCTTCGAAGGCTCTCACTAAGCCATTGTCATTTGACAGCCTCTGGAACACTCCACTCTAACATGGCCTGCAGGACAAGACTCATCCATGTTTTAAACTCATCTTCCCCCACAGGAGTCTGCAATTGCCCTGAGAAGAACCTAAGTCTTCGTTAGCTCTGGTTGGCATTTCCAGATCAATTCTTCACTCAGCTATCAACTAGTCAGCTCATATTCCTGTGGAAAGAGAGACGGGGAACACCCTGCCCCTTGAAAATCAGCTCCCACAGGTATGGGACCCTTCTCTTGAGTTCTGGTTGAGGGCTGTCTCTCAATATGTTCTCCCCACCTCTTCCTCCTGAAAACACATAGGTAACTCTTTCTGCCATTCTAGTAGTACCCTGACTTGATCCAACTCATTTGTGGCTTCAGTTTCCACAATGTAAGCCCAGTGTCCTGGGAACAGAGCTCTCAGCCACTTTCTGGCCTCCCTCTCAGTGTGCTTACTTCCCGAGATTTTAAGAACAGTGCTCTTCTCTGCTGGAGCTCCCTGACTCCTGAACCAAGCAACTGTGGCCATTGAAGCGACTTCCCACATGGATTGTGGCTCTTGTCTTGGTCAGCTGAGGCCAACTGCAGATAGCATCCCTGACAAGCCCCCAAATGTAGCACGACCCCCTAAGGGCTGCTTGGATTACCTGCTCATCTGCACTGCCATGACCTGATGAACATTCCAACCCACCTGACCCTCTTGGTTCAGACATATTTGCACCACCTTAAAGCAATAAATCAAACAACTCTGTGCATTTATAGTCTGATAATGTTTACTAGGACAGTTAAAAGAAGATATTGTGACAAAGAGGAGATAATAGATCTGTTGAGTTCTAGGCAACAGCACCAACTCAGCAAAGGAATTCCTCCCAATAATACAAGTCAAGATACTTACAGGTAAACAGTCTAGTATATACAAATGTAAAGTGGAGTACTGCTTGCACCTGAAAGGATAAACAATGTTAAATGGTTATACTGATTAAAGGGGAACCCTTGGCCACCTTTATTCCTAATGCCCTATACACACGGTCGGACATTCCAATGACAAAATCCGTCTGATTTTGGCCCAAACTTGTCTTGCATACACGCGGTCGCACAAAGTTGTCAGAAAATCCGCTCGTTCAGAGCAAGGTGGCGTAAACCACTTACGACGGGACTATAAAGAGGGCAGTAGCCAATAGCTTTCGTCTCATAATTTATCCTGAGCATGTGTGGCACTTTGTCCGTCGGAATTGTCTACACACGATCGGAATTTAAACAATCAGATTTAGTTGTTGGAAAATATTAGATCCAGCTCTCAAACTTTGTGTGTCGGAAATTCCGACGGAAAAAGTCCAATGGAGCCCACACACGATCGGATTTTCCGACAACGCGATCCGACCGCACATTTACCATTGGAAAGTCCGACCGTGTGTACAGAGCATAATGAGAGGTCAGATTTAATGGCAATGGTATAAGGACCCTTGTAGCAAAAAAGACAGCAATGTCCCCATTGCAGATCTGATAGTCTTCACCAGCATGTAGGAACTCATTAATTGTATCCAATAAGGTGTAATAGCAAGCACTAAGATTTCTTGAAATGATAGAAGCTAAGGTGTCTATGCAAATAATCAGTTTTCTTTCCTTTAGGGGTAAAGGGTTTTCATAAATTAAAGTTGATCATTGTAAGCACCCCTGCCAGTGGTAAATAGTTTGTTTAATCCCTCTTACTGCTACATCTTCAAGAAGGCTTGTTCTGTTGAAAAACAGCAGACTAAGACAGTCCACCAGCAGGTTAAACAAACAAAAAAAAACTGACTTGATTTCCCCATCCATATACTCAAGGTGGATGAAGGAATCCTGCCAACATGCAGCCAGATGCAGCTGAAGCTGCTGTCACTTCAGTTGCATCTGGCAGCTGTGGGGCAGACACCAGGGGAGGGTGGGGTGGGAGGAGGTGGAGCAGACACATCCTTCTTTCTCTTCTCCAAGCAGGGGAGGAAGGGGGTAGGAGCGGATGGCTGGGCTCAGACTGGCCAACGCCAGCATAAGTGCTTGTTGAGGGACACCTGAGTTTGACGCCCCCTCTGTCTTGGCGCCGTAAGTCAGCCGCCTAAGCTGCCTTATACTGGCGCCGGGCCCTGCCCATTGCATAGGTAATGGCTTGTAATCATTTGATCCCTGTTCTTTAGGAATGAGAGTTGAGGAGTGGTGCTAAGGAGATGGGCCAGTGTTGTTCAGGGGCAGGAGAGTACTGACACTTCTACTGAGACAGAAAAGCCCTATAGGTAATATATAATTGACCTTTTATGCATGGTTCTAGAAACTATGCATCTATTGGGCCCCATTTACACCTGAGCGGTTTGTAGCTCCAATATTGAGGCTTTTAAATGCTCAGCATTAAAAATTATGTTTACTTTAAATGGTTCCTGTTTGCAATTGAGCACTCAGGCACCTGTCACTAGACACCTGTCACTTTAAAAAAATTAAACAAACTTATTTTGAGGCATATTTTGGTGTTGTTTGCCCCATAGACTTTAGAGAGGGCACCTAAAAAGTGTGCAACATTTTCCAGGTGCTCCTATAATAGTTTACAGTATCAAAAGCACAAGATCCTGCCCCAAAGAAGCTACTTTATAGCATATCGCTCTCAAAAATCAACGTATGAGCAAAAATATGCAAAAAAAAAAAAAATGGCCAAAACACCTTTAGAATCACCTATTTTTACACTAATAAAATAAAAAATAATAATGTGGGTCCATAAATAAAATGTGCTAATAGTCACAGCTAGTAGAAACAGAGAGTGACCTACAGCATTGATCTTTAGCAATCTGTAGCTTTATATTTTTTTCTGCCTGAGCAAACCTTATCTATGGACTTTTACCAGGCATATCTTTTTGCATATTTTATATATAGTCAGTCATATATTATATAGGAACTTTGCTCTATGCACCCTGCTGGTGTATGGTTATTAAAGCAAGATTGAAGAACGATGTGCTACCTAACAATCATAAAAAAATAAGATTACTGCGACATGTAATGGCATGCAATATGGAATGTCCATTACCTTGTTTATTAGTTATAACAACATTCCATCTTCCTGTGGTTGATGCACTAGACAGCTTTGCTGCCATGTTTACTGGGAAAAGTGACAAACATTAGCGCTGCATCAAAGAAATAGAAAAGAAGTCAATACATCTTTTGAAAATGGAGACATCCTACCTGGAATATAGCATCAATACCAATAAAAATAAGACTGTCATTTAAGTTATGTGATATTATTTATACACTGCCATGTCCAAAGAGCAATTTATAGGCTCAGCTAGTAAATAAAAAGGCAATTGTCCCATTGCCTATACCATAAAAGAGAAAAACTCCCTAAGCCCCCATGTCTAGACTCTAGTGCAATACATAAAATCATCACTGGGTCCCCAGGCAGTGCTTCATCATGTTAATCCTACATCCTCAGACAAACGATCAATGCTTTGTAAATTATGCACTTGAATACATTAGCATTTTTTTCAGAAACAAAAGCAATTGCCGTAAGAATCAATAAAGGCTTGAGATATAAATACAAATATCAATAAAAGGCCAGAGATATAAATACAAATAATGAAAACAGTCCATTATTTAGGCCCAGTAAGTGCCAAACAGTATTTTGGGCTCTCGGTTTATAATACATTTTTATGGAGCAAATTGTAGCAGTTCAGTGTTTTAAGGCTCAGTTAAGAATTGCTATGTTTATGTATCTTTTATATTGCTGTGTAATGCTAAAGGAGAAAAATCCAGATAGAACACACAATTTAGTAACAAATGTGCCACCTGGGTAATTATGTGTCAGTATTTGTTTGTGAAAGCACTGTTTGATAGAAAACGTTCTACTTCGTTCTGGCAATACTTGATGAAGGGATGGCGGGTCTGTTCAGTGAGTGAACAGAGACAAATCTCTATCGCTGGAGCCCATACATACACGGCCTTTGGTGCCCAAGGCAACAACCCTTTGTTTTCTTGTTTTACTTGTCTTAAGCTGGCTTGCTATATTGCGACAGTCTGTAAATAAGATTTTTTTTTATTTATTTTTTTACTGTGCTTCTACAGATCATGGGAAATGTGCCAGTTACAGGCCAACTCTTTATTTCAGTTGTCTATAAATATATGCCTAATGTACCTAAAGACCTGTGTCAACAGGCTTTGGGTTTTTGTCAATTGCATTAGTTTGACATTAGTTTAAGATAATTCTGAGAACATTCAGAATTCAATGGCAGGTGCACTTGACCTGCAGTTGTCCTATTTCTGACCTACTTCAAGGGGGTTTTGTATTCCCATAGACATATATTTGAATGCAAAACCCACCCGAGGCAAACAAAAGCACAGGTTTTGACTTGACATACTTTTTAACCGCTTAAGGACCGCCTCATGCCGATATACGTCGGCAGAATGGCACAGCTGGGCACAATCACGTACCTGTATGTTGCCTTTAAGTGCCCAGGCATGGGTCGCGTGCGCGCGCCACCACCTGGCGCACTCGCGACCCGGTCCTGAGCTCTGTGACCGTGGCCGCGGGACCCACAGACCTGATCACCGCCGGTGTCCCGTGATTGGGTCACAGAGCTGAAGAACGAGGAGAGGTAAGTATAAACAAACCTCTCCTCGTGCTTCCTAGTGAGGCTGTCACTGATCGTCTGTTCCCTGTTATAGGGAAAGACGATCAATGATGTCAGACGCCAAGCCACGCCCCCTACAGTTAAAAAACACAAACTTAACCCCTAAACTGCCCCCTAGTGGTTAACCCCTTCACTGCCAGTGACATTTTTACAGTAATCAATGCATTTTTAACAGCACTGATTGCTGCATTAATGGCAATGGTCCCAAAAATGTGTCAAAATTGTCTGACGTGTCCGCCACAATAAAAATTGTTGATTGCCGCCATTACTAGTAAAAAAAAAAAATTATTAATAAAAATGCCAAAAAACGATCCCCTATTTTTTAGACGCTATAACTTTTGCGCAAACCAATCAATAAACGCTTATTGCGATTTTTTTTTTTTTTTTACCAAAAATATGTAGAAGAATATGTATCGGCCTAAACTGAGCATACAGTCCATTAAGAGAGCCATGCCGCAGCTGTGACTCCCAAATGCATGCGTGGGAGTGATGTCTTCGCCACTCAATCATAGAAATGGCCGCGTACCTTGAATGAAGACCAGGTGAAGATCGAAGCCCTGTCAGCGATGACAAAGCATTGCTGGAGAGCTTAGTTTTAAGGTAAGTCTTTCATAATGTGCTGGTATCAGATGCATACTAGCACATCATGTTCTTAACTTGCAGGGGGAAGATATTTTCTTGTTTTTTAAGATACTAAAAAGTAAAGTACTGTGAAGCTGTGATCAATTAAATGCATAAATAAACTATGATAAGGCCACATTGTACATGTTGATGTGAAGTGATGTGGGTGCAATGCTGACATTTTGATAGGGATATAGTGTTTAAAGTGGAGTTGTCTTAAGGGCATACTGATGGGGCTTTGATGTTTGGTGTTCAATGTTTATGGTGGAGCTGTTATCAGTGGTCAGAGATGTGTCAGTGGTCAGGGTGTTTTTCCATTTTTTTTTTTTTTTTTTGGTGGGTCGTAAGAGAGGTTTATCAAGGATGGCATAGATATACATCACTGAGCAAAGTGATTGACAATGAATTTACATTTTTTTTTGTTTCCAGCTTTCAATAACCCCCCTGCCCATAGACCTCCACAACCACCTGACCAGAATTAATGGGGAAGAAGCCCTTGTGCACCCTGGCAAGGTACCTTCCCTATGTTAAGGCCATGTAGTCTGGTATGGTTCAGGTACCAGGCTGCATGTTCAGACAAGGGTCTGGTATAGATTTTTGGGGACTCCACACTTTTTTTATGTATGAGGTCTCTCTTGACACCCATAACAGACCCTCATCAAGGTTAAGGGTCTGCTGTGTATTTTCAGATGGAATCCCATGTCATTTTTATAGATTTTTTGCATGGGGTCCCTCCATTGACATGTATACCAGACCCTGATCTAAAGTAAGGACAGAAAAAAATGGTTGGGAGTTGTAATTTACTTTCAATTTAAATGGCTTTTTGTTTGGAAATTTCAGTTTTGCTGCAGTAGGTTTTATGCATTGTATTTTATGCACCATTTTGCAGGCATGTTCAGGGCATTCCCCAAGCATGTTGTTTAAAGGGTTTTGTATTTTCAATTGAAGCATCATTAAAAGCTTTGCTCCCCACCAAAGAGACTTTAAAAAAATGTATTGCATTGGGTTATGCCATTCCAGGACAGTGCCCTGCCCCCCATGCCATTTTTTTTTACATTACCTTGCCTATTAGTCTTGAAAATGAGCAGAACTAATTTGACTTAAATGGAGTTCAAATTATGTTCAGAACATTAGCACAGTTTGTCAAACCTTCCATGAACTAAACCCAGGAACGTTGATCTGTATTCAAGCGGAATTAGCCTGCTTTTTCTAGGTATTTATAATAAAGTAATGTATGGGCTTGGGAAATTTATGAAAAAATTATCTTTTAAAAGTAGAGCAGTGCTAAAATGTTAGCAAAATTACTATGTAAAAAAATAAATAACCAAAATGGCAAAATAAGCTGCACAAGCTCATTTATAAGTTGCTATTTTATCTCCACCTCAGATATTTTTCTCACACTTTATAGAACTTCACAATTGTTATCAGGTGAAGGATGGTAATATTAAGGCATGATATTATGTGTGATGATATTTGCTAGTGGACCCCTGTATATCTTAATCTCTTATTGGTCAAAGGAGGCTTCCTTGGCTTTTCTGCAGAAAATTTACCCCATCTTATTATTTGGCAGCCAGACTGGAAGATATTATTTTCAAATGTGGAACAATAAAGCTTTTAAATTTGAAGCTATAATAACACCCTGGTTAATAATAATTACTGAAAGATGTTTCATTTGCTTTGCATAAAGCCACACTGATTATAGCTTTATCAAGTGAAATATGGAGTGATTCAGCGCCCAGGCAAGATCTCCATGTTAAGCATCTCTCTGCTAAATGGCTGGAGAAATAAATGTTCAGCTGCCACAGCTTATGCTCAACAGAAAACCACTTAGCAAAATGTAGTATTTAATAACTTCTTTGGCTTCATTGTTTTTTTTTTTTTTTTCAGCAGCATTATGGTTTTATCTCTGCTCCTCGTGTAAGTTAAATTTCATGGTAATGCGTTGCTATGCTATTTAAACAATACTACAGCTTTGGATGAGGTCAATTATATATATGAGATAATGGTTGCATAAGGATGAAGCCAGCTTTAATTTGATTTCACGATGCCAGACAAGAAGAATAGGGCAGGAAACAAGAGCTCTTACATTTCCTGAGCTTTACACCCACACATTGCTTCTTGTAAAATGAAAGGATCAGATACATTTTAACATGCATTAAACAGAACACATTCCATAACCAGTGACACTTCAACATCAGTTTAGACAGTCACTGTTCATATACATGACAGTTAAACTACAGGCCCATTTGTGCATAGCCATGATCTGTAAGGAGAAGCAGGATCATGCTAACTATAAAGTGCTTGTGACCTTGCGCAGGGGAAGAGGGTAGAACATAAATCCATTTACAGGTTTTATTGGTTTGATATTTTATTTTATTAAAATTTTCCACTACTTGTAGATTAATGGAAAGGGTGGTTGTTTTAAAGAGGAATTAAACCCTGATGGGTTTACTTCCTCTTTGATTCCCTGCAAAGGTAAAGCATCGCATATTAGCCCATTATGTGTCACTTACCTGACACAGGAGCCAGCGAAGTCACCGCTGTCCCCTGTAGTCCGGAGCATCCATCTTCTTGGTGGGTCTCACTGCTCCGCCGCTGTCATTCGGCGAAGCTGCGATGACGTCACTCCCGTGCATGCGCATGGGAGCCACCACTCGCGGCATATCGCTGTTGACAGCGGTGCGCTCAGTGCGCCTGCACGCCGCTGTCTACGGCGAATGCACTGTAGACAGCGGTGCCTGTCTTTCGGAAAATATCTCCTAAACCATGTAGGTTTAGGAGATATTTCTTGGACCTACAGGTAAGCCTTAATCTAGGCTTACCTGTAGGTCAAAGTTGGTTGTAAGGGTTTACAACCACTTTAAGGACACTCAAAATTTGCAAATCAGCCATATGTAGCTATCTCATCTATCTCATCTATTTCTGCAGATTGAAAATGAACGGTGGATATTCGTTATATAACATTTCTGCTTTCTGAGGATAATTTTGTTTAAAGCAGTATTAAGCTCAAAATCAGACATTTATTTTATTATAGCTTATCAATTCTTAAATGTGATGGCTGTATTAGTTTCCCTTTTTAGCCCTTGTACACACGGTCGGAGATTCCAACAGAATGTGTCCGATCGGATCGTTTTGTCGGATATTCCGACCGTGTGTGGTCTGCATCGGACTGTTTCTGTCTGAGTATCCGACAGACCAACTTTTCCAACTTGCCGGTAAAATTTTCTGACAAAATTCTCCGATCGGACATACTCCAATCATGTGTAGAGAATTCCGATCGGACAAAGTGCCACGCATGCTCAGATCAAATTCCTACACCAAAGCTATTGGCTACTAGCGTGAACGTAGTCCTGTCGTAACGAAATAACGTAATCACGTCGGATTTTCCGACAACTTTGTCTGACCGTGTGTATGCAACAGTTTCGGACAAAATCCGATGGATTTGGTTGTCAGAATCTCCAACCATGTGTACAAGGGCTTAGGCTTTCTCTGACGAACCCCCGGGTGATTCTGCCAAACAATGCCTCCTGCCCTGCAAACCCTTCCAGCAGACTAAGAACTAATACCAGCACTTTACCCCAAGCATCATACACAGATAAGATGTTTAGGTAAAAACCAAAGAAATTATTATTTATTAAAACTCAGGCACATACTTTATACCCAACAGGAGGACATTCCCCTCTTGGGGCTAATAGCACGACAATGCAAATTTCAATCAGCAATCCAATAACAGCTAACAGTGATCTAATTAAGAATAAATTAATTACCATCAACAAAAAAATTCCACAATAGCGTTTTAATGAGGTAAAGTGGAAAGACAAACAATAGGTGACTCAATTAACAATGGGAATTCACACCTATGAGGAACACAATGGGGAATTATATGAGATAAAGACAGCTTAAAGTAGAGCTTCACCCAAAATGGGAAGCTGCGCTTATCTGCCTCCTCCCACCTTCGGTGCCACATTTGGCACCTTTCCAGGGGGGGGGGGGGGGGGTACCTGGTTTTGACAGGTACCGGTCCCAACTTCCAGGAGACCTTGCCGCGGTGGAATCTTTTGGAAGTTCGTCCCCTTTCCTCCTTTCTCTGCCGCTGGGCTTCGTACATGCAGATGGAAACCAGCTGTGAAGCTACAAGGTAATTGCTGTGACAGAGTAAGGCCTTATAGGCTGAAACGTGTCAAATGACTAAATCTGTATTTGTTCACTGTGGCTATTCAATAAAATAAAGAAATTTTAAGAGGAACAACCAGTGCGGATCATTTTTTCAAAATGACTGTGGCAGCACCTGGGAGCCGATGGAAACAACCAGAGAACCAAAGAATAGCGCCCCTTCAAAAGCCAGGGCCAGTAAATTGAGCTGGGAATTTATTTTTTTTTTTGTTTGACACGCGTCACCCTTCCATGTGCTTCTTGCTGTTAAAGTCAGTTATAGGTTGGGGCAGTTACCATTTGTTTTTAACGTTGGTCATTTGGTGAGGGGGCGCACTTTGCTGCCATTGTGCTATTTGTGGGGTGTCCAGTGTACCCCTGTGCCTTTAAGGAGGAGTGGACTCCCTCCAGCCATACCTGCCCTCAATCTATCCATTATTATACATATGTATTTCTACTATAGAGGCTCTCAAAATGTGTAGATTTAGGACTGCAATTAATAATGGGGTGCCTTGTCGTGGCCTCTGTATTTGCAAATGTGTGCAAACAAAACCCCTGGTTATAACATGAACTGTTAGACTGGACAATTTGGTTTGTTGCAGGCTGGCTGGTAAGTTGAGCTGGAGATTTTTCTTTGTTTTTGTTTGAGAAGAAAGCATTTCCTCTTTCTTCTGCAGTGAACAGACTGAAGCATTTTATGAGGAGAGTCACAAAGTGAGAATATACAGTATGAGGCGATCTATGTCAGACATTTGTGAACACAACCAAGAACGTAAACAGGCAATAACATTTACAGTACATAATTGTGTTGTCTCTAAGTCAGCATTTCAGTCCAGAAAAAATATGTTGAGACTAACGAAAGATGGTTCCATCCTTATGAAGAAGAAAAGATGGAGGCATTGTCGGTGTCATTGTGTTGTAGCTTACCAGTCCTAAGATGGCTGCATTCATTTTCTTTCATGCATTTTTCCTTTATTTTTACCTAGTGATCCTGCCAGTACCATGCTTCTGGTTCTAGGGAGACAGTACTCACTATACTGTATCTATGAAGGAGCAGCATTGTCACCCTAGAACAGGACTACAGAATACCTCATCTCTTCTCCATATCTCCTCTCTTATCCAAAGTCAGATCTGGGAGTCCTCCTGGTCAACCAGTCAAATTTTTTTTATGTACTCTATGAACAAGATGCAAGATGTATCTAACAGAAAAAAAACAAATGGTATGAAAATGATATATGCAGTTATTGGTCAAGCTATTGTTGTTAAGTATAATAAGGATGCCGACCAATGCTACAGAACTGACATCTTTGCATTAAGGAAAGAAAGTCACCCAAACGCCAATTCAAGAATCGGCTCGGGTGAGGACAGCGCTGGAAGGTAAGTACCCTAATTGTAAAAGTCAGCATCTACAGAGGCGCAAAACTCCTCTTTAAGGACGTAGACATTGATTATGCACGCTTCAGCAATGTTTGAAGAGTCAGCGATCTCTTTAACTATACCTAAAACATATTTTAGCAAAAACAACAATTTTTAACCTCTTTTTTACATTTTCTACAGCTACATATTTTTTACCTTTTTTCATTTTTCTACATCTTTACATTTTTTAATTTTTTTAACATCTTTCAGATGTCGTTATTATGGGCTTAGTTACATCCCACGGGACATCTCACAGGACTATCCTATGCCTCCAAGCGGAGAGAGTGATGGGCTTGAGATGATTGTATGGTTTTAAAATGTATGCAGAATGAATTGATTAAAGTTGAAGTTTGAGTATGCGCATTTTTGCATAGATACATACAAAATAGTAAGAAAGCCCCTATAGTTAAAGTAAGTGATCCCCAAATTAATGATCCGTTTATCAGATAGTCCAGAGATAACTATTATTGTTAGTATGTTTGTTAGATAAGGTTTAGGTATTGCTTTTCAAAAATACACCAAAAATTTACACTATTAGTGTCACGCGTCTTTTCCTGGACACCCCAATCCCACCTTTCAAATCCAGTTCACAGCAGTCGGTAATACTCAAACTAGATACTATTTTTACTTTGCCAAAGAATATAGTTTAATTTTTAAATTTACATTTTTATTCAGTCAGTTATTAACATTAATTTAGGCTTTTATGGTTCAGTTACTAAAGAAGATAGCTATCAAAAAGCCCAGAAATGACAAATCCCAGCATGCCAAGTATATTTACTTTTGCTCTGTCAGATATTATGGTTAGTTTAGGCCTTTTATGGTTCACTTACTAGAGAAAATGGCTGCCTACTTTGTTTTCCCTCCTTCCTGAATCACACAGCCAGCCAACTTAGCAGTGTGGATTCCTGTAGCTCCCAGGGTGTGCCTGCATGAGCTAGTTTTCATTCAGGTTGTGGAGGATATTAATGGTAAGAGGAGGTTTGCGGGTCTGACTTGGTGACAATGGTCTGTAGCAGCTATGACGCTGTCTAGTGTTGCAGGTATTGCAGTCAAAGACTTACATTATCACAGATGGGCTGCATGTACATTAACACAGATGATTGCATGTACAGAGGCTTTCCAGCCTGAAAGAGGGGAGAGACTGGGCTGAAATGTCTGCATGGGCTTTTTTACCCCCCTCCTTCTTCCTGTTTTCAGAGTAATGTGAGCTGACACACACAGAGCTATGCATTCAGCAGCCTCTCTTGTGCTCCTTTATGCCAGAAGAAGAAAACCAATTAAAGGCACAGTTACAACAGCCAATGGGAGAGATTGAACTGAACTACAGGGAGAGCTGCATTGAATTCTGAAGCATGCAGTTCCCACACAAAACAGCCATATACACTGGTATACAGGGAGAAATACAAATCCCAGCAGGCTTTGCTGACAGGAAAGTGATCTGAGAGGCTGCGGTTACTCATGGAGGGTATCCATTCAGCCACTGTTCCAGAGGTCGGTGTGCTGATCCTGCTACAGGACATCCAGCCTGAGAGAGATCCTGGCTATATCTCCAGGTGTTCCTGAGGGCGTGGGCTGATCAGGTTAAAAGGTGGCCCGTCAGGGAACTGATCGCTTGATGCTTTGGTCGCAGGATGGGTGAGTGGGTGTTTGCCCATCTTTAAAGACATGGTAGTCAGGCAACATTGCCTCACCAGTGCCCACATTTGTAGGAACACTTGCACCCTGCTGAACAGTTACTACACTCCACTTTGCCTATCAGGATACTGCTAGCATCCTACATCTCATTTTGCCTACTAGGATACTTTCAATATCGCTTTGTTTATCCTGCTCAACAGGACACCAAGGACACCAACACCAGGCTAGCTGAAGATCCTGGATAGCTCCATTTTGAGGACCCTTTCTATTACTCCATCAGTATCAGTAATTTAGTGATCTCAGTGACTACCTTTAAAGGGGAACTTTCACGTTAAATTTTAAAGTGATAAATTGCATTTGTGGCCTCTTGCCTCTCATCCAATTGCCTGGGTCTGTGATTTCTGGATTTGAGGGAAACAGACTGACCATTGTTAAGTCAGATCAGTTCTCCTTTATGCCTGAGTGCATATGCCACTCTAGATCTATTTAAGTTTTGAAGGCTGCATTTTGGGTTTGATTAACGCTATTAAATACCGCGGTTTGCCATTCTTGACTACTGAGTTACCAGATCACTGTTTGATTGTAAAAAGTCTCCCAGTAAACAAACTTCCTGTTCACTACATTTGCGTCTGTTTTACTGTGTTTGCAAGTACAATGTTTGCTAGGTATGCCAGAGGGGCTGAGACAGTTCTTTGAGGTTGAGAGGTAGAGTAACGGACTGAACAAACTTAAGCAGCTCCTTCGGGGTATCGCTACACTAGCAATACATGACACATGTACAACTGAAAAGGGAGGGCAGGCCACAGCCAGGCGGCAGTCATTAATCAGGTCACTTTCTGAGTTGTTTTTAATTGTTCTGAATTGATGGGAATTACATAGCTGAGGGGGCCCTGGGGTTGCTTGGCCCAGAGAGTCTGGCATGGCATGACAAGTGGAAATGACAGACCCCCGCTAGGTACACTTTATTTGATTTTTGGGTCACATGTTTGGGCCCCACCAGTATCAGTGAGCCAGTTTGATTCTGTAATGGATCACTAATCTTGAATGATCAGTAGGTATTTTTGCACCTATTGAACTGATATTACAAAACACTGTCCAAGATATATTTCACAGACCAAAAGGGAGCAAATATAAGAAGTTAATTTTTAGAATTTACATATCCTTTGATATAAAAAAAAACATATCTGATGATAGGTACTTAAATATGATCCTAAGGGAGATGAATATTTCATGCAAAAGGATCTTAGAGCGACCAGTTTTTTACTTGTTTTAACAAAGCTAATGCTGAAATTTCTACAACCTGTATTTTCTTTTGCTCCAATCACAACCATTGCATCAATCAATGTACAGTACATTCTGAAAATCAGTCTGAAAGACAGTGCATCATACTCATAGGCATGTGCACAGGATGTGCTGGGAGTGCCTGTACACATCCTAATCATCCCGTGCGGCTCAGATTCCCCTGTTCTAATGACACTGGCTACTGCCCTGTTGACACCGTCCACGATTTCATGTTTTAACATGTTTGTTTACAATTATTTCTAACCGTCTGTGTATACACACACTATATTGTCAAAAGTATCATGACAACTGCATTTATCCGCACATGAACTTTAATGGCATCCCAGTCTTATTCCATGGGGTTCAATATTGAGTTGGCCCACCCTTTGCAGCTATAACAGCTTCAACACTTCTGAGAAGGCTGTCCATAAAGTTTAGGAGTGTCTATGGGAATGTTTGACTATTCTTCCAGAAGCGCATTTGTGAGGTCAGGCACTGGCTCGCAGTCTCCGCTCTAATTCATCCCAAAGGTGTTCTATCGGGTTTAGGTCAGGACTTTTATATATTTAAAAAAAACTAAAAATTAAGTTGTCATCAAATACCACCAAAATAAATTGTATTGAAGCTGCCAGGTGTCAGAGGATCAAGGGCACCACAGCCCAAAGAGATATATACAAAATAGAGAAATAATGGGGATTTTAAAGGTGCCAAAGTCAATAGCGATTTGATATACTGTATATTTAATGGACACACACACACACACACACACACACACACGCATGTGTGTTTTACCTTTCGGGGGGGGGGGGACCCTAATGCAATTGACTGCATACACCTACTATATGATCATAATACAATAAAATAACTTACCTACAACATGTAGGAAATCAATCACTCAGTTAACCATTTTCAGTTTACTGGAGTTAACTGATGAAAAAGATTTGATCTGATTGGTTCCCACTGGTTGAAGAACATTGCATATGCAGTAGTCATTGCATGGATTGTCACACATTCTTGTTAAAGTAAACCTAAAGGCAAAGCTTTTGTTCTAGTTTTGGAAAGAGTAGAGATGGATTAGACCCCCTGTCCTCAATGAGATGGTGAAAAAAAAAAAAATCTGTCAAGGGTTATAACCGTCCATTGCTTTATCCAAAACAAAAATAAAAGTTTTACCCATAGTTCTTTAAATATGCCTTAGGTGGCTTTCAAGAAGTAAACATTAAACTAGTATAACTGTATATTTATTTCATTTTGATCGTATTTTTTATGGTAAGAAAAAATATTATGAATTCTTACAATACCATTTATTTTCAGCTTGGTTTGCAAATAAAACATAAATACTATACTGAAAGTTGTACAATTTCAGCTGGATATTTTTAGATTAATGAGATTTACAAGAAAAATGTGAACACATATTTACAGTTATTATGACATTTAATTAAAACTTATACATTCAGACGCTAGTGGAGAGTTTGTGTTAAATTGTTTCATGATCACAGTTTTACTGCAAAATAAATGAGTCAGTACTATTATGCTGGAAAAGAAATTATTCATCAATCTAACTGTTACAGAAAGAAGTTTTCACTAAATGGTTTTAATGTGTCAGTGACAACAGCAGGGGCACAACAGTTCCTCAAGAACCCATGTCACTTGTTCATATAATCATATTATTACCTAAATGATTACACATTAACCTGTAAATTGTTTATTTATAACAAAGTCCATGCAGGGCAAAACAACAGGTTATTTTTAATGCCCTCATCACCAACAGCATGTACTCACCTTCCTTATTGATAGCTGCTTCATTTAGCCACAGGAAAAGATTACACACCCTGTGCAGCTCAAGTTTGTTTTCCCAGTTGGATCTTACACAGGGTTGACTGGCCCTTTCCCCCCCATATGACAGACACCAAGCACTAGCACTGTCACATTGTCATATGGAATAGGTTTAATAGGCCTCCATACTCAAAAAGCAGCCATTTTCTTTATCCATGGGATGAAGAGAGTAGTGAGGGAGTGCATTATCAAAGGATATTTGCTGCTGGAGCAATAGACTTAAAGGCTGGGTTTACACTAGAGATCGCAGCAGCTCACAGCAAGAGTCCGGTGCGTCTCCATGCACTGTTTCAGGTCTGATTTCAGCCATAATTTTTAGCTGAATTCAGATCTGAAACATACCAAAAGACGGACAGGGCTCCGGAGATGTGTGAACTGGCTCTATTGAGAGACGGTCACAATCTCCTGCTATGCGAATTGGATGCGGGGAAACCACATCCAATTTACAATAGTGTGAGCCCAGCCTTAGCACGAATAATTGTGATACAAGTCATATTGTAATTTAATGTTATTAAAAATTTCCTTTCCCTTTCAGTCTGCAGCCACTGTAATTTTCTATAAATGCAATGCAATATGGCTACAAGGAGCTGTTCTGTACACAGAATGTGTACTGACCACTCCCCAGAAACATAATTTCCTGCTTGTGTGGCTCACCAGTTTTCCAGAAGTCTGCCTAATGCAGGCCATACATGGTCGAATTTCGAACAAATTTTCTTTTCAAAATCAAAATTCATTTTTTTTTGTGATCCTATGATGCCACCATTGATTTTTGAAATTCGGCCGGCCAAGCCTTCAATTTCACCTCATGTTTGCTACAGAAAAGAATTTTCATGGCCGGCAATCTTCTTTTCTTTCTGTAAATTTTCTTTTCTTATTACATTTCTGGCACGATTCTCCCATCATTGATTTGAAAATCGTTTGTTTTTCAAAAACTTTCCAACATGTCCGATTCCTAAAATTTGATTTCTGCACGAAAATTGGCTGTTGCTGCGGCCCACTAATGGTGCGAAATTCATACGAAAATTCTTTGATATGATTTTCGAAAGAAAATTCTTTCGAAATTCGAACCATGTATGGCCGGCATTAGATACAAGTCAGATATCAGCCATCCCCTGCAACAAAAAGTTGATTTTTGGTGAGATATTTCCAATAGGAATACATCTAAAGGGATGTAGGCCCAGCAGATTTCCCTGCAGCTGCCGCAGCTGACTGATAATTATGAAAGCACTCCCATTAGACCAACTCAGTACAGAGGCACAGACAAACACACATGGATGGTTGTTATAATCCTTACAGTGTACATAGATAACCCAGGGGGGAATGTTTTTATATCAACAAAAGTGGAGTTAATTCTATGCATTAAAGTAAAAAACCTTAGGTGCCAGAGGATTCCCACAGCCCCTACTACCCTCGTCTTCACTTATTCCTACCAGCGCCTGATCTCATACCAGCTATATACATGAGATATGTACATTGACAAAAGAGGTATTCATTGACTCCTGTGATGAGGGAGCAGGGGGCAGAGCTGAGCAACCCTGCCTGTGTCTATAAACACGTACAGGGTGGCTCGGGAGCTAGCTGAAATGAGTGCCTTCATAGAAAGAAAGTGTCTTTCTATGGGGGCACTTGCTGAAGAAGTGGAACCAGGACCACCAGGGTGGAACTGAGAGGAGGAGGACTGGGGCTGTTTTGTGTAATATGATTGCACAGAACAGGTATAACATGTATAACATGTTTATTATTTAAAACAAAAAAAATTGAAGCTTTAGCATCACACCCCTGTCACTATTTTAAGACCTGAAAACAGCAGCGTCTTATAAAGCAAACAGTTCATACTTGCCAAACTTCACCAGGTTGGATAGATGATTTTTCTACACTACTAGATACATTAGTGACATAGTGGCCAGCTGAAGGAACCACAGAGTGAAGCAGGGGACCAGGCAAAAGTGTGTAGGATGTTGAAGATCTTTCAATTACATTATTTCTTTAACCTTGCAGTGTTCAGGGGTATTGTCAGTGGGGAAGGTAAATGTTAATTGTTTGCTTTGCAAGGAACATCTGTTTTCAGGCTTCAAAAATAGCAACAACGTCACTTTAACCACTTCAGCCCCGGAAGGATTTACCCCCTTCCTGACTAGAGCACTTTTTACAATTTTGCACTGTGTGGCTTTAACTGCTAATTGCGCAGTCATGCAATGCTGTGTCCAAACAAAATGTGTTGTTTTTTTTCCCCACAAATAGAGCTTTCTTTTGATGGTATTTGGTTGCCTCTGCAGTTTTTATTTTTTGCGATATACAGTAAATGGAAAAAGACTGAAGATTTTGAAAAAAAATGTATTTTCTACTTTTTGTTATAAAAAAAATTCAATAAACTCAATTTTAATGTAACATTTAGGCCAAAATGTATTCAGCCACATATCTTTGGTAAAAAAAATGGCAATACGCCTATATTTATTGGTTTGCGCAAAAGTTATGGCGTCTAAAAGATGTGTAAATTCCAGAAAATGTACCCTAGTTTTTAGTTTATGACTGCCTATCTCATTTCTTGAGGTTCTAAAATGGCAGGGCCGTACAAACCCCCCCAAATTACTCCATTTTGGAAAGTAGATACCCCAAGGAAATTGCTGAGAGGCATGTTAAGCCCATTGAATATTTTTTTTTTGTCCCAAGTGATTGAATAATGACAAAAACATTTTTTACAAAAAATTGTCACTAAATGATATATTGCTCACACATGCCATGGTTATATGTGGAATTTCACCCCAAAATAAATTTTGCTGCTTCTCCTGAGTACGGGGATACCACATGTGTAGGACTTTTTGGGAGCCTAGTCACGTATGGAGCCCCGAAAACCAAGCTCCGCCTTCAGGATTTCTATGGGTGTAAATTTTTGATTTCACTCCTCACTACCTATCACAGTTTTGAAGGCCATAAAATGCCAAAATACCTCTCAGCAAATAGCTTGGGTGTCTACTTTCCAAAATGGGGTCATTTGGGGGGGGGGGGGGGTTGTGCCACCTGGGCATTCCATGGCCTCCGAAACTGTGATAGGCAGTGAGGAGTGAATGAAAAATTTACACCCTCCGAAAGCCTGAAGGCGGTGCTTGGTTTTCAGGGTCCCGTACGTGGCTAGGCTCCCAAAAAGTCTCACACATGTGGTATCCCCATACTCAGGAGAAGCAACAGAATGTATTTTGGGGTGTAATTTCACATATGCCCATGGTATGTTTGAGAAATATATAATTTTGTGACAACTTTGAGCAAAAAAAAAAACTTGTGATAATATAAAATGTTCCATGGACTCAACATGCTTCTCAGCAAATAGCTTTGGGTGTCTACTTTCCAAAATGTCATTGGGGGGGGGGGGGGCATTTGGGGGCGGTTTGAACTGTCCTGGCATTTTATGCACAACATTTAGAAGCTTATATTTAAAATCAAATAGGTGGTGCTGCGCTACCTTAAGAATAGTAAGTTAATCTAAAGTGCCTAGTGCTTACTATTAATTAAATACCAAATTACATATAACTAGACAATAGTGTAAACCAGCTATCGTGACCATAAATAAAGCAATAAGTGAATAAAGTGTCAAGTGCTGAAATAAAACATACAATATATAAGCGATATTAAAGTGTCCAGTGCTTCATAGGTTCAAAGTCGCATAAACCAGTGAAAACATATAGTGCAAACAAACTCTTTCCACAGTAAAAATTAGCACAATAAAATAAAAAAACTGTATCAATAATGACACACACGTGAATCACACAGTGCAATTAAAGCACATGAGTAAAGTAAAATAGCAGAGTCTCTATAAAAAAATATAAAGTGACGCGTGATTCATAAGGTGCTTCTCCGGGTACAGGGTGCCAGGAAAAACAGTGTGTACAAACTCTTGTGCCTCTTCAGTGTTCCACACACATCAAGTGAAGTGGCCCCTTACCTTACTGCTGTAAGGTAAGCAGCAGACAAAAAAAATCTCAAACAATCCAGGCGGTGTGTCCCTACTCCCGGAACATAAATCTTGTCCCCACGTCAGTTGTTGGAATAACAGGGTCTCGTAGGGAAAAGGAAAGGTAGGCTCCAATGGTGAAGTACATATATACTTTTATTAATAAAACCAAAAAGATGGAGAGGTACTCACAAACAACAGATAGGTAATTCACATATCACAGCACAGCCGAGCTTTCCGTTCGTGTCTCGGACGTCACTTCCGGTGTCCTAATTCCTAAAGGAATAGCTGGTTTACACTATTGTCTAGTTATATGTAATTTGGTATTTAATTAATAGTAAGCACTAGGCACTTTAGATTAACTTACTGTTCTTAAGGTAGCGCAGCACCACCTATTTGATTTTGATACACGTCTCTCAGTGGTAGGTGGTAATTTTAATGCACTAAAACACACTATATTTCCCAAATGTTTGATGAAATAAAAAATATGATCTTATGCCTAGTGCATGCATACCAAACAGGACATGCTTTAAAATTGCACACAAACGTGTAGTGGCGACAAACTACATACATGTATAAAAGCCTTTAAAAGCCTTTACAGGTCACTACTACAGAGGAGGTCTACTGCTAAAATTATTGCCCTCGATCTGACCTTCGCGGTGATACCTCACATGCATGGTGCAATTGCTGTTTACATTTGACGTCAGACTGGCGCTTGCGTTCGCCTTTGCGTGAGAGCAGGGGCTTTTTTTTTAAATTATTTTTAACTGTTCCTTTATTTTATTTTTTTTAAATCATTTTTATTATTATTTCAGGGAATGTAAATATCCCCTATGATAGCAATAGGTAGTGACAGGTACTCTTTTTTTGAAAAAAATTGAAAATTGGGGTCTATTAGACCCTAGATCTCTCCTCTGCCCTCAAAGCATCTGACCACACCAAGATCGGTGTGATAAAATGCTTTCCCAATTTCCCAATGGCGCTGTTTACATATGGTGAAATCTAAGGCCGCGTACACACGGGCGGACTGTTCGCCCAACCTTGTCCGCTGAACAGTGTTTGGGCGGACAGTCCGCCCGTGTGTGGGCTTTCAGCGGACAGTTTCAGCGGACAGTTGGACGGACAAAGTCTTTCGGAAATTCCGAAAAACTGTCCGCTGAAACTGTGTTTGAGCGAACAGTCCGCCCGTGTGTAGGCTACTTTCGAAATGAGCAAACTGTTCCCGCTCGGAAAGTCCGCCCATTTCGAGCGCGTGTACAGGTAGGCGGGGCCCGCGAAGGAGACGTCGCGGGCTCCGCCGCCTGGAATGGGCTTAAAGGGGAACCCCAACGCCGAAAAAAATCGGCGTGGGGGTTCCCCCAAAGTCCACACCAGACCCTTGTCCGAGCACGCTACCCGGCCGCCGCCGCCTTCCGTTCTTGTTCTTCTTCTTGTTCTTCTTCTTCTTCTCCTGGAGATGTTGACTCGACGAGCTCTCCGGCCGGAATGCCAGAGCCGCGCTGTGCGGTCACTTATATAGTGACAATGGGGCGGTGTCACATGGTATATGTCACATGGGTTGGTCACATGGTGACCCCGCCCCCTTACGATGTCATAGTCCCCATGTGACATCAACCCATGTGACCAACCCATGTGACATATACCATGTGACACCGCCCCATTGTCACTATATAAGTGACCGCACAGCGCGGCTCTGGCATTCCGGCCGGAGAGCTCGTCGAGTCAACATCTCCAGGAGAAGAAGAAGAAGAACAAGAAGAAGAACAAGAACGGAAGGCGGCGGCGGCGGCGGCGACGACAGCGGCGACAGAAGACCGGGCCACCGCCTGTAAAAGAGCTACAAGAAGGCGCGGTGGCCCGGCAGAAGAACCGAAGGCGGCGACAGAAGAACGGAAGGCAGCGGCGACAGAAGACCGGGCCACCGCCTGTAAAAGAGCTAGAAGAAGGCGCGGTGGCCCGGCAGAAGAACCGAAGAGGGGGACAAGACCCCCGAAGTCGGGAGAAGAGGCCGGCGGCGGGGAGGAAATAAGCCGGACTCCTCCGCTAGTAAAAGAGCTACACACAGATAGCGGAGGAGTCCGGCGAGAAGACCCCCGAAGACGGAAGACCCCCGGAGCTGTGCAATAAAATATTTTTTCCCTGTGTTGTGTTTTTTTTGTACTTTATTTCACAGGTGAATGGGTAGGGGTACATTGTACCCCATACTCATTCACATAGGGTGGGGGGCCGGTATCCGGGGGCCCCCTTCTTAAAGGGGGCTCCCGGATTCCGATAAGCCCCCCGCCCGCAGACCCCGACAACCAACGGCCAGGGTTGTTGGGAAGAGGCCCTTGTCCTCATCAACATGGGGACAAGGTGCTTTGGGGTGGGGGGGCCGCGCGGCCCCCCCTTCCCCAAGGCACCCCCCATGTTGAGGGCACGCGGCCTGGTACGGCTCAGGAGGGGGGGCGCGCTCGCTCGCCCCCCTTTCCTGGCCGGCCGGGTAGCGTGCTCGGACAAGGGTCTGGTGTGGACTTTGGGGGAACCCCCACGCCGATTTTTTTCGGCGTTGGGGTTCCCCTTTAAGCCCATTCCAGGCGGCGGAGCCCGCGACGTCTCCTTCGCGGGCCCCGCCTACCTGTACACGCGCTCGAAATGGGCGGATTTGCCTCCTCCTTACGTGGGCGAGTCCGTTCATTTCAAAAGTTGAGCGAACTGTTTGGCAAACAGTTCGCTGAAACAGTCCGCTCGTGTGTGGGCAAGTCCGCTCATGCAAATTTTGAGCGGACTGTTTGCCGAAACTGTTTGACGAACAAGGTTGGGCAAACAGTCCGCGCGTGTGTACGCGGCCTCAGTCATGAAATGCTCGTAGCTTCTGGTTTCTTAGGCCATAGAGATGATTGGTGCCATTCTCGTCTCTGAACAGCTCTATGGTCAACTGGCTGAATCACCGGCTGCATTCTTAGGTTCCCCATTGGAACAGGAGAGCCAGATAAAAACATGGAAGACAGTGGGGGGGGGGGGGGGGGCATTCCCTCGCACTGCTTGTAAAAGCAGTCTAGAGGCTAATTAGCTGCTAGGATTGCTTTTACATGACAACTACTGGCTGAAAAAAATGATACCAAGATGATACCTAAACCTGCAGGCATCTTTCTGGTATAATCATTCAAAGACCAGCAACATACCAGTACGTTGCTGGTCCTTGTTGGGCATATATTGTAATCTTTTTTTTCATGCAGCCTGTGGGTTGAACGAAAAAAAGAGATTGATCAATGGACATGCCCACCATTAGAATACCTCCCTTCATCCACCCACTTCTAATGATGGGCATACATGCATGAGGCATGGGGGAATCTGCCCACAAAAGTTAAGAGCAAATCGCTCCTCCAACCCTGCTGCCCCATGCTTCGGCATATATGCTCTTTTTTTTAACTGTGGTGGTGAAATCACCTCTGACAATGGTGGAGCCACGGCTTTATGTATTGTGAGAGCAAACGCTGTTGCTGTCAAGATAAATAAATCCAGGCTGCAGCTGAATGGCGTACCTGAAAACAAAAAAAATGGTTAACAATAAAACAGAGTAAACAGTAAAGTATAAAAAAATTGCATACTGGAAAAGCAAACATGATAAAACATAATAACAATAAAACATTGCAGAATAGAATACAGTAAAAAAGAGCAGAACAATAGAGAGAGAATAAAGAGAGAACAATAAAATGACAACTATTTTTTTATTTTTATTTTTTATATTTTTTTTTGTTTTTTGTTTTTTACTTTTTTTTGTAACTGTAACTGTTGTAACGGTTCCAGGTTCGGGTCTCTCAAAATGTGTTGGCATCTTGGGAGACCCTGTGAAAGTGTGCCTAGTCTGTGCAGTGCTGTACCCTACGCTAATACTCATCTAGTGTATGGTAGCGTTCAAAACATTCATCAATGCAAAGACCAGTCAGGACAGCAGGGACAATAATAACGGGTGTCACACCTATATCTGCGCTTGCTGCAGACACAACATCTTCTTTGGGGGGCTCGTTGGGTAGGGGTACTCAGGAGGGCATAAGAAAAATGCCTCTCATGCAGCCGGCTTACTGCATTTGGTTGGGGAAGGTGAGGTGGAGCACCGTCTGGAAACAGAAGGGCTCTGACGATCTCTTCCTGGAATTTAAGGAAGGATCCAGTCTGTCCTGAAGTCCTGTATAGCACATGAGTTTTCAGCAAAGCCAATTGAAATAAACAGACACTTTCTTATACCAGCGTCTGGCCTTATGAGCAACTAGGTATGGCGCCAAGAAATGGTCGTTGATGTCCACCCCTCCCATGTTAAGGTTATATTCATGGACACAGAGGGGTTTCTCCACAACACCAGTCGCCATAATAATTTGGACCGTCCTGTCTGCATGAAGGGAGGTAAGAACGAAAAAATTCTTATTATCCCTCCACTTCATAGCGAGCAAGTTATTACACTTCAAGCAGATTCTCTCCCCCGGCCTAAGACAGGAATCTACAAGCCGCTGGGGAAAGCCCCACATGCTCCAATCTGATTATCAAACAAGTGACTAAAAAGTGGCACGCTCATGTAATAATTGTCCACGTACAAGTGGTACACCTTTCAGAATAAAGGTGACATGAAGTCCCACACAATCTTGCCAGCACTTCCTATGTCATCAGGGCAGTTTTTCGGCTCTACGTGACTATCTTTGCCCTCGTAAACCATAAAACGACATGTATAGCCTGTGGCCCTGTCATAGAGCTTATACATCTTGACCCCGTATCTGGCACGCTTGCTGAGAAGGTACTGTTTGAATGACAAGCGGCCAGAAAACTTAATCAGGTACTCATCAATGCAGACAACTTGATGGGGAGTAAAAAAGTCTGCAAAACGTTGGTTGAAGTGGTTTATGAGGGGCCGAATTTTGTAGAGCCGATCATATCCAGAGTCTCCACAAGGATGGCAGAGTTCATTGTTGTTGAAATGCATGAACCGCAAAATCTGCTCGTATCGTGCCCTGGTCATTGAGGCAGAGAACACGGGCACATGGTGAATTGGGTCAGTGGACCAATATGACCGCAACTAACCCTTTTTTGTTATACCCATGAGGAGGGAAAGGACCAGAAAGAGCTTAAATTTAGAAACCTTAATTGGTTTCCAATCTCTGGCAAGGGAGGACTGGGGAATAGTGACGATATATTGACCAGCATACAAATTGCTTTGGTCAAATTGCTGTGAAAAACAAATGAATAAAAATCAAGTGACGTAAAATGAACTGTTTCCACCTGAATGCCGGGTTGGCTAGTGAATGGGGAAAGTACGGGTGCTGCAGAAGTGGTGGGTTCCCAATTAGGATCAGCAAATGCAGCAGGAAGACCACTATGGGCATGACGGGCCTGTGTTTGCCTTATTCTTGGTGGCAGCGGGACACTACTTGTGCTTGCCACCTCACCAGCTTGAACTGCACTTATGGGACTCGCCACATCACCACGCGATACTACAGTGCTGATTTGGCGACGACCAGGGTGTACTAGTCCGCTGGTGCTTGCCAGTTCAGCAGAAGGATGAGCAGCACTAGTACTTCTCTGCTCCATATGAGGGACCTGCGGTTCTTGCACCTCAATGATAGAAGAAGAAGACCGGGGTCTGGTATACCTGACCTTGGCAGGGACCACAACTCCGTCGTCAGAGCTATCTGTCATGGAACCATTGTCCTCTACAGGATCGTATTCTGAGGTTGAAACTGACAGATGAGTGACTTCCTCTTCACTATCTGTCATGCTCAGAAATGTGTAGGCTTCTCCACTAGTGTACCTTCGTTTTGCCATTTTTGGCTCTAAATTTTGTGGTACGCTAGTGAGACTCACAGGTGAAAAAGCTCCTAGGCTGTCAGCGACTGTATCAAAATGCTACCAAAAAAACTGTTAGCGATCGCAGGGATCAGGCCTGACTCTGCGAAAGCTGCCTTTATGTGTTTAGTGTTTTGTAAGTGACAGTAAGTGCACTTGAGTGGGCTGGGCTGGGCAGAGGGGAAAAACGCAGGTTCTAGCAGGTATCTGGGCTGATCCCGCTAACACTGCACTTTTAGGAACCCTAAACTGCTGGGGACGCTAGTATAGATCTGATCAGATCAGATATTGATCCGTTCAGATACTATACCACTAAGGGAGGTGTATGCTGCATGCGTGGGTGTTAGCGGTACTGGCACTAACCTGACACTGCCTGGGATGACACAGACCCTATCTGACCCTAAAACCTAACTTGTATCACGGGTGATCAGGGGGTTAAACCTTTATTAGGTACTAAACGGCAGGTGTCCTGACACTATAAAAAAACACTAACCAGCGTCACCCGTAACAGTATACGGTGATCACTGGTGAAAGGTTTAACTAGGGGGCAATCGGGGGGTTAAACACTTGTGACACTAATACAGCTATCAGAAAAAAGATTGCTTAGTGACACTGGCGACAGGGGGTGATCAAGGGGTTAAACTTTTATTATGGGGGGTTGGGGGGGTACCCTAGACCTAAAGGGGCCTAACAGTAACTGCCCTACCACTTATAACAGTCACAAATGATACCAATGCAGTAATCAGTAAAAAAATAAAAACTGCTATTGGTGTCACTGTGACAGGGGGTGCAGGGGGGGGGTGATTGGGGGGTGAAAAGTGTGCCTGCATGTTCTACTGTTAGTGTAGTGTTGGGGCAGTCTTACTTTATGTTTTCTCTCCTCGGCACCGAAACAAAAAGACACACACGAGGGGAGATGACATTGCTTCCTCTGCCTCTGTTTACATTACAGGAGCAGAGGAAGGATTCCATTCGCCGGGAGCGATTGTAAGGGGGTGGCCATGAATCAATGGCCTCCCCCTCAGCACAGATCACTCCCGGAATGATGCCGACCGCCTCGAGCAACAGGGGGGCGTGATGCAAGTAACATACCCATATGTTACTTTGCCTGCCCATGCCATTCTGCCGCAGTATATCTGCGTGAGGCGGTCGGCAAGTGGTTAAACTAAAGCATACCCATGACTGTGCATTCCATGGGAAAAGTACAGTTTTTAATTAAATACATTCATGGGCTTCTACATTAACCACTTCAGCCCCGGTATATTTGGCCCCTTAATGACCAGGGCATTTTTGGCGATTCGGCACTGCATCGTTTTAACTGACAATTGCGCGGGGTTGCAACTTTGTACAAAAACAAAATTGACGTTCTTTTTTTACCCACAAATAGAGCTTTCTTTTGGTGGTAATTGATCACGTCTGCGATTTTTACTTTTTGAGCTATAAACAAAAAAAGAGTGACAATTTAGAAAAAAAAAAATGTCTTTTACTTATTTGCTATAATAAATATCTCCAAATTAAAAAAAAAACATGTTTTTTCCACAGTTTAGGCCAATATGTATACTTCTACATATTTTTGGTAAAAAAATCACAATAAGAGTATATTGATTGGTTTACGCAAAAGTTATAGCGTCTACAAAATATGGGGCTATATTTTTGGCATTTTTATTATTATTTTTTTTACTGGTAATTGCAGTGATCTGCAATTTTTATCGGGACTATGACATTGCGGGGGAGAGATCGGACACTTTTCACACTTTTTTTGGGACCATTGACATTTATACAGCGATCAGTGTTATAAAAAGGCACTGATTACTATATAAATAATAAACAGGAAAAAATTCTGAACAGTTGCACTCTTAAAAAGTAGCCTTCTTTTATTTTGAAAATTCACATAAAAAAAACAAAGATGGAAATCACAGCAGACAAAAATAGCTATACGAGAGAAGGATTTATTATCTGTTTGTTTTTCATGGAGCGGTGATATCTTCTTTTTTCCTATTTCAAATTTCTGGGCGTTGCTATACTATATAAATGATACTGGCAGGGAAGGGGTTAACAGTAGGGTGTGATCACGCGGTTAACTGTGTGGCCTAGGGAGGGATTCTAATTGTGGGGGGATGGGACTGCCAGTTGAGGAGATTGATTGTTGTTCATACTTAGTATAAACAACAGATTAGTCTCTTCTCCCATGACAGCACAGAGATCTGTCTGTTTACATTGACAGATCTTCTGTCTCTGTGTGGTATGATTACGGGTACCTGGCAGTCATTGCTACTGCCAAACACACGCATTGGCGTTGCGCCGTGGGTGCATGCGCATGCTCCCTAGTGGTCTGAAAGGCTGCAGTATAACTGTGGTGGCTGGTCGGGAAGTGGTTTAAAAATAATTTCACTTTTTGTACAAAAAATAATAAATGTGTATTTATTGTTTTTTTTTTACACTGCAGCCTGTAAAACATTGCACACGCGTTCAGTGAATGTCGAGTACAATGTCAGGCTCCTGTAGGCACTGAGTATAGCTGTCTGATCGTACCTTCTATAGGGGCAGACAGTTACTGAATTGCAGGAAAAGTCTATGAACTACAAGAGTGCTCATCGGTGCCCTCACAGTTCATTAGGAATGACAAGCCATCTGCTTTGGTGGCTAACGAAATGTATTTTTTTATACTGCATAATTATATAGCACCAACAATATACATGTGTGTGTATAATATATATATATATATATATATATATATATATATATATATATATATATATATATATTGTACATTCACATCAGTTTCTGCCCTCAAGGAGCTTACAATCTAAAGTCCCTAACTCATATTCATACATACTAGGGCCAGTTTAGAGAGGAGTCAATTAACTTACCAGCATGTCTTTAGAGTGTGGGAGGAAACAGGAGTACCTGGAGGAAACCACGCATGTACAGGGAGAATATGCACATGCCAGGCTGGTTGTGATCCAAAATGATAACTCAAGTGCTGCCAATTAGAGATGCTAAGTCATTGTTCTGTCACATATGGTAGTGTTGGTATAGACTCTAGAGGTAGATTTTGCGTACAGCAAGAGCTGAATTGAGGGCCAAAACTGAATCTTTATATAACATTTTCCAAAGGTAGCCCCCACTTAACCAAATCAAAAGTTCTTTCTGTGTCAAGGGACAAAACAACCCCCCCCCCCCCCCCACACTACCCCTCCACTGAGTCATCGAGCTATTGGTGAAAAGATGAGGAATATTAAGATGCACACCTTTGCAAGGCATAAATCCAGTTTGGTCTGAGTGTATCATTGTGGAGATGATCCTCATTCATCGATTACCTAGAAGTTTAGCAAAGATTTTCATTTGAATGTTCATAAAAGGAATGGAATGGTACAGTGGTGTAGTGGTTAGCACTCTCACCTAGCAGTAAGAAGGGTCACTGGTTCAAATCCCAACCACGACACTGCCTGCCTGGAGTTTGCATGTTCTCCCTGTGCCTGCATGGGTTTCCTCCGGGTACTCCGGTTTCCTCCCACAAACCAAAGACATGCAGGTAGGTTAATTGGCGTCTGTCCAAAATTGGCCCTAGTATATGAATGGGGACCTTGGATTGTGGGTAGGGACCAATGTGAGTGTGTAAAGTACAGGGATAGGGACAATTGTAGACACTCAGGTTGAACTAGATGGACTGGTGTCTTTATTCAACCTTACTAACTATGAAACTATGAAGCACATAGAGATCTTTTACTGTCTTAAGAAGTACTACTGTGGTGGCTTCCAACATTGACTCTGGTAGAACCTCTTTTAAGGCTGCGGAGTGAGTGCTTTGGAATATAGGGGCAAGGTCCTCAGAGAAAGTTTTAAATAATTCCCGGTCCTGGTGTTTTCCCAGATTGTAGAACAGTATGGCGGTCTGGATTTCCTCAATAGAGATCAGAGACTCTAATTGCTCACACTGTGAAGAAGACAAGGTAGAGAAATCAATACTGTCTAAGTATTGGGCTAGGGCATCAAAGCTATAATCTACTCTGAAGGAAAATGTGTATGTGTTTAGCAATAGTACCAAAGTGTCTTTATAACCAGTGCAGACTATTAAACGGCAATGTTTTTGTAAATGTGTAAGACTGTAAGTTTGATCTGTCCTTCTGGATTTTGATTAAGCAAGCACTGTGATTTTTTGCAACAGAAAGAACATCTTTCTTTATTTTATTTATTTATTTTGTTTATGGCAAAACAGGCTTGGAGTTTCATTTAGAATAAAAGTTATTTTGTTAGTGCAAGATGATGCATGCTGACTTCCTTGTACTCTTGGATTACGTGCTAGGTTTTTTTGTGCCTTGTAATAGCAGTGTACGGCTCCCTGTTATCATAAGG
The DNA here is from genome assembly GCF_037356315.1 of Lithobates pipiens. Classification (NCBI taxonomy): domain Eukaryota; kingdom Metazoa; phylum Chordata; class Amphibia; order Anura; family Ranidae; genus Lithobates; species Lithobates pipiens. The sequence goes on from NW_027507790.1 coordinate 74,494,605, forward strand.
TAATACAATGATGTCATTAACGATCTGTTACTGCAGGAGAATGGCACAATAAGCCTCCTGGAATTAGAAGCATTTTACACACAAATTGCCATGCTCGCTCTGCAGTTACTCTGATGGTGTCCCATAAACCATATGGCTCAGCTTGGTGTTTGCAGACTTGTTTTTCTTGTTTCAGAAGCACAGATATACCTTAACCTTCACCTCGTCTTTGCAGGTAATCTATATAAATGATATTGTTTCTCCATAATAGTTTTCTTTGTTTTTGCTCTCCATATAACAGCCAATGTTGTCAGACCTATTTTTTAAATAAATTATTTTCAGTCTCATACATTGTGTGCAGAATTATATATCTAATTTTAGTTTCCTAAAGTGCCCCTATACTTAAACAATATATTTAAAAAAAGTCCAAATCACCTTACTTTACTAAGTGGTTTTATAGTGGAAGACAAGAATGATTTATTTTAGTTTTGTTCATCATCTCATCCTGCCTTCTTTTACTATGGTCAGTGTATTATCTTGCAGGTGAGGGGGCAAGCAACGGCTAACCGTAAGAAGATGTAACTTGGGAGATGCTGAAATACAGTATGATCCTTAGAGATCTCTTCTTTACTTACATGCATTGTGTATATCTCAGTTCCTGGCAGTTGCTGGGATCAGAGCCTTACCAGGGATCAGTTCATAATATGCTGCACAATCCATTGGAGTGAAGGTGATTTTTTTAAGACTTCCAGGTGTATGTTTTCCTGATTCTTCTGGGTTATTATAATGCTTCCAGGACAAGTTGCCTGTTGGCATAGCAATCCATAAAACTAAAACAGGAACTTAAAAATGGCTAAATCACCTGTTTGGCTGTGCAGTGTGTAAAAACGTGTAAATTGTGCAGAGATGATTAGAAGGTTACATAGAACTTCCTAATGTGTTTACTATTTTGCATTGAATGAATGAATGAAATACTTGTATAGCGCACAATGCGAACTGAATCGCATTGCAGACTCCCCGCTATATTCATTCTGTGTAACAGGTACACAATTAGCAGTATGGAGCAACAATATTTTTCTCGTATTTCCTTTTGACCCTACCTATGTTATGATACTGTAGCGCCTGTACTCCTAATGAGTAAGCGCTATGTGTTCAAATTTAGTTTTTGCTAAAAACTGTAGTGAGTTTTGAGGTTATTTGTGCTAATTTGTACTTTGGCATCAGTTTGGCTGGGCTGTATAGAAGTTCTGCCTGGTCATAGATGGGGTTGTACACCTGTGGGAGGCTACAGAGCGCAGTCTGGTTGGATTAATTGGGTAGCAATCTCTATCTCGGAGCCAATCAGTGGGCGTGTTTGTCTCACTGCGCAATCCAGGAAAGGGTACTTAAGGTGCTGGAGTCATTGGGATCTGGGTTACGGTCCAGAAGTTGTTACTGACTGCGTGGTGCTGGTACTCCTGACCAGCCCCCAGGGGCCCTCATGGCCTGGGGTGCGGATCCATCCGTTTCCGAGCCTCAGAACTGGCTAGTTCGAGGTGCAGTAACTGGAGGGAGGATTCTGAGGTGTTCTGGTGCCGTCTCGGATTTTGGAAAGGCCCAGCAACTCTACACGCGACCAGGGGAGGACTCTTCAGTAAGAGAGCCACGCACAAGGCTGGCTGCTTGGTAAGAGCCTGGAAGCTGAGCTGTCATGGACATTGATTGAATCCACAATTCTTACAGTATCGCTGGATCGGCTGAAAGATTCTGGTACAGTAAGAAAAGTTCCTACTTCTACCCTTCCAGTTGTAACTAAGTTTCCAACTAAGTTTGCTTGAGAGACTTTGAAAAGCTAGAATTACCTGTTGGCTGCTAATACCAAACTTAAGGATTTATCCAACAGCTAAAGAGTCCAGTTGCAAGCGTTTGTTCCCTGGATTGTGTACATAGAGAGAGACTTTTATTGAAGTCAGCAGTTCCAAGCACCTGAGCTAAACTTTACCCTGATGCCCTCTATTCCAAACTTAGAAACTGAGTTTGTTCAACTGTTTTATGCAAAATAAAAATCCTAACAAGGAATTCAAGTGTCGGTCTCTACAGTTACTGGGTTATCAACCCTGGGAACCCCTAGACAAGGACAACTAGTATGAGCTGGAGCAGGTAATCGGTAAGCCCAGAAAAATTCAGCAGCTCCTTCACGGGTTAGTGCTACAATACTAATACAGTACAAATGAGCAAACCTCTGAAAAGTTCAATCAGTTGTGGTTTAACCTTCCTGGTGGTATGATTATGTCAGATTTTTGATGCTCAAAGCGGTACAAGGTTTTGCATAACTATAAATAATTATAATAATAAAAAATATTCAATATTGTAATCAAATCAAAAACACTGAAATGTGCTCAGTTGCAGAATTGTAGCTGTCATTACTTTCAGTGTTTGATGACGGATTTCCCCACGAATCACTATCGCTCAATTCTGCAAGTGATTCTAATTACGATCAACTGAGGAAACGCTGGTCATACCTGAAACTGAGGGAGCACGATCAGTACAGAAGGGTCAAGTGAGTTCTTCAAAAAAGTAAGTAGTTGTCATGTGTTCATATTATTATTATTACTTGCATACTGCTCCATGTGCTTTGATTTAATGTTGAACTGTTTAAAATGGCCACTTTCATGTTCATGGGTTCAATCACTCATAAGAAACACCGCTCGTTCGCCCACTTCAAAGACAATGTTTTGGCAAATTGCACTTAACTACATTTGTTCAGGCCTATTTCTAGTCAAAGGAAGTTTGTTGTCTAGAGGGCTTTGTAATAGAATGAAATGCAAACTTGATTCAGTGTAAAGGAGAGGACACTCAGTAGCTGTTTACACATCTGGACTCAGGAGCACTAGTGTGGGACACCAGAACACCCTTTTTATTAGGATGTTCCACACATGTGGATACTATAGGGGTGTCTCCATCTGTCAAACTTTCGCACAACAGGTAAGTATTCCAGCTTTAGAAAGTGTCAAAAATAAGGTTTTCAGCTTTGAACTCTGCCAAAAAACACAACAGTACGACACTTCCAAGCAATGTTTCATATTCATATTTCTGCCCTCAAATATCTGTGTGCTAATATTCCTTTTTTAGATTCTCATAGGGGAGTGAAGACTCGGGACGTCTGAGGACACCAGGGACCCCACACCTCCCAAAGAAGGGGAAACACCAACACCAGAAGCAGAGGAGGAGGAGGAAGGAGAGATTGTAGAAATTGGCGAAATTGGCACCACAACAGGTGAGTGTCTGAGACCACAGCTTCAGGTAAGGTAATCAATGTATGGCTGCATATTTATAATACACAGTGTTTTTTTTGGTTTATTTTTAGGTGATGTGGATGTTGTGGAAGAAGAATCGCATTTTACCCAGATCTTCATCGGGGAGATAATGGGGTGCAATCACAATTTAGATAATATCAAGAAAAACATCAATGATGTTCAACAAAAAATGAAGAACATCATTGATGTTTTAGGGAGAATCTGAAACACTCAAACCTAGCTAGCATCCATTTTCATTTTTAAAAACCATTTTTATATTTTTAAAAGCCGAATTTGGAAGATGCACACAGTGTGTCAACATGTGCTATCTCCCATTATGTGGGATCAATGTTCGCATTTTGCTCTGGCCAGTTGGAAATGAAAAACTCTCTGATCCAGGGTGAGGGTCCTCATTGGGAAAGGCCGCATCAGATGGTTTGCCAGCGCAAACGATTCATCCGTGACGAAAACAAAGGGGAGTCCTTCCACATTCTCCTCTGGAGGTGGCAAGCCCAGACTGCCACTCTGGAGACGCCAGTAGAACTCCGTCTGCGCGATCACTCCACCATCCGACATCCGGACATTTTTCCCCACGCCCACAGAAAGTCATATGTCGCTGACACCACACCAACATCACAATGCTATTATACCCCTTGTAATTATAATAGTAGGACCAAGAGTTGGGGGGTGGGATGATGCGGACGTGTTTCCCATCAATTGCACCTCCACAATTGGGAAAGTCCCAATGGGTGCCAAAGTGGGAGGCCATAGTCCGCCATTCCTGTGCTGTTGAATGAAGGAAACTGTGGAGACAAACAAGAATTCCTTTCCACAGGCGGTGGTCTAAGTGGGGGGCATTGATAGTTTCAAGAAACTATTAGATAAGCACCTGAACGACTGCAAAATACAGGGATATACAATGTAATACTGACATATAATCACACGCATAGGTTGGACTTGGTGTCTTTTTTCAACCTCACCTACTATGTAACTATGTAAGAGGAGTGTCACTTCACTGGTTCAACCTTGCTATATGCTATGGCCTTCCATTTAGCGTTTAGCTGCCAGTAATATAAAGGACATCAACCTCTCTTTAGGCCTAGAGATGCTTGGGAAAGGGAGACCCAGCAAATAATGCATAGGATTCAAAGGAATGGAAGTCTCAAACAGTAGGGCTCAATTAAGGAATATATGTTTATCTCAGATGTTATTTACTTTATCGATGCTCCGAGTGATACTCTCTCTCTTCTTCATGCCCCCTCTTCTAAATATGCTTTTCAATCCAGATATCCCAGATAGTCTGTCCTATTATCAAAAGCTACCCTGGACTCAAGCAGGAATTTTCCAGTTACACCATTTTGAAAACTCAGTGACACATAATTTTAATTTCTTCTATATATGAAATTCTACATGAAGCTTTTCCCCTAACTGAAAGTAGTCACAATTATGTGAAGAAACTGTCTTGGATCCTATAGCAACCTATTACCTTGGCAGACTGGAGGAAAATTTGGGAGCCCTCACCCAAAATCTCCCGATGTGTGACCCACAAAGAAACTGCATCCAAGATCCTTCTAATCTGGTACAGGACTCCAGATATCTTACACGCCTGTGACCCAGCAGCCTCTGGGGCAATGCTGGAGATGTAATTATGCTGTGGGTACCCGTTTCCATATGTTCTGGGAGTGCCCCTCTATTAGCCAATTTTTGGCCCAGATTCAAATCCTTTTGCAAACACTGTTTGAGACTTCCATTCCTTTGAATCCTATGCATTATTTGCTGGGTCTCCCTTTCCCAAGCATCTCTAGGCCTAAAGAGAGGTTGATGTCCTTTATATTACAGGCAGCTAAACAAGTTATCCCCAGACATTGGTTATCCACCTCAACCCCTGCGTTTCCACAATTTTTAGCTACTTTGGTAGATATACGCAGTATGGAACATCTGACTGCATTAATAGATGGCTCACTACAAAAATGTTCCAAAATATGGCAGGTGTGGGGCGATTCTGAATATTGCTCTGAGGCAAACAACTCTATACAGTAGATTCATAGACTGCAGGCAATACTTTTTCCATTTTTTTTTTTTGGCTTTAGTGATGATGACAGTTGTGTATGTTACATTCTTTGGTGCAAACCCTTTTTATTTTTTCTACATGATTGTATGGTGTAACATATTTGCATAATTAAATCCAACCTGAGATATAATTCAATGTTGGTTCATACCATACTTTTTATACTCATTGCTCTCACGTTTTCACGTTTATATGACAGTGTATATTTGAAATGTCTGAAATGTTTCATTTTCTACATTCTTTTATAAACTCTGCAAAAATCTATAAATAAACAATTAATATTATATATATATATATATATATATATATATATATATATATACTGTATATAGAGCAAACACACAATAGGGTTGATTTACTAAAACTGGAGCGCACAGAATCTGGTGCAGCTGTGTATAGTAACCAATCAGCTTCTAAATTCAGCTTCTTCAGTTAAACTTCTGTTTATTATGTTTTTCAACAACAATTACAAAAAAAACTGAAAATAAAAGGCCAGAAACAGGCCACATACTACAACGATTCACATATCTCCAGATCAGATTCCACACATATACCATATTGTTCGCTCCATAAGACACACCTGACCATAAGACGCACCTAGGTTTTAGAGAAGGAAAACAAGAAAAAAAATATTCTGAACCAAATGGTGTACTAAAATATATACCAGTGCCAATTAAAATCAGCCTGACCAGTGCCATTAATACAGCCTTACCATTGTCATAGCTTGGGCTGCTCTGTCTTCTGTATAAGCAAGTGTCAGGCCCAGCCGGTGACGGTGATGGCAGGGGGTTGTGTCTGGTGTATATAATCGTTCCATAAGAAGCAGAGACATTTTCCCCAATATTTTTTGGGGGAAAAGTGCGTCTTACGGTCTGAAAAATAAGGTAATACATTGTATCACATAGTCACTGTAAAGATAGCCATTTAATGGGTGTACTGCTTATCCAACTACCCCACACTTTATCAAACGTATGTGGTATGTCTCTGCTAACATATGTAGTGTCAGGTCACCTTGAGGCGAGGTGACAGATGCACACCGTAGGGATCAGGAGTGCACCGCAAGGTTGTGGACCCTACGGCTGACTGCTGCGGACGGGAGACAGGTCCCACCGGGGTTAGAGCGTAAGATTCCCTGGGGCGCAGAGTCTAAGAGCCAGCAGGTTTTCACCAGCGTCTCGAGTGGCGAGGATGGACTTGGCTGCAACTGGCTCCAGGTCGCGACCCCCAGGGTCCCCCAGCTCACACCCACAGTAGGCAACAGGAGGATAGGGATGGTGAGGGACAAAGCCAAGGTTGGGGCCACAAGCAGACGAGAATAGTCAGGGACACGCCAAAAGGTCAGGATCACAGGCAAACAGGGATAGTCAAAGACACGCCAAAGTCGGTAACGGAACAACAGAAGAGCACACGGCAGGTAACAGGAAGCTAGCACACAAAGGAATACACAATGGTTGATCAGCACTCTTGGCTTGCAGTGCACAGGTTAATATAAGGTTCCCTGATAGGGCCTGGGTGGAGCCATGCTTAGAGGAGAGGTTATAAAAACCACCAGGTGGAAGTGGCTGGCCTCTTAGTCTGAACACATGAGGGGAGGTAAGCAAACAGGAAGATCACTGCATAACCATGACATGTAGCCTTGTATAAAGGAATGGCTTTGTTAATAAGTGCCTCCAATGCTGGAACAGACGGAGGGACAGACTTTTTCCAGGAAAGCACTATTAACTTGCTTGCATAATAGAATAATAATGTCAACAAAGTACATGTCACTCTTCTTGGAGCTAGGGCATCAACAAGTCCTAGGAGACACACCTCAGCCATTGGCTGTACACTAGAGGCAGTAACTTCCACACACTCAGTGACCCCCCCCCCCCCCCCCCTCCACCAAAAAGTTTGGATGGCTGCACAATTCCATAATATGTGTAAAAAATCTGCATTGGATAAAGTTCACCACCAGCAACAGGGCGACTGGGTAAACCAATCTGGCCGGAGTGAGGAAAATGAGATGTAAAAACTTGTATTGAATAAGATGATCCCTGGTCGACACTAGTCTTGAAAAGTTAATTTCCCAAAGTTCATCCCAGTCATCCCCATCTAACTGAGATAGCACTGCCTCCCAGGCTGCTCTACAGCGTGCAAGAAGCTCACCAACATCTGTAAACAACTCTTTGTAGATAGTAGAAAGGGCCTTAACTAAAGAGTCATCCCTAAGTAGAGACTCCCGATAACTCATTTGTAACCTAAGAATGGTATTGCCAAAATGGGCATTATGCGCATGTCTAAGTTGCAAATAGCAAAACAGGTGGGTTAGGGAAGGTGGAATTTGGCTTTCAGTGTATCAAACTGAAGGAGCTTTCCATTACCCACAATTGTTGATGTTCCATAGTAATCCTATTGTATGCATGTTAAATAGCACTGTAGATCTATCTAACTACTGTGCTCACCTATAAATCATATTACTTTCTTGCTCATTCTCTTTAATCTTTGTTGCCATTTTATTTTACCAGGCTAAATTACTGGGACTAGAGGCAGCTTTTTCTGGTTGATTAAGAACTGAAAAAGGAATACACTTGCAGAATTATGTGCTCTCTAAATTCAATTTTGTCATAGCACCCTCACGATTTAACTCATTATAAGGGAAATATCTTGCTTAAAGAATCGTGGAAAATATGTTGGCTACTGTACAGGATTTCACAGAAAATTCCAGGCTGGTTCTTAATAATTTTGTATTTGGTGGCATTTTTTTACCATTTATAAAGATGTGAAAACTGAGCAGGAAATTACAAACTAAAGGGTACATTACAAAAGAGAAAATAAAATGAAGGATAAGTGGTGAATATGCAGTGAATAGGGGATGAGGGTGAATTTGTATTGGATAGCTGGTAAAGGGGAATAAATACTGCATAGGTGTTGAAGCTGAACATGTGGTGAATAAGTGGTGAAGGTGAATAAGTAATGGATAGGTAATGAAGGGGAAAATGTGGTGGATATTCATTTTAGATATTAAGTTACTATATTTATATTTATACTTATATTTTATATTTTTCTATTACTGTTTTCAGTGGTTTTGCACGTTGCATAAGAACATTTTCTGTTTTATACCGCATGACCAAAACACACTGTGGAGGATTTGCTGTACATACTGTAGGAGAGAACATAATATTCAAATGTGTATATTCAAGGGGGTGTGGTCTGGTGCCGTTCCAAGTTGGACGTGTAAGCCTAGCGCTCCCGTCCACGAGGTCAAGCAACTTCAGCTACTCTCCCTACCTGAACCCAAAGCCATGGTAAGAACATCCCACAGTGCCTTGGCAACACAACCCCGTTCTCCACGGGGACAGGAAACACAGCTCAGCAGGCACATTCCCGAGATCTTTTGGTCGCGGCCCAGGGACAGGATGCAGGCCTCACAAACAGCCCCCTCACGTGTTTGCCACTCCCTGAGTGACAGCCCCCACTGCTCTGGAGCTCAGAGCTCCTTCAGAGCAGACACAGGGAAGAGACTTCCCCCGCTGTAAACTTAGATGACCTCTGCAGCTTCGCTGCGGATATCAAGAGCACACTCATGGTAGCCATTTCAGACATGAGATCTGACATCCAAGCCATGGCCCTAAGAGTGGAAGAAGTGGAAATCACATGGGCATACCATGATTCATCTTTGTGCCATGTGCAATTGTGGAAGACGCCAAAATATCAGGGTAAGGGGAGTCCCAGAATTGATCAATCCTAGCCAGCTCTCCCAAATGGTCACTAACATCTTTAATGAACTACTAGAAAGACCCCCAGTCACACCGAACGCCTTTGAGTGAATTCACAGATCTCTGCGCCTGAGGGGGGAGAGACACAGATCCTCCCAGATACACAGATCCTCCCAGAGACATGGTCTGTTGTCTCATGGATTTCCCACTAAAGGAGGAAATCCTCCGCAAAGCCAGAAGCCACAACCAACTGTCTTTCTATGGAACAGTGATAAAGATATACCTAGACCTGTCTAACATCACCCTACAGTGCAGGCGGGAATTGCGGCCTTTACTGGAAACCCTGAGAGCCAGATCCATAATATACTGATGGAAGTTCCCCTTCTGCCTTTCAGCATCACATCAAGGCCACACAGCAAACTTTAAAGTGCCTGAAGATCTGGAGCATTTCTGCACTACTCTGGATATCCCACTAGTTGAACTTCCTGACTGGTTCATCGATTTCCACCTATTCTCACTCAAAAGAGCCACATCCATGGAAGGCATGAATGAAGCGGGCAACTTCAGTATGAGATGCGCCGCCCCCATCCTCTACCTCCTCACTGCCCACTGAGAGACCCGGGAGTCCCATGGAACGGTAGCCCTACAGCCTCACCAGCATACCGCAGGGCCTGCATCACCTAGACAGGTAAATACAATATTCTTCCTCTGTACACATGACACAGACTAAATCTCCATGATTTGTTCCCCACCACTCGTGACAGCATTGCATGACGACTAACTTTATTACCTGTCTGAATTCCCTGAAATGTTGGCAACCACGCTACCACGGTCCCACAAGACAGAAGAGTCTCCCTCTGATCCTTGCTATCTACAACACCAGGTTTAAACCCATTTATCTTTCTCCCTCTAACTCTACCCATCGGACAGCTAGAGATATGGACAACGCAACCTAAGTCCATTTGCCCCACAACACTTGAAGAAACGAACCCCATCACTCAGCCGCCTCCCTCCTCTCTACAAACTCCACACCTTGCACTTTACATTGGAAGAAGTGCACTTCGCCTGACATCACTAGGGCTTGAGACTCAAATTCCAAGTCAATCAGCCTTTACCACTTTTAGCAAGAGGCAGCACAGCTTGTACTTCTACCACGCAAGCAGGACGACAATCTGCACCTCCGAACGACACTCCTCCATGATCCACCCTCAGAACCCATGCCATATATCACAAAGCCTCACAAGTGGACTACCGAAATTTGCCCATTCCCAAGGGATACCCCATAGGAGAAAAATCAACTTAGGAGCACAATGCCTGGTTGGTTCTCCCTTTGCTCCCCACCAAACAACTCCACAATTCATCCTCAAGCAAGAATATATGGATTCCCGCACAAGAACTCTACCACAGAAACTAGTTGGACTCCCATATTGCCCATAGGGCACCTTAAGAAAGATTTCAATGGACTCCTACTGTACTGCCTTAAAGTGCCATCCTTTACAGACACCCCAAAAAAGAAAAGGTCATATTCAGAACCACTTCAAGGCTGACCCGAGATATCAGTGCCTCCACTCAACTACCCTTCCTTCTTTCCCACCACCCCCCTCTACCCCCTCTCTACACTTTCACATCAATCCTTGCTCCTTCCCTTCTTCTTCCAACTTTCTCTTCATTATCCTCCTGCTCTATCATAATGTAGTAATAATGTATCAGCATGTCCAGTTAATATACCATTTTACTTACCTCTTTTTTTCTGCCTTAGGGAACCCTGGTACCTAGATTTCTAGAGTCCCAGATATGAAAATACTGTATGGAGCCCGGGTGGGATATGCTTGGGTAAGGAGTCCACAACAACCCTAGTTACACATTGATCCCCACCATCTACAGGAGCAAAAACTTTCTCCTAACTAGGACACAGTACTTACCTCCCTAATTGGACTAAAAGGAGCTATAAACAAAGTACTGCCCATCGGACCAGAGCTGAGCATATCCCCCTCTGAACCAAATAATGTACATGTAATTCTCACAGGTATAACTATAACTACCAATAATACAGTAATTTTTGCTGCTAATGTTTTTGTTAACGTTCAATTTTTCTACTCTGTGTCAGGTAGACCTTAGTTTTCAAGTTTAAATTTCAAGTTTCAAGTTACTGGTTAAAAGCTTTGCACAAGTCTAATCCACACAATGTCTTCTTACCAGCACTCGTGCTCATGACCCACATCATGCTAGAACTTCCATACAAGATACTATATGATCTCACTGACTCAAGACCCTCACACATTAGGCTGAGGACCCCCAATAGACTCCCTCTATCATGCCAAACACCTATGCTCTCACCATGGCTACATATATCCTTCTTACTGTCAAAAGTGACCAGTAGGGAAATCAGTTTCCCACCTGGGCTCCGACAGAGCTCACTTTCAGTATCACACGCAACCCTATTGACCTCATAGGGACACAGAACTCTTTCCTCTGGTTGAACGTCACCTACTAGCTCGACTCATAGCGGACTCTGGTATACACCGCCGACCCAAACTGGACTCCCCTGGCTCTTCAGGTGGGCAGGCCAACCCCCACATCCGGTATAGACTCCAGACCCCCTCAATTAAGCATCCCACACACCCTTAATCATTACCTCCTACCACCCCAAACCCTTCCAAGATCTACTTCCCTTCCCCTGTCCATCCTTCTCACCCCCCTTTCACTGGTCCTCCTCCATCCTCCTCCGTCTCTGACTTCCCGACATTAACTCAACACAATTGACCCCCAACTCTGTCCTATATCCAACATAAAGCCACGAACCTCTGACCTTTCCTTGAAATCACCTTCTCTCAACGCCAAAAGCCTGAATATCCCAGAAAAACATTCACAACTACTAACCAAAATGTAGAGCATGAAAACAGAAGTAGTACAGAAGTAGTCTTCCTCCTGTAAACCCACTTCTGTATCAAGAACATACCAAAGCTGGAAAATCAATTCTTCTCCCACAGTTACCATGCCACTTCCCCAGTCCCGAAATCTAAAGAATAATGTACCCTTACAAATTTCACACACCTTCATTGATGACCAGGGGAGATTTGTCTTCCTTAAGGGCTCCTTCAAGAACAGGCCAATCACATTGGCAAACATATATAATCCCAATGCATCCCAAATCCCCTTCTTTCAAGCCGTAACACGACAGTTATCCATCTTCCTGGAAGGGATCTGTCAGAAACCATTAACCGGACTGAAACAGAAGTACAATTAAGTCACACTTGTTTATAAAAAATAAAAAGTTGAAGTTAAAGTTACTGGTTAAAAGCTTTGCACAAGTCTAATCCACACAATGTCTTCTTACCAGCACTCGTGCTCATGACCCACATCATGCTAGAACTTCCATACAAGATACTATATGATCTCACTGACTCAAGACCCTCACACATTGGGCTGAGGACCCCCAATAGACTCCCTCTATCATGCCAAACACCTATGCTCTCACCATGGCTACATATATCCTTCTTACTGTCAAAAGAGACCAGTAGGGAAATCAGTTTCCCACCTGGGCTCCGACAGAGCTCACTTTCAGTATCGCACGCAACCCTATTGACCTCATAGGGACACAGAACTCTTTCCTCTGGTTGAACGTCACCTACTAGCTTGACTCATAGCGGACTCTGGTAGACACCGCTGACCCAAACTGGACTCCCCTGGCTCTTCAGGTGGGCAGGCCAACCCCCACATCCGGTATAGACTCCAGATCCCCTCAATTAAGCATCCCACACACCCTTAATCATTACCTCCTACCACCCCAAACCCTTCCAAGATCTACTTCCCTTCCCCTGTCCATCCTTCTCATCCTTCTCTTCCTCCTGTAAACCCACTTCTGTATCAAGAACATACCAAAGCTGGAAAATCAATTCTTCTCCCACAGTTACCATGCCACTTCCCCAGTCCCGAAATCTAAAGAATAATGTACCCTTACAAATTTCACACACCCTCATTGATGACCAGGGGAGATTTGTCTTCCTTAAGGGCTCCTTCAAGAACAGGCCAATCACATTGGCAAACATATATAATCCCAATGCATCCCAAATCCCCTTCTTTCAAGCCGTAACACGACAGTTATCCATCTTCCTGGAAGGGATCTGTCAGAAACCATTAACCGGACTGAAACAGAAGTACAATTAAGTCACACTTGTTTATAAAAAATAAAAAGTTAAAGTTAAAGTTACTGGTTAAAAGCTTTGCACAAGTCTAATCCACACAATGTCTTCTTACCAGCACTCGTGCTCATGACCCACATCATGCTAGAACTTCCATACAAGATACTATATGATCTCACTGACTCAAGACCCTCACACATTGGGCTGAGGACCCCCAATAGACTCCCTCTATCATGCCAAACACCTATGCTCTCACCATGGCTACATATATCCTTCTTACTGTCAAAAGAGACCAGTAGGGAAATCAGTTTCCCACCTGGGCTCCGACAGAGCTCACTTTCAGTATCACACGCAACCCTATTGACCTCATAGGGACACAGAACTCTTTCCTCTGGTTGAACGTCACCTACTAGCTCGAATCATAGCGGACTCTGGTAGACACCGCTGACCCAAACTGGACTCCCCTGGCTCTTCAGGTGGGCAGGCCAACCCCCACATCCGGTATAGACTCCAGACCCCCTCAATTAAGCATCCCACACACCCTTAATCATTACCTCCTACCACCCCAAACCCTTCCAAGATCTACTTCCCTTCCCCTGTCCATCCTTCTCACCCCCCTTTCACTGGTCCTCCTCCATCCTCCTCCGTCTCTGACTTCCCGACATTAACTCAACACAATTGACCCCCAACTCTGTCCTATATCCAACATAAAGCCACGAACCTCTGACCTTTCCTTGAAATCACCTTCTTTCAACGCCAAAAGCCTGAATATCCCAGAAAAACACTCACAACTACTAACCAAAATGTAGAGCATGAAAACAGAAGTAGTACAGAAGTAGTCTTCCTCCTGTAAACCCACTTCTGTATCAAGAACATACCAAAGCTGGAAAATCACTTCTTCTCCCACAGTTACCATGCCACTTCCCCAGTCCCGAAATCTAAAGAATAATGTACCCTTACAAATTTCACACACCCTCATTGATGACCAGGGGAGATTTGTCTTCCTTAAGGGCTCCTTCAAGAACAGGCCAATCACATTGGCAAACATATATAATCCCAATGCATCCCAAATCCCCTTCTTTCAAGCCGTAACACGACAGTTATCCATCTTCCTGGAAGGGATCTGTCAGAAACCATTAACCGGACTGAAACAGAAGTACAATTAAGTCACACTTGTTTATAAAAAATAAAAAGTTAAATAGAGTAAGTGTAGTCAAATCATAGCCAGAGTCCAGTAACCGTATCAAGTAGTCAGCCAGGCCAGAGTTCAATAACCAGATCGGGTAATCAGCCAGGCCAGAAGTCAGGGATCCAAGTGGAGGAACAGCAAGCAGGATAAGGAGCCAAAAGAGATGTCAGCAAGCCAGTCTTTAAACAGGAATGCAGGAGATGGTTTCTTGTGATGTGACCAAGGTGAAGGCAGAGATGAAGTGCGCTGGACAGCTTTAAGTAGGCAGGTCAGACGAGCAGGATCAGGAACAGCTGGGTAACTGTGGAGAGAGATGAGAGCTGGCAATTAGCCAACAGCTGAGCAGCCAGCCCAGAGAAGGAAGGGCTAAGCCAGCCCTGACAGGATCCTAATTCTAGGGGGGACTTTAATGTTTAATGACTTTAATAAAATATAATATGTTTAAAAAGCAATTAATCCAACTCAGGATTAGCCAATCAGTCCAAATAAATTCTTATTAGTGCAAGGAAAAAGGGTGTTGCCACTTCAAAGAGAAAGATCCCCCAACACGTGTATCCAAAAAAGTGCTCTTGTTGCCCTCACCAGATCACCTGCCCCCTTCAAGGGGGAACTCGCTGCCACAGTGTGAGCCCCTGTGTCGCTGTCTGGTTTTCCTCTGGGGGGTCCCTTTAATTGGTCCGTTGGGGGTGCCTCAAATAAGTATAGACAATTCCATCATTAGTCCAGGAATAGATCAAGAGCTCTTCTGCATGCAGTCTGCTAGATCCAGCAGAAATCATGAAATGAAGGAAATAGCGTATTTCCTTCATTTCATCTATTTACCATCTATTTCTTCACGTTTTCACCAATTTTTGCGGAAGAAATCATTTATGTCACATTTTATGGACTATTGCACGAGGAGTCATTTATTGCATGTATATTAACTATATTTATTAGATTGTCACAAGAACTTAGCACATTATTCATGCACGTATAAAGTTGGTATATACATATATATATATATATATATATATATATATATATATATATATATATATATATATAATTTTTATTTTATTTTTCACTAAGACGGCACCCGCCCCTTTTTTAGGTTGCAAAATTTGCTTATTATTAATCATATCATTCTAGGGATTTCGAAGGTATAGTGCCACATCTACTTTTTCTTCCATAGAACTGATGACGCTCTCTGACCACCACCCCATCTCAATGACACTCACCTTCCCAGACAAACTAAATCACACGTACATATGGAAACAAATGTGTATATTCATTCTATACTTCAATATATTGAATGAAAAACACAGTTGTATTAAATCTTTTTATGCAGAGTGCACCAATGACAGAGGATTTAGGAGATATTATGGGGTAAAATTAATTAAGCTGGAGAGTGCAAAATCTTTGGCAGCTGTGCATGGTAGCCAATCAGTTAGTTCAATTAAGCTTTGACAAAAAAAAAAAAAAACCCTGGAAGCTGATTGGTTACTGTGCAGAGCTGCACTAGATTTTGCACTCTTCAGTTTTAGTAAATCAACTGCTATGGGTTTTCTGAGAGAACAAATTGGAAGCGGTCTTCAGGCTCATTCCCTCTAATTAAAACTATATATGGAGAGGTGTGGTAGACTCACTACTCTGGCTCATTTAGTTTTGGCTAAATTGGAGCCAAAGATATTGAATAATGAAAACAGCTAATTTTATTTCCCAGCAATGCAGGTAAGACAAAATACAAAATGTGCATATGTAATATTTTTTTTTTAGGAAAAAATATATTTGTGTTTACAGTAAAACAACAGAACATTACACATGGTACATGTCTAGTCATTAGCAGAGGTCACTTAACCACTTTCAGACGGAACCATTTTGCTGGCTTAAGACCAGACCACTTTTTGCGATTCGGCACTGCGCCCCTTTAACTGACAATAGCGCGGTCGCGCGACATTGCTCCCAAACAAAATTGATGTCCTTTTTTCCCACAAATAGAGCTTCCTTTTGGTGGTATTTGATCACCTCTGTGATTTTTATTTTTTGCGCTATAAACAAAAATAGAGCGACAATTTTGAAAAAAACACATTATTTTTTACTTTTTGCTATAATAAATATCCCCCAAAAATATATAAAAAAACATTTTTTTCCCTCAGTTTAGGCTGATACATATTCTTCTACATATTTTTGGTAAAAAAAAATTGCAATAAGCGATTATTGATTGGTTTGCGCAAAAGTTATAGCGTTTACAAAATAGGGGATAGTTTTATGGCATTTTTATTAATATTTTTTTTTACTAGTAATGGCGGCGATCAGTGATTTTTATTGTGACTGTGACATTATGGCAGACACATTGGACATTTTTGATACATTTTTGGGACCATTGTCATTTATACAGCAATCAATGCTATACAAATGCATTGATTCCTGTGTAAATGACACTGGCAGTGAAGGGGTTAACCAGGGGGTGGCAGTGTAGGGGTTAAGTGTTCCTAGGGGCGTGTTACTAACTGTGGGGGGCTGGGCTTTGTGTTAGTGAACACTGATCTCTGCTCCAATCACATGGAGTAGAGATCAGTGTCAGTTGTTGCTAGGCAGAATGGGGAGATGCTGTTTACAATGGCATCTCCCCGTTCAGCTGCCCCGTGAGACGATCGCGGGTATTCCCAAGGCGATCGAGTCCGCGGAACCCTCGACCCAACTCACGGGGTCCCGACCAGCACGCGAGCTCGCCGGCGGCGGCGCGCACGTGATGGCAGGGCGGCATATTAAAATGGACGTACCTGTATGCCAATATGCCTGCCCGTGCCATTCTGCCGACGTACATCGGCGTGCGCCGGTTGGGAATGGTTAAGTGTGCAACTATGTCCTAAAGTGTATGATTCTACAGATTTCACATGTGATTTAGCTTCCTATTAGTTATACATATATATAAATCTATATATATCTATATATATATATATATATATATTGTATATCCATATAATAGTAACAATATTTATACCATGATTACATTAGGTTCACTTGTTATACATATATCAATAAAAATATTTCCAAACTTCACTTACTTTTCTGTATGATGTACATCTGTCTGTTAAGGGTTAATCAACTTCTTCTCACTTATTATTCCTGGGCAACAGTGTGTTGGGCCGGAACATTTTTTCAAATTTTTATGGGCAACCCCGAGCCTCATGAGTTAAGATTTATTTTAAACATCCATAGGTTTTGATTAACAAGAAGCAACTTAAAGAAGGGGGACCAGAGGATTTCCATCAAACTTGGCAAAATAATAGCTGGAGGAGTAGTTTGGAACAAGAAGGCATATCTGAATCTTCCAGATATCCAAAGAGGTATCTAGCTGAGTTACATTTGATATAGTTAGAAGAGAGATGGTAAAATCTGAAGGAACAAATGAGACTTTGCCATACCGTGTCCTGCCAAGCATCGTCTGCAAGATCTGGTGTATCTTCCTGCCATCAACTTTTAGCTAGCATAAGCTTTTTAGTCTTAATGAGTGTAAAGCCGCGTACACACGTAGCCGTCTGTCCGACGTACTTAGAGCCGTCTATCCGACGTACTTAGTCTGGCGGACTTCCCGCCAGACTGTCCATCGGACTTTCCGAACGGGCTACTTGCCCACACACAGCACTTTTTCAGCGGACTAATACGGCATACTAAGCCTGCCGTACTATCCGCCCTACTGAACGGACTCGCCCACGCACGCGGAGGAAAGTCCGCTCATTTCGAGCGCGTCTCCAGGTCGAAGAAGAAGAAGAGAAGAACAGAACAGAACAGAAGGCGGCGGCAGCGGCGCCGGTGACAGCGGCAACAGAAGACCGGGCCACCGCCTGTAAAAGAGCTATAAGAAGGGGCGGTTGCCCGGCAGAAGAACCGAAGAGGGGGGACAAGACCCCCGAAGTCGGAAGAAGAGGGTGGCGGCGAGGAAGAAAGCCGGACTCCTCCGCTAGTAAAAGAGCTACAAGAAGATAGCGGAGGAGTCCGGCGAGAAGACCCCCGAAGACGGAAGACCCCCGGAGCTGTGCAATAAACTATTTTATCTTGTGTTTTGTGTTTTTTTTGTACTTTATTTTACAGGTGAATGGGTAGGGGTACATTGTACCCCATACTCATTCACATAGGGTGGGGGGGCTGGTATCCGGGGGCCCCCTTATTAAAGGGGGCTCCCGGATTCCGATAAGCCCCTCGCCCGCAGACCCCGACAACCAACGGCCAGGGTTGTCGGGAAGAGGCCCTTGTCCTCATCAACATGGGGACAAGGTGCTTTGGGGTGGGGGGGCCGTGTGGCCCCCCCTTCCCCAAGGCACCCCCCATGTTGAGGGCACGCGGCCTGGTATGGCTCAGGAGGGGGGCGCTCGCCCCTCCTTTCCTGGCCGGCCGGGTAGCGTGCTCGGACAAGGGTCTGTTGTGGACTTGGGGGGACCCCACGCCGATTTTTTTCGGCGTTGGGGTTCCCCTTTAAGTCCATACCAGGTGGTGGGGCCAGCGACGTCTCCTTTGCGGGCCCCACCTACCTGGAGACCCGCTCGAAATGAGTGGACTTTTCTCCGGGCGGGAAAAGTCCGCTCATTTCAAAAGTACGGCGGACTGGCACACACACGGCAGGATTGTCCACCGAAATGCGAGTCCGGCGGGAAGATTGTAGTGCAAAACTACTTTCTAAGTCCGCCATACTTTCGGGTCAAAAAAGTATGCCGGAGGCTACTACACGGGGGGATTGTCCGGCGGACTTGAGTTTGCCGGACTTTTCCACCCGCTTGTTTGATCGTGTGTACGCGGCATAAGTGTAATGCCCCGGACACACGGTTGGACTTTCCAACGTAAAATATACGATCGGAGCTTGTTGTTGGAAATTCCAGCCGTGTGTAGGCTCCATCGGACAGTTTCCATTGGAATTTACGTTGCACAAAATTTGAGATCTGGTTCTCAAATTTTCCGACAGCAAAATCCATTTCGTGCAAATTCAGATCGTGTGTACACAATTCCGAAATACAAAGTGCCACGCATGCTCAGAATAAATTACGAGACAGAAGCGCTCGGTCTGGTAAAACTACCGTTCATAATGAAGGTAGCACATTTGTCACGCTGCAAATTTTAAGTCTTTTAATGCAGTTAATTTTCTTCTTCTTTATAATGCTAGAAGAATGAAGTTGTTTTGCTGCTGATATTCACAAAGAGTTCTCACAAATTGATTTCTTTATTATTTCTCGTGATTTCATGAATATATATTTTTTTTATTTTTTTCAGAACTCCAGAAGAATTTTTTGGGGGGGTTTTTATAGTGAATTTTTTTGGTTGTTTTGTTTATCAAGATCTCCTGTTTTTTTTTTTTTTTTGGTGATCTCCCTAATTTTTTTGTGGGTTTTGTGTGTCAAGTTACCACAACACCATTATTATCATGTCCTTTTTGAAGGAAAACACATGTATTTGTATACGTATTTGTGAAAAATATCCCTTTATTAGGGGTCATAACAAAATAAAGAGGAAGGCAACGCTGGAGAAACTGCTGAAATTGACAAAGCCTTTGTACCCCAGGGCACACATCAATTATTTGCCAGCCAAAATTGGTGGCCTGAGGAGTCCTTATAATAGTGAGCATAATCTGGTCCCATACTCTAAGAGATCAAGAACAGCAACAGATGACATATATGTCCCCAGGCTGTTGTCATACAACAGCCTGCAGCTTTTGTCAGACCAGACTGAACCTAGACCATCACTTTCTTGTTTTCCTTCCACTATTCCTTCCAGGCTTATATCCAGGCTGTGGCTGAGGTGTTGGAGGTGTGGCAGGAGGAGGAGGAGGATGGTCCAACTCACACAGGGGGGTTTTGTAGGTGATTTTGCCCCTCAAATGCTTATTTAGTTTGAGGCACATGATTTCCTCACACAAGAGACATTGGCCCTCCTCCATTTCCCTGCAGTTTGCATGCAGCCATGGAGGCAAAGGTCTCTTGAAGAGTGGGGGTGGTTCTGAGAGCCACAGAAGCCTCCCTAATCAGCCTAAGCACTGAATCCTCCACGTCCCCCCTCTTCCTAAGCCTTTTTGGTGGAAGGCAGAGGGGAGGGACCTGTGATTCTGTCAGGCTACTGGGCACGGCCACCTCCTGGCTTCCACTAACCCCTGCCACCTCCTGGCTGCCACATTCCACAGCCTCGTCCTGGCTGCCACATTCCATGCCCACCTCCTGGCTGAGGCTTTCCTGTGTATGAAAAGGGGACATCGTTTTTGTTTTTTGGTGATCAATTACACACAATTTTCAGCTCATGACTGTTGCAAATTTAATGTTAACAAATAGAAAAGACTATCATTCTGACCCAGCATTTTTCATTCTTGTCACAATAATTTTGCCCACTACTGTCTATTGATATGTAAAACTCCTTATTAAATCAGCAATTAGTGATCAATAATAACATCTAGTTAACACAATTCATTTTTTGACAAGAAATATGTTGAACAATGCTATACCTTGCTCAAGCTGGGCTCCTCCACTTCTTCCTAGCTGGAAGGCCCAGGTTGGGCGTCAGAAGCCTCAGCCTCAAGTGGAAGGAAGCATGGCAGGAAGGATGGAAGGAAGAGTGGAGAGTGATGGCCTGACTTCAGTCTGGTCTGACAGAAAATTCAGTCTCTCATAGTACTACAGCCTGGGTACATAAATGTCACCTGCTGCTGGTCCTGATCTCTGGGAATCCTGGACCTTCTTGTGATCCCTAAGATATGTGCTCCTCAGGTCACCAACTTTTTTTAAAATAGGGGTTGTTTTCCATAGGGACGTGCTTCAACAACTCCAGCAGTTTCTCCGTCGCTGCCTGCCTCTTTAATTTGTTGTTATAATGCGGATGTTTGACTTGCCACAGACAGGGCAAGTCTATGAAGACTGGGAGAAAGCCATCCATCTTCTGTGCAAGATACAACACAAGACACACCTTAATATCAGGCTAAACTCTCCTAATCTTGACCAAATATAGGCCTAAATCTATAAGCAGTATAGGGCCAGTGATGGACCAAGTTAAAATTGTACCTTCCTTAGAACGATCATTGCTTCCATCCTCCGCTTACAGATCATACGTACGATGCACACGTGTTACGCTTTATATACACTGCGCATGCGTGAAACTCGGCCCGGCACTGATGTTCTTTCTAGTCTATTCCCCACCCCTTGTCTTTCGGCGCAGCTGGGAGAGAGAGCACATGGAGGAGACACAGCAGGTGCATGACAATCTCAGCAACGAGGAAGACGAAAGCCCAGAGCCACAGATGTCCCGATCCAGGAGGAGATTTAAGGCCTCAAAAATGTCCTTTGTAGAGATGGTGGACTATGATGGGAAGCATGGACCTTACCCAAACCCAAATGTCAGAAAGGCCAAGATCATAACTAAAGTTCTGAAGAGTCTTCAGAAGATGTTTGGGGTACAGCGATCCAAGGATCAACTGAGGAAACGATGGTCAGACCCCAAATTGAGGGAGCACGATCAGTACAGAAGAATCAAGAGAGTGCTTCTAAAAACTAAGTAGTTGTCCTGTGTTCCTATTATTATTATTACTTGCATACTGGTCCGTGTGCTTTTCTTTACTGTTGTACAGTTTAAAATGGCAACGTTCATGGTCACATTAATCGGTTGTAGGAAACATTGTTCATTCGCCCACTAAAATACCATGTTTTGGGCACATGCAGGTTAACTACATTTGTTCAGGCCTATTTGTATTAAAAGATGTTTGTTGTCTAGATGGGTTTGTAACTAGAATGAAATGTAAACCTGATTCAGTGTAAAGGAGAGGACACTCAGCAGCTGTTTACACATCTGGACGCAGGAGCACTAGTGTGGGACACCAAAACAAACTTTTTAGGGTGTCCCACACAGGTGCTCCAGTGGATACTTCGGGTGTGTGAAACTTGTGTGTGAAACTTGTGTGTGAAACTTGTCCAAAAACGGGAAGTATTTCAACATTGGAAATTAAATAAAAATGTCTTCAGCTTGGAACTCTGTCAAAACACACTATTGTACGACACTTCCAAGCAATG
Organism: Lithobates pipiens; assembly: GCF_037356315.1. Taxonomy (NCBI): domain Eukaryota; kingdom Metazoa; phylum Chordata; class Amphibia; order Anura; family Ranidae; genus Lithobates; species Lithobates pipiens. Next base: position 74,516,971 of record NW_027507790.1, read on the forward strand.
TTTCATATTCCTTTTTCTGGCCTCAAATATGTGTGTGCTAAGTATATCTTTTTTTTATTCACATAGGGGAGAAAAGACTCGGGGCATATGAGGGCACCAGGGAACCCCCACCTCCGAAAGAAGAAGGAGAAGTCACCAAAACACAAGCAGAGGAGAAGGGAGATGTTTTGAAAGTGGGCGAAATTGTCACCACAATAGGTGAGTATCTGAGACCACAGCTTCGGGTAATTGATGGATGCCTGCATATTTATAATACATGGTGCGTTTTTTGTTTTTTTCTAGGTGATGTGGATATTGTGGAAGAAGAATGTAATTTCACAAGTGAAAGTGCCCAGATGCTCATCGGAGAGATAATGGGGTGCAATCACGATTTAGAAAATCTTAAGCAAAACATCAATGATGTTCAACAAAAAATGAAGAACATCATTGATGTTTTAGGGAGAATCTGAAACACACAAAAAGTTTACCCTTTTTAATTGTGTATTTTTGCTTTTAAAAAAAAGTTTTAAAGTATTTTAAAAGCCAAATTTTTAAGATGCACACATGATAGCACACGTCAACATGTGCTATCTGCCATCACGGGAGATCAATGTATGCGTTTTGTGGATGCAACCCCTTCCTCCCAACTAAAGTAGCTGAGAGGAAGGGGTTGTACCCCCAAAACACCTCCATTGATCCCCCATGATGGGAGCTAGCACATGTTGACATTAGGCATGGGATCAGGAGGGAAATCCCCATTTTGACTCTGAATTTGTGTGCATCTTCAAAATGTGTCTTTTACAGGCAAGATCAACACAGTTTTGACATACCCATGTCTGATATTGCCTTCACTTTATCAAAGTTGAACTTTGTAAGTTCCTGAGTTGTGTATGTTATGCTTTGAAACATGCCTGTTTAACCAAAAAAGGCTATTTATAATTAATGTGACAAAATAATGTTATACAACAAAGATGTTGGTTTGTTCAAAAATCCTTTTATAAACACACATGTGCTTTGAGTAAGAAGTTTAATACTCAACAATGTGTGGCTTCTTCTTTTAATGCTCAAAAGAATTTTTGGAGTAAGTTGCTGTTTACAGTGACAATGGGGGTTATTTACCAAAGGCAAATCCACTTTGCACTACAAGTGCACTTTCAGTGCAGTTACAAGTGCACTTGTAGTGCATAGTGAATTTTCCTTTAGTACATAACACCAACAGTGCTTTATAATTTGCAACAATCACACCATTTTCGAGACTCCCAAAAATTACTTCATGGTGCTTACAATTATGAATATTTTCATCATTAATGCATTACATACATTAACAACAAAACAAGGTGTGTGTGTGTAGCAGACCCACAACATAATAGTTAGCTGAAGAAGAGATTGTCACCTCATGTATCAAAGAAGTTACATTTGCACTATTGAAGAAAATGGCCAAAAACAAAAATACCATTACAGAACCTAGGAGACAGCTAAAAGAAACACAAGCAGTAAATCAATTGAAATAGTAGTTCAGGTTCTAAAAAAATATTTATTTAAAACATGTTGCAGACATTTGCTGGAATATTAATGGCCCCCCTACCCGCAAAGTATTCCAGATATTTTTTTCTCACTTTGCGGGTGCTTTGGGGGGCTAGCCAGGATGCGGCCAGCTTCAAGTGCCATCAGGGTTGAAGTGTCAGGAAAGCTGGCCTCAGTCCCAACTGAGGCCACATAGTTCTTTGCATTTTTTGAAGAAAATTGTGCAGAATGCAGCAGGCAAGCACTATATGGTTAAGTTTATATTACGCCATGTGGATTGGTGTCAGAAATAGGCGGAACCGGCTGGCCATTATCTAGAAAGCATTCTCCACCACTCTTCTGGCTCTGGCCAGCCGGTAATTAAAAACCCTCTGATCTGGGGTGAGGGTCCTCATGGGAAATGGCCTCATCAGATGTTCATCCAGCCCAAATGCTTCATCAGCAACAAAAGACAAATGAGGGTCCTTCCATGTTCTCTTTCAGAGGTGGAAATACCAAGCCACCAGTCTGGAGATGCTTGTAGAACTCTGTCTGGGTGATGACTCCACCAGCTGACATCCGGCCATTCTTCCCCATGTCCACATAGAGGAACTCCTGTAGACACCACCACCAACATCACAAAACTATTAAACCCCTTATAGTTAAAATAGTATGACCCCGAGTTGGGGGGCTGGAACTACATGGACATGTTTCCCATCAATTGCCCCTCCACAGTTGGGAAAGTCACAATGCTCGGCAAAGTGGCAAAGTGGGATGCCACAGTCTGCCATTCCTGTGGCGTTGAAGGAAACTGTGGAGTCAAACAAGAAAAAAAAAATAGTAATTTTGCACATAAACATTGCAACCAGATTAGAAACAAACATTCATGGCCAACATCAGTATAACATTTATTTGAAGGAGTATTTAAAGACAAAAGTATGAGGTCCAATTATCAGATTCCTCCCCCCCCCCCCCCCCTGATGGCTCATTGTAAAAATTTGAGGGGGGAGGAGGGGGATTTTTGGACAGGTAACCTTCTCCACTTCATTGAGAACTGAATGCATACATAGTGTGTGTTACTTTGGCCAGCCCCTCCTTACTTACACTATTGGACAGGTAAGAAGTGTCATAATACAAAAATAAAAATACACACTGTACAAATGGAAGCACAATTTTACATTCTGCAATTACCTATCAAGATATTAGGAGAACAAAACTTTAAACAGTACCATTTGAAAGTATTCAGGCAGGCCCTTTCATTACATGCTTTGGTGAATTCATCCATAAATATGAACACAAAAGAGGTAGTTATAGCGTGTATGGTTTCGGTAAAGTCAGCAGATAGAGGATTGGTATCAGTTGACTTATCGGTTGGAGGAGGAAGGGTTCCAAATGATTTTGGGACCCCCCAAAAAAGCCTCTGGCACTCTGCATGAATTTAAGCACACAAATAACATTTGGACACATTTTAGGGGGTGTTTAGGGTAAAACACTGCTATGGAGCTGCCAAAATACATTTTTAATGACTAGGTAAGGTGTGTATGGGCCCAGGATAGCATGCTGGGAAGGTTAATGAAGGCAAATATGCATGAAGGACAGAAAAAGAATGTGAGGTTAAAGTAGAAAACTTACACTAATATAGTCCTTCTGCAGGACCTGAATGATAGCAGAACAGGTCTCTGGAATAATGGTCCCCAGAGCCTGGGGGGAGATGCCTGTTGAGAACTTGAAGTCCTGCAGACTTCTCCCCATCGCCAATTACCGCAATGTGGTGACTAGCCTCTTTTCAGGAGTGATGGCTTACCACATGCAGGTGTCCTGCTTCGTAATATAAGGGGACAGCTAAGCCAACAAATGGTGAAAAATGGGTCCGTCATCAGGAGATAATTCCTGAAACCATCAAGATTATTCTCACAGATCTCCAGCAACAAAGTCACATGAGAGAATTGGTCACACTGGAGTAACCAATTCTTGGTCCATGAATTCCTCCTCCCTGCCCTGTTCATGAACTGGGCTTGGGTCAAAGTAAGAACCCCAACACCACCCCCTGCATAGCATCAACTCTACGACATGTGCGTAACTGCAACATGGCTTTAAAACGGTCGGCTGGTCAGAACGTACAAACAGAACGCACTGAAAAACAGCAAGGCCTGAGAAGAGCAAGCTTAAAAATCAGATACGAGTGGACAAGAATGCACTGAAAAAACAGATACGAACTGACTACATGCACTGAAAACCAGATATAAACCCACAAGCACAAACTGAAGAACAGTAATGGACTGAAAAGCACAAGTCTGAAAAGCGTGAATCGTTTCTTACTAAAATTCTACTAATACGAGTTTAGCAGAAGGAGCCCAAAGATTGGCGCACTTGGTATTGAACTTCCCTTTTCTAGACCCGTCGTACTTGTTGTACGTCACCACTTTCTTGACGTTTGGAAATTCTGACAACTTTGTGTAACCGTGTGTATGCAAGACAAAAAGGGGGAAAAAAGGGTACTATAGAAGTAACCAAAGGTCGGACTTTTCAGGCAAGGGAAACAATAAAGAAGTAACAAAAATAACAAAAAGGCTAGCGGCATGTAATATATCCCAGCTAGCAGAAAGTGCCTTTAGTGGAAAGATACTGATCCTGAGATGAAAGAGTATGCCCCTGGGAGACAGCCTGGTGCTGAAGAAGCCTTAAGGCAAAATGCGTAGACGTACAAGGGCTCATTGTACAAATTGTATCATTCTCATATGATTTTTATTTTTTGAATACTGTAATCATACTATGTACTTTTTTCAATAAATATTATTATTATATTATATTATTATATTTATTGTTCCCTTGCCTGAAATGTCCGACCGTTGGTTACTTTCTATAGTACCCTTTTTTTCCCCCTTAAATTTACGGATATGGCATTATGAGTGCTGTCTTTCTTCATTTTCATTTGTATGCAAGACAAGTTTGAGCCAGCAACCGTCAGAAAAAATCCATGGATTTTGTTGTTGGATTGTCCGATCAATGTCCGATTGTGTATATGGGGCATAAGAGTAGAATAGAAGGTAGAAATGTATTTACTATGACATGATCTGCTAAGTAAATCCTGGTACCTGGACAGTTCTTTCATGCATTTGTAAATGTTTAACGCAGATCAGACCCCATCCCCCAGCCCCCTGATGTAGCTGCACACTGACTGTTGCAGTCTGATTCAGTGGGGTGGGGGAGAAAATGAGAAAATATATGCATGAAAACTTGTAAAATTACTTAAAGGTCCACGTGATAATAATGTCCCTATAGCTATAGCTTTATTGGATGTTAACAAGCACTAATAAGGACATAGAGTAATGTGAACAACAGATGTAAGCAGAGATGCCAAGTAAAACATATTCTGCCTTTCAGAACAAGGGGATGTGCAGTCTATTAAACTTAATGCAGAGAATTGTAGGAACTGTGACCTATTTGTTCTTCTCAAGGTTTGAACTTGTTTATTCCTTTTCTGTTTTGCTGATTGTTTACTTTCCATTTTGTAATGGGAATAAAATAAAGATGGGTGTAAATTAGAACAGCCTAGTCCTATTGAGTGCCATCTGTTTGCTTGCTCTATATGTTTAAGTGTTCCATGAATTTGAAGGAAACAAAGAAAAAGCCACACTTCTCTAGAGAATAATAAAAAATAATCAATGAATACACATAATAATAATATGTTCATAATAGAGAATAATTGCTAAATACCCAAATATGTGCGTATGAACAACCACTCCCTTTAATCTACTTTTTAAACAACAATTGAATAAAATAAATATTCAATACTCACAAATGTAACTGAGTATTCGGTGTAAATAGGGTTTGTTGGTGCTCTCATAATATTTGTATATATACGAAAGCTCTTTTTTTTTATGTTTTTTTGAAGAACGCAAGAGGGTGATTCTAAAACATTTGGGTTATACTGCCTCCTTCCATAGGTTTGGACACTGGCAAACACAAAATATTTAGCCAGCCTGTAAGTTGGTTACAGCGCAGAGCCATGGAATAACACAATCAGTCTCAGAACTTGTATTGAAACAATGTAAAGACAATTCACAATAAACTTGGGGGGAAGACAGCCCAACTTGGAAAACTCACAGGTCCAACAGCATGTAGAGAGAAGGTTTTAGCTAAACTGTCAGCGTCTGTAGAGAATGGAAGAAAGTAGTCTGGTCCTCTTGTGCCCAACAGGCAGGTGTCCAGAGAAGTTGCAAGCCCTATACTTTCCCTTCTTGACAGGAACCTTTCCCTGCCACTAGTACTGTCACTATCAAGCAGGATAACTGTCACTGCTCTAACTCCCAAAATGTGTGCTAAACCTGAGAGCCAGGGTCTTAAGTAGGCTCTTGCAGACCCAAGATAGTTGCCAGAGCCTCATGGGATGGCAGCATTCAATTGGATGCTTCCCCAGTGATCCAGGAAACCATAGAGGAACTGTTTTCCTCCTGACTTGCTCTCCAAATGCAGTGCCACTGTGGAAAATTGCCACCAGCAGTGGAGAACGTAGTCTGCCCCTGCCCACAATCCCCTGTAAAACCTTGCCTCCAATTGGTATGTTTAATTTTTTGCTAGTGTCTTATGAGGTTGGACATCTTTTCCTAAGAAAAACTCTATGACTTCAATGAAGATAAAAAAAACTAAAAAAATGCTGCAGCTAATCTATACAAAGCATCTGAATCAGTATATTTCAGCAACAGTTTTAGAGGCTGTACTGAGACACCAGTAGACTGGCAGATTGTGGAGTTAGCCAGGGATGTTGCCTTTGGCTACTGGACTATACATTGGGGTGCTTTCCAGACCTCTGTGTACTGTGTTAGTCACAGAGTGCTGTTCAGGTCCAAAGCCATGCCACAGCCTTTGTTGTGACCTAATGTCTGAAGGTTCACACAGTGAGTAGGACTCTGATCATGATGAGGTATCAAGTACTTTGAGAAGCCTGAGTAGATGAGGGGCTTCTCTTTCGCCTTCTGCCCAACATTCCTGAAGGTAGAGACAGAGAGTTAGAGGGTAAAGAGTGGCAAGAGTGCCAGAGTTGCGGTTCAAACCAGATCTGTGTTGCAGCCAAATGTATAAAGCAGTGAGCTGAGCATCATGAAGCAGGAATGAGGTGAGGCATGGGAGCAATATGGTACTGGATACAGAAACAGAGGCTGAGTCTAGGCACAAACTGAGGTCAGAAACAACCAGTCTGCTTGGTACTGAATCAGGACGCAAGGACAGAGTCCAGGAAACAAGATGAAGTCAGTAACAGCTGGGTAAACAAGGTACAAGGCAGAAGGCAGTAAGAAAAGTCCAGAAGGCAGGCTGAGGTAACAACAAAGAGGCAAAGGTCCAGGGACAAGTCAGGAGGCAAATCAAGTTATACACAGTGAGGCAGAATCAGTAGGTCAGGTCTCAACTAAACAGGGCTAAGCTGAAGACCACGCAACAAATTTCTTATACAGTGCTTTGGTTTATACAGACCACTTGCCGAGCGAGCACACACATTTTTTGCTGGTTGCTAATGCACATCTGGCATGTACCCTATGCAGAGAGGTATGGGTAGCCTTATGAACATATGCATATGCCTGCACTGGTCTCTTTTTTCTGATGAGATTTTGACCTTTCTTACATGAGGATAACCTCAAATGTAACCTTCAGGCATAAGGCTCTACTTGTGGTGCTTTCTAGACCTGTGTGTACTGTGTGAGCGCTACCCAGACCCAGGTCCAGAATCATGGCACAGTTTCTGGTGTGACTCAGTCTCTGAGGACTTGTGCAGTGTATATGGTTGGCCAGGCTGAAGCACTGGGAGCTACCTCACAGTTGGTATGATTGGCCACCATTTTAAAATATATCTATATCTCCATAGCATAAGGGGAGGTGTTTGTTCTGTACTTCACATGGTAAACTGGTGAGGACTAATAACTTTGCTTGAGATTTCACTGCAGCTTGGGCTGCTTGTCTAAGAGGTTGTGATCTCACTGGATGCCTGGCAGGATCAACAATTAGTTTTGCACTTATTGATGGTATAGTTAACATATCAAAAGAGAACAAGTAGTTCATTAAAGAGGAAGTAAACCCCTTCAAACCACTTTGACCTACAGGTAAGCCTAGATTAAGGCTTACCTGTAGGTCCAAGCAATATCTACTAAACCTATATGGTTTAGGAGATATTTGCCCGAAAATGGGCACCGCTGTCTACGGCGCATGCGCCGTAGACAGCGGCGCACAGGCGCACTAAATGCGGCAAGTCCAAGAATGGATTTGCCTAATTTGTCGACTCCCGTGCGCATGCGCGGGAGTGACGTCATCGCGGCTTCGCCGAATGGCAGCGTCGGAGCTGCGAGACGCGACTCTCGTGCGCATGCGCGGGAGTGACGTCATCGCGGCTTCGCCGCTGTCATTGGTCGGAGCTGCGAGACGCCACCAGCAAGATGGACGCGGCGGACTACAGGGATCAGCGGCGACTTCGCTGGCTCCTGTGTCAGGTAAGTGACACATAATGAGCTACTATGCGATGCATAGTAGTCCATTATGCTTTACCTTTGCAGGGAAAAAAAGAGGAAGTAAACCCATCAGGGTTTACTTCCTCTTTAAGTTTGCTATAAGGATTACCAGACACATTAGGTGATGTCATGTTTTTTCTTGTCTATTGTTACGCTGTTAAAATATATTTAAAGTAGAGTTTAAAAGTGTTATTTCCCATGTATAGTAAGAATGCACCCCTAAAAGCCCATTCACACTACTATTTTGTGGTACACATGGCAAAGCATATTACATGTGTTGGTGCTATTTATTCTGAAGGTGGCATCCCAGCACACCTTGTCAACAGACCAGCATATCCACCTCCAAATCGTTCAAACAAAGCAACATTTAGGTTTTGGAGTGGCCTAGTCAAAGCCCGGAATTAAATCCAATTGAGATGCTGTATCATGACCTTAGACAGGCCGTTCATGCTGGAGAACCCTCCAATGTGGCTGAACTAAAACAATTCTGCAAAGAAGAGTGGGCCAAAATTGCTCCACAGCAATGTGAAAGACTCATTGCCAGTTATCGCAAATGCTTGATTGCAGTTGTTGCTGCCAAGGGTGGCACAATCAGATATTAGGTTTAAGGGGCAATTATTTTTTCACACAAAGCCATGCAGGTTTTTTGCCTTAATAAATGAAACCATCATTTAAAAACTGCATTTTGAATTTACTCAGGTTATCTTTGTGTAATAATAAAATTTGTCTGATGATCTGAGTCATTTAAGTGTGACAAATATGCAAAAAAATAAAAAATCAGAAAGGGGGCAAATACTTTTTTCACACAACTGTATATTACCCAACATTACTAAAAGGGCTATGATTAACCGGTTCCCGACCAGCGCACGTTGTAAACAGCATCTCACCGTTCTGCCTAGCAACTAGTGACACTGATCTCTGCTCCATGTGATTGGAGCAGAGATCAGTGTTCACTAGATGAAAGCCCAGCCCCCAAAAGTTAGTAACATACCCCTATGAACACTTAACCTCTTCACTGCCACCCACTGATTAACCCCTTCACTGCCAGTGTCATTTACACATTTAGCAGTGATTGCTGTATAAATGACAATGGTCCCAAAAATGAGTCAAAAATGTCTGATGTGTCCGCCATAATGTCGCAGTCACAATAAAAATTGCTGATCGCCGTCATTACTAGTAAAAAAAAAAATATTAATAAAAATGTCATAAAACTATCCCCTATTTTGTAAACGCTATAACTTTTGCACAAACCAATCAATAATCGCTTATTGCAATGTTTTTTAGTAAAAATATGTAGAATAATACGTATGGGCCTAAACTGAGGGAAAAAAATGTTTTTTTATATATTTTAGGGGGATAATTATTATAACAAAAAGTAAAAAATTAATGTGTTTTTTTCAAAATTGTCAATCTATTTTTGTTTATAGCGCAAAAAATAAAAACCGCAGGGGTGATCAAATACCACCAAAAGAAAGCTCTATTTGTGGGAAAAAAAGGACGTAAATTTTGTTTGGGAGCCACGTCGCACGACCACGCAATTGTCAGTTAAAGCGATGCAGTGCCGAATCGCAAAAAGTGGTCTGGTCTTTGACCAGCAAAATGGTCCGGGGCTGAAGTGGTTAACCTCCCTGGCAGTATGATTATTTCTGATTTTAGGTGCTGAAAGCGGTACCATTATTTTGCATGGAAACTTGGCGTTTTATATTGTAGGCCTGTAATTCTTAGTAATAACTCATCCCGGGTATGATAGTAGTTTGAAACACAAAATCATAAATTATAATATAATAAATAACTATAAATAATTATAACAAATAATAATTTATTATTAATAATAATAATAATAATATTCAATAATGTAATCAAATCAAAAACTGAAATTTGCACAGTTGCAGAATTGTCTCTGTCATTAGATTTAGTGTTTGATGACGAATTTCCCCAGAAATTGCTATCGCTCAATTCTGCAAGTGATTATAATTTATTATCGCTGTTTTGTAGCTGGTCTATAACCACTTTTGACATAAAGGGACACTTTTTGGTTGCTATGGACAATCTCCAAATTCCAGGCAGAAAAAACTGTATTTATAATATAAAACTACATGCAGGGCACTGGACAGACCACTAGGGACAAAGGGGGAGTGTAATTTTTTTATACAGTACTGTAATCTGTAAGATTACAGTACTGTATGTGTATTGTGTGTTTTTACTTTATTGAATTTGGCACCGATCTCCTCTCCCATGAGTCGCAACGTCACAGGGAACGGAGCTCAGCGGCACTCGGGCACTGTGTGAATTCGAGCGGAGGAGCATGCACACACAGTGGGGAGGACATCGCAGGATCCAGGGAACAAGGTAAGTAACTCTCCCTGTATCCTGCAATGCGATCCCGAGTTTGGCTCGGGGTTACCGCTAGTGGTACTGAAATTCCACCCCGAGCCAGACTCGGGAATACCGCCAGGGGGGTTAAAACTGTTTTATATAAATATTTTGTGCTTTCTTTCAGCAGTAGCTTTGCATATGCAAGCGTAAATTGATTGTAATGTTTTTTTTTTTTAACAACAAACATGTTCTACCTACCTGCTCTGTGCAAGGGTTTTGCACAGAGCAGCCCTGATCCTCTTCTTTTGGGGTTTCCCGGTGGCACTCCTGGATCCTCCTCTTCCTTTGGTGCCCCCACGGAGAGCCTCTTTCCCTGGGGGCACCTGAACGGGCACACTTATGAGTGCCACTGCTGTGACACAGACGGCAGCCCCACCCCCGCTCTCGTGTCACTGGATTTGATTGATAGCAGCAGGAGCCAATGGCTCCTACTGCTATCAATCTATCCAATGCAGATAGAAACAGTAGCTGGAGCTGCTGGGCACCAGCTCGTTGGGGGGGGGGGGAGGCTGTGGGGGCAGCTGCAGCACAACATCCAAAAGTCCCATGTGTTCAGAAAACATATGTTGGGATGAACAAAATTTAGAAGTTTGATTTCCCCAGAAATATGGTCAAAAACCAGGAGATTTTGGCAAAATGCATTGCAGTCAACAGGGAAGGCTAAAATAAGTTGTTTTTGTGTTGATTTTTAAGGGTGCAGTGGGTTAAAATGGCTCCTAAGGGTTAGAGAAACTCTCTTTAACTGCCCTGGAAAAGCTTTCTCATTAGCCTCATTCATTAAGATATTTTTTTCACAGAAAGGAAAACATTTCTTGAAATAAAAAAATGTAAAAACACAAGAAAAGGAAAAATTACAAAAAACAAAACACTAAGGCCGCGTACACACGCGCGGACTGTTCGCCCAACTTTGTCCGCTGAACAGTGTTTGGGCGGACAGTCCGCTCGTGTGTGGGCTTTCAGCGGACAGTTTCAGCGGACAGTTGGACGGACAAGGTTTTTCGGAAATTCCGTAAAACTGTCCGCTGAAACAAGGTTTCAGCGGACAGTTTTACGGAATTTCCGAAAAACAGTCCGCTCGTGTGTAGGCTTGTTCATCAAACAAAGTTGCGCGCATGCTCAGAAAGGATTTTCACGCCGAAAGCTATAATGCAGTGTATAGGACGTTGTATTTTTCGTCCCGTCGTATGTGCCGTTCACATCATCGCGCACGGTTTCAGCAAACTGTTCGTCCGTCGTGTGTGGCCATGTCCGTCCATGCTAAGTTTGAGCGGACTGTTTGCCAAAACTGTTGGACGGACAAAGTTGGGCGAACAGTCCGTGCGTGTGTACGCGGCCTTAGTGAAATAAACATCCTATAAACAAACATAGTATATTTGCTTTTTATACAGGCAGATTTCTGCTGATTGGCTCAATGAGCAAAACTGAGAGTGTCTGTTTCAGAGAAATGTTGCATGTTGCAAAATCTGTAATTTTACAGTCAATTCAAATTGGTAATTTTAACGTCCAGGTTATTAAACGTCCAGCTGAACTTTCAGTTTAAATCAGTAAATCAGCTTGCTTTGTCTTACAGTTTGTTTTCATTAAAAATAAGCCACAGCTGAGAAAGAAAAGACTGTGCTCTGCCAACATGCTGCAGAGAAGGAACCTTGCATTCTGTATGAAATCAATGGTCTCTTTGCTAAGTCAGGGCCAGATTGAAGGGCTATAGATTGAACTCCGTAAGGGGCATGTTTGACCTCTGCAATGAGATCACTGCATCACAATGAAAGGTCCTTCCTTGCAGCTAATGGCATGATATTGGCATTTCCACTCATGCTGTGGCTACTTTAAAAAGAAAAGAAGCTGTAAGACTTTGCACATCTTTTATTTTAATGCATCTGGAATGTTTTATGTGAACTTAAATGGAAGTTTCAGTTGTGCTTTAACACACTTAAAACATTTACAGTCAATTTGCTAACTGGTTCTATCAGGCTGGCACAATACATTTCTATTTTTCAATTTGAATTGGTATATGAAAACATATTTTCTTTCTTTCCAGGGTATTAGAATACTTATTTGTACAGCCAGATATGTCCGTGTCAGAATTCAAAACAGTCCTAAATTTGGTGAGTATACAAAGCTACTTATGTCTATAAAATCCTCCATCTGCAGAAGTTTTTATATCAACCTCTGTATTTCTAATCTGTCTATGTGGTTTTATAGGCTATTTCCCCTTATCGCCTTTCCATATTGCGTCTTACAATGTATATGTCACAGAGGGTCCTTGAATGTAACTTGGAAATCAAACCAAAGTGTTCTGCGTAGTTTATTGGAGATTTGTGGAGAGAACTTCAGCTGCAGTAATGTTTTATCTGTGATGTGCTGTATAATAGGCTTACAAGAGGTCAAGGATAATTTGAAAATGTCTTGATATATGGAGCACAAGCCATTACATTGGGCAGAGAAATGCGATGCTTTACATCTTTCTATTATTCATCTTTGAATAATTATGTCCCGTATGAAGTTGTATTCATAAGTTTTAATGCAATATGGGAGCTGGGTTTCCATGAAAGAACGGGTCAGCCATCAACTGTCAAAATGCAATAGCAAGCACATTTATTCTGTTCAAAGGTTTAATTAAACATAAATGTGTATACATGGCAAACTTATAATTAAATCATAATTTAAGAAACAAAAAGTCCATAAATTAGTGGGATGTGCCAAGAAATAAGCATTCATTCCTTATGAATTTCTGAATCAAACATCATGATGAAGTGAATTATGAATGTTAAATTCAACACTGGTATGCTGTAATGTGTAATGATTTTTTAGTGTCTAGAGGGGCTAACAGCAACCTACTACAGACCTCCCCAGGTCAGAAACCGCATAAAAGATAAAAGAAAAAAATATAATGTACAACCAGCAGATGGTGCAATGCCATTCCTTCCAATCTGCATATATTTTTTTTGTATGATGTACATTGTGGACTATAACAGAGTACGATTTTTAGCATTAGAAGAAATACAATATGGCAATATAACCACTGCAATCATTTTCTGTCATTTATTTCTATTTGAAATTTGTTTGTGCTGTACTTAAAGAGGAAGTAAACCCTGATGGGTTTACTTCCTCTTTGTCTCCCTGCAAAGGTAAAGCATAATGGACTACTATGCATCGTATAGTAGTCCATTATGTGTCACTTACCTGACACAGGAGCCAGCGAAGTCACCGCTGTCCCCTGTAGTTCCGAGTGTCTATCTTCTTGGTGGGTCTTCGTGGGTCTCCCTGCTCTGGGGCTGTGATTCGCCGGAGCAGCGATGATGTCACTCCCGCGCAAGCGCACGGGAGTCGACACTTGTGGCATATCGCCGCAATCTTACCCAGTGCGCCTGCGCGCCGCTGTCTACGGCGCATGCACCGTAGACAGCAGTGGCTGTCTTCAGGTAAATATCTCCTAAACCGTATAGGTTTAGGAGATATTTCTTGGACCTACAGGTAAGCCTTAATCTAGGCTTACCTGTAGGTCAAAGTGGTTTGTAAGGGTTTACAACCACTTTAAGTTTATGTGAGGACCATGTAGTAGACAATGTGTGAGGCTGCAATCATCATAGAAGAGAAGTAAAGACCTGTCAGGGTGATATTACCACAGCTGAGTTTATTGAGGGGTCTAATGAGGGGTGCTGGGGTGATTTTTGTATGTATTAACCTGTTATTTTGTTTCCATCACTCAGCAGCTCAAGGTCCAGGAAGCCACAGCAGATGAGACAGAGGTTGCTGCACAAATGTTCTGCAGCCAGAGGGGAGGCCTCCACTGTACCATTATAAAGGCAGCTAGGCAGAAGCCTATTAGCATGCAACTTCTCTGGAAAATGCATCTACTTTGGTAGTAAAACTTTTTTTTGCATTGATACATGTCCCCTGGGGCAGGACCCAGGTCCCCAAACACTTTTTTTGACAATAACTTGCATATTAGCCTTTAAAATTAGCACTTTTGATTTTGAACGTTGGAGTCCCATAGACTTTAATAGGGTTCTAAAGTTCACATGAAGTTTAGGTCTGTTCACAGGTTCTGGTGCGAACCGAACCGGGGGGGGTGTTCGGCTCATCCTTACTCATGGGTGTCGCTAGACCTGGTCGCTGGAATCTTTATTTGGGAGGTGTTATAATTGTAGCGGGAGTGAAATTCCTGTTTGAGCAGATAGAGATTTTTGCTTTGGGGAAACGTAGGAAATTAGCTTGGAGTCACAATAAGTATGTCAAAAGGTTCCCACCTTGGTTGTCATCAGAGCATTTGTCCCACCTGGAAGATTTCACCTCAGCTTAAGTTTTTCGCTTTACTCCTGTCTCAGTGACAACAGTCACCAAAACAAATATAGGGATGAATTTCCCCATAGGAGACACAGACCACAATTAAAACTTGGAACATGGTTCAACCCTTCACTAATCTGTGAATGAAAGGAAATTCAACTTTTACATGTGCAGTTATTAAAAATCATAGACTGCTACAAATTGAAAGAGAATGGTAATTTTTAAGAACCTTACATTTCTTAATGGCTTTTATTTAATTATTTTTATCAAGCCAGTTTTTCACAAAATGAAAGTTACAATTTAAATGAACAAAGTTCCAGCTGTTATAATGGTTATCTGTAGATGCACATGCCCTTATATTTTTGTGCATCCTCCCCTTATCTTTCGATCCCTTACAGTATTTTTATCTAACTTATAACATCAGTTACAAACAAATTTTCAGGTAATGACAGTGAGGAAGGAAACTGATGCATTATACAGATCGAGTTAGACTAAAAGCCAGAAAAGACCTTGAAAAAGGAAACGAATGACTGCTTGGTCAGTATTTCATGTACCAGCTACATGGTAACCAGCTCTTAATCTTTTAGATAACATAGTATTGATTAGTAAACCTATCAGAAAGACCATCAGAGCAGGACACCAGAGTGTTATCTACCTAATAACCTGCCTTGGGTGACAAAGTGCACAATGAAAATTGAAAAACAATATTTCCTAGCTGTCCTGCAGCATATCTCAGTGTGTGCCTACTCTGTGCCCTCTGCCTCAGTACAGCAACTGGGATGTGACTATTTGGGTTAAATCCCCACAGATACAGGGAAGTATACCTACCTGGGTTAGAGGTTTAAACTATTTACCACAAATATCAAATTAACTTTTTGTAGCACATCCCATGGTATATAACTGTTTAACATGAACCGCATAACACCATATTCTGAGCTTGGCAGAATATTTGTAACAGAATGGGTAAACAGCCAGTTGATCAAACGGAGAGTAATTGTACTTTGCAGTTTACTATAAAAGTA
The DNA here is from genome assembly GCF_037356315.1 of Lithobates pipiens. Taxonomy (NCBI): domain Eukaryota; kingdom Metazoa; phylum Chordata; class Amphibia; order Anura; family Ranidae; genus Lithobates; species Lithobates pipiens. The sequence continues at coordinate 74,532,635 of NW_027507790.1, forward strand.
CAACGTTAGAACCAATAATGTAAAACAGAGTCAGAATGACATGCATACATTTCAGAATAATAAATAACAGATTATGAAAGCTGCACAAACATGGACTCTTTAAAGACTCTGTGGCTGATTAAAGTTAATATGTGTCCGCATAGCATAGTCTCATGCCAACATTCTGAAATTGGAAAGAAGGACACCTTTTAGCACAAAGTGTGTAGGCAGAGGACACTACCCCCTGTCACACTCCCAGCTAGGGGCCCATGAAGAGTTAACAAACAAAAAATGATTGGCTAATCCCACAAGTGCTTTTTTACCATGCTTCCTTTATAGTGGGATTTTAAAACAATAATGTTATAGTAATATGGTTTGTGTGAAAGGTTTAGGTTAGTGGAACACTTATAGTAGTTAAGTATTGCATTTATTATAGAGGCCTACACACCTGTCCAAAATGAGGGACAACAGAGGGATTTGGTTCCAAATGAGGGACAGTTGGGAAGTATGCAGCCTGACTCTATAACAACAAAAAGTTGAGTTGAGAACCACCACTTTAGTAAACCAATTTAGAAAACCGTCTACTTGACACTTATCCTCATAAACAGCATCCATCTCAGGGAAGTCACAGAAGCCCGGAACCTGAGTATTCTGGCAGCAATTAAAGGTGTTTCTGTTACATCAGAGGGGGGTGGGGTCACCTGCACGTCACTGGGGAAGCTGGGCTTTCCTCCTTGCATCAGAGGGTGAAGGGTGGCCCCGCCCTCCTCATATAAGAAGTGTCAGGCTGCCGGGATCCCCGCAGTGTCTCCGGTGGAGACAGAGGATGGATGCGCTGCGCGGGAGGGAGAGATCACCCATCGCTGGGTCAGATCAGCCATCGCTCGACCCCAGAGACATGATCATCCGTCGCTGGATAGCAAGAGTGGATTACCACTGCTGGAATCTTTTTTTTTTATTTATTTTTTTTTTTTTAATAAAGGACGTTTGCAACAGTGTATGTTTCTTTTTTAACTATTTTTTACACTTTCTTAGTGAAATGGTAGGGGTACTTTTGTACTCCCTTACCATTTCAAACAGGGGGGCTGGGATCTGGGGGTCCCCTTGTTAAAGGGGGCTTCCAGATTCTGATAATCCCCCGTCTGCAGACCCCCACAACCCTGGCCGGTGGTTGTGGGGGTCTGCAGACGGGGGATTATCAGAATCTGGAAGCCCCCTTTAACAAGGGGACCCCCAGATCCCAGCCCCCCTGTTTGAAATGGTCATCAACATGGGGACAAGGTGCTTTGGGGATGACCCAAAGCATCCTCCCAATGTTGAGGGCATGTGGTCTGGTACGGTTCAGGAGGAGGTAATGCTATCTCGCCCCCCCTCTTTTCCTGTGGCCTGCCAGGTTGTGTGCTCAGATAAAGGGTCTGGTATGGATTTTTAGGGGGAACTCCACGCCATTTTTTTTTTACATTTGCCATGGAGTTCCCCTTAAAATCCATACCAGATCTGAAGGGTCTGGTATGGATATTTGGAGGGAACCCCACATCATTTTTTTTAAATTTGACACAGGGTTCCCCTTAATATCCATACTAGTGGTGAAGCGCCTGATAATTGAATTTGGGGGAACCCCACGCTTTTTTTTTTATTTTTATCAATGACTTTCAATGACTGTTCTCTGTATTACGGGGAGCCGACAATTCATTATAGCCGCAAGTGATTTTAAATGACTTTTTTTCCTGCAGAAATTGCACTTTGTGCAGGGACTGTTCTAAGCATGGGAAACATGCGCCCCTTCACAGGCATACTATACACACCCCCCAGGTACGAAATTTAAAGGAATATTACACTAACACTTTCATTGTTTCACTTTAAGCATTATTAAAATCACTGCTCCTGAAAAAACTGCAGTTTTTAAAACTTTTTTTGCATTGATACATGTCCCCTGGGGCAGGACCCAGGTCCCCAAACATTTTTTATGACAATAACTTGCATATAAGCCTTTAAAATTAGCACTTTATATTTCTCCCATAGACTTGTACAGGGTGTTCCTGCCGCTTTTCGATTTGCCGCGAACACTCCAAATTGTTCGGTGAACAGGCGGACAGGCAATGTTCGAGTTGAACATGAGTTTGACTCGAACTCGAAGCTCATCCCTACCCATGAGTAAATATTTATAGGTGTCTAAATATGGATGCATGGGAGTCGTATCATCACTGGTGGCCCAATGGCCAATGAAGAAATAAGCTGAGTTCAGAAGCAAATTCTGAGCAGATAGCAGTAGCAATGTGGTGATGGAGCTTGTAGACTTATCATTGCTAAAGGTGGGCAAACCCAGAGGTAAGTTTGTCATTATCTGCAAATATGCTGTGCATTCTTACACACAATGGCAAGTGCCCCCCCCCCCCCCACAGACACACACACACACCAGATCAGTTCTGTTTGAACATTATACTAAAATGAATAATTACACATATGGGTTGATTTATTAAAACTGGAGAGTGCAAAATATGGCACAGCTGTGCACGATCAGCTTCTAACTTCAGCTTGTTCATTTTGCACTTTTCAGTTTGTTTGTGAGCGGCCGTTCGTCAACCAGACATGTTGCGGAATTGGAGGAGATAACGCGTTATTTATTATTGGCCTTGGAGTTATTGCTTTGACCCAAGTCCAGTCCAGAAACATGAGCAGGAGGATTTCTTGGACCAAAAATTGGTTGCTTTATTAATCGTGACCAATTATGTCATATGCCATTGCTGTGGGAGCTCCAGGAGAATAATTCGGATGATAATCCCTGCTTTCACCAACTCTTGGCATTGTTGACCCCCTATATTAAGAAGCAGGACACATTCATGAGGCTTTTATTTTATGTTTTGGTTGAATAATGATTTGGTTTGGTATATTTTCTATATTTTTGGATGCATATAATTCACTTTTTGGTTAAGTTCTATTGGCAGATAACATGTCTAATTGTATCTGTTTTCTTTTTTTAATGCACAATAAAAAAAAATTGTGGAGAATAATACTTGGCTTTTTGTGTTTTACTATAAATGACAGTTTAGGAGTAGGCAGTTACATTTAAAAAATACAATGTAAAATTAACAAGGGACACCAACATAGTTGCATGTTTGATCTTAAAAACTATGGGATAGTGGTGTTGTGGTAACTTGTCCAAAAAAAAACAACAAAAAAGCAAAAAAAAAAAAGCATAATATTATTATTCTTGATATCACTAGAAAATAAAAGCCTTTTAAAATACATTTGGCAGAACGCCATCAGTATCTCCAGCAAAGCAGCTTCATTATTATCCCATTAAAGAAGAAGAGAATGTGCACTGCATTTCGAGATTTTATAATTTGCCGCATCACGAATGTTAATTCTCCATTACGAACGGTGTAACAAAACTGACGGCTTCTGTTTGTGCTTTGAACTTTTGTTCCGACAGACTTGTGTACACACGATCGGAAAGTCAGACAACAGACATGTGTCCGCAGAAAATGTATAAGCCTGCCATCCAACATTTGTCCACGGGAAAATCCAACAACAATTGTCCAAGTGGTCAGATTTTCCGCCAACAACCTGTCATCACACAATTCCCATCGGAAAATCCGATCGTGTGTATGTGGCTTTAGAGCCCCCTGACCATGCAAGGTGTGAGCTGGTTAAATGCTACAAAAACTGATGGTTAAGCACTAACTCCGTGTTCTGTGACATCCAAATTTGGACTATTGCTGTACTACAAAGGTATTGTACACTACCAATTGCTGACAACCTAACTGTACATGTACAGTACATCAGTACTTTACAATTAAATACTGGGGTTATGGCAGCAGCTAGCTGCCATTACCCCCATATCTTTTTTTTTTTTCTGCAGGCGCCTGGCTTTTTAATAAAAGTGATTCCAGAGCAGATTCGCTGCAAGATCACTTTTACAGTAGGGCAAAAAAGTATTTAGTCAGCCACCAATTGTGCAAGTTCTCCCACTTAAAAAGATGAGAAAGGCCTGTAATTGTCATCATAGGTATCCCTAAACTATGAGAGACAAAATGTGGAAACAAATCTTTGAAAGAATTTATTTGCAAATTATGGTGGAAAATAAGTATTTGGTCACCTACAAACAAGCAAGATTTCTGTCTCCCACAGACCTGTATGTTCTTCTTTAAGAGGCTCCTCTGTCCTCCATGCATTACCTGTATTAATGGCACCTGTTTGAACTTGTTATCAGTATATAAGACACCTGTTCTCAAATTCAAACTATCACAATCCAAACTCCACTATGATGAAGACCAAAGAGTTGTCAAAGGACACCAGAAACAAAATTGTAGACCTGCACCAGGCTGGGAAGACTAAATCTGCAATAGGCAAGCAGCTTGGTATGAAGAAATCAACTGTAGGAGCCATAATTAGAAAATGGAAGACATACAAGACCACTGATAATCTCCCTCGATCTGGGGATCCACGCAAGATTTCACCCCATGGGGTCAAAATGATGACAAGAATGGTGAGCAAAAATCCCATAACCACACGGGGGGACCTAGTGAATGACCTGCAGAGAGCTGGGGTCAACACCAGTTATGCCAGTCCAGCCCATGCCCAATGAGCTTCCTGCTTCTTGTTCAGGACCTTCTGTAACCTGGTCTCACCCTACTGCTACTATGTCCGTTCAAACCCATTTAAGAGGCTCAATCCATCCTTTGGATAGACTGCCTCATTCGGCCAGGTGGGGTTTTCAACCTTTTTATCAGGGCTCTCTGCATTCTGTTTGTGTTTCAGCTATCCAGCTTGACTCTTGTGAAATGTCACCTTCTAACCAACCTGACCTCAGGGATCCACTGACCTCTGCCGAGTCTGGTGGTCCTGTGCTGGATGTCCAGCTCATCTTTAAGGGTCTGGGGGACCCTGCTCAGACTCCTGATCTTCTTATGCCCTTACCCATTCCTAAAAGGCCTTTAGTCCTCAGGTCCTCTAGTTCTCTCCCTACCTCGGTTCCGGTCTCTGAGGTTAATCTAAAATACGAGGTTAGTCAAGTTTTGGATTCCTAGCTCCATAAAGGCATTCTTCAGTACCTCGTACATTGGAAAGGGGTTGGCCCTGAGGAGAGGTCTTGGATCACTGCATCTGAGGTCTTTGCTCGTCGTCTGTTGAGGAGGTTCCATCTGGAGTTTCCCTTTAAGCCTGGACCCAGACGTGGGAGGCCTCGTAAGAGGGAGGGTACTGTCATGGTTATGCAGTGATGTTCCTCTGTTTGCTTACCTCCACTAAAGTGTTCTGACTAAGAGGCCAGCCACTTCCACCTGGTGGTTTTTATAACCTCTCGTCTAAGCATGGCTCCACCCCAGGCCCTAATCCTATATTAACCTGTGCACTGCAAGCCAGCGGTGCTGATCAACCATTGTGTACCTTTGTGTGTTTGGCTTCCTGTTACCTGCTGTATGCTCTTCTGTTGTTCGTTACCAACTTTGGTGTGTCCTTGACTATCCCTGTTTGCCTGTGATCCTGACCTTTTGCGTGTCCCTGACTATTCCTGTCTGCTTGTGGCCCGACCTTGGCTTTATCCCTCACTATCCCTATCCTCCTGTTGCCTACTGTGGGTGTGAGCTGGGGGACCCTGGGGATCGCTACCTTGAGCCAGTTGCAGCCCAGTCCATCCTCACCACTAGAGGCTCTGGTGAACACCTGCTGGCTCTTGGACTCCGTGCCCCAGGGAATCTTACGCTCTAACCCTGGTGGGATCCATCTTGGTGTTCTGGTGGCCCTGCCTTTCTTATCACCTTGACTCCCGTCCACAGCAGTCAGCTGTAGGGTCCACAACCTTACGGTGCACTCCTGATCCCTACGGTGTGCATCTGTCACCTGGCCTCAAGGTGACCTGACACCTTGCCAGTCTTTAGATCTCAACCCCATAGAAAACCTTTGAGTTGAAAGTCTGTGTTGCCCAGTGACAGCCCCAAAACATCACTGCTCTAGAGGAGATCTGCATGGAGAAATAGGCCAACAGTGTGTGACAACCTTGTGAAGACTTACAGAAAACTTTGACCTCTGTCATTGCCAACAAAGGATATATAACAAAGTATTGGGATGAACTTTTGATATTGACAAAATACTTATTTCCCACCATAATTTGCAAATAAATTCTTTCAAAAATCAGACAATGTAATTGTCTGGATTTGTTTCCACATTTTGTCATAGTTGAGGTATACCTATTATTATTATTATTATTATTATTATTATACAGGTTTTATATAGTGCCAACAGTTTGCGCAGTGCTTTACAACATGAGGGCAGACATTACAGTTACATTAAAATGTATTACAAGAGGAATCAGAGGGCCCTGCTCATTAGAGCTTACAATCTAAAAAGGAAGGGTCAATTGATACAAAAGGTAATAGTTGTGGGGGGATGAGCTGACGGAGGAAGTAAAACAGTGTTATTTAGAAGCAGGATAGGCTTCTTTGAAGAGAAGGGTTTTCAGGGATCTCCTAAAGATGGATAGATTAGGGAACAGTCAGACAGATTGGAGTAGGGAGTTCCAAAGGATGGGAGAAGCTCTGGAGAAATCCTGGAAGCGAGCATGGGAGGAGGTGACAAGGGAGCTAGAGAGCAGGAGGTCTTGGGATGACCGAAGAGAGCGTCTTGGTTGGTATTTTGGGACTAGATTAGTGATGTAGCTGGGGGCAGAGTTATGGATGGCATTGTAAATTATTGTTAGTACTTTGAATTTTATTTGTTGCGTGAGTGGAAGTCAGTGCAGGGATTGGCAGAGAGGGGTGGAGGACACTGAATGGCTGGTAAGGTGGGTGGATGAGTCTGGCAGCGGCATTCATTATGGACTGAAGGGGGGGATAGTCTATGTAAAGGTAAGCCAATGAGGAGGGAGTTGCAGTAGTCAAGGCGAGAGATTATCAGGGAGTGAATTAGAAGCTTGGTGGTGTCATTAATTAAAAAGGGGCGTATTCTGGAAATGTTGCAGAGGCTAAGGCGGCATGATTTGGACAAGGGATTGTATGTGGGCCTAAAAGGACAGTTCAGAGTTTAAGGTTGTATGTGAAATGGATTGCGCAATCCATTTCACATACATATATTTTTTTCATTTGTTTACTCACGAGGTGACATTCAAATTTGATTGCAGCAAACTAGGATACAATTTGTTGGTTCCTTTTTTGTGCCGGTAGTCCATTGTTTTTCTATACAGAGTTTAAGGTTACCCCTAGCACTATGGCATGTGGGGACGGACTGATAGATGTGCCATTAATCTTGACAAAGAAGTCAGGGGAAGGGGCATGTGGGGGAGGAAATATTAAGAGCTCGGTTTTAGATAAATTAAGTTTGAGGAAGTGGTTTGACATCCAGGCTAATATGTCTGTTAGTAGATCAGTAATGCGTGAGGAGATTGATGGGGTGTGCTGAGGGGCAGAGAGATAGATGTGGGTGTCATTGGCATATAAATGGTAGTGAAAGCCATTGGAGGCTATCAGCTGACCCAGGGAGGAAATGTAGATCAAGAATAGTAGAGGTCCAAGGACAGAACCTTGGGGGACCCCAACAGAAAGGGGAGTTGGAGGAGAGGAAGTGGAGTTGTAGGTGACACTGAAGGTGCGATGGGATAGGTAAGATTCGAACCAACGGAGAGTGCAGCCATGGAGACCGAACAAATTGCGTTTTTTGAGGAGGGGGTGGTGGACTGTATCAAAGGCAGCAGAAAGGTCCAAGACTAAGAGTATGGAATAATGACCGTTGATTTTGGCTGTTAGTAAGTCGTTTGTGAGTTTTAGGAGGGCAGTTTCTGTGGAGTGCTGTTGGCGAAATCCAGACTAAAGGGGATCAAGAAGGTTATTCTCAATGAGGTGGTCGCTCAGGAATGGTATTTTTGGAGGGCAGATTTATATTGGCTGAAATCTTGCTGCAACTTCATTTTACGCCACAGACACTCAAGAGAACGGCTACATCTTTTGAGGCTTCTGGTATTGTCCATCTACCAGGGTTGTAACGATCGGGGCCTGATTCTGTGCGTAGTGAGGGGGGCAAGGTATCCAGGGTGGCTGACAGTGAACTTTTGTAGACAGAAGTAGCCAAGTTGGGGCAAGACAAGGATGAGATTTTGTCATAGAGACAATCTGTAGCAGAAAAAAGAAGAGAAGGGTTAAGATGGTGAAGGTTTCTATGGGTAATAGTTTGGTATTTGGAAGGCAAGGAGGAGGCAGACAAGGAGAGAGTGAAACTAATAAGGTGGTGATCAGAGGAAAAGGAATATTGGAGAGGGTATGCGGAGTGCATAGGTAGGAGAATATGAGGTCAAGGCAGGGCAGTTGCCAACAGACTGAGTAGAAGCGCTTGTCCATTGTTTTAGGTCAAAAGAGGAGGTTAAACGTATTTGTGGAAAAAGTGAAGCGCTAACTAGATAATCAACATCAAACATGAACCCCAGTGGTGAGTAACAAATAGTCCAGATAGTGGAATCCAATAAAAAGTGAAATAACAATCGTGGAGAATCTTGAACAGATATCCAAACAGAGAGTGAGTGACAAGGGAAATCCACCACCAGAAGCACTAGCCGCTTACCAGAAAGCGTGGACTCACACAGGTATACACCTGGTGAGTAAAACAGGCTTTAATGATGACCCACGGGACCCAGGCTCACTGGATGGATGAAATCTCTAGACAATCATTCTCATAAATGTTGGCTGTAGCAGGTTAATGATACATGGGTGAATGAGCCCAACCAGGAGGATATGGAAGAAGGAGAGAAGGGCACATAGCCTCGTGGGTGCTCACGCTGATCCCTTTATTACCGTAGAGTTGTTTGAAGCGCTTATCTTTTTTGGAATATGTAAGTGTAACTCTTATATATTTTTTTATAAATATTCCCTACAGAATTATGCTATGATGTGCCCCTCTTTCAATTAAAGGTGGAAGATGTGATTGAGCTGACACATACACAGAATTAGCAAGCAGATCACATTTTCAATTAAAGGTGGAAGATGTGGTTGAGCTGACACATACACAGAATTAGCAAGCAGATCCCAGTTTCAATTAAAGGTGGAAGATGTGGTTGAGCTGACACATACACAGAATTAGCAAGCAGATCCCATGATGACAATTACAGGCCTCTCTCATCTTTTTAAGTGGGAGAACTTGCACAATTGGTGACTGACTAAATATTTTTTTACCCCACTGTATAGGCAGTGGGAGAGGTGACTCCCACCCCCCAACACCACCACTTCCCGTGGTTCCTAAGCTTCTCAGAGCCGTCAGTAATTATGGAACTGATCCGGTGCGGCCGATGCCTAGGCAGGAAGCACAGTGAGGGTAAGATAGCCCCCACTCGGCTCTATGCCCTTGGAGGACCGGATCGACATCTGATGTAATTTCTGTCTCTCTCTTGATTTTTTTTGATAAAAGCAGAATTTAATTTTTGTTTGTTTTTAAAAATATACAAGAGGTCTGGGGGCATTTTAAACCCCATATCTCTCAATAAAGAGGACCTGTCATGCTTATTTCTATTACAGAGGAAGTTTGCATTCCTTGTAATAGGAATAAAAGTGATCAGAAAATAAGAAAAACAAAAAGTGCCCCATCCCTCTGAGCTCGTGCTCAGAAGCAAATGCATATGTAATTCGCATCCGCATATGTAAATGGTGTTCAAACCACACATGTGAGGTATCGTTAGAGCGAGAGGAATAATTGCACAATACCTCCTATGTAACTCTAAACAGGTATCCTATAAACATTTTCAAATCATTGCCTATGGATATTTTTAAGTACCGTAGTTTGTCGCCATTCCACGAGTGTGTGGAATTTTAAAGTATGACAAGTTAGGTATCTATTTACTCAGTGTAACATCATCTTTTACATTATACATTGGGCTAACTTTACTTTTCTTATTTTATTTTTTTATTAGTTAAAGTGTATTTTTTTCAAACAAATTGCTGTGCAAATACAGTGTGACATAAAATATTGCAATGACCGCCATTTTATTCTCTGGGGTCTCTGCTAAAAAAAAAAAACACACAATATTAGGGGTTCTTAGTAATTTTCTAGCAAAGAATACTGATTTTTACTTGTAAACAACGAATGTCAGAAAAATGCCTGGTCCTAGCAACTTCAATACAGCACACTTTCCCCCTCTTCCTGCCCAGGCCAATTTTCAGCTTTCAACACTGTGCCAAAACAAATTGTTTATCAAATAGAGCTTCCTTTTGGTGGTATTTGATCACCACTGGGGTTTTTATTTTTTGCCAAACACAAAAAAGGACTGAAAATTTAAAAAAAAAAAAGGTTTTGTTTGTTTCTGTTATAAAATGTAGTAAATAAGAAAGTTTTCTCCTTCGCTAATGGCACTGATGAGGCTGCACTGATGGGCACTGATGAAGTGGCACTATTGAGGTGGCACTGATGAGCACTGATGATGAGGCACTAATATGCAGCACTGATGGGCACTCATACGTGGCACTGATGGACACTAATAGACGGCACTGATGGGCACTGAATGACCACACTGATGGGTACATATTGGTGGCACTGATGGGCACTTATAGGTTGCACTGATGAGCACTGATGGCCACTGATAGGCAGCACTGATGGGCACTGATAGGTGGCACTAATGGGCACTGATGGGTGGCACTGATGGGTACTGATAGATGGCTGATTGACACACCACATCGATCATGACACTGTGCGTGATTGTGGATTATCCTGCTGGACGTCATATGACGTCCACTCAGGATAACTTAACCACTCTGCGCATGTCATTCTGTTATATGCTGGGTGGGAAGTGGTTAAATGTTTTTGTTGTTTTAGCTAGGTGTTAGTGTAGTTATATTCCCCGTGTTGCTTGTTTGCCTTACCTTGTAATGATGGGCTCACATATTGTGCCTGTAGTTTTTAGTATCATGGCTGATTGATTTTCCTATGTCTATGAGGTAATCCAATTAACTTGTCCCTAGGGACAGGCAGCTTTGTGTTACAGGTCGCAAAGTTTCCAGTCCATGCTTCACCATTTAACCACTTGCCGACCGCCGCACGACGATATACGTCGGCAGAATGGCACGGGCAGGCATATGGGCGTATATATAAGTCCCTGCCTGCCCGCGGGTGGGGGGCCCGATCGGGCCCCCCCCGGTGCCTGCGGCGGTCGGCATTCCTTCGAGAGCGATCCGGGATGAGGGGGCGGCCATTCATTCATGGCCACCCCCTCGCGATCGCTCTCGACGAATGGAAATCCTCCGCGACATCACTTCCTCTCCTGTAATGTAAACACAGGAGAGGAAGTGATGTATTCTCTCCTCCGTGTCGGTATTTTTCGTTCCGGCACCGAGGAGAGAGGTTTGGTGAGTTGCACCAACACACCACACATACAGTAGAACATGCCAGGCACACTCACACCCCCCCTTTACCCCCCGATCACCCCCCCAATTACCCCTGCCCCCCCAGTCACAGTGACACCAATTGCTTTTTTTTTTTTTTTTTTTTGCATTGGTGTCATTTGTGACTGTAATAACTGTTAGGGCAGTTAGGGTTAGCCCCCTTTAGTTCTAATGTACCCCCCTAACCCCCCCAATAAAGGTTTAACCCCGTGATCACCCCCCGTCGCCAGTGTCACTAAGGCTGGGTTCACATTGCAGCGGTTTGAGAACGGATGTGATTCGCACCGCACTGCAGTGCAAATCACATCCGATCTCTGTGCGATTCGAGTTCAGCCATACAGATAGTATGGCTGAATTCGTGTCGCACCCGCCGCACCCGCCGCAAACTCGCACGGGACCCTTTTTTTGGTCCGCAGCAGAATCGGATCGCATGGGTGTTCACACCATGCGATCCGAGTTTGCAGATCGCACTGCGATATGCGAACTGATCTGGGGGTGTCATTATTTCACTGACACTCCCAGCAGTTCGCATAGGGCAGTGTGAACTGCCGCCGGGAGGCATGCGATGCGGGAACCCGCCGCGGATTCGTGGCGTTCCCGCATCGCTCCAGTGTGAACCCAGCCTAATAAGCGATCATTTTTCTGATCGCTGTATTAGTGTCACAGGTGAAGCTAGTTAGGCAGGTAGGTATTTAGGTTCGCCGCAACTTTTTATAGCGCCAGGGACCCCCATATACTACCGCATAAAGCCCCCTGATTGCCCCCTAGTTAACCCTTTCACCAGTGATCACCATATAACTGTTACAGGTGACGCTGGTTGGTTAGTTATTTTTTTATAGTTTCAGGGCACCCGCCATTTATTACCTAATAAAGGTTTAACCCCCTGATCACCCGGCGGGTGTCATTTGTGACTGTATTAACTGTTAGGGCAGTTAGGGTTAGCCTCCTTTAGTTCTAAGGTACCCCCCTAACCCCCCAATAAAGGTTTAACCCCGTGATCACCCCCCGTCGCCAGTGTCACTAAGGCTGGGTTCACATTGCAGCGGTTTATGAGAATGGATGTGATTCGCACCGCACTGCAGTGCAAATCACATCCGATCTCTGTGCGATTCGAGTTCAGCCATACAGATAGTATGGCTGAATTCGTGTCGCACCCGCCGCACCCGCCGCAAACTCGCACGGGACCCTTTTTTTGGTCCGCAGCAGAATCGGATCGCATGGGTGTTCACACCATGCGATCCGAGTTTGCAGATCGCACTGCGATATGCGAACTGATCTGGGGGTGTCATTAACATTTCACTGACACTCCCAGCAGTTCGCATAGGGCAGTGTGAACTGCCGCCGGGAGGCATGTGATGCGGGAACCCGCCGCGCATTCGTGGCGTTCCCACATCGCTCCAGTGTGAACCCAGCCTAATAAGCGATCGTTTTTCTGATCACTGTATTAGTGTCACAGGTGACGCTAGTTAGGCAGGTAGGTATTTAGGTTCGCCGCAGCTTTTTATAGCGCCAGGGACCCCCATATACTACCGCATAAAGCCCCCTGATTGCCCCCTAGTTAACCCTTTCACCAGTGATCACCATATAACTGTTACAGGTGACGCTGGTTGGTTAGTTATTTTTTTTATAGTTTCAGGGCACCCGCCATTTATTACCTAGTCTCACTAGTGTACCCCTACATTTAGGGGTGTCTACTTTCCAAAATGGGGTCATTTGGGGGGGGTTTGTGCCATCGGCATTTTATGGCCTTCAAAACTGTAACGCCCTTAGAAAGCCTGAAGGCGGTGCTTGGTTTTCGGGGCCCCGTACGTGGCTAGGCTCCCAAAAAGTCCCACATATGTGGTATCCCCGTACTCAGGAGAAGCAGCAGAATTTATTTTGGGGTGTCATTTCACATATGCCCATAGCATGTGTGAGCAATATATCATTTAGTGACAACTTTGTGAAAAAAAAAAAAAAAAAATTAAAGTTTGTAATTTTCCCGCAACTTGTGGCAAAATATAAAATATTCCATGGACTCAAAATGCCTCTCAGCAAATAGCTTGGGGTGTTTACTTTCTAAAATGGGGTCATTTGTGGGGGTTTTGTGCCATCTTGGCATTTTATGGCCTTCAAAACTGTAATAGGTAGTGAGGAGTGAAGTCAAATATTTACGCCCTTAGAAAACCTGAAGGCGGTTCTTGGCTTTCGGGGCCCCGTACGTGGCTAGGCTCCCAAAAAATCCCACACGTGTGGTATCCCCGTACTCAGGAGAAGCAGCAGAATTTATTTTGGGGTGTCATTTCACATATGCCCATAGCATGTGTGAGCAATATATCATTTAGTGACAACTTTGTGTAAAAAAAAAAAATAATAATTTTTTTGTCATTATTCAATCGCTTGAGGCAAAAAAATAAAATATTCGATGGGCTCAACATGCCACTTATCAATTTCCTTAGGGGGTCTACTTTCCAAAATGGGGTCATTTGGGGGGGTTTTGTACTGCCCTGCCATTTTAGCACCTCAAGAACTGAGATAGGCAATCGTAAACTAAAAGCTGCGTAAATTCCAGAAAACGTACCTTAGTTTGTAGATGTGACAACTTTTGCGCAAACCAATAAATATACAGTTATTGACTTTTTTTTTACCAAAGACATGTGGCTGAATACATTTTGGCCTAAATGTATGACTAAAATTGAATTTATTGGATTTTTCTAATAACAAAAAGTAGAAAATATCATTTTTTTTCAAAATTTGCGGTCTTTTTCCATTTATATCGCAAAAAATAAAAATCGCAGAGGCAATCAAATACCATCAAAAGAAAGCTCTATTTGTGGGAAGAAAAGGACGCAAATTTTGTTTGGGTACAACATTGCATGACCGCGCAATTACCAGTTAAAGCAGCGCAGTGCCAAATTGTAAAAAGACCTCTGGTCATTTACCAGCAAAATGGTCCGGTCTGAAAGTGGTTAATGTAATGGAACATATGCATATCTTCCAGCATTGTAAACACTAATTGCTCAGTTTGTTTGTGTTTGTGTCAGATGTTATTACTATTTATCTCTCACCTGCACCAGTGCTAGACTGAGAGACATGGGAAGTGTGGGATATGTAATTTCTTCATAGTGTCAGTTATTAGACTACAGAAAAAGGTGATGTATTAACCAGTGAAATTCCATGTGGTATGCCTCATGCTTGAATGTACACAGAAATTTCTGACACACAAATTTCAAGATTTACTTTACTATAGCCTGTGCGTAAAAGGCAACACATAACACCATGACACTACATCAGTGCACATCTTATGCAGGGGAAAAGTAGGTAAGTAATTGTAGGTTGAAAGTTTTATAATTTATTTTATTTAGTGTTAGGAAATGCTGTGAGATCCATACTGATATGTCCATTGTTCATAGTAAATTTGTGAAGAAAAACTGAAGGGGAGATCTGAGGGGTACAGAGAGAAATATGTGTGTCATTAGTATTGGAATCCATGCAAGGTTGTCAAACGACCAAAAGTTAGGAGAAGAACCATTGTATATATAAGTAGAAGGAAAACCAGGAAAAAGCGGAGGTGTGGGTGGTCAACTGCATCAATGTTGACAGAAATGTCTAATTGTAAGAGTACTGGGTAATAACCGTTGGATTCAGTGTTTTTTTTTTTTGTTATTTAGCTTTATAAGGGCAGCTTCCGTGGAGTGTTGTGGGCAAAAGTAAGACTATAATGGACTGAAAAAGTTATTATCATTGAGGTAGCAACTCAGACAATTGTAGATCAAGAATTCTAGGATTTTGGAGGTAAACAGGCGTAAGCAGATGGGTCTTAGGTTGTTCAGACTGGTGGCATACAGTAAGGCCTTTAGAGGAGAGCGGATGATGCCAGTAGAAATGGAGCGGTTGAAGATGTTAGTATGCAAGAATAAATAGAGCAAGATGGAGAGAAGCTGATGGCAACAGAGTCCTTGGCGATAGTATGGTTGGCATCAGAGTAAGGTTTAGTAGCTTTTTCTCTAGTGAAAGGGTCAAAAGGATAAACCGTTGAATGTGGTGGTCGAGATGGTATGTTAATTGGTGGAGATGACTGGATAATGGTGATCTTGTCACAAACCACAGCTATATTTTGAGCACCAGTCTCTTTTCAGTAGTCTAACATCCCCAAAGAGCAAGGACAAGAGCTCTGGATGACTTTTTTGACTTAAAGGCTCTAGTTCTGACTTAGGCCGCGTACACACGGGCGGACTGTCTGACGGACTTGGTCCGCTGAAACGTGTTTCAGCGGACAGTCCGCTCGTGTGTGGGCTTCAGCGGACTTTTTCAGCGGACAGTCTGGCGGACTAAGTCTTTTGAAATTTCCGTAATATTGTCCGTCCAACTTTGGTTTCAGCAGACAGTCCGCTCGTGAGTAGGCAAGTTGGACGGACTAAGTATGGCGCATGCTCAGAAAGGATTTACACGGCCGAAGGTTGCATTGCAGTGTATTGGACGTCGTATTTCTAGTCCCGTCGTACGTGCTGTACACGTCATCGCGCAAGCTTTCAACGGACTGTCTGTTCATCGTGTGTGGTCAAGTCCGTTCATTCAAAAGTAGGACGGACTGTCTGTCGGATTGTCTGACGGACTTAGTTGGCCAGACAGTCCGCCCGTACGTACGCAGCCTTACACAGAGAGTAGAAGGTCCTTCTCTGCAGTATGATGATGGGGGACAGAAGTTGTTACTAAGGCCATGGCTGCTTTACAATCTAAGCCAATAGTAATACTTGACTATTTACCCTTTTACTGAACCTGGAATGAATTGACACCTTTTGAATAAGAAGAAATGAGAATTGTCCACCATAATTACTTTTGTTTTTGCTTTGCCAGTAAGTTCCATTTTAACATAAAAGGAAACAGACTGCCATAATTCTACGTGTAATTCTGCTTGTAATTCATGGCTTGTACCAAGGTGTTTTTTTTTTATTTAAGAACCATGGAGTATTTAAAGGTCAGTGCATGGTGACAGTCGCATTTTTTTAGTTATTTACAGTTTTTTGTGACCCTATGATAAGTCAATAGGGCAACTAGTCCCTAAATTATATTGTAATTTAATTTGTATTGTTGCACTGTCAACATTAAACCTGCCATCTGTCCATATAATTTGTGTCTTGGGAAACAATGGTAATCAATTACAAGGCACTGGTTAAACAAGAATCTCTCACCGGTGTATTTAATCTACTTTGCAGTTAAACAACACGTTGGTCATATTCAGTACAATCTAATTTTAAGGAAAAAGCATATAAACCTACACTAAATTAAAATATATTAATATATTAATATATATATATATATATATATATATATATATATATATATATATATATATATATATATATATATATATATATATATATATATATATATATATATATATATTATTTATATATTTATTTATTTAAATAGTATATAAAACGTAACCACGTCCCCAAGGAAACCACCAAAATATATAATCAAAAAATAATATAGCAACTTCAGGCATCCCTGCTCTTTTAAATTACTGACCTGTACTATGCAGTGGAAATGGAGATATGAGTGTTCAGATCCTTAATAGCTTCCATAGATACATGAGATACTAAACAGATCTTACAATGTGTTATCCCTTTCAAACTCTTGGTTATATCTTAATACATGCCGACCTCTTATTTGCTAAAATAGCATACTATTAAGAGCATTGACAAATAGTGTCAATATGGGGCAAAGCATGGACAAATAGTTTTTTAATATGGGGAAAACACGGACAGCTAGAGATTAAATGAACTGTAGACCAAAATCCAGTGATGCACATTCACAATGGGAAAATAAAAATTTTTTAAGAGTGTAGACAGCACCAGCAGGCAAATAGAAAAAACCTCCTCCCTTAACCCTACAGTTCAACCTCATCCCCCCATGGTGCAATTATAGTCCCCCTTCCTAGCCTAACCCCTCAGAGGCGACTTATTGTAGCATGTATGCGTTCCTTGATCATCCGATCGAGGGGGAATACTGCTGTGCAAAATGTAAGAGCATTGTTTCCCTGGAAGCCCAGGTTCTGAATCTGGGGAAGCAACTGTCAGCACTGAGAAGTCCCTCCATACTAAAGGAGAGCCACGAACATACACGGCAGGTGCCGGCAGGGGCCAGTACAGAGGTGGGTGGAGACAAAGAGGTGCCGGCACTAGCAAAGAGTAGATGGGTGACAGGCAGGAAGGGTAGAAGGGGAAGTGCCAAGAAGGCCAATCCAGGACTGGAGCATCCCAATAAGTACACGCCATTGAGTGACATTGGTGATCCCAGTCAGGAACCAGCACTGCTGGAGCTGAGGGACTCTCCTAGCTGCTGGGGGAAGAAGTCCTCCAGCAAGAGTGGGGGGGAAGCGAAGGGAAGGAAAGACAGATTCTGGTGGTAGGGGACTCAATTCTTAGAAGATCAGAGAGGCCAATCTGTAACAAAGACCTGAAGCACTGAACAGTTTGTTGTCTACTGGGCGCTCGGGTTCAGCAGATAACGGATCTGGTGGACAGATTATTGGGAGGGGCTGGGGAAGACCCAGCTGTCATGGTGCACATTGGTACCAATGACAAAGTTAGAGGCAGATGAAGAATGATTTTAGGGGCTTAGGAGCTGAATTGAGGAAAAGGTCCTCCAAGATAGTATTCTCAGGGATACTGCCGGTACATTGAGCCACACCAGAAAGGCAGAAGGAGATTAGCGAAGTAAACAAGTGGCTGAAGAGCTGGTGTAGCAAGGAGGGGTTTGGATTCCTGGAGGGGTGGGCTGACTTCTCAGTCAATAACCGATACTATAGAAGGGACAGACTGCACCTAAATGAGGAGGGTGCAGATCAGCTGGGAATGAAGATAGCTGAAAAATTAGAGGGGTTTTTAAACTAGGCGATGGGGGGGGGGGGGGGAGGGTCCAGAGGTAGTGTACAGATAGTCAGCGCAGAACATATTCCAGAGGACATAAACCCAAGGTAAGTATAATAGCAAGTCCTAGTTGCAATCTCAGAACATCCAATAGGAGGATAATATGCAACCAGTCTAAACTACATGGCCAATGTCAGAAACCTGGCAGAAAAGATGGGTGAACTAGAGATACTATTGTATGAGGATGATTTGTATTTTGTGGGAATTTCAGAGACCTGGTTCAACAGCTCTCATGATTGGCTGGCAAACATTCAAGGGTATACCCTTTATCGCAAGGATAGAGAGGGTAAAAAAGGGGGAGGGGTATGCCTATATATCAAAAATAATGTACAAGTGAATGTGAGAGATGGCATCACTAAGGGAGCTAGGGAGGAGGTGGAATCCTTGTGGGTAGAGCTCCAAAGGAATGAAGCTAAGGGGAAAATAATACTGGGAGTATGCTATAGGCCCCCTAACCTGAGGGAGGAAGGGGAGACTGATCTTCTATCACAATTTGGATTAGCAGCAAGGATGGGAAGTGTTATCATAATTTTAATTATCCAGACATAGACTGGGCGGAGGAAAAAGCGCATTCATCTAAGGCTCGCCAGTCCCTAAATGTCTTGTAGGACAATTTTATGGGTCAGATGGTAGATGCACCAACTAGAAATAAAGCATTACTGGATCTACTGATTACCAACAATACAGACCTGATCACAGATGTGGAAATACGGGGCAATTTAGGGAACAGTGATCACAGGTCAATTGGCTTCCGTATAAATCACACAAATAGGAAACATAAGGGGAATACAAAGACACTGAATTTCAAAAGAGCCAACTTCCCTAAACTATGAACCTTACTAGAAAGCATAAATTAGGATAAAATCCTAGGAACAAAGAATGCGGTGGAGAGATGGATTTGCTTTAAGAGCATAATAAATAAGGGCATTAGCCAATGCATCCCTTTGGGAAATAAATTTAAAAGAGCGAACAAAAGTCCTGGATGGCTTAACTCCAATGTAAAAATGCATATAAAAGCAAAGGAGAAGGCCTTCAAAAAATACAAGGTTGAGAGATCAGCATTCAGATTTCATAAAGAATGCAACAAGAAATGTAAGGGTGCAATAAGGACGGCTAAGATAGAACATGATAGACACATAGCAGAAGAGAGCAAACAAAAATCCAAAGAAATTATTTAAGTATGTAAATAGTAAAAAAGGGGGGGCAAATCATATTGGCTCCATAAAGAATGAGGAAGGACATCTGGTTACAAAGGATGGGGAGATGGCAAATTTATTGTTCTTCTCAGTCTTCATGAGGGAATTGGGGGGTTTCAGTAACCAAAACTGCAGTGTTTATCCTCAAGACACATCACAGGAAGCACCTCCATGGTTAACAGAGGACAGAATTAAAATTAGACTTGGGAAACTTAACATTAATAAATCAGCAGGACCAGATGGCTTGCACCCAAGGGTACTTAGGGAACTCAGTCAAGTAATTGCCAGACCGTTGTTCCTAATTTTTATCGTCAGTCTACTGACTGCGATAGTATTAGCTGATTGGAGAAAAGCCAATGTAGTACCAATATTTAAAAAAGCGATGATAAGGGACTATATACAAGATTTTAGTAATGAGAAGGGTATCATTAGCCATAATTAGCATAGATTCATGAAGAATCGTTCTTGCCAATCAATCTACTAACCTTCTATGAGGAGGTGAGTTGCCAGCTAGATAAAGGAAGGCCCGTAGACGTGGTGTATCTGGATTTTGCAAAAGCATTTGACACAGTTCCCCATAAACGTTTGCTGTACAAAATAAGGTCTGTTGGCATGGACCATAGGGTGAGTACATGGATTGAAAACTGGATACAAGGGCGAGTTCAGAGGGTGGTGATAAATGGGGAATACTCGGAATGGTCAGGGGTGGGTAGTGGGGTTCCCCAGGGTTCTGTGTTGGGACCAATCCTATTTAATTTGTTCATACATGACCCGGAGGATGGGGTAAACAGTTCAATCTTTGTATTTGTGGACGATACTAAGCTAAGCAGGGCAATAACTTCTCCGCACGATGTGGAAACCTTGTAAGAAGATCTGAACAAATTAATGGGATGGGCAACTACATGGCAAATGAGGTTCAATGAATAAAAATGTAAAATAATGCATTTGGGTGGCAAAAATTGGAACGCAATCTATACACTGGGGGGAGAACAGAATATTGTCATGCATTAAAAAGGGGATCAACTCCAGAGATAAAATGATAATTCTCCTGCTTTACAAGACTCTGGTCCGACGGCACCTGGAGTATGCTGTCCAGTTCTGGGCACCGGTCCTCAGGAAGGATGTACTGGAAATGGAGCGAGTACAATGAAGGGCAACATAGCTAATATAGGGTCTGGAGGATATTAGTTATGAGGAAAGGTTGCGAGCACTGAACGTATTCTCTCTGGAGACGCTTGAGAGGGGATCAGATTTCAATATAAAAGTAGGGGGGTTTTTAGGTCGCGCTATGGATTGTAGTTCGGGTAAGAGCAGCCCCTATTTTAATTCCAACCCAGTAAGGGAAGGAATAAAATGAAGTAGGGGGGGGGGGGAAATAGGTTTGGCGCTATACCCTTTAGAACTTTTTTGAAAATTGAGACTTAGGTACATAATTAGCAAGAAATTTCCAGCGTGCTGGGTAATAAAATAAAATAAATTTAAATAACTGTGTATGTGTCAGTAAGTGTCAACCAACAATTATTATATCCTTTAAAGACCGTAAGTATCATAAAAAATCATAAATTCATAAATCAATTGTAACAGCATGCAATGTGCAAATGAAAAAAATATATAAAGTGCAAGGTGCTGGTGAACAAATATTGATATTTGTGACAGAACTATATAAATAGAAAGTAGAGCTCAATAGTATATAAATTTTAAGCTATATGGATATAAAAATAACAAATAAAAATATGAAAATATAAAAATATAAAAAATATATATAAAGGTATATATATAAAAAATAATCCGTTTATCTGTTGAACATATCAAGTCCTCATATGGTGCAACTGTGATGAAAGGTGCGTATTACATGGTTAAATAAAGATTCAAGACAGTGAAAAAGGTTGTGGTAAAATATGGTAATATAAAAATGCAAAAAATGCAAAAATAAAAATACAAATAAAAGTAAAATAAAAATAAAAATAAAAATAAAAGTAAAAAATAGAAATGGGAATAAAAATAGTAAAAAAGTGTCCCAAAAAGGTAGTGGTGAATAGTGGGGTGTCCTCTGTGGGTGAAAGTGGAATAAAGGGTAGAGGAGGCTTCAACTGTTGTTCCCGGTGCTCTGTGGCTATTTTTATGCAATTGCTCTCACCAGAGATATGACCCCTTCCGGGGTGGATCAGCCTTCACAGTATCAGCCACTGTGTTGCTCTCTGGCTTGCCTCTATTGCGGTTCCGGGAAACCCTCGTTCTTCCATTCATATGCCGTTCGGTTATATGTAATGAATAAGAGGCATATCCATGGTGCAGTATGTCTTATAAAGCTTCGTATTTATTATATAGGCAAAAGGGTTACTCACAAACATCCGTTCGTATATATATATATTAAAAGGAAAGATCCCGTTCGGCTATGCGCCTTCTGAGTTAGCGGTGTATGCTGTCTGGCCACGCCCTACGCATTTCATCATCAAAGACGTCCTCTGGAGCGGCCATCTGCATACACCTTTCCCCCTATATAGGGTGTAATGTGTCACCACGCATGTGCGGGTAATCCCGCGGCCATTTTAATTGAGGGAATGCCCTCTGCTGGTATCATACTAAATGTATTTATACAAATATAAAGGTATTTATACAAATATAAAGGTATATATTGCCGGGACACATTATTTACTAATCTATGAAGGGAGTTTAACATTCCAAATATTGTATACAATCTAATATAAGAAACGGAACAGAAAACAAGCAAAAATTATAAAAAATTAATTAAAACTAAACGAGACCAATTATAAAAATATAATATGAATATAACAAAAAACCTCAATTATTAAATATGATTCAAATATGTATTAAAAAAATGTATTTTTTTTGTTATTATTAAGAACAGGGATATTAAGAAGGGAATTTGAAAGGAAATTTAAAAGGGTGTTCTCCCGAGAGTGTGTGTTTTTTATTTTTTTATTTATTTTTTATTTAATTTATAACCTAGGAGATATTTGGAGGTATACTAGAGGAGGTCATATAAATATTAGAATTATGAGCAAGGAGTGTTTATTTTGCTTGTATTCAAAATTCTTTGGTAGATTACAAATGCTGGAATTAGAGAATATACGAAAAATATATAAAAAAATATATAAAAAAATATAAAATTATAATAAGCTGAGAAAATGTAAGGGGGAAGGAAAATGTATGTAATAATAATACTGTTGTTAAAAAATAGGTTAAAAAGTATGTTAAAGTATGTTAAAAAGGGGCCAAACACCCCAAAAGTGGTGTGTTCGTAATCCTTATTTGTTATGTCAAGGGAATGGTTTGGAGAGGATTTGGAAAACAAGGATGGACTATTTTTTGTATGGGAACCTTGAATGAATAATATTCGACCCGTTTGCAAGTTAGATGGATAAGGTCCAGAGTGGGGGTAAACTCAAAGATGGATTTAATGGGAATGAATATACCTTTAATAAATAACCATATTGAGATGTAAAAATATAAAAAAATATGCATATCTTATAAGTCTTATGGTTGAATGTATTACATTCGACCTATGCGAAAAATCAAATATTTAGGCATTAAAAATTAGTTAAAAAACAATTAAGATCTAGATCGATATTCATTCCCGCAGGATGTAAAGTTTCCATGTTAAAAATCCATCTGGTTTCATTTTGTGAGACTTTTATGGTTTTGTCTTCTCCCCTCCAGTGGCCTTTAATCTTATCAATTGCGTAAAAAATCATTTTTCTGGGGTCCTGATTATGATAGTCTCTAAAGTGCCGTGAGACACTATGTTTGTCATATCCATTTTTAATGTTATTAATGTGTTCCCTAATTCTTTCGTGTAATTCACGCGTGGTTCTTCCCACATATTGCTTGCAGCAGGGACACTCTATGACGTATGTGACGTGAGTGCTTCTGCAGGAAATGAGTTATTTTATGGAAAAAGTCCTACCATTGGTAGTAGAGGTGAAAGTGGTGGTTTTCCTATTAGTTTTCTTACTTTTACGGCAGGGGAGGCATTGACCGCACTTGAAGAATCCTTTCAAGTGTTTTGCGATCTTTATTTCTCTCGGTGGGTCAATTGTGTTTTTGACCAATTTGTTTCTCAGATTAGGAGCTTTTCTGTAGATAAAAGAGGGATTATTGGGTAAAAGTTGTTTCAGAGTATCGTCTACTTTCAGAATGGGCCAGTGTTTTTTTATTATTCTTTCTATTTCCTTGTGTTGTCTACTGAAACCCGTGAGGAAAGCTGTCTCTATATTCTTTGTTTTTTTCTTGGTTGTTGCATTTTCTAACAGTTTTTTCCTTTCCATTTTTATTATACTCTCTTTCAGGTTCCTTAGCTGTGATTCTTTGTACCCTTTCTTCATAAATCTTTCAATAATCACTTCGGCTTGTATATTAAAATCCTCTCTATTTGTACAGTTTCTGTATAATCTCAGGAGTTGCCCTTTGGGTATGTTGCCAATCCAACGTGGGTGATGGCAACTTGAGGTGGGTATATACCCATTTCGATCCGTGGATTTAAAGTAAGTCCTTGTACCCAGGGTACCCTCTGATTTAAAAATCTGTAGGTCCAGATAATTAATGCTCCATTCATCCCAATTTCCTGTAAAGGTGATGTCATATATATTATGGTTAATTTCCTCTAGAAAAGACTGTAGTTCTAATTGTGTGCCACCCCATATGATAATAATGTCATCTATGTACCTCTTGTACATTTTAAGGTTTCTCCTCGGTATGCCGTAAATCTGCTCTGCTTCCCAATGGTCCAAGAACAGGTTTGCCACGCTGGGTGCATATTTTGCACCCATGGCTACACCTTTTGTTTGTACATAGTATTTGCCTTTGTACCAAAAATGGTTATGGCTCATTGCCAGATCTAGGCCTTCTAATATATACTCAATCTGTTCTTGTTTGAGTTTGGACTTGTTATGCAGGGCCCACTCTACTCCATTTAGTCCATCCTTCTGTTTAATATTCGTATATAAATAATTTACATCAATCGTTACTAGTATATCCTTCTCTTCAATATTGATGTTCTGAATATCCTTCAGCAACTGCCTGCTGTCCTTCAGATATGACTTGCCTTCTGCTACTAATGGTTGAAGGAATCCATCAATATAGGCGCCCAGTCTTAAGAATAAGGAATCTATGCCACTGACAATGGGTCTCCCCGGAGGATGTGTTTGGTTCTTGGGAATCTTTGGGACATAGTATATTACTGGGGTTTTTGGTGCATTGGGTACTAGGTACCTTGCTTCCTTTTTATTCAGTATGCCTTTAGTAAGTCCCTTGTTGACATAGTTGTTCAACTTCCTGTTGTATTCTTCTTTTGGATTTTTCTTTAGTACTTTATATGTATCTGGTATGTTGAGGAGCCTAGTCATCTCTTCTTCATAGTCTATTTTGTTTAGTATGACCAGCCCTCCTCCCTTGTCGGCCGGTCTGATGACTATGTCTTTTTTCTTTTCCAATTCTTTAATAGTCTTCCATATTCCCTTTCCTTTTGTAGTTCTTATTATCAAGTTGCTTAGGTCTTTTTCTACCATCTTCTTAAAAACTTTAATTCCCTCATTCTGTTGTTGATTGGGATTAAAAACAGAGTTATTTTTCAATTGGGAGTGTTTAAATTGTGACTCCTCTTTTTCCTTCCTGTCCGAGTTCTTAAAAGCAAAGAATTTTTTGATGTTTAATTTTCTAATGAATTTCTGTAAATCGATAAAAGTTTCAAATTTGTCCAGGTCCTTGTCTGGAGCAAATTTGAGGCCTAGGTCCAAAACTCTCAGTTCTTCTTCATTAAAAATGGCTTGGCTCAAATTATAGATGCCTTCTCCTAATACTCTCTCCTTCTTTTTCTTGAGGCCTCCTCTCTTACCTCTCTTTCGTTTTCTCCTGCCCATCTTGGGGGCCTGTATTCCCTCCTCTGGTTTTCTCGATGTTCCGGATATTCCATATGTTCCCTGGTCCAGTTTGCTGGTCCTGTCCACCTGGGGTTCCAACCTCCATTTCTCCTGGGTTGCCACTGGTATTGATTTCTTATTGGGTACCGGAATGGTTTCCAGCCTCCTCTCGGGCCATATGGGGGAATCCCTGGTGGTCTGTGTCCTTGACCTCTCTGAAAAAAATCCCTTTGGTGTCTATTGTTGTAAGGGGTAGCTCGCGGGTATTCCCTAAGAGGGGAATATCTATTTTGGTGTGTCGGGATATTGAATGGGGCTGTTTTTTAACTAATTTTTAATGCCTAAATATTTGATACATTCAACCATAAGACTTATAAGATATGCATATTTTTTCATATTTTTACATCTCAATATGGTTATTTATTAAAGGTATATTCATTCCCATTAAATCCATCTTTGAGTTTACCCCCACTCTGGACCTTATCCATCTAACTAGTCCATCCTTGTTTTCCAAATCCTCTCCAAACCATTCCCTTGACATAACAAATAAGGATTACGAACACACCACTTTTGGGGCGTTTGGCCCCTTTTTAACATACTTTAACATACTTTTTAACCTATTTTTTAACAACAGTATTATTATTACATACATTTTCCTTCCCCCTTACATTTTCTCAGCTTATTATAATTTTATATTTTTTTATATATTTTTTTAATATATTTTTTGTATATTCTCTAATTCCAGCATTTGTAATCTACCAAAGAATTTTGAATACAAGCAAAATAAACACTCCTTGCTCATAATTCTAATATTTATATGACCTCCTCTAGTATACCTCCAAATATCTCCTAGGTTATAAATTAAATAAAAAATAAATAAAAAAATAAAAAACACACACTCTCGGGAGAACACCCTTTTAAATTTCCTTTCAAATTCCCTTCTTAATATCCCTGTTCTTAATAATAACAAAAAAATACATTTTTTAAATACATATTTGAATCATATTTAATAATTGAGTTTTTTTGTTATATTCATATTATATTTTTATAATTGGTCTCGTTTAGTTTTAATTAATTTTTTATAATTTTTGCTTGTTTTCTGTTCCGTTTCTTATATTAGATTGTATACAATATTTGGAATGTTAAACTCCCTTCATAGATTAGTGAATAATGTGTCCCGGCAATATATACCTTTATATTTGTATAAATACCTTTATATTTGTATAAATACATTTAGTATGATACCAGCAGAGGGCATTCCCTCAATTAAAATGGCCGCGGGATTACCCGCACATGCGTGGTGACACATTACACCCTATATAGGGGGAAAGGTGTATGCAGATGGCCGCTCCAGAGGACGTCTTTGATGATGAAACGCGTAGGGCGTGGCCAGACAGCATACACCGCTAACTCAGAAGGCGCATAGCCGAACGGGATCTTTCCTTTTAATATATATATACGAACGGATGTTTGTGAGTAACCGTTTTGCCTATATAATAAATACGAAGCTTTATAAGACATACTGCACCATGGATATGCCTCTTATTCATTACATATAACCGAACGGCATATGAATGGAAGAACGAGGGTTTCCCGGAACCGCAATAGAGGCAAGCCAGAGAGCAACACAGTGGCTGCCACTGTGAAGGCTGATCCACCCCGGAAGGGGTCATATCTCTGGTGAGAGCAATTGCATAAAAATAGCCACAGAGCACCGGGAACAACAGTTGAAGCCTCCTCTACCCTTTACTCCACTTTCACCCACAGAGGACACCCCACTATTCACCACTACCTTTTTGGGACACTTTTTTACTATTTTTATTCCCATTTCAATTTTTTATTTTTATTTTTATTTTTATTTTTATTTTACTTTTATTTTTATTTTTATTTTTGCATTTTTTGCATTTTTATATTACCATATTTTACCACAACCTTTTTCACTGTCTTGAATCTTTATTTAACCATGTAATACGCACCTTTCATCACAGTTGCACCATATGAGGACTTGATATGTTCAACAGATAAACGGATTATTTTTTATATATATACCTTTATATATATTTTTTATATTTTTATATTTTCATATTTTTATTTGTTATTTTTATATCCATATAGCTTAAAATTTATATACTATTGAGCTCTACTTTCTATTTATATAGTTCTGTCACAAATATCAATATTTGTTCACCAGCACCTTGCACTTTATATATTTTTTTCATTTGCACATTGCATGCTGTTACAATTGATGTATGAATTTATGATTTTTTATGATACTTACGGTCTTTAAAGGATATAATAATTGTTGGTTGACACTTACTGACACATACACAGTTATTTAAATTTATTTTATTTTATTACCCAGCACGCTGGAAATTTCTTGCTAATTATATACCTAAGTCTCAATTTTCAAAAAAGTTCTAAAGGGTATAGCGCCAAACCTATTTCCCCCCCCCCTACTTCAGATTTCAATATACAAATACCGTACTGGTGACCCCACAATAGGGATAAACTTTTTTGCAAAAGGGAGTTTAACCACTTTCAGACCGGACCATTTTGCTGGTAAATGACCAGAGGTCTTTTTACACTTTGGCACTGCGCTGCTTTAACTGGTAATTGCGCGGTCATGCAATGTTGTACCCAAACAAAATTTGCGTCCTTTTCTTCCCACAAATAGAGCTTTCTTTTGATGGTATTTGATTGCCTCTGCAATTTTTATTTTTTGCGATATAAACGTAAAAAGACCGCAAATTTTGAAAAAAAATGATATTTTCTACTTTTTGTTATTAGAAAAATCCAATAAACTCAATTTTAGTCATACATTTAGGCCAAAATGTATTCAGCCACATGTCTTTGGTAAAAAAAAAGTCAATAATTGTATATTTATTGGTTTGCGCAAAAGTTGTCACATCTACAAACTAAGGTACGTTTTCTGGAATTTACGCAGCTTTTAGTTTACGACTGCCTATCTCATTTCTTGAGGTGCTAAAATGGCAGGGCAGTACAAAACCCCCCCAAATGACCCCATTTTGGAAAGTAGACCCCCTAAGGAAATTGATAAGAGGCATGTTGAGCCCATTGAATATTTTATTTTTTTGCCTCAAGCGATTGAATAATGACAAAAAAATATATATTTTTTTTTTTTACACAAAGTTGTCACTAAATGATATATTGCTCACACATGCTATGGGCGTATGTGAAATGACACCCCAAAATAAATTCTGCTGCTTCTCCTGAGTACGGGGATACCACATATGTGGGACTTTTTGGGAGCCTAGCCGCGTACGGGGCCCCGAAAACCAAGCACCGCCTTCAGGCTTTCTAAGGGCGTAAATTTTTGAGTTCACTTCTCACTACCTATTACAGTTTTGAAGGCCATAAAATGCCAAGATGGCACAAAACCCCCACAAATGACCCCATTTTAGAAAGTAGACACCCCAAGCTATTTGCTGAGAGGCATGTTGAGTTCATGGAATATTTTATATTTTGCCACAAGTTGCGGGAAAATTACAAACTTTTTTTTTTTTTTTTTCACAAAGTTGTCACTAAATGATATATTGCTCATGCATGCCATGGGCATATGTGAAATGACACCCCAAAATAAATTCTGCTGCTTCTCCTGAGTACGGGGATACCACATATGTGGGACTTTTTGGGAGCCTAGCCGCGTACGGGGCCCCGAAAACCAAGCACCGCCTTCAGGCTTTCTAAGGGCGTAAATTTTTGAGTTCACTTCTCACTACCTATTACAGTTTTGAAGGCCATAAAATGCCAAGATGGCACAAAACCCCCACAAATGACCCCATTTTAGAAAGTAGACACCCCAAGCTATTTGCTGAGAGGCATGTTGAGTCCATGGAATATTTTATATTTTGCCACAAGTTGCGGGAAAATTACAAACTTTTTTTTTTTTTTTCACAAAGTTGTCACTAAATGATATATTGCTCACGCATGCCATGGGCATATGTGAAATGACACCCCAAAATAAATTCTGCTGCTTCTCCTGAGTACGGGGATACCACATATGTGGGACTTTTTGGGAGCCTAGCCGCGTACGGGGCCCCGAAAACCAAGCACCGCCTTCAGGCTTTCTAAGGGCGTTACAGTTTTGAAGGCCATAAAATGCCAAGATGGCACAAACCCCCCCAAATGACCCCATTTTGGAAAGTAGACACCCCTAAATTTAGGGGTACACTAGTGAGACTAGGTAATAAATGGCGGGTGCCCTGAAACTATAAAAAAATAACTAACCAACCAGCGTCACCTGTAACAGTTATATGGTGATCACTGGTGAAAGGGTTAACTAGGGGGCAATCAGGGGGCTTTATGCGGTAGTATATGGGGGTCCCTGGCGCTATAAAAAGCTGCGGCGAACCTAAATACCTACCTGCCTAACTAGCGTCACCTGTGACACTAATACAGCGATCAGAAAAACGATCGCTTATTAGGCTGGGTTCACACTGGAGCGATGCGGGAACGCCACGAATGCGCGGCGGGTTCCCGCATCGCATGCCTCCCGGCGGCAGTTCACACTGCCCTATGCGAACTGCTGGGAGTGTCAGTGAAATGTTACTGACACCCCCAGATCAGTTCGCATATCGCAGTGCGATCTGCAAACTCGGATCGCATGGTGTGAACACCCATGCGATCCGATTCTGCTGCGGGCCAAAAAAAGGGTCCCGTGCGAATTTGCGGCGGGTGCGGCGGGTGTGGCGGGTGCGGCGAATGGCTGAACTCGAATCGCACAGAGATCTGATGTGATTTGCACTGCAGTGCGGTGCGAATCACATCCGTTCTCATAAACCACTGCAATGTGAACCCAGCCTTAGTGACACTGGCGACGGGGGGTGATCACGGGGTTAAACCTTTATTGGGGGGGTTAGGGGGTACCTTAGAACTAAAGGGGGCTAACCCTAACTGCCCTAACAGTTATTAGTCACAAATGACACCCGCCGGGTGATCAGGGGGTTAAACCTTTATTAGGTAATAAATGGCGGGTGCCCTGAAACTATAAAAAAATAACTAACCAACCAGCGTCACCTGTAACAGTTATATGGTGATCACTGGTGAAAGGGTTAACTAGGGGGCAATCAGGGGGCTTTATGCGGTAGTATATGGGGGTCCCTGGCGCTATAAAAAGCTGCGGCGAACCTAAATACCTACCTGCCTAACTAGCGTCACCTGTGACACTAATACGGCGATCAGAAAAATTATCGCTTATTAGGCTGGGTTCACACTGGAGCGATGCGGAAACGCCGCGAATCCGCGGCGGGTTCCCGCATCGCATGCCTCCCGGCGGCAGTTCACACTGCCCTATGTGAACTGCTGGGAGTGTCAGTGAAATGTTACTGACACCCCCAGATCAGTTCGCATATCGCAGTGCGATCTGCAAACTCGGATCGCATGGTGTGAACACCCATGCGATCCGATTCTGCTGCGGGCCAAAAAAAGGGTCCCGTGCGAATTTGCGGCGGGTGCGGCGGGTGTGGCGGGTGCGGCGAATGGCTGAACTCGAATCGCACAGAGATCGGATGTGATTTGCACTGCAGTGCGGTGCGAATCACATTCGTTCTCATAAACCGCTACAATGTGAACCCAGCCTTAGTGACACTGGC
Organism: Lithobates pipiens; assembly: GCF_037356315.1. NCBI lineage: Eukaryota > Metazoa > Chordata > Amphibia > Anura > Ranidae > Lithobates > Lithobates pipiens. Next base: position 74,563,566 of record NW_027507790.1, read on the forward strand.
GACGGGGGGTGATCACGGGGTTAAACCTTTATTGGGGGGGGTTAGGGGGGTACATTAGAACTAAAGGGGGCTAACTCTAACTGCCCTAACAGTTATTACAGTCACAAATGACACCAATGCAAAAAAAAAAAAAATGACATTGGTGTCACTGTGACTGGGGGGCAGGGGTAATTGGGGGGGTGATCGGGGGGGTGTGAGTGTGCCTGGCATGTTCTACTGTGTGTGTAGAGTGTTGGTGCAACTCACCGATCCGCTCTCCTCCGTGTCGGAACGAAAAATACCGACACGGAGGAGAGAATACATCACTTCCTCTCCTGTGTTTACATTACAGGAGAGGAAGTGATGTCACGGGGGATTTCTATTCGTCGGGAGCGATCGCGAGGGGGTGGCCATGAATGAATGGCCGCCCCCTCGTCCCGGATCGCTCCCGGACGAAAACCGACCGCCGCAGGCACCGGGCGGGAGGCAAGGGACGTACATGTAAGCCCTTATGCCTGCCCGTGCCATTCTGCCGACGTACATCGGCGTGCGGCGGTCGGCAACTGGTTAACAAGTCTTGTGGCCACTCATTAAAAACAGAGGTTTAACCTTAAACTACGTAGATGGTTCTTTACTGTAAGAGCAGCAAGGATGTGGAATTCAATAAATAATGCAATGTACTGTGAACCACCACTATGTACTACTATAGGGTTAACAGACACTGTTCCTATTTTGAATCAGCTGCTAGCATTATACATGTCTCATAAGTCATGCAAAATTTGTTCAAATATACTGTATATCCAGATCCTGTTACTGGAGCTGAGAGCCCAGCTTCAGTGGCTCTCAGCTCCAGTAACAGGATCTGGATATACAATAGCAGGAGCCACAGAGTTCACTTTTTCTCCCTGTAAACGTGCATACAAATCATGTGGATGCACAAAAGGGACCCCACTGGTACACTGAGGTATATGTGTAGTCCACCTAGGATTCCGGATATACAGCTGAACCATTTTAGGTTCTAAAGCGTGTATTGACCTAGCCTAAACAGTGGGGTCACACGCTCTAAGGTTTAGCGGCTAATACCTAGGGGGCACACCAGAGTGTGAACACAGCAATTTAATATTGATTTTGATTGCACAACCTCCACTGAATCACATGAAGGATTTTGCAGCACTTGTAGACTGGAATTGTGAAATTTGCACAGCGCGCTTTAGCACTTTTTATATTTTTTCACAAGCTTAATATATATTTTTTCACATGCTTAATATATGTATGAACTTTTAGGTTGATGTTTTATATTTATATGGACTTTTTTATTATAAGGATTTTATGATAATTTTCACGTGAGTGCACTTTATTTGCAGCATTGCATGTATACCGTAGCACTATTGTCACTTTATTGTGGATAATTTATAGTTTTTTGGAATATTTAATTTATAGCAGTACACGGATATTGAAGCACTATTGTCACGTTATTTTTGAAAGTTTAATTTTGATAGCGCAGTGTACTACAGTATATTTGAAGGATGTGTAATTCCCTTCCACAGGCGGTGGTCTCAGCGAGGAGCATTGATAGTTTCAAGAAACTATTAGATAAGCACCTGAACGAACGCAACATACAGGGATATACAATGTAATACTGACATATAATCACACACATAGGTTGGACTTGATAAATTTGTGTCTTTTTTCAACCTCCCCTACTATGTAACCCTCAGTGCAGTCCCCCCTTTCATAATCCCTCAACACAGATCCCCTAATACAGCCACCACCCAACCTAACCCAGCAGTACAGATAAACCCCCATTACAGACACCACTCTGATCCAAAACACTCAGTATAGACTACTGCTCCCAGCCTAACCCCTCAGTACAGACACCCCAGTATAAATCCCACTTCCCAGCCTAACCTCTCACTACAGACCCTTCTGAGTACAGACCCCCTCAGTACAGGCACCCCCAGGACAGACTCCACATGCATAAAATACACCCCCTTAGTACAGACAGCTCCCAGTAAAGACCCCTCATGTTTAGATCCTCTCTGTCTACTTACCAGATACATTAGCAGTTCAGAGTGAGGGAAGTTCTTGGGCTGTGTCATGTAACCAGAGCAGAGGATGCGCCTACCCTTGGCTCTGAACTGCCACTGCCAGACAGACAGAAGCAATTCTGCAGCACCTATGATATTAGAACTATAGCACTGCTTCTGCCTGTCTGGCAGTGGCCATTGCACAGTGTAGTGTAAAAAAAATTGTGGCACGAACCACACTCTACGTATGCCACTGATAAAAATACAAACCTTTTGTCAGGTAAAACAATTCCCATTTATGTAATTCATCTTTGCATTTATCTGTTTGCCTGGAGTTCAGATTAAAAAGGCTGAAGTATTCTGCAAACTACTATTAGATCTATTCCTTATACATGTATTACTGACTAAGAACTTCTCCATTAAAACATGTACAAAATAAATATCTTTTTAGCAAAATAATTGCCTGAAATTAAATTAAGATGAACAATCTTTCTAAGGTACAGAATTATTTGTGTCCTGAGTAGGTTGTTAAGTAATTAAAGTAATAATTTATTAAATATTAAGATTTTCCATCATTTTTATTGTTCGAATGTTCCACAATTAAATGTGGATGTTTATATAAATAAATAAAAAAAACTCTCTTTAATTCATTGATGAATTGCACTTATAATGCTACTAAGATTTTTTTATTTTTTCAGGAAAGTGTTTACAGCATTACATTAAAACACTATTCACCTCAGGGACCGCAGGGAATGTAAGAGGAAACCTGAATGACAAATGTTCTCCTTCTAGATGTCCACCTGTAGAACCTTGGTCACAATGAGGACAGAATTGGATTGGACTAAAATTACCCAGGGCACAGTGATTAGTGGTCAAAGGGTACCAATTCATCACTGTCAAGACCTTGTGCTTTGAATAGGTAACAACGATGTGACCTACAGCAAGTCAAAAACAATAAAAAAGATAGGTTGTTGTTTCTACAGGTGTGATTACCATGGAAACTACAGAGGCAAAGTTTTCATGTGGCCTCTGACTAACTTAAATGAACTTTGCAAATAATATTTTTTTTTTCTATTATAAAAGGCTAATAATTTGGGTTAGAAGAAATAAATCGACAATTTAAAGCGAGTAGGAAAACCTGACATACATCCAGCACAGTGTAAAGTAAAGAAAATGAATATGAAACAAAACTGTGTCTTTGCTTTAGGTATAGCTATAACTTCTACAGGCGGAGACAGGGTAACATTTTATGTTAAAGCAGAACTCTAGGTCTCCTACCTAATGATGAAAACCCTCACCCCACCTCCAGAAACCTCACAGATCATGCATTTTTTTCTCACATTCCTCTAATTGGTCTGGGGACATCACAGCTTCTTCTCCTTCATTCCATCTCTGATCCTTTCCATAGGCCCACATGACCAGCCTGCTCCAGAATACCAGCATACCCATCAACAGAAGAGACAATAGATACATCTTGCCCCAGTGACCTCTTCAAAACCCCCCTATCCCCCCAGATCATTGGAATCAAACTGTGAATATTCCTAAACATATAGCAGAAAATGTTACATCTCACTCTTTAAATAATAACACAAGGAAATGACAGTTATTGCTTAGCTCAAGCTCTCATGTTGTAATTCCTCAACAAACAATAAATATTATATACATCTGTTCAAGTGATAATATGAAGCCAGAAGTAAAAACATGGTTTTCTCTGCTCTCGATTCTGGTCACATACTCAGATTACAGTATACTAATGTACCCTTACTCTGATAAATAATGGTGCTTGCATTATCGAGAATAGTACATTCATAAACTGACAGGGATGTAGTGTGCTGCTGCAAACTGTGGGTGTGTCACATTGTGCCAATAGTGGAAGGTGTTTTACAGGGCTTGGATAAAATAGAATCTAAGCCTACCCCCTGTACACCGGGCACACATATGCCATAGTCCTTTTATGCACATGTAGCAGCGGGTCCCTGAAGAGCATGCGCTATGCGTTTTTTCAAAGTTAAATTTTACCCAAACTACAGTTGGGTTTGGGTCTATTTGCCTAAATTAGATTTCTGTGTCAGTCTGACTGGGTTGTGAGATGTTCAACCTGGCCTCAGGGGGCACTGTCTCTTGTGGCAGGCATGGAACTATGATCTGGTCAGGCTCTTAAGTTACTCTCTTTCGGAGCTAGGTCAGTGGGAGTGGCCCTTTCGCTGTGCCCTCTGGGAGAGGGTATTTAAGATACGGACGTCACGTGGTTCGGGGTTCCGGTCCAGTATGATGTGCTGATTACATGGTACTGGTCCTCTTGACCAGCCCCCAGGAAGGCTATGGCCTGGGGTGCGGATCCACCTGACTTTAATGCCTCGGGGCTGGCTAGCCCAAGGCAAGGAAACTAAAGGAAGATTCTGAGGTGGTTGGGTGCCGTCTCCGGTTCGGGAGAGACCCATTGTACTTCAAGCATTCGAGGGGAGGACTCTTTAGACGAACACCACATACGAGTTGGTTTTCTTAACAAGAGCCTGGAAGGGCTGAAGTTACCGAGAGAATCTGGTCTTGTGGATATCGCCAAGCAGACTGAAAGATCCGGGTATCCTACAAGTGTTCTACAGATTAGTTTCCCTATGTGTTCTACAACAAGGTCTGTGACAAAGACTTTGTTCCTGAGTAAGCACCTTGTTGGCTGCTAGGCCTTGTGCGAGAGGGACTGTCCAACCTAAGTGTTCATCCTGCTGCGAATGGCTATTCTCTGGATGCAGTCAAAGTTCTTTAATGTTTTTGGACTTTGACATTGAGAGTACCTAAACTTCCTTTCCAAAAGACTGTTCAATGGTTTAAGTTCGCAAATAAAATCCATTCAAGTGGATCTATTGTCAGTTTCAAGTTACTGGGTCATCTACCACGGGACATCCCCTAGACGTGCAACAAGGAGAGCGGAAGGTAACGGTAAGCCCAAAAATTACCAACAGCTCCTTCGGGGTTTAGTGCTACACACAAAATATACTTTATGCCACACATGACTGCCTTAATAACCTCAGTACTGGGCACTTTCACCCCCTTCCTGGCCAGGCCAATTTTCAACTTTCAGACCTGTCACAATTTGAATGACGATTGTGCGGTTATGTAAAACTGTACCCATATGAAATTTTGATAATTTATTTTAGACAAATAGAGCTTTCTTTTGTAATCACCACTTGGGTTTTTATTTTTTTTTCTAAATAAAGGGAAAAAAATGTCATTTTTTGAAACAAAAACAAACATTTTTCTTAGTTTCTTTTATACAGTTTGGCAATTAAGTAATCTTCTTGGGGGGGGCGTGGCCTGGACTCCTCTGAGATGGCGGTGTGACTCCTAAGCTCCAGCACACAGCGGGATACTATAGCGGCTCACGGCGACTAGAGGCACCAAAATTCTCTCCTGAGCAGGCGATTCAGTCCCCCAACGACCCGGCAACATGACCAGGAAGCAGCATCGGCCGAAAAAACAGACAGATTATTACACTCATCTGTCGCGGCCTAGCGGACAAGATGGCGCCGGTTCCTCTACTCCACAACAGACAGACCACAGACATTCACAGGGCCACACCACACAAGCCTACAGGCAAGCCTTTGAACTAGGAGATTCATCACAACCCCCTTCTCCTCTTAACAGGAGCCCAGCCAAATCTCGCAGCAGGATGGATGACACAGGGATGCAGCAATGTGAGGTAAGATCCAATGCAGACTCACAAGATGACACTAGAGAGCTCCTTGACTCCATAGTCTCATTCCCCACTCTGAATCAGCCAGTACTTGACACAACACTCAAAGACATGCTCATTTCACTAAGAAGCACTATCCATACGGACATGATGGTATGCATGCGGAACTTCAAAACAGAACTGACAGCAGTGGGAGAAAGAGTTGATGATATTGAGACCAGAATGGGGGAATACGCCATAACTATTAACGACCTAGTAGACACACATGACACTGCTGAAGATGAACAAACATGGATCAAGGCAAAATTAGCAGATTTAGAGGACAGATCCAGAAGAAATAATGTAAAAATCCGTGGGATCCCTGAAACAATACAATCTTCTGATCTGCGCGCTTACGTGACCACAATGCTAATGGTCCTCTTGCCTGATATCTCAACTATTGAACTAGAGGCAGGATCCATAGGCTACCAAAGCTCTTGTTCATTTCTGAAAATTTTTTATTCCGAATGTGTTTTTATCAGACAAAAGAAAGCCTGATGTTGATTACACGCAAAGGGGAACACCGCAATACTGATTACTCTGCACTATAATTCTGTGAAGATTTGTCACAGTTTACCCTGCAACTGCGTAAGAACCTGAATAACATAACCAAAGTGTTAAGAAACCATGACATCACAAGGGGGCTATCCAACTAAGCTGCTGGTCACTAAAGATGGAGTAAACCATGTAATCACATCCCCAACCAAAGGCTTTCAACTACTCCATAAATGGAAAATAGTACCAGACGAGCACTCTACCCCTAGTGAAGCAAGGAATTTCAACAAAATTCCTCCCGAATGGCAACAAGCTTCCGCCTCCAAATGACACTTCTCCTAAACAGTCAATAACACCAAGCCTCAAATTGCATGCCCTTAGACAGGGTCCCACATATTGGAGCTTTTTCCACACCACAAGCTCCCAAAACCTGAGCAGATATGATCTGCACGCAGGTTACTATTACCCTCCTTTTAAGTTTAAGTTGTTTTTCTTTTGTTTCTAAGTTTTACTTACAGGAACTATGCATAACATCCTACTCAGCTAAAATCGATCATGACCAACATGCCAGACAAGACACCCACAGGTCCAGGATGAACCTCTGCAAGCAAAACATCCAAGCAAACTACAACCACAATTAGCCTACGCTCTACCCCAAATGTGAGTACAATCCTCAACTGACACTAAAGCATCACCTAACAAACCACTATGCCAGTTAAGATTCTATCTATAAATGCGCGTTGACTAAATCATCCTGCCAAAAGGGCATCATTGTGGAAGAAAGCAGAATCTTCTCATTGTGACATACTATGTGTCCAGGAGACACACTTCCAGCATGACTGACCTCCTAAATGTACCCACAAATCTTTTTAACATTTTTTCTTCTCCAATATGTCAGCCAAAAAAAGAGGAGTGATGATTGTAGTAAAGGACACAATCTCCTTCAATCTCATCTCTGAAACAAAAGACTTTTTGGCAACATACCTTATTATCATTTGTGACATAAATAATGTCTGCTACACTCTGGTGAACGTCTATGCCCCCAACAAACACCAGATTAAATTTTTAAATGGAGTGATGCAGAAAGTCAAAAAAATACAACAAGGATCTCTTCTAATCTGTGGGGACTTCAACATTGTCCCTAATCCACAAATGAACTCTACCACAGCTCCATCTAAAAGAGCACCTTGTTTAACAAACTTTCTGCACTCTAACGATCTATATGATACCTGGTGCTGTACACATGCCAATGAGTACTCTTCTTTTTCTCATAGACATTGCACCTACACGAGAATCTATCTGTTTCTAATGGAAAAGTGGCTACTTCAAAAAGTATCCCAGATCAAAATTGATACAATAGCATGGTCTGACCATGCTCTCATTCTTCTTATGCTAAACGATTCATATCCCAACACCACAACCTATGTGCGGTGCGCTAGCTCACAAATTATACAAAACCCTGCGACTAAGAAAACGCTAGAGAAACACTTGTCTGATTATTTCCAGATCAATTCCTCATCTACCAATAATACCTTCTCATTGTGGAATGCCCACAAAGCTTATATAAGAGGTATCTTTATCCAATTAGTAGCAAGAATTAAGAGGCAGAGGCAGCAAAAAAATACCAATTTGATAACAGAAATTAAAACACTGGAAGCACTTAACAAAACAAAACCTAACCCGCCACTTGTTTAAAACTTACCTCCCTTAAACATGACCTTAGACTGATCCTACTCCAAGCATACAAACAGACAGAGAAAAAGACAAAAAGTATTTTTAATCTACTAGCAACAAAGCAGGCAAAGCACTAGCTAGAAGAATACAGGGACAACGTTTTAAGACTAAAATAACACACCTCATTCACCCTAAGAGTAAACAAAAAATATACGACCCTTAAGGCATAGCATATGCATTTAGCAACTATTACAGCTCTTTATATAACCTAAATCAGGATGAGGCGACACCACATCCTTCCCCAACAAACATAACAGACTTCCTGTCTAACATCAAATTACCCACACTCACTACCACACAACTTCAAGAAGTTAACCTACCTTTTTCTTTGACTGAACTAACACAAGCAATTAAAACACTTCTGAGCAACAAATCCCTTGGTCCGGATGGACTAACAGGAGACTATTACATAAGCTTCCAGTCGATTCTAGGCCACATCTCCTTAAAACGTTTGATAGTGCGGCTGCCTCTGCCTCTTTCCTGCCTGAAATGCTGGAAGCTCTTATTTTCACTATACCTAAACCTGGGAAGACACCGGATTTGCCCCAGAACTTTAGACCTATATCACTATTAAACAATTATTTAAAAATGTATTGCCAAAATGATAGCAATGAGATTGATTGACATTCTCCCTACCCTGATTGACCCTGATCAGTCAGGCTTTACAAAAGGTAGGCAGGCCTTGGATGCGACTAGACGTCTAATCAACATAATCCACATCGCCAGGGAGACTCAAACGCCTTCTCTGCTTCTGGCTCTGGACGCAGAGAAAGCGTTTGATAGAGTTCATTGGCTTTATCTATCTCAAGCTCTGGGAAAATTTGTATTCACAGGACATATACTGTCCGCTATCCTAGCCTTATATACCCTACTATCAGCCAAAGTATATACACCAGGGATGCTATCTAAATATTTCAGAATTACAAACGGTACGAGGCAAGGATGCCAATTGTCCCCTCTTATCCTTAATCTCTTAATAGAACCACTAGCAGCACGTATTAGACAATCACCTGACATACAGGGCTTTATGATCAACAACAGAAAATCCGTTATAAGCCTTTTTGATGATGATGTAATATTACTGCTTACAGATCCGGTGTCTTCCCTGAGGAAAGTTTCTTGCTTTCTTTCATTAATATGGCAGGGTGTTATACTACAAAGTATACCACCAAGTATATGACACCAAGTCATACAGTGGTGTGAAAAAGTGTTTGCCCCCTTCCTCATTTCCTGTTCCTTTGCATGTTTGTCACACTTAAGTGTTTTCGGAACATCAAACCAATTTAAACAATAGTCAAGGACAACACAAGTAAACACAAAATGCAATTTGTAAATGAAGGTGTTTATTATTAAAGGTGAAAAAAAATTGAACCATCATGGCCCTGTGTGAAAAAGTGATTGCTCCCTAAACCTAATAACTGGTTGGGCCACCCTTAGCAGCAACAACTGCAACCAAGCGTTTGCGATAACGTGCAATGAGGCTTTTACAGCGTCCTGGAGGAATTTTGGCCCACTCATCTTTGCAGAATTGTCCTAATTCAGTTACATTAGAGGGTTTTCGAGCATGAACTGCCTTTTTAAGGTCATACCACAACATCTCAATAGGATTCAGGTCAGGACTTTGGCTAGGCCACTCCAAAGTCTTCATTTTGTTTTTCTTCAGCCATTCGGTGGTGGACTTGCTGGTGTGTTTAGGATCATTGTCCTGCTGCAGAACCCAAGTTCGTTTCAGCTTGAGTACACGAACAGATGGTCGGACATTCTCCTTCAGGATCTCTTGGTAGACAGCAGAATTCATAGTTCCTTTTATCACGGCAAGTCTTCCAGGTCCTGAAGCAGCAAAACAGCCCCAGACCATCACACTACCACCACCATATTTTACTGTTGGTATAATGTTCTTTTTATGAAATGCAGTGTTCCTTCTACGCCAGATATACTTGGACACACACCTTCCAAAGAGTTCCACTTTTGTCTCATCGGTCCACGGAATGTTGTCCCAAAAGTCTTGGGGATCATCAAGATGTGTTGTGGAGAAATTGAGACGAGCTTTGATGTTCTTTTTGCTCAGCAGTGGTTTTCTCCTTGGAACTCTGCCATGCAGGCCATTTTTGCCCAGTCTTTTCCTGATGGTGGAGGCATGAACGCTGACCTTAACTGAGGCAAGTGAGGCCTGCAGTTCCTTGGACGTTGTTGTAGGGTCTTTTGTGACCTCTTGGATGAGTCGTCGCTGCGCTCTTGGGGTAATTTTGGGCGGCCGGCCACTCCTGGGAAGGTTCACCACTGTTCCATGTCTTCGCCATTTGTGGATAATGGCTCTCACTGTGGTTCGCTGGATTCCCAAAGCTTTGGAAATGGCTTTATAACCCTTTCCAGACTGATAGATCTCAATTACTTTCTTTCTCAATTGTTCCTGAATTTCTTTGGGTCTCGGCATGATGTGTAGCTTTTAAGGATCTTCTGGTGGACCTTACTGTGTCAAGCAGCTCCTATTTAAGTGATGCCTTGATTGTAAACAGGTGTGGCAATAATCAGGCCTGGGTGTGGCTAGAGAAATTGAACTCAGGTGTGGACAACCACAGTTATAGTATGTTTTAACAAGGGGGGCAATCACTTTTTCACACAGGGCCATGATGGTTTGGATTTTTTTTCACCTTTAATAATAAACACCTTCATTTACAAATTGCATTTTGTGTTTACTTGTGTTGTCCTTGACTATTGTTTAAATTGGTTTGATGTTCCGAAACACTTAAGTGTGACAAACATGCAAAGGAACAGGAAATGAGGAAGGGGGCAAACACTTTTTCACACCACTGTATATCTTAGACCTGGGGGTGTCTCAACAAAATAAATTGGATATGCAAGCTACACACCCATACATCTGGAATAACAATTCTATCAACTACCTAGGGATCAATCTCACTTCTCACCCGGAACAACTATATAAAGCTAATTACCTACCACTTGAAAACAAATTAAAAGATGGAACACAGAAATTAAGCAGACACATACTATCATGGTCAAGTAGGTTAGCAGCATTTAAAATGCTAATATTATCTCAAATACTGTATATCTTCAGAACAGTCCCAATACCAACCCCAATAAAATTCTTTAATAACCTACAACGCATACTTGCCACATATCTATGGGAAGGAAAAAGAACAAGAACTGCCTTCTCTAAACTTAGCAAATTAAGAGCAGCAGGAGTGGGAGCTCCAGTATTTAAAGATTATCACATGGCTGTAGCATTAGCACAAACCAGAGGCTGGTTCCCAAACCACCCTACTTCAACGTGGGGCCTTCTAGAACAAACACAAATACCAGGTAAAAATCTATACAACTACATTTTAGCTTCCCCTTCTCTCAAACAAAAAAGCAAAAATGTTTCCCCCACAATCCTAACTTTGAATTACTGGAAAAAAATTCACAATTTGAATCTCTTCTACAACCCAATATCCACCTTGCTTTACCTATTGCTGTCATAACTCTACTGTTACCCGACTTATGCTTATCCAGGTGGACATCTGGGGGAATACAATGGATCTCAGACCTTTACAACAACAATTTACAACAACTGAAAACCTTCACACAATTACAATTAGAGTTTAACCTTTCCCTACATGAACAATTCAACTATCTTAGGATATCAACATATCTCAACAGTAGATAATATATATACATATATATTGGAAAATACATGTTTATCTTAGTACTAAAGAAAATCGTAGAGGCGAAATACCGCTTTTCGATAATTTTCTAGATAATAAATCTACTCTCAAAAAAACAAACCCTTTACTTGAATGGGAAAGGGACTTAGACATAACACAGAAGACCAGTGGCACAAAGCATTACAACACATACACTCAGCGACTAAATGTACCAATCTTTGGGAACTGGCACACAAAATTTTGCAGAGATGGTATCTTACTCCTTACAAAATAGCTAAGTTTGATCCATCTACATCCTCCTTATGCTGGAAGAACTGTTCACAAACAGGAAACCTATTCCACATATTATGGACATGTGGGAAACTAGCCAAATTCTGGCCCAGTGTATTTGCACAGGACTCTCAACACAATGTTCACCCTCACTAGCCATACTTAATTTGGGAATAGAAATAATACCACCACTCTTTAGAAAATGTACTACTCATCTATTTCTAGATGCCAAACTAGTCATTCTCAGACTATGGAAATGTCCAGCTCTTAGTGAAGTCGCAGAGGTCATACACACGCTTACAATTAATTCATACACGTATGAAGGCATGTTAGCCAACATAGCAGGGAAATACAAAGAATTTCTAAAACATTGTGAACCATGGATAAAATGGTATAAAGTTTAAAATACTCCCACAGGCCGATAATCCCTGAACAAACATAGTAGGATAAAACAACCCTTTCCATAATCTTTGCGCCATCCAAAAATGTCTTACAAACAAGGCTGACATCATCTATAGGATTATAGTTTCTTTTAATTCTTATTTTCATTTTTATTTTTACTTTCATTTCCTTCCTTGTTATGTTACCTCCAAGTTCACTTCCCTTATATGCCTTTAAACAAACTAAGAAATCGATGATACAGGTCGGTGGCTTACACAATACCCCAAGACAAGCAACATTGAAGGTACCATGACATTCAAAAATTGAAATGCTGGCCTGGAAGGTACCCCTCTCCTGGCCACAGCTAGACACCATTGGGACGACCTAGGAAGAGGGTCAGACCTAACAGCTAAAAGTTGACAACAGATGTTTATAGAAGCATAGAATACAGTTAAAATGTCTAATATCTAGATTGCATTTTAACGTCTGTTCCAACTTCATACTGATGATATCTGTTATACCTGTTTTTGTATTATTGTGAAGCTCAATAAAAACTTAATTATACAAAAAAAAGTAATCTTCTTCACTGATGTGCACTGATGAGGCTGCATTGATAGGCACTGATGGGTGCTCATGGGGCTGCACTGATGGGCACTGATGAAGCAGCACTGATGAGGACTAATGAGGTGGCACAGATGGGCACTGATAAGTGGCACTGATGGGCACTGAAAGGCAGCACAGATGGGCACTGATAGGCAGCACTGGTAATCAGTGCCCTGATTATCAGTGTAAATGCTGTACTCACTGTGTCCTGTCAGATTGGCTCTCCTTTCCTCACATGCTGTCTATGTGTGAGGAAAGGAGAGCATATAACCAGCAAGAATGTATACATGTGAACCACTGTGATTGACCCTCTATTTCAAACTGTGATTCGCTGTGTCCAAGGGATACAAAAATCACAGACACTTTCCAATGCCCAGCCAAGGGGGTGCGCAAGAAGTGCATTCTCAGGAGGACTTCCAGGGATGCCCTCCCAGAACTGGAGAGCTGCACTGTAGCTGTATATCTGCTATAGCATGGTGGGCAAATGGTTGATGAAGAAGTTCATCATAATAGCCATGGACTAATTAGCCACCGGTAACTATTGAGACAATAATTTTGATTGGGTGTATGTAATGTAAACATTCTCTATTCCCATGCATTTCCCCAGCAAAACAATCCCTCCTCCCAATAAAATCCCCCCCCCCCAGCATAAACCTACTTCTCCCAAGCAAAGATCCATTTCAAGCACAAAGATCTCCTCCACCCCACACAAAAGTACCCATTTAGCGCAAACATGCATCCAAGCTAAAAAATTCCCACAAGGAACAAAACTTCCCCTAGCAAAAACACCTTCTCCCCCCATTCAAATATACCCTCCCCCCCCCAAAAAAAACCCCTTATCAACCCCCCCCAGCACATACTTCACCTTCCCTTGCAATAAATACCCCCTCTTTTGAGAAAATCTGTCAAAATACTGCTGACCTGGTACAGACCAGTAGATGCTGTAGGACCTGGTACACTCGTTTAAAAACTGGTACTGTACCAGGTATAGTAGTACAGTTGGAGACTATAGTACTTGCCCCAGAAACCAATACATACCATCAGATCAGCAGTCTTTTGAGCTGAGCGTTGATAACAATCTGGAAGGTCCTTTTCCTCTCTAGTCCAGGTGATGTGACACCTATGGTTGCCAAAAAGAATGTCAAATTTGATTTGTCTGACCACGGAACAGTTCACACTTTGCAACAGACCATTTTAAATGAGCTTTGGCCCACAGAAGATAACAGCGTTTCTGGATCATGTTCAGATATGAGTTCTTTCTTGCATGATAGAGCTTTATCTTGCATTTTTAAAAGCACATTGAACTGTTTTGGAATTATTTCTGTGTCCATGCCATGTCCATCAGAGAATAATGCCCGTTTTTAATGCAATGCCGCCTGAGGGCATCCAGTGGTGTGTTTTGGCTTTGTCCTTTGCAAAGCAGGTAAGTAACTACTGAACATAGATGCAAATTCTCTCTCCTAGCACCAAACACATTAATTATTTGTAATGGTGTGTATCCCATCCCTGCAATGTTTCCTTCAAAGTTGCCAGGTACTGTCCTGAGCAGCTTTCTTCATGCACTGTGAGAGTTAACAGCAACTTCTACTACTGAGAAAAGTTGTGCTGTCTGTCTGCCACCTTCTGCCCTCTCAACCACTCATATTGCTCATATTATTACACTTCCATAATGCATCACATTCTTTGAATGAGTAGAGGAGAGCCTGACATTAAACTGCTCCTCCTCTATTTACAGAACACAACGCATTTGGTGAGAGTAGTAATTCTAGTTTTATAAATGGTGAAGTCAGAAGGGGGTGGCACAAATTTTCTCAGCAGCAGCAGTAGCTGCTGTTCACCTTTACAGTGCCAGAAGACAGCCATTCAGGACAGTATCCAGAAACTGTAATAAAGACACTGCAGGGATGACTTTGTCAAAAACAGCTGTCTGCAGGTAGGAATACACATCATTACTAGGGATGAGCTTCGTGTTCGAGTCAAACGTACGTTCGACTCGAACATTGGCTGTTCGTCCGTTCGGCGAAATCCGAACTCTTGGTCCGTTCGCGTCAAAATTCGTGTAGCGCTCACGGCCCACAATGCACTGCGATGGCGCAGTGCATTGCTGGCTCATGATTGGCCAAGCATGCACTGTGACCCCGCATGCTTGGCCAATCGCAGCGCCAGCAGCGAGGAGAGCCATGATTGGCCACAGGCAGGATGCCTGTAGCCAATCATAGCTCAGGCTGTGTAGTGCACACCCCACACTATATAAGGCCGCCATTGAGGCGGCCTCGTGTAGTGTGTTGGCATCTGAAGCAGTGGGTGTTCTGTGTACCTTCAACACAGTACACACCGATCGTTTTTGGCTGATTTCCTATCTTGCTCTTGTGTAGTGGTTATTGTCTGTGCCCTGACCGCAGTATACACCACTATATTCACCTCACCTATATAGCTAGTGATCTATCTTTAATAATAGAGCTTGCAGTCAGTAGTGTTAGGAGATAGTGCGTGCTGTCTGCGTGCTCTGTACCCAGTACATACCGCTATAATCCACCTACATAGCTCTTCTCTATTTGAGCCCACTTGCCATCTGCAGGAGTTATTGGAAGTTGTGTGTGCCTCCAGCACAGCACAGTATACATCTGTATATACCCCTTTATCTCTGCTGTTTTCTGGTTATTGTCTGCGTGCCCTGACCGCAGTATACACCGCGATATTCACCTCACCTATATAGCTAGTGATCTATCTTTAATAATAGAGCTTGCAGTCAGTAGTGTTAGGAGATAGTGCGTGCTGTCTGCGTGCTCTGTACCCAGTACATACCGCTATAATCCACCTACATAGCTCTTCTCTATTTGAGCCCACTTGCCATCTGCAGGAGTTATTGGAAGTTGTGTGTGCCTCCAGCACAGCACAGTATACATCTGTATATACCCCTTTATCTCTGGTGTTCTCTGGTTATTGTCTGCGTGCCCTGACCGCAGTATACACCGCAATTTTCACCTCAGCCTAAGGCCCAATTTTTCTTCCCCTGTTTAACAGGGGCGTTTAAGTACAATTTTTGATGCAATGCTTTGCAGCAGGGCTAATTCCAGCAAAAAAACTAGAGTATATGGAAGAGGTTGCAGTGTGGTGGCACCAGCAGCAGTGCCTAAGGCCAAATTTTTCTGCCCCTGTTTAACAGGGACATGTAATTACAATTCTTGATATAATATTTCACAGGAGGGCCCCTTCCTGTGCCCACCCAGAGTAACGGTGAGGACTTATAGTGTTGTGGCACCAGCACCACAACCACCAAAGGTAAATTTTTCTACCACTGTTCAACAATGGCATGTAATTACAATTCTTGATATAATCGTTCACAGCAGGGCGCTCCAGCGCCCACCAAGAGTCACTTTCAGGGCTTACAATGTTGTGGCAAAACCAACACCTTGTTCCGCCATTTCTGCAGAGCATATAGGGCAGGCCCCTACTTTCAAACATCCAACTTACAAACATCTCCTACTTGCAAACGCAAGGAGACAGCAGCAAGTGAGATGAAAAAAGATGGACGACAAAACAAATTATACAGGGGTGATAACCCTCCCCTATGTTTTCCAAAAAGCTTAAAAATAGTTTTTTTGACTGGAGCTACACTTTAAAAATGTATCAGTTGAAAATTGCAAACAGATTCAACTTAACACAACAAACCTACACAGTCCCTGCCTTGTTTGCACCGCCTGTATACTGCTGTTCTGAGTATATAGGGCCTGGGGGCCACACGCATTTCCTTTTTTTAATATGGGTACAGGGTTCCCCTTAATATGCGTACAAGACCCAAATAGGCTGGTAATGGGCAGGGAGGGCTACCCATGCCATTTTTCTCAATGATTTTCAACCATATTGCAGGAACCAGATATAACATTAAAACCGCAAGCAGTTTTAAATGGTGTTATTTCCGTTTAATGTAATTTTGTGCAGGGACTGTTCTAAACATGAGAAACACGTGGCACTTCACAGGCATACTACAGACACCCCCCAGGCACCATATTTAAAGGAATATTTCACTTTTTTTTTCACTTTCATTGTCAGTAAAATCAGTGCTCCCGCCAAAACGGCAGTTTTTAAAAACATTTTAGGCATTGACCCATGTCCCCTGGGGCAGGAGGCAGGTCCCCAAACCCTTTTTAGGACAGTATCTTGCATATTAGCCGTTAAAATTAGCACTTTCCATTTCGAACGTTCGAGTCCCATAGACTTCAATGGGGTTCTAACGTTTGTAACGAACGTGGGGTCCGTTCGAAAGTTCTGGTACGAACCGAACCGGGGGGTGTTCGGCTCATCCCTAATCATTACACATAATTAATGTTTTTGTTGCTAAATCCCCAAAAAAGTACTACATTTCAGCAGTAATGACCACTGTTTATATATTTTTCCTTCCGCTGACCGTTACCAACAAAACATGTTTCTCTAACCAATGGTGATGATTTTTTCCTTTCAATGACCACTGACAGTATTGTGTTGTTTCCTTCCACTGATGATCAGATATCTTTTTCTCCTACGGACCACTCTCGCTGATGACTTTTGTGCTAATTTTAATTGAAATAATCATTGACTCTGTGGATCTTTTTTCTTTACATTGTCTTTCGATGCTAGGGCATTATTCCTTCTATTTACACCAACATATACTGTATATTTTTTTTCATTGCCAACTTTTGCCTTCCAATAACTACTGTTACTTTTTATCCATCCAACTGGCCACCAACACCAGGAAATTTCCCCTCTCAATGATCACCAACACTGTCTATATTTCCTCCCACTAGCCACCAATACTAGACATCTTTTTATTTTCCACTGAATTTTTGCCACAATGACTACAGAAACCTTAGAATTGTTTCAATACATCAGTGCAAATTTTTGTTCAATTGAACAGCAATGTAAGGGGCATATTATGTTGTGCTTTACAAAGCTCTGACTACTGGACTCTAAAGGTTATGCTGTGCATTACATGTTATGCTGCATGACATATGGTACACTATGTCACTGAACTCTTTATACTACATTGAATGCTACATGCCCCTGACCTCTGCACTCTAAATATTATGTTTTATGTTATATACCCTTGATCACTGCATTTTATTTTCCAAGTTGTGCATTACAAAATTCCGACCCCTCCACTCTATATACTATGTTGTATGTTACACAGTCATTGTTCCTGTACTTGCTGTGATGTACACTGCATAGTACTGACTGCTTCACTCTATACATTGTGTCTTATTTTACATACTCCTGATCATTACATTGCATACATTATTCTGCACTTTACATACTCTTGACCACAGCATTTCATATTCAATGTTGTACACAGACATGATGTACATTCTGACCCCTACACTATATATGCTATAATGTACATTACAGAGTCTGTACTGCTGTAGCCTATACAAAATGTTATGCATTACTTACTGCTGACCACTGCGCTCCATAGTACTGCACTCTGTATTACATGTTAATTTGTATGCCAGATAATCCAAACTAGTAAGGGGCAAGTCTGCCAGCAAACTATTTGCTGAAGGTTTATTTACCTGGCTAACCCAAACCTTGCAGCAAATTTCAATTACTAAGTAAAAAAAATCAGTAATTTTGGGGGGATAGTAGGCAAACCATTGTCAAATAAAGGATATGGGGTGCCACTTCAAGGAACACGTGGAAAAAATATCAACCCTTTAAATGACATGTCTGCAGCCTTTAAGCTGTATGTGGTTTTGCAGAACAGTATAATTTTCACAGACAACATCAGTAACACCATATTTTATATGTGTAACTCATGTTTTAACCTTTGCATTTAGATTGGCTTAAAGATAGCAGCAACTCCGCAATATGATTCATTCATTTTAACACTTTAACACTTTAACAGGCCACGGAATTGACCACGGAATTAGCAGCCATATATCTTTTTTTAAAAAGTTTTAGGATATGGGAAATTTTATTCTTAAAGTTCTAAACTTCACACAAATTGAGCAGTGGCACAACAGTTTATTAGTGTAAATTGTAAGCTTCTTTTTTGCAGCGGCCCTAGAGTTGAATAAAATGTCAGAACAGAGTGCACAAAACCACAACCCTCATTCCCCAAGCACCTTTTAGACAATAAAGTGTATTATCTTCAAGACAAGAGCAACAAATATTTTTCAGTGCCGGAGCACCAAAGTAGGCTCAAAGCAGTATTTCCTTGGCAGCACTTGTTAGAAATTTGACAGTCGAGGATCAGCTGTGAAAACACTGTATGGCAGAGATTTGGAATAGACCGGAAACTCTGAGGTGCTATTCAGCATTATTCATACAGCAAACCTTAAACATTTGGCAGCTGAGGTCCTTAGGCACTGAAATAGGCCACAGACCCTGAGAATCCAAGTAGAATTTACCCTGCAGGAAACCTTAGCCCTTTTACACACGGTCACAGATTCCGACGGAATGTGTCCTATCGGACCGTTTTGTCGGATATTCCGACTGTGTGTGGTCTGCATCGGACTGTTTCCGTCGGAATATCCGACGGACCAAGTTTTCCAACTTGCCGGTAAAATTTTCTGAAAAAATGCTCCTATTGGACATACTCCGATCATGTGTAGCCTACTCCGACGGACAAAGTGCCACGCATGCTCAGATCAAATTCCTAGACCAAAGCTATTGGCTACTAGCCTGAACGTAGTCCCGTCTAACGAAATAATGTCATCACGTTATGTACAATCGGATTTTCCGACAACTTAGTCTGACTGTGTGTATGCAACATCACTTCCGGACCTCTTCCGGAATTAATCCGTCGGAATTACTCCTACGGATTTGGTAGTGGGAATCTCCGACCGTGTCTACAAGGGCTTAGACATTTGGCAGCTGAGGTCCAGCTGCAGAAATATTTTGTGTGCTTATACCACCTCACACTCCATGCATCACCCTATCCTCATGGATACAAGTTAGGCATACACTAATTATGCCTATTATCCCTGATTAAAGCTATCCTCCTGCTGGCCACCTTTTCACTGCTGTATCCTCTGCAGTATCCTAATAAGTAGAACCCCAACTTGTGCTGTTTATCTAGCAAATTTTAGCCAAGAAAATGCAATTTGACATTTTCCTTTAGCTGGCCATTTTTATGCTGCTGTTTCATCTATGGTCTTGTAATTCTTGCAGTAAAACCCCTGCCTGTACTTTTTGTCTCTAGAATATTTTGGCAAATTTTCTTTTCCAATTCTTAATGAGAATTTGATAGATACCGTCTGGACTCCTTTAGTAATGTATATTAATAGTTTAAATATATATAATGTTCTTTAATTGAAATAAAACACAAACATTTTATTTTATTAATGTCCAAAGTAAATTCACCATGCTGTCCAGCAATATAATCCATGTCAATCACGATGAAGCATTGAGTGCCGATGTTTACATACATGTAACATACTCCTATTGCTAAATGACATATTTCCTGCCTGTAACGTAATGTAAATTGACAGTTGGGTGTCATCATTGACCAAACCCGTTGTACCTGTACCCAAATGTACGTCCAGATCTGCTCCTCTGTTCGCCTCCCACAGCTTTCCTTAAGGACCCAGCCAGCTTCTATTAATTAAGTATTATTGTAATAAATACTATTACAGACAGAGGAGCAGTTATGCTTTTTAAAAAAAGGGGGTACAATGCTGCTGATTGTTGAAGCCCACTTTCTGTAAACTACCTACTTCCTGTTCATCCAACAGTGTACTGTTTATGGTCAATGTATTTATGTTATGCTGCTGGTTAAAGCAAGATGTTATACTAATGCATTGAGAATTTGTTAGGTGCTTGGTGTGTAAGGGCTGAAAGGTTTAGCACTATTAAAAGTGCATCTTACTTACTACTAATGTTTTCCTCTTCTACTTATAGATAGGCCTCTTGTTCTGTAAAGACAAGCATTTTACACAGGTGAAAGTTTTAGCATATGGGCTCCCACTTTAGTATTTGTCTAGGGTTCTATGTTGTCTAAAACTATCCCTGCATATAACTTTAGCAAAAAAAAAAGGCAGCTAACAGGTATAAAAAGCAGACAACTAGAGGTGTCCGCACTTATCTGCAAATACTTTCTGTATCCCAGCATTCAGCCAAAGCAGGGGCACAAAAGCTTCTGCGCCTCTAGGTGCCTGCATTTTATACCCATCCAAGACTTTTATATAGTTAAAGCCCAAATTACCTTTTTAGTATGTTAAATTGTACAGTTTTATCTTTAGAGAGCAGCCACGTCCCGAATAGGAAAGCTTGCTGCCACCACGCTGCACAGGGGGGAAGCAATGATCTTTACAGTGGACCAACACCCCCTTGCCAAGTCAGAGCTCTCCAATCAGCAGGGAACATGACCTTTGCTAATTGCAGACCTATAGATCTGATTTGGTACGGGGTGTGTCTGACCTCTGCACAGAGACCACTGCTTCCTCACAGAGTGCAGGAGTCCCACTCTGAAACTGCTGGCAAGGGACAGACTTTTCTACTCAGACTGTAGCTCCTTTAAAAATAAAACAAATTGCAAAACATTGTTCGATGCTCCTTGAATGCATTTATCTTATTTAAACTGATGGTTAAATTGACCTGGAAATGATAACTGTATGTATCTAAATGCTTTACTTTTAGTCATGGATGATGTGTACATTTAAAACTGGATAAATATTGTCTACATCAACCTACTTAAATACATTTATGAATGGAAAATTCCGAATTCTGAGATTTAAATGTTTGGGCTGGTAGCGATAGATTGTTGCTTATAGTGTATTAATTGCATTTAATAATTCACGGCTGGACTGAAGAAGACAAAGTAATTGTTAATATTTTCACATAATTTCAGATTGATTATAAAGGGTCATGTCATATTGCTTTTAATATAGTAATAAAATGATTTAATAAAATAAAAATTAATGGGTAAACCTGTTTTTGGCAACAATTACATTCTTTCTTTAAAAAGGGAGCTGTATACTTTATGTTTGCTTTAAGTAGTAGTTAGAAATATTATACACTATTTAAATGTGGTAATAAATGAAAGTATGAGAATATGATCAATCACATTGTTTAATTTTTCTATTTAAATACATGAAAACCTATTCACGTGAAATAACACGAACATCTAAAAAACATTCTAGGCTTATTATAATAACAGTTACCATTTCAAGAAGCTTCAACTCTCTGTGAATGCTTGTTTCAAGTGTTGACAATGACAAGTCTCATTACATTATAATTAAATCAATATCTTACCCAATGACACATGTAATAAATAATTACAAAAATACAGAAGCACACTCAGAAGCACTTTAAGTAATACATTATTACTTTATTGTTCAATAAAATACATAATATACACGTGAAGGTACTGTACATATACAATGACTTCCAAATTGCAGGAAGTGCCCATTTTATTATATGACAGTAGACAGGTCAGTGTTGATGATGTGGTTCCAATTAATAGGACAGGCCTTGGCAAGGCAGAAGTTCATTGTGTTAATTTTGAACAACAGTCGTTTCATGTTAACTGTCAATAAAAATCATTTGTACAGAGTTTGATAGCAGAAGCAGAAAACTCATATGTAGGTTCACACATGGATTATTATGGTGGTTTTGTCTTCTGCTCATCACAAATGAAGGACTCACCTTGTCACTTAAACCAAGCCACTAACTTAAAGGATCAATAAACCCAAAATTCACACTAGTTTATATGAAAGACAAGTAAATTCATGTAAAATAGTCATAATTATATCAGAAAATAATGGTGCTAACATTCTTACATTGGGGAGGGATG
The DNA here is from genome assembly GCF_037356315.1 of Lithobates pipiens. Classification (NCBI taxonomy): domain Eukaryota; kingdom Metazoa; phylum Chordata; class Amphibia; order Anura; family Ranidae; genus Lithobates; species Lithobates pipiens. Next base: position 74,586,219 of record NW_027507790.1, read on the forward strand.
TGTTCCTTCTCTCAAATGACTTCCAGTTTCGAATACCAATAAAAACCAAATAGTGACCTAACATAATTCTCTTATAGGCTGAAAAGGCTGATTTTATACATCTATGGGAACCTTTATTCACATAGTGGCAATTAGCATTACAAGCTCTTTGATATACATGTGTATTTTAGATTGATTGGTCCTTTCAATTCAATATATTTAAAATGAAACTTATTTTTTAACATTTTCCAAGCAAAAAATATAGCATTTTTCTAACTTCCATACCAGAAACCCAGCTGGTATCTAGTTTTTTAAAACAATTTTACATTTTATAAACACAATCTGAATATTTAACAAATGAAAGCATGAAATCACTTTAGAACATTTACAATTACAGCAAAAAAGAAAAAAAAAGTAATATATTGCAGTTTGCCAAGCCTTGGATGTGGTGGCTGCATTTGTTTTCTTTTTACAACGTTGTAAGTTTTCTTTCCTGTGATCCTGCCAGTAATGTACTATTTGCCCTAGGGTGATTGTGTTTTTTTTTTCTGTACTAGCCTGAATAAAGATAATCAATGCAGCCAACATATCTATGGATTGGAAAGCACCAAAATATTACATTATTATTCATGGGTTTAGAAATACTTTAAGAAACATTTTTATTTTTTTATGTAATATTCAAAATCAGTTCCCTTTCCTAATTGTAGAGCACACATGCCTTTGCTGGCTATTGACTGGTTTCCTTACAAAGCAATTTGTGTATCTCTTGGGAAAAGGGCAGAAAAAAAATATGTTAAAATAGAATATGTCTCCATGAAACATAATCCCTGGGTGCTTGTCACTTGGCCACTTATAATATGTATGATATTTACAAATAAATATGTCCCTTATCCAACACACAATACAGAAAAATCACCTGAGTCATAGGGAGGACCTTTCGATTACTATAGAATTGCTTGGCTCTTGTTCACTATATTTTTTTGTTGTTTTTATTCTGAGTAATAGAAAATGAATTATGGGTCATTCAATATTACTAACAAAAATGCCTTCATTTTGAACTTTTAGAACTTTCAACAGTCTTGTTGGAAGTAGCTAGTAATTCCTAGGCTTCCATTTGAAGTAAAATAGTCCAAAAGGTGGGCATAAATGGAGATTACCTTCAATGACAACCTCATTTTGAAATGGACATAAGATCCAGGGATAAACAGCAGAAGTTACTGTGTCTTGTATTTTCTAGTAAAAGCCAAACTTAGCCTTGCCCTTCATGCTACCCAATGGACCAACATGTAGATGAAGAACTGAGATGGGGTAGAGGCAAATTTGACTTCCTCCTGAAAATATAGCAGCTCCATATTGCTTCAACTACCTACAGCTCAAATTCTCCTTTTGATTTTGAAATGCATTACCTAATCTTGCTTATTAATTCTCTCACAATATACTCTGTTTGAATTTTCCAGGTTTTTGACAGAGCTACCATTGGGAGAACCTAAGCCTGGTGCTGCTTGTCAACTATTGCCCAAGCAATGTCACTAGTGTTAATTTACTAAAACTGGAGAGTGCATTGAAAACAATCGGTTTCCAGGCTTTTTGGCCAAATTTTAATTGAACAAGCTGATGTTAGAAGCCAATTGGCTACCACACACAGCTGCGTCAGATTTCACACTGTGTAGTTTTAGTAAATAAACCCCACTGTGTTTTAGTCAGAAGTAAACACACCAGTGGCTGCCATTCATTAGGGGCACAGGGGAGCCACCCCCCCAATCAATGCGCCCAGCCCCTAAACTACATGCAGGGCGATGGACGCATGGATTTCATTTTTTTTTTAAAGCACGTGACTAGACATTGTTGTGTGACTTTAGTAAATTAATATTCACAAACTTCTTCCTGTATCTCCTCCTGGCCAATCAGAAAGTGTGTCCCTGAGGCTGAGTCCTAGGACCCCATTGGTCGGGAGTCCGAAAACCCGATTGGCCAGGGAGAGAAGCAACAGCTGGGACATGGAGGAGACAGAGGGGGGCAGGCCAGAGGGCAAGCAAGCCAGTGACTGTGGCCGGGGGGTGTGTGTGTGTGTATGGTGTGCTCGAGCGACGAGGGGAAGGGTTAGTGTGGGGTGGTGGGCTGTCGGGCTGGAGCAACGGGGGGTGTCTGTGGTCAGGTCTGTCTGCCGCCCCCCCCCCCCCCCCCGACTGATGGAGCACCAGTTGCCATTGAAACACGCTATTTTATTTCTGTATGAAAAGGACTCATGAAAAATATAACAATCAAAGAAGGTACTAAGAAGCAACCAGCTTGGCAAAAGGCTTTTCAGACTAGCCACTTTATTTCTCCATGGTGTACAATTAATTATCCTGAAAGTGCTATGGTTTCCTCTAAGCTCCAGATTTCATAAGCTGACTCTGTAGAGGCTGCATGCAGTACCAGGTACAAGCCAGAAGGGGCAGAAGTGGAAAGATTTTAATCTAGTATGGGAATTATGGACAGGATGCTAAGACTTGGTACATGTAAGCATTCCTGGCTACATCCATTAAAAAAAAAGTCAGTTTTATAAAGATAACTGGATGTGCTTTTGATCTTTGTTTTTGTTCAAGATGGGCCAACTATTGACCTTGAGACCTCATTTGCAAAACATTCTTTGTGTGAAAGGGATGGGGCTTTACATAGATATTGTAGAAATGTGACTAAAAATCTGATATATACAGTCATTTTGCAACGTTTTCTTAGTCCCCAGTCACATCTAGAATTCCTGCATGGGTAGCAAAAGACTAGATCATACACATGTATGGGTAAATTTATGAGGCAAAGATAAGGTCACCATAAATTGATTTATCAAATTGTACAAGGTTTAACCACTTAAGGACCGGAAGGATTTACCCTCTTAATGACCAGGTCATTTTTTGCGATACGGCACTGCGTCATTTTAACTGATAATTGTACAGTCATGCAACGCTGTACCCAAACAAAATTGATGTATTTTTTTTTCTCACAAATAGAGCTTTCTTTTGGTGGTATTTGATAACCTCTGTAGTTTTTATTTTTTGGGCTATAAACGAAAAAAGACAGACAATTTAAAGAAAACATTTTTTACTTTTTGCTATAAAAAATATCCCCCAAAAAATGTAAAAAAACACATTTCTTCATCAGTTTAGGCCAATATGTATTCTACTACATATTTTTGGTAAGAAAAAATCGCAATAAGTGTATATTGATTGGTTTGTGCAAAAGTTATAGTGTCTATAAAATAGGGGGTAGATTTATGGCATTTTTATTATTATTTTTTTACTAGTAATGGCGGTGACCATCGATTTTTAGTGGGACTACGACAGTGCGGCAGACAGATCGGACACTTCTGACACTTTTTTGGGACCAGTGGCATTTATACAGCTATCAGTGCTATAGAAAAAACAAAGGATCCAGAAAGTCGACAAAACAAACAGAAATTTCACAGCTCCAGGTCAAATCACTGACAGGCTGCTAGCTCTCCAAGTAGGTAGGGGTTTCAGGTGCAGGCTGATTGCATAAGCCAAATGTGCAAAAACAGAACAAAACTCTGGATAGCCGCACTCCGGGTTGAGTAAAAAATAAAGTGCCTTTATTTCTTCAGATGCAAGTGCAAAACTCCATAGAACAACACATCACAGCAAAGGGGAACAAAAAATAGAACAAGATACTGACGCGTTTCACGCTACAAACAGCGCTTACTCAGTAAGCGCTGTTTGTAGCGTGAAACGCGTCAGTAATCTTGTTCTATTTTTTGTTCCTCTTTGCTGTGATGTGTTGTTCTATGGAGTTTTGCACTTGCATCTGAAGAAATAAAGGCACTTTATTTTTTACTCAACCCGGAGTGCGGCTATCCAGAGTTTTGTTCTGTTTTTGCACATTTGCTATAGAAAATACACTGATTATTGTATAAATGACACTGGCAGGAAAGGGGTTAACATTAGGGGTTAAGTGTGTCCTAGGAACAGACAATCTCTCTCTACTCCCCTGATAGAATGGGGGTCTGTTTGTTTACATTCACAGATCCCCGTTCGGCCTCTCTGAGGAGTGGTCACGGCTAGCGAACATCGAGCGGCCGGCCATGTGCATTGGCCCTGGCACCACGGGTGTGCACGCCCTATATCTCCTAAACAAACCACCATACCAGTACGGTAGAATGCATGAAGGTAAAATACCTTTAGCCTTTACAACCACTTATATGAATCCCTTTTGTTATTTCACATACCTTCAATTTTTATAACATTTCATCATAACAATAACCTGTGCAGCAAATGTTTCGCACCATGGGTTGGGGTGATCTATAACGCTATATTGCTGCTATCCATAATAAAAATGCAGCCAATATCAGCACCCACTATAGTGTTATAATTTGTCCCAGTCCTTGTCACTTTTATTTGCCAATTTAGTCCGTAAAAAAAGGTGAGAAAACTATGAATTCAAACTATATATAAGGCATTTATATACTAAATACTGTGATTACATGTATTAACCACTTGCAGCTTACAGAAAACAATATTTTTCACAATAGTGATTCTTTAGAATAGCAGCTGTCACATAATGCACTAACTAATTACTATATACTATACTTAGTTTTAAATGAGGTATGATTACAATAATCCATACAGTATAGAACTATTCTACATTCTCTGCTGACCCTGAATTAAACAAGATGTTGAAGCACCTCCTATGCTTTCATTTATTTCTGGAATATAACCCAGATCAGTATTGCGCAGTCTTTAATGTGGGAGCTTCCGTTGCTATCTTGATTAGCAGAGAGTGACATATATTTAGCTTATTTTTTTTAACAACCTGCCTTTCTCCGCAGCTTCCAACTGGGAAAATGAAATTGCATTGTGTTTAGTACCCTGCATGGGAGCATTACAAAACTACTCTATTCTGAATAACGTTGAGTGGCAAGGCAAATTTTCATTGAAGATGTATATTATACAACTCTTTAATGCGGGCATTTCTAGCGTCTCATAAATACAAATATAAAGAAAATATATTAGATATAAATATTTTATATCTCTGGAAGATGTGTTCGTAATCATACACTGTGTAGAATTCTGATTGCATCTATTTATTTGTATGAAGACTTTTAAGCCATAAGCCAGGTCTTTCTCGCTTACGTTATTTCAGCAGAGTGCAGCGGGAATTAATACCAACTTATTAGGGTCAATTAGAACCCAATAATTCAGCACAATGAGTAATTATATAAAATGTTACAGCAATGTTTTAAAACAATAATAACTATATCTAAACAGGCTGCTTTAAAATCATTAATCAAGTGTCCAAATTATATTACTGATTGTGAGGTCTTGAACTGATTGCTTATTAAATTATAAGTATTATTATGAAAGAATACTTGTATTAAAAGCACATTAGCCAAAAAGTGTCTAATATATATTTAGTGTAGTAGTGTTCACCAGAAGCAAGTTAATATTGTTTTTTCTGAACAGTATCTATTACTGTCTTCTTTGCCCTTTATACAATAACATCATAGCCTGTCGCCAGTGATTTTATGCCTATAACCTGCTCCCAAGCCTTATATCAGGTTATTAAAAGTAGAGGATTTCCTTCCCTATGATCTAAGAAGCAATGGAATTTCACACAATAATAGTTCCAAAAGCAAACTCTCTTCTATCCACTTGTAAACTGGTTAAAAAAAAAAATATTCGTAGGTTCCCAGAAGGGTTAGTATGGATGAGAAGGTACAAAAGTGCTCCTGGTTTGCTTTTATTATTTTTTGTTAAATTATGACTATGAGGGTGAGATGACTTCTTTAATGCATATCTATACCAAAGAATAGTAATTTAATGTGATATAGCTTACTAGTTCTTAGTAATGGTGTCTGGATCAGATTTTTTCCAGGTTTTATCTTCCTTTATTTTAATCTGATGATCCTGCTTGTAAATATCTATCCTAGGATGGCAATGCTCTCTCGCCATACAGTAGCTATAGAACAGGGATCTCCAAACTACGGCCCTCCAGTTGTTGTGGAACTACACATCCCATGAGGCATTGTAAAACTCTGATATTCACAGACATGACTAGGCATGATGGGAATTGTAGTTCCTCAACAACTGAAGGGCCGTAGTTTGGAGACCCCTGCTATAGAAGAATAGCATTGTTACCTACTGCTGTTCTCCTCATTTGGAGTATAAACACCTCTCCTCATCTCCACAACATAGGGTGGAGGCATTTTGTAGTGCATAGAAAATAACTGCGAAAGGAGGTAATATTGATTGGGATTTCAGAAAACTGGACTTCTGGTAGGATAATCTGGCATTTTCTTTACTTTATGTGCAGAAAATGTACTTTTAAAAGGGAAAGTATTGCAGCCACCACATCTTAGGACTGGTGGTCTGCAATATATTATGTTTTTGTTCTTGGTTTAAGATATAATTTGTGTTTACGATTAGGAGATTCACAGGTATTTTGCATGTTACCTATATATTTGCTTATACCAGACAAAACAAATGGTAAAATGAAAACCATATACAAAGGAATTTCAAGATGACCTAAATAGAAAGAAAAATATCTCATTGTTAATACAGGCATACCCCACTTTTAAGTACACAATGGGATTTATTTACTAAAGCTAGAAAGTGCAAAATCAGGCTCACTTCTGCATAGAAATCAACAAGCTTCTAACCCCAGCTTGTTCAATTAAGCTTAAGTAATAAAACCTGGAAGCTTATTGGTTTCTATGCAGAAGTGAGCCTGATTTTGCACTTTCTAGCTTTAGTAAATAAACCTCATTGTGTACTTAAAAGTGGGGTATGCCTGTAAATGGAAATATTGCCTGTTAGTACAGGAGTTACGTCATTTCAACCCATCCAACCAAGATGGACAATAACTTTGAGCCTGGAAAAAGACCAGGCAAATATGTTGGGAATGTTGAGGAAAGTTCACTTCAACTTTAACCACTTGCCGATCACCAGCCACAGATGTACTGCGACCAGTGTTAATTTAGTTGACTAAAATGACGAAAACATTTTAGTCGACTAAAAAATTTTAGTCGACTAAATGAATACTATGTTATTCGACTAAAATACGACTAAAACTAAAACAATTGAGATGACTAAAATATTACTAAAACTAAAAGCCATTTTAGTCAAAAGACTAAAATGAGACTAAAACTAAAATGCCATTTTAGTCAAAAGACTAAAATGAGACTAAAACTAAAATGCCATTTTAGTCAAAAGACTATGACTAAAACTAAATTGCAATTACTGAAATGTACTGTAGATTTTAGTTGACTAAAATGTAGGACATTTTAGTCAACTAAAATGTACTGGAGATTTAGATGACTAAATACGACCAAAACTAAAACAATTGCAGAAGACTAAAAAATGGGACTAAAACTAAAATGCCATTTTAGTCCTAAAACTAAAATTAACACTGACTGCGACAAGGTGGCTTGGCTGTGCAAATCACCATAACGATACGATGATTCATACACTAGCTTTCGCGAGCACTCAAATTGGACAGCGGGGGAGCGGGGGAGCCAATCAGTGGGTTCCGGCAGACTCGCAGTCCACCGGCTGCCCACGATTGTTCCCGCAGAGACAGAACAGGGAACTGCCAAAGTAAACAAGGCAGATCTCCATTCTGTCAGAGGATGACACTGAGTTCTGTCTTCCTGATAAGCAGAAAGATGGATCTATGTGTTTCCTCAATCACACAGTGCATCCCCCATAAAGATAGAAAACACAAACAGGGAACACATTGAACAGTCAGTGTCATTCCCTGTCAGTGTCATTAGTACAATGTCAGTGCATATTTTTAGCACTGATTACTGTAATAACGTCACTGGTTCCCAAAAAAATGTGTAAAAAATGTCAGTCCAATCTGTCTGCTGCAATGTTGCAGTCCCGCTAAAAACTGCAGATCGCCGCCATTACTATAAAAAAAAGAAAATAAATAAAAATTCCATAAATCTATTCCCTATTTTTGTAGACGCTATAACTTTTGCACAAACCGATCAATATACGTTATTGGGATTTTTTTTACCAATAATATGTAGAAGAATACATATTGGCCTAATTTAATGAATACATTCATTTTTTTATATTTTGTATTAGAGCAAAATTCGCTGTCTTCTTTTGTTTATAGCGCAAAAAATTAAAACCGCAGTTGATCAAATATCACCAGAAGAAAGCTCTATTTGTGGGAAAAAAAGACATCAATTTTGTTTGGTTATAGCGTTGCATGACTGTGCAATTGTCATTTAAAATGATGCAGTGCCGTATTGCAAAAAATAGTGCCGTATCGCCTAGTCATTAAGGGGGTAAATCCTTCCAGGGCTGAAGTGGTTAAAGAAGGAAATATTGTAATGGGAAGCCCAAATATAGCATAGCAATCCCAAGGTGAAAGGAAGAAAGGCTCTGGCCTCTATGTCATATCAGAGCTTTTGGCCAAGTATGAGCTATACAGGAGGGCTGGACATGGCCCCAGGTTAGCAAAATCACAGCATTCTACAGCTGCTGCAAATTTAGTTGAATGCCATATCATTCTGAAACAAAAACATGATCAGTGTCCTGACCATTTTGACTTTTTTTTTTCATTCAATTTATAATGTTTCTAGAAGCTTAGCAGAGGGAACACTTTTATATATACAAAGCTAACCCCAGCTGTATGCAGGGAGCATAAACATAATTTTCTGTTCTCCTTAAGATGTATAGGACTGGCAATCTGGCTCAGGATTTCTCTTTCTGTACTGATTGCATTTACCGTATATTTAAAAATAGAGCTTTTTTCCTGACACTTCACCTTCATGTTAACCTTCCTGAATCGCCTTGGCTAGATAAACCCATCATTCCAAGCAATGTTATTAGGCAGAGGTCTTGTTGCAATCAATGTATGGAATCAAAAGTTTTACAGCATTGAGCCCAGGCTGTGGATGTTATTCCTTAGAGGAAATAACAACAGCGTTTCACTTGGTCTACTAACTATAACCTTACCGAATTATGATGAATGCAAGGGTGGCATATTTCTTTGGAGATATTATTGCAAAAAAAAAAAGAGAGAGAGACAATTTTACCATTTATGTAAGAATAGAAACTAACTATAAACACAGAAACCTATAGCCTGCAAATAGTGCAAGGCTCCATAGATGTCACAATTTGGATTACATACTCCATAGTGTTTTCAGCGGAAAACCTGCTTCAAGAGGCTAGGAGGAGACACCAGAGAAAGAGGGGACAGAGCACACAAGAGAGGACATGGACTGTTTCTGCTGGACTATTTGTGTACTTTACACATTTGTGTATATCATTGTAAATATATGGTGTGTAAGTTGACGTGGTACATGAGCGTTTATGTTGGTGTGTCACTGGAGAAAAGATTTACAACCATTCCTACAAGGAAGAAATTTAAAGTTATGTATATCCTCATCCCAAACAAATATTCTTGTCCTGCTTTCCCATTTCAGAAAGTTTTAAGTTTTGTGGTCAGTACCAATTTCTCATATGGCAGTTAAATTAGTATGCAACCCTGCTCACCCCCTACTGTTTTACAGCCTACTGTGATCCTGCCAAACCAATCATACCTTATGCACAGGTTACTGACAGTTACCACCTGGAAAACAAGCAACCAATAAATGACCAATGTTGATATTTTTATGGAATAAATCCACCATGCAGAGGCACCTTGGCAGAGATCCCCAGGTTTGCATGCTTAGGATGTTTTATGGTAAATAAAAACATATCTAGTTTTGGCAAAAGGAAAATGCTTTGGATGGCGTCTTGGCTGGAATTTGGCTTTAACTTTTTATTTTTACAATTTATGTGGTTTACCATTCTGTGACTTATTTTGTCCTTACCTCTAATCATGAGATATGTGTATTAGTGGGAAGAGGTTTTTTTTACAAAGGGTCGCTATAGTCTTCCTATTAAGAAAATGTTATGTTAGCCTCTGCCCCCCCCCCCCCCCCCAATCAGCATCAAAATACAGAGAAGTCTTCCCTTCAGAGTATATGCAGATTTCATCATTAGATATATTCATTATGCTTGCAATGATCATGACAGATATGATTTTTTTTTTCTAATGTAGGCCTACTTGGTAGGCTGTGAAAGTCTACACAAAATGGCACTACCAGTTATTGTCTAACATTGTTAAGTAGCCTGTTTTCTTTTCAGCTAATAGGATTGGTTTTAGTAGGAAACAGCAATAACAGCTTCAACAGACTGTACACATTTAGGGAAAAAAGCTGAAACAGCTCTCTTTGGGGCAATGTAATTACATTTTCATTTAGAGAAAATTTGATTCAAGCTTTATTTACAGTGTGGACTCCCCTGATATACTATGATATTAGGAACCAAATTAAATGTGAATATTTATTTTGTCGACGCGATTACATTTATATTTAATTGCATTTGCTGGAGAAAGGTCAGATAACCAAGAGAAGCTGATGCCATTATTCAAGAATAAAGACCATCAAAGCCAAAATGAAATAGTTATTAAAAATAAGTGAGTGAAACATTTCTGAATGGCTTGGAATTGATCAGACTCAACGTGCAAACAGACAGCTGATAGTGGAGGACTATTCAATAACCCATAAAATCTTGTTAAACTATGTCTACAAAAACATTATATGAAAAGTTGAACTATTGGTCTTACGCTCCAAATATTGAGGGAACTCGACCCAAAGAAATGAAGGCATTCATGCTATTATGATGGATATCAAAATGAAAATATCTATTTGCTAAGTACCATTTGGATTTGTTGGCATCCATAAAGTGTAGGATATGTTTTGACTGATTTATAAAAAAAATAAGTGGGTGATTACCTGCAAAAAACAATGAGATTACACATGTTATTTTTCACTTGCAGGTTTAAAAATGTAAGTAGATACGATCCATAGGCTATGCAGGGGGGAAAGGGGGAATTTATGAGAAAAAATACATCAAAGCAGCCCATGGTGAGCTTCCCAATTTATTTCACTTTTCTTTTTCATTTCAACATTAAAAAGCCACCAAACCTCCTCCCCATGTAATGGCTCTTTCATATGTGACTGTAAATGTTGCCACTTATAATGGGCTGCTATGGATCCATAGACTTTTTTGATGTGTAGCACATGGGTTGTCTAAATAAATATTTTATCCCTTGTTCGAATAATACAAAATGACTGGATCAGATCAATGGGCATTCAAATCAAAACTAGACACTGGCATCCTTATCTTTCAAACAGTTGTGTATAAAACAATTCAATAGTTCTGTGTGGCTGAGAGTCAGGCAGCATATCAGTTTCTGTGCAATCAAGTGATCAGAATCAGGAGTTTGCAGGAATATGCCTCTGATGAAAGAAAACCCCTGTGAGGTCAAAAGAACAAAGAGTGCAATGTCATGAGCGAGGTGCTTTGCTGTTTCTTATTAGAAATTATATGCTGACAGCACATTTATTTACTGATTTCTTTGTCATGTGACCCTCTCAGACAGATTTTGTATTTTAAGCATATATCCACTTTTAGCCATTTTAAGCCATTAGGTAGGGACATTTCTAAAAACCCATTGACCTGAGAAGCACAGCATGCTATGGATAGTTCCATATTAACAAATGATCCGCTATGTTCAGTCTTTGTATTTGCACCTATAGAGAGCAGAGAAGGAGTGAGAAGCTATAGGCACAGATATTTACATGAGTTTTCTGACCGTTGTGTTTACAGACATACAAGGCTGATAAATATATCATTGTAGCCTCCTATTGTCCTCGCTGGCCTTATTATATGGTGTGGGAGGGGGGGGGTCCCTAATAGATACCCTGGCAAAAGAAGATCACAAGGGCTTTAAGCTCCAGTACACAGAGAGTTGGAAGAAGCAGTGTATCAGCCAGGAGGCAAGGTGAGGATATGGTCACCTACACCCCCCAGTAAGTGTATCGCGAATGTGAGTACTTTAACAATTTAGAGTAAATGAAAAACAAATGATAAACAGATATTCATAAAATACATGTATACATCTCTGATATAAATAACAAATTGGGAATAACAAATTGAGTTGTCATATATTTATTTTACTATAGTTGTCTTCCTCCACCAGTTGTCTCAAAATAGAATTACTCTATCAAAAACTGGTGTTTTATTTTTATATTTCATTTGTACACATTTGTAATACATTCAAATTTATAGTTAACATGTATCTAAAATATTACAAGAAAAGTCCACTGTGCTTTTATTTGTAAACCTAACAGTGTTCACTTACAAGCAGACATACAGTCAATGGACCAAAGTTCTGGGCTGTATGTGTCAGGTCATGTTCTGTAACAAACTTAGTTCTATTGTCATTTTAAGGAATTGTGTTTAGCAGTGATTACCTGGAGAATTCTCTGTACCCCATGGCACCCAAAATTAACATAACCTACTGACAAACCTCTCATGGGCACTCAGTAATTTAGTGCCAAAAATGTATCAGCAGTATAATCACTGTAACCTTGTAAGAGTTGTTCTGCTTCTCTATTGCTGATTGGATAGTCCCACCCTAAAAAAAAAAAAAAAAAAAGAAACAAAACGAAGGCATAAAGGTGAATATAATCATAGCATTTTACAGGTTGTCCTGAAGACTATCCATGTAGTCTCTAAGTTCACGTGAATCCCCAATGTTCATATCCTGACAAACCCATTTGATATTTTCTTCATTTCCAAAAATGACTGCATTGGTATATTGACCACCCTCTTCAGGCAAAATAGTTGTAAAGGATGTGAACTTTACCCGTTTTCTCTTTGACCCCCCTGGGTTTAATGGCTCATTTTGTTCCTCTTTTTCATAAGTGTAATCAGAAGACCGCATAATTTGACTGTATGGATTCTTTTGAGAACCTCCATTAAGAAGAAAGTTGCTTTCCTCAAATTGTGACCTTCGGTCAATCATTGTAGTGCATTCTTCTGCAGGAAGAGGAATATCTACTTGGTTTTCCAGTAGTTCTACCTCATTCCCAAGCCATACCCAGTCATGAGAATGAGGGATGTTGGTTTGATCAGCCACAGGAAACCTTTTATGTCTGTATTTCCATGCAAAAGCAACACAATTAATTAAGAAAACTAATATTGCAAGGCAAAACACACAAAGAAGGGCATACATGCCAATTTCCAAATCTGTTAGACCTCGTGAAGTCTGTGCAAGTTCGCTTTCCTGGTTATGGACTGAGGCTATTCGTGTAGGAAAACTGGTGTATGGTACAGGAACAATATGGGCATCATTATAGTTCTTCTGATAATCTAATGGAGAATCAGATGTTGAGTTTCTGTTAACTATATCTTCAGAACCAACAGCAGATCCAGGTTTTGGCCACTCGTTTGCTGTCCTTTCCTGTTCTGCAGCTTTCTCTGTAGTTTTACTTGTGATTTTCTTTAAATCATCATCAATGTTTTGAATTTCATTCATATTTCCTTTTTGATCTGAGTCCTTTTGGCCAAATTTAACCTTGATAGTTCCGGTGCCAACAGCAAGACTACTTTTTCTCTTGGACTTCTGGCAGATTTCACTAATCCCCAGTTCCAATTTTATTAAAGGCCCTTGTCCTTCTCCTTCTGCAACCACCACTGGCCAGTTAGACAAAGGGTTCTGATATGTGGACACCACCATCTCATCCAGGGAAGACACCACGATTGAGAAGTCTTTGCTTTCATATATGTCCAGTGGAGTTACTGAGCCATCACTGAATAGGATCCAAACACTCATAACTGCTTCCTGCATTAAACAAAAAGTAAAGGCATCACTTGTTAAAGCTCCACAACTTTCAGCAAGTTAATACATTTAATTCACACAGCATATTGCAGTAAGTTGTGTGATAATGTGTTGATTGACCCCTGATGTTCTGTTTTGCAGCGGAATGACACTAAGATTCAATGTTCTTGCAATCATCAGTCTGAAAGCATTACTCAGGAAGACATGTATGATGCTGTGTTACATTTTTGGTCTATGAACAAATTAAATGACTTGCTTAAAAGATTTTCTGCAGAATGCAGAAGCCACTATTGGGGGATGACAAGATTTAATCCACATGAATAAACTGAGACGTTACATGAATAAACAGAGGTACTTAAGCACTTTTAAATAACCACAGAGCCTGAGCGGTACACGATTCAGTGCTTACATTTTTAAACTAGCAAAGAAGCTTGTGCCACTGAAAGTATGACAACTGTTTACTTGAAATTACATTCAAGAAATAATTAACTACAATTCACTAGAAATTTGATATAACGTTGCACTAAATTTAAAAGTAAAGTTTAGTTAATTTTCAGTAATTCAAATTATAAATAATTTTTGCAGAGTAATCTTTAATTTTTGTTTGTGCATTGAAAGCAGAGATTTGTAGTGTTGCGACTAAACTGAACTCTCAGGGGCTTGATGCAATTACTCTGTCTCTCTTAACAAATATTGACATAAGACTTGGGTTATCCACTAAAAGAAAATAGGCTGCTCACATAGTAAAATAAAAGTTCAGATAGCTTAGTAAATAAGGTGAAGCTGTGTTTGTTTCAAACACCCAGTCATATGTAAATTACAGGACTTTACAGGACTACATGACTAACATGAACATTGCTTCACCTTATTCGCTAACCCATGTGAACATTTTACAAAGGGAGCCGTTCCCACTGCCTTGGTAAATCAACATCCAAATCACAAAATTATAGCTAAATAAAAGAAAATATATAGAGAAAATGTAAAGGAGTAAACATGTTCTCTTAAACCACAGTTCTTTGTTCAGCATAATGTTTTTTGCTATATTTTTTTTCTGTAAAAATATTGACTGAAGGAAGGGATCAGTATCCATTATCATAGTGATAATAGGTAATTTCTACAAAGTGAATTTCGACTTAGCTTCATTTCATTCACCAAGTTAGGTGAAAATACACTTTGCAAAATTAACATGCTCAACTTCTTTAGTAAATCAATCCCTATATATTATTTAAATACCCTGTCGGGTCAGGGGAAAAAAAGTATTTCCTTTTAATTTATATTGAATTGTTTACCTGAAATCAACACAAATTTCAATCAAACTGATTCTTTAACCCCGACATGTTATAAATCAGTGAAATAAACAGCTGACATTTCAAAGCATACAGGCAACATTAACACGCTGAGGTTTTCAGAGAATTTGGTGGTGTACCTGTTTATAGTCATGCAGAATATCACTGGCTGTGGTGGCTGTGATGATCACTCGCTTGTTTCCCTTGCTAGCTTGTACAGCCAAGGAGAGGCCAGTAATAAGTTGGACTCCCAGTTCTACAATTCCCACCCGATCATCCAGCACTGTCACGGTTTTCTCAGCCAAGATTGAATCGGACAAAGGAGAAAGAACCTAGGAAAGAAAACACCGCAAGTATTACTGTATGTATTACTTTAATTTGTAGTATATTCAGGTTTTATATAAGAAGGAGTTAGAATAGATAGAATGCACAATGTAAATAAATAGATAGAATTAACAGGTACAGCAAGCTGTCTATTCTCATGCTGCTCCTGTGATGTTACAGTGGCAAATTATTATAAATAGATTATTGTGCCCAATCTAAAGGGATAGTGGCCTGGCACAGCAGGCATGAGGGCTGGTATCCATATAGCTACAAAGCTTGTGAGCATTTGGGTCCCCAAAATCTTTAGAAGGTTGTATGGGAATGTAGTGTATTTATATGTACAATTTACCTACCCTCTACAGACCCTTGTCCTTGTAAAATTAACATATTAACAAGATCATTGAGACAACTTATGATTTGACATAAATAACTTAACATAACACTGATTTAAATATAGCACCCTCGAGTGTATGCTAAAAGTAAGAGTAGGACCACTGTAGTTTACTAAGGTTCAGGGCTGGGTGAATCTTAACTGGCAGCTCTCTGGTGCCTCCCCCTGGTCTAGAAGGTTGGAGAATCATCTAGAATTAGAGGATAAAGATTAGGAGGAGCTGCCTTGAATATTTATGGAGCCTCAGCCAATCCTCAGAGGTAGGCTGGCAGGGAGCTGAGACCACTTTCTAAATAGACATGAGCCATGGCAGCAGGGGCAGTTGGGTGAAAGATGGAGATACAGTGTTGATGAGGCTGCCGGTGGCCTTTGGGGGTACCCCCTAGTTTGTGGGGGTGTCCTACCTTAGGCTGGGGCTTGGGTGCTAGAAGGATTCTGTCATAACACACAGGAAAAAGTATTTTCTGGAAGCACAGGAGCAAGAGAGAGCACAGAGTGATAAGTCAACACTGTGGGGAGTAACAAAGGGGGAGACATGTAGCCAGTCTCCCTTAAAGACAGCAGTGTGCTTAATTCTTCAGCCTTTCCCTAGAGATCTCCTGAGAGTCAGCCGGGTGGGCTGGTGAAAAGTCAGTCTGGTGGATTGGTGTGGAGAGTTAGCCTGGAAGGCTAGTGAAAGGGGCAGCTGAAGCCAGGTGGGTTGGCAGTGCCTGAAGAGGTGGTGCTGGGATCAGTGGTCACAGAGGAGAAGTTACAGGCTATTTAACTGCAACAGTTATTACTAATCTGACTGAAAGCCTGTCAGATCACTCAAGTGATTCAGCTGGAGCAAACACGTTTGTGCAGGAGGAAAGTGAAGGAGACTGTATATATGAAAGATTTGCTGAAGTCAAGTGGGCATCCCATAATCTCCCATCCCTATCCAAGTTATTAACCCTCTAATAAAAAAACAAAGCAATGTCACGGACTGTTCTCTGACTCTGGGTGCTTGTGAAGATTTGATGTCCCTGCCTGTGCAGTAGAGGGGGATCCAAGTTCATCAGCAGTCCCTACGGGGGTGTGCTACATAAAAATAATACACAGAATGTTTAAGACTTAAAAAAATATGTTATAAAGACCATCTTCCAAAGGCCATTTTTTTTAACTTGCACTAAAAATGTAGAGGCAGGTTTGTGACACCAAACCTTTTGCTGCACAGATTCAGCCTTATCATTCTTATAATGCTTATATTTTATTATATTATTTAGTTTCATACTTACTTAAAATGAATGATAAATTTGATGACAGTGTGAAAGAATACTACTTGCATTTAAAGTTCAGTATTATTTACAGTATTATTATACATGTTATGTATTATGTACATTATTTCATTGCAACTACCCCAAAATGCAGTGCAGGCACCTCTCTATTGCTGATCACTGTAGTATAAAGTATGGAATACTGGGAGCAGAAAAAGCTTTCTTAACAACTAAAAGGTACAGTATGTGCAGGCACCTTTAGGCAGCCTCTTCATTTTATATGTTGATGTCAGGTCCACTTTGAGTCGTTATAGTAGTTATTACCAAATACCTTGTAGCAATGGAGCATTGAGGGGGTCCTTCTAAATACAATTAGGACAATTAAAGACCTATTTTGACAAACGTTTTTTTTTTTTCTTTGAAAGAGTGAGCCCTGGTTCACACTGATGCGATATGACATGCAATTTGACATGTCAAATCGCATGCCAAATCGACAGCTATTGCCGCAATGGAACTGTCCAAATCAGTGCAACGCCAGCTTTGCGGCGCCGCACCGATTCCCAAAAGTTTCTGTACTACCTTTCACAATATCATGTGTGATTTCAATAGACATCTGTGCAGGGAAGCGCACAGATGTCTTTGAAATCATCGGACTGACATGAGGGAATGAAATCGTGTGAGTTCAGCTGAACTCGCACGATTTCAGTCCCGCATCAATGTGAACCAGAAATAATTTAAACATCTTTCAGAATCTTACCATATGGCCAATCCCTGGAATATGATATCACCAGTAAGAAATTGTCCCAAATGGGTCACAGAAAGTGAAATAAATGTTAACTCCTTTCCACTACACTAAATAGGGGCTTTTTATTGCTTTTTGTGTCACAATTGTAGGGAGAAATGTATGACGTACATTAAAATGAATGAGAGACAAAACACTCCTCTCAGCTACTGATATACTCTATATTACAAAAAGTATTGGGACACCTTCCTTTACACGCACATGAACTTTAATGGAATCCCAGTCTTAGTCTGTAGGGTTCCATATTGAGTTGGCTCATGCTTTGCAGCTATAACAGCTTCAACTCTTCTGGGAAGGCTGTCCACAAGGTTTAGGAGTTTTTGTCATAATCAGGCTTTTTTGTGCTGGACCATTTAGGTACTGCATACCTGCACCTCCCAGCAGGAGGTGGGGGGTGGGTGGGGGAAAAATTACCATCTCTCACTCACACAGCTCTGAACTTTAAAAGTCGAGACCTGCTCCCCAACACATGACCCACTGCACCCTGGGCTTGGTCTGCCCCTGTTGGGCACCTTAGAGAGTGGGACACTCTCTGAATTCCTGCTCCTGGCATTGAATAAATCCTCTACTACTAGGTGGATTAATCTCCACTCAGCAGTAGAAGTATAGTCCCAGGGTGACATCGGCATCAAAGATCAAGAGAGAGAGCAGTGCAAAAGTACAGGTGAGCAAGTAAATAAACACTGCTGCCTAAAAGGGCTGCTTTTGGCCCATGTATTCATCTAAATGTGCATATATAGTCTAACTTGTGTTTTGCTTATCACCTTGTAGTTATAATTAAAATGCTTCTTAAAAGTAATGATCTACACCAATACCAATGATGTTCAGCCATTTTAAGTTTGTATCTTATAGGCATTCTGAGGAAAGCCAAACCCACAATATCATCTGTATTCTCTGATGCAAAATTATGGTAGCGTCAAGCTATACAGTACATATTTCATATGCGCTCAATACATTTGCCTTCCCTTTTCAACAGCCTCAACACTTATATGTTAAAATTGTAGCATACCATGAAAAATTCAAGAATATAAACATGCCACAGTTAATATTTATCTGCTTGTTAATTATGTTTTCAGGAAATCACCCAACACCCCAATGACAAGGTGGCTGGAAAATCGACTTGTCTGTCGGTGACAGAATGAGGTTCTGAGAAATCTTGTGGTTGTTATGTAGGTTTTTAGGTCCCTTTTACAAGGATGCCCTCCATTCCACCTTGGTAGGGGATCCTAGAATGATCCTCTGCTGAGTCAAAGCAGAAATGGACATCAGATAAGTCTGTTTCAGATTGTTTCTCAATTTTTCTCCCATTTAATTCTTTTGCATGGCCAAATGTAAAAGAACACGCATCCACATATATCGACATGTGGTCAGGTCAATAAGAGGACCTGGGCACAAAGTGATGGAC
Source organism: Lithobates pipiens (assembly GCF_037356315.1). Lineage (NCBI taxonomy): Eukaryota > Metazoa > Chordata > Amphibia > Anura > Ranidae > Lithobates > Lithobates pipiens. Next base: position 74,605,327 of record NW_027507790.1, read on the forward strand.
TTGAATAGACCTGGATGTGGGTGACTATAGACGTATGCACATCCATTTACACCATGCATCATAGGTCAAAATTGGACTGCCGTATTATATAACCCCGCCAACACACACACACACACACACACACACACACACACACACACACACACACACACACACACACACACACACACACACACACACACATTGATGGACAGTGACAGTGTTAGTTATATACTCCCCCTGCATTGGTGGTCAGTTGATCAGTGCCAGAGCTGTTAAATTCCACCCCCCCCCCACACACACATTGGAGGTTTGTGAAGAAAGAACTTTACTCACTTTCACCCAAGTTGGCTCAGGTTAGTTTGGGGGGGCCAGTTATCACAGAGTGGCTGCCACTGCTGCTGCTTTCCAAAGAATGCAAATCTGTGGCATCTGCAAACTGTGGCATTCTGGTGTGGTTGGATACACTGGGGGGGTGGACATCAAACCCCCTTAACTATACCTCTGCCAGCCCTCAAAAAATCCACTCGCCTGCTCGCATTTTGCAAGTGGATTTTGAGGGCTGGCGAGCTATATAGCTGCCTAGGAGCGGGGGGAAAGCACCGCCGGCAGCCTGGGTGGATTGGGGGTCCTTCTCTCAGTGATCACAAAGGACAAGAGAGAGAGAGAGAAGCCCAGGTGATTAAAGTGCAGCGCAGGGAACAAGCAATAACAGTTCATTTCAATTGCTGTGTTCCCCACCTCTCACTGTCAGATACAGTCCCTCCTCCTGGTCCCAGGACTTTGAAAAACAGATCATCTGTGCCAATACTGGTGATGGGTGATCTGTCAATCAAAGTTCCCCAGCCATGGGGCGGGGCTGTATATGATGAACACGGCAACTGAAATGAAAGCTGTTATCGCTGTGTTCCCTGCACTGCACTCTATTCACCTGGGAGGCTCTCCTGTTCCTCTCCTCCCCTGCACAGGTAGGCTGCATAGTGGACACAGGCTGAATGGTGGGCACACAACTGCATATTTGGCACACAACTGCATTGGTGGGCACAAGGCTGCATTGGTGGGCACATAACTGCATATTGGGCACACAACTGCATTGTTGGACACAAGGCTGCATTTGTAGACACAAGGCTGCATTGGTGGGCACACAACTGCATGTTGGGCACACAACGGCATGGTGGGCACACAACTGCATTGGTGGACACACGGCTGCATTGGTGGACACACGGCTGCATTGGTGGACACAAGGCTGCATTGGTGGGCAAAGGCAGCCTGCATTGGTGGGCACGGATAAAGTTTTTGTAGTTGTTAATATTTATAAATTAATTCTGCATAAAACATTTAAGTGTAATTTCATGAGAATTTATGAGGGCATGTTTAGGGGCGGAATTAGGGGCAGGGCGGGCTAGGGCAACTGGTGGCTAGTAAACCTTAAGGCCTGACTCGTAGCTCTGGACTTGAAATTTGGAGCCCTGCCTCTGCTATGGGCCCCTAAAGAATAGTAGAGTTAGTAGAAAAGGTATTTGCATGTGCTATTCATCACAGATCCGAAAAATAAAATAATTATTACCGTATTTTCCGGCGTATAAGACGACCTTTTACACCTAAATTACACAGCCAAAAAGTGGGGGTCGTCTTATACGCCGGGTATGAAGTGGCCGCAATGGATTTCAGCCCGCCGAGTGCTCGGTAATACTGTATACATACAGTATGCACCGCTCAGCCAATCCCGGCGGCCGATGCACTCTGTTGATGAATACAGCCTTGCTAAGCCTGCTCGGATTGGAGTAGCAACCTCTGCCAATCCGAGCAGGATACAGTACAATGAGTCAGAGCGGCGCGGGCTGATGATGTCACAGCCTCTGCCAATCCGAACAGGCTTTGTATAATCAACAGATTAGTAAAATACATTGCCTACCATGATTGGCTTAGCGGTGCACATTGTATGCACACTGTATTCTGCAGTGTTCCTGGCCCTACTGTACTAACACAGCATCATATACTGTGTACCTGGCGATCTGCATATTAACAAAGCATCCTGTACTGCACATCCAGCTCCAGATCTCCCCAAAAATACAGGTATGATTTATGGGGCTTTGGAGGAGAGGATTCATTGTTGCTGCCTGCCAATTGTGGGATCTCTGGGACTTGTAGTTCACAAGTTTTTTCTGATGTTAAGTCTGATGTGTTTTTTTGTTTTTGTTTTTTTACGTTTCTGATGTTTTTTTTTAAATGGTGTTGCCTCCGAAGGGTGGTAGTCTTATATGGTGAGTATAGCCCAAAACCTAAGTTTTCACTGGCAAAATAGGGGGTCGTCTTATACGCCCAGTCGTCTTATACGCCGGCAAATACGGTACTCATTTCAGAATAGTGGGCTCCTCCCAATGTCCTAAAATTAAGAATAATACCTTTGGATGTGTGATGGAATGTTATCTTACCATATCCTTCTAGGTTATACTTCCTCGATATGTTTCACTCAAAGCCGCAAAACAGATGTTGATTTATTATTGGTATATGCTCTTTCTTAATATTCTGGTAATGTCCATAATTTTGCCAATGCACTGCTAATAGTATGGGGGAAAAGTTTCTGGATTGGTTTAGAGAAACCTTGTCTGAAATGGATTAGTAAGGTTGACTAGGAGGTTAGGCTTACAATGATTCTAATTGTTTAATTTATAAGGCTATTTCTTTCCTCAAAATAGTTGTTTTTGTAATAGGTCCTGCTTACATCTTAGATGTACAGTATACTGTAGTAAAAACTTAAACAGTTTGCTCTGTGGACAAGAAAGGTTGTGATGAGGCTTCTGGTGACAAGAATATACTAGATATACTAGATATTTGGGATCCTAAAATCATATGCTGAAATGCATGTGTAGAGTAAGGGCCGACAAACACAGATAATCTGTGCTGCTAGCAGGTAAAGGAAGGTTATGATCAAGGCACATAATCCAAAAAGGTATGATTACAAAAGCAGCTTTTTGCAGAGATAATAAGATTTTGCTAAAAGATTTCCTACAGAATAAGCTACTGTAAATGTGAATCAAGGATTACCTAGCTGTTGACAAGTTAAAATCGTGCTCATAATATTTCCTCTCCCACGTGCCCCTCCCCCTGACTTTTCTGTCAAGATCAATGGCACAATTATCGGTCCGTGCCCACATGCAAGGGTGTTAGGAGTAACCCTAGACTCTGAACTGTCCTTTCAGGCCCACATCCAATCCCTGTCCAAATCATGCAGCCTTAACCTCCACAAACATCTCTAGAATACGGCCCTTTTTAACCAATGACATCACCAAGCTTCTAATTCACTCCCTGGTCATCTTGCCTCGACTGCTGCAACTCACTCCTCATTAGACTACCTTTACATAAACTATCACCCCTTCAGTTCATAATGAATGCTTACCACCTTACCAACTGTTCAGTGTCCTCCACCCCTCTCTGCCAATCCCTGCACTGGCTTCCACTCACCCAATGAATAAAATTCTAAGTGCTAACAATAATTTACAAAGCCATCCACAACTCTGCCCCCAGCTACATCACTAACCTAGTCTCAAAATACCAACTAAGACGCTCTCTTTGGTCCTCCCAAGACCTCTTGCTCTCTCACTCCCTTGTCACCTCCTTCTATGCTTGCCTACAGGATTTCCCTTTGGAACTCCCTACCCCAATCTGTCCAACTGTCCCCTAATCTATCCATCTTTCGACAATCCCTGAAAACCCTTATCTTTAAAGAAGCTTATCCTGCTTCTAACTAATACACTGTTTTACTTTCTCCATCAGATCATCCCCCACAGCTATTAACTTTAGTATCAATTGACCCTCCCTTATAGATTGTAAGCTCTAGTGAGCAGGGCCCTCTGATTCCTCTTGTACCAAATTGTAATGTAACTGTAATGTCTGCCTTCATTTTGTTAAGAGCTACGCAAACTGTTGGCACTATATAAATCCTGTATAATAATAATAATAATAACACTACACCACAGACAGGCTCAGGAGTATATGAAATCCAAATGCAGAAAACAGAGGTTGGGAAGTCAACTCAGTAAAGTTAAACACAAATAGACTATGCACCTACCCTTGCTGGTAAAAGCTGATCATCTAAACAGCCACAGTTAAAGAATAGACGAGTCAGCTATGGTGAGAGTGGTGACACTGGGGTTGATTTACTAAAGACAAATCCACCGTGCATTGCAAGTGCACTTGGAAGTGCAGTCGCTGTAGATCTGAGGGGAAGATCTGAAATAAGGGCAAGCTCTGCTGATTTTTATCAACAAATCATGTGCAAGCAAAAATGCTGTTCTTTATTTTCCTTGCATGCCCCCCTCAGATCTACAGTGACTGCTCTTCCAAGTGCACTTGCAGTGCACTTCTAATGCACAGTGAATTTGACTTTAGTAAATAAACCTCAGTCTAGTTTTGTTGCAAGGATTGTATTTGACAGTTACAGGAGAGAAAAACACTGACAGGAAACAAAGCTGCCCAATAAGTCACCATTTTATATGCTGCATTTGAATTTGTAGTAGTCTTTTTATGTCACAGTACTTGAATTTTGCTATATATAGGTAATGGTTCCATAGCCAAGAAAAACAAGATGGACAGCAGAGGGCACCTCTACAGTGGAACCCCTGTGGCATAACCAACATAAAAATGTAATCCTAGAGCAGATCATAGAACAGTAATAAGTACATAAGTAAATAAATAGGTAAATTGACCTGGAAAAAGCTAAACACCTTCAAAATAATGCAAGATAATTATATCCCATCATATCAAAAGCACGTTCTAGGTCTACACTTAAAAAATTGACCTCTTATTAATACTAGTTGGAATAAATGATGAATTTGAACACCAATCTAACATTATTCATTTGTTTGTTCAGGAGATAGTACATAATAATACAGTAGTGGGGATGGGCGAATGGCTTGGCCTGAGCATAAGTTCGGGCAGAACTTTCGCTGTTCAGATGTTCAGTGAGTAGCCGAATAAACTGGTCGTTTGACCGTTTGATCGACTCCCCCGAACCATCCACAATGCATTGCGACTCTGAAAAGTGCTTTGCAAGCCCTGATTGCCTGAAGCAGTGAAAGCTTCCACCAATCAGGGCACAGAGCACTGTCAGAGTCATGATTGGACACTGTCATCATGACTTTCTTTAGCCAATTGTGGCTCATTCCCGCTCCACAGTATAAAAGTATTCTTTCAATGGCAGCCATTTTCAGTGTGATTTTGGCATGGAGAGAGTTCAAACAGGGCTCTGTTCAGTGCTATTAGTGAGTTAGTGTGCTATACTGTGCTATTTTGTTTCAGTCTAGGGATAGTGGGAGTGTAGTTAGGAGGAACATCATGAAATCCAAACACTTTGCATAATGTGCAGCTAGAGTAGGGACAGGCCAGATAGTTTCACTGTAGTTTAGTGAGACCGTATCATACATACATACATACATACATTAGTGTAGAGTAGGGACAGCTTAGATAGTTTCAGTGTAGTGTAGTGAGACAGTGTCAGTAATCTTTACATTAGTGTATAGCTAGAGTAGGGACAGTTCAGTGTAGAAATGGTTGAATACCGTCTATTTGATTGCGTTACTGCCAGTTTAACGCCATAAAGTTTTGTGTGTGTTACTGCCAGTTTAACTACATATAGTTCTTCGTGTGTTACTGCCAGTTTAACGTCATATCGTTTTGTGCGTTACTGCCAGTTTAAGGCCATTTACTTCCGTGTGTGTTACTGCCAGTTTAACGCCATATAGTTCTGTGTGCGTTACTGCCAGTTTAACGCCATATCGTTGAGTGCATTACTTCCAGTTTAACACCATATAGTTCTGTGCGTCACTGTTTGTTTGGCGTATTGTATTGCAGTATATTACAGTGTATCCGTAGAGTGTGTCTGTGTAGTGTGAGTACTCAAATTAAAGTGCACCAAACACATCTTTACATTCATTAAAGTGCATCTATATACAGATTTCAACTTCTTCTTTACATTTGCTTATAAGCACTGCCCCCTCCCTTCCAATAATGTCTGGGAGGACAACAAGGAGAGGCAGATATTCCCTTGGTACTGTAAGGGGTCCAGCAACAAATTTGTCCACAGGCAAAGGTGGATGTGGTGGTCAGTCCTCAGACAGGGCATAATTTCCTCTGTTTAGTGAGTTTGCCCATGCTATCCAGCCACAGCATGCAGAGGAGATAGTTGACTGGCTTACTAAACCTTCCCCATCCTCCTCATCCTCACACAAGCAGAGACAAGTGTGCAATCCCCTGCAGTTGCCAGAGTGGATAAACCTGCCTCCTTGTCCACATCTATTCCTGCCATAGCCCCAACATCAGCCATTGAGGAGTCAGCTGAGTTATTTGACCACAGTGTCAGCCATTTGCTCCTTGATGATGCCCAGCTATTACTGGATTCAGATGTTGCTTCTGAGGATGAGGATGACAGGAACATGAGCCTAGAGAGAGGGAGGAACACTGGTAGACAAACTGGCATTTATGTTCCCCAAGCCACAGTGTATTGCCAAGTTGTCTCCAGTGGTAATGACAAAGATGGAGGTGATGATGATGAGGTCCCTGATGTTACTTTGGTGCCAGATAGAGAAGAGGAGTAAACTGAAGGTGATGCGACATCAAGAAAGAGTAGACATAGCTGTTATCTCCCGGTCCACTCCCCAAAGCTCAGATGTCTGGGCCTTTTTCAGCACATCTGCAGCAGATTGCACTGTTGCTATCTGCAAACTGTGTCTCAAGCACATTGAATGTGGCAAAAACACCAACCATATGCATAGCATTGCAATTTTTTTGCCTTCATTAAGAGTACCTCTATAAAGTTATCACGGGAAGGCGCCATCGACACCCAAAGATCAATTTTCTGCACCTATTTAACAGGCGCATATCATTGCAATTTTTCACAGCAAAGCCAATTCTTGCTTTCATCAAGAGTACCTCTATAGGGTTACAGTGGGAAGGCACCACCGACATCCAAAGACCAATTTTTCTGCACCTGTTTGACAGGTGCATATAATTGCAATTTTTTACAGTAAGGCCAATTCTTGATTTCATCAAGATTAGCTCTATAGGGTTATGGTGGGAAGGCGCTACCAACACCCAAAGACCAATTTTTACGCACCTGTTACTTCTATACAAAGTCAAAGTGACACCAGAAAGTATCCAAAAAAATCTATAATCTTGTTCCCAGTGCACTACATTGTGGCCTCATCATACACACTGGCTCCCCAGCTGTTGCTGAGCAAAATAAAGGCAGCTTGCTGGGAAAATGTCATTTTTTTGGCTTTATAAATGCAATTATTGCTGCAACAGATTCTAGACATGGTACAAATCTGTCACTTTACAGGCAGACTAAGAGGATCCCCCATACACTATATTGGAAGGATTACATTTTTAGTCTTTCACTGCAAAATCAAAAATATCACTGCTCATTCAAAAATTACGTTTTTCACAAACTTTTTTTATTGATACATGTCCCCCAGGACAGGACCCGGACCCCTAAAACCATTGTATGCCCAATTACTTGCATATAAGCCTTCAAAATTGTCACTTTTGATTTTTGATGTTCGGGTCCCATTGACTTTAATAGGCTTTGTAATTTAGGCCCAAACTTTTGCGGTGTTCGAAAGTTCTGGTGCAAATCGAACAGGGGTCCGTTTGGGCCATTCCTATACAGTAGTAATAGTAGCAGTAGTAGTAATAATAATAAGTCAATTTGCTAAATCTTTTGTGAAGGAAACTCACTGGAAACTTTTGTAGACAGTAGGATCTCTATGTTTATTCAGTGTCATATTGATGTAGAATTAAAGACACTCAAAGAAGAGAGAAGTACCCTTCATAATATCATTATACACAGGTAGATCAGATAAACATGGGACTCGTTTCCCAAAGCATCTCTTGAAATATAATGTAAGCCCATCAAGTTTTAAAATTGTTTTACAGAAGTAAGGATCTCTTCAGCAGAAATAGGTTTAGCAGAGATGAAGTATCATCAGATAATTTTGAAGGGATATTTGCCATAACCAAGCATCTGATCTGATTTAATTCTTGTGTATAATTTTTTTGTGATATTGTATATACTGTATATAGTGTCTGTGATGAGGCAACTTTGTAAAAGTGATGTCAATATTTTTCATAAAACATTTCATGTTAGAGAACTTTTAGCGGATGCAAAGGATATATCCTTTTTAATGACACATCTTGGTCCTGAACTTTAAACAAGCTTTTAGCTTGTTAATCTTTTGTTTTAACTAATTTAACATGAACGCTATGGTCTGCTAAATAGCAATTTCTTAATTCGCTTTATATATTACCCAAGTTAACACTTATTGAAAGAATTAATGTAATTTAAAGGTATGCCTTCAATGTGTGGGTGGCATTTTGTCTCCTTCTCAAGTGAATGTGATTATCTTGCTGAATCCTATAATTTCGAAAAATATTCTGCACCAATTATTCTCTCTTAGTCTCGCTTAGCTAGCTAGAAATATTGCTTTTCCAATCCAGAACATCTATTTTTTTTCTGAAAACATTTAACCTAAAGTTTGAATGATCTGCTGGGCCAAACATCCGATGACATTTGAGGGATAACGGACAGCATATCTGGCAGATGCAACCTAATCATTTCAATGTCTCCAGAAAGCATTGACAACACAGTGCAGCATTTAAGGGCTTAAAAAGAGTCTATACACTTAAGATAGAAGAAAAAAATACATGTGCATTTAAGGTAAAACTGTTTATGTGTAATCAGTCTGCAAAATCGTGTTTCCCAATGCCTTGATTAGATGGAATTTAGCATGAAAACTCAACATAATCATATTTGCTTTAAAATACTGTCTAAAGTGGTATGGTGTAATTTTGTACTTCTTGCACTGTATATGGCAATTTGCATAAAATTATAAGGTTAGCTATGAAAACAAAAGACTTTTTTTCCACAGGAGTTAATAAAAAAAAAATCATGTATTTAACACTCTCTTTACCAGCAGCACATAGGAGAAGATTGTGCTGTTGAAAGCAATGTTTTTCTGAACATGTTGACCTTAAACCAGGATTTCTTAACCAGGTACACCAGGTACACCCTGAAAAGTCCACAATCTACCATTGCAGCAGATTTCTATCCACTATTCACAGAGCCAGCAACCCAGGATAAAAGAAATCCTGCCTACTATTCCTGCCTACTACTCTAGATAATTACCGAAACCCTGGGTTTGCTACAATTGATACTGGTAAGTTAATAATTTTCCCTTGAAAATTGGGGATGGTGTATCAGGCTACTGCCTTCAATATGAGCAAGGTACATAACTAGAGGTAGAGTTGATGAGGACAATAGCCTCTTTTCCATTGTTGTGGGGGTCTATGGGCAATGAAATTATGGAAATCTAGAAGCCCCTAAAATAAGGTGCCGCCCCACCACCATGTAAATAAGCAATGGGTACACATTCCCTCTACAAAATGCAAATACTAAATAAAGATGCAGACACACTATGACAAATCTTCTATTTAAAAAGAAACACACAAAAAATGTCCCTCAATGTAAATCCATAATCACTCACATTATCCAGCAATGCAGTCATGATGAACAATGTCCGTAACATGACTAAAGGTCTATTTCTGGTGACAGCTCTTAGGAAAAAGGCGGAACATCACTGACCAAATTAATTAAAAACATCACCAAGTATACCCCACCCCATTGTTTATGTTCAATTGTCATCTAGGGAACTGTCATTCGTGGATCATGTCGGCATGTTTTTTTCTTTTGTGGATGTCATTCCTCACGGTTAACATGGATCTCTTGAAAAGGAGATTGAATTTATATCATGGGGACATTTTTTTGCTTTTATTTTTAGAAAAAGACTTGTCAAATGTGTCTGTGGGTATAATTGCTTTACATTTTTGTGAATGATTATTGTTAGCCCTAACTCATTCATGTAATGCCGAAGAGGCCCTTCATCTTATATACATGGGCAAGCCTCTTTTGAAGGGGGTACCTGGCAAATTGGTTGATCTTTTACAGTCATAGTTATAGCTAACAGCTTGTGTTGTATATGATAGCAGACACTGGCAGTTCACAACAACAAAATTACAACACAGGCTGACAGCTATTACTATGACCATAAAAGATCAATTTACACCCTGCCTCCACTGAGTGGGGAGTCACTGGAGATAAGCTGTAGACACAGAAAGTGCACTCATGCACTGAATGGGGAGTCAGCTTATAGATGTACCTATAAATGAAAACCGCTTCATGATAAACCACACTTGCGATAAATTGTAAGTGAAACATAAAAGATGATATCTTATTCAGCTAATAAAATAAATCATGATATATGATTATACCTGGACTGTAGTGATTCCTTGATCCCGTCCAACTAGAACTTTCCCTGCTTCCAGTGTAGCTATTTTTGGTTCTTCAACTTTCATGAAATCACTTACTAGGTCAGTGATATCAAACTGCCAGTCAGGACCAAGCATGTGTATTAGTTGCCCGCCAACATCTGCAGATTCTGCAACAAACTGAGTGAAGACTCGAACCATTGCATGCTGGTATTGCAAGGAACACCCTCTGCCTTTCTTTTCATCATCTTCTTCATCTTCACTATCTCTGGTTGGTCTGAAAAGAAATTTGACATATGGGAAAAATATCTATTAATTGCATTAATAAGATCAGCTAAAGTTATGTCAAAAATTTCACAATTCTTGAAAATGTTGGCTCTGCCTTTCCGACCTCAGGAGCCTCTATAGGTTAGTATGGTTTATTTAGTCATTGTGGTTGAACATCATATTAAAAGACCAATTGGGTGACTTAAAAGTTGGGAGGGCAGAGACAGTCTCTTGTTTTTCAAGAAAAAGCAATGCCGCGTACACACGGGCGGACTGTATGGCGTACTTAGTCCGTCGAAACACATTTCAGCGGACAGTCCGCTCGTGTGTGGGCTTCAGCGGACTTTTTCAGCGTGCAGTCTGGCGTACTAAGTATTTCGGATTTTTCGAAATTCTGTCCGTCGTACTTTGGTTTCAGCGGACAATCCGCTCGTCAGTAGGCTAGGTTGACGGACTAAGAATGGCGCATGCCCAGAAAGGATTTACACGGCGGAAGGGTGCTTTGCTGTGTATTGGACTTCCTATTTCTAGTCCCGTCGTACGTGCTGTACACGTCATCGCGCAAGCTTTCGACGGACTGTTTGTGCATCTGTGTGTGGTCAAGTCCGTTCAGTCGAAAGTATGACGGACTGTCCGTCGGATTGTATGACGGACTAAGTGAGCTGTCTATATCTCCAGATTGAATAATTGTTTTCAAATATGGCTTTTACTTCTGGTAAAGTATCATATGCTTGGAATGAAGTTACTAAATTTCCGAATGGTTTACCTTACTAAGGTGTAACATATAGCGCAATCAAAATAGCACAATGCTTAAAGCTGAACTCATAAGTAATATCCTTTATTGGCTAATTTTCATCTATCTTTCCTAGGTAAGTATTGCAGAAGTGGGAATAGTTACCATTACAAAAAGGTACCCACTCCCAGAAAAAAAGAAAAATACATTTGTCTGGGAGGATGAGGAGTACTTTAATTTTTAAGTGAGCGTCCGCTTTAAATGTTTGTATTTTTTTTATTGCATGTGAGTCAGGTTAAAGCTGAAATCCAGTTTTTGATACATTGAACTATGACCCTCATAAATATTTGAAGCTTCTGATTGTGCTAAATGTAGCTGAGGCTACATACAATATACTGCACTGTGTTCCAGGTTCGAACCGAGACTTCTTGTCTCATACCTGGAACACAGTAGAGTCTATGTGATCAGTGCTCAGCCAATCAGAGAAAGTGATGTATTCTAGCAATGAATACAAGACTTCCTCTGGCTGAGTCAGAAAGGCAGGCTGATGATATTACAACCACTGACTCAAAAATGTTAGCATGGTCCCACATGGCAAAAAATGGGGACATTACCTCAAGGTATAAAACAAACTGTGGTTTACTACTGCTTTAAAGACACTGGTCAGTGGAAAGAGCAGAGTATAGCAAGCTTGCAAGAAGTGTCTCACAAATCCAGGGAGTGAGACAAAGTGGGGCAGGGGATTGCCTTATGATGCTTAGGAGAAATTCACATCAGAAGATCAATGGCAAGAGGGGTCTTTGCCCCAAAGTTGTTTCTCCTCAGGGGTCAATGTGGCTCGCTTCATGCTAATGGGCATAGCCCCAGTCTCTGGAATAAACATACCGAATGTATGGCCTCAGGAGTTCATACGCTTCGATGTCCTGAGTTCCCCCATGTTTACAGTTATCCTGGGTACTCACTGGCTCCAAGCACACAACCCTCAGATCAACTGGATCAAAAGAGAAATTTTGTTCACCTCTCCTTACTGCTCGCATCATTGCCTTGCTTCCAGCCACAAGGATATCTCCAGTTGTCTGTCAGTCCAACCTGTACCTGCCAACTATCCAAATGTGCCTCCAGCCTATCTTGAATTTTTGGACGTCTTTGATAAGAAAAAAGCTGATGTTCTGCCCCCACATAGGACTCACAATTGTCCAATTGAATTACTTCCTGGGACCAAAGTTCCTTTTGGATGTATATTACCCCTTTCTGAGACAGAACTAGGAGCTCCACGTCAATATATTGATGAAAACCTGGAAAAGGGCTTCATTAGGTCCTCTTCTTCTCCTGCAGGTGCTGGAATATTTTTTGTTGAAAAAAAGGACAAGTCCCTCAGGCCATGTTTGGATTACAGGGAACGTAACAGGATTATCATAAAAAAACGGTACCCTTTCCCACTTGTTCCAGAGCTCTTCCAGAGATTCCGTACTGCCCAGATATTCACTAAACTTGACCTACGGGGGGCCTACAATCTCGTTCGCATCCGAAAGGGTGACGAATGGAAGACAGCGTTCAGAACACGCTTTGGACATTTTGAATATTTGGTAATGCCCTTTGGGCTGTGTAACACCCCAGCCACGTTTCAACATTTTGTAAACAATATTTTCCGTGACTACTTCGATTTCTTTGTCATCATCTATTTGGATGATAGCCTTATATTTTCAACTACACTGGAGCTTTATTGGACTCATGTAAAGACAGTACTACTCACACTGAGAAAACACAGGCTCTACGTGAAAGCAGAGAAGTGTGACTTCGAGAAGACGTCCATACAATTTCTGGGACTAATCATCTCCACAAGCGGTGTAGCTATGGACCTGCAGAAAGTGCAGACAATCCTAGATTGGCCAACTCCATCTGACAAAAAGGGGGTTTGCAAACTTATATAGAAGGTTTACTAAGGACTTCTCTTTGATTATTTCACCTATAACCCAAATCACCCGTTTACATGCTCGATTCCTGTGGTCTCCAGAAGCCCAGTCTGACTTCGACAATCCGAAGTCTCTATTTACCTCGGCCCCAATTCTGCGACACCCAGATCCCACTCTGCTTTACACCCTGGAAGTCGACACCTCCGAGGTAGCCACTGGAGCAGTTATTTCTCAACACCTGGGGCCTAAATTGCTACTGCATCCTGTGGCCTTCTCTTTGCGGAAAATGAGCCAATCCGAAAGGAACTATGATGTGGGTGATCGAGAACTCTTGGCCATTAAGACTGCATTAGAGGATCGGAGATATCTCCTCAAAGGGGCCTCTTACCCCATAATGATTTTCACAGATCACCGGGACTTAGAGTACCTCCGCACCGCAGAGCGATTAAGACCTCGGCAGATTTGATGGGCTCTATTCTTTGCCCGATTCAATTTTCACATTACTTTCCACCCTGGATCCAAGAATGGGAAGGCTCTGTCCCATATGTTCTCTGACACTCCCGAAGTGGTAACTCCCAGCACCGTTCTGTCCCCACAGAACTTTCTGATGATCCAATCCGATCTGAGTTCTTCACTCAGATAAGCCTCTTCCCACTGCTCAGAACCAGAAGCATCCTCCCTAAGAAACATGGACGGTTTCCTTCTCTATCAGGATAAGATCTTTGTTCCCCAACAAACCAGGATCCAGGTCTACAGCTATTCTGGTTGTCATGGATCGACTCTCCAAAATGGCCCACTTTTTGCCCATGAGGGGTACACCATCTGCCGCTGAAATGGCAAAGACCTTTATAAAAGAAATAGTCAGACTGCACGGCTTACCCAGTAGCACCCAGTAGCATTGTATCTGATAGAGGGGTAAAATTTACCTCCAGATTCTGGAAGGAGCTCTACAAAATGCTGTCAATTAAGATACAGCTATCCTCTGCTTACCATCCCCAAAGTAACGGTCAAACCGAAAGAACTAACCAAACTTTAGAACAATACTTACGCTGCTTCTGCCCATTTTCCCAGGATGACTGGAGCTCCTTACTCCCATGTGCGGAGTTCGCTTATAATAAATCAATCCATGCAACCACCAACCAGTCTCCCTTTTGGCCTAATTACGGGTTCCATCCCTCATTCCTGCCCAAGGTCATTCCGGAAGCTTCAGTCCCAGCGGCTCAGGAAAAGATGAACACTATCCAGGCCAACTATCAGACCCTCCAGGCGACTATGCGAAAGGCCCAAGAAGATTACAAAAAACAGTACGATAAGAAAAGGAGGAACCCTGTGTTTAAAGTTGGAGTTAGGGTATGTCTCTCTCCAGCAAATTTGAAGCTTCCTTGTCCCTCCCGGAAACGGGGACCTAGGTTTATTGAGTCATTTAAAATTAAATGGGAAATTAACCCCGTGGCATTTGAACTGACGTTGCCAAGTTCCTATAAGATACACCCTGCATTTCATGTCTCTTTGCTTAACCACTTTAGCCCCGGACCAATTTTCAGCCTAAGGACCAGAGGTCTTTTTACAATTTTGCACTGCACTGCTTTAACTGGTAATTGCGCAGTCATGCAATGTTGTACCCAAACGAAATTTGCGTCCTTTTCTTCCCACAAATAGAGCTTTCTTTAGATGGTATTTGATTGCCTCTGCGATTTTTATTTTTTGCGATGTAAATGGAAAGAGACCGAAAATTTTGAGAAAAAATATATTTTCTACTTTTTGTTATAAGAAAAATCAAATAAACTCAATTTTAGTCATACATTTAGGGCAAAATTTATTCAGCCACATGTCTTTAGTAAAAAAAAATGTCAATAAGCTTATATTTATTGGTTTGCGCAAAAGTTATAGCGTCTACAAACTAGAGTACATTTTCTGGAATTTACACAGCTTTTAATTTATGACTGCCTATCTCATTTCTTGAGGTGCTAAAATGGCAGGGCATACAAACCCCCCCCCCCCCAAATGACCCCATTTTTTTGGGAGTCTAGCTGCATACGGCACCCCGGAAACCAACCACTGCCTTCAGGGTTTCTAAGGGTGCAAATTTTTGATTTCACTCCTCACTACCTATCACAGTTTCGAAGACCATAAAATGCCAAAATAACACAAAACCCCCCCAAATGACCCCATTTTGGAAAGTAGACACCCCAAGGAAATTTCTGAGGGGCATGTTGAGCCCATTGAATATTTTTTTTTTGTCCCAAGTGATTGAATAATGACAAAAAAAAGTTTACAAAAAGTTGTCACTAAATGATATATTGCTCACACATGCCATAGTTATATGTGGAATTGCACCCCAAAATATATTCTGCTGCTTCTCCTGAGTATGGGGATACCACATATGTGGGACTTTTTGGGAGTCTAGCTGCGTACGGCACCCCGAAAACCAACCACTGCCTTCAGGGTTTCTAAGGGTGCAAATTTTTGATTTCACTCCTCACTACCTATCACAGTTTCGAAGGCCATAAAATGCCAAAATAACACAAACACCCCCCCCCAAATGACCCCATTTTGGAAAGTAGACACCCCAAGCTATTTACTGAGAGGCATGTTGAGTCTGTCTTCTTCAGATGTTGACTCGTCGCTGTCTCTGGCCGCAATGACAGGGACGCGGCGTGCGGCGACTTATATAGGGACATCGCCCTGTCACAGCCCCTGCTTCCTAGTGCCCCCTGTTTTCCCCTGCAGTGCTGGCAGCTTCCCTCCTATCATTTCCTGGCTGCTGTTGCTACGGAGGATTGGAATATGTGGGAAGGGGCCAGTAAATATTTAATTTTCCGGCCCCTTCCTGTTCTGAATGAACACAGTGAGTGATTTGTACTGATCGTTCCTGGGGAATCTTGGTCTTCTGTCTCTTTCTCTGTCTCAAAAGTGAGACATCAGGGGACTGTTTAGACCCTATTGACACCAATCTCTGTTTTACTAACATCGTCCACTGCTCTGCTGATATACACATGTGTGTTGGTGCTCTGGAGTGCACACCCTAATTCAATAGGCTGGGCATACCAATGCTAGCCTCCTATAATCCCCTATTCATGAACTAATGGATTAAAGGACACAGCACGGTAAGCAAATCAGACCCTACTGCATTGCTCATTTATGTGAATTTAATAAATGGCTGATTCAAGGAGAATACAAAGATGATCACAGCAGTAAACAGATACATCTTCACTATATTATCATAGTCTTCACCAGACTGTATTACTTTAAATGCAGTAAAGAAAAGTAAATATAGTCAAGGCATGGCTATGGTGTCTGGTAATTAATCAGAATTTGAAAACTGACTGAGCAGAATTACAAACAATGTATCTGATAAAGCAGTTCAAACATATGTATTTGATTTGTGTAATTAATTGTTTGCCTACACACACTTTAAGCCATTGCTTTATTTAATCAAAACACTAAGTTTAGCTACTTCCACTGGGTGCTATAATATTATTCTCCAAAACATTCACCGCATAAATCTGACTGCTACCTCCCCAGGTTGCAGCACTGCAGATACTCATCCAAGTTTCTGATTATTCTTTGTAACACTACATCAGTTCTACAAGCTTACCTTCTGCGCTTCATCACTTTGTGTGTTTCTTTCACTTTCTGGATTTTTGTGTGTTATCCTTGTTAGGTTTAATAGGATTAAAATGGATGTTATATCCACTTGCATTTTGTAATAAGAACTGAAATGTTAATGAGCTGATGCTTGTCTTAATTTTTGTTCTGTGTAAAAATCTGACTTTATTATTTGCCAGTTATTTGCCAGTTATTTGCCACACATTAGGGCATATACTGAATCTTTGGTAGTAAAAATGTGATGAAAAATAGAATTGTATGAACAACAGACTCTGTGGTGGTCACAATTTAATGTTACATCAAAACTAAATGCATGCACACATACTGTAATACTGTATATGTTTGAATTTACACAGGGGGTTGTAAAGTCGGAAGGTTTTTATTGTAATGCATTCTATGCATTAAGATAAGAAGCCTTCTGTGTGCAGCAGCCCCCCTCAACACCCCTAATACTCACCTGAGCCCTATCTCCGTCCAGCGATGTCCACGAGTGTCTCGGCCGTCCAGGACTCTCCCTCCTCATTGGCTAAGACACAGCAGCTCAAGAAAATCAATCAAAGTCAGTTAGCCAATCAGAAGAGAGAGGGGTGGGCCGAACTGCAGCTCAGTGTCTGAATGGACACATGGAGCTGCAGCTCGGCTTGGGTGCCCCTATAGCAAACTACTTGCTGTGG
This sequence comes from Lithobates pipiens, assembly GCF_037356315.1. Taxonomy (NCBI): domain Eukaryota; kingdom Metazoa; phylum Chordata; class Amphibia; order Anura; family Ranidae; genus Lithobates; species Lithobates pipiens. The sequence continues at coordinate 74,622,825 of NW_027507790.1, forward strand.
GGTACTCAAGAGGAGGAAGGGTCCAGGAGCACAGAAGAGGGACCCGAGAAGAGGAGGATCTGGGGTGAAAATCAACTGCACAGAGAAGGTAAGTATGACATGTTTGTTATTTTTTTAGAAACAAAAAAAGACTTTACAATCACTTTAAACTGAGCATATGGTATAAATGCATAAGCAATGGTTAAGCCAAATGCTGTAATAATTATTACATTGGGAGATATGAACAGTTGGTTATATTCTTTTGGGAAAGGGGGGAGGCAACAGCCCACAGACCAGAGCTTTGGGGAGAAAAGGGCAGTGTCAGAGACAGCCTGCATGTCTCTCCCTTTACACCCTAGACATAACTAACTTTGCACTGCAAGGGGGGATTGTTTCTAAAATTCTGGAGTTGCGCTTTAAGATCAATGATTATTATATAATAATTCATTAGTTTAACTTGTACAGCTTTGCGTGTAAAAACTGAAAACAAACTAATGCCCCGTACACACGATCCGAAAATCATACGGAAAATACCGCTTTCGAAGCGATCGTACGATAATCGGATCGTTAGTACAGAGCTTTCGAGAGCCGATTAGGACAGTACATCCGATATTATTCTATCAGACGTGCACGGAAATTTTTTTCGTACGATGCCAGATCATACGATTTTTGTTTAATCAGTACAGCTATCGTTCGAAAATGCAATACAAATGCATTACAACACATGACATCACTTCCGAATTTTTTTTCTGTCGTGCGGGAATTTTCGTGACTTTAGTAAACTCATCAGATTCGATCTGAGATTAGCATGCAATAAAAAACGGACGATCATTCGTCCGATAATCTCATCGTGTGTATGGGGCATTAGACTACAGTTGGGTTGATTGACTAAAACTGGAGAGTGCAACATTTGGTGCAGCTGTGTATTGTAGCCAATCAGCTTCTAACTTCAGCTTTTTCAAGTAAGTTTTCACAAAACACCTGGAAGCCGATTGGTTTCTATGCAGAGCTGTACCAGACTTTGCACTCTCCAGTTTTAGAAAATCACCCCCCTGTTTATTATCATTTAAACGCATTAGATTGCTTTATATCTCCTTGGAGTTTAGCTTTATGTGCAATCAATGCACTTTTAATGCCATCCAGAAAACAGGTCAGCTGTGGTGATGTAGGAAAGTCTTGTTAGTTCACCTTAATATGAGCATTGTGTAATTAACTATAGGCATATTTTACACATTCCTTTTAGATGAGGTTTATACAGACTTTATGCAGAATTTCATATGATTGGGGCCATGAGACACTTTTTAGTGGTGTTGATACACAAGGGGGTTGATTTTCCTTAAATTAGAGAGAGTAAAACCTGATGCAGCTGTGCATGGTAGCCAATCAGCTTGTAACTTCAGCTTGTTCAATTAAGCTTTGACAAAATAACCAGAAGGCTGACTGGTTTCTTTGCAGAGCTGCACCAGATTTTGCACTCTTCAATTTTAGTAAATTAGACCCTAGGTTTTATTTTTGTAAGAGACAGGAAGGATCATGTAGTGGGTGTGTCACATGTTCTGTATTACAAATAAATGTATTATATTACCAGATTAGACTAAAAGGGGAGTTGAGTGGACTGGCGCAATACATAAAAGTCTTAATCATATACTTATAAGCAGGGATGCCACATTACCTATAGGAATCTCACGAGTTAATGTTCAATTCTGATTGAAATAAATCATACATTTTCAAAGGTGGACTGAAATCACTTGCTGATTTATTTTATCCCTTTTTTTTCACCTAAGGTCAATAAACGTATCATTCTTTTTACACCAGGTTTCCAGATTATCTGTTTATTTGACATCATGATGACTGTAGTGAGGCAAAGCTGAACTCTGGTGAGGCAATTTTACCAGACCTTAGGAGAGATAAAAGCCAGTTTGGGCTCAACTAGCAAGATTACACCAAATACCTTAACATCGGTATTATGTACAGTTGGCTTTTAAGATGCATTCACACTTGCAAATGCATCCGGTCAACAAATAGCTCCCAAGAGCCCCAATGGGAGTTCCTGTAATTAGCTGCCACGAGGCAGCTCCATTGAAAGTAATAAGAGGCTCTTGCAGCTAATTGCTTCCCCTTGCATGTAATTGCTCATGCATTGATTACATGCAAGTGATCGGCCCTGGACACAGACAGTCTGCACACTGGGTTGATCACTCACATGTGATCTCAGCAGGAACAATTACATACAAGTGAGTGTCCTTAGTTGCCACCTACAGCTGATCACGGGAACCCACTCTGGGGTTCTGATATCTAACTGCCAAGTAGGTGCATTCACAAGTGTGAATGATGCACCCTATAATGTAATCCAATTATGTATTTTGATCATTTTATTGGGGCGCACTCTTACCTTTTATTAACAGAGACTGGAATCCTCCAGCCTTTAATCTGGCTCAGCTCAGTGTCCGATATTTCTATTTGCAATGGAAGGCGTGGTGCCCACACTGTAACCTCCAGCTGAGTGGTGATGTGCTGGTATGTAAAGTTTACAATAGTATCCACTTTACTTTTCATTTCTTTGCCATTGACAAACACTGAATCACAATTGTCAGAAACCTGAAAGAAGAAAAGCATTCAGTTACTCAGATGCCACTGCATGAAAGTTTTTTTTTTCAAAACAATATTTAGACCTTGGAGGAAATATGAAATATAGGGCAATAAAAAGAAAACTAGATAATTAGTTTACATAGATGACTAGAATTAAATCTGTATCCCTGACTACCAATGGGTGACTCTTTGCCATTATATGATTCAAAAAGGTTACAGCAACATACAGCAGTAAATTCATAAGTAATATTAACAAGTATGTTTAGCAAATATGAATAAATAAATTATATAGCTTTATACATACAGATTTGAAATAGGGGGGCACACTATGTTTGTATCTATTGTTCAATTGAGGGCAAAATCCATTCATTATGGTAAATAATTAATTGTAACCTTTAGTTTAATTTAAATGAAATAATAAAGCATGTCCAAGACCATGGCACTGATTCACATAAATAGTTAAGCTGCCCTAGAGAAAAAAACATCAAATGTACATATAATACTTTTTTTCAGAATCATATTTGCCATTTGATGATATAAATAATGATTCAATTATTTTCATAGTTAGATCTGGTACAATAGACCCTCCATATATTCTATTCTTTCTCCCAAAATAAAATGATGCTCTTTATGGACCTTTGGTAAGAACAGAGTGAGAAGAGCAAAAATAGATACAATATTCTGAATGGCACTTGTATTCTTTTATTACAAAAGATTGCATGCACGGTACAAAGTGATCTTGGGGGCTGAGGGAAAACCCATTTTACAAAGTCATCTTAGAAGCTTAGCGGGGTCGCTTGTTGCTAGCAGAAAGTGTCATGTTATTATTTTAATCATCAACTGGTTCCAAGATAAAAAAAAAAGCAAAGGCACTAGTGGAAAGGAAAAGATTTGGCGGTCCAACCTGACGTTCATTAACCTCCAAAATGACCATCCTACATATGAGCACATAAAATTTCTGTATTAAGGCAAAGTTAAATGCAACCAAAAATGTTTTCTCCATAAAAAAAATCTCACTTGCAACTACTTTCTTGAACTACCATAATCCTCATAGGGAGGTTTTCCATGTAATGCCACCTACACGCGATCCGAATTTTGGTTGGCAAAAGCTCTGATGGTTTTCCCAACGGAATTCCGACGGGATTTCGCTCAAGCTGTCTACAATATGGTATGGAATACAAATTTTGGACAGTTGTATGAAACAGACTATTGACCACAAATATATATTTAAAAATGAAGTGTATCTCTGCCACTATTCTTTATTTTTACTCCTTAAATCTTCCACAAATAACAAAACTGAAAGGGATAGCTGATTTGCCAGCAACTCCTACTTTCAGACAACTAATCTGTAGCCTGTCAACAATCTGATCTCCTGGGAAGTGTAGATGTCCCCACTGACCACTAGAGGAAACTGATAGGGGCAGATGACCTCTGTAGTGGGATAAATTAGTTGTTAGTAGTTATCTCTCATTTCTAAATAGCCTCTACTAATGGTAGTTACTAGGGATGAACACATTTCTATTTACAAACACTTTTGTGAATACTCCTTAACCACTTGCTTACTGGGCACTTAAACCCCCCTCCTGCCCAGACCAATTTTCAGCTTAGTCCGCTTAGTCATAGTTTGAATGACAATTGAGTGGTCATGCTACACTGTACTCATATGACATTTTTATCATTTTTTTCACACAAATGGAGCTTTCTTTTGGTGGTATTTAATCACCACTGGGGTTTTTATTTTTTGATAAACAAACAAAAAAAGTCAGACATTTTTGAAAAAAAAAAAACATGTTTGATAGTTTGTTATAAAATTTAGCAAATGGGTAATTTTACTCCTTCATTGATATTTTATGGTGAGGCTGCACTGATGGGCACTGATGGGCTGTACTGGTAGGCACTGATGGGCACAGATAAAACTACACTGATGGGCACTGATAAGAAGGCGCTGATGGGCCCTGATTGGGTAGCACTGATGGGTGTCACTGACGGGTGTCACTGACAGATGTCACTGATGGGCACTGGTAGATGGCACTGATGGGCACTGGTAGGTGGTATTGATAGGCGGCACTGGTAATGACACACTGATTGGTTATTTTTAGGCGGCACTGTGGGCACTGATAGGCGGCACTGTGGTCGCTGATAGGTGACACTGAGGGCACTGATAGGTGACACTGTGGGCACTGATAGGTGACACTGTGGGCACTGGTAGGTGATGCTGGTGGAAACTGGTAGGTGATGCTGGTGGGCACTGGTAGGTGACTTTCCATGATCAGGACTGATATCCCTCTTGCAGCCACCGGTGAACGGCTTATGTTTTCTTCCTCACGCAAAGCGTGAGGAGGAAAAATAGCTGATTAAAAATAGCTGATTACCGGCTCTATTTACATCCCATGATCAGCTGTCCTTGGCTGACAGCTGATCACGTGGTAAGGAGTTGGGAACGACCCCTTACTCTGATCTGTGATCAGGAGAGTCTCGTAGGGGGCACGCAGGCCACTCAAGAATGGGAGGACATTCAGGGATGCCCTGCCGGAAAATTAAATATGTGCTGTAGCCATCTTTCGGCTATTGCGTGGACGGCAAGTAGTTAAAATTTGCAAAACTTTGTGGCAAACCCCATTAAATGTATGGAGTTGGGACATATCCTGTTATGTATTCCTCCTCATGTGTAGCATTAATAAGCAGTTTATTCAACAAAAGATATGGGAAGCCTGGCACTGACATAGGGGTAATTGTAACAAAAACAAAATAAAAATTTAATAAATGAAAAAATAAACAAAAAAAATAGGAAAGATAGTTTGATTGTTTTATGTAATGGTCCTGTGGCATGAAAGAAGTTAGTAGGGATGGAGTTTGCAAAACATCGCCGTAATCATATATGTATCTTGTGCAATATGAACTCTAAATTTTCCTAATCAAACCTATAGTTTACTATGTACTATGCTACAATATGTCTAGTTTCTTATACAATTGGCTGTCACCTGATGTGTAATCAAGTAGGTGAATCTTTCACCTATTTCAGCTAAAGCGAAATTCTATGTGAAAAAAAAATAACAGCAATATGCTGTATATTGTAAGTATATATATATATATATATATATATATATATATATATATATATATATATATCTTCTTTTTGTGTCCCCCACCAGCGCTGGCTCCAAAACCCCCTTACGAAGTGCCCTCATAGCACTAGTGCGTGCCTGCTCCCAAACCCTGCTCTGTGTGTCCATTAGACACGCAGAAGGGGGCTCAGCCTTGCCCCCACACCCTCCTCACTGGCTCTGATTGTCAGCAGAGGGAGCCAATAGCTCTCACTGCTGTATCTGAGCCAATGATGAACAAGAGAGCCAAGAGGGCCTCAGGTATATATTTATGGGGACTAGGGAGGGAGCTGCATGCAGAAGGTGTATTTCCGCGTACACACGACCAGACTTCCCGGCAGACTAGGTCCGATGGGATCAGTCCGTTGGACAATCCGATCATGTGTGGGCTAGTCCGATTTTTTTGGGGGGAAAAAATCCGACAGACCTAGAAATAAAACACGTTTCAAATCTTTTTGACGGACTTGAGTCTGGTCAAAAAATACGTTCTTCTGTATGCTAGTCAGACGGACCAAATACGACGCAAGGACAGCTATTGGCTACTGGCTATTGAACTTCTTTCTTTAGTCCCGTCTTACGCCATCACGTTCAAACCAAACAGAATTTCGAACGGACTTAGCCCGTTCGTGTGTGGCCAAGTCCGTTCGTTCAGAAAGTCCATCAGACCTCCACTGAAAGTCCGTCGGGAAGACCGTCAGACCTAGTCCGTCGAAAGTCCGGTCGTGTGTATGCGGCATAAGACCTTACTGCACAGAATGGAGTAAGATAAAAAAACTTTCTGTCTTTACAACCACTTCAGCTGTTTGCCTGGAGTTCAGCTTAAAAGAGGATGTATATTTTTCAATGCAGAGCAAAACATCAAGTATTAAAAAAAGTATTAAATTTAAAAACAAAAATGATGGTTGAATTCGTTTTCTTTTCCTCCTCTGTTTTCATCTGGTAATCCGGCCAGTAACACACCTCCTGTATTGGAGTTACCAGGCATTTTCTCCTCGCTTCTGTCAAACTGGAATAATGAAAAGTGCTGCCGGGGAGGTAGCATCAAAGCGAGCGTGCTACTTTGTTCTGCGTTCTCCTTAACAGAAGAAAAACAGCTGTGGAAAATTATATGTAGGCACCTGCATATACCTTTCTGCTGTGTCTGAAAAATGATAGGGTTGCTTCAAAAATTTCTTAGCATCTTCCTCACATTTATACCATAAAATGTCAGAGCCTTACCCCATTTGAAAAGGCCAACAGTGAAAAGCAGGAGCAATACAAGCTGCTGCAAGTTATACCAGGCATCTTTTTTTTTTTTGCTGTTATAGGGGCACCATAGGCAGGATGTACCTACCTTTTCCAAGCTCCCCCACAGCCTTGTTCCATCTCCAAGTTGAGCAAATGTAAACTTTCGTAAAGAGTATGTAAACCCAATATTTTATATTCCTGAAATGTGCCTGCTGTACCATGTACTTGTATGAAAAAAGCATCTGGTTCTCTATGTATTGCTTCCTTTATGTGAAAATACTGTTGTTCCTGTCAGTCCCTCTTAAAAACTGACCACACTAAGCAGGGGAGCACAACCTTCTCTCCCCAAACAATCAGACTTCTGCTGACATGCAACCCCCCTCGCATGCACATCTATTTACTGGGATGCTCAGTGTGCTGTTACTTTTCCTCCTCTAGCTCTTAGCAGCTGAGAACAGAGGAAATGTAATCACTAATCACTGCAGTTTACACACCCTGGCAGAATTTATGATTTTTCAGAAAATGTTAATGATAACACAAAAATATTTCTTTCACTCATGGTTAGTGTTTGGCTGAAGCCATTTATCACCAATCAACTGTGTTTACTCTTTTTAAATCATAATGGCAACAAAAACTACCCAAATGATGAATGATCAAAGTTTACATACCCTGGCAATTTTGGCCTGATAACATGCACACAATTTGACACAAAGGCGTAAGAATTGCTATCAAATGTAACCACCCTCACTTGTGATCTATTTGCTTGTAATTAGCGTATGTGTATAAAAAGTCAATGCGTTTCTGGACTCCCAACAGACCCTTGCATCTTTCATCCAGTGCTGCACTGATGTTTCTGGATCCTGAGTCATGGGGAAAGCAAAAGAATTGTCAAAGGATCTGCGGGAAAAGGTATTTGAACTGTATAAAACAGGAAATGGATATAAAAAGTTATCCAAGGTATTGGGAATGCCAATCAGCAGTGTTCAAACTCTAATCAAGAAGAGGTAAATGAGGGGTTCTGTTGAAACCAAACCACTCTCAGGTAGACCAACTAAAATTTCAGCCACAGCTACCAGGAAAATTGTTCGGGATGCAAAGAAAAACTCACAAATAACTTCAGGTGAAATATAGGACTCTCTAAAAACATGTGGTGTTTCAAGATGTACAATAAGGAAGCACTTGAAGATGGGCTGCATGTTTGAGTTGCCAGACGAAAGCCATTACTACGCAAATACCACAAAGTATCCTGCTTATAATACGTCAAACAGCACAGAGAAAAGCCTCAAACCTTCTAGCACAAACTCATTAGGAGTGATGAGACCAAAATGTAGCTTTTTGGCCACAACCATAAACGCAACATTTTGAGAAGAGTCAACAAGGCCTATGATGAAAGGTACGGAGGTGGTTCACTGATGTTTTGGGGATGTGTGAGCTACAAAGGTACAGGAAATTTGGTCAAAACTGTTGGCAAGATGAATGCAGTGTGTTATCAAAAAATACTGGAGGAACATTTGCATTCATCAGCCTGGAAGCTGCGCATGGGACGTACTTGGACATTCCAACATGACAATGATCCAAAACACAAGGTCAAGTCGACCTGTCATTGGCTACAGCAGAATAGTGAAGCAGCAGTGAAGGTTCTGGAGTGGCCATCTCAGTCCCCTGACCTCAATATCATTGAGCCACTCTGGGAAGATCGCATACGTGCAATTCATGCAAGACAGCCAAATAATTTATAGGAACTGGAGGCTTTTTGTCAAGAGGAATGAGCAGCTTTACCATCTGAGAAGATAAAGAGCCTCATCCACAAATACCACAAAAGGCTTCAAGCTGTCATTGATGTTAAAGGGGGCAATACACGCTATACAGAACTGGGGTATGTGAACTTTTGATCAGGGTCATTTGGGTAGTTTCTGTTGCCATTATTATTTTAAAAGAGTAAACAGTTGATTGATAATAAATGGCTTTAGCCAAACACTAACCAGGAGTGAAAGAAAAGTTTTTGTGTTTTCATTCATATTCTCTGAAAAATGGGCAATAAATCATAAATGCTGCCAGGGTATGTAAACCTATGAGCACAACTGTATACACAAATGATTTCCCTTTAATTTCTATTTAAAACAAAATGGGCTTTACAACGTGATTGTTTACAATCACTTTAAAGCTGAAATTTACTAGTAGCCAAGCAAGCTCCTCCCTATCGTATGTGACAGTGCTTAGGCCTTGGGATTGGACAGTAAGAGCATCAGCATCGCATTATGTGAGGACAGGCGAAGTGCTGGGTGATTCCATATACACATAAGTACTGATGGCAGATTGGGAAAGTGAGCAGCATGGGCAAGGTATAGTTTGCCCACACTACCTCCTATAGAGTGAACCCCTTACTTTCCTTTGGCTAGTACTGGCAATGTACAAGTTTGCTTTAAATTACAATATAACTGATGTAGTAATTGTATTTGAAGTATAATTTTTTAAGTTAAAGCACAGCTTTCCTCTAAGTGACATATTTCCTCAAAGTACTTTGAAATAATGGCACAAAAGAAAAAAAAATGCAAGAATGAATAATTTTACCAAGAGCAGTCTTCAGATACACTAATGACTACTAATTCTGCTAAGCGTGATTTATTTTTATTTTCCTTTTCAGTTTCATCAGCGACACTTAGCTCTTTTTATTACAAACGTTTATTAAGGAGGAAGTTCTAAAATGTAACCATGTTTTATCCATTTCTGTCAGACCCACCAATGATTTATATCATCGCATTCCTCACTTAATTATACATGTCTGATATTAATTTTGACAAAGATCCCAAGACATCACCTACTTGATTTAAAATTTCAGCCACTGTGTCTCTCAATGGCTATGATTAATGTGCTTAAAAATGTCAAGAGACATTTATGACACATTAGGCGATGAAATGACAAGAATGGTAATGGTGGTTAGGAATGTGTGTTTGTTTTATACTGTGCCTACTTTCCAGGGATTAAACAGAACAGCCATTTGTGCTGACATAGATTCTAACTGCGGAATTAACTGCATTGTTATACAGACAATGGGGTTAATATACTATAGGAGTATTGAGGCTATACATCTTTAGTTAGGGTAATTAAGTAAGCAATTGTTAGAAAATAGGGAGAAGCTGTGTTTATTTGAAACCATGTTTCCACATACATGATTGGGTATTCAAAGTGAACCAAATTCCCCTTTATCCCCTTTCATAAGATTACGCTAATCTAGACTTTCTCTACCTTCCCACCTTACAGAAATGATTTGAATATATTTCAAGGTTTTGGGGAACTCCTGATAAAATAAATTCTTCTGGAATCAGTAGAAAAAATGACCCATTGGCAGTCAGTGAAAAAAAAACCTCCTGGGGTTTGTTAACATGTGCAGCCAATTGCCAGTAAAACCAGAAGGTTGAGCCCCAGTTTTACCCCACCCCCCCCCAACACACTCACTTCCCACCTGAACACAAACAGGCAGCTGCTTGAGGCTGTACACATGCTATAGCTACAATGCAGTGCTAAACTGAACAGTATATTACAGTATATTGCATTTGGCAGATGTTGGATTCACCATTCACAGTGTTTTGTTTTGCTGTAATGCCTTTCTAGGCCTTTTTTCCTCACTGTTGGGTCCTATGTTTGTGTTTTTTAACACTTTCACACATGAGGGGTTCCTTTCAGCCTATGTCATGGCATTCTGGATGGCTGGTCAATATGTTCTGTTTCTTTGTCCTTGGAAATGCCCAGCCTAATGGGCTTTTAAACATTGTATGTACGAGTGCTCTGCACATATATGTGGGATGTATGTACCTTGTTATTTACTGGATAAGTTTAACATCAATGTTTGGTTTGGTCTTCTTATTCTTCCTTTCTTTTTTATATATTAAGTTACTCTGCATAAATGTTGGCCTCTTAATAAGTTTGTTACAGATCCTGCAAAATGTGTTGAAGAATTGGTTGATGGAGAAATATTACATGTATTAGGCTGAGATTGTCCTCCCTATTCTTTTTGGATCAAGTTTTTTGTAATGACAAAACTATGTTATCTTATTATCAACAGAGAGGCATAATGTGTGCAGATAAATATATTTAGGATGTTTTATATGTTTTTTTTTTTTTATGGCTATGTATATTTTTAAATTTGTACAAATAAAATTGTATGAGGGATGTGTATTCCCTCATATTTAAAATTCTTTGTATATTGTGACTTTCTTGGGCTACCTAAAAATTTAATCTAGGGTATTTTGTTTGTGTTTTTTTGTGACAGAGGAAGGAGCAGTTAAGGGTCACAGTGAAATGGGTCAGGTGGTGGGTTAGCTAGAGAAGCTAAATGTGTAAAGTGATAGTCCCTGGAATTCATAAAGACTGGCGCAGACAGCTTTTACGCAAGTTACATATAGTAGGTGTTACATAGTAGGTGAAGTTGAAAAAAGACACAAGTCCATCAAGTCCAACTTGTGTGTGGGAATATGTCAGTATTACATTGTATATCCTTGTATGTTGCAGTTGTTCAGGTGCTTATCTTTTTTGAACCTATTGATGCTCCTCGCCGAGACCACTGCCTGTGGAAGTGAATTCCACATCCTTGTCGCTCTAACAGTAAAGAACCCTCTACGCAGTCTAAAGTTTTTCTAAAGTCTTTTCTTCTAATCTCAATGAGTGGCCACATGTCTTATTAAACTCCCTTCCAAGGAAAAGTTTTATCTCTATTGTGTGGTCACCAGTATGGTATTTGTAAATTAAAATTGTATTCCCTCTCAAGAGTCTCTTCTCCAGAGAGAAGTTCAGTGCTCATGACCTTTCTTCATAACTAATATCCTCCATTCCCTTTATTAGCTTTAAAGTGTCTCTGACGCATTCTAAAAGTGGTGAAGAATGTGCCAAATTCATATATGGTACTTGTCTAGAAGCTGTACTTGGATTTGAAACATGCTGTGCCACTTTTAGAATGTACATGAGCCAGTATTGCTCTCTGTACGCCAAAAGATATTAGATCCACTTTTACATTTGGCACCTTAAATGCAACAAAAAATAAGTTGTGATGCACTTCAGAACTGCCTGAATTTGGTGCACAAGTCTGCTGTTAGAGCCGATAGTGTCGCACACGCTATATGAATTTGGTGCAATGCATTAACAAGATGGATCAATGCCAGAAAAGTGGTGCAGCAGCTTTATTGAATTCCTGCTAGTGTTTCTATGATAACAACCACTGAGTAGCAAAGTAGGTGTGTAAGAACCGATACACTATACACTATACAACTTTTGTTGCCAGATTTCCTTTAGATTTATCAAAATAATGTAGTGCAAGGGCCTACCTGACTGCATACAAATTGAAACTCTTAAGGCTTGAACTCATATTATATGGTTTTGGTAAATCTGATGTGACAACACAAAAAAAAATACACTTTGCTACAATATAAAGTAGTGAATGTACAGCTTGTATAACAGTGTAAATTTGCTGTCCCCTCAAAGTAACTCAACACACAGCCATTAATGTCTACACTGCTGGCAACAAAAGTAGTACACCCCTAAGAAAAAATGTCCAAATTGGGCCCAAAAATGTCAATATTTTGTGTGGCCACCATTATTTTCCAGCACTGCCTTAAACCCTCTTGGGCATGGAGTTCACCAGAGCTTCACAGGTTGCTACTGAAGTTCTCTTCCACTCCTCCATGACAACATCATGGAGCTGGTGGATGTTAGAGACCTTGCGCTCCCCCACCTTCCATTTGAGGATGCCCCACAGATGCTCAATAGGGTTTAGGTCTGGAGACATGCTTGGCCAGTCCATCACCTTTATCCTCAGCTTCTTTAGCAAGGCAGCGGCCATGCTGAAGGTGTGTTTGGAGTTGTTATGTTGGAATACTGCCCTGCGGCCCAGTCTCTGAAGGGAGGGGATCATGATCTGCTTCAGTATGTCACAGTACACATTGGCATTCATGGTTCCCTCAATGAACTGTAGCTCCCCAGTGCCGACAGCACTCATGCAGCCCCAGACCATGACACTCCCACCACACACGCTTGACACCATCTGAACCAAATAAGTTTATCTTGGTCTCATGAGACCACAGGAGATGGTTCCAGTAATCCATGTCCTTAGTCTGCTTGTCTTCAGCAAACTATTTGTGGGTTTTCTTGTGCATCGTCTTTAGGATAGGCTTCCTTCTGGGATGACAGCAAGGCAGACCAATTTGATGCAGTTTGCGGTGCATGATCAGAGCACTGACAGGCTGACCCCCCACCTCTTCAACCTCTGCAGCAATGCTGGCAGCACTCATGCATCTATTTCCCAAAGATATCCTCTGCATATGACACTGAGCCCATGCACTCAACTTCTTTGGTCGACCATGGCGAGGCCTGATCTGAGTGGAACCTGTCCTGTTAAACTGCTGTGGTGGTCCTGGCCATCATGCTGCAGCTCAGTTTCAGGGTCTTCGCAATCTTCTTATAGCCTAAGCCATCTTTATCTAGAGCAATAATTCTTTTTTTCAGATCCTCGGAGAGTTCTTTGCCATGAGGTGCCATGTTGAACTTCCAGTGACCAGTATGAAAGGGTGAGAGCAATAACAACAATTTTAACACACCTGCTCCCCATTCACAACTGAGACCTTGTAGCACTAACAAGCCACATGACATCAGGGAGGGAAAATGGCTTATTGGGCCCAATTTGGACATTTTCACTTAGGGGTGTACTCACTTTTGTTGTCAGCGGTTTAGACATTAATGGCTGTGTGTTGAGTTATTTTGAGGGGACAGTATATTTATACTGTTATACAAGCTGTACACCCAATACTTTACATTTTTCGCAAAGTGTAATTTCTTCGGTGTTGTCACATGAAAAGATAGAATAAAATATTTACAAAAATGTGAGGGGTGTACTCACTTTTGTGAGATACTGTATATATATATATATATATATATATATATATATATATCCCAGTATATACAGTACATATTGATATTATTATTTATTAGAATAGAACAGGAATTATGACTGAGACAAAAGACAATGTTCTCAGTGTTACCCTTCCCTCTGAATGCCTAAAATATAACAATTCATCAATTCAAAGAAGGAGTATTGTTCATAAAATATTATGGTGTACTGTCAATATAAATGCCCAGGATGTAGGGTTAAAACATGCTGCCTGGAAATGTATGAAACAGGTAACTGTATTCCAAGAGTGATGCAAGGGTGCTGTGTCAAAAGAAGGGCTGCAAGAGAGGAGGGAAAGGGGAGAAAAGCACCAAGCGCACTCTTGGTGTAATACAGTTTCAATAATAAAGAAATAAAGTACATAAAGTTCCACTCACAAAGGTAACAACAGAAAAATCTGATTGGCTGAGGAAGGAGGCGTAGCTTGCTGCTGAAACGTGTCCCAATTTTCCTCTCTGAGGTTGACAGCTTGAGTTCCCAGCTTTTGACAGCTCGTTCCACCAGCGTCCTCCGACATTCTTCTGACACGGGAGCTGAGGTGCAGCGGCATGGACTGAAAGATCCACCGGGGGCAGGACATCATTGCACAGAGCTTTCATCAATCTCACGCTTGTTCTGTTGTTACCTTCGTGAGTGGAACATTTTATGTACTTTATTCCTTTATTATTAAAACTGTAGTACACCAAGGGTGCGCTTGGCGCTTTTATTCCCCCTTCCTCCAGAAATTACGATTGCCATTTGGTTTTAAATGAAACCATGAAACCCAAAAAAAAAGAACATAGAGAATGAAATATGCACACTATCTTACCATGGTGTCTAAACTTAATTTAATTTGTCTCATCCTGCCAGCATTACTATTCGCATCCAAAACTAAAACAAAATCATTAAAATGTAGCAAAGAACTGGCGACATAACGTGTTTACATCCCTCATAGCCAAATTCTTCGTTCTATAGACCCTGCTGCAAACAGATTGTCTTCTATTAACTACTCACCCACACGTCTGAGTTTCATGACTAAACACACAACACCTTCGAGGACTGGCAACGAACGCTTTTCCTCGCTCCAGAAAATTCTGATACTGATTTGAACAAAAATGTATCTGTTGACTAAGGCACTCAATGAAACAGAGTGCTTTGAATATAAACAGCAAAGAATCACAATCCTATATTATAGATATACTGTTATGATAAAAGACTGCAGCTTTCAGTGGCTCTGTTATTATAATTTCCAACTGATAAGGAAGCATTCATATTGCCGACAAATGTCTTGGGTGAATCACCATGTTTTATATAACAAAATGGCATTTTGTATGACTATAGGGCCAAATGGCCCAGGATCACTGATAAAATCTACTAATATAAAATAACATAACAAAGTAGTGTGATGTCTACTTAAAGGAATCCTGTCTTGTTAGAAATATGTTGGCAAACATATCTTCTTTATGAAAATACTTGCTGCCTTGATGTCATGGTAATCCAAAGGCCTTAAGGCTTGTTGAGTAACTGACCCAGAACAGCCATGCAAATGAGACTTGACATGCTGCATGTTTGATCCTAAAAGATGGTTTAAAAATGTAAATTATATCATATTTCACCCTAATGATGAGACAGAATGAGCTTGGTAGTTCCACAATCTGGTCCATATAATCCCTACAATTTCCTGTGTAGTAGTGAGTTTTGGGTCAGACGTATTACAAAAAAAAAAACATTTCTTCTTGACTTCTGTTCTTCCACAGCTGAGAGATCAAACACATAGAGCAATTCAGTCTGGAATCAGGGAGTAGGGGTATTGCTGACATCACATGAAAAATACACCTGGATCTTGAAAAAAACTGGTGCAATGCTTTTCCCTTAACTGTAATCATCAGCATACAGCGGTCTGAACCATGCACTTTACATCAAGGTACTGCACATAAGTCAAAAAGAATACAAATATATTTTTTTACTAGGTCACATGTTGTGGTTCCTTCCTCAAACACTTAAGTCCCTACACAATTCATTATTGATGTAAGGGGATGGAACCAGGGCCTCTGACAGTGGAGACTGGCATCTGACAATCCTTGAAGTATCATATGCTGAAAAGCCTGATGGAGGCTGCTGGACTAGAACAGAAGGATGGTAGATCACACTGGTCATCGGAGAGATGAGTATAATAGTTCTTTTATCAATGGGAACTACATTTTGCATTTTGTAGCAGGACTGACAAGGCCATTTTAGGTAGACCACCAACAATAATGTGCCCTTTTCAGACTGAACACTGTTGCCAAAGACAACCATTGCAGGTATAGTTTATTTTTGATGCTTCAGTTTTCTTTCTTTTACATTAGCTAAAAATATTCTCTTGCCAAATTAATACTTTCAATAGCTTACCTGTTGAAAAGTAAAAATTTTCCTCAGGAAGTCACAAATCACCCCAGACCCTATCTGTCTACAATGTTCTCATCTGGGAATGTACCAGCTGGTAATGTTAGAACATCCTACTTGATGCCTCTCACACATGGCAAGTTAGATATAAAAAATACCAGCCCTATGAAGTTTATCACTGCCACTAAAGTATTTCTGATATATTGTTATTATCTCACATGCACAGTGTATATGTGTAGTAGTCACCTTGCAGTATATTAGTAGGTGAAACTATTTTACTGAAATATAGTTACTTAACCCACTGGCTCACCCGGCACTGCAAGACTGTCTGCTTGCGTGATGGATGGACTAATAACTGCTGAATTTCACAATATTCTGTGTTCTCAGGTTTAGTTAACGAACATTGTTTAATTCAGTTTTGGGTACAGTTCCTGGCCTACCCCTTGTGTCTTTTTGGTGAGCGTCGGGTACCGGTAGGATACGCACACAATGCTTGGGAAGTTGTGAAAATGTTTTATGTGTGTTAGTTTCTGCATACCGTACGTGGGCTGGCTCGAGCTCTACTACTACTACCCATATAATGGAGTAAAGCCAGGGCTCAGACCTCCTACTCTCAATATCTTATCTTTGTGACCATGGCATCACGTGATTGGGAAATAATTTTGGTAATATCCTGGAATGTAAGGGGCCTCAACTCTAAATTTAAACGGGCACTACTGTTCCAGGATATTAAGACATATATCCTCAAGTGTTAATTCTACAGGAGAGTCCTTTTATGGGCAGTAAGTTGCTGGCACTGAAAATCCCTGGGTTCAGACAGCCTTCCATACTTCATACTCTATGTATGCCAGGGGGGTTTTGATAATGATTAATAAATCTCTTCCCTGTAATATCAAGGTGGCTCACACTGACCCCCATGGCAAATATGTGGTGTTAGTGTTAATGGTTTGGCAACAATGCTATGTTATTGCGGAAATATGTATCCCACCACCTTTCAAATCTGATATGTTTTTTACCATTCTGGAGAGAATCACCCCATACTGCCCAGCCAAATTGCTGCTGCTAGGAAATTTTAAAAGTATCCTTTCCCTGCATCTAGGCAGGCCCACTCCAACCCAGTCTTCTCCTGGAGTATTCTTTCCCCTGGACCGGTTGAGCCTTCTCAGCGGGAGTTACAGAAGTATGGAGGTAGAAGCACCCCTCCACTAAAGTTTACTCCTGTTTCTCTACCTCTTATAAAATTGAATCTAGGATTGATTATGCATTTGCAAATCCCTCTATGCCGAATGAAATTGTAGACGCAACGTACCTATCTACCATGCTTTCTGACCACAACCCCCTAATGATTACAGTGCGGACCCACACATAGTGGCTCCATGGATCTCTCATGAGGAAATCTTAGAGCAGACTCCACAAACTTTACGGAATTTTGGGAGGCTAAAATGGGGTCATCCTCTCCTTCCATGGTTTGGGACACCTTTAAGGCATTCACTAAGGGGCACTATATGTCAGCAATCAAGGTGGTAAAAATACATTAAAAAGCTAACACAGTGCGGTTAGAGAAGGAAATTGAGTCATCTTCTGACAGATATGGGACTGACTCCTGTTTCCAACTTTGAATTGTTACAGGCCGCCAGGAGGAATCTCCACCTGCATCTCACAGAGGTCACACACTTAGATCTATACCACACCAAGCAAAGATTTTTTTGAACAGGGAAATAGGAATGGCAGACTGTTGGCAATGATGTCCCATCATGATACCCCTTTCACCTTGATCCCCAAACTTACATCTAGTTTCAGAATTTCTATCAGGCATTATACAGTACCACATTGACACCAGATATGGCCCCTGGCGAGATGGCATCTCTTTTGGACCCATTGGCCCTTGAGTGGCTCTCAGACTCGGAGAGGTCTCATCTAGTCAGGCCTATCACTGCTAAAGAGGTTCATGCTATAATTAATTCACTAGCTACCGTGAAGACCCTGGGTCCTGATGGTATACCTGTTGAATTTTACAAAACACATGCTGACCTCCTGGCTCCCCTTCTGGCCTTTGTACACCCAATGCCTGGAGGATGGTGGACTTCCAACCTCTATGGCAGATGCACATCTCATTCTAATCCTTAAGCCCAACAAAGATCCCAAACTATGTGCCTCCTATAGGCCCATAGCCCTCCTTAACATAGATTTCAAAATGATATCTAAACTTATCACTGTTAGACTCAACCGCCTTTTACCCTCCATTATAGACATGGATCAGATAGGGTTCATGGCCCATAAGTCAACAGACATTAACCTTTGTAGGCTTTTCACGAATAAACATGCCAAACATGAGAATGCGGGTACTAGAGCGGTCGCTTCTTTCGATATTGAAAAGGCATTTGACTCGATTGAATGGTCATTCCTTTGGGAAATTCTCCAGAGGATGGGATTTCCATAGTTTTTATCCAGTGGCTGTGAACCCTATATAGGTCACCACAGGCTGCCATAAGATTAGGGGATAATGTGGGGATGTGTCCTCCTCTTTTCCACTATCTAGGGGTACCAGGCCAGGCTACCACCTCTCCCCAGCATGTTTTGCTATATTCATGGAGCCAGCAGTGGAGGCACTTTGCGTCTCGCCACTTATTAAAGGACTTAAACTGGCATGGCTGGAGGAGAGGGTGGCCCTGTATGCGGACGACTGCTTACTCTTTCTGAACGATGCAAACTCCTCCCTTCGTGTAGCATTGCAAGTTTTTACTGAGTTCTCAGGTGTAACGGGACTATGAGTGAACTGGTCCAAGTCTCAGTTGCTTGCTATTGATCCAGATACCAAGCGGCTAGTCTCGCCAGATCTGCAACTCAAGTGGGTGGACGAATTTGTGTACTTGGAGGTATGAGTTTTGAGAGATGCAGCCAGCTTTATCCCATTAAATTTGGACCCAGTGGTTTGCAGTTGTCCCATGCTTTCAGGGACCAAATACGCTCCAATGACACACAGGTGGTACAACCCGATTTAGAGAGGGTTGTAAGCTATGAGTGCACAAAGAAACAGACCTCTGTCCTACACGCACAACTCCTCTGGGTTTCATCACCGGAACTGTTATTGCTTTGTCCGTGTTGGTCGCATGATATTCAGGGGCCTGACTCTGAGGGCTGGGAAGGTGTATGGGACTTTCTATTTAAAATCCAGCTCTCACTGCAAGACCATATCATACAATACAAAATAGTCCATCAGGCATACATCACCCCATACAGATTGCATAACATGAAAACCTCCCTGACCTTGGAGTGCTGGAGATGTAGCCAGGACCCGTGTGATTTTATACACGCTTTCTGGTCATGTCCTGCATTTAATGTCTACTGGTCACAAGTAGTCTCTGTAGTACAAGTCATAGTGGGTATAGACATAGCTCCAACCCTGCAGATATGTTTACTGGGATTGGTAGAAGAATTAGCCCCCAGGATAGGACTTCTACTCTTCTATGCCAAAAAAATTATGACTCTCTGTTGGAAGAAATGGGCCCCGTCTTCCCTCCTTCTGTGGAAAACACATGTCAATAACGTATTACCTCTTTATAAGGAAACCTATTAAAATAGAGGATGCCCAAAAAAATATGATAGCATGTGGGCCAAATGGCTGGCTGAACCCTCCATCGCAACATCTGACCGAATAGTCTCTCAGTAAAAATGGGCCACCACCTGATGGAAGAGCCCCTGGTTTAATTTTGATGCCATGTTTTGATTGAAAGTCAAGAGTTTTCTGTTCTAGTCCCAGAGCAAGAGTCAACGTAGCAATAAGGTTTAGCAATAAAGTAATTCGGGATTTATGGGTGCTGCATTACATTGTGCCTTCTGAAACAGACCCCTGCATGGATCTTGATCTACTGCTGTGGCAGGTAATGGTTTGTTTTGTCTGTCTGTACATGTTTTATGTTTTATACTCAATAAAAAAGATTTTAAAAAAAGCTGCAGCTTGTAAATTGACTGTGATTATATGATCAGGAACTATGCTTACTGGTTCTCATTCATAAGTGGAGACCCGATCTGCCAAAGACAGCTGGAATTGAGAGCCACCAGCTGCACTATGTACCAGTTAGTGGCTCTTAAAGGGGGAGAATGTATATAAATATGTTCCCAACAAATGGTATGGTGCTGGGGAATGTTTATACACAGGTGGTGGACAGCAGGAGGGTAATGAATACAGAGCTGCATTAATTTGTGTATTTTATATCTGTGTAGAATTCCACTTTAAAATGCTACAGTATATAAATATGTCCTGTGAGACTGTTTAGATCTGTATAGAGTGAACAGCAAGGGAAGTAAAGGTTTTTAGCAAAAGAGAAATGCACTTTGACCAACAAAATGTTATCATTTTCAGCGCTTTTAGGAAAAGGCAGTCCAAGAGGCTTTCTTCTCTTTTTTAAAATTGTTCTTGTTAAAGGGGGGTTTTTAAGATCCCAAAATTCCACTTTTGCTTACCTTGCAAGAGAAATCACGTCTGTGTATCAGTACCTCTATGATCAGTCTAGGAAGCGTCAGACAATTTACAGCCATTTCTTGCTGAAGACAAGGGAGATGCAGGCACATTATCATGGAGATTTAGCCTAAAGGGTTTTGTATCTCCCTATATTTTTATTTTTATTTTTAAAAATTATTGTTTCAGTTGAAAATTGGTTTTGAAAACAGGATGTCATTCTAAGTAAACAAAAATGATCCCAATATAAAATGTTCAGCTTAAAAAATAAATAAATAAATAAATAAAAGGATTATGTCCAGGCAATTCTTAAAGAGCAAAGTAAAAGCAATCAATAAACTACAAATGCATTCCAGCACTCTGCACTGTGCTAATAAAGGAAACTTTACTTAGGGGTCCATTTATAAAATAAAAGTATGGCCCTATCTCTGCTTTAAAAAAAAAAAAGCTGCATTAAATCTATAAAGCACAGTGAAGTGCTTAAAGGAGAAGTACAGCCAAAGCTCGTTTGGCTGTACTTCTCCTTTGGATCGCAGAAGTGAAGATCGTTTTGCATTCCTGTGACCCATTTTCAGCAGAGAAAAGGCTGTAGTCCACTCTCTGCTGACGTCAGAGAGTCGGTCCAGGTTCGGGCATCAACACGGCCATAGAGTCAAGATCTGTCCAGATCCCTGGAGCGGCACCTGGCTCGCCCCCTCTACGGCCCAGAGCTCCATTGGGCAAGGAGGGGGCAGAGCAGAGAGCCGATGGCTAACAGTCAGTGGCTCTCTGCTCACTAAGCTGTGAGAACTGAGTGATCCGCGGTATTCGATCGCTCTGTTCTTAGTGTTAAAAGTGTCGGGGGACAGATGTAGCATCGGATCGATGCTACATCCACATCGGTAAGTATGATTCTAAAAAAAGAAACACATACTTCTGTTTTAATGCTCTGCTAACTGTAAATGCAAGGTTCACTTATCTGAGAACCCCCCTTTTCCCCAAAAAGAAAACAGTCACTTAAAACTAAAAAAAAAATGAATGTACATTTAAAATATATTCCAGTGCAAATGAATTATGAAATAAAAAATGCACAATGATATCAATTGATTTTTCTGTACAACTGTTTACATTAATAAATTATTTTCATGACATTATTATCTGCTAAAACCATTTCTGTCATACAAGCTTTGCAGTTTAGATGGTTGTCCAACTGCTGTTTTGTTCTGCGGTCAATAAATATTGTGACCACACTTACACCCCCCCCCCCCCCATACTTTCTTGACTTGATTGGGCAGAATCCTCTTTGCTATGCTATAAATAAACTAATTTGTAAAATGCCACAATAAAACAATAATAAAAAAATTAAAAAAACAGCAGTACTGCAACGCTGTAGACACATATACGTATGCTCACATTTTGTATTCTCTATTTACCCCATGCAAACTACTCTTTCAAAAATCTTACAAAATTACAACTCTAATAAAGTTAAGCAACCTCCATGCTTGTGGCCCTCCAGCTATTGTGGAACTACAAGTCCCATGAAGCATTGCAAGGCTGATAGTTTACAGGCATGACTCCAAAAGGACAGGGGCATGATGGGACTTGTAGTTTCACAACAGCTGGAGGGCCACAGGTTGGGCACCCATGCCTTTATTTATATAAATTAATATGAACAAATTGGATTTGCAAATTGCAAATTGATGTTACATCTTCAGAAAATTCCATATTGAATTCTACATATCATTCAGATATCAAAAACAACCCCACTTCACACTACAGAAAACATGTCTTAATTTCAGCAATTCGTCTACTATCAATAGTTATAAGTAAGCTTATTCATAGTAGCATCTTCATAATCCACAAAGGAAATTCAATACATTTCTTATGGGGAGCATGAACGCACTAAAACTTCTCTGTACTGCCATTATTCATTGCTACAGGTCATAAATGGTTACCTTTATGGTAACTAACCCGTTTCTCTGTAGTTGTTGTTGTTGTTGTTATTTTATCACAAGCATATCACTGCCTGTACGTTCTGGTCACCGCTTTTCAATTACATGTTTAAGGGAACATAATGTGCTTCATTAATTCTTAATGTCACCAGCCATCCATTGATGTAAAATCTTACTTAGAATTCAAAGGATCCTCTTGAATCAAGTCCTGGCTTCCAAAATAATCAGGGAAAAGCAAGAGGAGCTTGTCCCCAAGAACTGATTAAAACAATTTTCAATCACTTCCCCCAAAGATAACACATTTGTTGCTCTGTATTCTGCAAATGGGAAAAAAAGATTATATTCCTCTGCCTGGCGGAGAACATGAAAGTGATTACAATTTAAATATTACGGTTGCTTATCTTTTTCATTTGCTAGCTTGCGGAAGTGACTTGAATTGAAAATATTAGGTATGAATGTTTTAACATTTAACCGTTCCACGGAAGCAAATGGTTAAATGGAAATTCCCCTGTTGCTACTTGTTTCCCTGCTTGTATTTACAAAAAACACAGTTTCCTAAAATCACTACAACAGGCTATACTACAAGAGCTTTAAGAACACTAACAATACTTTGTATGAGCCCACTCAAGGTAGAAATCAGCAGTTTTCTTCTCTGAAACCACCTACTGTATTTAGAATTTAGATGCATTGTACAGTTAAAAAAATAGCTAAAATAGCTCAGTTAGGATTGCTCTGGGTAGTCGGCACATTACATGGACTAAATTGTTCTACTCCTTTATTACTACTGAATTTAGAACAATGAGTCAGTAATCAAAGACCTCAAAATAAACTAGTGTTCACAGTTAGTTCTGATTAAATGACCTGTAAATGTTCGGGCTCATTCCTATCAGATGGTTTTTTCATGCATTTTGCTCTATTTTCTAGCATAGAAGAAATGCATGCATACCACAAAATTCCCACCAATGTGTTGTGCTGCAGTATTGGGAGAAAGTCCTGCATACTGCAGATTTGGTAGGTTGACCTGTGGTTTGCCATTGAAATCAATTCAAATGGAGTCTTTAAAAATAAATAAATAAACAAACTATAAAAACAAATGTGTTCTGGTATAAAGGAATTCATCAATGTATCCAATATTGCTTCAATTTTCAGCCAGCTTATTTAAAGTGGTGATATGCAGGCTTTCATAGGCAATGTTAATTGAATACTGACCACATCCCTGTTAAATCCTATAACCAAAGTTTAATAAAGCTCCATGCAGTTTATTGGAGTTTGGGTGTTTTTTTTTTTAAAAAGCCCATAAACTCCACTCTATGTTAGCCTATGTGTCCATGCACACATGGAAATTTTTTAGCTTTAATGAGCAGTGGAGTTTATGGGCTTTTTTTCTGAACGCCTTAAAAAGTGCATAGTGTAGAAGATAGCCAGACAGATTAGGGTAGGGAGTTCCAAAGGATGAGAGAGGTTCTGGAGAAGTCCTGGAGGTAAGAATGGGGGGAGTGAAGGAGCTAGAGGTGTGTGTGACAAAAGTTCAAAGTACAAACATGTGTAGCATTGACCCCCAAAGGAGCTGCTGGTTTTATTTGGGCTTACCGTTACCTCGCTTGCTTGCTTCTCCGTCTTGGGGTTCCCGTGGTAGATAGCCCAAAGAATGTGGAAACTGACACCGAATCCTCTTTTGGGTTATTTATTTAGAACAGAACAGAGTCTTTCAATAAAGGGTAGAGGGTTAGGAGTGAGTTCAGGTACTTGGATTGAAAAATGGAAGTCTTTAGAGAAAATCCAGAGAATAGAAGCCGTTTTACAACTGGATTTAACAACCCCCGGATAGACCTCTCTCACTAGGCCTAGCAGCCGGTAGGGTGCTCGACAAAGTCTCTGCCACAGACTTGTAAGATACACTTGAGCGTTACTGAGGGATGTGGATAAATTTAAAGAACTGACATACGGTACCAGGTTCTCTCAGTCGATCCGGCGATATCGTATGTGAGTTGATCCAGATTGCTTCCTTCAACTAAGCCTCCAGGCTCCTTCAGAGCAACCTGCCTTGCCCATGGTCTTCTCCTGAACAGAGTCATCCCCTGGGGTTCTTCAGTTGCTGGGCCTCTCCCTTCAGATGAGACGGCACCAGACCCCTTTTGGATCAGTAGGCCCCGAGACTCAGGCTGCATGGTTCCGCACCCCAGGTCAGGAGGGCCATGGGGCTGGGTCAGGAGGACCACCAGAACCGAACACACAGAAAATAAAAAACCCCGAATAACGTGGTGTCGGGCACCTTAAATACCACCCCCCAGAATGCACAGCAGGAAAACACTCCCACTGGGCTGGTTCCGAGAGAATAGTGCCATTCAATGCACCCAGCTAGACTGCGTTTCTACTCTTGCCGGCAGTGTCAGCGACACATGCGTCAAGGAGAACCCAGTGCAAACCAGCTGGACTGGTACTGAAACCAGAAATTTGGAGAAATAGTCCCAAAGCCCAACTTAGGCAAATTAACTTTTCAAAAACGATAGCGCCTGCTCGTCAGGAGCCAGCGCTACACATGCATGCTTGGAAGCAAGGAAGAGCCAGAAGTGTTCGTAATGGAGAATTAACATTTATGATGTGGCAAATTATGAAATTTCGAAATGCAGCGCACATTCTCTTCTTCTTTAATGGGATAATAATGGAGATGTTTTGCTGCTGATACTGATGGAGATATTGCAAACTAATTTTCAAAGGCTTTTTTTTTTCTAGTGATATCAAGAATAATATTATTATGCTTGTTATTTTTTATTTTTATTTGGGCAAGTTACCACAACACCATTATCCCATAGTTTTTAAGATCAAAGATACAACTATGTTAGTGTCCCTTGTTAATTTTACATTGTATTTTTTAAAATGTAACTGCCTACTCCCAAACTGTCATTTGACGTAAAACACTTAGCCAAGTATTATTCTCCACAATTTTTTTATTGTGCATTCAAAAAAGAAATAAAATAGACATGCTATCTGCCAATAGAACTTAACCAAAAAGTGCATTCTATGCATTCAAAAATATAGAAAATATACCAAATCAAATCATTATTTAACCACTTGCCTACCAGGCACGAACACCCCCCTTCCAGCTTAAGCTATTTTTCAGCTTTCAGCGCTGTCGCACTTTGAATGACAATTGCATGGTCATGCTACACTGTACCCAAACATTTTTTATAATTTTCTTCACACAAATAGAGATTTCTTATTGTGGTATTTAATCACTGCTGGGTTTTTTATTTTTTACAAAAAAAAATGTTGAAAAAAATTTTTTTTTGACTTTTTTTCTGTCAGTAAGTTTAGTAACTAAGTAATTTTTTACCTTCACTGATGTGCGTTGATGAGGCGGCACCAATGGGCACTGATAGGCTGAACTGGTGGGCATTGATGAGGTGGCACTTATGGGCACTGATGAGGAGGCACTTATGGGCACTGATGAGGTGGCACTAATGAGGAGGCACTAATATGCCACACTTATGGTCACTGATATGTGGCACTGATGAGCACTGATAGGCAGCACTGATGGGTACTGTTAGGTGGCACTGATGGGCACTGATAAGTGGCAGTGGCGGGCACTGATAGGCGGCACTGGTGGGCATGGATAGGCAGTACAGATGGGTACCGATGGGCATTGATGGGTGGTACTGATGGCTGACACTGATGGTCATTGGTGGACAGCAGTGATGGGCAGCACTGATAGGCAGAACTAATTACCAGTACTGACTGGGATGGCTAATGGGCACTGATTTGTGGCACTTGTGGGCAGTGTGGGCTCTGATCACTGGCATTGGTGGGCACTGTATGCTGGAATTCTGGTCACTTCCCTAGCTGTCCCCTGTGAGGAGATGCCGCTGATCAGCTCTCCCCTCCTCACACTCTGTGTCAGGCGAGGAGCGCCGATTACCGGCATCTGCATGTTTACACGTGCCCGGCTGTGATTGGACGCAGCTCTTTACACAGATTGGGGTCGCACCGTCTCCTAGCAACACGGTACGGACACGATTGCCGAGCTGCGCGCCCCCGCGGGCACATGGGAGCAGCCGTTCTGTGCCAACATCATATGACGGCAGCCCAGAACAAGAGCTGCACAGCCCTGCCGTCATTTGGCAGCAAGCAGTTAACCAAAAAAATAATGTGAAAGCAATAACTCAAAGGCCAATGTCATATGTCAAAAGCTAATAATAAATAACACGTTATCTCCTCCGATTCCGCAACATGCCTGGTTGACGAACAGCCGTTCAGAAACGAGCTGAAAAGCCCAAAATGAAAAGCACGAGCTGAAAAGCGCTAAATGAAAAGTGCGAAAAGAGAAGCATGAATCAACACTCACCAAACTTCTACTAACACGAAAGGGTGGCGCTAAAGAGCTGAAAAAACATGTAGTATGTTGCTACGTTCGTCATTGTTGCCCAACAATTGCATGTCGTGTGTATGTCAGACAATTTTTAGCCAACACCCTTCGGACAAAAGTCCACGATTTTGTTGGTGGAAAATCCAATCATGTGCAGGAGGCTTTAGTGAACAAGTTAAAGTTAGAAGTTTATTGGCTACTACGGTATGCACAGCTGCACCAGATTCTGGGTGCAATAGTTTTAGTAAATCACCCCCAGTCTGTCTATTTCATAAAAGTGGAGGGATGAAGCTGTTATTGGTTTGGAGAGAGAGAGAGCAGTGCAGCAGGGATACGCCGACAGGTACCAGAAGAGAACTATCATTCCTAGAAAAGTGTTTAGTTTGGTAACCATAACTAATACCATATTTCCTTTACATTCATATTATTGTGATTTTCAACATCAACTTTGTCTGTCAGAAACAGGGGCTTCATATGAAGGCAGAACACCCATAACGACCAGTAAACTGATGAACTAAGCAAGGCCATTAGGAAAAAAGTGAACAATTATGAAACAGGGAAAGATCACTATATATAGCCGAGAGAATGAAGCACACACAGAAAATATGCCCACCTCCTGGGAGGGGAGTATTTTTGAAAATTACACAAAAGCACATTTCAAAATGACAGGATCATATGGTATGTAATAGTTTAAGAATGGTAGCCTTTTGAAAGAAATACAATGTGATTCAAATAGGATGATGCAAAAGTAAGTAAAAGACTATTTATTCATAATAGAATTAGCCCAGCACAATTCCATTAACATGAAAAGACACATTAAAGTGCAAGTCCACCCTAACACTTCTCCTCTGCAATCGTTAATGTGAGCCAAGTTCAGCCTTATGTCTCAAAATGAAAAATTCCCAGTTTTTCTACTTTTTTTTGTGCCATCACATGACTTCAATTCAACTTCCTTCTGAGAGTAAAATCAGCCAGTGGGTGTGGTTGCTGAAAGCTAGTGACATCACTTCCTGGGAGGGACACTGTTCCTGTGTAGCCAGTGAGCATATACAGGATAGGAGGAACTGATCATAGGTTCCCACCCAGTGTTCTTTCATTGTACATCCTAATTCATGAGAAAATTAAGAAATAAAAAGCCTCATCCACAGTATTGCTGTGCACAGGAGAAAGGAGCTGGACACAGGGGGCATCTGTTGCCATCTATGCAACTTTGAAAGGTACCTGCAATGCTTTGATGCCACTTTGAGCCAGAGAGTGTAAAGTTGGATCAAAGCTGCACTCAGTCGCACCAAAGTTGCACTCTAAATTGTGCAACGTTGTGGTTGCAATAGAGGAAAACGTAGACTAAGGCTCCACTAGTATGAATTGTCATGCAACTTTGGACACAAAGTCGCATGACAAGTCACACCCCATTGATTTCAATGGCACCCGTTTCCATCTATGCAACTTTTAAAATCAGCGACCTTAAAAAGGTACCTGCAATGCCTTTATGTGACTTTTGATGCAAATTTGATCCAGAGAGTGTAAAGTTGGATCAAAGCTCCACTCAAAGTCACACTCTAGCCTTAGGCTATGTTTCAACTAATGCAACTCCAAAGTTGTGTGATTTAAAGGTTGACTTTGAGTGCAGCTTTGTTCCAACTTTACACTCTGGATCAAAGTCGCATCAAAGTAGTGCAGGCACCTTTTCAAAGTCGCACAGAAGGGAACGTTTGCCATTGAAATTAATGGCCTGTGACTTGTCATGCGACTTCCTTTTTTTCAAAGTCACATGACAAGTCACACTAGTGGAAACGGAGACTTAAACAAATTTGTAACTAACTTACTTACATGTAGCTCCCTCAGCTGGGTGTGTGCCCCACACCATGCCATCACAGTGCCCATCACAGTGCCATGCAGAAACAACCAGGTGGTTGTACACTGTAGAAAATCTGCAGCATGTTGCATGTTGGGGCCCTGTTGAAGACCACTCGTGTCAAAACGCGTAGGGCTGTTTATTTGAGATTCCCGCATTGCTTTTTTTAAATTTTTTATGCCATTATTATATTGGACTATTGTACCTTTTTTATGTCTCCCTAATTGAGAAAAAATATCCCAATAAAGCATTATTGGTTGATTATATTCCATCATCGGTGATTACTGACGAGTTGGAGTTCGAGGTCCTGGATGAGGCTAAAGACCATCTCCGGCCGTGAGCCCACAGTCCTATGGTGTACCCCCTGGATCAGGATTTCATTGTCATATCCAATGGGAGAAACACATGCGTATCTATATCACTGCCATATGGTATGTGCGTCCACCACTGTCGGTAAGAGTACCTCATTGAGTGTTTACAGTACCGGTGTTTCCCGTGTCAAAAGTATCAATCCCTTTGCAGTTACTGTATTTACATTTTCCCTTATCTTAATTAATTACAATAATTACACTTTACATGCGTTTGGTTTCCTCCGTTGCTGTCCACGCAGTTGTGGTCACACCTGATTCATGACAGCTTTGCACACAAGATAGTGACATTGAAGCAAGAGAAGGCTTTTTGTGTGCTTGGAATTTGCACAATTGGGGGCTGTTGCTGTGCAGGAAAAAATCTGAGATCATCAGACCTAACACCCTGTGACTTCTTTTTGTGGCAGTACACCAAGGACTTGTCGTCCCCAGGGCCAATATCCAAAGACGTGCTGGACAGAACTGGGGTACCATCTTTGTCATGTCACCAGCAAGGCTTAGATCAAACATTTGCAGTCCACAGGTAAAACCTGAACAGTTACTATGTCTTTGCATGTTAATACAGTTGTGTTATGTTCATTCCATTATGAATAAATCAGCTTTACTTCTGCATGATTTTTCATGAATCACACTGTATTTTCCAACACACACCTGTCCGGTAATTCTGTACAAGAAAACAATCAGCTGTCATTTTGCTTAATATGCCAGCAAAACAGAACTAGTCATGATTAGTCCATAATCAGTCTTACACATTCATTTAAATTATGCAGTAATCTGTAGATTACAGCATGGAATGCAGAATGATGAATACATTATGTTCCTCGGTCATTATAAAAAAAGACCTCTTTTGCTTTGGTTGTATGATAATGACTTTTGCTACCAGAATTAATAAGTAGAATAATTTATTAATAAGTTGGAGATTTAAACAGTCACAACAGGGTGAGAACCATCTCTCTGCCCACTCTCACCCACTCTAAACTGTTGGCATCCTTCACTATTACTATGTTACAGGATTTCTGGGGAGAATGTGAAATATTTTACACATATATTGAAGAAATAAGCATATAATATTTACAGATTGTAAATGTGTAACATTGTTGTTAGATTGTAAGCTCTAGTGAGCAGGGCCCTCTGATACCTTGTACCAATGTAACTGTAATGTCTGCCTTTATTTTGTTAAGCACTGCGTAAACTGTTGGCGCTATATAAATCCTATATAATAATAATATAATAATAATTGTTAGCCTCTTAGTGGAGGAGAATATGGATGAGTTTTAAGGTTTGAACCAAAGCCATGTACTGTCTGAATTTTAAATGCTCAGTGTTTGGCTAATGGGCAAACTAAATGGGTGTTCAGCTGAGCCAAACCTCTGGCTGCCAAAGAAAGTGAAATATTTATCAGTGGTATTAATACCTATGCTAAATATGACAGCTTCCCACTCAGGTTGGTTGATCCTCTGGAATCTTAACAACCAGCGAGTCACCATCACCCAGCTCACTTAGCTGTCAGCCGAGGTTTCAGGTAGCCTAGATGC
This sequence comes from Lithobates pipiens, assembly GCF_037356315.1. Taxonomy (NCBI): domain Eukaryota; kingdom Metazoa; phylum Chordata; class Amphibia; order Anura; family Ranidae; genus Lithobates; species Lithobates pipiens. Next base: position 74,653,536 of record NW_027507790.1, read on the forward strand.
ATAGGTGTGCATAACCTATTGCATTAGGGTGTGCACCAAAAGCCCAAACACACATGTGTGTGTGTTTGTGTTTATATATGGCCCTGGCACATTGATCTCCCTGCTGGCACAGTGAAAGAGGAATGCGTAAACACTTCTCTAATGGCAGAGCCTGCTTGCCCGCTGCTAGACAGAGTGATAATGCTAATGCACACTAGGTGATTAGGGTGTGCCCAGGCACATCCGGCATACCCTGTGTGCACGCCTATGCCTGGATGAGCATTTCTTCCCCAGCAAAAACTTGTTCAATGTTAAAGAGGATAAGGGGGAGCTTGTAGTTATTTTTTTCAGTCAGCGCCCAGTTGTTATGTAAAAGTGACCTGGGCTGTGGAACCTCCCGATCCCTTTTAGAGTGCTAGCAGTGTGGGGCCCCACCTTCTGTACTCCCCTCCATGGTTCCCAGGCTCCCCTGCTTCTCCAGCTGTAATAAATACATACAATTATTATAAAATCCAATTAAAAGTAACCCTGTTGCTTTTCACATGATAATTCTGGGACCGTTGTTCAAACTTTACTCTAAACTGATACGTTGTAAAGGCATTAAAGGGTTGCATATTGTTCATTTTGGATGCTATAATTTTTTGTGGACGCAGGCAGTTTTGAATCTTGACACATTTGGTGTCTATTTACACATTAGCGCATTTTTATTCTGTACAAAAAATTAAGGATTAAATTGTGTTTGTATGCAAAAAAATCTGCTTTAATGTATTTTTCCTGAAAATATAGATTTGCTAAACAGTTGCACAAATAACATGTGACATTAGAAAGATCAGCTTTTATATTTTTCTTCGGAAAAATGGCCCATTGTCTTTTGACTACTCACAGCAATTTATAGCTCCTGGATCCTGCATCTCCAGTGATGCAACTTACCGAATATGGTCATGTAGCTAATTTGGACAATGGCATTATTGTCAGCTAGGGAACAGCATGCAGTCCTTGGGAGCAAATCGTTACAGCGGCTGGCGTGTTTTTACTTTAGGTAAGTCAGCGGGTATCATTAGTCGTGACTGACATGGATCCACTAGACATGACTGACATTGGATTTTTTATGCAGGACTTTCAAAGTGGGTCTGAGTTTTCGTTTACATAACTTTTTTTGAGAATTTATAACTCATTTCCTTGGGGGGGACTATTATCTTATGGGCTCCTCCAGATTCCAATAATAACCACCAGTCCAGGTTGTTTTTGCTTTGCCAGGGGGTCTGGTATGGTTCAGGAGGCCCCCCTCTTCCCCCACCTTCCCCTGGCCTGCAAGGCTGCATGCTTGGATAACAGTCTGGTATGGATTTTGATTTTGGGGAAGACCCATTGTTTTTTTTCTATTTTTTTATGTGGGATTCCCCCTTAAAAAACAACCTGCCCTAAAGTGTCTGATGTGGATTATGGAAGGAGGAAGCCACACTTTTGTTTTTTTGTTGCATGGGGTCTCACATTAACCATTAACATCTATATTAGACCCTTATTTAAGATAAGGGTCTGTTATTGATGAAGAGGATCCCTAGCTGTTTGTTTACAAATGAATGAAGCAACTGGGAACTGTCATTTACCAGAAAATTTTATTTGTTGCCTTTGTAAATGTCACGTTTGCTACAGTAGATGTGCCACTTTACAGGCATGGTCAGGGTATCCCCCAGACATATGTAAAGGAATTTTGCATTTTTAATGTTTTACTTTATGCATTAATACAATTTATAAGCTCCATGAAATGGAATAAAACATAAAATAAAAAATAAAAATAAAAAATGAACTTTACCACTTTTAGACTGCATAAGAAATACCTTCGCAAAATCTGCCTGTGAAGCCATTAAGACAGTATTTTGGGAGTTTTATTTAATCTTCAGAACCAAGGCTAATTTTACAACATGTGCAAAAAAAAATGCAAAAAGGCTCTGGTAGTGAAAGGGTTATGCAAAGTAGCTCCCTGAAGTTTAACTGGTATCATTCACTCTCAGTCTACTGCATAGCATAGCTCAGAGAGTGGCAGGTTGAAGTAACACAAGAAGCCACTCATGTGTGTTGCATAGCAAGCAGGATGCTGATAGGAGGACAGAACAGAATGAGCAAAAGATGAGCTCATTGGTGTTCTACTTCTCCTTTCAGATCCAAGATTAGGGGACGAGACCTGTAAGTGAAAGTGAAACTGCAACAAAGAAAGCTCAGGTCTCCTACACTGCCAGACAAGACTGTGCTGTGTGCCAGAGCTGTGTACATATATGAACTGGTACAGATTATACAAATCCTTTGGCAGGTAAAACAGCTCCAATATTTTATTTGTGTATTTGGTGGGTTGCCTGAAGTTAAGCTTTATACTCAACATGGTTCTGACTTTTTAGGGAGTCTCATTCTACAAACAAAAACCCAAACAATAAACTTTAATAATGTTTTTAAACAGACACAATTTGTATTCTCTTGTATTCATCCATTTGATGAGTCGCTGCTTTGAAATCATTTAGAGCTAATTGAACTTTTAGCAATGGTAGAACAATTAGGTACAATTAGAGACAGTGATGGTGTTTCAGTAAAGCCCTGCGCATCCATTAAATGAAAAGACAACACAGGTGATGACAGTTTATTCATTTAGATGGCTTCATTAAGTAATTTTGAAATGGTTTATTGACATCTCTGCAGGATTCTTATTGTAGGTGGGTAAAGTTGGTTGGCTTTCCAAACTCTCCCCGTTTTATGCATGCTTTTCTCACAAGGTGTTGTACTGACAATAGTGCACTCTGTTTTCCTAAAGATAGGATGCTATAAAATACTTAGCAATGTATAAAATGTAACATAATCTAGGAAGTATATAGGAAATATCTAAGAAGTGATCTATGAAGTTGCTTCCTTTGGTGGATCAAACTGCTTTACTCAGTACCTAGGGCATGTATGCAGATCAGTGGTTTGGTTTTTGATTTTTTTTTCATTGCATAGAGGAACCCGGCAGGGGTGCCCCCTGTCGCCACTCCCCTTTTCATTTTCACAAAGCCCTTGGTGATTTCAGACTCCATAGCGGAATTCCAAAGGGAGGATAGTGTTAACAAAATATTGCTGTGTGCCGATGATGCATTGCTCTTTTTGGGTGATACTGATCATTTCCACCTATGTCCCTGATTCGTCAGTTTGGGTCGTTTTCAGGCTTCCATATTAATTGTGACAAGTCTGTCTCATTTAGATGTGCCTAACCCTACCCTTCCTAATGGCACATGACAAATCCAGGTGGCAACCTCTTTTAAATATCTGGGGATTTGGGTTCATCCTAGGGTTGAAGACTACTTGCTATTAAACTTAATACTGCTTTTGAATAAATTTAAGGTCAAAAGTAAAAAAAGGGGGCGAAACTACTACTGTCTGTTGTGGGGTGCGCAAATCTTGTAAAAATGATCCGGACTTCCCAAATGTTGTATTCATTACACAATTCACCTGTTTGGATCCCTTATGTGTGGTTCTTTATAATAGACTGTATTTACCATACCCTAATCTGGAAAATCACCAACCCCAGAGTTAAATTACCTCCCCAAAACGGAAGGCAGGCTGGCAGTTCCCTATTCTAAGATTTATTTTATAGACTCTTTTTGCTGGGTGGGACACTGTAAATTTACCTGACAGTATTAAATCGCTTTTATTAGCAAGTTCCTCCATGTACAGTCTTTTGACGCAACTGGAGTCTGATGCCTTTGCTGATATTCCATTGGGTCCTACATTCAAACTTATGCATAAGATATGGCATGAATTGAAGGTTATTATGCATTATGATGGAATATCTGTGTACATGCCTTTGTGGTGAATTCTAGCTTAGAGGAAGTGCAGAAGCTAGAGGGATTTAATTGTTGGTACACTCTGGATCTTAGATATGTCACTCAAATGTATACCCAACACAAAATAAGATCCTATCACTATTTGCAGAGACATATCATCTACATGCTTCTAGATTTTTTTCAGTATCTCCAGCTCAGACGTGCTTTTGCAACCCAAGCCTGGAAAACGAACCTTACCCTTTAAAGTATGCCATGACTTACCTTTTTTGGAGGCTACTTCTGGAAAATAGGGTCTTAGTTCATCCCTGTATTAAACAAATTCTGGAAAAGTACCAGGCTAGCCTAGTTTTTCCAGGTCCTAATGGGTGGGAGCAGGACTTGGGCGAGATATCAGATGACTCTTAGCTTACTATACTATAATTTGTTTTTATTCATAGGTTGTATCACACTCCCCTTAAGTTATTTAAATGGGGCTGTAGACCTACCCTGGACTTTCCAAGATATCACAGTAACTTCAGGTGATTTTTTCCATAGGCTCTGGAAGTGCTCTAAGCTTGTTTGATATTGGCAGGCGGTTGTAGGCACAATTAATAAGGCATATTACACGCAACTGCAACTTTCACCTGCAATCTGTTTGCTGGGCGACATAGACAAGGAACAATTTTCACCTGAGGTTAGAGTTCCAGTACTACGGTTACTATTTAGAGCTTGTAACCATCGCTATGAGATGATTGTCTCCTTGTTTCCCTAATCTTGAAGTCTGGAGACAATAAGTTAACATTACCCTGTTAAGAGAACAGCAAGTATATAAGCAGAGAGGTAATTCCAACAGGTTTTCAAATTTTTGGGACCCATGTATAGTGGTACAGGAATTATCCACTTTCCCTGGTTTCTTTAAGGTTACTGCAATGTTAGTGTGACCTGTATTAAAGACAGTTTTCCTGGGGATTCAGATAAAATCTAAAATCTGAATATACCATCTACTTTTCTTTGAGTACCATGGAGTGAGGATCTTAATATGTGACTGTTGATTAATGCAATCATTACATTAGTCATCGGTTTCTGTAAATGATATGCAACATGGATATGTTCATTTTTTTAAACTTTTTATGCTGTATATCATTAGAATCAGTATATTGGCATCTGTATTAGAAATGTGTAGGACCTATTGCACGATAACCTGCTGCTGATGCTTTGAAATGTCCCTGGTACCACAGATTTTTCTCTCATATATTTGGGTGATTTATAAGAAAAATGGCTGGTGTTTGTCCCTATCCACTTGATATTCTGTTGTATTTTTTATTTTTTATTTTGTGCATGTTTTGTACAAAGTTGTGAAAAAAAAAAAGAATCTAAACAGATCTTTGGAGATATCAATAAAGAAAATATGCATGGTTCTGTGTCACACTTTAAAAGAAAAAGAATATTCAAGACTAAAATCTGAAGCTGAAAGGAGAGTCATATAATCTTACCAAATTGGTTGCTTTGTCCAGTTTTTATCCCCTGCTTGGTAAAGTTACCCTAATTTCTAAGATGATCACTTTGACAGGATGTGAGAATAATTCCCAGTAACAAAAGGCACAAACATTAAACAAAATCACTTTTTAGTTGAAACGGTAACGATTATAACCTATGCTTGGACTTTTCTGTTGTTCTTGTTAGGATGATTTTCCACAGCAGATCTGGTCAGTCATTGACAGACAACAATTAAAACCTCTATCCATCTCTAACACTTGAGGAGTCCTATAAAACTCATTTCATGTTTTTTTTTTTTTTTTTTTTGTGATTGAGTAGAAGTACTATAGATTGTTAAAGGGGGATTCCACATTCTGATAATCCTCACACTCACAGATCTCCACAACTGCCAGATCAGGGTTGTAGGGAAGAGGCCATTGTCCTCATCAACATGGCGACAAGGTGCTTTGCCAGGCGGGGGCTCTACAAAATACATTCAAATCATGTCAAACATGTCAAGACTCAAAATTGTATGCACCTGTGAAATGTCCGAAAATGATGGTACCTAAAGTGTTTCATAAGTGATGCTTTAAAGCCTTTACAGAATATCAGTTTAGAGTTAACCATTTATGACTCTAAAATTACTAGCACTGATAGGTTGCACTGATGGGCACTCATAGGTGGCACTGGTGGGCACTTATAGGCAGCACTGATAGATGGCACTTATAGGCAGCACTTATTAGGAGACACTGACAGGCATCACTAATGGGCACTGATTGGCACTGATTTGGCATCCCTTGTGGGCTCACCTGGTGGTCTCCAGTGGGCATCCTTGATGGGTCTGCACTGATAATTAATGCACTGATTATACACCACTCCTACAGAGCCTCAAAGATGCGGCTTGCAGGACTTTTTTTGGCACCCTGCCAGCGCACCACTCCAGCGTGGAAGCACTCAAATGAAGACATTTGATGGACATTTTGCACTCATTACTGGTATTTGTTATATTTGCACGAAAGATGAAACATTTGCAAAGACCCCATAGTGATATCAGAAAAATAAAATCAAAATTCACTCCTGGTGAATGCCAGTGATCAACTAACTCACTGCAACCTTTCCTCAGTTACTGAGCAACATACAGTGAAGTAAATACTTATTTGATCCTCTGCAGATATTGTAAGTTTGAACAAAGAAATGCAGGGTCTATAATTTGTATCATATGTGTATTTTAAATGATAGAGACAGAATATCAACCAAAAATCCAGAAAAAAACACAATACAAATGTTATAAATTGAATTGCAGTTCAGTGAGTAAAATAAGTATTTGATCCCCTACCAGCCCACAATAGTTCATTGGTTGCTCCCATAGACTGGCTACAGTATGTGCTCATGTGGTACACAGATTATTCCTGTCAATTTAAGAAGGTGCTCCTAATGACAACTTGTTATGTGTATAAAAAGACACCTGTCCACAGAATTTCTTTCTTCCATTCAAACCTCGCCATCATGGGCAGGACCAAAGAGCTGTCAAAGGATGTCAGGGATAAGATTGTAGACCTGCACAAGGCCCGGAATGGGCTACAAGACCATCTGCAAGAAGCTTGTAGAGGAGACAACTGTTGGAGCAATTATTCGCAAATCGAAGAAAATACAAAATAACCATCAGTCCCTCAGTCTGGAGCTCCATGCTAGATTTTTGCCTCATGAGGTAGGGATGGTCATGAGAAAAGTGAGTAATCAGCCCAGAACTACACAGGAGGAGTTTGTGAATGAACTCAGAGCAGTTTGGACCACAGTCACCAAACAAACCATTGGTAACACAATACACCACCATGGATTGAAATCCTGTGATGCAAGGTCCAGGGTGGCACATGTACTGGCCCATCTGAAGTTTGCCAATGAACAGCTAAATGATTCAGAGAAGGATTGGAAGAAGGTGTTAAAGTCAGATGAGACCAAAATTGAGCTCTTTTGCATTAACTCTACTTATCGTGTTTGGAAGAAGAAAAATGCTGACTATGACCTTAAGAATACCATCCCTCCCTACAGTCAAGCACGGAGGTGGAAACATCATGCTTTGGGGCTGTTTCCCTGCTAAAGATACAGGCCTACTTTTCCGCATTGAGGGACCAATGGACGGGGCCATGTGTTGTAAAATCTTGAATGAGAACCTTCTTACCTCGGCCTGAACACTGAAGATGGGTTGTGGATGGGTCTTCCAGCATGACAATGACCCAAAACATACTACCAAAGCAACAAAGGCGTGGCTTAAGAAGAAGCACATTAAGGTGGCCTAGCCAGTCTCTAGACCTTAATCCTATAGAAAATTAATAGAGGGAGCTGAAACTTTGAGCTGCCAAGCAACAGCCAAGAAACCTTAAGGATTTAGAGAAGAATGTACCTAAATCCCTCTTGAGATGTGTGCAAACCTGGTAACCAACTACAAGAAACGTCTAACCTCTGTGTTTGCCAACAAGGGTTTCTCCTCCAAGTACTAAATCATGTTTTGCTTGGGATCAAATGCTTATTTTACTCACTGAACTGTAACTCAATTTATAACATTTATATCATGTATTTTTTCTGGATTTTTGGTTGATATTCTGTCTCTATCATTTAAAATACACCTATGATAAAAACTATACACCCTTCATTTCTTTGTAAGTGGGCAAACTTATAAAATCTGCAAGGAATCAAATATTTTTTTCCCCACTGTAAGTGTGCATTTGTTACACTCTGGCAATCCCCATGTATGTCTGCAAGTGAAGAGCTGTAAAAGAAATGGGAAGTCAGCCTTGTCAACTTATCCTAGACTCCAGGGAGTCACCCATGTTTTACCCTTCTTATCCTGCATGATGTACAAATCTCCCATAATTACTGTCATTCACCATTACTAACCAAGCCTTCTTGCAAAGCTGGCAAGTGTCTTGCATTTTAATTCTTTTATGTAGAGATGGGCTGAACACCAAAACCAAACAAAAAAATGGCAAGCCCCACCCAGTCCATACCAGGCCCTTAGGGTCTGGTATGGCTTTTAAGGGGAATCATAAAATGTAAAATTACAAAAAAAAAACAGGAAAAATCCATATCAGACCCTTAAACCCAGGACGAGCGAGCAACCCCCCGAAACATACCAGGCCACATGCCCTCAACTTGGGGTGTGGGTGCTTTGGAGCAAGAGGGGTTATCCCCCCCCACCCCAAAGTACCTTGTACCTATGTTGATGGCCAGTGGTTGTGGGGGGTCTGCAGGCAGGGGGCTTATCAGAATCTAGAAGCCCCTTTAACAAGTGGGCCCCCAGATGCCACCCCCCCCCCCCCCATGTGAATGAGTATGAGGTACCATTCACCAAAAAAGTGTCAAAAATTAATAAAAACACAAAGACAGTTTTTGACAGTTCTTTTATTAGTAAGTAAAAAAACAGTGCCCCCCTCAATGTAAATCCATCGTCAATCACACCACCGCGACACCCAAAAAATAAAAAAAGACAAAAACTCCATGAAGACTGGCCGTCTACTGCAGGCTAAGCTGTTTGACAATTCTTATATAGGTAAGGGGCGGGGCCACCTGGCTACATCATCTGGTGGCACCTGCAGTAGGCCCCCTGCTCCAAACCACCCAGCCCCCACCATTGTTAAGGGCATGTGGCCTAGTATGGTTCAGGAAGGGCTGCATGCTCAGATAAGGTTCTAGTATGGATTTTGGATTACTGTTTTTGTAAAACATTTTGGCATGGGGTTCCCCTTAAAATCCATACCAGACCTCAAGAGCCTGGTATGGACTGGCCATTTACAAGAAAAAAAATTCTATTCTTTATATTCATCTGTCACTGACAGATAATGACTCATGGTTGTTAAGGACGTGGGCGGCCGGCTTCCCCGGCCCTGCTCCTTAACAACCAGCTTATACTGCGCGCTGATTGGGCAAAGCTTTGCCCAATCTGGGCACAAAATGCATTGTGCAGCAGTGCATTGCAGGGCATTTTGCAGGGCGAACGCCCACTGAACACCCTTCAAATTTAGGTGTTACCCCAAACGAGGCAAACAGCCAATGTTTGGGTCGGACTGAACCATTCGCTCAACTTTATTTATATGTGTAAAATACAGAAAATATTTACAGTTTCTAAAATGCAAAGTGCTGCAACTTTTGTTATAGAAACTAGATATACCGTATATACTCGAGTATAGGCCGACCCGAATATAAGCCGAGGCCCCCAATTTACCCCCAAAAAACTGGAAAACTTATTGACTCGTGTATAAGCCGAGGGTGAGACATGGCTGTCCATCCCTGTGTGTCCGTCCATCCCTGTGTGTGTGTCCGTCCATCCATCCCTGTGTGTGTGTCCATCCATCCATCCATCCCTGTGTGTGTGTCCGTCCATCCATCCCTGTGTGTGTATCCATCCATCCATCCATCCCTGTGTGTGTGTGTGTGTGTGTGTGTGTGTGTATTCATCCATCCATCCATCCCTGTGTGTGTGTGTGTGTGTGTGTGTATCCATCCATCCATCCCTGTGTGTGTGTGTGTGTGTGTGTGTATCCATCCATCCATCCATCCATCCCTGTGTGTGTGTGTGTGTGTGTGTGTGTGTGTGTGTGTATCCATCCATCCATCCATCCATCCCTGTGTGTGTGTGTGTGTGTGTGTGTGTGTGTGTGTGTGTGTCCGTGCAGCCTTGTGTGTGTGTCCAGCCTACCTGTGTCCCAAGCCTCCGTCCCGAGCCGCCGTCGTCCCGAGCCTCCTCTGTCCCGTGCCTCCTCTGTCCCGTGCCTCCTCTGTCCCGTGCCTCCTCCGTCCCGTGCCTCCTCCGTCCCGTGTCGTGCCGATGGATCGCCGCTCCAGGATCGCCGCTCTTCTCGGCGGCCATTCTACAATTCAAAAGCCGCGCCTCCTTCTCCGCCTCCGCCTGTGATAGGCGGAACACTCAATTTCCCAGCAGCCTGTGTTCCGCCTATCACGGACATCCTCTCATACTCGTCCGTAGTATGAGAATGAACGGATGTCCGTGATAGGCGGAACACTGACTGCTGGGAAATTCAGTGTTCCGCCTATCAGGCGGAGAAGGAGGCGCGGCTTTTGAATTTTAATGTCCGCCGTCTGTCTGCTCGATACGCTGATCGAGCAGTCAGACAGCGGTGACTCGAGTATAAGCCGAGGGGGCACTTTCAGCCTCAAAAAAGAGGCTGAAAATCTCGGCTTATACTCGAGTATATACGGTAATTATCTGGGTTTTTTTTTTTTTATTTGCATGTCACACTCCTGTATATATGCTGTCGTTGCCTTTTTTTACAATCTAGTCACACTCATTTTTTGCAGTCTTGCATGTAATTTCATGCCTGCATCGCCATGATCATTCTGTGTAAGGTGAGGTGATCATCACATCTCATGGAAATAGCTTCCTGGTATTTAGGCTCAAAATATAACTTTCAATTCATATGTAGCGATACCCCCATGGGGGCTACTGAGTTTGTTCATTACCTTTTGTCAGATGGCGCCACTTCACCCATGCAATTACATAACACCAAACAGTCAAGACTCTGGATTTAATAATACTTTATTCTGGGTATGAATCGGTGGGCTGTTCAATAGGGTATATGTGATGTCCCATCTGACCCCAGTTTTAGGTCAAAGGGTATTAATCTGTAGCCGTGGCTTGGTTAATTAAGTCCCTATAGCAATCCTTTTCTGGTTCCAATTCTCTCTTAAGTAGCCCTCCCAATGTGGACAGATAAGCATCATTCTGAATAATGCTGTGGGTGTTGACTTCAAAGTCACAGGCCACACTGCCTATTTCCGTGACTTGTGTTGTCAAACTTCCCTTCCCTGGATACCGCTTGATACTGTGGTCCTTGGATACACAGTATGAATTTACTAAGTAGCTCTACTTGGTTGCACTCCTGTTGCTCTCTCCCAATCAGCAGTCCATGTTCTACTCACAGAAAGTCGATTCCCCAGTTCTCTTCTTACGCTTAGTTCCTACTTCCTCCTCCACGCTGTCTGGCACATCCCCGCATGGGACTCCCGGTCTTCCTCCAGCGCTACATGCTGACTTCTCCTCCAGGGGCCAAACTTCGGCCTCCCTGGACTCGCCTCCAGCTATCTGGCTCCGGGATCTCTGAACTCCCGAACCTTACAAAGTATGTGACCCCCCTCTTTTATGAGAGACCTCCCATTGACCATAGAAATTAATCATTGGTCAATGCTCTCACATGGGTTTTCCTGCAACTCATTTCTCAGCCCACCCTCTCTTTCCAGCAGAATCCACTGCCAATTAGAGGAGGCATCCCTGAGCCCAAGTGTAGGTGGCCACACCCCCCTACTACCCTGACACTCCCTAAATAAACAACCAGGCGTAGTAAAGAGCAAGACCATGGCTAAATTTACCTGCCTCTATATCCAATATCCTATACTATCAAAAATACATCACTAAGCACCTACCTAAAAGTAGAGGGCGCTACACATATACTATATTTTAGTAGGTAGCATGCACAATGACTGTGCACAGATTATTTTTGCATGTCCTTATCAAGGCTATTGAGAAATTTATGCATACTGATCTACAATACTATACACCTACATTGATACATTTATATCATCTATAGCTCTTCGTTTATGCAGTATTTGTAGTAGGTAAAAATAAAAGAATTTAAAAGTTTAAGAGTTTAGAACCATTAATGGCACAGAGGTTCAAGGAAATCGTGCATTTCTTTTTACCAAATGCAAAACATGTGAATGGCTTACTAGCAGAACAATGAAGACTAATGTATGTCTTTATATACAAAATCAATACCCCAGGAGACCGCACCATGCTGATTTTTTTCCATCTATAAAATAGATTTGGTAAAAGAATGTTAAACGTGACACATGACTGTCACAGGAAGGACAGAGGTGTCTTTGAAGAGTGGGATGTAGTTGACCGCATTACTTTATGTAGTGCAAGGGGCAAAATGCTAATACGTCATAGAAGAATACCAGGCTTTCTAAAGCACGGGCTGGAACAGCATTTTTGTTCACTGACTATGCACCGATGAGTTGCTTTTAAATTTAATAGGGTACTTTAAGGGTTTATTTTTAAGGGAAAAAAATCATATACTTGTTTGGGTGCCACCAAGCTCATAAACTGTTGACTGTGAAGCATAGGATGGGTCTTCAACCTAAACTTAAAGTGGTTCTAAAGGTAAAACAGGAACACAAACACATTTTTCCTTCCATTGATATCTATGATGCAGGGTCATTTTACCTTCCAGTGACACTACAGGCACAGGGACATTTTTCCTTCCAGTGACATCACCACAGACGCAGGATTGATTTTCCTTTTAGCAACTCCACAGATGCAGGGGCATTTTTCCTTTCAGTGACTCCGCAGACGCAGGGGAATTCCTTCTTTTACTGACACCACTGACACAGAGGCATTTTTCCTTTAGTGACAACACAAATGCAGGAGCATTTTCTCCTTCCAGTGGCACCATAGGCATGGGGTCATTTTTTCCTTTCAGTGACTCCAAAAACACAGGGGCATTTTTCCTTTCAGTGACTCTGCAGATGCAAGGGCATTTTTCCTTCTAGTGATACCACTGACACAGGGGTATTTTTCTTTTCAGTGACTCCACTGATACTAGGGCACTTTTTCTTCCAGTGTCACCGCCAGCGTGAGCATTTTTCCTCACACTGATTCTGGGGCACTTTGCCTCTACATCACTTTTAGTCCCATATTTTCATGTGAGATAAATAGTGTACCGTTATTATACTATGTTTTGGAGCGGCATGCTGCATACATCACTAATAACCCGACTCCTACTCTAACTGGGGGGGGGGGGGGTGCAGTTTGGCAACTTCTCCCTGGCCGTCGAATGACTTTGTCCTGGCACTGTGTACAATGTAACTACAACAGATATAATGCCTCCTCTCTGTCTGGCAAATGCCTCTGAAAAGCGATTCAGGTTCAGTTCAATGTATTTTAGAGGGTAGGCAGTTTAGACGTCTAAACTTAGCTCAACAGACACTGAGAGCATTGACATCAAAAGCACACAGTTATGCACTAAGATCTAACAGTGCTAAGATCTTTAAGATCTTGGATCCAAAAGAATCTGATTTAAAATAAACACCACTCTATTGGGACAAAGATGGCATTATTTAGAACATTACAGAACGTTGAATTCTCCAGTTCTTTCTTCATTGGATTGCTAATATTTTGAATCCATTTCTTCCCACACGACATCTATATCCCACTTTCCAACTGTTATAAAGATCATTCATCTGAAAGTCTTCTGCTTCTGTGTAACCCCCTCTGCCATCTGCTTCTTCTGCTACAATTGTTTGTACACTGTGTGTGGCATATAAATGAGCAGTGAACAGCAGTCATGTGCATTTTGCAATAGACACATCTGACTATTACTGTATAACTTGACATCTAAAAAGGACACATCAGTACAGAGCAAGGAAATGTCATCTAGAAAACCAAATTCTTCTGTAAAGTTAATCTGATGTGCTTCACATTGCTAAATTGCACCTGACTCTAGTTAATGACATAATTTACACAGGTATTCCTTAGAAGTTCCCATTCCCTGTCATGTTTCCAACACATAAAAAGGAATAGATTATATTGTATTTAATTTTTAAGCAGGCACAATCTTCCATTCGGATATTGCAAATGATTTCCCTTCTGGATAAATTTGGTAGACTACTAGTTGTTTATAACCTCTTTACAGTAATCAGACTAGTTCAAGCATATTTTGGCCCTATTCAATAAAACTGTGCAAGGAGCAAAAAACAAAGGGCAGTTCATATCCTTATGTTCTTACCAAGAATTGTAGTTCATTCTACAATAAATTCTGATGAAAAGAAAAAATGGGCATCAGGCCTACAGCACACGTAGCCTGTAGGCTTTAATAAAAATCCATCTAGTGCTAAACTAGTTGGGTAAAACTGAACACAAAACAAGAGTTAAAGGATAAGTTCACCTTTTGGAGAATGTTACACCTTACACCCATATTTAAAGTGGAAGTTCAGGCAAATCCTAACTAATGCTAAACCTGCTCTCTGCCACATTCTAAACCTGATCTATCTAACCCTGTAAAGCAAAAATCGCTATGCTTATCTATTCTGCAGCTAATCCAGTCCATTCTGGTCCCAGCATCAGCTGTCAACAGGAGCTTCAGTGTGGAGGTGGGTGCAAGAGAGGCAGCTGACAACGGAAGCCCCATATAAGTCTATGGGCGATGTCACTTTCCTGTCATTTCACAGCTGTTGTTGGTACACTCTTGCACACAGCTTAGGTTGCTTGAAACTGGACCGGATTGGGTGTAGAATAGGCAAGTACAGCAATTTTTGCTTTAATGGGTTATATAGATTAGGTTTAGAATGTGGCAGAGAGCAGGGTTAGAGTTAGTAAGTTTTTCCCTGGACTTAACCACTACAATACAGGGCACTTTCACCCCCTCCCTTCCCAGCCCAATTTTCAGCTTTCAGCGCTCTCACACTTTCAATGACAATTGCGTGGTCGTGCTACGCTGTACCCAAATTCAATTTTTATCATTTTGTTTACACAAATAGAGCTTTATTTTGGTGGTATTTATTCACAACTCAGTTTTTTATTTATTTTATTTTTATTTTATTTTAATAAAAAGAGTGGCAATTTGGGAAAAAAAAAACAATATTTTCTTCTTTCTATTTTAAAAGGAATCCAATAAAATCGAATTTTGTCATACATTTAAGCCAAAATGTATTCTGCTACATGTTTTTGGTAAAAAAAATTCTGTTAAGTGTATAATAATTGGTTTATGTGATCACAGACATATGTACGCAAATGATCATGTACAGATGTGTGCAGGTGATCACGGACATATGTGTGCAGATAATCCTTGGGACATGTGATTTTAGGTGTGTGGGAGACATGCGTTTTTATTATTTGAGGACATGTGTGTTTATTATTTGGGGACATGTGTGTTTTTTGGACATGTGTGGGGACATGTGTGTTTTACATGACATGTGTGTTTTACACTAGACTGGCGATCAGTGAGTAAAAAGCTGTAAAAAACAGCTCATGCTCACTGACCATCAGCCAGTGTGCTCTCCTCTCCTCAGTGACGACTTCTGTGTGAGGAGAGGAGAGCCAATTGCCTAGCAACCGGCTGTTTGTTTACATCACATTATGGCTGTGATTGGACACGGCCGTCATGTGATCAGGAGGGCCGATCACAGAGCCCTCCTGCCAATCCAAGATGCGCCGTGTCCAGGTGACACAAGCGCATCGGGATCACTGCGCAGGCACGCACGTGCACGATCCCCCTCCTTCTGAAGGACATTCCTGAACGTCCAGTCAGAAGGAGAGAGCTCCCACCCGGCCGTATATATACATTGGCCGGTAGTTAAGGTAAAATGTGTAACATGCTCCAGGTCTGCCCCCCCATATCTCTAACCCCCAACTCTGATGAAAAAGGAGTTACTTTTGAAATGCGTTAGTTATAAAGAATCCCGGTGAGGTCCCCCTGCACTCTGGAGTGTGCCAAGTCTAGGACTACTGGGCTATACATGAGTAGCTCTATGATCAATATTAATTTACATGTTTGTGGGTATTATTCTTGTTGATCTTAAATAAATACTGTGGGATAGTGCACTAGGCTGGTGCACCCTCTTTTGTTTGTTTTTTTGTAGGGGCTTCAGGACATACCTAGTCCTAAAGGGCAGTAGGGCTTGAAGCATTCCACAGTGACGTGGTGTCATTTTTTACACCTGTACCAGGCTCCTCCTGCACAGCAACATCATACATCCACAGCAATCTGTGAATGAAGAGTATACAAGTCCCATCTGCCACTGTGCACATGGCTTGTAGTTCTCAATGAACTGCGAGGATGCTGATAAGCCCCCTTGTAGATTTTTGACACTTCCGCCAGGTTTGTAACTGTCTCCATACAGCAGTATGGGCAGAAAAGGTGTAGGAGGTGTCTACAGATGCCTGACATTGCTGATCATGGGTGCAAGCTCCTCTAAACAAATAATAAATGGACATTTTTTTTTCCTGCAAAAATATGTGCATTTATTATTATTTTTTAAAAAGGTAAACGCGACCGGACTTTCCGGCAGACTAGCTCCGACGGTCTTCCCGACGGACTTTCGGTGGAGTTCCGACGGACTTCTGAATGAACGGACATGCCCACAGACTACGTCCCTTCGAAAGTCCTTTAGTTTTGAAAGTTATGACGTAAGACCAGACTAACAAAACGTTCAATAGCCAGTAGCCAATAGCTTCCCTTGCGTTGTATTTGGTCCGTCGGACCAGCATACAGACAAACAGTTTTCCCGATAGGAATTTAGTCCATCGGACAGATTTAAAACATGTTCTATTTCTAGGTCCGTCTGATTTTTTTTATGTGAAAAATTATTGGATTAGCCCACACACGATCGTATTGTCCGACGGACTGATTCCGTTGGACCTAGTCTGCCATAAATTCCGGTCATGTGTATGCGGCATTAGCCTTTAAACAGCTATGCGTTTGTCTACAATGATTAAAGCTTTGTGGTATCCTAATGGCGCTTACACATGATCAGAGTTCCGGCCAGAAAAAGACCGATGAGAGCTTTTCATTGGAAAATGCGACCGTGTGTATGGTCCATCGGAATTTAGCCGTCTGAATTTTTGCGAGCAAAAAATTGATAGCATGTTCTCAATTTTCCGGATGGAAAAACTTTCTATCGGAAATTCCGATCGTGTGTATGCAATTCCGACACGCCAAAAATCACGCATGATTCAACTACGAGACAGAAGCTATTGGCTACTGAACTTCCTTTTCCTAGTCCCATTGCATGTGTTGTACGTCACCGCGTTCTAAACGATCGTAATTTGGTGTGACTGTGTAGGCAAGACAGCTTGAGCAGAATTCCGTCAGGAAAACCATAAGAGCTTCTTCTGACAAGAATTACGATCGTGTGTACACGGCATAAGAAACATGCTTTCCTGCCAACCTACCAATCCCCCCATCCCCTCCTCAGACCCTGGAGTTACCTGGTTCGCTGTCTGCTTGCTGCCTGGGGAGTCTTAAACAATCTGTAATGGGCCTCACAGTACGTATTGTGAGATTGGTACAAATCTCCACAAGAGTGATGGCACTGCTGGTTTTGGGTGCCATCGCAATCTCTCTGCACTCTGTGGGTTTCTCCCCTTGACCCCTATACCTGGTAGTTATTTGAGGAGTGGTGGGAGGAGCCACACAGTCATTTATCGTATGCCTCGGTGTGACCATTTTGTTATGTACATATTCAGACCCTACCATACAATAACTGAGATTGATCACATGAAGCGATTCTATAATTTAACATAGTTTGCTTATGTATCTACAAAGTGGTTCCAAGCTTCATTATATGGCCTGGTATTCTAAGTCTCCTTCATGCACATGTATTCCATGCTCCTCCACACACATGGCAGCTGCTTTAAAGCAAGATGCCATTCACTTCACACTTAAAAAGGTTTCAAATTCTGTATCTGTCTAATGACAGCTAGGTAGACAAAGTCTCAGGAGTGGGAACAGTCCGAGATTTGGATTATTCCTATTAAATGCTAATAAGAACACCTTCAGCGTGAGATCATTTTAAGTTCTGAGTGCCGTGTCTTGGTTAGAATGCTTTCATGTTGCTTTAGTACTGATGTACTCCACAAAAGGAGGCAGAGCAAAAGTTTCTTTTAACTACATTATTTGATAATGCAACACCTGCATGGATAAAAGAGAAGCTACGTGCTCTGGGCATCTAGCTAAGAAGTTATACTGTGACCGCTAGTAAAATTCTAGATACATTTCCAGCCAAGCTAAAGGTGACTCCTTTTTAATAAAAGCCAAACAATTGGCCCCATTGATTCCATGTGTAAGACACATACTCCTGAGATATAATATAATGTTGTTGATTGGTTTAATTTGTTATAACATGTTTTTTTTTCTTCTTTTTTTTTTTTTTTTTACACAGGATTAGGGATGAGCTCAAAGTCAAAATTGAATAAGACCCACATCCGAAAGCCTGTCATTCAGCAGTAACACTACTGCTGCCAAATGACATGGCAGATCACAGGATCCCTTGTGCTATTTTTACATTACTGCAGCACTGGGGGGGGGCGTTGGTCATTAGGGAGAGCAGTGGGTCAGCATCATTGAGGGGCATGTGGCCATTGCAATTGGTCAAAATCAGATCACCATGATTGACATGACCGACAGAGGATTTATATTGCAGGATATTTTTATTTTATTAAAGGACTTTTTGCATGGTTAAGAAGCTGCCCTCCAAAAAAATAAAAAAAATAAGCCCTTGTACACACGGTCGGAGAATCCGTAGGAATGTGTCCTATCAGACCGTGTCGTCGGATAATCCGACTGTGTGTGGTATGCATCGGACTGATTTCGTCTGAATATCCGTCGGACCCAATTTTCCAACATGTTGGAAATATTTCCCGACCAACTGGGCCGATCGGACATACTCCGATCATGTGTAGAGAATTTTGATCGGACCAAGTGCCACGCATGCTCAGATCAAATTCCTACATCAAAGCTATTGGCTACTAGACTGAATGTAGTCCCATCGTAATGAAATTACGTCATCACGTTCTGAAAGATCGGATTTTTTCGCCAACTTTGTCCGACCGTGTGTATGCAACAGTTTCGAACAAGATCCGACGGACAAAATCCGACGGATTTGGTTGTGGAAATCTCCGACCGTGTATACAGGGGCTAAGAGGTCCACCTTAACCACTTCAATACAGGGCACTTATACCCCCTTCCTGCCCAGACTAATTTTCAGCTTTCAGCACTCTCACACGACCTATTACATTTTTGAAGGCCCTGGAGCACCAGGACAATGGAATTTCCCACAGAATGACCCTATTTTAGAATGCAAACACCCCAACGTCTATTCTATGAGGCATTATGAGTCTTTTGAACTGTTCATTTTTTTCCGCAAGTCTTCAGAAAACGTGGAAAGAAAATGAAAATGTATTTTTTTTAATACAAAGTGGTCAATTTATAAGATATTTCTAACTCATAGCACGAATATAGCAAAAATTACACCCCAAAATATATTCTGCTACTCCTCTTGAGTATGGCGATACCACATGTGTGTGACTTTTATACAGCCTGGCCACATAGAGAGGTCCAACATGCAGGGAGCACCGTCAGGCGTTCTAGGAGCATAAATTACACCTCTAATTTCCTAAGGACATATTACATTTTTGAAGGCCCTGGAGCACCAGGACAATAGAATTACCCACAAAATGACCCAATTTTGGAAAGCAAACACCCCAGCGTATATTCTATGAGGCATGGGCTGCAGATAGGTACTCTGATGGGCTGGTGATAGCTACTCGGGTACTCTGATGGGCTACAGATAGGTAATCGGGTACTCTGATGGTGGGCTGGTGACGTGTACTCAGGTACTCTGAAGGGTGGTGACAGGTACTCAGATGGGCTGTGACAGGTACTCAGGTACTCGGTACTCAGATGAACCGTGACAGGTAGTCAGGGACTCGAGTACTCAGATGGGCTGTGAAGATACTCTGTACTCAGATGAACTGTGACAGGTACTCAGGTACTCGGGTATTCAGATGGACTGTGACAGGTACTCAGATGGGCTGTGACAGGTACTCAGGTACTCAGGTGGGCTGTGACAGGTACTCAGGTACTCAGATGGGCTGTGACAGGTACTCAGGTACTGGGGTACTCAGATTAACTGTAACAGGTACTCAGGTTCTCAGATGGGCTATTACAGGTACTCAGGTACTCTGGTACTCAGATGAAATGTGACAGGTACTCGGGTACTCAGATGGACTGTGACAGGTACGCGGGTACTCAGATGGACTGTGACAGGTACTCAGATGGGCTGTGACAGGTACTCAGGTACTCAGATGGGCTGTGACAGGTACTCAGGTACTCAGATGGGCTGTGACAGGTACTCAGGTACTGGGGTACTCAGATTAACTGTAACAGGTACTCAGGTTCTCAGATGGGCTATTACAGGTACTCAGGTACTCTGGTACTCAGATGAAATGTGACAGGTACTCGGGTACTCAGATGGACTGTGACAGGTACGCGGGTACTCAGATGGACTGTGACAGGTACTCAAATGAGCTGTGACAGGTACTCAGGTACTTGGGTACTCAGATTGGCTGTGACAGGTACTCAGGCACTCAGATGGGCTGTGACAGGTATTCAGGTACTCGGGTACTCATATGGACTGTGACAGGTACTCAGGGTACTTTGATGGCTGGGGACAGGTATTTTGATGGGTGGTGACAGATTCTCTTTATTAGGGGGGCAATCAGTGTGATTGGTGTACACTAAGTGGTAACGAGATTTTACCGCAATCTCCTTCTCACACACGATTGGTGTGTGTGAAAGACAACCCGATAACATCTCATTAGCGCAGTTTGTTGACATTCTTTGACCGGCTGTGATTGGACGCAGCCGGTCATGTGGTAAAGAACCAATTTCATTGGCTCTTTAGCATGATCGGGGTTGGGCTGTGTCAGGGTGACAAGCCTCGTCCCTGATTGCCGCTCTGCACACACCCTAGGGGTGCGCACGAGCACCATGCATGTGGACAGTGCATGTGACCATCTGTGATTGGCCACTGCCAGTCATGTGGTAAGGAGACATTTTTTATTGGCTCTTTACATGGATCTGGGATGGGCTGTGTCTGAGGGACATGCTTCATCCCCGAATGCCACACTGCGAGCTCCCAGGGGCCCGCAGGAGCAGCGAGAAGCCAAGGACGTCATATGATGCCCATCCAGGATGGAAGATCCCATCTGTGGACGTGATTTGACTATGGGCCGGGAGTGAGTGAAGTGTTTAAAATTCACAAAAGACCCCAATCCAGGCATGCAGCCTGGGTGGCTAGGAAGAGGAAGACAATGAACATGAGGCAGTAGTTCTAGCATAAGTGTGATAGTGATGCTACCACTGCTAAATGACAGATCCCTGGATGGCCAGCCAGGTGTCTGTCACAAAATAAGTAACAACCATATTTGATCGGTGATATCAGCCATCATCCTCACCTGTTTGTTTACTAACAGAAGCCAGATGGTTATCAGTCATGAAATGGAAGTTTCAGCAGGTGAACATCATTGGACACAGCTGCTTGTTGTGCCATTGTGTCAACATTGTTTGGTGATGGGTCATCGTGGTTGACATAGATCTATATCCAGGGCGGTCTTTAATATTTATTGGGCCCTGGGCAAAAACTCTCATGGGGACCCCAATGCCAAAGCCCAACCCACCCCCCCCCCCCCATGCAATTTCGCTCTCCGCCTGCTCTGAGATATACAATAAATAGCAGCTAGACTCAAAATCAGTTTACTGTATCAGATCAGGCATGAATGAAAGGATTCTACACCAAGCCCCAATGTAACTGAGACATTTAGCCTCCGTTCACATTTGTGTGTCAGGAACGCATGCAAAATCTGCAGCTGCCCTTTAGCAGATACACAGTAATGCCATCAATTGTTAATGACACCCTCACACATCTGCTGACATGTGCCTCGGCACCGTGTGATTTTGAAAAAGAGTTAGGGGCCTTCTTCCTCATTTCTAGCACATAGAGCAGCCCATTGAAATGAATTGGCTGCCCCACACGCGACCTACATCTTTATCCACCCTGTCAGTACACCTTTGCATCATAAAAAACCCCTGCTAAACCCTGCACCCCAAACCTTCCCCATCCTCTCCACGCCAATCCTCCACCCCCTTTAACTCTACCTGCCTACTCTGCTTATCTTTGGACCCACCTATTCGCTTGCCTTTGCAGAACAGGCAGATTTTAGGCTTAATGACCACAGTTGTAGGCAGGACTTTCAAGCATGCCCATTTAACTCCCCAGTGGGCAGCATTCAGTATAGGTGATGGTGGATTTGACCTGGGGGGGGTATGATATACATATGAATGCCGCCACTATTTACATGTAAACACAGGGTCTGCAGGTGAGTCATCTGTACACAACAATAGGGCAGAGCTGGGCAGCATTAGTAGCAGCACTTCACACTGAGATATTGGGACACGGCACGGGACTAAAACTTCAAGGAAGAAGGGAATTTAAACCAGGATAGTTGGCAAGTATGTGGCAGCTGCTTTGGCCCCACAACAATGACAGGGCCCAGGGCAGCTGCCCCTTTTACCCTGCCTTAAAAACGGCCCTGTCTATATCTCTGGGTGATGTGATTGACCAAATTTACATTGGAAAAAAACATTGAATCTATCTAAAGGAGGACGTTATTCATAATGTGGGTATTTTTGTTTACTATTCAACCCCATACTTATCAAGGGGGACACTTATTCTAAAGGGTGTTAAAAGATTTTGATATTTTTCCATCTGCAGACCCCACATCATTTCTGGGGAACAGGATGTAAGGCTAAGGCTTGTCTCCTTAATGCTGGGGCAAAGTGCTTTGCAAGAGGGGGAGACTTTGCAACCCCACCTTGCAATGTACCCATCCAATGTTGATTACATGCGGCTTTGTACAGTTCATGAGGGGGCACATACTCGCTGCCCAACTTCCTTTCCTTGTCACCCAGGATGCATGCCTGGATAAGGGTCTTGTATAAATTTTAAGAGGGCTCAAATTACTTTTGTTTTCTTTAGAAGACCAGCACCATTAAAAGAAAAGAACAGCATCGTGCCCCTAAAAATTCATAGAAGTTTATAATTACGCCCGTTCCCCAATGTTTAACTGAACTACTGACGAGTTGCTTATTGTTATTCATACTTTTCTGAACTATTTACAACTCAGGTCCTTTTCTAGAGTCTATTTCTATTGCCTTTTTCATACCGTCTACGAGTATCTCAGGTTTCCCTCTAGTGTCCTCCACACTCTCCACCTATATTACAAACTCCCCCACTGTGCCCTTTATGTGGACAGTGAGACAGGCTCACTTTTGGCTACTTAGACCAGATAGTTTCATAACCCCCTTTCTCCCTAGTCTTACACCACTACTTTCTACCCCCACCCCCTTTTCTCCTTATCCACAGGTTCAATACATCCACATTCTCACATGCCTATTCCATGCTCCTTTCATAACCCTTTGAACCCTTGCACCCCCCATCAACTCCTTTTTTTCTCTCTCTCTCTCTCTCTATTCCCCCCATACAGGCAGGAGCATGGAAGACATCACCCTAGTCTCCCTAAACGTAAAAGGACCTGCACTCCCCAGAAAAGAGAAGGTTCTAATTGTGAGACCTCAAAAAGATACACCCCACACTGTATATATACAGGAAACTCACTTAAGAAAAAATAAACTCCCTACTTTCCAAAATTGATTTTACTCAATTTTCTACTACAGCTGCAAGGAAGGTGCCAAATCTAAAGGGGTGTCCATTCTGATGTTTAAATCCATCCCACGGATGCTCCTTGACTTTTGTGTCAGTGAGGATGGCAGGTATCTCTTCCTAAAAGGCAACATAGGCACTACCAAAGTAACACTAGCTGTACATTATGGCCCATATTGCAACCAGGATAATTTCCTCAAACTAAAGCCTCGTGCACAAAAGCATTAGACTTTTGTCAAAAGGGCGTATGCCTGGATCTTGCCTTGTGTACTAACGGCACACAATTGTCGGCCAACAAACACAAATGTAGTGACGTACTATGTGGAATTTCAGCTTTTGAGCGCCACCCTTTGGGCACCTTCTGCTAATGTCGTGTTTGGTGGGCATTGATTTCAGAGCATGCGTGTTTGTACTTTGGACTTTTGTGTGATGGATTTGCATACAGACAATATGAAAACCTGACACCAGACTGTTGTTCGCCGAAAATTTACTAGCCTGCCATCCAACGTTTGTTGGCCAAAAGTTTGACAACATTTGTCTGAAGTAACGTAATAATGGTCGGATTTTAGGCAAACATTCTGTCATCACAATCTTCTGCCAACAATCAGATCATGTGTACGAGGCTTTATTCTGGGCAAACTCACCCTTTGCAGAAGGTGTTCCTATTCTAGGATGGGATCTAAACTACCTGTAATACCCTACAATTGACACCTCAGCTGGAACCACTTCTCTACCCTAAACTGCCTACAAACACATTCTCAATATGCTCCATGAAGCCCACTTGGGGTTGATTTGCTAAAGGCAAATCCACTTTGCACTACAAGTGCACTTGGAAGTTCAGTCGCTTTAGATCTGAGGGGAAGTTCTGAAATCAGGGGAAGCTCTGCTGATTTTATCATCCAATCATGTACAAGCACAAATGCTGTTTTTTTTTTCCTTGCATGTCCCCCTCAGATCTACAGCGACTTTACTTCCAAGTGCACTTGTAGTGCAAAGTGGATTTGCCTTTAGTAAATAAACACTTATACCACCTGGATTTAAAAGATTACACCCCCCCCCCCCCCCCCCAACAATATTCCAGGTTATGTCATTAAGAGGACTGAACCTAGAATGAATTTAGGATTAGGTTTTTAGAGTTACTTAACCACTTGCCTACTGGGCACTTTTCCTGACCAGGTTAATTAATTTTCAGATTTCAGTGCTGTCGCACTTTGAATTACAATTGCACGGTCATGCAACACTGTACCCAAACAAAATATTTATCATTTTGTTCACACAAATAGAGCTTTCTTTTAGTGGTATTTAATCACCACTGGGTTTTTTATTTTTTTGCAAAAAAAAAGAAAAAAAAAAGAAAATTTTGAAAAAAAAAAAACTTTTTCAGTTTGTTATAAAATTTTGTAAACAGGTCATTTTTCTCCTTCACTGATGTGCGCTGATGAGGCTGCACTGATGACACTGATAGGCTACACTGATGGGCACATGTCCCTTTTAGAGAAGCCAGTTATCGGTTCTCTTCTTCTCTCCTCATGCTGTCAGCATAAGGAAAGGAGTGTCAATAACTGGATTCTATTTACATAGTAAGAATGCTGGTGCCATAGAGAGGAGGGAGAGGAGCGGGGCTTCGTACGCCCGCATCGCTGGACCGTGGGACAGGTGAGTGTGATTATTAAAAGTTAGCAGCTACACTTTTTGTAGCTGCTGACTTTTATTTATTTTTTTTTCAGCGGAACTCTGCTTTCAGTACACTTTTCTTTTTTTAAATACTAAAATGACACTTGATGGGGGGATAGCCTTGTATTATGTAAAAATTTCACCTATACCAACCTATAAACCCAACTGCCTATTTAGCTCAGTATTTACCTAAATCTTCTTCAGATCTGGCCATGGTGGCCATCTTCTTCTAGCCATGCTTACTCATTGAGGCCTAATAGCCTTGACAAATACAAATAGGCCTGCTCCGTTTACAGTAATGACAAAAAAAACAACATCATTTATATCTTACTAGCTCTTTGTAACCTCACTGGTTGATTACTGGTTCTGCCAAAAAATACTTGCCTTTGGTGAACACTTAAATAAAAAATAAGTTTGTCAAAAAAAAAAAAAAAGCTAAAAAAAAGGTTGCTTCCATTAAATTTATAAAACAGCCACACTTACTATAAATTTAGGTGACATTGAAATAATGGTTACTGATAGAATGAGATATTTTTGTATTAAAAAAGTATATGACTGGAGATTTTACATTACTGTGAACTTCATAACTGTGCATCCAGGGACCGTTGGGTTCCTGAAATATCTGTTTTTCCCATGCTATATTTTTGGCCTTGAAGTCAGAAGTAGATCAACTCAGACAGCAGTCCTCGTCCCCAGAAATAAGTGGCCCCAAGAGATTAGAATCACCATGCAATCTCAAGAGAAGGTCTGATACTCAATCTGTAAATATACAACACAGGAAAAGCACCTACTAGTGACTAAGGAGCTCTGCATCAATATACAGCTAAATCAGTATGGAAATAGCTCTCATCCTATTCAGTTTCAGCACAAACACAGTGAGATATCCTTTGGGAATGTTTGCAGTACATCATTATGAGGTAATAATGAAGACCACACATAAGATTGAATATGAATCAGCCACAGAGAACTATTCGTCAGAATTACTGTGAAAGTTTTCTTTATTGTGTTGCTACAGTATATATACTATATTACCAAAAGGTTTGGGGCACCTGCCTTTACACGCACATGACGTTTAATGGCATCCCAGTCTTAGTCCGTAGGGTTCAATATTGAGTTGGCCCACCCTTTGCAGCTATAACAGCTTCAACTCTTCTGGGAAGGCTGTCCACAAGAGTTAGGAGTGTCTGTGGGAATGTTTTACCATTCTTCCAGAAGCTAATTTCCGAGGTCAGGCACTGATGTAGATGAGAAGGCCTTCATTCTAATTCATCCCAAAGGTTTTCTATCGGGTTCAGGTCAGGACTCCGTGCAGGACAGTCAAGTTCCTCCAACCCAAACTCGCTCATCCATGTCTTTATGGATCTTGTTTGTGCACTGGTGTACAGTCATGTTGGAACAGGAAGGGGCCATCCCAAAACCGTTTGGGAGCATAAAATTGTCCAAAATGTCTTAATATGCTGACATCTTAAGCGTTCAATTCACCGGAACTAAGGGACCAAGCCCAACCACTGGAAAACAACCCCACACCATGATCCCCCCTCCGCCAAATGATTTGGACCAGTGCACAAGGCAAGGTTCATAATGACATGGATGAGTGAGTTTGATGTGGAGGAACTTGACTGGCCTGCACAGGATGCTGACCTCAACTCGACAGAAAACCTTTGGGATAAATTAGAGCCGATACTGTGAGCCAGGCCTTCTCGTCCATATCAGTGTCTGACCTTACAAATGCACTTCTGGAAGAATGGTCAAACATTCCCATAGATACACTCCTAAATCTTGTGGACAGCCTTTCCAAAAGAGTTGAAGCTGATGTAGCTGCAAAGGGTGGGCCAAATCAATATTGCACCCTACAGACTAAGACTGGGATACCATTAAAATTCATGTGCATGTAAAAGCAGGTGTCCCAATACTTTTGGTAATATAGTGTATATTGCCAGATAAAATGTGCAGAACTTAATACAATTCCATATCATGTTTAGCTATTTATAGTTACTATCACTTCTAATAGCAAAATGGAAGTCCCCTAAAATACTACACTAATCAATTAAAAACACATTGAAGCATCATACAACAGCCATTTTAATACCTAAAGATGATCTCTGTTTAACTAGTTGCAGACTTTGGGCGTGCTACAGACGGCCAAAAAAAAGTAATAATCATTGTACATTGATTGGTGTAACAGTTCAGTCTCTCTGCTCTACTTCTGAGACCCGCTTTCCCAGTAAAGCCACTTCTTCCCTGAGTATTTTGTAATGTCGGCATTACAATATTCAAGAAGTGGGCAGCTCTAGCTGTCAAAAAAGCAGTCTGAATCAAAGTTTACAACCAACACTGCTTAGACCACCTATAATACAAAGATACATTCTAGCTTATTGTTACATTTGTATCTTCATGTTCATTCATCTGTAGATCAAAGGGATGAACTTAGATCTGCAGATGACGCAAGTTAAAGCAACCTGTGAAGTAGAAAAAGGGTTTTGTTTTTTAACTAAATGTCTCTGTTTAATCCCTTATTAACCCTTAGCTTACTTTAATCATCCATAATTAACTCTTTAGTCTCCGTCTCTCTTCAACTATTATTTTCCTGCTGACACAGGGGAGGTGCTCTGACGTCATCACGTTTGCCTCGTTGGAGGTGTAGCTTTGTGGAGGACAGCGAGCAGGGAGAGTGTTATAGGACACCGATGATTTTATACTGCACTATACTGCAACTTTCTTGTAAGTGCAAACTATTTTTTTTTTTTATTATTTAAATACTACACAATGGGAGTTTTTATTATTTATATTCCCTCAGTGGTACAGATCCAGGATCAGCTGTATTGCTTCATAGGTTTTTGGGAGACCGAATTCCCTGAGCTTGCTGAATAGGGATGAGCTTCGTGTTCGAGTCGAACGTACGTTCGACTCAAACATTGGTCGTTCGTGCGTTCGGCGAATTCCGAACGTTTTGGCCGTTCGCGTCAAAATTCGAGTGACGCGCGCGCGGACCACAATGCACTGCGTTGGCGCAGTGCATTGCTGTCCGATGATTGGCCAAGCATGCACTGTGACCCCGCATGCTTGGCCAATCGCAGCGCCGGCAGCGAGGAGAGCCATGATTGGCCACAGGCATCCTGCCTGTGGCCAATCATAGCTCAGACTGTGTAGTGCACGCCCCACACTATATAAGGCCGCCTTTAAGGCGGCCTCCTGTAGTGTGTTACTTTGCATCTGAAGCAGTGGGTGTTCTGTGCACCTTCAACACAGTACACACCAATCGTTTTTGGCTGATTTCCTATCTTGCTGCTGTGTAGTGGTTGTTGTCTGTGCCCTGACTGCAGTATACACCACTATATTCACCTCACCTATATAGCTAGTGATCTAGCTTTAACCACTTAACAACTGCCCATTGCCGATTAACGGCTTCAGGGCGGTTGTTTAACTCAGAGAGGCCGTTAATTAACGGCCTCCCAGAATTCTGCTCTCGCATGCCCCCAGGTGTGCGCACTCGAGAGCATCCGTGACCGCCGGGTCCATAGGACCCGGCGCATCACGGTAAACGGCCGCTCATAGCGTGATTGCTCCGTCAAATGACGGAGTGATCACTTGGAAACAAACCGGCGTCATGTTATGACGCCTGTTCCTCCCTCCCCTTTCTGTACCGATCGGTACAGCGGAGGGGAAAGAGATCGTGTCAGCAGCGATGTGGGCTGCATCTGCAGTGCCCACATCGCTCCTCCCCGAATTTAACCCCTCAATTCCCTGCCAATACTCTGCAATACCAGTGCATACTCTGCAGTACCCTGCCATTACTCTGCAGTACCCCGCCATTACTCTGCAGTACCCCGCCATTACTCTGCAGTACCCCGCCATTACTCTGCAGTACCCCCCAATACTCTGCAGTACCCGCCATTACTCTGCAGTACCCCCAATACTCTGCAGTACCCTGCTATTACTCTGTAGTACCCCGCCAATACCCCGCCAATACTCTGTAATACCCTGCCATAAATTGCCATACCCAGCCATACTCAGAGATACCCAGCCATACTCGGTGATACCCTGAAGTACCCAGCCATAGACGCCCCCCACCCCTCACCGCCCTCTGGTGCTTCTACCAACTCGCCAGTACGATCAAAGCCAGAATCTTTTTTTTATTTTTTTATTTCAGGCTTCCCAGCCTAGAGGTGAGATGTGGGGTCATATTGACCCCCCAGATTTCACTGTAAAGAGGACCTGTCATCCCATATTCCTATTACAAGGGATGTTTACATTTCTTGTAATAGGAATAAAAGTGATCAAAAATATATTTTTGGGAAAAAAAATGTCAAACTAAAATAAAGTAAAATGAACAATAAAAAAATAAAATAAAAATTAAAGCGCCCATGTCCCCATGTGCTCGCATGTGCCACACATGTGAGGTATCGCCGAGAATGTTAGAGCGAGAGCAATAATTCTAGTCCTAGACCTCCTCTGCAACTCAAAACATGTAACCAGTAAAAAAATATTTAAAGCGTCGCCTATGGGGATTTTTTAAGTAGCGACGTTTGGCGCCATTCCACGGGCATGTGCAATTTTGAAGAGTGACATGTTTGATATCTATTTACTCAGCATAACTTCATCTTTCACTTTATGCAAACATTGGGCTAACAAGTGGTTAATAATAGAGCTAGTCTGCGTGCTCTGTACCCAGTACATACCGCTATAATATAGGGCAGGCCCCTACTTTCAAACATCCAACTTACAAACATCTCCTACTTGCAAACGCAAGGAGACAGCAGCAAGTGAGATGAAAAAAGATGGACGACAAAACAAAATTATACAGGGGTGATAACCCTTCCCTATGTTTTCCAAAAAGCTTAAAGATATTTTTTTTGACTGGAGCTACACTTTAAAAATGTACCGGTTGAAAATGACAAACAGATTCAACTTAACACAACAAACCTACACAGTCCCTGTCTTGTTTGCACCGCCTGTATACTGCTGTTCTGAGTATATAGGGCCTGGGGGCCACACGCATTTCCTTTTTTTAATATGGGTACAGGGTTCCCCTTAATATGTGTACAAGACCCAAATAGGCTGGTAATGGGCAGGGAGGGCTACCCATGCCATTTTTCTGAATGATTTTCAACCATATTGCAGGAACCAGATATAACATTAAAACCGCAAGCAGTTTTAAATGGTGTTATTTCCGTTTAATGTCATTTTGTGCAGGGACTGTTCTAAACACGGGAAACACGTGGCACTTCACAGGCATACTATAGACACCCCCCAGGCACCATATTTAAAGGAATATTTCACTTTTTTTTTTCACTTTAATCGTCATTAAAATCACTGCTCCCGCCAAAACGGTAGTTTTTAAAACTTTTTTTTGCAGTGACCCATGTCCCCTGAGGCAGGAGGCAGGTCGCCAAACCCTTTTTAGCACACTATCTTGCATATTAGCCGTTAAAATTAACACTTTCCAATTCGAACGTTCGAGTCCCATAGACTTCAATGGGGTTCTAACGTTCGTACCGAACGCGGGGGTCGTTCGCAAGTTCTGGTGCAAACCGAACCGGGGGGTGTTCGGCTCATCCCTATTGCTGAAACTATTCTATTGGTCTTTGGAGTCGGTAAGGAGAATATTTGCTCACTTCTTGGGTGTTTTGTCACTTGGCAAAGGGATTTCATACTCACAGATCTTTGTTGGCAATTCACCTAAGGACTTGCATCTATGGATTGATTTTCACTATATTTTCACTTTTTGGGACTCTGCCTTTTTCACTTTCAGCATTTTTTCACCAGATATTTTTAGTCACTTTAACCACTTGCTTACTGGGCACTTAAACCCCCCTCCTGCCCAGACCAATTTTCAGCTTTCAGCGCTGATGCATTTTTAATGACAATTGTGCGGCCATACAACACTGTACCCAAATGAAACTTTTATCATTTTTTTTCCCACAAATAGAGCTTACTTTTGGTGGTATTTAGTTACAGCTGGGAGTTTTATTTTTTGCTAAACAAACAAAAAAAATTCAAAAAAATAAAATAAAAATGAAAAATTGAAATGCGCTGATGAGGCGGCACTGGTGGGCACGAGATAGGCAGCACTGGTGGGCACTGATAGGCTGCACTGGTGGGCTGCACTGGTGGGCACTGATAGGCACAGTTAAGGCGGCACTAATAGGCACATATAAGGTGGCACCGATAGGCACAGATAAGGCAGTACTGATGGGCACAGATAAGGCGGCACTGATGGGCAAAGATGGGCACAGATAAGATGGCACTGATGGGTGGCACTAAGGGGCACTGATAGGTACCACTGATAGATGGGACTGATGGGCACTGATAGGTGGCTCTGATAGGTGGCACTGCTGGGCACTGATGGGCAGCACTGATGGGCACTGATGGGCACTGATATGTGGCACTGGGGTGCAGCACTGTTGTTGAGGCAGATTGTGGGCACTGATAGGTGGCACTGTGGGCACTGATGGGTGGCACTGATGGGGGGCGCTTTTTTATTAAATAGGTGGCACTGTCAGGGGGCAGGTGGGCACTGATACGCCGATCACGGCCGCCGGTGATCGGCTTCTTTTTTTTTGCTGACTGCACGAGGAGGAAAACTAGCCGATTACCGGCTCTGTTGTCTCACATGATCTGCTGTCATTGGCTGACAGCTGATCACGTGGTAAGGGTCGGTATCGACCCCTTGCTCCGATCCGTGATCAGGCGAGTCTCATAGACTCGCTGATCACAGAGCGCACTGCGCGTGCCCCTCAGGGGGCACGCAGGCCGCTCTTGCACGGGACGACGTCAATAGACGTCGTCCCAGCAAAGCAGGTCCGCGCTGTAGCCGTCATTCGGCTATAGCGCAGATCTCTATAGGTTAAAGGTTTTTTTTTTTTATAGATGTTTATTATATATGTTTGATTCCAGTGTACAAATGTATTAATTATATCTTAGCAGAGTGTGTGCTATTAATCCACATATTTCTTGATTTTATGTTATATAATTACTCAATGTAAAAATGTTTATTCATTTGTTTTTTATCACTTAGTGCTGCACTTATTGTGTATTTGACACAGGACACTCTTCAATGGGAAGATTTGTGTACTGCTGTCTGCACCTCTCTAAGCCAGGGGGCAGCTGAGAACAAAAAAGATTAAAAAAAAAAAATATTATATATATATATATATATATCTCCAAACATTGAAGGCAAGGGTTTACCTATTTACATTGATTTCTAAAAAACTATTTTTGGTGCTTCCCCTACCTTCTATATTTTAAGAGTCTAATGCTTGTTTAGTATAGGTGGATAAAATAGAGATGAATGCCTATCTTTTCCCTTGCTTGCTCACCAAAATGTAACCCCTAAATTGTTGTGGACCCTTTCCTTCCTCATGTACAAGGCAGGCTGGTCCTGCCTTGTACATGATGATGTTGGGAACCACAGAAAATAAGCATTTTCATGCGACTAGTCCTGCTTCCCAGAGCCAATGGAGAATAAACCTGTAGCACTAAGGAATAAGGTAAGTAATACCCTCTATAAACCTCCTAGACTAAACAAGTATTAGACTCTTATGCCATGTACACAATCGGTATTCTTGTCAGAAAAAGCTCTGATGGTTTTCCCGGCGGAATTCCGACGGGATTTCGCTCAAGCTGTCTTGCATACACACGGTCACACCAAATTCCGACCGTCAAGAACCCGGTGATGTACAACACGTATGAGGGGACAAGAAAAAGGAAGTTCAATAGCCAGTAGCCAATAGCTTCCATCTCGTAGTTGAATCTGAACATGCGTGGGTTTTTGCGTGTCTGAATTGCATACACACGATTGGAATTTACAATAGAAAGTTTTTCCGTCAGGAAAATTGAGAACATGCTATCAATTTTTTGCTGGCGGAAATTCGGACAGCTAAATTCCGATGAAGCCTACATGCGGTCGCATTTTCCGATGAAAAGCTCTCATCGGTCTTTTGCTGGCCGCAAATTCCGATCGTGTGTACGCAGCATTAATATACAAAGTGGAAGGACACCCAGATATTTTTATAAGCTGACCAGAGTTCAGCTTTCAAGTGTAACAGCACCTTTGCTGCAGTTACCCTTAAATGGTTGACCTCCCCTGCCCCATCTTTCCTTCCCAGGCTTATACTCACCTGTCTCCAACCAAGTAAGAAATTGCTCAGTAGAACACATGAACACCTGGCAAATTCTAACTGGCCTAAATAAGACCCCTTTCACACCGAGGGCGTTTTGCAGGTGCTATAGCGTTAGAAATAGCGCCTGCAATCCGCCCTCAAACTGCTGCACCATTGTCTCCAGTGTGAAAGCCCGAGGGCTTTCAGCCTGGAGCGGTGCGCTGGCAGGACGTCAGGAAAAGTCCTGCCAGCAGCTTCTTTGGATTGGTGAAGGAGCGGTGCGTTAACCGCTCCTCCACCGCTGCTCCCCATTGAAATCAATGGGGCAGCGCTGCAATACCGCGGCAAAACGCCGCTATTGCAACATATTGCGGGCGGTTTTAAACCTTTCCCAGCTGCTAGCGGGGGGATAAAAGTGCCCTGCTAGCGGCAGAAATGCGCCGCTAATCCGATGGTAAAACTCCGCTAAAAATAGTGCCGTTTTACCGCTGACACTATGGGCGGCGCAGTGTGAAAGCCCTCTAAGGCTTCATGCACACTGGATGTTAAAATAACAATATAAAAATGGCAGTAGCTTTGCAGTGAGTCTTTCAACTTTTTTTTGTTTTTGCAATATAGTTTTTACCTTTTTCCATGTTAGCATTTTTTTGCGTTTTTTTTATTTTTTATTTATTCATTTTTTTTTCAATGGATCAAAAACGTTAAATGCTACTGAGCCACGTTTTTGAGTGCTTATCAACATTTATATTTTATAGCGTTTAGGAAACAGCCCATAAACTCCACTGCTCATAAAAATTCAAAAACATCCATGTGTGCATGGACACATAGGATAACATAGAGTGGAGTTTGTGGGCTGTTAAAAAAAACGCCCAAACTCCAAAAAAGGGCTGTTTATGAGCTGCAGTGTGCATGGAGCCTAACACTTACATAAAAGAAAAAGGCTTTCCTTGCATCTCCAGTACCAGCAATGAGATTGACCAGGAGCTTCACTGCTTATTTTAAGCTCCCTCTCATGACCTATTTTGCTGGGTGACGGAATCTTCTTTGAGCAACCAAGGACTGCTGAGATACTAGCTCTAGGTCTACTTTGGAAAAGCAATTAATGATTTGGGAATACTATGTCACAATCATTATAACCACCTGCCCACAGAGCAGCATCAATTATGAAAGCATGTGAGTGATTTTCAATCAGGGAAAAAAAGGCGCTGGCTCATACTAAAATAAAAATCTGCATTTAGTGGGCAATAGGCTAACAGGTTTTGTCATGCTTGGAGTTCAACTTTAATTACCATAGTCAGCCTTAGCTATTCTAAAGCTAAGTGTTATGGCAAATGATTAATTACTGGAGGGATTGGGTATTGTATTAGTAAAGTTATACACTTTGGATAGATCTGCAGTTGTATATGTGTATTACTTTCCAGTGACTAAGGATGAGCCGAACACCCCCCCGGTTCGGTTCTCACCAGAACCTGCGAACAGACCTAAACTTTGTGTGAACTTTAGAACCCTATTAAATTCTATGGAACTCTAAAGTGCTCATTTTAAAGGCCAACATGCAAGTTATTGTCCTAAAAAGTGTTTGGGGACCTGGGTTCTGCCCCAGGGGACATGTATCAATGCAAAAGAAAGTTTTAAAACGGCCGTTTTTTCAGGAGCAGTGATTTTAATAATGATTAAAGTGAAACAATAAAAACAATAAAAGTGTAATATTTAAATTTCGTACCTGGGGGGTGTCTATAGTATGCCTGTAAAGGGACGCATGTTTCCCGTGCTTAGAACTGTCCCTGCACAAAGTGTCATTTCTGCAGGAAAAAAAGTCATTTAAAATCACTCGCTATAATGAATTGTCGGCTCCCCGTAATACAGAGAACAGTCATTGAAAGTTATTGATTGAAAAAAAAAAAAGCATGGGGTTCCCCCAAATTCAATTACCAGGCCATTCAGGTCTGGTATGGATATTAAGGGGAACCCCGTGTCAATTTTTTTTTAAAAAATGACGTGGGGTGTTTCCCCTAAATATCCATACCAGACCCTTCAGGTCTAGTATGGATTTTAAAGGGAACTCCATGTCAAATAAAAAAAAAAAATGGCGTGGAGTTCCCCCTAAAAATCCATACCAGACCCTTTATCCAAGCAAGCAACCTGGCAGGCCGCAGGAAAAGAGGGGGGGATGAGAGAGCACCCCCCCTGAACCATACCAGGCCAGATGCCATCAACATTGGGAGGATGCTTTGGGGGTCTGTCACCCCTCAAAGCACCTTGTCCCCATGTTGATGAGGACAAGGGCCTCATCCCCACAACCCCACCCCCTCTGATGTAACGGAAACCTGCGCTACATCAGAGGGGGGTGGGGTCACCTGCGTTACATCAGAGGGGGGTGGGGTCACCCACCCGTCATTGGGGAAGCCAGGCTTTCCCACTTGCATCAGAGGGGGTGGGGTCAGGTGACGGGTGGCCCCGCCCTCCTCATATAAGAAATGTCAGGCTGCTGGGATCCCTGCAGTGTCTCCGCCAGTGGAGACAGAGAATGGATGTGCTGCGCTGGAGGGAGAGATCACCCGTCGCTGGATCAGATTAGCCATGGCTGGACTCCGGAGAGAGGATCATCCATCGCTAGATAGCAAGAGTGGATTACCACCGCTGGAATCTTTTTTTTAATTTTTTTTATTTTTAATAAAGGACTTTTGCAAAGGTGTGTGTGTCTTTTTTAACATTCTTTTACACTTTCTTTGTGAAATGGTAGGGGTACTTTTGTACCCCCTTACCGTTTCAACCAGGGGGGGCCCAGGATCTGGGGGCCCCTTGTTAAAGGGGGCTTCCAGATTCTGAAAAGCCCCCCCGCAGACCCTCACAACCACTGGCCAGGGTTGTGGGGATGAGGCCCTTGTCCTCATCAACATGGGGACAAGGTGCTTTGAGGGGTCACAGACCCCCAAAGCATCCTCCCAATGTTGAGGGCATGTGGCCTGGTACGGTTTAGGAGGGGAGCACTCTCTCGTCCCCCCTCTTTTCCTGCGGTCTGCCAGGTTGCGTGGTCGGATAAAGGGTCTGGTATGGATTTTTAGGGTGAACTCCACATCATTTTTTTTTTTTTTTTTTTGACGTGGAGTTCCCCTTAATATCCATACCAGACCTGAAGGGCCTGGTAATTGAATTTGAGGGAGCCCCACGCTTTTTTTTTTTTTCTTTTTGATCAATGATTTGCAATGACTGTTCTCGCAGGGACAGTTATAAGCATGGGCCCCTTTACAGGCATACTGTACCCCCAGGTATGAAATTTAAAGGGATATTACACTTTTATTGTTTCACTTTAATCATTATTAAAATCACTGCTCCTGAAAAAACTACCATTTTTAAAACTTTTTTTTGCATTGATCCATGTCCCCTGGGGCAAGACCCAGGTCCCCAAAAACCTTTAGGACAATAACTTGCATATTGGCCTTTAAAATTAGCACTTTAGATTTCTCCCATAGACTTGTACAGGGTGTTCCATAGCTTTTTGAATTTGCCACGAACACCCCAAATTGTTCACTGTTAGCTGAACAGGCAACGTTTGAGTCGAACATGAGTTCGACTCGAGCTCGAAGCTCATCCCTACCAGTGACACAAACAAACATTATGAAGGTCTTTGTGACAGTTTTATAATATATTATACAATATATATAATGTGCCACTATTAAGAATACATTTTTGTAATTTGCTCATAAACATGAATAGTATTTATTTTGTTAAATGCTTTCAACGTTATTTTGAAGTATAATTATATAGGTCTTTTTTTTTTTTTTTTTTTTGCACCATTGGTTAAAAAACGACAGAAAGAGTTCAGTTTTGTGGAATATACTGCAGCTCTAATATACTTTGTAAACAGCTATAAAAAATATGAGGACAGCAGTGTCCGTTCTACAACTTACAAGCCACATCTGGCCAGTAAGAGTGTATCTTGATGCCTTTTGGCTCCAAAATTATACAGCTCCCCACATCACATAAGCTGAACAGCACTGTATTATTGGAAGCAGAAAAGTTAATTCATAGTGACAGGTGCACTTTAAAAGCCACAGCATGGAAAGACTGAACTAATAACACAACAGGGCTGCTCACTAACCCATGGAACTGGGCTCATTTCATTTAGATCTTGCAATAGAAATGCTGTGTGTTAAAGCAGGTCATGTAGGAAGCAGGTGAAGCATGCAGCAATCACCCTACACATAACATCAAGAGTCTATACTCAAGGAAATAGCATCCGCCTGTATCAACACCTCATTATAGAGAGTAGTAATAATGTGTGCAAACAGGGAGCATATCTACACCATTTATATCCTTGTTTATTTGTATTTGGAATGTGTTCCCCACTCCAGTGTTCTTATCGGTGACCAGGTGTGATAAGGTCAACACTGAAGTTACTAGAGAATAAAATATGTGTTTAATGTTAGAGGAACACATTTATGCTGGAAAATATGTTTATGGCTACAAAGTATATAAAGCCCATGGAAACACAATTTAACAAAGCACAAAGTCACTACTAATATTTACATTTTTTTGTTTTTCCTGGTATTTTTTTAAACACAATTTAAAGTGGTTGTAAACCCTTACAGACCACTTTGACCTACAGGTAAGCCTAGATTAAGACTTACCTGTAGGTCCAAGAAATATCTCCTAAATAGGGATGAGCTCAGGCGTGTTCGCATGGACCATGTGCAGAGCCCGCCAGGAAATTGGCGCAGCGCTGCGCTAATCACAGGCAGTGAGACATTGCCCGATCTCTGCAGCCACACATCGGGACAATGTCTCACTGCCTGTGATTAGCGCTGCGCCGACTTCCTGGTGGGCTCTGCACATGGTCCACGCCTGAGCTCATCCTTACTCTTAAACCTACATGGTTTAGGAGATATTTGCAAAAAGACAGGCACCGCTGTCTACGGAGCATGAGCGAGAGTGACGTCATCACGGCTCCGGCTAATCACAGCACCGGAGCCACGATACCCAGAAAGAAGATGGACTCTCCGTGGAAGAGGGGACAGCAGTGACATCGCTGGCTCCTGTGTCAGGTAAGTGACACATAATGGGTTGCTATGCGATGCATAGTAGCCCATTATGCTTTACCTTTGCAGGGAAACAAAGAGGAAGTAAACTCATCAGGGCTTATTTCCTCTTTAACAAAGCACAAAGTCACTATTAATATTGACAATTTCTTATTTTTCCTGGTATTTTTTTTGAAGCCCAAGTCCAGGAAAAATTTAATTTAAATGGTTAATTTTGTGTCAATTATCTTAATTATTATGCCCCCTACACACGATCGGACTTTCCGACAACAAAACCATGGATTTTTGTTCAAAGGATGTTGGCTCCAACTTGTCTTGCATACACATGGTCACACAAATGTTGGCCAACAATTACGAACGTAGTGACGTACAAGACGTATCTCCATTACGAAAGCTAGTTTTACAAGACGGCTTCTGGCTCGTACTTGATTCTGAGCATGGGTGGACTTTTGTCCAACGGACTTGTGTACACACAATCGGACTTTCTGACAACAAACATTTGTTGGTGGAAAATTTGAGAACCTGCTAGCCAACGTTGGTTGGCGGAAAGTCCGACAACAAATGTCCGGAGCATACACACAGTGGGACTTTCCGCCAACAAGCTCACATCCAACATTTGTTGTCGTAAAATTCAATCGTGTGTATGCCACATTAGTCTTGATTTTAAACACCTTCTTTAGCCATCCCACAGTGTAATGGATCAAAGTCACAGTTTCCTCTATTATCCAAGCTAATTTTCTACATTGCCAACCAAGCATTTTTCCCTGCCCGTTCTTCTTGGGCACTGGTTCCCTCACCCCCAGCTTTAAAGCTGAACTCCAGAAATTATATTTTTGCATACTTACATTGGTCAAGCTTGGATTGAGTTGGGAATCCATATCAGTTATCAAGAGGCCTGCTGGGAAATCAGGGGTCCCCGGGCTGCAGACCTGTACCAGTCCGTGGCCTGCCAGGCGCTGGGTCACACTGCCACTGGGTGGAGACAGGCAGCTTGTTTACATATCGCTTCTCACCACTATATTAGATCCTGTGAGTCGGGTCACCTTCTGAGAGAAAAGCACTTCACCACTTCTGGTGGAAGGCGACAGTAGCAAGGGACATGCTGCATCTGGTTTCAAGTGATGGTGGCAAGTGACATGCTGTATCTGGTGGCATGCTATAGTGACAAACTCAGGGCTCCCACTAATTCTTTATTAGGGTGAGTTGAACTGTTTCATTATGCATTACAATGTAATAACAGAAATAATGAGCTTCAATCATCCTGACATCATATTATGGTGTCAGGATAATTGAAGTGCAAACACCAGCGATTCCCCTGACAAACCTAACAGTTCTTGGCAAATTTTTCTCCATGAAAACGGCCCCCGGTGACAAAAAGGACTGGGACCACTGCTGTGAATCACTGTAGTAGTTCACATTTCATATAGTGAGAGCTGTGATCTTCTGGGTTCTGTGAAAGCAGCTTTCAATCTGCAAACTGTCCGCAGGAGGTCATCAACGCCATTCATAGAGCACCTTGTATTTTTCAATAAATACAAGGCATCCTCTGATTGGATTAGGTGGGGAGAAGGGGTGGTGATGTTACAATCTCCACCTCATTCAAATAGAGAACACCTCCTATTCCTTGAAAAAAATACAAGGCATTCTATGCTGGAGTTGGGCCAAACACCCCCCAATTTGGTTTGCGCCAGAATTCTTGAACATCGCAAAAGTTGGGACTCGAACTCTGAACCCTATTAAAATCTGTAGGACCCGAACCTGAAAAATCAAAAGTGCCCACTTTGAAGGCTTATATGCAAGTTATTGGCCTTAAAAAAGGTATTAAAAAGGATATGTCTATTTCCCAAAGACAGCCTTTGGATATGACGTTGAGCACGTGCACGCAACTTCTTTGGTCGACCATGGTGAGGCCTATCTTGTTAAACCGCTGTATGATCTTGGCCACTGTGCAGCAGCTCAGTTTCAGGGTATTGGCAATCTTCTTATAGCCTAGGCCCTAGGCCATCTTTATGTAATGCAATAATTATTTTTTTCAGATGCTCAGAGAGTTCTTTGCCATGAGGTTCCATGTTGAACTTCCAGTAACCAGTATGAGAGCTTGAGAGTGATAAGACCAAATTTAACACACCTGCTCCCCATTCACACCTTAGACCTTGTAACATTAATGAGTCACATGACACAGGGGAGGGAAAATGGCTAATTGGGCCCAATTTGGACATTTTTACTTAGGGGTGTACTCACTTTTGTTGCCAGCGGTTTAGACATTAATGGCTGTGTGTTGAGTTATTTTAATGGAACAGAAATTTTACACTGTTATACAAGCTGTACACTCACTACTTTACATTGTAGCAAAGTGTTATTTCTTCAGTGTTGTCACATGAAAAGATAGAATAAAATATTTACAACAATTTTAGGGGTGTACTCACTTTTGTAAGATACTGTGTGTATATGTATATATATATATATATTATGTAGCACAAACCAGACTACTAAAGTAATTTTTCATGTTGAGCATCCCCAGCAGCCCCCTGGGTATCATATTTAGATACTTATAGTACATCAAGCAATGCTGGCCCAACATATGTAAGCAAAAAAGATTTTACTACTTAATAAACATCTTTTTCTGTGGATACCCAGGCAAACCACTTCAGTAACACAATCAGACTCCCTGAGTGGGTGGGTCTGTCTGTTATAATCATTTGTCCTGTTTTAACATGGTAATAAAAGCATTGCCACCCATCACCCTTGCACTTGTATGGCCATAGTGAACCTAAGAACATTTTGGGGATGACGGAACATTTTAATCCAGTCTTTGTCCAGACTTCAGTGACTTCAGGGAAATGGCAATTGTACAAACAATTCAAAGAACGGTCACAAAATGAAGGCCCCTTGAACTGCCTTTAGGCTCGATTCACACCAAAACCAGACGTGGATCGCACAGCAACGCTGTCTGTCCCTGTTCCCCGTTTCAGGGACGAATCAGGGCAGAATCTTTGCCTGAATTCAGCCTTGAAACGGAGACAAAGACGCATAGTATTTCTGTGCAGTTTGCTCCACAGCAGCCCCAGAGACATGTGAACCCACTCCATAGAGAGCCGGTCATATTCTCCCGCTACACAAATTGGATGCGGGGAAACCCACATTCAATTTGCATGAACCCAGCCTGAGGCAAAGGGAGTCTTGACTGCTGGAAGCATGGAATCTCTGTGGGTGTGAACCTAAAAAGGAAGTTAAGTAGCTCCCTTAGGATTGGCTACAAGACCTGAGGTGACTGGGTGGAGCCTGAACTCTAGGAAAAGGCTATGCTGAGGCACATCCAACTGCTCTGAGGAGATTCAGCTGTCACAAGAGTTGCCCATTCTCCTGCCCATTGTGATGTTTTGTCACAGCTTTATTGCTGGTTTTAACCTTAATAACAATTAATGTTGCTTTATGGGCTATGCCCTCAAGTTAAATTCTGGGGTCAGTCTAACACCTGTCTGGCACTGATGGTAAGGAAAGCCTCATATGCTGGGTATACACGACCGGACTTTCCGGCAGACTAGATCTGACGGTCTTCCCCACTTATGGTGGGGTTCCGACGGACTTCCGAACGAATGGACTTGGCCACACACAAATGGACTAAGTCCATTTGAAAGTCTATTTGTTTTGAATGTGATGGCATAAGACAAGACTAAAAAAGGAAGTTCAATAGCCAGTAGCCAATAGCTTCCCTTGGTCCGTCGGACCAGCATACAGACAAACGGTTTTCACGATAGTAATTGATTCAGTCGGACAGATTTGAAACCTGTTCTATTTCTAGGTCTGTCTGATTTTTTTATTTTATTTTTTATGAATAACAATCGGATTAGCCCACACACGATCAGAATGTCCAACGGACTGATTCCATCTGATCTAGTCCGGTTGCGTGTACTGGCATTAGACTATGTGAGTTTATATTTCTGGGTGCTCATGGTATACTGTGACTGGCATTGTTTGGGACATTTGGAAAGTTGTACTTTTGAAAAGTTCAATAAAGCTGTGGCCTTGCCCTATTTCTAACTTAATCAGCTTCCGTGCCTATTTTTTTTTTTTTTTTGGGGGGGGCAAGGTATTGGTTTATTAGTTGGTCATAAATGAGCCTATGCTTTTCAGCAATCAGTTACTATGCTTGCCAAGTAGTGGAACTTAAGCGTTTTTTTAGAATAAAAATCATAGCAGGATGTAAATGTAATTTTGTATTAATGTCACATTACCAAATAGCTTTTGTAGCAATTATATATCCATTTTTTTTTTTTTTATGAAGATTATGAGTTTTTCTTTAACCTTATTGCAGAACCACAGTACCAGTCATCTTAAAAAGCTAGAAGTATTTTTATTCTATTGTACCAGATTTCCAAGACAAAGCAATCTGCAGC
Source organism: Lithobates pipiens (assembly GCF_037356315.1). Classification (NCBI taxonomy): domain Eukaryota; kingdom Metazoa; phylum Chordata; class Amphibia; order Anura; family Ranidae; genus Lithobates; species Lithobates pipiens. The sequence continues at coordinate 74,696,279 of NW_027507790.1, forward strand.
CACAATCTTTGAGAGATGGCATCTAAAATCCGAAGAAAGAGTGTTTGTATTTTTTTCCCATTCTTTTCTATACACGACAATGTCACAAAACAGAACGCTGAAATGAAGGGAAAGCCAATTTGTGCAGAGGCTCTGAAGGTTTCTGGGCAGGAATATTTTAATGCGCACAGAAAATCTCCTTTAATTGCCCTCAGTTGTGGATGCATTCTTTTAGGTTTGAGGAGGATTATCCAGAAAGGCGTGTGGGAGGACAGAGTATTAGTCTAACAATATATAAAAGCAGATCACTCAAACAGGTTCACTGTAGCGGAACTTTAAAAAGCCACCAAGAATTTGTAAGGACACAGAATAGAAAAGCCTGCAGCTATCTTACACAATGCTTGGATGCAGTCTGGATGAAAAGCCCTATCAATGTACAAATTAAGGCTATTACTTCCTCACATTAAATTGGCAACAACTTGACTTGATAGGTTAAATTTAAATGATTATATATGTTCAAACTCCTTACCCTATTTTTTTTATTTAAGTTTAATTAACGTCATTGAGATTGCTCTTGTGTACTGCCACTCACACGCTCTTTTTTAACATCAGATAAATGTCAGTTAGATGTTCGGTGACAATCCAACCAACAAAAGATATCTTCCTGTGACAGTACACAAACTACTATCTGACAAGCTTGCAGGATCATGTTAGAATTAAAGTGGTTGTAAACCTCAGACGTAAAATATGAACAAAGCATATCCCTCTATATTGTGTACTTGTCTCAATCCAGAGCACTAAGTGTCATTTCTGCCTGCTGTCCTATTGCTCTGCTATCTGCACAAGTCACTTCTGACACATTTTTCTGATACAAAGAGAAAACACACAGCCTGTGATTGACAGCCTAAGCTCTGTTCATGTGTGCTGTGTGAAGGGGGTGTGTGTATCTTCCCTCCAATCAGCTCTCAGAGCTCTCCTCACTGAACTCTGCAGCTTCAGCTCTCCACCCGCTGCTTTCTGACAGCTCAGACACACTTTATAAATTCTGGACTTTGGGCGGATGTAGTGAAGAGAAGACTGAACATAAACAGGTACAACTTATGTAGGATCATGGACATCTTGTATCGTGTATATTATTATTATTAATCATGATTTATATAGCGCCAACAGTTTACGCAGTGCTTTACAATGTATAGGGGGACAACACAATTACAGTACAATACAAAAGGTACAGGAGGACCCTGCTCGTAGAGGTTACATTCTAAAGGGTGTATATCACCTAGGGTTGTCACTTCACTGGGTATATGTAAGGATTTACAACCACTTTAAACTCAACAGTCATTTTTGGAAAACCTCCACAAAAGCACAATCAATATACTTTACCCACCTACCATACTGGTCAGGGAGTGGGCAATTTAAAAGAAAATTTTGCATGGAGAAAGAAGAAGGCTTATATTGACCCCCTTTTTCTGCTAATGCCAGGTTTTGGCTATTAAACTGATCCAATGGTGTTAATAATTTTTGAGTCAATAACACATAATAAGCTAGTACATCAGAAGTTCTGGCTTTTATGCTTTTTCCAAGAGACTCATTTAGGAAGTAATGAAGCACAGGTATCAGTATATACCACACAACTGGCATTTCTAGCAATGTCTGCCTCCGAATTTCTGTCATCGGACAGTCACAGATTGTATGTCCGAACCATGTTTTGTGGATTTCTTCCAATAACATATTAAAAGGATAATTGCCCGCCTCTCTAATGAATGTGGTGCGATTATTTGATTTTGAGCTCCTTTCAGACCAGGGCTTAATGTGAAGGGTTATATGTACATCTAAGTGTTGTGTAATATGTTGTTGCTAAAGAAATACAGAACATTGTAAGTTCTTCAATAGAGATGGGCTGAACACCCCCCAGTTCAGTTCATAGCAGAACTCCCGGACAGGGGAAAAGTTCTGCCCCAACCGCAACCTCAACTGCAGTCTATGGGAGCTGAACATGAGAAATCAAAAGTCCCTATTTTGAAGGCTTATGTATAAGTAACTGGCCATAAAAGGGATATGGGGGCCCAGGTACTGCAACACCAATGCAATTTCTTTTTAAAACAATTGTTTTTAAAGGAGCAGTGATTTTAACCACCTCAATACAGTGCACTTACACCCCCTTCCTGCCCAGATCAATTTTCAGCTTTCAGCGCTTTCACAGTTTGAATGACAATTACTCAGTCATGCAACACTGTACCCATATGAAACTTGCGTCCTTTTTTCACACAAATAGAGCTTTCTTTTGGTGGTATTTAATCACTAGTGGTTTTTTTTTGTGCTATAAATAAAAAAAGACCATACATCTTGTGAAAAAAATGCCTTTTCTTTGTTTCTGTCATAACATTTTGCTAATTAGTAATTTTGCTTCATAAATTTTGGCCAAAATTTATACTGCTATATGTTTGGTAAAAATAACCCACATTAATGTATATTATTTGGTCTTTGTGAAAGTTATAGAGGCTACAAACTATGGTGCCAATCACTGAAAATTGATCATATCTGATCAGGCCTTCAGTACATTAGGTGAATCTCATTTCTTGAGACACTAACAAGTCAGGGAAGTACAAATACCCCCCCCCCAAATGACCCCTTCTGAGAAAGTAGACATTCAAAGGTATTAATTAAGTAGCATGGTGAGTTTTTTTAAGTTGTAATTTTTTCCCACAATTCTTTGCAAAATTAAGATTTTATTTATTTATTTATTTATTTATTTTATAAAATTGTCATATTATCAGGTTATTTCTCACACACAGCATATACATACAACAAATTACACCCCAAAATGCATTCTGCTGCTCTTCCCGATTATGGCGATACCACATGTGTGAGACTTTTACACAGCCTGGCCACATACAGAGGCCCAACACTGAAGTAGTACCTTCTGGCATTCTAGGAGCAGAAATTACACATCTCATTTCATTCCTACCTATCACACCTTTGAAGGTCCTTGGCACCAGCCCAGTGGAATTACCCACAAAATGACCCCATTTTGGAAAGAAAACACCCTAACTTATATGCTATGAGGCATGGGTTGCAAATAGGTGCTCGGGTACTCTGATGGGCTACAGATAGGTACTCGGGTACTCTGATGGGCTGGATACAGGTACTCGGGTAACTTGATGAGCTGCAGACAGGTACTTGGGTACTCTGATGGGCTGGTGACAAGTACTCGGTTACTCTGATGGGCTGGTGACAGGTGCTCGCTTACTCTGATGGGCTGGTGACAGGTACTCGGTTACTCTGATGGGCTGGTGACAGGTACTCAGGTACTCTGATGGCCTGGTGACAGGTACTCGAGTACTCTGATGGCCTGGTGACATATACTCAGGTACTCTGATGGCCTGGTGACAGGTATTCGAGTACTCTGATGGCCTGGTGACAGGTACTCGGATACTCTGATGGACTGTGACAATTACTCGGGTACTCATATGGACTGTGACAGGTACTCAGGTACTCAGATGGACTGTGACAGGTATTCAGGTACTCAGATGAAATGTGACAGGTACTCAGGTACTCAGATGAAATGTGACAGTTACTCATGTACTCAGATGGACTGTGACAGGTACTTGGGTACTCTGATGGATCGTGACATGTACTTGGGTACTCAGATGGACTGTGACAGGTACTCGGGTACTCTGATGGACTAAGACAGGTACTCATATGGACTGACAGGTACTTAGATGAACTGTGACAGGTACTTTGATGGCCGGTGACAGGTCCTCTTTAGTCGAGGGGGGGGGGGGGGGGGCAATCAGTGTGTGTTGGTGTACACTGTAAATGGTAACAAGATGTTACCACAATCTCCTTCTCACACACGACACACGATCGATGTGTGAGGAGGAGAACCCGGTAACATCTTTTTACCGCGGTTTGTTGACATTTAGTGAACGGCTGTGAAAGAATCACAGCTGATCACGTGGTAAACAGCCACCGGCAAATTGCTGTTACCAGTGTCAGTGACAAGCCGTGTTCCCGGGAACCAACATGCACACGCAGCGAGCTTGAGATTGCGTGCATGCAAAGTGGGGCAGTACCACCTGTGTTTGGCCGTGACTTTATCACATGGTAAACAGCCTTGCCCAATGGCTGTTCACCCCTCGGTGGTGAGCGGTGTCTCCGTGACATGTCGCCACCAAAGGAACAGGGGTGCGTGCACCAGAAGGAGAGCCGCGCCACCTGGCCATCATATGACAGCTAGAGGGTGGCAAGCGGTTAATGATGCTTAACCACTTGCCGCCCGCCCTATAACAAATTGATGGTGGCAAAGTGGTTGCATAATCCTGATTGGACGTCATATGATGTGATCAGGATTATGAGCCGCTGCGCGCCCCCGGGGGCGCGCATCGCGGCGATGGTTGTTGCGGGGTGTCACAGTGTCACAGGCTGATCACAGTGTAAATAGGAAAAGCCGGTGATTGGCTTTTCCTCACTCGCGTCTGTCAGACGCGAGTAGAGGAGAGCCGATCGGCTGCTCCTCTGACAGGGGGGGTCTGTGCTGATCGATTATTAGCACAGCCCCCCCAAGGATGCCCACACTGGACCACCAGGGACGCCACCAGACCACCAGGGATGCCCAGGACAAGGTATGCCACCCTAGACCACCAGGGATTCCAGTCAGTGCCACAATGGATGCCAATCAGTGCCCATAATGGATGCCAATCAGTGCCCACAATGGGCATCACTGATTGGCATGCATTATTGTTTGGCACTGATTGGCATCCATTAGTACAATATATTATAATACAATGCCGCCTATCAGTTCCCATGTGTGCCGCCTATCAGTGCCCATCCATGCCCACCTGTGCCGCCTACCCATGCCCACCTGTGCCGCCTACCCATGCCCACCTGTGCCGACTAACCCATGCCCACCTGCGCCACCTATCCATGCCCATCCATGCCAATCCGTGCCAGCTATCAGTGCCAATTTGTGCCACCTATCAATGGCCATCTGTGTCGCCCATCAGTGCTGCCCATCAGTGCCGCCTATCAGTGCCACATATCGGTGTCCATCAATGCCACCTCATCAGTGCCACTTCATTGGTGCCACCTCATCGGTGCCCATCAGTGCCGCCTTATCATTGCCCATCAGTGTAACCCCATCAGTGCCCATCAGTGAAGGAGAAAACGTACTTATTTGCAAAGTTTTGAAACCAAAACAAAAAAAACTTTTTTTTTTTCAAAATTTTCGGTATTCTTTTATTTGTTTAGCAAAAAATAAAAACCGCAGAGGTGATCAAATACCACCAAAAGAAAGCTCTATTTGTGGGAAAAAAATTATAAAAATTTCATTTGGGTACAGTGTAGCATGACCGCGCAATTGTCATTCAAAGTGCGACAGCACTGAAAGCTCAAAATTGGTCTGGGCAGGAAGGTGTTTAAGTGCCTGGTATTGAAGTGGTTGAAGTGAAACAATAAAAATGAAAAATTCCTTTAAATATAGTGCCTGGGGGTCCCCTTAAACTGCTTGTAAACTGGTGCATCTGTAGCATGTAAAGAACCTGCTGCAGCAAAAATGACATTTCTAAAGAAAAAAAATGAGTCAAATCACATTTAAACTGACTCACGGTTGCAATTGCCAGCACCCGGGTATTTAAAAAAAGGAAGAAAGAAAGCGGCAAAAAAAATCCTGCAAGCAGCTTTTTTGCAACTTTTTGATGCCCTGCCAGCACCGCTCCTCAGTGTGATAGCACTCAGGCTTTCACATTGGGATTGCAGATGAGGCTTTTTCAGGGGCTTTACAGCCGCTTTTCTAATGCTAAAGCGCCTGAAAAACGCCCCAGTGTGAAAGGGGTCTTAGAGAAAAGTTGGAAGCTGGAGACTCCAGTAATCAGACATTATTATCTAGGAAAATGACAGTGAACAATACAAATGATATAATGATGATGATATGAACAGAGGCTGCAGGTGAATACAGTGATGTGACTTTACTATACGGCCCTTTAAGCAAGGTCTGTTTATTCAGTGAGGATTCCCTCTAATCTTTAATACCTTTAATATATATTTAATATATTTATCTTGACTTCCAAGGGGAAGTCCTGACTTGCAGAGGGTGGGGTCCTCATCCTTCAGACAAAATACCAGGGAATGGCAAGTACTCAAAATGTCATGAAATAATGCTTCAGCACAGTGAAGTTTTGCTTCTTGTGAGATTTTAAATACTCAACTGTCCCCTGGGACTTGCTGAAAGGATGGTGATGTCCCCCCGTGTCTAGGTGCTGAGAGCAGAATTAGGGGTGAGGTAAGTACATTAACAAATCCCCCCCCACAGAAATTTTTTGACAAATTAAGATGGGGAGGTACACTCATTAAAGTGGTCCTAAAGGCTCAACGTGTTTTACGTTTATGCATTCTATGCATAAAGGTAAAAAAAAACTCCTCTGTGCAGCAGCCCCCAGCCCACCCAATACTGAGCCCCTCTCGATCCAGCAATCTGTACAGGAGACTCGGCTCTCCAGGGACTTTCCGTCCTCATTGGCTAAGAAAGTAGCGGGAGCCACTGTCAATCACAGCCAGTGTGCCAATGAGGAGAGAGAGGGGACGGGGACAAGCCACAGCTCTGTGGTGGCTCAGGAACTAGCCTGCTTGGGTGCACCCACTGCAAGCTGCTTGCTCTTGGGGTACTCGGCAGGAGGCAGGGGCACTGGCGACGGACCCGAGAGCAGGTGAGTATGACATTTTTTTGCTGACCTGACCCTCTGGCTTCAATATCATGTCACTGACTTGGAACAAATCAGTAAAAAGGGTTAGCTCAACTTTTTAAAAAACTGCCTATGCAGGTAAGGGGTGTTTATAGATAAAAACAAACTGTGCAGCTTTGACTAAAGTTGAATAATGCCCTTGCTATTGGTGTAGCCCTTTTACATACCTCCCAAAGCCTGACTGGAATGCTCCCGGGACATTGCTATGATGTTGCTAAGCGAGGTCTAGTCATTACTACTCACCTCCACCATCACAGGAGTTAGATTTGTATTTTATTCTCACTCCCTAACAGGTTCTGTCTCCTAATATGCTATACTGGTGCAAGTGACCAGGATCCTGAATACAAGTGACAAGTGTAAACCTGGTCAGCAGTTGGTGGTGGTCAACTCAACTATGTCCCATGGGCACCAGGTGCTCAGTTGGACTTTCAGAACCCTAACCTGTAGCCACAAGAGGAATGCAAGGTGGCATTCTATACCAGTCAACCATACCAATATATAAAGCAGAAACAGTGTATAACAGCATTTACAGTATATGCTTGACAGTTGTGAGGAAAGTAAAACCAGACTATGACATTGTTGACCTTAGATTAAAGACTTTGATCAGAGATCTCACCTTGATGACATCTTCATCTGCTGACCTGCACTCAGTGGAGTCAGACACATCAATCACAGAGCCTTCCTCCTGAATGGCCATCACCTTCACAGGGATAGATACTGTTCTTCCTGTCAGGATAGCTGTGTTCAGAAGTTCAGTGTCCTGCAAATTAAAAATTGGGATAGATAAAACATTAGGTTAGGGTTGCTACACGCGCTTTCTATTATAATAAAGTGAAATAATTTTTGTGTGTTGGCGTAGTCAACATCCCTTCAGCTTGACAGCATACACAAATCACACAAATGTTATGGTAATATGGTTTAAGTCTGCACACAACAGTGTCTGCACACAGGTTGTTGTGACAATTTTTTGGGTTTGTTAATTGATAGTGTCTGCAACAGTCTTAATGTGTAGCTGTGGTGCTATTTGAACAATTATTTTATGTAAACTAATACAAACAACCTTTTCAATGGATTATGCTTTAGCGATCATTTGGTAATATACCCCTTTGCAAGGAAAATCAATGATTATCTTCTTACAAAACTGACAGCAGCACTTATTTGGGCAGAGGGCACTATGGGGGCAGAGGACACTGGACACTATAGGGGCAGAGGACATGATGGAGGCCACTATGGGGGCAGAGGACACTATGAGGGCAGAGGACACTATGAGGGCAGAGAACACTATGGGATCAGAGGACACTATGGGGGCAGAGAACAGAGGAGACTATGGGGGCAGAGGACACTGGGCACTATGGGGGCAGAGGACACTATGGAGGTAGAGGACACTATGAGGGCAGAGGACACTATGGGGGCAGAGGACACTATGGGGCAGAGGACACTATGGGGGCAGAGGACATTATGGGGCACAGGATATTATGGGGCAGAGAACATTATGAGGGCTGGGGGCAGAGGGCACTATGGGGGCAGAGAATAGAGGACACTTTGGGGGCAGAACACACTACGGTGGGATGGGGTGCAGGGGACAGAGGACACTATGAGGGCAGAGGACACTGCAGTGGGGTAGGGTACAGGGGACAGAGGACACTATGGGGGCAGATGACACTACAGTGGGGGGTGCAGGGCACAGAGGACACTGCTTTGGGGGGCTCAGGAAACTTTCTATGGGGGAGGGGGAAAGAGAACACTATGGAATTATGTGAAGGGGACACTATAAGGGACCACATCACCTCTAGGGACAGGGACCCCTTCTCACTTGGGGAAAAAGGTTGCTGACCCCTGACTTAGGGTAACATCCTGATCAGGTGTATGGTCTGTACTGCTAATAGTCACATCTTTGAAGTTCCTTTTAAGAAATATTAGACAGCAATTCAAATTGTGTCTAGTTTGTCAATCCCCCCATCAACTAATAAAGAAACATTGCCCTATAAACTCACTTGAACTAATCTATTTTGCTGTTGTTTCCTCCTTTACTTGGACTGCTTCAACCAGTTCAATGCAGGGCACTTTCACTCCCTTCCTGCCCAGGTCAGCTTTCGGTGCTGTCGCACTTTGAATGATAATTGCGAGGTCATGCAACACTGTACCCAAATTACATTTTTATATCTTTTTTTAGACAGATAGGGCTTTCTTTTGGTGGTATTTAATCATCACTGGGTTTTTACTAAACAAACTATAGAAATTTTTGCAAAATAAAAAGTTTTTTTAATTTCTGTTATAACATTTTGCAATGTAATTTTTCTTCTTCACTGATGTGCACTAATGAAGCTGCACTGATGGGCACTGGTGAAGTGGCACTGATGGGCAATGATGAGACTGCACTGATGGGCACTGATGAGGCTGCACTCATGGTCACTGATGAGGCGGCACTGATAAGCTGGACTGATATGCACTGATGGACACTGATGAGGAGGCACTGATGAGGCTGCACTGATAAAGCTGCACTGATATGATATATTGATGGGCACTGATATGCTGCACTGATGGACACTGATGGTGCTGCACTGATAATCAAGACACTGATGATCAGTGCCCTGATTATCAATGTAAATGTCCCCTGACACCAGTGCTGAGGAAAGGAAATGCAGATAACTGGCATTTGTTTACATGTGATGAACTGTGATTGGACACGGCTGATCACATGGTAAACAGCTGCTGTGATTGGCCCCTTACTTCGATCTGTAAACAGCTGTGTCCAAAGGACACAAGGATCCAAGAGTGTACACGATGCTGACCTTGAGGGCAAGCAAGGGGGTAGGGTTCTTAGAGGCTGTCAATAGACAGCCTCCCAGAACTGGATGAATGCGCTGTAGCAGTCTTTCAACTCTAGAACAGTTGGCAGTTTTTGGATGGAAATTCAAAATACAAAATAACACCCTGTTCCTTTAAAGTCAAACATTTTTTGAAAAAAGTCAAAAAAGTTTCTATAGCAAGTTCCCATGCCCACAGGGCATTAGAAAAAATAAGCTGCACTACCAACACCAGGAAAAAGCGGCTGTAAAAATGTCTTTTAGTAGCTTTTTGCATTGGCATTAATGCGCATTTAGCCGTGTTAGCTTTTAGCACGTTTCTCTGCCCCAATTCAAAATCAATGGTTCCCTTTGAGAGCCATCCTAACTGATCCAACTTCCAGCCTCAATGATTGGAATAGAATTCAAATCCAAGTCAGATCATGATGATCCGACTTGTGGTGTGACTTGTGCTCTGAGGATCTTGAAGGGGGAACCCCACAACAAAATTTAAAAATAATGGCATGTGCCCCCCCCCCCCTCTGAGATCCATATCAGGCACTTTGAGTCTGGTATGGCTCTTGAAATGGAATCCCATGCCAAAATTAAAAAAAAAAACAGCATGGGGCCCCCCAAAATCCATAGTAGACCCTTATCCGAGCATGCAACCCGGCAGGTCAAGAAAGGGGGAAGACGAGTGACCATACCAGTCCACACGCCCTCAATGCCCCCCCCCCCTTTCCTGACCTGCCAGGCTGCATGCTCGAATAAGGTTCTGGTATGGATTTGAGGAGGACCCCACTCCTTTTTTTTCTATTTTGGCATGGAGTTCCCTTTCAAGATCCATACCAGTCTCAAAAGCTTGGTATGGATCTTGGGGGACCCCACAAGTCGGATCATCATGATCTGACTTGGATGTTACTTCTATTCAAATAAATGGTCTGAAAGTCAGATCAGTTAAGGTAGTTCTCATAGGAAACCATTGATTTTGACATGTCAAAAAAAAAAAAAAACACTTGACGGGGCTTAACGTTGTATCCAGCATTAAGCCCCATTTAGCAGCCTTTAGCAGTGTCAGAGGTTTTTACAGCTGTAGCGCTGGTCTGCAGAACGCATTGGCCCTGGCATTTTTTTTTTCAGCTTGAAAACTCCTATGCCACTTAAAGCTCCTAAAAACATGAGGCCACAGAATAACATGGAGAGGTGTTTTTAAGCTGCAAAAAAAATGTCTGTCACTGGTAAAGGCAGCTGTAAAAATGCCCTGTGTGCATAGGGACTAAGGCTGCTACCTTTTATAACTTGAAGAAGTATTAAACCCAGAATCAAAATATAATACATTGCAGCTTACCATTTCTTAGATGTGGTGGCTGCATTATTCCAAAAGGAAGAAAAAAAAGTTTTCTGTACTTGCTTATAAAGTTCTAGCTGAAGTCAAGTTTCAATTGGTTAGTCAAGTCCATCCAAATCTGCTAGTATATCTAACATTACCCTCTCCTCTGACTGACAATACTGCTGTCTAGCAGTGTGTTTTTGGCTCTTCTGGATGTTATGTTGATCCTTCCTCCACTCTTTGGTAAGTTACTGTCCTAGAATAAGCATGTGTATATCAAGTGTTGGCACACCTGATAGGTTTTTATTTTTTAATAGCTTGGTGACTCACTTAATAATCCAAAAAAAAGGATAACAACCTTGGAACTTACACATTCAAAAACAAGTCTGCAATGGCAGACTTTCTCACAAATTTCTCCCACGGTAATCTATGCTTCTTCCTGTCCCGCCGTGCTGTCTGCTGGGATACACACGGGTCCCAGAGACAATGCAGAGCTTTCTCATTGCGCTGCACGACTCACTCATGAGCAGTAGGGAACTGGGAAGTGAAGCCGCAACGCTTCACTTCCTGATTCCCTCACCGAGAATGGCAGCGGCAGCAGCCGAGTGCCGAGCGATTAATCGGCCTCGGCTGCCGACATCGCTGGACTCCAGAAAAGGTAAGTGTCCATTTATTAAAAGCCAGCAGCTGTAGTATTTGTAGCTGCTGGCTTTAATAAAAACATTTTCGGATGGACTCCCTCTTTAACCACTTGGGATCCACGCTATTGCAAAATGACGGCAATAGCGCGGACCCACATTTTCGGGACTACGTCTATTGACGTAGTCCCGGTTACGAGCGGCCTGCGCGCCCCCTGAGGGGCGCGCGCGGCGCGCTCTGTGATCGGCGAGTCCGTGAGACTCGCCTGATCACCGATCCGTGTAAGGGGTCGATCCCGACCCCTTATCACGTGATCAGCTGTCAGCCAATGACAGCTGATCATGTGATAAAACGGAGCCGGTAATCGGCTAGTATTCCTCCTCGCGCTGACAGCGCGAGGAGAAAAAAAAAAGCCGATCGCCGGCGGCCGTGTTCGGGACATCAGTCCCGAACACGGCCAGCAATTTAAAAGGACACCTGCCCCCTGCCAGTGCCCACCTGCCACCCGCAGTGCCATCCTGAAATAAAGTAAGTGCCCCCCTGTCAGTGCCACCCAGCAGTGCCCATAGTGCCCACAGTGCCACCCAGCAGTGCCCACAGTGCCACCCAGCAGTGCCCACAGTGCCACCCACAGTGCCACCCAGCAGTGCCACCCACAGTGCCACCCAAAATCTGCCTCAGGTGCTGCACCCCAGTGCCGCCCATCAGTGCCCAGCAGTGCCGCCCATCAGTGCCCAGCAGTGCCGCCCATCAGTGCCCAGCAGTGCCACCTATCAGAGCCACCTATCAGTGCCACCTATCAGTGCCCATCAGTCCCATCTATCTGTGGTACCTATCAGTGCCCATCCGTGCCACTTATCCGTGCCACCCATCCGTGCCATCTTATCTGTGCCCATCTTTGCCCATCAGTGCCGCCTTATCTGTGCCCATCGGTGCCGCCTTATCTGTGCCTATTAGTGCCGCCTTAACTATGCCTATCAGTGCCCACCAGTGCAGCCTATCAGTGCCCACCAATGCAGCCCATCAGTGCCCACCAATGCAGCCCATCAGTGCCCACCAATGCAGCCTATCAGTGCCGCCTAATCAGCGCACTTCAATGAAGGAGAAAAATGACCCGTTTGCAAAATTTTATAACAAACTATTAAAACATGATTTTTATTTTTTTTTTTTTTGCATCTTTTTTTGTTTGTTTAGCAAAAAATAAAACTCCGAGCTGTAACTAAATACCACCAAAAGAAAGCTCTATTTGTGGGAAAAAAATGATAAAAATTTCATTTGGGTACAGTGTTGTATGACCGCGCAATTGTCACTCAAAGTGCATCAGCGCTGAAAGCTGAAAATTGGTCTGGGACTGAGGGGGGTTTAAGTGCCCAGTAAGCAAGTGGTTAAAGACTGCAGTAGTGTACACATTCAGGGAAATTGAAAACAGCCCTAATGGTATATTTCTAGTGATAGTTCCCTTAAGAACTACCTGTGCCTAAGTCAGGCAAGCATTTGTGCCAATGTCAGTAAGATTACCAACACGGGTGTAGCAAATTCAGGTAGTTCTTACTACCGTCGCTTTAAGAATCTGTTGCTATGGCAGCAGCAAATTTTAAAAGAATTACAACCATGTTCTCAGATTAGGAAACTGGCTACCTGCACAGTGATACATCCCTGTCCCCATTCCGTTGTCAGCTGGGAGAGTCCCTGGCCTAAAGCTAAATGGAAACAGGAATACAGGTGATGTCAAAAGAATGCCCCCACCCACGTTCCCCCAACACATTTCACCTGACAGAGCTTACTCATAGAGAGGAAGGCCAAAAAAAAGGGTCCGTATATACACAAACACATCACATGTTAAGGAGATATCTCCTAAAAGACAGTACATCCATAAGCATACATGAATATGGGGCAAGCACCAAGGCTTTCAGTGCTGCACCTCAACAGAATTATAAAGGGTGTCTACAGCACCCTTGTAAGTGGGTGCTTACAGGATAGCCTTAAATGTATTGCTGTATTCCGTTCAGTTCCGTGTGCTTTTTTTCTGCACTAAAAATGCATGCACATTGTTTTCCATGTATTCCAATGGGTCTAGTTCACACCATGCAGTCAGTTTCTGGTCAGTTGCAGGTCAGTTTCTGGTGCAGAAGCTGACCGGAAACTGACCAAAACTGATTGTATTATTGTAGAAAAAACAGAACTGCATGGAACTGCATCTGGTGTGAACTGGCCCTTACAGAAGAAGGACTGCTGCACCATGTAGTCCTGCTGGAGCATGTGGCCCCCCTTCTGGGTCGCCCTGCTGGATTTCTCCCTGGAACCAGCAACCTACCACTATTGGACTAGAGCTAAAATTACTTGTTACCCTGTAAAAGGTTTGAACCTGGGCAGTTTGCATTAGGTAGTTAGGGCTGAATTTGTCCTGTGCATGTTGTGCCATTGAACTGCATTACTAGATGTTTAGTAAAGTTTTATTAAAGCAGAGTTCCACCCTGAAATTTTTTGTTTACATTTCCCCAGCCCTTGATCAAAAATGCATTAACTGTTTAATGTCTGGTCCATCTAAAGGGGTGCATGAAAAGTATATGGCATATCAAAAGAACAGAGCCTGTAACATACACCAGGGAATGAAGAGGAGACTAGAGGGCCACAGAGGAAGGGTTAACCATGCAAAGGAGTTAGCGGGAAGTCATGTTTAAAATGTGGTTGCTATGGGTAACCAGGATTGAAGGGAATGCTATAGCGGCTAGCCAGTGGGAGAGTAATACCCTGCATGGGGGATGGGTCTGGAAATTAGGTGAATGGTACTCTGACTCCCTCCCTAATGGTTGATGCCCTGACTCCCTCCCTAATGGTTGGTGCCCTGACTCCCTCCCTAATGGTTGGTGCCCTGACTCCCTCCCTAGTGGTTGGTGCCCCCATAACATTTGGGATGAACCCACAGCATGGAGACCCCATGGACCTATACTATATTGTCAAAAGTATTGGGGCACCTGCTTTTACATGCCTGAACTTTAATGGCATCGCAGTCTTAGTCCTAAGGGTTTGATATTGAGTTGGCCCACCCTTTGCAGCTATAACAGCTTCAACTCTTCCTGGAAGGCTGTCGACAAGGTTTAGGAGTGTGTCTATGGGAATGTTTGACCATTCTTTCAGAAGTGCATTTGTGAGGTCAGGCACTGATGTTGAACGAGAAGGCCTGACTCGCAGTCTCCGCTCTAATCATCCCAAAGGTGTTCTATCGGGTTGATGTCAGGACTCTGTGCTGGCCAGTCATGTTCCTCCACCCAAACACGCTCATCCATGTCTTTATGGATCTTTCTTTGTGTACTGGTGCCGCAATCATGTTGGAACAGGAAGGGACCATCCCCCAAACAGTTCTCACAAAGTTAGGAGCATGGAAATGTTCAAAATGTCTTTGTATTCTGACGCCTTAAGAGTTCCCTTCACTGGAACTAAGGGACCCCACACCATAATCCCCCCTCCACCAAATAATTTGGTGCCCGGGCCCAGGTAGCAGGCTCCGCGTTGTCTCCCTCAAAATGCTGCATTCAGAAAATAAGGCTCAAGTTTATTGTGTAACTGTGCAAGGTGAATGGTTCACTTCTAAACACGGGTGTGCCTTAATGCTGATCTTTGCATTATAGTGGTCCCGCCTGGTCCTGTGCACTACGGTAGTAAGCACGTTCGTGAGGTGTTCCCCATCTACATGGTGAGTAGGCCCCGCCCATACCCTTTATGAATTTTCCCAATCATCTATAATAAAGATTCATGTTATATGTTTAACCATATGGCATTGTGCAGAGGGTTAATTGATAATAATAATTGTGACATAGATCTATTATACAAATGCAATTGATTACTTCACATCCAAACCATCTAACTGGAAATACAGAGGGATTACACTCATTATGACTAAATCAGGTCAGAAAGGCTGCAGCTGGGAAAGGCTTTGGGAATTGTGCACTGTAATTACTAAATGTTTTTTTTTTTTTACCAAATGTATTTGCTTTTAATTCATATAATGCATGTGTGCCCTTGCTTAACTTGACTTCATTGGAATTATTGGTGAATGAGAAAATAAATAAATAAATCAAATAAAAACACGGCAATGCTGACAAGCATCTAACTGCTGAATATGGTAAAGAAAATTGCTTCTTTTTCAAGGAGAAACATCTTGGCAGATTGCAGAGATATTTATGAACATTATACAAAGCAGCTTGTCCCCAGGGGCTAAATGTGCAAAAAGGCAGCCGCTGATTGCCATAGAATGATTATGAACTGCTTCAGCCACGTCCAAGCTACAGACATTGTACTGACCATCAGATTATATGTATGTGCTCCCTTGATGAATTTACAGTAGCTTTACACTAATGAATCCATTAGCGCAGCCTCCATTTAGACCTCGGAGAGGCAGTGGTTTGATTAATTGCTTTAAATGAGTTGCTCTTAGTGCCCCATTCAGTGTAGGTAGCTATAGATTATGGCCTCTTAATGACACTGTATACAAGTTCGGAAAGCAACTCCTGTTATGGATGCCTCATACACTTGTAGCGCCTATAAGATAATATCATTGATGAATGTCTGGAGAGTTTTCTCCATTACTTAATTCACTGTTATCTGTATCCTGGGCTGAAAAATACATTCTCACATAGCCTGAAAATGCTAGAGAGTAAAGGAGGAAAGATAAACATGCTTTATAAGAGCAAACATAACTATCACAAGTTGATTTTTAGCCTCTGCTTTAAAGCTGAACATCAGGAGACCCGAAAATCTTCTTTTGCTGTGGGGCTGCGCCCACACTGCAGGGGTTGACTGCTCGTTTAAGTCTAGGAGGCATGGAAAAGTAGATTTACTTACCCAATACTCTGCCCCTACACAATATTATACCACGTACACACAGTCGGAATTTCCGACAACAAATGTTCGATGTGAGCTTGTTGACGGAAATTCCGACCGTGTGTAGGCTCCTTCGGACATTTGCTGTCAGAATTTCCAACAACAAAAATTTGAGAGCTGGATCTCAAATTTTCTAACAACAAAATCTGTTGTTGTAAATTCCGATGCACAATTCTGATGCACAAAATTCCACACATGCTCGGCATCAAGCAGAAGAGCCGCACTGGCTATCGAACTTAATTTTTCTCGGCTCGTCATACTCGTTGTACGTTACTGCGTTTGTGACGTGCGGAATTCCCGACAACATTTGTGCGACCGTGAGTATGCAAGACAAGTTTGAGACAGCATCCGTCGGAAATAAATCCATGGTTTGGTTGTCGGAAATTGTGATCGTGTGTACGCGGCATTAGACTGGTCCCAGCAGCATCTTCTCCTCCATGCTCGGGTGGTCTAAAGCAGGAGTCTCCAAACTATGGCCCTCCAGTTGTCCAAGAACTACAATTGCCATCATGCCTAGTCATGTCAGAGTTTTACAATTCCTCATGGGACATGTAGTTCCACAACAGCTGGAGGGCCATAATTTGGAGATCTCTGGTCTAAAGTCCTGACATCATCCAGACAAGTGCAAGGTCCATATCCCTGCACTGGATGTGATAAGTCAAGAAACAATCCAACAAAGAGGAGCTTCGCTCGCTGGAGGGGAGAAGGATCTGGTAATTAAAAGTGCTTTTACCGTCCCCTTGGCCTAAAGAAGCAGTTAATGCTTGGAATGTGGGCCCAGCCCCACTGCAAGAAAGAATTTTCAGAATTTCTGGAGTTGGGTTGTACTGCTGAACTGTAGGCAGATATAATAGAAATACATTAACGCAGCTCTATAAACATTGTTATTGAAATATAAGAAGTACAACCAGGCCTATAGAATGAGTGGCTGCAGAACAGACAAAAAGTCGCACAGACAATAGAGGGTCCCATACAAAGTTTACACTGGTTGGGACACAGCAAATGGCTAAAAAAAAAAGTCAGCATGGTCAGGTTTAAGAGGCCATTGTCACATGTAAAGACAGAGGTAGGTCAACAGTTGGTGACATAAAAAGCCAAAATAAGATACCACAATACCCAAAGACAAAAACTGGCCATTTCACGCCTCATGACTCATAGGGAAACATTGGGGTTGATTCACTAAAACTGGACAGAGCAACATCTGGTGCAGCTGTGCATGGTAGCCAATCAGCTTCTAATTCAGCATGTCCAATTGAGCTTTGACAATAAAAACCTGGAAGCTGATTGGTTTCTATGCAGAGCTGTACCAGATTTTACGCTCTCCAGTTTTAGTGAGAGCCGGTTCACACAGGGGCGACACGATTTTCAACACGACTTTTGGAGGCAACTTGGACACGACTTGAACACGACTTGGGCACGGCTTGGGGCGACTTACAACACGACTTTAAGTCGCCCCAGGCCAGGCGACTTTTGCCGTGGCCAATCAGAGAATGAACTCTGAAGGGGGAACTCCACGCCAAATAAAATAAAAAATGGCATGGGACCCCCTCCGAGAACATACCAGGCCCTTAGGTCTGGTATGGATTCTAAGGGGAACCCCCTACACCGAAAAAATGGCGTGGGGGTCCCCCCCAGATCCATACCCTCCCTGGTGTCCAAGTTGCCTCCAAAAGTCGTGTTGAAAGTCGTGTCGCCCCTGTGTGAACCAGCTCTCACTAAAACTGGAGAGTGTAAAATCTGGTACAGTTCTGCATAGAAACCAGATCCTCCTCTTCTCGGCTCCCTCTTTGGCTCTCCTGGCACCTCCTTCCTGTTGAATGCCCCCACAGCAAGCAGCTTGCTATGGGGGCACCCAAGCCAAGCCACAGATCCCTGTGTCCATTCAGACTGGGAGCTGGCCCGGCCATGCCCCCTTTCTCTCTTCATTGGCTCACTGACTTTGATTGGCAGCAGTCAGCCAATGGCGCCGCTGCTGTGTCTCAGCCAATGAGGAGGGGAGGCCCAGGCAGTCAAGACATTCCTACATCATTGCATAGAATGCATTAAGATATAAAAAAAACCTTCTGCCTTTACAATCACTTTAAGTATATCACATGCAGAACAATGTGCATTGTACAGAGATAACAGGTATGGGACAAACCGAACAACGTACAGACTACGATGGTCAGGGGTATGTAACATACAGCACAGCATACAAAGTATGGAGATTAGAAGTGTGTAACTTACATCATACGTCTGACCACTGTAACTGTATTCTGTGCTTCACATTGCATTTTCCTGACAGTTTCTCTCCCAGTGTGCAGTGGTCAGGAGTACATAATACAGTGACTAAGTGGTTAGGATTTCTGCCTAGCAGCACTAGGGTCATCAGAATCCGAACCAAGGCACTAACTGCCTGGAGTTTGCATGTTCTCCCAGTGCATGAGTGGGTTCACTCTGGTTTCTTCCCACACTCCAAAGACATGCTGGTAAGTTAATTGGCTCCTGTCTAAATTGGTCCCAGTATGTGTATGTGTGAATGTGAGTTATAGTGTAAGCTCCTTGAGGGCAGGGACTGATGTGAATGTACAATATATACAAAACGATGCGTAAACTGATGGCGCTATATAGGTATCTGTAATAATTCACAAAGTGCAGCATTTAGGCACATTGGGGGTTATTTACGAAAGGCAAATCCACTTTGCACTGCAAGTGCACGTGAAAGTTCACTTAAAGTGCACTTGGAAGTGCAGTCGCTTTAAATCTAAGTGGTAGATCTGAAATGAGTGGAAGCTCTGCTGATTTTATCATCCAATCATGTGCAAGCTAAAATGCTGTTTTTTATTTTCCTTGCATGTCCCCCTCGGATCTACAGTGACTTTCAAGTGCACTTGCAGTGCAAAGTGGATTTTCCTTTACTAAATAACCCCCATTGCATGTAATACATAGCCTTTTGCGCAGATTGCAGAGTTTGTGAGTTCTTCCCCAGCAATCATTGAGCCACTTCTCAAGGGAAACATTTCTTCTGCCCCATGCCAAAATTCCCCCTACTTTCCTCCCACTAAGCAAAAATATTGGCTGCCCTTACTGACTTCTTTTTGAAAATGTAATCTGCCGGGGTCTCTGCAGTTTCTATGAGTCACTGATCCAGAATCAGGGACAATTCAGAATTTATGCGCTGCATTCTTGCTCTGTGTTAGTGACTCAAAGTACTTAAAGTGGAGTTCCAGCTGGACCCATGTTTATTAAAAGTCAGCAGCTACAAAAAGTGTGGCTGCTGACTTTTAATAAACACACTCACCTGTCCTATGGTCCAGCGATGCGGCCGCCGGAAGCCTCCGTTCAATCCCCCCGCTTGTCCGTGATGCAGGCATTGCAAGCGTGGGCACCCAGCTATGACAGATTGCGGCTTCACAGCTGGGTGCGCCCTGCACATGCGTGAGTCATGCTGTGTGCTGAATGGCTGGGCAATCTTCTGGGGCCTGTGACGTGTCCCAGACAATTGCAGAGAAGGCGGGGGTGAGGAGGAGTCGCCTAGGCAGCGCGGGCGGAAGTGGGAGCTGGGTAACTGTCAAAACTATGTACCCGCTCCCCCCACCCCAAAAAAAAATAATACATGCCAAATGGGGCGTGTCAGGGGGACAGGATACCTTAAAGCGGAAGCTCCACTTTTGGGTGGAACTCCCCTTTAAAGCAGAGTATCAATCTGACAGTTATGCAACCTTCATTTTTAGGAGAGGTCAGCAATGGCAGCCTATATATTTCTCTCAGCATGTGTTTGCTTTAAGAGCTAGATGAAGCCTTTACCGCTGCTTTCACGATAATTGCGATATTATTCTTCCAACAGTGTCTGGTGCCAAACTTTGTTTTCTTTCTGCTACTAGAATCAGAGAAATGCTAAAATATTCACCACAACTGCATCTTAACTGTTTATCTATCCAGGGATCTGTATAGTTTAATGCAAATCCATATTCATCAAGGAGACTGATGTAGTATTCCAGAATTAGTTATTCAACTTTAAAAGCTTGAGTGGAAAATTTTACTTAAATATTCAAACATGATCTTACTACCTGTAACTGTGGTTTTATATTTATTGACGCTAGAGTTGCATTTTCGAGATGCATGATAGATTCGAAAAGTGGAATGGGAGTGGATGGGGGAGGAGGAGGGGGGTTAGTGTAGGTGTTGAACTCCTGTTATTTTTCCTCTACTTCTTCAAATGAGTCTCTGCTGAAAGCTGAAGTTTAGGGGTTTTTGTTCTTAAATTAGCACCAGGGCCTGTACTTATATGAATCAAGAGTGTCCCATGTGCTAGGGTCTGTTCTTCTGAAATCTTCCATCCTCTGTGCACCAGTTACCCCTACAATGGTGGTCTACCGGTGCTCTGGGGGTTAATACTAGCTTCACCTATCCTATGCACTCTGCAAAAGTGCCAAATAATCTTTTTACAGAACGGATTACATGATTTTACAATGGCTTTAACTAAGGTTTTGGGATTACAGAATTTCATAATGCTGACCCCTGAGCTGATAGGGAGAGAGAAGACAGAGGACACAGGAAATTTTTAAAAAACATTTTATTGTTTTATTCCAGGTTTTATATAACATAGAGAGAGGTAAATGACACAGCACAAGCACTGTGCTGTCTATAATGCGTTAAAGTTTAAAGGATCAGGAATTATTTTTTTCCAGAAGAAGATGACATGACTGTATTTGAACAAATGTAGATTATTGTATACACCGTAAATAAATAAGACATCCTCTGAAAATATGCCCTAATATGATTTTTTGTAAGTAAATTTAATATAAGACCTGGTCTTATTTCCGGGGAAACACGGTAGTGTGAGCCACCATGTCGCATATGCCCAGTAGGGGCATCAGCTGGTCTACTGTCATGGTCAAACCTCCCACCAGAGTAATATATGCCACCAACTCTCTCCATAAGCCTTGAATAGAGAGACAGAACCATACAATATGCAATAATGTGCCCATTTCTTGTATATACGGGTAGCATGCAGAATGTGTAGGGTATATGACCGATGAGGGGTATAATACGCCCTATGAAAACATTTTAGCTGGAAAAATCTGTCTTTGGCTGATATTATCAGTGAGATATACTGTTGGATCCCCTCAACCAAGTCAACATCAGTCTGGGTTTGGATGTTGTGTCTGAACCATATGGCACAGCTGTAGGTACCTAAAGAGCATCCATGAGGGAAGCTGAAACAATTCTTTAAAACTATTAAAGAGGAGAAGCTGCCCAGTTAACATTAGTTTAAATGTTTTTATTCCAAATCTAGCCCACACATTCGGGTCAGGAGGGGAAGCATGGGGTTGCCCCGCAGAGAAGTATACAGGGAAATTGTATCCTCTTCTTCTCCCACTTCTTCAATGGCCGCTGTCATCTGTCCCCACACCTGGACTGTGGAGCATAATAAAATCATCATGTGGACTGGACCACCTGCCCCTAAACACCAAATTACTCAATTCAGCATCAGAACTTAACATAGCTGCCTTCATATTTACTGTTGGTTTGTTCTCATTTGTGAGAACCACTAGCACAGCTGCCCAGTAATATTTCTGAAAGCAGGGTAGTACTAAACCACCTTGTTAAAGGGGTAGTTGTAAAGTTAATCTAGCTATTCTAGAAGTAGAACCCTCCACGCTATGTCTATCTAAAGCCTCATACACACAATTGGATTTTCCACAGACAAAACTTTGGACTTTTGTCCGAAGGAGTGTGTCTGGATTTTGTCTTCCATGTAAACGGCAAGGAATTGTCAGCCAACAAACACGGACGTACTGACATATTACATGTTTTCTACAGCTCTTTAGCACCACCCTTTGGGCTCCTTCTGCTAATTTTGCGTTAGTAGAAGTTTGGTGAGTGTTGATTTGTGCTTTTCATTTCACGCTTTTCATTTTGCGCTTTTCAGTTTATTTCTGAACAGCCGTTAGTCAACCAGACATGTTGCGGTATCGGAGGAGATAACACGTTATTTATTATTGGCCTTGGAGTTATTGCTTTGACCCAAGTCCAGTCCAGGAACAGGAGAAGGATTTTTTGGACCAAATATTGGTTGCTTTATTAATCGTGACCATTTATGTCATATGCCATTGCCGCAGGAGCTCCAGGAGAATAATCCGGATGATTTACGGAATTATCTCCGGATGACGGACCCCTGCTTTCACCAACTCTTGGCATTGTTGACTCCCTATATTAAAAAGCAGGACACATGCATGAGGCTTTTATTTATTTTTTTGGTTGAATAATAAGGATTTGATTTGTTATATTTTCTATATTTTTGGATGCATAGAATGCACTTTTTGGTTAAGTTCTATTGGCAGATAGCATGTCTAATTTTATTTGTTTTCCTTTTTTAGTGCACAATAAAGAATAATGTGTAGAATAACAGTAGGCTATGTGTTTAACTTCAAATGAAAGTGTGGGAGTAGGCAGTTACATTTTAAAAAATACAATGTAAAATTAACAAGGGTCACCAACATAGTTGTATCTTTGATCTTAAAAACTATGGGATAATGGTGTTGTGGTAACTTGCACCAAAAAAAAAAAACAATAAAAAAAAAACAACATAATATTATTGTTGATATCAGTAGAAAAAAAAGCCTTTGAAAATTTGTTTGCAATAACTCCATCAGTATCACCAGCACAGCAGCTTCATTATTATCCCATTAACCAGTTCCTGACCAGCGCACACCGATCTACATCGGCAGAATGGCACGGGCAGGCATATTGCCGTACAGGTGCGTCCAATCTTTAATGCCGCCCTGCCAATCTTTAATGCCGCTGGTGGCGCGCTCGCGTGCTGGTCGGGACCCCTGTGAGTCCGGTCGCGGGTCCCGCGGACTCGATTGCCGTGGGCATACCCGCGATCGTCTCACGGGCGGCTGAACGGAGAGATGCCGTTGTAAACAGCATCTCCCCGTTCTGCCTAGCAACAAGTGACACTGATCTCTGCTCCATGTGATTGGAGCAGAGATCAGTGTTCACTAAATGAAAGCCTAGCCCCCAACAGTTAGTAACACACCCCTAGGAACACTTAACCCCTACACGGCCACCCACTGGTTAACCCCTTCACTGCCAGTGTCATTTACACAAGAATCAGTGCATTTGTATAGCAGTGATTGCTGTATAAATGACAATGGTCCCAAAAATGTGTCAAAAATGTCCAATGTGTCCGCCATAATATCTCAGTCACAATAAAAATCGCTGATCGCCGCCATTACTAGTAAAAACTAAAATTATTAATAAAAATGCCATAAAACTATCCCCTATTTTGTAAACGCTATAACTTTTGCGCAAACCAATCAATAATCGCTTATTGGTGATTTCTTTTTACCAAAAATATGTAGAAGAATACGTATCGGCCTAAACCGAGGGAAAAAAATGTTTTTTTATATATTTTTGGGGGATATTTATTATAACAAAAAGTTAAAAAATAATGCGTTTTTTTCAAAATTGTCTCTCTATTTTTGTTTATAGCGCAAAAAATAAAAATCGCAGGGGTGATCAAATACCACCAAAAGAAAGCTCTATTTGTGGGGAAAAAAAGGACGTAAATTTTGTTTGGGAGCCACGACGCATGACTGCGCAATTGTCAGTTAAAGTGACGCAGTGCCGAATCGCAAAAAGTGGTCTGGTCTTTGGCCAGCAAAATGGTCCGGTCTGTAAGTGGTTAAAGAAGAAGAGAATATGCGCTGCATTTCGAGATTTCATAATTTGCCAAGTCACAAATGTAAATTCTCCATTATGAACGCTATTTTACAAGACCAACCGCTTCCAGCTTGTCCTTGCTTCCGAGCATGCATGTTTGTACTTTGGAATTTTGTCCGATTGACTTGTGTACACACGCTCGGAAAATCCGGCAACAGACATTTGGCCGCGGAAAATTTTAAAACCTGCTATCCCAAATTTGTCCGCGGAAAATCCGACAACATTGGAGCATACAAACGGTTGGATTTTCCACATACAGCCTGCCATCACCCGTTGGAAAATCCGATATTGTGTGTACAAGACTTTAATCTCTTGGTCCTGGCATTTAGTGGCAATTCAGCTTAATTACAAATAATTTCTATATTTGTGAATGGTATTATGTAGTTTCCTTGTATGTTGGGGCTGGTTAATTTAGTCCTTAGACAGACCTCTCCCTTCTTTTTCGTGTTCCCTCAGTAAACTGCCAGCCTTCATTGTAGGTATTAGGCTGAGACGATAATTGTTTTTTTACACTTCAAATGACCAGTGAGGATCTC
The DNA here is from genome assembly GCF_037356315.1 of Lithobates pipiens. NCBI lineage: Eukaryota > Metazoa > Chordata > Amphibia > Anura > Ranidae > Lithobates > Lithobates pipiens. The sequence goes on from NW_027507790.1 coordinate 74,720,883, forward strand.
ATGTACTGCATTTTAAAAGTAAATCTAAGTTGGATCAAACTTCTGTGCCTTATTGGGGAGTTAAGCTGCCTGTGGAGGGTGCTTATTCAGCAGGTGACCATACTGGCTGGACCAACCCAGATTTAAAGGAGATATGTGAAGGTTTGAAACAGAAGATTGTGGAAAGGGCAGGCATAATTGGCACCTTTGATGAGTTCCTGTCACAGATCCAGCTCTGGTATTAACCCCTGCAGCACTGAAATATTACAACTGTGGGATATGGGAAGGGGGCAGAAAACGAATGATTTAAACTATGAGAGCCGGTACCAGTGCAAGGTACACTTCCCATTACAATTAAGTAACATTCCTTGTGCTGATTAAAAAAAAAATACTAAACTTAGGCTTTAATAGGTACAAAATGATTTCATAAATGTGTGTGTGTGCGCACATGTGAAAACAAGCATCCATGCCTGTTGTAAACATCCATCCAGTATTCATATTATTATATAATTTAGACGTCTCTAGTAGAGTATTTTCATATCTGTGGTAGCTAGTAGTCGCTATTATCATCTAAGCCCTTGTACACACGGTCGGACATTCCGACGGAAAATGTTCGATCGGACCGAGATGTCGGATAATCCGACTGTGTGTGGGCTCCATCGGACTGTTTCCGTCGGAATATCTGACCGACAAAGTTTTAGAGCTGGGCTATAAAACTTTCCGACAACATGATCCAATAGGACTTTGTCCGATTGTGTGTAGAGAATTCCGATCGGACAAAGTGCCACGCATGCTCAGATCAAATTCCTAGACCAAAGCTACTGGCTACTAGCCTGAACGTAGTCCCGTCGTAATGAAATAACGTCATCACGTTACGTACGATCGGATTTTCCGACAACTTTGTCCGACCATGTGTATGCAACACAAGTTTCGGACAAAATCTGTCGGACAAAATCTGACGGATTTTGTTGTCGGAATGTCCGACCGTGTGTACAAGGGCTAATAGCATTCTAGTACTGTCTTATAATGCATTGGTGTTTATTTATTCTCTTCTGATGTATCTTGGATTCTAGTCTGTTGTAATGTGTGGGAGGCCTGTAGTAATCTCTTATAACATATTGGTGGTCTCTAGTAGACTTCTGTATAGTGCCGGCGTCCTCTAGGTATTCAAAGCAAATGCTGGTTAACTGTAATAGTTCTATGACACATGCTGGTGGACTCTAGTAATCTTGTAAAGTGCTGGTAACATCTTGTTGTCTTGTATAACATGTTGGTGGTCATCTGTAGACTCTTGTAACATTTAATGCCGTGTACACATGGTCGGACTTTCCAGGAGAAAAAGTCAGATAGAATAATTTCATCGGATATTCCGATCGTGTGTGGGCTTTTTTTATTAGAAAATTCTGACGGACCTAGAAATAGAACATGTTTTAAATCTTTCTGACGGAATCAATCTCTATCCTGAAAACCATTCATGTGTATGCTGTCCCGACGGACCAAAAACGACACAAGGGCAGCTATTGGCTACTGGCTATTGAACTTCCTCTTTCTAGTTCCATTGTACGTGTTGTACGTCACCGCGGTCTAAACGATCGGACTGTGGTGTGACCGTTTCAGCAGAACTCCGGCGGAAAAACCGTCAGAGTTTATTCTGACGGAAAAAACAGTCGTGTGTACGCAGCATTAGTAGTTTCTTTAACCGGTTCCTGACCGGTGCACGCCGATGTACGTTGGCAGAATGGCACGGGCAGGCATATTGGCATACAGGTACATCCAATCTTCAATGCCGCCCTGTAATCGCAAGCGCGCCGCCGGCGGCACGCTCGCTTGCCGGTCGGGACCCCCATAAGTCCGGTCGCGGGTCCCGCGGACTCGATCGCCGCGGGAATACCCGCGATCGTCTCACGGGACGGCTGAATGGAGGAAATGCCGTGTAAACAGCATTTCCCCATTCTGCCTAGCAACTAGTGATGCTGACCTCTGCTCCATGTGATTGGAGCAGAGATCAGTGTTCACTAAATGAAAGGCCAGCCCCCACACAGTTAGTAACACTCCCCTAGGAACACTTAACCCCTACACTGTCACCCACTGGTTAACCCCTTCACTGCCAGTGTCATTTACACAGGAATCACTGCATTTATATAGCAGTGATTACTGTATAAATGACAATGGTCCCAAAAATGTGTCAAAAATGTCTGATGTGTCCGCCGCAATGTCACAGTCACAATAAAAATCGCTGATCGCTGCCATTACTAGTAAAAAAAAAAAAAAAAAAAATTATTAATAAAAATGGCATAAAACTATCCCTATTTTGTAAACGCTATAACTTTTGCGCAAACCAATCAATAATCGCTTATTGCGATTTTTTTACCAAAAATATGTAGAAGAATACATATCGCCCTAAACTGAGGGAAAATTTTTTTTTTATATATATGTTTGGGGGATATTTATTATGACAAAAAGTAAAAAATAATGCGTTTTTTTTCAAAATTGACGCTCTATTTTTGTTTATAGCGCAAAAAATAAAAACCGCAAGGGTGATCAAATACCACCAAAAGAAAGCTCTATTTGTGGGAAAAAAAGGACGTCAATTTTGTTTGGGAGCCACGTCGCACGACCGCGCAATTGTCAGTTAAAGCGACGCAGTGCCAAATCGCAAAAAGTGGTATGGTCTTTGACCAGCAAAATGGTCCGGTCTGTAAGTGGTTAATCCATTGCAATGTGCTGGTGACCTCTAACAGTATATTGAAATGTGTGGATAGTGTATTGCTTGCTGCTAACAGGCTAAAATATTCTGAATCAGAATCAGAATACTTTATTAATCCCAAAGGGAAATTATCACATTTCCCTTTGGGATTAATAAAGTATTCTGATTCGTGTGCTGAAATTACTTTTTGCATTGTAGTTTGTAATTTCCTCATGCAGAGGTATAACACAGACACTTTTCCAGACATTATTGGACACATACTTCCCTCTTTTATTTGAGCATCTGCCCCTTAAGGATTCTCTGCACATCCCTGCTCCTACCTGCCACACATCTATAATTCAGGCATCAGTCTTTCAAAGATAGATTCCATGGGTACTTTTTACTCTAGAGTCTGAAGAATTCACAGGGGGAGAAAAATACAATAATGTGGCTTTGTAATGACTGCAGCATTTGCAAATAACAGGCATTTTTGGTGGGGGGCACCTCTAGTGCCCTCAAATATATAAAAGAAACAACTGATTCAGCTTGCCACCATGTACACAAAATTAAAATATCAGTTTTGGGTGAAGTTAAGGGATTGTAAAGCTTATGTTTTTTTCTTAACAGTGTGGCTCCAGTCCTCCTCTTCTGGGGTCCCTCAGCGGCGCTGGTGGCTCCTCCCTGCATTGAGTGTCCACGTCCGAGAAGCGATCTCCTTGGTGGACACCCATGCGGGTGTGCGCCCGAGTCCTGCATCTGTGTCCATTCACAGAATGCAGGACTCAGCTCCGCCCCCCTCGGGCACCACGACATTGGATTTGATTAACAGCAGCGGGAGCCAATGAATGACAGCATTTACAGAGGGGAGGGGGTTATAGGGGGATGCAGCAGGAGAGAAGGTTTTTCACATTAATGCGTAGAATGAAAAAACATGAGGGTTTACAACCCCTTTAGCCTTTACTTCTGAACAGCTTACTGCTCTTTAAATTTATGTTTTAATCGACACATATTTCCAGTGAGCAAATTTCATACTGTGAGACTTAGAAAAAACCCACAAGGACCTCAATCTAAAAGCTTCTTCCAGCTGAATACACCTTTTCCTGATAAAAAGGGACTGGAACTTCTAAACTTGACACACAAATTGAAGAACAAGTGATGTTCTAGGCAGCTAGTAATACACTACTGAATAATGCATATTAATCCAGTGTTCATGCAGATACAAAGTCATGTCAAGCAATGGGTTCATGCGGTGCTCAGTTTAAAATGTCCTACTACTTATAGTTGGAGCAAGCTGGGAATACATTGCAAAGCAACTCAGGGCAACAATCAAACTATTATATCTTAATGATATATTCATTCTGAAAAAAGTAATCTATTACTAGTGATGATGTACATTATTATATTCATAGCGTTAAAGGTTTGACTAACCTTACGTTTTATGTTTTTGTTTTTTGCAGATATATTCATCTGGTAATTATGTAATGATGCTTATAAAAAAAAAAAACATAACAAATGGTAAAAAAAAATTTTTTTTTTTAATTTTAATAAAGTTTAAATTGATTTTTAGATTGATAACATGACCACAGTAGCTCTGTGCTTGGGGCTCTTTGCAAGGTCGCTTGTTTGCTTTCACAAGCACTTTTTGACTGGGTGACATGAACAGGAGTTTCTGCCATTTAATCTATACAGAACTTAAAGTGGTTGTAAATCAACAAAAAAAAATTGAAAACATCTCCTTCTATAGAATATGCTTGCCTCAATCCAAACACCTAGTGTGATTTCTGTCTGCAGTCTCGTTCCTCTGCAATCTGCACGAGTCGGTATTGACAGGCTGTGCTGATTTCAAGGGATCGAGGGAACCAGGAGGGAAGCTCCAGCACAGCCTGTGACTGACAGCCTCAGCTGTGTATGTTTCCTTATGAGATTGCGTAGAGGAGGTATGTTCATTGCCTCTACTCGGGTCTCAGATTACACTCAGCTCTCCTCTCTGCACTGTGCAGTGTGTGACATCAGATCTCTGCCACCTGTCTTCTGAAACTAAGAAATAGCCTTTGATGTGTGAACTTTGAACAGCTGTAAAGGAGAAAGGGCTGCAGATAAACAGGTAAAACGTATGTAGGAGGTTTTGTTTCATCTCTGTGTATCACCTGAGGCCAGTCACTTCACTAGGTATTTGTATGAGTTTACAACCACTTTGACAGGAGGTATGCCAACCTGTGATGCCACAAACTGACAACAGAACTGTAACCTGCATTCAGAAGTACTGCTATTATTCTGAGTCCAGGAGTACATGCATGCTGACAATACAATCGAGGTATTAGCAGCCCCTGGTTAGTGCTGTCAGCACAAGACAGGATATTTACTAACAATGCCAGGAATATATTAAAAGCTTTTCATTTTCTTAGGTTTGCATGCACTTTAATTATTTTATATGCATAGTACACAACCTAAATTTTCTGTAAAATTCATCTATGGCTTCACCACCCTCATTAAGGGGTACTAATTGTCATCTCCACAACACCATTCTATTTATGAGAAAAAAAACATTTGGATGAATGTTAAAAGCATTTACCCAGCCACAAATTCTGCCCGTATTTTGAGTACCTCAACTTTTGTTGAGAAAAAAACAATCCCTCTGGGCAGTCATTGTGCATTGCAAGAATTTTAACAAACTTTGTAGCAGAGTCCTACATTTTGTTGCTCTGAATAGATAGCGAAAAATTAGAAAGAAGGAAGAGACTACCAACCCATGATAAATCCTAACAACTTCTGCCACATCCTAAAAAGAATCTGTGAATACAGGAAAGGACTGCCCCAGGGATTTTATGGACAAAAGAATGAATGATAGGATTCTAGTGGAGTACTACTTTAGAAAAATTATATTTAAAAAATGAAAAAAGTTGAATGAGATATTAAATAGTATAGAAAAAATTCAATGATATACACATCTAGAATTGGACTTTCTGGTCCGCCGGACAATCTGCCCGTGTGTGGGCTCCGGCAAGAAGAACCAAAGAGGGGGATAAGACCCCCGAAGTCAGAAGAAGAGGCAGCGGCGGCGACAGAAGACCGGGCCACCACTAGTAAAAGAGCTATAGGAAGAAAGAGGAGGCCCGGCAAGAAGAACCAAAGAGGGGGAGAAGACCCCCGGACAGTGACGAAGAAGAAAGCCAGGCTCCTCCGCTAGTAAAGGAGCTAGCAAAAGAGCAGAAGATAGCGGAGGAGTCCGGCGAGAAGACCCCCCAAGACGGAAGAAGACCCCCGGAGCTGTACAATAAATTATTTAAAACCTTGTGTTTTATTTACATTTTTTTTCACCAGGTGAATGGGTAGTCCCCACCCCCTTTCCTGACCGCCGGATTGCGTGCTCGGATAAGGGTCTTATATGGACCTTGGTGGGGGGGGGGGGACCCCACGCCATTTTTTCGGCGTAGGTCTTCCCCTTTAAGTCCATACCAGATGACGGGGCCAGCGACGTGTCAATCTCGCCGCCGAAGGCAGCGTCATTGACCTCCTGCGCTAGTCCCGGCTACCTGGAGCCGTGTTCAAAATGAACTGACTTTTCTCCATGTGTGGGCTAGTCCGTTCATTTCAAAAGTCCGGCGGACTCCCGCCATAGTCCGTTTGTGTGTGGGCAGCTCCACTCGTTCGGAAAGTCCGGCGGTTTGTCCGCCAGACTAAGTCTACCGGATAGTCTGATCGTGTGTACGCAGCATTAGTGTTCTAATCAGAAAAATTGCAGGGTCTTCATCCTTTTAGATTTATTTAACCTTTGTGGAGTATTTCACTAAAACTGACATTTTGATTGAAGAGGGTACCTAAAATTTTAAGTTCCTACACCCACAAGGTACAAAACACCTGCAGGTTGCTACATTGCATTGAATTTTACAGAAATTTACAGTGTTGAAAAAAAAAGGTAAATTTAATAACATCAAGTTACAACATGGCTACTGTAGAGATTGTATATGCTATATGCTTTTTTCTACACAAAAGCGGAGTTACCCTTTAATGCTGAATTCCTATGATTGTCAGCTCCATCTAGTTCCCATAATGCATTTTTTTTGTTTCAAAGAATTTTATTAAAGGATTTCGAAGTACAACCATAAAGATGATAAAATCATATTTATCATTAAAGAGTATGAACAGTAGTTAGACAGCAAAACATAGAATACATCAAACAGAATGTCATCTGGAGTGGTTGAAACTGGTAACAGTGTTTTAGTAAGTGGCTCAAATACATCAAGAATTGCATAACATCAAATGATCCTTCTTCGGGAGGGACTGATCTTAGTCTTATGGGTGAAGCAACATTCTTGGGTCGGTCAAGGCACGAAAAGGTTCCTCCAAGTTGGAGTGAAGAAGTGATGGGGAAGAGGGAGAAAGGAAAAAAAAATACTTAAAATAAAGGGAGGGAGGGGTGGTGTTGGACAGGTGGGCAATGCTCCACCATCTTGCCCTTGAATGTGTTATAATAAGGGTGCTATGGGGATATCAATCCCGATGTACGGTGTTCATCTAATATGACGAGTAGTCATAAGGGCCAGTGTACCAGGACATAATGCATTTGTTCCCTGTGATACCTAAATCAGGACAATAGCACATTATGAAGACTAGATGGAGCTGAAGATCATAGAAAATCTTAATTTAAGCAAAATACATTTAAAAATCCTAATGGTTGGGTAAATGCTTGTGAGGTTCATCCAGCAAACGTTTAGAAATAGACCCCTTTATTCTTCCTCCCCCAATGTAAATACTAAATAAAATGAACCCCTAACATTTTTCTTACCTCCTTAACATTGAAAAAAAAGCCTTTAGGCTGTATACAGACCTGCATGGTCGATTGTGATACACCTTGTGTTTTTCGCCTGTATACGATGTACATTGATCATGTAGTTTCATGGTGTAGTTTGTTGCTGTGTATGCACAGGCTATAGTGGAGTAAAACTTCACATTCCTTTGTCAGCAGTTTCTGTTTGTGTTCAAACATGGGGCATGCCACATGTCACTGCACAGTTTAATGCATGACCTCTGTCTGCATTATAAGAACTGACACTTCCTGTGAAGGAACTACACAGCCTACAATCTCTGAGTCTCTCAGTCTAGTGCTTCACAGGTGAAAGCTAAATAGTCATTAGATCTGACACAGGCAAATGGTCCATACACACGATCCAAAAATCGGATGACAGATCATTCATTTTTCTTTGCATGCTAGTCGAATATCGAAAATGAAGAGCTTATTTAAGTTACAAAAATTATTTTATGACAGAATAAAAAATCAGAAGTGATGTAATGGGTTGTAGTGTATTTGTGTTGTATTTTCGAATGACAACTGTAGTGGTTAAACAAAAATTGTACGATTTGGTATCGTACGAGTACATTTTTCAAGCTCGGATGAACTGTCGTGATCGGCTCCCGAAAGCTTTGTACTAACAATCAGATATTCAACGATCCCTTTAAAAACTGTATTTTTCAGATTTTTGGCTCTTGTGTAGTAGCCAATAAGCCAGCAGAGCAATAAAAGGAAGAGGTGTGTTTCATCCCATTAGCACTCCCACATTTGAGATACAACACAGAGGAAATTGCAATTGGATCCTGTGTGACTCGGAACAAGTGAATGGGGACAAGTTAGAATACAAAGACATAGGGGAATTGATTATCCATTACACAACTAACTGCAGCCAAAAAATATGGGTCCATCATTACAAGTTAAGGCATATAAACAACAATGGGAATATAACTACATTAAAACCTAGTTAAAACAGCAAAAACATTTGAAAGTGTACAATGCCTTTAATGGCTTGCTTGATAAAGCTTCTGCAGTATGAGAAATATATAACGTCAGATCTCACACTTTTCAGAGCTGTATACTAAGATAATATTTCCATCAACTACATTTTGCATGTGTTGTTAATGATCTGTACATAATCTCTTACTTTGAAACATATAATTATTCATCTGCATTCATTTTAATCTAAGGCTGTGGAAACACTGGAAATGATTTCACTTTGCTACAGAGGTTTAACTACTTATTGGCAGTTGCCTACTTATTGGCAGAATCCCACTGAGTTAAAAAAAAAAAAAAAAAACATTTCTCAGTAGCAAACAGATTTACAGTAATTGTAACCCCATCCTAAAGTTGCACAAATGCATTTGTTTAGAACTTCCAAACTTTCGCTATGTACTGTACAGTATCTCACAAAAGTGAGTACACCCCTCACATTTTTATAAATATTGTATTATATCTTTTCATGTGACGACAATGAAGAAATTACACTTTGTTACAATGTAAAGTAAGGTACAGCTTGTATAACAGTGTCAATTTGCTGTCCCCTAAAAATAACTCAACACACAACCATTAATGTCTAAACCGCTGGCAGCAAAAGTGAGTACACCCATAAGTGAAAACGTTCAAATTGGGCCCAATTAGCCATTTTTCCTTCACAATGTCATGTGATTTTGTAGTAGTAAAATGCCTCAGGTGTGAATGGGGAGAATGTGTGTTAAATTTGGTTTTATCACTCTCACTCTCTCATACTGGTCAATGGAACTTCAACTTGGCACCTGATAGCAAAGAACTCTCTGAGGATCTGAAAAAAATAATTGTTGCTCTACATAAAGAGGGCTTAGGCTATAAGAAGATTGCCAGGACCCTGAAACTGAGCTGCAGCATAGTGGCCAAGACCTTACAGCGGTTTAACAGGACAGGTTCCACTCAGGATAGGCCTCACCATGGACGACCAAAGAAGTTGCGTGCTCAGCATCATATCCAGAGGTTGTCATTGGGAAATAGACGTATGAGTGCTGCCAGCATTGCTGCAGAAGTTGAAGGGGTGGGGGGGTCAGCCTGTCAGTGCTCAGACCATATGCTGCACACTGCATCAAATTGGTCTGCACGGCTGTCATCCTAGAAGGAAGCCTCTTCTAAATATGATGCATAAAAAAAGCCTGCAAACAGTTTGCTGAAGATAAGCAGACTAAGGACATGGATTACTGGAACTATGTCCTGTGGTCTGATGAAACCAAGATAAACTTATTTGGTTCAGATGGTGTCAAGCGTTTGTTGCGGCAACCAGGAGTACAAAGACAAGTGTGTCTTGCCTACAGTCAAGCATGGTGGTGGGAGTATGAGTGCAGCCGGCACTGGGGAGCTACAGTTCATTGAGGGAACCATGAAAGCCAACATGTACTGTGACATACTGAAGCAGAGCATGATCCTTTACCTTCGGAGACTGGGCCGCAGGGCAGTATTCCAACATAACGACCCCAAACACACCTCCAAAACAACCACTGCCTTGCTAAAGAAGCTGAGGGTAAAGGTGATGGACTGGCCAAGCATGTCTTCATACCTAGAACTTTTTGAGCATCTGTGGGGAATTCTCAAATGGAAGATGGAGGAGCGCAAAGTCTCTAACATCCACCAGCTTCGTGATGTCAACATGAAGGAGTGAAAGAGGACTCCAGTGGCAACCTGTGAAGCTCTGGTGAACTCCATGCCCAAGAGGGTTAAGGCAGTGCTGGAAAATAATGGTGGCCACACAAAATATTGACACTTTGGGCCCAATTTGGACATTTTCACTTAGGGGTGCACTCACTTTGGTTGCCAGCAGTTTATACATTAATGGCTGTGTGCTGAGTTATTTTAAGGGAACAGCAAATGTACACTGTTATACAAGCTGTACACTCACTACTTTACATTGTAGCAAAGTGTCATTTCTTCAGTGTTGTCACATGAAAATGTGAGGGGTGTACTTACTTTTGTGAGATACTCAATACCACCCGCAGTCCCAACATTCAGAAGCTGGAAACAAAACTTTGCTTGCTACATACATCAACTTGTTTGTATCTTGTTACTGATCTGTGCATTCTGTCCCCCAGGTTCCTTCTTTGTATGTACTCACACAAGAGAGCCAGCAATTAACTATGACACTGTTCTTGTCAACATGGCCACCAGAGACCAGAGTAGCAAACAGTTACAGTCCCCTAATTGAATCACCACGGTCCCTCTTGTACCTGTCCCAAGAGAAAGCATAATCTCGCAGGTACAGATTATTCAAAATTTTGTATTTTCATTCCTAGCAGAGGAAAAAGAAGAAAAATAGAAAAATTGCGACCATGCAACAAAAACTCGCAAAAATAAGCTAAATCGAGTGGCACTTTTCTGATTTAGCGTTTGTGTCTAATCCCTAGGGAAGTGGATGCTCTCTTTTTTATTTGTATTATTATCAGCTGATAACAATATTTATCTTAGTATATGGAATTGATTATGTTGGTGAATACAATTTTAAATGGATGATGAATCCCATGAAGAGGGGGTGTATTATAAATGATGATCAAATGCTTGGCAGCACAATACCCATCACCACAAATAAAATTAAGGCTTACCAGACAGCCAGTGACCCCCCCCCCCTCCCCTTATTCAGGGAGGTCATAAAACACTTTTTTGGATCTGTGATCCACAGAAAAGTTGCCCTGACATCTCTCCCCAGTAGCCCCAGAAGATACACACCATGAACTTCACAGCTGCGAGTAGAACTTTGGCATTTGGGTTGTACTTGCCCCGATCTCCAGGGAAGTGGATGCACTCTTTTTTATTTGTAAAATATTCTGCCTGATAACATGATTTATGTGATTATATGTGCTTGAACATGATTAGATATGGCTTTGTTTTGAGGAGCATGTGAGCAAACCTTGGGAATGTGAGTGGATGAGAGTTGGAGCAACATTGGAGTTACCATTAGGAGCAGAAGTGTAGAGCAATTTTCTTCTAAGGCCGCGTACACACGGGCGGATTGTCTGGCCAACTAAGTTCGTCAGACAATCCGACAGACAGTCCGTCCAAATTTTGAATGAACGGACTTGACCACACACGATGAACAGACAGTCCGCTGAAAGCGTGCGCGATGACGTGTACAGCACGTACGACGGGACTAGAAAAATGACGTCCAATACACTGCAATGCAACCTTCGGCCGTGTAAATCCTTTCTGAGCATGCGCCATACTTAGTCCGTCCAACTTGCCTACACACGAGCGGACTGTCCGCTGAAACCAAGTTTGGACGGACAAAACCAAGTTTGGACGGACAAAATTACGGAAATTCCGAAAGACTTAGTCCGTCAGACTGTCCGCTGAAAAAGTCCGCTGAAGCCCACACACGAGCGGATTGTCCGCTGAAACGCTGTTCAGCGGACTAAGTTGGACAGACAATCCGCCCGTGTGTACACGGCCTAATATTTCATGGAGGATTTTCTGACATATAATGTGGAGATCAATTCTGGCTGGCTGATAACATGATTTATGTGAGTATATGTGATTGAACATGATTAGATATGGCTTTATTGTTTTGAGGAGTGTGAGTGTGGCCAAACTCTTAACAGTGGGAGGGGTTTAAGAGACATGGTTACACAAAACCCGGACTTCCTTGTACCTTTTTAAATTAGCTTTGATTGCTTTGTCTGAGCGTATCTCAACCAGGTTCCCACCCTCCGTATAGTCAAATGAGGACTGGGCAGCACCGTTCTAGTTCTGGGAGGACGTCATATGACGTCCTCCCATTCTTGCCGTGTCGATCAACGGTAAACTGTGTCCGTAGGACATCACCGATCGGTGTAAAGAGGCAATGGCAGCAGCACTTTACCACATGATTGGCTGTGTCCAATCTCAGCTGATCAGGTAAACAGACATGCCGGTTATCGGCATTCCATTCCTCACTCTGTCACAGCGTGAGGAGAGAGCCAGTAACCAGCTAGTGTGGAAGGGGACATCTACACCGATAATCAAGAGGCATCGATCATCAGTGTTCTAATGATCAGTGCAGCCCCAATATTGCTCATCAGTGCTGCCTATCAGTGCCAACCGGTGCATATCAGTACTACCTATCAGTGCCAACCAGTGTGTATCAGCGTGAAAAATCAATAATTGGTGTTGCGCTACCAAATATAGATAATAATTACCACTAAAATTAAAGCGCCTAGTGCATAAATATAAAGTGAACCATATACACCAGGGATATGCAATTAGCTGACCTCCAGCTGTTGCAGAACTACACTTCCCATGAGGCATAGCAAGATTCTGACAGCCACAAGTATGACACCCAGAGGCAGAAGGATGATGGGACTTGTAGTTTTGCAACAGCTGGAGGTCCGCTAATTGCATATACCTTATATACACTATATAGAAAACTGATGACAGAGGTGCAAACCCCACCCAAATAGAATTAATGTAATTAATGTAGCATCCCCAACATAAATCATTTTATGAAAATATATTCAAAGTGCCTAGTGCATAAATATAAAGTAAAACACACTCAATGTGTAAAACTAAAAATATATATCAAGGACTTGCGTGTTATGATCGAAAATCCATATCACTAATAAATATTGAGAATAGCAGCCTCCAAACCTGCAACATTAAAGTGCAAACAGTAACAGGAAATCAAATTAAGTGCATTATCACAAGTGGGATAAAACAAATTCAATAGATAAAGTCCGTGAATCACACAGTGCAAACAAGCAATTAAACACAGTCCATAAACAGGATGGAGTTGAGTGACATTCAGTGATTTAATACTCATGTGCCTCTCCAGTGTTCACAGCACACCAGGTGAAATGGCCCTTTATCTTACTGCTGTAAGGCAAACAGTAAAATTACAAAGATCTAGACGCTGTATCCCACTCGGTTGGCGCTAATATTTCACTATGTACGTGGTGATCTCATCAAATATATGGAAAAAGGAAGGGGCTCCAATGGTGAAGTACGTAACACATTTATTTTAAATTAAAAATAGCAAAGGTACTCACAAACATAAGTAGAAAACATGCGTTAGTAAAAACGAGCACAGCGCTCTTACTGCAGACGTCACTTCTGGTGTCCTATTCTCCTCGTATTCCTACACGTATTGTCACTGTATCATGTGACTTCATCAGGGAATGGGTGTGTATCAGTACTGCCGATCAGTGCCAACCAGTGCATATCAGTACTGCCTATCATTGACAACCAGTGTGTATCAGTACTGCCTATAAGTGCCAACCAGTACTGCATTAGTACTGTCTAAGCCCCTGTACACACGGTCGGAGATTTCCACAACCAAATCTGTCAGATTTTGCCCGTCGGATTTTGTCCGTCGGATCTTGTCCGAAACTGTTGCATGCACACGGTTGGACAAAGTTGGCGAAAAATCCAATCTTTCATAACATGATGATGTAATTTCATTACGATGGGACTACGTTTATGCTAGTAGCCAATAGCTTTGATGTAGGAATTTGATCTGAGCATGTGTGGCACTTAGTCCGATCAAAATTCTCTACACATGAATCGGAGTATGTCCGATCGGCCCAGTTGGTTGGGAAATATTTCCAACATGTTGGAAAATTGGGTCGACGGATATTCCAACGGAATCAGTCCGATGCATAGCACACACAGTCGGATTATCCAAAGACACGGTCCGATAGAACACATTGCGACGGATTCTCAGACCGTGCGTACAAGGGCTAACAGTACCAACCAGTGTGTATCAGTACAGCCTATTAGTGCTGTGTATTACTGCAGCCTCATCAGTGCCACCTATTGGTGACCTTCAGTGCTGCCTATCACTGCTGCATATCAGTGCAGCCTCATCAGTGCCTCTTCATTGGTGCAAGCCAAATGTTTATCACAGACCTCAGATCAACGCAGCATATGCAGAGCCCCGGTCCCTCCTCCTCCTGTTTATGTACAAAAAAAAAGAAAATAAAAACAGCATTTTAGCTTTCACATGATTGGATGATAAAATCAGCAGAGCTTTCACTTATTTCATATCTACCCCTTGGATTTAGAGCGATTGCAATACCAAGTGCACTTTCAGTGCAAAGTGTATTTGCTTTCGTAAATAACCTCCCATGACAGCAAACCCAAAAATTTATTCAGTGGCAGAATGATCGAAATGCAACATTTCACTTGTGGAAGGGTAGGTTATTTGAGGCAGACAAGACAGGAGCTGTGGGCAGCTCGCTAGCATGAAGTTTAAGCAACATTCTGTATTACAAATACAGAGAAGCTTCAACTACTGTCCATGCAGCCTTTTTTTTATCTTACATTTTAGAGAAAACATTTTTTTTGGTCTTCAGGTTAAAAACTCTTAGCCCTTGTACACACGGTCGGACATTCCGTGTTGTCGGATCTGTCTCTATCGGACTGTTTCCATCGGAATATCCGACGGACAAAGTTTTAGAGCTGGACTATAAAACTTTCCGACTACATGATCCGATCGGACTTTGTCTGATTGTGTGTAGAGAATTCCGATTGGACAAAGTGCCACGCATGCTCAGATCAAATTTCTAGACCAAAGCTATTGGCTACTAGCCTGAATGTAGTCCCGTTGTAACGAAATAATGTCATCACGTTCTGAACGATCGGATTTTCCGACAACTTTGTCCGACCGTGTGTATGCAACACAAGTTTCGGACAAAATCCCTCTGAAAAAATCTGACGGATTTTGTTGTCAGAATGTTCGACCGTGTGTACAAGGGCTTAGACTACATTCACACTGGCAATTTAGGCTGGTGTGAATTGTAGAAGCAGGAATCTTCTGATTCCTGCTGCATCTATGAGCGGCTAGGTGAGGCTGGTCACTGGTGGCCGCAGGTATTCGTGGCTGTCCTCACAGCAAGTACATCCAGCAGCAATCACCACCGGTAAGAGTCGTGAATATGCGTGGTCACCGGTGACTTGTCATCTTAGTGAACAGAGGCAGCGGTCCCATCTAGCCGCTCACAGCCACAGCAGGTATCAGAATATTCATGTTGCTACAATTTACACAGCAGTACAAAAGTAAGTGCCCTCCTGTGACTCATAAGAAGAGTATGCCAAAAAAAAGTTTGGTCATACTTCTCCTTTAATTGGGCCATGGTACAATCAACCTGCAATCGCGTACAATGCACATGGTTGCAGCACAGTGGTTCTGCCTTTTAAGGGTCAAAACAGACAGTGTGGAGGAAACACATTGCTTCCCAGCTGCCTGTCAACTGCCCTCTGATAGTGGATTAATAGCTCAAGCAGCAAATGTTGCCACAAGTCTGAACAAGATCTATGGACCCCTGTACTAGCATAGTCACTTGGCTCTTCTACATCATCACAGCTTTATAATGTGATTTGACTTTCCTGATCTGCATACTTGTTCCAATGTAGTGACTGGGAAGCTACTGAAGCTACAGCCAGACAGGAAATTGGCAACTAATACAAGTAATCAAAAGTGTAGCTAGATGGTTGATTCTAACCAAAGACCAAAGGCCAAGAAGACTAGAAAATGTAGGTGAAATATACCATTAATTAATAAGTGTTCTGATGTTTGTGGTCCACATTGCTGATAAGGTAATGACCACCTCTTTGTGTCCATTTACTGGCAAACATCAGACAGTGAGATATACTGGTGTTTTTTTGTTTTCATTGTAAATATGTTTTTCATGCAGACTAGGCAATCCCTGGTGACTACCCTAGGACACGCTGCAATGGGCTGTAAGACGTAACATTGTTCTGGTTATAGAGATTATTTTACTACACACTGGGTAATTTACACCATGCCAATTTATGAAAGCTGTACTTATACTCAATATGACCTCATCTATAAGGTTTTATACTAGTAAAGCCAGGTTTAGCTTTTTCTTTCTTTTTGTTATAGAAACATTTACTGGTATATAAGATATGGAAGACTAATGGCAACATCTCTAAATGTGTGAGTGCTATTGTGAGAGACATTAAATACAACTTTGTGGTTCTGATGTTACACATTAACAGGCTAGGCAATATAACCCAGATCACTTTATTTGCCATTTTGAAAGATTAGCTCTCCTGGTCATAATAAGTGACACAATTACAAGTAATAAAAGGAGAATTATGATCACCCTGCCTTCACATATTGAGATTGTTCATGCAAGATGTTTAAAACCTGGTTAAATTTGTAGAGCTGTGCATTTTAGCCAAAAGGAGACAGGATAGCTTTATAATGCACAGTAGCCACTGAAGGTCATGCAGAACACTTAGAGTCAAAAAAAAAAAGCTGGCGGGGATACCCACCACAGTGATTATGCCTGGAAGCAATGTAAGACAAAGCAAAAACAAAGCACTTTGGGAAATAGTACAGTAAAAGCATCTGTGGGGGCTGTAATATGGATTCTGTCCTACTTACGTGAGTAAAAGGGACAGCCATATTAGTCAGCAAGACATAAACCCGCTGATGAGATTTTTAAAGGTGGCTGCTTTATTATTTAGGCATAAGTCAATAGATATTGGAACAATAAAAAAAAATGTAAACATGTTTTGTTGTGAAGAATTCATTAAGACTGGGTTTACACACTAGTGCGAATTGGATGTGGGTTTCTCCGCATAGAATTCACACAGCAGGAGATTGTGAACAACTCTCTGTGGAGCCAGTTCACACATCTCTGCAGCGGCACCGTTGTGATTTGCACAGGAGCCCTGTGCATCTTTTGGTCCTTTTCTGGTCCAAATTCAGCCAAAAATTCGGCCTGAAATCGGAGATGAAACGGTGAATAAGGATGCACTGGACTCCTGTTGTGAGCCACTGTGTGCTCATATGTGAAATGAGCCTAAAGGTGCTATTTTCACACTTTTCAAACCACTTCATCTGTATACCCTTTATGGACCAAAACCATTTTTACATTTCAGCTGTGGGTCAATTGCAAGCATTTTATTACCTAAAGCAGAACTAAACTCTCTCTTAATCAACATTAACTATTTTTAATGTATGCTTCACATTAGTAAATAGAAAGGGAAGATCTACTGTACTAGATTTAGGCCTGGTTCACACTGCTGCAACATATGTTCGGACTTTGAAAGCACATGTCACATGATGCGTATAACATGGTTTCCTATGAGAGCCGTCTTAACTGGTCTGACTTGTGTCGGTCTGACTTTGGAAAAGGTTCCTGCACTTCATTGCTCTGACTTTTGTCTGATTTGAGCCCATTAAATTTCATTGAAGTCGTATCCAAGTCTGATCAGCATCTTAACTGATCCGACTTCTGACATTCGACTTTTGCTCAGAGGCAATGTTAGCAATGCAAAATGTATTGAAAAAACTCATAAATCAAATCCATACCAGACCCAATTTGCACTCACCCCAAGTTGGATCCTGTTCATTAAAGTCTGACTGATGTCTAACCAATGTTGCAGGGCAAAGTTGAGTCAGAAGTCGTGGGACTTTCATGTCAGGGCAATGTGAACCCGGTCTCATTTGTTTTAAACGTCTTTTTTTTTTTTTATTCAGTTGCCTCCTGGTTTCAGGCCTAGGCCCAAACGATGTCATACATGCCAGGAGTCTTCATGGGCATTTTTTTCTTTCATCTGGAGGAGGGGATCAGGGACTTTCTCAGCTAAATACACCCTCTTATAATTGAATCAAAAACACTTATGCGTTGCCACAGAGATATGTGCAACTGTGTCGGATAACTTCTGGTGCAACAAACAACCTAGTGTAAGTTCACCACCAATAGCAATTTTACATAATCAGACGTGTTGCGCTGCTGAAAAAAATGAAATAAAGTAAAAAAAAACAAAAAAAAAAACTATGAAATCATTTTAATCCTCCCCAAAATGTCTTGTATTCCTTGGTAATTGCATATACACATAAAATGCTCAATATCACAAAATAACAATAACTTTTTTTATGTACATGCATCCATAAATGCCAGAAAAAAATCCAAAAAACTTCATCCACTTTCAGTGCAATTCCATGCATGCATTAGAAGGATAGTGATTCCAGGTTCCCAGTGCTGTAAAACATTCTTCCACACTCTGTGTTCCACCTATAAGTGAATTTAGGTGTTCCCTCATCTTTATATATTGACCAATAATTCAAATCTAGGTCTCACTGCGCCTTCCCTACCATTGGGGGTTTAGAGGTAGACCCTCAGATTGTGACACTCCACTTGTCTGCTCTGCTTTTTCAGTGCTGCTGCCCTTTTAAGAACTCTACTGCACCACTGCATCCCACTTCAAAGATATTTCAGAGCCACATTGTTGCTGACACACACAAAAGGTGGTCCTAAAATGAACTGCGGGGTCCATAAACTGTGAAAACAAGGGGTACACAATATTTAGACAACCACACAGAAATTTGCGTGAATTTAATGCAATATAGCACAGTATAGCACCTACCTCCTTCTACACAAACTGTCAGCTCCCTAAACATTTCCAAACCACACTCACAAATGGCTGCAGGGAACCCATACTTTTATAGGGTGGGGGCTGCTACATTACAAAGCCCCCATTATTGGCCCTTCTAAACCTGTTGAGCACAGTTTATTGGACAGATAGGGCATTATGGACCTTTAAAATTTGGTCCAGCAAATGTAACCATAAAATTACTGGAACTGCAAACCTCAAACCCCTGGATTTGCTGCAAAAAACCACTGTGTCGAAAACCTGAATCTCATCCCTACGATGGGTCAGCAGACTGAAATGAAAACCTAAAAAATGTTAAAGCGGTTCTGCACACACTTTTTTTTTTTACTGTTTAAAATTAATTTCATGCTAAAGTCAGACTCGCTTGTAGTGATGCTTCCTGGTATCCAGGTCCCTTTTTCGGTCTAATCGATACCTTTTAAAATCATGCACAGCAGTTGTCATCTTGCTTGTGGGCATTTGAAGCCCACAAGCAATCACTTCCTTGTTTCATTGCATTTGAAGTACCAGCATTCCTTGCTGGTTCCTGCGGATGCTCAGTGGCAACTGCGCCGAGCTGCATAATCATCAATGTTGCCATCACAACGGGTGGCGTCTTGGTAAGTTCCATTGTGATGTGAAGCACGAGATCCCAGGCGACAGTGCGGCGATCACCGGGCATGGTGCTGACACAAACACCGCCCACAGCCGCAGGGACTGAAAACTGACAGTATAAACCTGAACAGGTACGATTTTAAAAAAAAACGTCCATTGTGCACTTTTTGATGCATTTAGAAACCAATGAGCCTAACTTATAAAAGTGTGCGCAGAACCGCTTTAACTTTCCCCCATCCAAAACCAAAACACTATTTTTTTTGAGCTGGAGTTAGGCCCTGCTGATCATTTGTTACATCAAAGTAGAAAAACTTGTTGATTTGATATTCATTGATTTTACTATTTCAATGTGATGATCAGCAACATAAGGAATTTAAAAAGGCAGTGTAATGTGCAACGATGAATATGGTGATGAAGTGCAAAAGACTAATCCATAGGTTACAGTATTGAAAATTTAATTGTGACATTTATACCTATGCTTAACTGCAGAGGTAGTCAGTTTGTTATTTTTATTTTAATTACTGTAACCTAGTTAATAGTATTCCTTTGTTGTCTGAAGGAATATATTCCTTATCCAGCCTAGCGTAAATTAAAATTTAATAGAACATCAGGTCGAAGTAGAATTAGGAAGCAAATGACAGCTGTTTAATTAAAAGCTAAAGCTGATTAGATGGCAGTGCCGAGAGAAATACTCCTGAGGATGAGTATAAAACTATTGAAACTCAAGGCAGAGATAATAGCTTTATTTAAATATGAATAAGCTCTTTGCAGGGACGGTGTAAATGTTTGCCACCTCATTGGTTTGGACAAACTCAAAAATACGAATGAGCAACTTGGCAGGAGAGCTGATAAGGAATTGAATACCTGCTGTCCGCTTAAACTTCATCTGTGCCTCTATAAACAAGAATCATTATTTGGATAAAATGTATCTGTTGTTAATGGATCTGCCTTTCTAAAAGAAGGTCAATGAAATGTTGGAAGTTTTGTATTATTCCTGCTTAGTTGGAATACAATAGAAAGGGCTGAAAGGAGCAATCCCTCTCTAAACACATTCACATCTGTTCAATGCACTGACCCTCCTTCATTGCTAATTGTAATCAGTTTTTAATACAATTATCACGTTCTGATAAATTTCATTTTTTATGATTTGCAGCCGCTTCTGTATAGATACACAAAATTAAAAGCTGCCCTGGACTAATAGCAATGACAAGTAAATTAGGGTTTATTATAACTAGATGAAAATACCTGCACTCTTAACCGGTGCTGGAATTTTTATACAGGAAAAATGTACTTAGAAAGAAATTGCTCAAACAATAAGTCATAGAAAATTATTAAAGCGATATTAACCACTTCAGTCCCGATCATTTGGCTGGCCAAAGACCAGAGCACTTTTTGCGATTCGGCACTGCGTCGCTTTAACTGACAATTGCGCAGTCATGCGACATGGCTCCCAAACAAAATTGATGTTCTCATTTCCCCACAAATAGAGCTTTCTTTTGGTGGTATTTGATCACCTCTGCAGTTTTTATTTTTAGCGCTATAAACAAAAAAACTGACAATTTTGAATAAAAAACAATAATTTTTTTACTTTCTGTTCAAACATTCCCAATGAAAACATGTAAGAAATCTAATTTTAGATTTTCAGTTTAGGCCAATATGTATTCTCGTACATATGTTTGGTAAACAAGTTATATTGACTACAAACTATCAAACTATGGGATAGATTTAGGGACTTCTTTTTTTTATTGTTTTTACTAAGTAATGACGGCGATTTTGGACACTAATGCCACGTACACACGATCGGAATTCTCGTTGGAAAAAGCTCTAATGGTTTTCCCGACAGAGTTCCGACGGAATTCAGCTCAAGCTGTCTTGTCTACACACGGTCACACCAAATTCCAATCGTTTATAACGCGGTTACGTACAACACGTACAACACGACTAGAAAAAGGAAGTTCAATAGGTTCAATAGCCAGTAGCCAATAGCTTCCGTCTAATAGTTGAATCTGAGCATACGTGATTTTTGGCATGTCGGAATTGCATATACATAATCGGAATTACCGATAGAAAGTTTTTCCGTCTGGAAAATTGAGAACATGCTATCAATTTTTGGCTGGCGAGAATTCGGACAGCTAAATTTTGATGGAGCATACACACGGTCGCATTTTACGATGAAAAGCTCTCATTATCTTTTTCTAGCCGGAATTCCGATCGTGTGTACGCGGCATAAGGGGTTGTTTTACTAAAGGTAAATAGACTGTGCAGTTGCCCACCGCAAGTGCAGTTGCTCCAGAGCTTTGTGAATGAGGTAAAGCTTCACTTTGCAAAGAATACACAATCACATGCAAGGAAAATGAAAAACATTTTTTTGCTTGTGCATGATTGGATGATGGAAGTCAGAAAAGCTTTTGCTCATTTGCTAAGCTATGGAACAACTGTTCTTGCAGAGAGAATATATAGGCTACCTTTACTTAAGTCTATATTTTGAAAATGCTACTTTCCTAATCATGTCTAAGATGCTTACCTGTAACAAATATAGATATCAGGTTTTCTGATTACATGCTTGTTCTGAGCCAGTATACCCTGCTGCTGAGACTGACAATGAAAATTGTACTGTCCCATAACACCATATGCAGGTTTAAGGCATCCCCCCAAAGATGGTTTGTACAAGATTTACAAGAGTCTGCTGATTCGTGCTGCAGAAATTCACAGTATTCCCATAATCACCTGCATGTATGTAGACTTAAGGTACAAAAGACATTAGTTATTCCAAATCCTTATTGTTTTATACTTGCAGGCTTAGAAGGAAATGAAACACATGTTGTCTCTCTGAAATTTTGCTTACCTTAGTTGAGGCCTATGTGGTCTTTCCAGAAATATGGCTTAAAGCCATAGGTATGAGCACTCGCATCAAATAAGTGTATCCAATGGAAACACAAAACATGGCTAATGCATTTTTCACCAAATGGTAATTAATTTTACACAAAAAAAAAAAAAAAATGAATTATACTAAAATGAACTCTGATCAGGCAACATCTATCTGCAAAGCCAAAATTATATTTTGCATAAGTGCTGTGATTACCATAAATCAAACATAATCATTGCAGAAGTCTTTAACACTGTAATAACATCTTTCTGTCTTATGTTGATGCTCATTTGCTGAATATCCCACAGGCAGTGATTTTATAGGATATATAAATGCATTATTTTACCTAATTACTTTAATTGATGGCACTTCCAAATTACTAGAAGCCATTTCCCAGTAATATTTTACTGCCTCTATATGCATTAATAGACCTTTTAAACGAAAACAAAAAACAAAAAAACGTCCTTTTGCTATTTGTCTTTTTGATCTAAAGGGTCAGTTTAATTCAATGTTTGTTTCCAGAAATATGCCCAAGCATAGTATACATTCATACAGAAATATCCATTCAGAATATGGTCACATTATATTTATACAATCCTATGTCTTCTTTAATTATAAATGGCACTATACTTAATTAAATTGTTTCCTTTTAGACGATTGTGTGATTATGAGCATGTAAATGTAACTTGTGATTTACCCGAGAAGCTCAGCAAGGTACCTTTATTATGCATATAACACATATGCTTCCGTATTCAGCTAAAAAAAAAAAAAAAATGTTTTAGCAGAGTTCCACACCCAAGAAACAATAATCTTTACTCTTCCAATAAAATACACATTGTACAACAACCATACCCAACAATATAATTAAATGGTCACAGCTGACTAGGGATGAGCCGAACACCCCCCGGTTTGGTTCGCACCAGAACTTTCGAACGGACCCCAAATTCGTACGAACGTTAGAACCCCATTGAAGTCTATGGGACTCGAACGTTCGAAATTAAAAGTGCTAATTTTAACGCCTAATATACAAGATACTGTCCTAAAAAGGGTTTGGGGACCTGGCTCCTGCCCCAGGGGACATGGGTCAATGCCTAAAATGTTTTTAAAAATGGCTGTTTTGGCGGGAGCACTGATTTTAATGACGATTAAAGTGAAAAAAAAGTGCAATATTCCTTTAAATATCATGCCTGGGGGGGTGTCTATAGTATGCATGTGAAGTGCCACGTGTTTCCCGTGTTTAGAACAGTCCCTGCACAAAATGACATTTAACGGAAATAACGTCATTTAAAGCTGCTTGCGGTTTTAATGTTATATCTGGTTCCTGCAATATGGTTGAAAATCATTGAGAAAAATGGCATGGGTAGCCCTCCCTGCCCATTACCAGCCCCTTTGGGTCTTGTACGGATATTAAGGGGAACCCCGTACCCATATTAAAAAAAGGAAATACGTGTGGCCCCCAGGCCCTATATACTCAGAACAGCAGTATACAGGCGGTTCAAACAAGACAGGGACTGTGTAGATTTGTTGTGTTAAGTTGAATCTGTTTGTAATTTTCAACTGGTACATTTTTAAAGTGTAGCTCCAGTCAAAAAATCTATTTTTAAGCTTTTTGGAAAACATAGGGAAGGGTTATCACCCCTGTATAATTTGTTTTGCCGTCCGTCTTTTTTAATCTCACTTGCTGTTGTCTCCTTCCGTTTGCAAGTAGGAGATGTTTGTAAGTTGGATGTTTGAAAGTAGCAGCCTGCCCAATATGCTTTGCAGAAATGGCGGAACAAGGTGTTGGTTTTGCCACAACATTGTAAGCCCTCAAAGTGACTCTTGGTGGGTGCTGGAGCGTCCTGCTTTGAACGATTATATCAAGAATTGTAATTGCATGCCATTGTTGAACAGTGGTAAAAAAATTAACCTTTGGTGGTTGTGGTGCTGGTGCCACAACACTATAAGTCCTCACAGTTACTCTGGAATTGTAATTACATGCCCCTGTTAAACAGGGGCTGAAAAATTGGGCTGCTGGCACTGGTGCCACGACACTGCAACCTCTCCTATATACTCTAGTTGTAGTGCAGGAATGAGCCCTGCTGCAAAGCATTGCATCAAAAATTGTAATTAAACGCCCCTGTTAAACAGGGGCAGAAAAATTGGGCTGGTGGCATCACCCAGAACCCAAAATGTTCTTCCAACATATCAGCGGAGGAGGAAGAGGATAGACAATCAACATAACAGGACAGTCACTCAGCATCAGCATAGGCAGTCTTGAAGGGATGTGATATTTAAAAAAAAATTATTCGGTTACATCAGCTTCAGGTGCTTGGTAGCTGTGGGTGATCCAAGACTGATTCATCTTGATGAAGGTCAGTCGATCAACTGAGTCGGTGGACAGGCGCACCCTGTGATCGGTAACAAAGCCACCAGCAGCACTGAAGGTGCGTTCCGAAAGAACGCTGGATGCAGGACAGGCCAGTAGCTCAATTGCATACTGTGTAAGCTCTGGCCAGTGATCCATCCTCAAGACCCAGTAAGCCAGAGGATTTTTGGTGGGAAAGGTGTCCAAGTCTGACCTTGCCCCTAGGTATTCCTGCACCATGTAAATCAGACGCTGGCAATGGTTGCTGGAACCGATCATACCTTGGGGCTGCGGACTAAAAAATTGTCTGAAAGCATCGGTCAGACAGCCACCTTCTCCACCGCTCCTTCTGACCGATGCCTCAGCAACACGTTGTCCAGGACCAGGAGTTTGTAACCTCCCAGTCTCTAGGAACGCGTTGCACAGACCTTTCTGCAAGGCCTCCCGGAGATGTCTCATCCTCTGCTCCCTCTGCGACGGCAAGATAAGGTCGGCAACCTTACCCTTGTACCGTGGATCAAGGAGAGTGGCCAGCCAGTAATGGTCCGTCTCCTTGATCCAAAGAATACGAGGATCCTTCCGCAGGCTTTGCAGAATCAGGGAGGCCATTCAGCGTAGGCATTCGGTCCGGAGTCCTCTGGGTCACTAAGGACAACATGATCAACAGCTACCTCCTCCCAGCCACGTACAAGTCCACGGGTTTCTTGGGACTGTAAATCATCCCTACAAGACTGCTGCTGCTGCTGCTGATGCTGAGTGCCAGCCTCCACCTCCATGCTGACACAATCATCCTCCTCCTCATCCTCTTCCTGTGTGATGGGTGGCACAGCAGGAACACTGTCTGGATAAAGGGGGCCTTGAGAGGCAAGGAAGTCCTCCTCTTCCTGCCTCTGTTCTGCCTCAAGTG
The DNA here is from genome assembly GCF_037356315.1 of Lithobates pipiens. Classification (NCBI taxonomy): domain Eukaryota; kingdom Metazoa; phylum Chordata; class Amphibia; order Anura; family Ranidae; genus Lithobates; species Lithobates pipiens. The sequence goes on from NW_027507790.1 coordinate 74,746,439, forward strand.
CCCTGTCCATTATTCCACGCAGCGTATGCTCCAAGAGGTGGACAAGAGGTACAGTGTCACTGATGCATGCACTGTCACTGCTCGCCATCCTTGTGGCCTCCTCAAACGGTGACAGGACAGTGCATGCATCCCTGATCATGCCCCACTGGCGTGGTGAGAAAAAACCGAGCTCCCCTGACCCTGTCCTGGTGCCGTAGTCGCACAGGTACTCATTGATGGCCCTCTGCTGCGTGTGCAGCCACTGCAACATGGCCAACGTTGAGTTCCACCTGGTGGGCATGTCACATATAAGGCGGTTCTTGGGCAGGTTCAACTCCTTTTGTAGCTCAGCCAGCCGAGCACAGGCATTAAATGATCGGCGGAAATGCACACAGACTTTCCTGGCCTGCTTCAGGACATCCTGTAAGCCCAGGTACCTGCCCAAGAACCGCTGCACCACCAGGTTAAGGACGTGAGTCACACAGGGCACATGGGTCAGTTGTCCCTGTTGGAGGGCGGAGAGGAGGTTGGTGCCATTGTCGCAAACCACCATTCCTGGCTTAAGCTGGCGTGGCGTCAACCACCTCTCGGCCTGCCCCTGCAGAGCTGACAAAACCTCCGCCCCAGTGTGGCTCCTGTCCCCCAAACAAACCAGCGCAAGCAAGGCATGGCATCATTTTGCCTGCGTACTTGCGTAGCCCCTGGAACGCCTACAGAGCACCGCTGATTCTGAGGACAGAGCACTGGAAGAGGCCATGGAGGAAGAAGAAGAGGAGGGGTGGAGGAGAGAGGTGTGTCACAACCAATAGTAGCATTTTGGAGGCGTGGTGGCGCAACAACCTCCAGCACTACTGCACCTTGTCCTGCATCCTTCCCAGCTGCCAGAAGAGTGACCCAATGGGCCGTGAAAGACAGGTAACGTCCCTGTCCATGCCTGCTGGACCATGAGTCAGCGGTAATATGCACCTTACCGCTGACCGCCCTGTCCAGCGAGGCAAGGACATTGCCTTCCACATGCCGGTAGAGAGCCGGAATCGCCTTCCGTGAGAAAAAGTGACGTTTGGGGACCTGTCACTGAGGAACCGCACATTGTACAAACTCACGGAAGGGGGCCGAGTCTACCAACTGAAAAGGCAGCAGTTGGAGTGCTAGCAATTTAGCCAAGCTAGCATTCAACCGCTGGGCATGTGGATGGCTGGGAGTGAACTTCTTTCGCCGGTCCAGCAGCTGGGGCAGGGACATTTGCCTGTTATAATTGGACGTTGGTGTACTGCTAGCAGAGTGCCCGGAAGCACTTGACTGTGACACACCTAATTCTACACCTTCATTCCTCTCAGAGCAGGTTTCAGAGAGGACTGAAGGTCTAGTGGGGTTGGAGATCCCAGCTGATGAGGAGCAAGGAGAGGTCCGCTTTGTTCTTTGGTGTGGGTCTTTGAGGTACGCTTGCCACGAGCTGCATGGCAGGTCAACATATGTCTGGTCAAGCATGTGGTGCCCAAGCGGCTGATGTTTTGGCCACACGAGATACGCTTGAGACATATGTTGCAACTAGCAGCGGTGCGATCTGATGCACTCGTCTCAAAAAAGGGCCACACCAAAGAACTTTTAGAATAACGCGCAGAGGCAGCGCCCTGCACAGGTGGAGCTCTGCGGTGTGATTCAGTCCATGTGCTACCCCTAAGCTGGCCCCCAGAGGGCATCCTGCCTCATTGGACATGTGCCTCCTCCTCCTCCTCCTCTCTTCTAACAGGCACCCACGTGGAGTCAGTGCCCTCATCATCCCCTCCCTCTTTATCGCTGGAGCAAATCTGGCAGTATGCTGCAGCTTGTGGAACATGACTGCCAGATTGCTGTCCTTCTTGAGCATCCCCTCTCTCTGCATTCACGTTACTGCCTTCCTCTAGCTTAGTATCATCATCAGAGCCTACAAAACACTGGACATCCACCTGGAGCATGTACCCAACACTGTGCTCAAAGAGTTCAGGAGACTCCTCAGGAGGACGTGGTGGGTCTAGGGAAGGAGTCACTGATGATGACATTAAGAGGAGGGAAGACGACGCATTGGCAGCTTCTTTGCTAGTACCCTGAGCCTGGGTGAGAGAGGATGAGGAGGATGAAGAGGGCTTGGTCATCCACTCTACCAAGTCATTGGCATGTTGCGGCTCAATATGTGCAGCTGCCGAAAAGAAGGACAAGCGTGTCCCATGGCCACGTGCTGATGATGACGATGCACTGCGTCCACGACCAGCACTGTTGTCTCTAGACTCAGAGCCTGCTTGCCCACTTTTATCGGCTCACGCCTGTCTGCCTCTCCTTGCTGGCCTTCCAGACATGGTAATGGCCTGAAGGGAGTTGGGAAAACCAGCAATTGGGTAGTGTATATTGTGCTGGAGGCACACACAACATCCACTAACTCCTGCAGATGGCAGATGGCTCAATTAGAGAAGAGCTATGTAGGTGGATATAACGGTGTATACTGGGTTCAGGGCACGCAGACAGCACGCACAATCTCCTACAACTGACTGCAAGCTCTATTTAAAACTAGCAAGATAGCTAGCTATATAGATGGATATAGAGGTGTATACTGGGTTCAGAGCACGCAGACAGCATGCACAATCTCCTACAACTGACTGCACGCTCTATTTAAAAAGAGCAAGATAGTTAGCTATATAGGTGGATATAGCGGTGTATACTGGGTTCAGATCATGCAGACAGCACGCACAATCTCCTACAACTGACTGCAAGCTCTATTTAAAAAGAGCAAGATAGTTAGCTATATAGGTGGATATAGCGGTGTATACTAGGTTCAGAGCACGCAGACAGCACGCACAATCACCTACAACTGACTGCAAGCTCTATTTAAAAAGAGCAAGATAGTTAGCTATATAGGTGGATATAGCGGTGTATACTGGGTTCAGGGCACGCAGAGAGCACGCACAATCTCCTACAACTGACCGCAAGCTCTATTTAAAATGAGCAAGATAGCTAGCTATATAGATGGATATAGCGGTGTATACTGGGTTCAGAGCACGCAGACAGCACGCACAATCTCCTACAACTGACTGCAAGCTCTATTTAAAACGAGCAAGATAGCCAGTTATGTAGGTGGATATAGCAGTGTATACTGGCTTCAGGGCACGCAGACAGCACGCACAATCTCCTACAACTGACTGCAAGCTCTATTAAAAAAGAGCAAGATAGTTAGCTGTATAGATGGATATAGCGGTGTATACTGGGTTCAGGGCACGCAGACAGCACGCACAATCTCCTACAACTGACTGCAAGCTCTATTAAAAAAGAGAAATATAGCTAGCTATATAGGTGGATATAGCGGTGTATACTGCAGTCAGGGCACGCAGACAACAACCACTACAGAAGAGCAAGAACGAAAAATCGGCCGATAACGATCGGTGTATACTGTGTTGAAGGTACACAGAACAGCCTGAGCTATGATTGGCCACAGGCATCCTCCTTTTTCCTAAAAAAAAAAAAAGACTGAAAATTTGAAAAAAATAAAGTTTTTCTTAGTTTCTGTCAGTAAATTTTGTAAATAAGTAATTTTTCTCCTTCACTGATGGGCGGTGATGAGGCGGCACTGATGGGCACTGATAGGCTTCACTGAAGGGAACTGATGAGGTGGCACTTATGGGCACTGATATGTGGCACTAATGAGCACTGATGCCATTTTTTTCAATGATTTTTATCTGTATTACCAGGGTCCGACAATTCATTAGAGCCGCTATCAGTTTTAAATTACTTTTTTTTCCTTTAGAAATGTCATTTTGCTGTGGTATTGTTCTAAACACGGGAAAATGCGCTATTTTACAGGCATGCTAAGGACACCCCCAGACACGATATTTAAAGGAATATTTCATTTTTATTGTTTCACTTTAAACATTATTAAAATCACTGCTCCTGAAAAAATTGCAGTTTTTTTTTGCATTGATACATGTCCCCTGGGGAAGTACCCCGGTCCCCAAATACCTTTTATGGTAATAACTTACATATAAGCTTTCAAAATTAGCACTTTTAATTTTTCATGTTTATGTCCCGTATACTTTAACGGTGTTCGCTTGTTCTTACAAATTTTTTGCCTGTTCACATGTTCTGGTGCGAACCGGGGTTGTTCGGCTCATCCCTGCTCCACACATAACCAGAACATGCCAGATAGAAAAGTTCAGTAGTTCTTTAGCTTTATTCTAAAACAAATAAGCATAAAAGGCATTCAGACTGTTCTAGTATTAACCACTTGCCTACTGGGCACTTTTTCTCCCATCCTGCCCGAGCCAATTTTCAGCTTTCAGCACCCTCACACTTTGATTGACAAATGCGCAGTCATGCAACTCTATACCCAAATGAGATTTTTATCATTTTTTTCAAACAAATAGAGCTTTTGTTTGGTGCTTCTTAATCACCACTGGGGTTTTAATTTTTTTGTTAAACGAAAATGTAAAAAAAAAAAAAAAAAAAAACATTTTTCATATTTTGTTCTAAAATTTGTTCAAATTGGTAATTTTTCTCCTTCACTGATGTGTGCTAATGAGGCTGCACTGACGGGCACTGATAAGGCGGCACTGATGGGCACTGATAGTTGGCACTGATGAGCTCTGATGAGGCGGCACTGGTGGGCACTGATGGGGAGGCATTGATAAGGCTGGACTGATAGGTGGCATTGATGGGCACTGATAGGCTGCTCTGAAGGGTACTGATAGGTAACACTGATGGCCACTGTTAGGTGTCACTGATAGGGGCACTGATAAGCAGCACTGATGTGCACTGGTAGGCGGCACTGATGAGGAGCTACTGATGAGCACTGATTGGCAGCACAGATGGGCACTGATTGGCAACACTGGTGGGCACTGTTGGGACTGCACTAATAATCAGGACACTGATAATCAGTGTGTCCCTTTAACAGAAACTGGTCATCGATTCTCCTCTCCTCATGCTGACAGTGTAAGGAAAGGAATGCCAATGACTGGCTTCTGTTTACATTGTGTTTACCCGTGATTGAATATAGCTATTCAAGTGGTAAAGGGCTACTGTGATTTGCGCTTTGCCCTAATCTGTGGTCAGTCTAAATTACGATCACAGAGCGCACCGCACGCGTGCTGCGATCAAGGGAGGATGTCATATGACTTCCTCCAGGCAACGTAAGCCTTTTTCGGCTATAGCGTGGACGGGAAGTGGTTAAATAACTAAGCAAATGAGGCTTGCTATTTTCATGTGCCCAGAAACTGGAATGGGGTTGGGAGGACTGGTATGGTCTAGGACCTAAGACATCTGGCTGACTGATTTTTTGTGCAATTTATTCTGGTCAAAACTGAGGTAACACAAATTCGTAAAGCATTATAGTTCTTCATAGCTGAGCATGGGTTAATGGTCCTGTGTTTTACATTCAACATTATTAAAGATCATAATAACCCTAAATAAAAGACATATAGGTTAGCCGTTTAGAACACAAAATGACTGACATTTTGGATCCTTTAAAATGTCTAGTTTGAAATCTTTAAAATCTTCAATTTAATTTAGTTGCTAGACACATGGTGAGGTCTGTTTTGACTCCTCAGTAAAGAATCACTATTAGAGACCAGTACCATAGCAACAGGAGTAGCAGTGGTAACAGCTATTATGGGACTTTTGACTCAGAGACAGGCGTGCTTCAGGTCATTTTTTTCTCTTGGTACATCAAAAAAGCATCATTACAGTTTACCTATTAGCCTTGGCATATTAGACAAATAGGTTATATAGTAAGACAAATCATAAGTTGATGTTGTTGGGCTAACAATTAGGCTGCACAAAGAATATGGCAGTTGAGTCTTATGGGGTGCTGCGGTGAGCATCCCTTCTTCTCTTTCCAGTAGTTGCATTATATTCTTCACTTGTGTCTAGAGCTATAATTCACTCCTACACTCACATAAGTGATTGTAACAGCATTTAGCTAAATGAACCCAAACAGCCACTGAAACCTTTTACTGAAAAGACCTTTAACCAAAGTAATGGGATATATCAAGATATCACTATATCAAGCATGCTTCCATTAAAGCTATTATCCAGCTGGAAGGTCACAAAGAGTTTTTACTCCAAAGTAGTTAAAATAGTGACCTCCATTAATATCAGCATTTCGGATAACCTTTCACATTTCATACTTCAACATTTATTTGATCTAAATATTCTGATGAAGGTAAAATTATGACAAATTAGACCTCAAACAATGCTTTCTAAAGCTTGCTGACCATAAAAGGTCAGACATTATCATATTAATTCTCCAACATAACATTCTTTACAGGGAAAACAAATAGAAACATTTCCAAAAGAAGCAGCAAAATCTTTCTATGTTTAGACTGTAATATTAACAACTGATGATCTATTAAATGTCTATATGGCAGAGTGGTGGCCTGAAGATCCATGTGAGTGGACATCTTGTTTAAGTCTGGCATCAGGATCCAACCTGAGCCCATCAGCACTAAGTGATTTACCTCCCAATCATATTGCCTACTGCCCAGGGTAAAGATTTTAATTAAGAACTGCCAGTTACTAAATGTGAAAAATCCACAGACCATGGTTATCAGGATGACAACCAGTGTCAAACTAACCCCAGTAAACATGCTAATCCTATGTATGGCATGCTTCAGTAGCTGATATGCAACTGTTCTATTTGATAAGTTCTCAGTTAATCTAGCATGGCTTGCAGAGTTTAAATGGTGCTTTTAAGTGTTGCTACTATAAAAAAAAATTAAAAAAATTATATAATTACACAGTATCTCACAAAAGTGAGTAGACACCCCTCACATTTTTGTAAATATTATATTATATCTTTTCATGTGACAACACTGAAGAAATGATACTTTGTTACAAAAGTAGTAGTGAGTGTACAGCTTGTATAACAGTGTAAATTTGCTGTCCCCTTAAAAAAACTCAACACACGGCCATAGCTCAACACCACTGCTAGCAACAACAGTGAGTACACCTCTAAGTGAAAATGTCCAAATTGAACCCAATTAGCCTTTTTCGCTCCCCGGTGTCATGTGACTCATTAGTGTTACAAGGTCTCAGGTGTGAAGCAGGTGTGTTAAATTTGGTGCTATATTTCTCTATGTCTCATACTGGTCACTGGAAGTTCAACATGCCACCTCATGGAGCTCTCTGAGGATCTGAAAAAAAAACTGTTGCTCTAAATAAAGATGGCATAGGCTATAAGAAGATTGCCAATACCCTAAAACTGAGCTGTAGCATGGTGGCCAAGACCATACAGTGATTACAGTGATACAGGACAGGTTCCACTCAGAACAGGCCTCGCCATGATCAACCAAAGAAGTTGAGTGCATGTGCTCAGCGTCATATCCAGAGATTGTTTTTGGGAAATAGACGTATGAGTGCTGCCAGAATTGCTGCAGAGGTTTAAGGGGTGGGGGGGGGGGGGGTCAGCCTGTCAGTGCTCAGACCATACGCTGCACACTGCATCAAATTGGTCTGCCTGGCTGTCATCCCAGAAGGAAGCTTCTTTTAAAGATGATGCGCAAGAAAGCCTGCAAACAGTTTGCTGAAGACAAGCAGACTAAGGACATGGATTACCGGAACCATGTCCTTAGTTTGATGAGACCAAGATAAACATATTTGGTCTAGATGGGGTTAAGTGTGTCTTGCCTACAGTCAAGCATGGTGGTGGGACTGTCATGGTCTGGGGCTGCGTGAGTGCTGCCGACACTGGGGAGCTACAATCCATTGAGGGAATCATCAAGGCCAACATGTACTGTGACATACTGAAGCAGAGCATAATCCCCTACCTTTGGAGACTGGGCCACAGGGCAGTATTCCAACATAATAACAACCCCAAACACACCTCCAAGAAGACCTCCACTGCCTTGATAAAGAAGCTGAGGGCAAAGGTGATGTACTGGCCAAACGTGTCTCCAGATCTAAACCTTATTGTGCATCTGTCGGGCATCCTCAAATGGAAGGTGGAGGAGCGCAAGGTCTCTAACATCCACCAGCTCCGTGATGTCATCATGGAGGAGTGGAAGAGGACTCCAGTGGCAACCTGGGAAGCTCTGGTGAACTCCATGCCCAAGAGAGTTAAGGCAGTGCTGAAAAATAATGGTGGCCACAAGAAAATATTGACACGGTGGGTCCAATTTGGACATTTTCACTTAGAGCTATACTCACTTTTATTGCCAGTGGTTTATAAATTGTTCGGTTGTGTTGTCACATTAAAGGATATAAAATATTTACAAAAATATGAGGGGTGTACTCACTTTTGTGAGATACTGTACATGCATACATATGTTATACTTGCCTATAGAAAACTGAACTCTAAGTAAAATAAAAAGTTATCTTTGTAGTGAGACTCCCCCTGCACTGCAAGGGTTAAATGTTCACTTTTGTCAAGGGGGCACAGAAAGAGAAGTTCTGTTTATCCTAATCTCTTTTTTTTCTCTGTTTTACTGCCAGCACTACTCTTCTCTTTCCAACACTCTTTGTTTCAGACAGGCAGCAGAGGGATGATCTCCTCAAATTGCTGCTGCTCTTTGACTGTCCATTCAAAAGGCTGGGTGTGATGAAAAGAAAGCATCATATTGCTTAAATTTGAACTAAAATTAAAAATGGAAAATTAGAGCAGATACAGTTTTTTCTGTTATTTTTTTATTCAACGGAGAGCAAGAATCCTTTTCTGTAGATGCTGACAGGGACAGGCTTTTCTACTCTTGGCTTGGATTGCTTTTGGGAAAAAAAAGATCTATTAGGCTACTTGCAGACTGAGATGCTTTACAAGTGCTTTAGTGATAAAAATAGCGCCTGTAAAGAGCTTCTCCTGTGTCTCCAGTGTAAAAGCCTGAGGGCTTTCACACCGGAGTGGTGTGCTTGCAGGACGGGAAAAAAAGTCCTGCAAGCCGCATCTTTGCAGCGCTATAGGATCGGTATATTTACCGCTCCTAGAGCACCTCCTTCCATTGAAAACAATGGGGCAACGCCGCAAACCCGCCAGCACAGCGGTGCCGCAATGGTGCTTTGTGGACGGTTTTAACCCTTTTTCGGCCACTAGCAGGGGTTAGAACTGCCCCGCTAGCGACCAAATAGCGCTGTTAAAACGACGGTAAAATGGTGCTAAATATAGCGCCGCTTTACCGCTGCCGCCCACAATGCCCCTGTCTGAAAGTAGCCTAAGACATTGAGAAACCTTTTGTTTTAAAACATCAGAGACACATTTGGTTGATTTAAACAGGAACTTCACCTGGCAATCAAAAAAAAAAGGAAAACAGCAGCTACAAGCAGTGTAGTATATGTTTAACAGCCCATGAAATCTAGTGCTGTCTCCATAAAACCCAAAGTATTTTTTTTATCCTGTGCGATCATCTTGGATTCAGGAGCCAGCTGTTGCTTCCTAATCACTCAGCTGCCCCCCAGATGCACATATTGATCGGTGACTGCTGAGAGAGTTGTTATGTTAGTTGAAATGTTCTGAAGCCGGCATTGCTCAATTGTACAATCATTTTGGAAAAAGATCTTTTTGATAATTACAAAATTTTTTGATCGTCCAATTTTTCCAGACCCAATTATAGCTCTCCTTAATTTAAAACCAGCCTTTCTGAATCAGAAACAATTCAAATTAGTTCTTACACTTCTGATAGCCGCAAAGCAGACTATAGCCAATGCATGGAAAACAGATGTGGTGAATATTGCAGAAATCAAACGTAGAATGAATCAATCTTTCATCCATGCAAAAATGGACGCTATAGATAAAAACCAGATGTCAAAGTTTGATATCATATGGAAACCCTGGATTAAATATTATACGTCAGATAATATTGACAACCAAGTTTTATTGTTATGGTGATTAAGATTTTTTATAGAATTACAACATTAGATGATATATAAAACCTCCTCCGGAGAATTATTCCCTCCCCTTCCCCTCCTATATACCTTTTATGTTCTTCCCTTACTATATAATACTTACTATAAACATACTTTAGAAGTTATGGTCAAAACTTTAAAATCATATATTTTCTTTTAGACATATTTATATTTTCTTGGGATTAAAATGTTTAAAACTCAGCTATAAGAATGTTTTCAAATTCTAAAATATATAAGGCCATTTATTGTCATTCCCACAAGAATATCTTGAAATTCTTCTTTGCTTTGTATCATCCGTACTTCAATATGTCTACTTTTTATTTCTGGTATCACATAATTTGTCTTATATTCTGTACATGCAATTTATTTTAACATAAAATAAAAAATTCTGAACGAGAAATGTTCTGAAGCCTTATGGAATGTGTGATATAACAGGAGGCTGTATGCAATGAGGGTGGGCCCAGGGCTATGTCATTCTCACCTAGGGCAGGATTGAGGATTTGGGAACCAGTATCTGCTTTGCAAAAAAAAATAAGACTGTAACAGATTAGTCAGCGGAATGATGTTTCATATTATTTTTGGGTGAAGGGCCACTTTAAATTTTCCCGATTCCCCCATCAACACAGACCATTGTCTTCTCCCATCAGGGGGGTGGGGGAAGCTGTCCCAGCTGGGAGAAGACAGCGATTATTGTTAGTGGCTATAGCAGCCACTACCGATAATCGCCGGTAAAGCTTAGCATGTTGGTTGTACCTAAGTTGCTCGGTCAATCAACTTGGTATATTCAGCCTGCTATCTCTTACACAGTTTGAATCTCAGTCGGTTCAACTGGTCTTCAAATGAAATAGAAAGGCTGAAGATGTTTCTGAACGATATTCAGTACTTTGATTTATCTGCTGGCAACCATAAAAATGTAAAAACTACTCAAAGCACAATATGGTATGAGAGGTATATACAATGACTCTCCCATAATTATAAGGCTATACTTTGGCAGCCTGGAGACCCAACTCATGTCTAGCTGGAATCTTCGCCCATTTTGTTTTTCACTTTAGAAGATGTGGAGAGCATGACAGAAGGAAGTGTACAGAAAATACATAAAGTGAACTAAGCCGAATTTATTTCTATCCTTACAGAATAAAAGGCTCAGGATTAGGGTATAAACAGAATTTAGTAAAATAACTAAAGCTGAGTATAATCTAATCTAATCTAATCGAAATTCATATAAAAATTCTTTGGAAAAGTGGTACAAACATTCTGAGAACATAACAATCTCATTTTAAGGTAGTTGAAGATTCTGTATGCTTTTAACATTTAATTGTGGAATAAATTGACTTTACTAAATGAAAGCCACATACACTGTTAGAAATTCATACATTTGAGAAAAAATGTCTATCCTTTGGACATTCTCATTGTGAACATCGATCTGACACAGCTAATGCTTAGAGAAATAAAGGAACGTTCTTACAACATTCTTACGATGCTCTTACAATGCTGGATGAAATTCTGCTAGTGTATACCCAGATTTAGTATAAGCTTAAAAATAAAGATAACAACTGCAACTATTTGCAGACAGTGAGCACATGAGACAATTGCTAGCCATGATAGTAAAGGAACAGTAACATGCTCCATTCATGAAGGTCTAAACAATCCTGATGGGAACATCGTTCCAACCACCCCTGGTATTCTTGAGCTGCTTATGACCTTTGCTCAAAACATATTCGTATACAAATTAACATATCAACATAAAGAGTGAGATAGCTTCTTATCACAGATAGACTTCATTAAGGCTGGGTTCACATGTGTGCGAATTGGATGCGTTTTCACTGCATCCAAGTCATACAACAGGCGAGTGTGACCGACTCTCAATAGAGCCAGTTAACACAGGGGTCCTATGCATTTTTTGGTCGGTTCAGGTGCGAATTCAGGACAAATTCCGACCTGAATCACACCTGAACCGGTGAACAGAAATGCACCAGACCACAGGCATGAAACTGTGGCCACACATATGTGAACCTGGCATTAAATAGGTGGAAAAGTGTAAAGAGTTACTGCATTCCAAAAGAGCTATGAAGACAAATTAGTGCCTAAATGATAAGGCCCCAGTGCTACATGGACTACCATCAAAGATTTAAAAACTGAATGTGGATATATTATTGCCAGAGTTAAAGTGTTAAATTCAGCTTACAAAAAAAAAACACATTCAGTGTCAAATGTGATAATAGTATTAATGCTTAAGCAAGTGAAGGATACTATAATAAAGGAGTCATATCAGCTCATCTCTCTGCTGACAGCATAAGTGAAATTACTGGCTAAAATCCTTAATAAGACTTACGGTTATCACCACTATAATGTGTAAAGAGGAATCAAGCTTTCAGCCTAAGAAATCCTTTGCAGTAAATATTAAAAGCCTGGTTATCAACCTACAGACCCCAAAAGATAACCTGGGAAATTGAGTACTATTAGCCTTAGATGGAGCCATGGCTTTCGATAGTTTAGAATGCCCTTGGAAGATACTTTAGTAAAGTGTAAGAATAAATTCATAAATTGAGCAAAGCTTCTCTATATTTATCTCACAGCGTGTATAACATTCAGGAAGGTAGGATCGCCCTCTTTCCTCATATGGGTGCCCTTTTTTGCTGTTCTTTTTTTCTAATTCAGTCCACTAGCAATTCAGATTAGAAACTCTTCAGTCATTTTGGGTTTTACTATAAATATAGAAAAGTACAATAAAAATGTATCTATTTGAGACATACTGAACCCTCAATGAATCCAAAAATGACAACTAGTGGCTTTACTATAAACCAGGACAAGTCTGCATTCCTATCTACTTATCTTTCTAGAATAACCTTTTAGAAACTTCTAGAAGACATAACAGATCTGTCCAAATGTGTGAGCAGCTTTATACTGTATATCTGGGTATAAATACCACAGTGTTCATAGGTGAATATGGATACAATAGCTTTGCCTCACTTATAGGTAAACCTAAATCTAAAATAAACCCCTGGGACAAGCTACCATTTTTTTAGCAGGTAGGGTCATCCCAGTTAAATGCTTTATAATTCCACAGTTGTTTTATGTCTTACATAAGACCCTCATCTGGAAACTTGGTAAATGGTATTTTTGAAAGGTTTTATCTAGAATATGAGACAGCCTTCTGTCAAATTAAAACTGTTACAACATCTAAAGAATTTCAGTAGATTAGCTTTTGTTAGCCCTTACCTTTTGACTCATTTTCAGTGAGATTCTATTTAAATCTGGCACATCCACCATTAATTCAATGCTATATAGGAACTTAAAATCATCTTATTGCACTGGAATCAAGTAAAATATATATGTTAAAAGTTCCAAATGCATTCTCATTATTAATGTATAGTAGAAGATATGAATGTTTTTTATGCCAAAGGTTTTGCAAAAGGCTTCATAAGTACTTACCTAGCAAAAGGCCAGTTATTCAGAGTTAAAGGGGTGGAATGGTGGAAAAGCCTAAATCATGGAAACTTGGCTTTTCAAAACCCATTTATATATTCTTTCCATTTTGTGCAAATAAGAAATGCCATACATGTAAATCCAAGGTCAAACAATGGCAACATATAGATCTTTCCATGGTTGACTTATTAATATGTAAACAGCTAAAGATGTTATTTCTCAGATGTAAGCTTCTTTATTAATCTCATAACTCTCTAGGTATTCCATGCACAATACACATAAATGGCCAGTGGTCATCAGCTCCAGGAATGATGGACATAGATTGGGACCTCTGCTGTATCTGGCGATGACTCTTCTAGCTGAGCTACTTGAGATACTGGACAGCAACCTGTCTGATTCATAGGACAATCCCGCCTTGTGCCTTGACTTCTGCTGAATCTTGAACGATTTGCTCCCCCCATGAACTTCCTGATTTAAACCATGTCTCTGCACATCCTGTTTGCCAGATTATTGTGTGCTCTCAGCCAGCCAGTATCACACTCTTGTCTTCTCTGCTGCCATCCACATTTTGCTATCACTGGTTATCGACCCTTGGCTTGTTCCACGACTATGCTTCTGCCTGATCTTACCCTGCAACTACGCGTTACTGACCTTTGGCTTGTTTTATTGACTACGCTTCTGTTTGATCCTTACCTGTTTATCTGCTCCTGAAGCCTGGCTTGCTCACCTCCTGGTAGGGAGATCCTGAGAACCATGACTTGGTACAAACATGCCACAAAATCCATCTATCCATCTCCACCATCGGGAGCTCTAGTAAACAACAGTTAGTACTTAGTCTGCGTACCCCAGGAGAGCCCATGTCATCCTCCAGGGTAACTGCCTGTGTACCTATCCTGCTGGTCGGTGGTAGCCCTGTTACTGCTATAGCAACTGGTTTTCGAGCCTGACCCCTATCATGACACCTATGCAACAGATGTCTAAGAAACAAAAAGTGACTTAAACACATGCTATAGAGGTGCCCAAAATTATTCTGCCATTTGAAGAAGGGGATTCCAACATTAAGCAAGGTATTTCTCTGCTTCTCTGCTTTTTTTATAGACCATATTATACCCAGTATATTGGGTTATTCTGGGTAGCATGGTATCAATATTTAATTAGCTGCAGCACTGTTTAATTTCTGATAAAATAGAAAAATTAGCACATCTAGCAATCTAACAAATAATAACTACCATTAACAATAATATTAGTTAAGAGAAGTGTTTGTACTGTACTCCATTACTAAGCAAACTATATGTCAACACCGGCCAGTAAAGCAGGCCATAGATGATAGGATTTTCTGTCCTGCGTCCATGGGTTGCAGTTAGAAAATTTCTCAATTTCCCCATCAACACAGTCAGTCTTGCTGAGCAAAACCCTCCCACAGAGCTAATGTGTTCTTCCAAGGGGATTTGGAGCTAGCAACAATCAAATTCCTAAAAATCCAACATGCTGGTTGTACCAAAGTCAATTAATGGATCCACTGAGGTACAATCAGCCTGCCCATACATGGTTTGAGTCTAAAAAAACACACACAGGAGGGCGCAAACACCTCATGCATTACCATAGAAAAATGTATTGAATTCACCCAGACAAATGGATGCTCACAAGTGGATAAGAACAGCATGCAACGATAAAACTGGTGTACTTCAGCTGGTGGTGTAACCCATCTTTCAGACCACACGATTAGATGGTTGACGTGTTTCTGGGGACGAACCCAATTCCTCAAACTTTGGTTTGAATTTTGTCCTGTCTCTGTCGAATTAGCTGAAATTCAAATCGTCTATGGCCCGATAACAAGCTCTCCAGCAGAATGTAGCAGTTACAGAGATGAAACAAACAACATTTAACACTGATAGGGTGCTTACAATGATAAGCTTTTATTAATTTATGAAAATATATTATTCCAAAAGGAGAAAACTATTTGATGTAACTGCTTCTAAATTATTAGCTGGATCGTAGCTTCAATTTGTTAGTGCATTTAAATCTACTAGTACCTCTAACTCTCCCCTCCCCCAGACTGACAATGTTTCTGTCCAAAGGTGCCCCCATGCTCAGTCATCCAGAGTGGGTGGACTCTAATACATAAGATATGTTACTGGCCAGATCACCAGATGAAAACAGAGGTAAACAATCATTAAAAAAAAAGAAAATGAATGCAGCCACCACATCTAACATACCATTTTTGGTTTTGGGTTTAATACTTCTTTAACTGTAAGTATATTTTAAAATAATGGACGTGAGGGATGGTAGGAGAGGCAATGCATGGATATCATGCAATTTCCTATTTCTCCTTACTTAACATTTTCCCCCTGCCTCAGCTTACTAGGAGACCTCAGCAATAATGCTAGACAAGCTTGAGCCACCAGGAGACTTGAGATCATTGGCAACATTATAGCTGGGCTAAGTTATTGCTCTACCTGTTATCTGCTATACTCACAAATAGCTAATGTTATATGACAGTAGAACTCTTCCTGAGACCTCCAGGTCAACTAGTGAGGGTATATATTCCTAAGTCTCTCTGTAGCTATACAATTTACATCAATAATATACAATGAAGAATCACAGGCCAAGCCAAGGAAGGCTTCCTCTCACATTTTTACCAGGTCACTCGCTAATAAGGAGGGCCGTGGAAGGGCCCTGACTTTATGACTACACACAGTCAATGCAGCTTTCCATTGTTAACCCACAATACAATATTAAAACCGAACCTACACTGATTTCTGAGTCAGGTATTATGATTTCCACAACACAACAATTTCAACTCTGAAAATGTAGACAGAATTCTTAAAAGAGAGAGTATTAGGATAGGTCACTATAGTATTCCCTTCAGGCTCCCACCCATGAAAGACAGAGCCAGCATCCAGAATTCCTTGAAAAAAGCACCCACCCACTGCCAGCATCACTCATAAATCTCACACATGCTGACTATACACAATCCAAGCTTCTGAATCTAATTTAAAATTGAACCACCTGTTTATAACAATGGCTAGGGGCAGACATCTTGAGCTCCTGGCAGTGTACAATCAAGTACTCATTTGCAATGTTTTCATCTGCCTTGATCGTGATCTATGAAGATTTTGGGAGCTGATCTATCATATTGGATTAACTTAAAATGGTGAAATTAGTTCCACTTTAAAATAAGCTTTTATATACACGTTACAGTTTTGTATAGTATAAAAACGTTATTATACTGTTTTGTTGCTTTTTTTTTAGTTTTATTTACCTTTGAAGGTTAGGAGCTTTGTTCATGAAAACAAACAGCATTGATTTTTTTTGTACACTGAATAAAAGTACTCCTTAAATCCTTGCAAAACTGCTGTGATAGAAGAAACCTGTAGTGCATGGTCAGACCAGTAAATCAGTAATAAAGGTATTAGACATTGTTTTGGAAATCGTGTTTGTGATGTAATCATTCACAATAACAACATACGAAATGGTGTTTGCAGAAATTGTGCCTACTTGGTTGTTCTGCACTGATAAGTGAGATGATGGCAGATATCATAAAAGCTAATTCAAAGTAAATCTACACTGTTAGGGGACCTAATGGCCCTAACAGCATGTGTTTATGCTGCAGAACCTAGCATTTATAGTTCATAATCTTAAACCTTATAATCTTATACTAGGAGGTCAGGCAAAAAGGAAGTGGTCGGTAGGTTAAAAAATGCTCCAGTGTCAGTGGTCAGTAGCAGAACGCCTCTTGTTAGGTCAATAGGAGGGGAAAAAGCCTGCCAACCAGTGGGAACAAAAGATTATCTGCCCCTACATTAGTGGTCAGTGGGGTGGGACTGCCCTGGTGTCAGTAATCAGTAGAAAGAAAAATGCATTGCCAGAGGTCAGTAGAAGTAAAACAAACCCTAACACTAGCACTAACCTCATTGGTCAGTAAAAGGGGGGAAAAGCCTCATTGGTATTCAGTAGGGGAAAATGCATTTTTGGTAATCAGAAGAGAGAAAAAAATGCCTTGTCAGGGATCAGTAGGGGGATATAATGTCATAGTACGCGTGGTAATTGGAAAAATGTCTTGTCAGTGGTCAGTATAAGGAAAAAAAAGCTTTGTCACCGACCTAGTCAGGAGAGGCATTAAATGCTTTGTCATCCATCAGTAAGGGGCAAACTTGCCCTGGTATCAGTGATGAATGGTAAGAAATATTACCTTTTTATAGTTATCAGTAGCAGGAAAAATGCCTTGTTAGTGGTCAATAGGAAGACAAATACTTACATTTCATTGGGTAACTAGAGGAAAAAAATCCCCTGCCATCAGTGCCAAAGTGGGAGGACAAAATGCCCCAGCATTGCTGTCAATGAGAGAATATATTAATAAGGACTCAACAGAGTACTTTGTAGCTGAGGGGAACAGTGGGGGCACTAAGGGGGAAGGGAGGGGCTCTGTAGCAGACTAAGCAGTACAGTTGGGGGTTTACAACCACATGCATATAGGCATCTGCAAATGCAAGTATCAACATATACAGTAAAGGTGTATATCCGTTTATAGCATATTATGTTATTCTTTCCAAAATTACACAGTAGCTGAGACAAGTGTATTTTATACTGTACAAACATACGTGTGCATGAGCCTTAACAGGTAAAGTCAGGTTACAGACAACTTTCCCTTGAAATTATTTAATTCTTTTGACTGCTGAGAAGCATAGGCTCATTTTTGACCAACTAATAAACCAATACCTTGCCCCCCCAAAAAGACACAGAAGCTGATTAAGTTGAAAATAGGGCAAGGCCACAGCTTTATTGAACTTTTCAAAAGTACAACTTTCCAAATGTACCAAACAATGGCAGTCACAGTATACCATGAACACCCATAAATATAAACTCGCATAGTCTAAGAGGCCTGTCTTTACCATCAGTGCCAGACAGGCATTAGACTGACCCCAGAATTTAACTTGAGGGCATAGCCCATAAAGCAACATCCATTGTTGGCAAGGTCAAATCAGCCACACGCAAGTCAGTGGTACACTGACGAGCGCCCACCGCAGCCAGCACCTGCTCAACACCAAATTGTAGTCCGAGGTGAACATATTTAGGCCAATCATTTAAATGAACCCCATCAGGTCTTAATAAATACTGTTATCTCCATAAATACCTCAGCAGCAGACACAATGCCACCAATCCTGTGGACAAAGTTGAAAATCTAGGCATTCACCTTGCAGCGAAACAGCTCCAAACAAGAACTAGAAACAAGAACAAAGAATGTGACGGGCCAAAACCAGAAAAGGGGAACAATGTTGCACCAAGATAGAAAGCTAGATAGGTAAAACTGGCACAACATGAAGCAATACTAAGTCTAATAGAGGAGGTTGAATCTACAGGTTGGTAATGCCCTACATTATTACCCCATACATGACTGATAAGAATGAAGGGACCTAAAACAAATTGTCTCAGGTAATACCAGCAGCCAGTGTAGGCCATGTAAACTGCAACAACAAATTCTGCCAACTGCGAAGGAAAATTCTCCCCACAGTATCAAAATGCGGCACGGCAAGAGGCCCAATAAATGAACAAGTCAACGATGATCCAAAGTAATTCAGGGGAGAGACATGAAATCAGAACAAAAGGTGAGAACGAACATATAGCAAAAATTCAAATGATTCCCATTTACCTAAAACCCATCCCATGAGAGCAATGGCTGTGCCAATGGGAAAAGAGTTAGTGGGAAAAATCAAGAGGAGGCAAGACCAGCTAGGAAAAGGAAAAGTCACAAGACCCGAAATAAATTCAAATTTGTTGAGTTTGTACAAAAAAGCGAGAGATAAAAACAAAGAATTCTGTGATCAGCACATTCTTTGAGTTACCATAAACTGGATCTCCTCAGAGCAGTTGGATGTGCCTCACCAAAGTCCTTTTTCTAGAGTTCAGGCTTCACCCAGTCACCTCAGGTCTTGTAGCCAATCCTAAGGGAGCTACTTAACTTCCCTTTTAGGTTCACCCCCACAGTGATGCCATGTTTCCAACAGTCAAGGCTCCCTTTCCCTAAAGGCGGTTCAAGGGGCCTTCATTATTGCTGCAGCTAGTGATTATACATGTGAATTTCGTTTCGTTACGAAACGAAATTCGGATGAATTTTCATTATTCGGACATTCGGATGCATCCGAATTACCGAATTACAATGCTAACGAATGCAAATGAAATTCAAATCAAATTCGAAAAATGACATTTTGCAACCTGAATTTGGGGCCACATAGAACTAGCACTACAACATCTCCAAATTTGGGGTTTCTAGCTCCAAGTGGGGTCGCAAAATGTCATTCTCTGCTGCAGAAAAGTGCTTGACATTTAACATTTTGTGACCCGACTTTGGGGCCACGTATCTCGGGGTCACTTGGAGCTAGAAACTCCAAATTTGGAGATGTTATAGTGCTAGTTCTACTCTATTTCTGAACCAAATTTGGGGTTTCTAGCTATAAGTGGCCCCAAGATACGTGGCCCCAAATTCGGGTCGCAAAATGTCATTCTCTTCTGCAGAAAAGTACTTGACATATTGTCCATATCTCAGGGTCACTTGGTGCTAGGAACCAACTTGTGGCAGGTGACGTGGCAAGTGGACAATCCACAACTTGGTCATGTGGCACTCGTGGCAGGTGACGTGGCACTCATGGCAGGTGTCATGGCAAGTGGACAATACACAACTTGTGGCAGGTGATGTGGCAAGTGGACAATTACATATAGCATATGTACTTGCCTTGCGATCGACATCCGTGACTTCTTCAATCAGGCATGCTGACAACTTCATTGATGTGATAAATATAAATGAAATAAGATGTGTGTTTTTTTGCACTGGTACTTAGCAAGTATGAGAAGTTGATGTGACAGATATATATAAGTAAGTAACTAACCATCTTCCAAAATTTCTAATTCAAATAGAAAAGATTAGAAAAAATATAATTTAATAGAATTAATATACAACCATCTTCTGAAATTCAAATTTCAAATAGAATAAATTTGAATTTCGAATAGTATGAATTCAATTTTTTTAATTAATTAATTTTAAATTTGGATAGAAAAGATTTCTAGCTATAAGTGACCCCGAGATATGTGGCCCCAAATTCGGGTCGCAAAATGTAATTCTCTGCTGCAGAAAAGTACTTGGCATATTGCCCATATCTGGGGTCACTTGGTGGCAGGTGACATGGCAAGTGGTCAGGTCACGTGGCACTTCTGGCCGGTCACGTGGCACTCATGTCAGGTCATGTGGCACTCCTGGCTGGTCACGTGGCACTCGTGGCTGGTCACTTGGCACTTGTGGCAGGTGTCGTGGCAAGTGGACAATACACAACTTGTGGCCGGCCATGTGGCACTCGTGGCAGTTCACGTGGCACTCCTGACCGGCCATGTGGCACTCGTGGCAGGTCACGTGGCACTTGTGGCAGGTGTCGTGACAAGTGGACAATACACAACTTTTGGCAGGTGATGTGGCAAGTGGACAATACACAACTTGTGGCAGGTGACATGGCAAGTGGACAAATACAATACACAACTTGTGGCAAGTGGACAATGACATACAGCATATGCGCTTGCGATCGACATCCGTGACTTCTTCAATCAGGCATGCTGACAACTTCATTGATACCATAAATATAAAATAAATAAGATGTGCATGGTTTTTTTTTGCACTGGTACACTGCAAGTATGAAAAGTTGATGTGACAGATGTATATAAGTAACTAACCATCTTCCAAAATTTCTAATTCAAATAGAAAAGATTAGAACAGAATAGAAAAAAATATATAATTGAATAGAATAAAATAGAAAGAATATACAACCATCTTCTGAAATTCAAATTTGAATAGAATAAATTCATAGAAGATGGTTGTATATTCTTTCTATTTTATTCTATTAACCACTTTCAGACCGGACCAATTTGCTGGTCAAAGACCAGACCACTTTTTGCGATTCGGCACTGCGTCGTTTTAACTGACAATTGCGCGGTCGTGCGACGTGGCTCCCAAACAAAATTGATGTCCTTTTTTTCCCACAAATAGAGCTTTCTTTTGGTGGTATTTGATAACCCCTGCGGTTTTTATTTTTTGCGCTATAAACAAAAATAGAGCGACAATTTTGAAAAAAACGCATTATTTTTTACTTTTTGTTATAATAAATATCCCCCAAAAATATATAAAAAAACATTTTTTTCCCTCAATTTAGGCCGATACGTATTCTTCTACATATTTTTGGTAAAAAAAATCGCAATAAGCGATTATTGATTGGTTTGCGCAAAAGTTATAGCGTTTACAAAATAGGGATAGTTTTATAGCATTTTTATTAATTTTTTTTTTACTAGTAATGGCGGCGATCTGTGATTTTTATTGTGATTGCGACATTGTCGGGGACCCATCGGACATTTTTGACACATTTTTGGGACCATTGTCATTTATACAGTAATCACTGCTATATAAATGCAGTGATTCCTGTGTAAATGACACTGGCAGTGAAAGGGTTAACCAGTGGGTGGCAGTGTAGGGGTTAAGTGTTCCTAGGGGTGTGTTACTAACTGTGGGGGGGTTGGGCTTTCATTTAGTGTACACTGATCTCTGCTCCAATCACATGGAGCAGAGATCAGCGTCACTAGTTGCTAGGCAGAATGGGAAAATGTTGTTTATACAGCATTTCCTCCATTCGGCCGCTCCGTGAGACGATCGCGGGGATGCCCGCGGCGATCGAGTCTGCGGGTCCCGCGACCGGACTCACGGGGGTCCCGACCAGCGTGGGAGCGCGCCGCCGGCGGCGCGATCCCGATGGCACGGCGGCAACGAATATTGGACGTACATGTACGCCAATATGCCTGCCCGTGCCATGCTGTCGACGTACATCGTCGTGCGCTGGTCGGGAAGTGGTTAAATTATATTTTTTTTTCTATTCTGTTCTAATCTTTTCTATTTGAATTTGAAATTTTGGAAGATGGTTAGTTACTTATACTTACTTATATATATATCTGTCACATCAACTTTTCATACTTGCAGTGTACCAGTGCAAAAAAAACACACATCTTATTTCATTTATATTTATGGTATCAATGAAGTTGTCAGCATGCCTGATTGAAGAAGTCACAGATGTCGATCACAAGGCAAGTGCATATGCTGTATGTCATTGTCCACTTGCCACAAGTTGTGTATTGTATTTGTCCACTTGCCACGTGACCTGCCACAAGTTGTGTATTGTCCACTTGCCACAAGTTGTGTATTGTATTTGTCCACTTGCCACGACACCTGCCACGAGTGCCACGTGACCTGCCACGAGTGCCACGTGACCTGCCACGAGTGCCACGTGACCGGCCACGAGTGCCACGTGACCGGCCAAGAGTGCCACGTGACAGGCCACGAGTGCCACATGACCTGACACGAGTGCCACGTGACCGGGCCACGAGTGCCACGTGACCAAGTTGTGGATTGTCCACTTGCCATGTTACCTGCCGCCAAGTGACCCCAGATATGGGCAATATGCCAAGTACTTTTCTGCAGCAGAGAGTGACATTTTGCGACCCGAATTTGGGGCCACATATCCCGGGGTCACTTATAGCTAGAAACACCAAATTTGGTATACAAACACAATATAACTAGCACTACAACATCTCCAAATTTGGGGTTTATAGCACCAAGTGAACCCGAGATACATGGCCCTAAAGTCGGGTCGCAAAATATTTTTGAATCCGGTTGAAATAGTTTAGAATGATGTTGAAATCATTTCGAATTCGGTAGAAATATTTCTGAATTTGGTTGAAATATTTTCAAATGCGACCCACTTTTCAAATTTGGTAGAAAATGAAACGAAATCCGAAAATGCATTTAACGAATTTAACGAATATAACGAAACGAAATTAATTAACGAATTAAAACGAAACTAAACTAAACAAATGTTTTCCTTTTGCGCATGTCTACTAGTGATGTAGTCTACTACTGGCTTTTTTTCTAAGCCAATGGAAAGGATTAAAGTGATTCTAAATCTTTAAAAAAAAATTATTTAATTCCGATACTTTAGACTCAGATCCTTTATCAACAGAGACGAAATCACATCCACCTTTGCTGGTTTATGCATCGTCAACCTGATTATACCTGTTATACTACTCTGTTCTCTGTATTTCATTGTATGAGTACTGTTCATAAATATTGTATGCTCTACTTTTAGCCAATTAAAATTTGTTGTGAAAAAAAACTTTCACAGTTGTAATGAATTAGCACAATATCTACTTTTTATGCTTTACTGTTGCAACATCATACTGTATTTTCTGCAAAACCCACAGATCCGACAGAAGTCCCAATACATTTTCAGTTAAAATCTGTTAAAAGTCTTGCTGTGCATTTTCTGTAAAAAGCAGATACAGCCTCAGTAGAAAAGCCTGACTCCTGCCAGCATACTTCTGAAAACCTTGCTAAATGCAGTGGTCTCTCTGCAGGGGTCCCCTTCCTTTTGTTTAACCAGGCCTATAGCTGATATTAGCAAAATTTTTACCCCTGGTGAGGTGGAAGCTCTAGTTCTTCTCTGCAGCATCATGGCAAGGGAGAGATTTTTATCCTGAGGTTGTGGCTGTTTTCCAAACAAAACAAATTGTTAGAGCCCTTTCACACTGGGGTGGTGGAGGCATCTGTGGTAAAGTGACACTATTTTTAGTGGCACTTTTCGCCCACTAGCGGGGCACTTTTAACTTCCCCTAGCAGCTGAAAAAGGGTTAAAAGCACCCGCAAAGTGCAGCAAAGCGGCACTTTGCCGGGGCTTCGGCAGCGCTGCCCATTGATTTCAATGGGTAGGGGCGCTTTAGGAGTGGTGTATACACCTCTCCTAAAGCACCTCAAAGATTCTGCTTGCAGGACTTTTTTGGATGTCCCACAAGCCCATCGCTTCAGTGTGAAAGCCCCCAGCTATATAGTCCCCCGCTATAGCACCTGTAAAGCGCCTCAGTGTGAAAGGGGAGTTAATTAGCCAATTTAAACTGAAAGTTCATCTGGGCTTTACAATTTTTAACTAGTAGGGAACATACAGTATAATAATTATTACTTATTCAGCAAACAACTTTTGCTAGCACAATGTACTCAAAAAGGTTAAGGAGAGCATAAGCTATAATAATTATGGAACAAATACTTCAGAAATGCATAGTGCTTAAACAGAACAGAATAGGCAGATTGTTAAGTGCATTTTTGGCATCTAACAAGCAATGCAGCCCTTACAGCATTTAGGAAGATGATTTCAAAGCAGAAAAGTCCATTGATGTAGCAGCAGAATCTACTACTTTACAGATCTCCATGCATTCTCTTCTATCTTGTTCTGTGGCAGAATAATGGAAAGGAATACTGAGTTGCCTATTATGATAAGTTTAAAAAATTATTTATATTGTTTTGAAAAATAAAAAATAAAATCATCAGTTAAAAGGGCAGCCTGCTTTGTCCTGTAAGCCATCATTATGCCTGGGCAATGTGGCTCTCATGGTCTAATCTTGATAGAGGACAAAGCAAAATCCTTTAGCTGTGGTTGACATGTTCAATGGGAAGGCTGTATGTCCCTCACCTGCATTTATAGGAAAAAATCCAATCTATTGTGAAAACTTCAATAAGTATCCTTCTATTTAGCTTGTGCTTGCCCTTTTTTTTTGCTAACAAAGAGAAGTTTGTAATATTAAAAGAAGAAGATGGATTATTCTTTTGCTGTTTTCAATATCAAACATTGTAAAACACCTTCCAGGTACCCCAGAGCTGGTCTGAATTTATATAGAAACAGTTATTCTTAACAGTTAAAGACAAGGCTTATAATGATGTTCTACTAGTCATATTTCCTGTAATAGATTGATAGTTCACTAAAAAAATTGCATGAAGAGCAGCTTAGGGAACATATTGTGTTTCCAAGTCTTCCAGCTTTGGCATTGAGGTTGTAATCTGTAATTTGATAACAGATAACTGCATGGCTCAGCTTTTCTACCAGCTGTGAATCTAGGTGTTCTTTGTAGGTTGTTATACATCTCTGCTTTAGTCACCGTTGCCCTCTCAACTAAATTTTGCATGCTAAATATACAGTAAAGCCTAACTCTAGCCAGTTTTGTAAGGGATGGGGAAGAGTTACCATTTCTGTCAGGTTTTTATTTCTACCTTTGTTTCAGTTGGTGACATTTACTTAAATTTTTGTTCACAGGACAAGAAATAGGAGGAATAGATGTATTCAGCACAAGAACACAAAGATAGCAGTGAAAATATCACCAGAAATTTGAACCTTTGCTCATTCTACTAAAAATGTGTATTTTTTTGTATTTCCACTAGCATGAATAATGATTAGCACCCATACATAATGTTCATTTGAAAGGCTTTTATTTGCACACAAGTCATTGTACATAATCAATATCCTACTTGACCAGAATGTACATGTCAATGAATAAAAAGTGGCAGCAAAAATGTTTAGAAGTTACATAGGTGAATAAACGAGAGTCAGGCCGCGTACACACGCGCGGACTGTTTGCCCAACCTTGTTCGTCAAACAGTTTCGGCAAACAGTCCGCTCAAAATTTGCATGAGCGGACTTGCCCACACACGAGCGGACTGTTTCAGCAAACTGTTTGCCAAACAGTTCGCTCAACTTTTGAAATGAACGGACTCGCCCACGTAAGGAGGCAAATCCGCCCATTTCGAGCGCGTGTACAGGTAGGCGGGGCCCGTGAAGGAGACGTCGCGGGCTCCGCCGCCTGGAATGGGCTTAAAGGGGAACCCCAACGCCGAAAAAAATCGGCGTGGGGGTTCCCCCAAAGTCCACACCAGACCCTTGTCCGAGCACGCTACCCGGCCGGCCAGGAAAGGGGGGCGAGCGAGCGCGCCCCCCCTCCTGAGCCGTACCAGGCCACGTGCCCTCAACATGGGGGGGTGCCTTGGGGAAGGGGGGGCCGCGCGGCCCCCCCACCCCAAAGCACCTTGTCCCCATGTTGATGAGGACAAGGGCCTCTTCCCGACAACCCTGACCGTTGGTTGTCGGGGTCTGCGGGCGGGGGGCTTATCGGAATCCGGGAGCCCCCTTTAAGAAGGGGGCCCCCGGATACCGGCCCCCCACCCTATGTGAATGAGTATGGGGTACAATGTACCCCTACCCATTCACCTGTGAAATAAAGTACAAAAAAAAACACAACACAGGGAAAAAATATTTTATTGCACAGCTCCGGGGGTCTTCCGTCTTCGGGGGTCTTCTCGCCGGACTCCTCCGCTATCTGTGTGTAGCTCTTTTACTAGCGGAGGAGTCCGGCTTTTTTCCTCCCCGCCGCCGGCCTCTTCTCCCGACTTCGGGGGTCTTGTCCCCCTCTTCGGTTCTTCTGCCGGGCCACCGCGCCTTCTTGTAGCTCTTTTGCAGGCGGTGGCCCGGTCTTCTGTCGCCGCTGCCTTCCGTTCTTCTGTCGCCGCCTTCGGTTCTTCTGCCGGGCCACCGCGCCTTCTTGTAGCTCTTTTACAGGCGGTGGCCCGGTCTTCTGTCGCCGCTGTCGCCGCTGTCGTCGCCGCCGCCTTCCGTTCTTCTTCTTCTTCTTGTTCTTCTTCTTCTTCTCCTGGAGATGTTGACTCGACGAGCTCTCCGGCCGGAATGCCAGAGCCGCGCTGTGCGGTCACTTATATAGTGACAATGGGGCGGTGTCACATGGTATATGTCACATGGGTTGGTCACATGGGTTGATGTCACATGGGGACTATGACATCGTAAGGGGGCGGGGTCACCATGTGACCAACCCATGTGACATATACCATGTGACACCGCCCCATTGTCACTATATAAGTGACCGCACAGCGCGGCTCTGGCATTCCGGCCGGAGAGCTCGTCGAGTCAACATCTCCAGGAGAAGAAGAAGAACAAGAAGAACAAGAACGGAAGGCGGCGGCGGCGGCGACGACAGCGGCGACAGAAGACCGGGCCACCGCCTGTAAAAGAGCTACAAGAAGGCGCGGTGGCCCGGCAGAAGAACCGAAGGCGGCGACAGAAGAACGGAAGGCAGCGGCGACAGAAGACCGGGCCACCGCCTGTAAAAGAGCTACAAGAAGGCGCGGTGGCCCGGCAGAAGAACCGAAGAGGGGGACAAGACCCCCGAAGTCGGGAGAAGAGGCCGGCGGCGGGGAGGAAGAAAGCCGGACTCCTCCGCTAGTAAAAGAGCTACACACAGATAGCGGAGGAGTCCGGCGAGAAGACCCCCGAAGATGGAAGACCCCCCGGAGCTGTGCAATAAAATATTTTTTCCCTGTGTTGTGTTTTTTTTTGTACTTTATTTCACAGGTGAATGGGTAGGGGTACATTGTACCCCATACTCATTCACATAGGGTGGGGGGCTGGTATCCGGGGGCCCCCTTCTTAAAGGGGGCTCCCGGATTCCGATAAGCCCCCCGCCCGCAGACCCCGACAACCAACGGCCAGGGTTGTCGGGAAGAGGCCCTTGTCCTCATCAACATGGGGACAAGGTGCTTTGGGGTGGGGGGGCCGCGCGGCCCCCCCTTCCCCAAGGCACCCCCCCATGTTGAGGGCACGCGGCCTGGTACGGCTCAGGAGGGGGGGCGCGCTCGCTCGCCCCCCTTTCCTGGCCGGCCGGGTAGCGTGCTCGGACAAGGGTCTGGTGTGGACTTTGGGGGAACCCCCACGCCGATTTTTTTCGGCGTTGGGGTTCCCCTTTAAGCCCATTCCAGGCGGCGGAGCCCGCGATGTCTCCTTCGCGGGCCCCGCCTACCTGTACACGCGCTCGAAATGGGCAGACTTTCCGAGCGGGAACAGTCCGCTCATTTCGAAAGTACAGCGGACAGGCCCACACACGGGCGGACTGTTCGCTCAAACACAGTTTCAGCGGACAGTTTTTCGGAATTTCCGAAAGACTTTGTCCGTCCAACTGTCCGCTGAAACTGTCCGCTGAAAGCCCACACACGAGCGGACTGTCCGCCCAAACACTGTTCAGCGGACAAGGTTGGGCGAACAGTCCGCCCGTGTGTACGCGGCCTCACAGAAATAATTTATACCTATATTGTACAATAGTTATTGCATTTGGTATACATAGCAATGGACGGCTTTGATAAACCTCACACTAGACCCCCAAACATTGTGTGTGTGAGTTGTCATTATCCAGTCTTGGTCTGCATGGGGGTTCGCAGGTAGGGGAAAGGGGGGTCAAATGCCCCTCCCTGGAATCAGGGATCGATTTGGCACATTTAGCATAGCTATGGGGGGTGCAGGCAGCCAGTGGGGTGACACCATCAAGGTGCTGTCAAGCCACCCCATCAGTGTAGTGTGACTGCTGGCTCTTTTCCCTGCTCAGTCCAGCAGAGAACTTGGCGGTGCTGTGTCAGGAGAAAAGTGAGCTGCGGGCTGTCAGAAGTTTCCCCTGCCCCCCCCCCCCTTTCTCCTGTCAGGGATAAGAGATGGTGGCTCTCACCGACTTCCCCCGCCCAACTTCCTGACCACTCCAATCCTTCCCCACTGGCCATAACTGAGGGCCAGTCAAAGGAGACTAGGAGAGGAGAGCATCATGCGACATGTAGTCCCGAAGATTGGTGGCTCTATTTTCCATAGGAAGGAGGCTACAGCTCGATCAAGAGAGAGATTGAGAGACTGCAACCTGGAAAAAAGCTGAGAGAGTGAGTGCTACAGGACAAAGAAAGAGGCGTGTGCTGGGCAGAAGTCAGAGAGAGAGCCACGCTGCCCAGTGTCACCAGAGAAAAAGCCATGCTGCCCCGTGCTACCAAAGAGAGCAACGATACCCAGTGCCACCAGAGAGAGAGCCACACTACCCAGCGCCAGAGAGAGAGCCACGCTACCCAGCACCAGAGAGAGAGCCACGCTACCCAACACCAGAGAGAGAGCCACACTACCCAGCACCACCAGAGAGAGCCACTCTACCCAGCACCACCAGAGAGAGCCATACTACCCAGCGTCACCAGAGAGAGCCACGCTGCCCATCGCCACCAGAGAGAGAAAGACTGAGCCACTGCCAGGGTACAGACATGCTACACTACTGACCAGAATTTCCCCCGGGGGACCCAGAGTGAGCAATCATCCAGCTGGAGGGATCACTGCTGTAGTTTCGCTGGGTCTAGTAAGAGGGCGTGTCGGCCATTATCCATTACTTATACTAGGGACTGTATTACGCCTGCTGTCTCTGACCATGACAATGTGATAATGACATTGTTAAAAAGGGGTGGTGCATGGGTGACCCTAAAATTATGCCCCTCCCTGAAAAAAGTTCTGCGGACACCCATGTTGGTCTGTATGCCATTCGTTCCCTTTTAGGCTTACTACACCACTGCTATGTATAACAAATGTGATGACTTTTGGGTGGCTTTTCCTTTTAAATTCAGGGACAGTAGATGGCAGGCATTTGCTTGAAAATAACAGAATCTCTCCCTGAAATGTAATGTTCAGTTCTAATCCCAATCAGGACACTATCTTCATGGAGCTTGCATGTTCTCCCTTTATTTTTGTGGGTTTCCTCCAGGGTTCCTTCCACACTCCACAGATGTTCTAAAGTTGTGAGTAGGGATGAGCCTGATGTTCGAGTCGAACATTGGGTGTTCGCCGAATAGTGAACAATTTGCGCTGTTCGCGGTAAATTCAAAAGCCGCTGAACACCCTTTAAAAGGCTATGGGAGAAATCAAAAGTGCTAATTTTAAAGGCGTATATGCATGGTATTGTCATAAAAAGTGTTTGGGGACCTGGTCCCTGCCCCAGGGGACATGTATCAATGCAAAAAAAAGTTTTAAAAATGGCCCTCTTTTCGGGAGCAGTGATTTTAATAATGCTTTAAGTGAAACAATAAAAGTGAAATATTCCTTAAAATTTTCTTACCTGGGGTGTCTACAGTATGCCTGTAAAGTGGCACATGTTGCCCGTGTTTAGAACAGTCCGAGAACAAAATGACATTTCTAAAGTAAAAAAAGTCATTTAAAAGTACCCGCGGCTATAATGATTTGTCAGTCCTGGTAATACACATAAAAGACATTGAAAAAAAACAGCATGGGATTCCCCTAACCAAAAAAAAAATGCGTGGGGGTCCACCCAGATTCCTTACCAGGCCCTTCAGGTATGGATATTAAGAGGAACCCCGTGCCAAATTTGTTTTAAAAAAAATGGCATGGGAGTCCCCCTAAAAATCCATACCAGACCTGAAGGGTCTGGTATGGATTTTAAGGGGAACCCTGCACCAATTTTTTTTTTAAAAATGGCTTGGGGTCCCCCCAAAAATCCATACCAGACCCTTATCCAAGCACGTAACCTGGCAGGCCACAGGAAAAGAGGGGGGAGAGAGAGCGCCCCCCTCCTAAACCATACCAGGCCACATGCCCTCAACATGGGGAGGGTGCTTTGGGGTAGCAGCCCCCCAAAGCACCTTATCCCCATGTTGATGAGCACAAGGGCCTCATCCCCACAACCCTTGCCCAGTGGTCGTGGGGGTCTGCGGGTGGGGGGCTTATCAAAATCTGGAAGCCTCCTTTAACAAGGGGACCCCCAGATCCCAGCCTCCTCCCTGTGTGAACTGGTAACAGGGTACAAATGTACTTACCATTTCACAAAAAAAGTGTGAAAATGGTAAAAGAAACACAAGATATGGCTTGGGACAATTCCTTTATTAAAAAATAAAAAAATAAAAGTGTCCCACGAAGTCCATTCATCTTGTTCTCTCGCTCCAATGGACCAAAAAATTTAATAAAAATAAAAAAGCTGCACGCCGCCACCGATCTGCCTCCATGCGTAATGAGTCTCAGGTGACAGCTCTTTTATAACTGAGTGTGGGGCCACGCAATGACGTTGCCAGGTGACCCCACCCCCTGTGATTCACAGAGACATCCCTATGGCTTTCCCATAGTGTCAGAGGGGAGCGGGGTCACTCGGTTACGTAACCGGGTGGCAAACAAGAAGAAGAGGTTGATGAATGGAAGAAGAAGAAGAAGATGAATGGACTTCGCGGGACACTTTTATTTTTCTATTTTTTAATAAAGGAATTGTCTCAAGCTGTGTCTTGTGTTTTTTTACTATTTTCACACTTTTTTTGTGAAATGGTTACCATTTCACACAGGGGGGAGTCTGGGATCTGGGGGTCCCCTTGTTAAAGGGGGCTTCCAGATTTCGATAAGCCCCCCGCCCGCAGACCCCCACAACCACGGTGCAAGGGTTGTAAGGATGAGACCCTTGTCCCCATCAACATGGGAACAAGGTGCTTTGGGGGGGGCCGATACCCCAAAGTACCCTCCACATGTTGAGGGCATGTGGCCTGGTAAAGTTCAGGAGGGGGACCGTTCTCTCACCCCCCTCTTTTCCTGCGGCCTGCCAGGTTGCATGCTCGGATAAGGGTCTGGTATGGATTTTTGGGCGAACCCCACACCATTAAAAAAAAAAATTGGTGCGGGGTTCCCCTTAATATCCATACCAGACCCGAAGGGCCTGGAATGGAATTTGGGGGGACCCCCACACATTTTTTTAAAAATTTTGGTTCGGGGTTCCCCTGTGGGGGAATCCTATGCCATTTGTTTTCAATGACTTTTATGTGTATTGCCGTGACTGACAATTCATTATAGCCACAAGTACTTTTAAATTACTTTTTCTCCTTTAGAAATGTAAATTTGGCTCTCGGACTGTTGTAAACACAGCAAACATGCGCCACTTTACCGGCATACTATTGCCCCCCCCCCCCCCCCGTTATGAAATTTAAAGGAATATTTCACTTTTATTGTTTCACTTTAAGCATTATTACTGCTCCCGAAAAAAACAGACGTTTTTAAAACTTTATTTTGCATTGATACATGTCCCCTGGGGCAGGACCCAGGTCCCCAAACACTTTTTATGACAATACCATGCATATAAGCCTTTAAAATTAGTACTTTTGATTTTTCA
Organism: Lithobates pipiens; assembly: GCF_037356315.1. NCBI lineage: Eukaryota > Metazoa > Chordata > Amphibia > Anura > Ranidae > Lithobates > Lithobates pipiens. The sequence goes on from NW_027507790.1 coordinate 74,778,551, forward strand.
TGTTCGTGTCCCATAGACTTTAACAGTGTTTGCGTATTTGAACAAATGTTCTGCCTGTTCGCATGTTCTGCTGCGAACCGAACTGGAGGGTGATCAGCTCATCCCTAGTTATGAGCTATTATTAAGCACTGACCTACAATGTGACACGAGCTAGCTATTGCCTTCTACCTGCATAGCATGGACTGACTGTTTTGGATTTTATATTTCACATGTATCGGTGTGCGGCAGTCCAGGATTTTCTTGCTCTTTTATCCCTTGCAGAGCCTGCACTTGTTTGCTCTAAGCTCTTGTACACACGGTTGGACATTCCGACAACAAAATCCCTTCGGATTTTTTCAGACGGATTTTGTCCGAAACTGGTGTTGCATACACACGGTCGGACAAAGTTGTTGGAAAATCCGATCATTCGGGACGTGATGACGTTCGTTCTTTACGACGGGACTATGTTCAGGCTAGTAGCCAATAGCTGTGGTCTCGTAATTTGATCTGAGCATGCGTGGCACTTTGTCCGATCGGAATTCTCTACAAACGATCGGACAAAGTCGAATCGGATCATGTCAGAAAATTTTATATCCAGCTCTCAAGCTTTGTTGGTCGGACATTCCGATGGAAAAAGTCCGATGGAGCCCACACACGGTCGGATTATCTGACAACACGGTCCGATCGGACATTTTCCATCGGAATGTCCAACCGTGTGTACAAGGGCTTACACATTACTTGGCTGAAATCTTTTCTTATGGAAAACTGTATAATATATTAGCTGTATATTATTTATAATATAGTTAGATGATAGTGTCAAAGGCATTACATTGCTCATTCACATATGTGCACAAATGAATTAAGGAAAGGTCAGATGCACTCAAAGTGCACACTATTTATGAGAGTAGAAATATTTCCCCTGTAGCCCTGACAACCTCACTTGAGCCACCCATTCCTATGGGAGTAGCCATTATGACATGTGTCACCAGCTTTCCAAAGGGTAGTGACAATAGATTGGTCAGTAAGTGTGATGTATCACAAGCGACATTGCTTGTCACTGGCAATTATGCACAGTTTCTCACATAAGCCCTCCACGGAGACAAAGAGTTGCAATTCCAAATAAAGTCTTTAACTACAGAAAAAATAACATCACTCCAAACCCCACTGTGCTTTCCTTACTAAGAAGATACAGGAAAATTAAAAGGTATGGAAAATTGTCACTGTGCTTATGAAATTTGCACCTAAAACTCATGAATTAAGTGCTTTTGTTTTTGCAGAACTGCATTACTTAAATGAACAAATGTGCTGTAATTTTCATTTTTATTAATCATCCTAAAGAAAACTATTAAGTTACGTTCTCAAAGCTGAGTATATTGAGTAACAGGTAAGTATATGCGGAGCAAAACATCATAAAGATTATTTATTCTTGCTGAGTTCGTAGGAATAATAAGTGACAGTGAAAAAGGCCCCTTGTCCATTCTTAAGTGGGGATAAGTGAAGATGGAATTGCTTACATAAAAGGATCACCCATCATGTGCACCATATGTCACATGCACACCTTTGTTTAATGCAGCTTCAGCATTTTACTCTAGAATGTTTTGTTTCACTAATTAAATCTACCAGTCTTATGGGAGTGCAGAAGAAGCACCATGCTGCATAAATATGAACAACTGCATGGAAGCACAGAGCAGTGTGGCATATACATCTATAAAAGGGAATCAGACAATACATTGGATGAAAAATATTTATTCTAAGGTGAAATCTGTCTATAAATGTCTAATAATATCAATTTAGGATTTTTATTGTGTTTTTATTTTTTTAAATAGTAAAATCGAACATCCAGCCTTTGTTGCAATAGATGCAAAATGCTTCCCATTGGGTCTCCAGGTCCACCCCGTGGTCTTGACGAAAAGGATAATAGAAGACATTGTTTGCAGTGGCTAGTTTGGTAGTGAACAGAAGCATGGATACTGTCTGAGGTTCAATTTATTACTACAGATCCAGAGGTTTGTGGAACGTTACTTCCACCGTGTCCAAAAAGGGATTGCAAGTTAAAAAACAAAGCATACTGCAAAATTACGACTGAATTTACAGGGTTTGCTCTTGCATGTCAATAATCAATGTCTTTAACCACTTCAGCCCCAAGCCTATTTTTCTAACTTGTTGTTTACAAGTTAAAATCATTTTTTTTTTGCTAGAAAATTACTTAGTAAAAACACCCTAGAGAATAAAATGACGGCCGTTGGAATACTTTTTGTCACACCGTATTTGTGCAGCGGCCTTACAAGCGCACTTTTTTTGAATAAAAAAATAAGACAACAATAAAGTTAGCCCATTTTTTTTTTATATTGTGAAAGATGATGTTATGCCAAGTAAATTGATACCCAACATGTCACGCTTCAAAATTGCACCCGCACGTGGAATGGCAACTCATTTTTACCCATAAAAATCTCCATATACAACTTCTAAAAAATTCTACAGGTTGCAAATTTTGAGTTACAGAGGAGGTCTATGACTATGAATTATTGCTCTCGCTCTACCAATTGCGACAATACCTTGTATGTGTGGTTTGAACACTGTTTTCATATGCGATCGCTACTCATGTATGTGTTCGCTTCTGCACTCAAGCTCGGCAGGACGGGGCACGTTTAAAAAATGCTTATTTATTTGACCTTTTATGGGTACACTGTTTGTTTAAAAAAATAAATAAATTGTGTCACTTTTATTCCTATTACAAGGAATGTAAATATCCCTTGTAATAGAAACAAAAAGCATGACAGGACCTCTTAAATATGAGATCTGGGGGTCAAAAAGACCTCAGATCTCATATTTACATTAAAATGCAAAAAAATTATATATATATATATATGTTGTTTGAAGAAAAAAAAAAAGTCCCTTTAAGAGCTATGGGTTTTGACTTCTACCCTGCAATAGTATAGAGATGGGTGGGGGCCATCTTCCCCTCATTCAGCTCCATACCACACACGTGAGTGGCGGTAGGTCCAGTAATCGGCAGAGGGCACCTGAGCAAGGTGGGAGGGGGGCCCCTCTCCCGCCACTGATAAAAGTGATCTTGCAGTGAATCCGGTGCAGAGACCACTTTTATCTATAAGCGGACCGCCCGCTGAAGAAGAGGATGGCAGCTAGCTGCTGCCATACAATGATATCTCTCTTCAAACAGCTGAAGTAAAACCGGTCCGTAAGTGGTTACAAAACATAATAAGCTCTCCCAATGTAACATTAAAAGCCAAGCTGCACCTGCTGGTGTGAATGGGCCTTTAGTTTGTCTGCACATTATGGGGTCTATTTACAAAACATTCTTTGGACGAATCACAAGCGTTCATCCAGGTTGCACGAATGCCTCCAGCAGAGATCCACAGCTCAGGTGGGAGTATCTGTCCACAGGACAACTATTAGTTATGCACTCTGCAAAACTGTTTTTTTTTTACTCTACTAATTAGGTGACTTCTGAAGGCAATTGGTTCCACTAGATTTTAAAATATAAATTAAGCTTTGGCGCTAGAACCTTTTTGTGCACTGTGAATACTAAAATCATATATAAGTGTGAGATGATCTATTATCTCTGCTGGTGCTCTGGAGAATTTAAAACAAATTGCGGTGGAAACCTCTTAAAACCACTATATACGTGATATTAAAATGCGTGAAAAAAGAAAAGAGGATGTATGTCTGTTGATTTACACCTCAAAAATACACATATGTATTGGAAAAGTGGTGAATCAATCACATAAAAACAATTAAGAATACTACTGTGCTCGATAAACATACATAAACCAATATCTGAAAAATCATATGCAATATGTTCAAAGTGATAATCAAAAAGCGTTTTGTGAAAGTACCCAGAAAAAATAATAATAATAGTGACAAAAAATCTTATAATGTCCAACGGAAATTTTCAAAGTCGCATCAACTAGTTGCTGGAAAAACGCATGGAACTTTCATCAAATGAGGAAGGTAGAGTAAAGTGACTAGTGCAGAAGGGTTAAATGCATTCCTCTCCGGTGCGCCACTCTGTGTTAGGCAAAAGGTATATATATGTGCTCACCAGACAAAAAAACCCTCAATGGGTTAATCGAGCAGCCACAGTATGAGCCACTGTGCAGCTTTCTTTAGGCTCTGCTTCTGCTATGCTGGGGAGATGCTTTACACTTTTCCTTCCACAAGTAGTCCGTTTAGCAATACTGTTGTTTGAACGTTTTTTTGTTTATTAAGAAGTCAGGTTACTCACAATATCCAAAGAGACAAAATCGCTTTCAAATTTGTCTCTTTGGATATTGTGAGTAACCTGACTTCTTAATAAACAAAAAAAAAACGTTCAAACAACAGTATTGCACTATGTTTGTACTTCTGTTTCCCTTCATGCATAATTGCTAAACGGACTACTTGTGGAAGGAAAAGTGTAAAGCATCTCCCCAGCATAGCAGAAGCAGAGCCTAAAGAAAGCTGCACAGTGGCTCATACTGTGGCTGCTCGATTAACCCATTGAGGGTTTTTTTGTCTGGTGAGCACATATATATACCTTTTGCCTAACACAGAGTGGCGCACCGGAGAGGAATGCATTTAACCCTTCTGCACTAGTCACTTTACTCTACCTTTCACATTTGATGAAAGTTCCATGCGTTTTTCCAGCAACTAGTTGATGCGACTTTGAAAATTTCCGTTGGACATTATAAGATTTTTTGTCACTATTATTATTATTTTTTCTGGGTACTTTCACAAAACGCTTTTTGATTATCACTTTGAACATATTGCATATGATTTTTCAGATATTGGTTTATGTATGTTTATCGAGCACAGTAGTATTCTTAATTGTTTTTATGTGATTGATTCACCACTTTTCCAATACATATGTGTATTTTTGAGGTGTAAATCAACAGACATACATCCTCTTTTCTTTTTTCACGCATTTTAATATCACGTATATAGTGGTTTTAAGAGGTTTCCACCGCAATTTGTTTTAAATTCTCCAGAGCACCAGCAGAGATAATAGATCATCTCACACATATATATGATTTTAGTATTCACAGTGCACAAAAAGGTTCTAGCGCCAAAGCTTAATTTATATTTTAGATTTCTAACCTATTCCTATTCTTAGGGACAGGTCTCAAGCACAGGCAGCTTTAACCCCTTAAGTTCATTTTTTAATTTATCTTTATTTCACTATATATATATTCTTTTTTCCCCTTGCCTGTGTGGCGAACGGGTGGAATTTGTTCATAGCGCAATCTTATCTATTTTTCGCTCCACTAGATTTTAGTTGGGGGCATCAGAGTAAAGGGAGCTGAATACAAGTGCACACCACACTTTTCAGATATTTATTTGTAATAAAAATGTAATCCCCTTTTATCATTTTCCTTCCACTTCACAATTTTGGGCCACTTTGTGTTGGTCTATCACATAAAATCCCAGTAAAATACATTTTTAAATTTTTGGGTTGTAACAAGACAAAATGTTGAAAAATTCAAGGGGTATGAATACTTGGTCAAAGCACTGTAGGTAGCCATAACTTGGGGGGGGAAATATGGTGGAAATGTATGCAGCCTACAAAAATGCTTTCGATATTTAACCAACAATTTTTTTTAAAATATACTGTATCCATTTGTGTGTGTGTATGGGGGTAGGGTTTATTTTGGTTTTAATTTGTATTTTTATTATTGTTTTTATTGTTATTTTTACAGTACTGGTATCTGGGGTCTACCAGATCCACTGTCAGTCACTGATCACTATCTATTTACTCAGGAGAGTCTAGAGGGCACTTGTGTTAAAAGTTAATGGCCGCTGAAGTAATCATGAGCGTATAGCAGAAGAAAATGCAAAGGTTGTAAGGTTGTTTATGCTGGCCAGCTGGAAGTGGTCCTGTTCTGAGGCCCTAGGTCTATGGCAGCAAATGTGTTAAACTATACCCACTTTTTTCCATGGTGTATGCAGAATTTTGCATTATCCCTTCTCCTGACTGTTCCTCTTTTGGGAAATCTGAAGCTGGGGGATATGGTATTCTAATCATATACTACTCATGGACCTACCACCCCTTACAAACAAATTTAACAAAAGTCTTACTTAAGAAAGTATGCTTAACACTGTGTCACCCAACCTCACTGTATGCACGGGGCTCTCTGATGTCATCCTACAATTACCATGTACGTTGGGCTATATTTAGACATCATGCTGTCCTAGGTACATCTCAATGATGATAACAAGTTGTAAAAATGTAGCCTAGAATACACTAGTGGAGGAAGTATCTGGTCTGCCTAATATTTATCGCTAGCTTTTAATTGTACAGCACGAGAGAATAGAGGATGTAATTTACATTTCCTGAACTATAGTATCCAACCCCTCTTAACTTCCTCTGTGCTTCCTTGTCCCTATAGTTCACTATGTAAAAGTAGGAAGGCAAACAAGATAAGAAAAAATATATCCCAGCTTGTACATTTCCAGTTTTGTGCTGCCTCCTCACCCTGATCCATGTGTGCATTTATGATAAACATATTCTTGCCTGTACTATTAGAGGTACAGAAGAAGTGAAAATGACCTAGAGGAGCAACACAAAATGAAAATGAATCCATAAACCATACAGAAAATACAATTCGAATTGTGTTGTTTTTTATTTATTTCTTTATGTTGCTAAGTAAAGGACAATTGCCTGTACAAAATATATAAACTACACCTGCAGAATATACCAAGATATGCAATTAACTATACTGAGGTAAGTTACTACTTTAAAAATGACACTAATGTTCGGAAAATAAATTAATATTGAAGGGTTGGTTAATCCATACCTCCCAACATTTTGAGATTGTGTGGGACATCTACTAACAAATGTATGTAGGCATAGGACACTCCCCCTGCCACACCCCCTTAAAGGAGAAGTAACCAAAAAAAAGATTAATTAAATCCACAAGGACTTTTTTTTTTACCACTACTATTTCTTTATATTGGATTTTAAAATGTACAAATGCAGCCATTTAGAAATTGGATGAAAGGTTTAGCACTGGAAAACACTTTTTGAAACATAAAAAGTGCATTTTATATACAACTATATAGATCAGACCAAAATGAGAGAGAAATGAGGTGGAATGAGGGACAGAGGGAAGTTGCTCCAAATCAGGGACAGTCCCTCCAAATCAGGGACAGTTGGGAGCTATGGGTTAATCAAGCTAGCCAAATTCTCCAAGTTATAAAATCAATCATTGCTCGTGCTCCAGATTAACTTTTTGATGAAAGTTTGCACTGATAAAAATGGGGTGCCTGGGAGTCCATCCCTGGATCTGATAGAGGAAATTACTTTTATGGAGAGGACTACCAGAAGCGCATGAAAAAGGAAAGTAGGGAATATGCATATGGAAGTTGTCAGTAGGTTCCCAGGCTTAGAGTGGCAGGGGCAGACCAGATAGTAGCAAGGTAAGTTCAGGTTATGCTTCTATGCTTGGCTGAGAGAAGTAGTCAGGGCTAACATCTCTTTGGAATCTTCAAGTGGAGACGAAACATGCAAATGTTAATTCAGGTTGTATCCTCTGCAAGCTAAACACTAAGGTGTCCTTTTATGAAGCAGTGAAATCTATTCACTGCTTCATTCTCCGGCATTCACATAGGAGATCTTTCTCATCTGGGTGCCACTTTATGAAGCGGAGTAGATCGCTTCACCCTTGGAGGAGTGAAGCGATCTACAAACGCTTCTAACACTGGAGAAAGGCCCCTAATACTGGAATCTCGTGAGACTTTACGAGATTACAGTACTAGAAATTCACCGATATACAGAGATGTCAATTTATTAAGCAGTGATAAATTATCACAGCTCAATACACTGACACACGGTGTGATTAATGTTAGTGAAATAAAGAGTCCCCCTACATAATATATACATGTATACACACACAGACATTATACATACATGTATATACACACACATTATATATATATATATATACATATACACATTATATATATATATATATATGTATATATATGTATACACATAAATATGACAGGGGGACATGGTTACAGTGTTGGGGGGTCTGAACGAGGCATAATGAAGTTAATCATCTTCCTCTTTCCTCCTCAGATCCCCCCACATTCCCTCTTCACTCCCCGGTTCTCCACCTCTGAGCTGCTGAATCGGGGAGTGTGAATTCTGAAACACATCGCCAGTGAAGCGCTGAGATCTCAGCTTCATAAACTGCCCGTTACTGTGTCAGTCTATGAGGATTCTCAGTGTGCGGAGATAATCGGCGGGAGAACAAGTTCAAACACTTCTCCCCCGATTATCTCTGGATTATAAACTGTTTATGGGCTGTGATCAGCGGCGATCCTCTGGATCTCCACTGATCACTGCTTCATAAACGGACACCTAAGCCAGTTATTTGGTAAAGTGGAAAAGCTGGGCTTTTGTAATTAACTGCAGCATTCTTTTATGCTCTTACTGCCAAACCCTTAAAAACTGTCATTGCAGGTTATTGCATTTACTTGCCCTTCTAATGTTATGTATAAAAAAATCCCAGCTGGGGACAGTCTGTCACTTTTTTGCTGTCTTTAAAAATCAACAATTTAAAGAGCCCACAGCACATCATTAAGTACAATGTTGCAAAGTGCTGAGCCTACTACATACGTTTATTTAACAGCAGTGTTGTTCCATTGATTGGAATATAATTGCTATTACACATGACACCCAGTTATATTGTTATTGAGTACTGGACTGTCACATACAATTGCTAAGTATGGTCTGTGCCTTTTTTTTTTTCAAGACTAGGGGGGCTTTGCTGCAAGTAGAGGCTTGTCCACCATATTTATTACACAAAGGCTCAAGCTTTATACATACCTCCCAACATTTTGAGATGGGAATGAGGGACACCTACTAACAGACGTATGTAGGCATAGGAAACACCCCTTGTCATACTCCCTCAAAGGAGAATTAACCAACAAAAATGGTTAATTAAATCCAGAAGGGCTTTTTTTACCGCTACTATCCCTTGGCTTTTAAAATTTACAAATGCAGCAATTTAGAAATCAGATGAAAGGTTTAGCACCGAGAAACACTGTTTGAAAGATAAAAAGTGCATTTTATATACAACTATATAGATCAGACCAAAATGAGAGAGAAATGATGAGGGAAGAGGGACAGAGGGACATTGCTCCAAATTAGGGACATTCCCTCAAAATCAGTGACAGTTGGGAGTTATGCTTTATACCATGCAACAACCTTAAAGCTACTTATGTTTTGCATTTCCTCCTCTTACCCCTTTCATCAACATGCTAATAAGCGTAAAAAAAAAAAAAAAAAAGACCCTTCCATTTTATACCTTATTTCAAAGGCAGCAATGTCATAACTGGGTCTCTCAGTACATCTATCTACAATACAGGTAGATCATGGCTAGTGGTAGAGGCAAGCAGGTTGAATTCCATAGCTTCCTGAAAACATCATAGCATGATGCCTCAGTATTCCTCTGAGGAGCCATCATCCCCAATGCAAGCAGTTTGCTGGAAGTGGTAGCAGAGGAGACTTTTCCTCCTATGAAGTCTAGAGATCCTACCTACCATCACATGCCTCCACCTCCCTCCCTGATAGAATAGAGAAACAAAAATAAGATTCTAGAAGTCACCAGAGAGATCATCGAGGAGAGGGACTTGTTAATGACTGGCATAGTACCACTGGATTGGCATTTTTCAGATTTCTTTTTATGAGGAGACGTTAAAGCCTATGACAGGGGTCTCAAACTGGCGGCCCTCCAGCTGTTGCGAAACTACAAGTCCCATGAGGCATTGCAAGGCTGAAAGTTACAAGCATGACTCCCACAGGCAGAGGCATGATGGGACTTGCAGTTTCGCAACAGCTGGAGGGCCACCAGTTTGAGACTCCTGGTCTATGATCTTACAAGTGGGTCTGTCGCTGTAAAGATCTTTAATGTCTTATCCTTAGATACTGTTCCTGTGACTGACCATTGTTACTACATGCTTGATTGATGCTGTCCTCTGGTAAGGGTATTCATTCTTCTCTCGTGGGTGGGGGATGCACTTGCCGTGGTGACTCCTTAACCACTTCCCACCTGGCCAATGCACATATACGGCTGGGTGGAAGCCGTCTACTTCTGATAGGACGTTCAGGAACGTCCTTCAGAAGGAGCGGGATCGCGCACGTGCGCGTGCCCGCGCAACGGCGCGATCCCGATGTGCTCGTGTCACCCGGACACGGCACATCTCAGATCGGCAGGAGGGCTCTGTGATTGGCCCTCCTGATCACATGACGTGCGTGTCCAATCACGGCCGCCATGTGGTGTAAACAAACAGCCGGTTGCTAGGCAATCGGCTCCTCCTCTCCTCACACAGAAGTCATCGCTGAGGAGAGGAGAGCAGATCGCTGCAGCCGGCTGATGATCAGCGAGTATAAGCTGTTTTTTACAGCTTTTTACTCACTGATCATCAGTCTAGTGTAAACACACAACACACCACACAGTATAAACACAATGTCCCCACACATGTCCCCAAAACACACATGTCCCCAAAACATACATGTCCCCAAATAATAAAAACATGTCCCCCACATATGTCCCACTAAAATCACATGTCCCAATGATTATCTGCACACATATGTACGTGATCACCTGCACACATATGTACATGATCATTTGCGTACATATGTCCGTGATCACACAAACCAATTATTATACACTTAACAGAATTTTTTTTTACCAAAAACATGTAGCAGAATACATTTTGGCTTAAATTTATGACAAAATTTGATTTTATTGGATTTCTTTTAAAATAGAAAAAAGAAAATGTTTTTTTTTCCAAATTTCTGCTTTTTTTTGCGCTTATATCGCAAAAAAAAAAAAAAACGGAGTCGTGAATAAATACCACCAAAATAAAGCTTTATTTGTGCGAGCAAAATGATAAAAATTTCATTTGGGTACAGAGTAGCATGACCGCGCAATTGTCATTCAAAGTGCGAGAGTGATGAAAGCTGAAAATTGGGCTGGGAAGGAACAGGGGCGAAAGTGCCCTGTATTGAAGTGGTTAAGTATATTTTGGGGATTTTTCTTCATAATCATCATTGAAATTAACTTTTGTTTTCCACTCACTATTTTGACTATATGATTACATGGTGGTTGAACCATTTGGGTCTCTTCATTTTCATATACGAGAGTCCTATTATCACACATTGCACTTTATTATGTTTATATGCTAATGTCACTATTCATTTATGTTACTGTTTGGTTACACATAGCGCTACACTTTTTTACATTATTCGTAATGCAAGCAGTGGACTGGCAGTTAGGAGGTGGTTAGGGTGGAGTCAGTCTTGGGGGCACAATGTTGCATGTTCACCCTCTCCTAGGGAATGCCCATGGGTGAAATATCTGATTTCCAATGAATAAAAGGAACAGTTATGCCTCATACACACGATCAGACTTTCCGTCAACAAAGCCGCGGAATTTTGTCTGAAGGGTGTTGGCTCAGACTTGTCTTGCATACACACGGTCACACAAATGTGACGTACTACGTGGTTTTCAGCTCATTAGCGCCACCCTTTGTGAGTCTTCTGCTAATTTTGTGTTAGTAAAAGTTTGTTGAGTGTTTATTTGCGCTTTTCTTTTCACGGTTTTCATTTAGGGATTTCAGTTAGCACTTTTCATTTCATGCTTTTCAGTTTGTTTCCGAAAGGCCGTTCATCAACTAGACATGTAGCAGAATCAGAAGAGATAATGTGTTATTTATTATTGGTCTTGGAGTTATTGCTTTGACATTATATTTTGGTTGAATAATGATTTGATTTGGTATATTTTCTATATTTTTGGATGCATAGAATTAACTTTTTTGGTTAAGTTATATTGGCAAATAGCATGTATAATTTTATTTGTTTTATTTTTTTAATACACAATAAAAAAATTGTGGAGAATAATACTTGACTATGTGTTTTACTTCAAATGACAGTTTGGGAGTAGGTAGTTACATTTAAAAAAATACAATGTAAAATTGACAAGGGATACCAACATAGTTGTATCTTTGTTTTTAAAAACTATAGAATAATGGTGTTGTGGTAACTTGCACAAATAAAAAAAATAAAATAAAATATTATTCTTGATATCACTAGAAAATGTGTTTGCGATAACTCCTTCAGTATCACCAGCAAAGCAGCTTCATTATTATCCTATTAAAGAAGAGAATATGCGCTCCATTTGGAGATTTCATAATTTGCCAAGTCAAGAATGTTAATTCTCCATTACAAATGCTAGTTTACAAGACCGACAACTGCTGGCTCGTCCTTGTTTCTGGGCATGCGTGTTTGTACTTTGGACTTTTGTCCGACAGACTTGTGTACACACGATCGGAAAGTCCAACAACACACATTTGTTGGCGGAAAATTTGAACACATGCTAGCCAACATTTGCTGCCGGAAAGTCCAACAACAATTGTCCGATGGAGCATACACACGGTCGGATTGTCCGCCAACAGCCTGACATCCAACATTTCCTGTCGGAATGTCCGATCATGTGTACGGGCCTTATAATAGCTCGATAATCCTGGATGTCCTCTAGCCAGGAAAGAAAGCAGGCTCTAGTTGACTTTGTGCAGTTTCTAATGCATACTGTGAGAAGCTCACAGTGTACAGTGAAGTCGGAATAAGCAATTTCAGTAAAGGAGAGAAACTTGTACAGCTGTTCAAGACTGATATTAAGGCTGGAGCTCAGCTTTAAGCACTTGTATTTGGTTTTAATTCCTGTTCTGGAAGGCAGTGGATATGTGTATCGATGCTTAGACTGCCAAGAAATCTGCTTAACATTTATATTTTCAAGTTCAGATGTCTGTCTTACAAAATAAAGCTAAATCTGCACAGCTTTTTGTGACAGACTAAATTCAGTCCTTTGTTTGCTTTCAGTAATCATGACTCTAGTGAGGAATACATTTGTTCCTTATGTCTGTATAATACTGATTCTACATAGCAAATGAGTGCCAAGGTATTGCTCACCTAGGGATATGTTACGATCGCAAACTGGGTCAAAGCTGGATTCATATGCAGTGTGTTTGGATATCTTGTCCTCAGTTTAAAAAAAGAAAAAAAAAAAAGATTTAAACCTTAGGGATATATACTTGGTAGAGACAAACCATGTTTTCATTGAAAAAAAAAAAAAGAAATCTAAAATGAAGACCTGCTAAGAATTATAGCTGTGCTCATGAAGATTTATTGCACACATTCAAAACATCTCTTTCCAAAGCCCATGTTTAATATGTCCTATGTTTTGCCATATGAGTATATATTGCTAAAATGCCAAAAGGCTGGCACTGTGCAGTTTGGGCCAGAAACTCACCCACATGCTAACAAACCTTCCTAAATTCTTGGGTGATTCCACGTTCATTCTCCTCCTACCACACTATGTTCTTGTAAATTTTCAGTGATAAATATGTACATTGTACTGGGCAGAACAGTGGCTGAGTGGTTACATTTTTGTAAATATTTTATTAGATCTTTTCATGTGACAACACTAAAGAAATTACACTTTGCTGCAATGTAAAGTAGTTAATGTACAGCTTGTATAACAGTGTAAATTTGCTGTTCCCTCAAAATAAGTCAACACACAGCCATTAATGTCTAAACCACTGGCAACAAAAGTGAGTACACCCCTAAGTGAAAATGTCCAAATTGGGTCCAACATGTCAATAGATTGTGTGGCCATCATTATTTTCCAGCACTGCCTTAACCCTCTTGGGCATGAAGTTCACCAGAGCTTCACAGGTTGCCACTGGAGTCCTCTTCCACTCATCCATGATGACAACACGGAGCTGGTGGATGTTTGCGACCTTGCGCTCCTCCACCTTCTGTTTGAGGATGCCCCACAGATGCTCAATAGGATTTAGGTCTGGAGACATGCTTGGCCAGTCCATCACCTTTAGCCTCAGCTTCTTTAGAAGGCTCTCCTTTAGAAAGGCAGTGGTCATCTTGGAGGTGTGTTTTGGGTCATTATCATGTTGGAATACTGCCCTGCTGCCCCGTCTCCAAAAGGAGGGGAATCAACCTCTGGATATGATGCTGAACACATACACTGAACTACTTTGGTTGACCATGGAGAGGCTTGTTCTAAGTGTAACCTGTCCTGTAAAACCGCTGGTTTCCTCCAGACATTCAGGCCAAATAGTTCAATCTTTGTTTCATCAGACCAGAGAATTTTGTTTATCATGGTCTGAGAGTCCTTCAGGTGTCTCTTGGCAAACTCCAGGTGGGCTGCCATGTGCCTTTTACTGAGAAGTGTCTTTTGTCTGGCCACTCTACCATACAGGTCTAATTGGTGGAGTGCTGCCGAGGTGGTTGTTCTTCTGGAAGGCTCTCCTCTTTCCATGGAGAAACACTGACACTCTGTCAGAATGACCATCAGGTTCTTGGTCACCTTCCTGACTAAGGCCCTTCTCCCCTGATTGCTCAGTTTGGCCAGCTGGCCTGCTCTAGGAGTCCTGGTGGTTCCAAACTTTTACATTTACATATGATGGAGACCACTGTACTTTTGGGACCTTCAATGCTGCAGACATTTTTCTGTACCCTTCCCCAGATCTGTGCCTTGATACAATCCTTGGACTTCATGGATTGGTTTGTGCTTGGACATGCACTATTAACCACTTGCCGACCGCCGCACGCCGATGTACGTCGGCAGAATGGCACGGGCAGGCATATTGGCGTACAGGTACGTCCATGCCTTCCCGCGGGTGGGGGGCCCGATCGCCCCCCCCCCCCCGGTGCCAGCGGTGGCCGGATTCCGTGCAGGAGCGATCGAGGATGAGGGGGCGGCCATTCATTCATGGCCACCCCCTTGTGATCGCTCCTGACGAATGAAATGCTTCCCCTACATCACTTCCTTTCCTGTATTGTAAACACAGGCTGAGGAAGTGATGTAATCTCTCCTTGTGTCGGTCTTTTTCGTTCTGGCACCGAGGAGAGATGATCAGTGAGTTGCACCAACACACTACACTAACAGTAGAACACGCCAGGCACACTTTCACCCCCCTTCACCCCCTGATCACCCCCCAATCACCCCTGCACCCCCAGTCACAGTGACACCAATTGCATTTTTTTTTTTTTTATTATTGCATTGGTGTCATTTGTGACTGCAATAACTGTTAGGGCAGTTAGGGTTAGCCCCCTTTAGGTCTAGGGTACCCCCCTAACCCCCCAATAAAGGTTTAACCCCGTGATCACCCCCCGTCGCCAGTGTCACTAATAAACTATCGTTTTTCTGATCGCTGTATTAGTGTCACAGGTGACGCTAGTTAGGCAGGTAGGTATTTAGGTTCGCCGCAGCTTTTTATAGCGTCAGGGACCCCCATATACTACTGCATAAAGCCCCCTGATTGCCCCCTAGTTAACCCTTTCACCAGTGATCATCATATAACTGTTACAGGTGACGCTGGTTGGTTGGTTATTTTTTTATAGTTTCAGGGCACCCGCCATTGATTACCTAATAAAGGTTTAACTCCCTGATCACCCGGCGGGTGATATAAGTTTGAGGGTCAGATAGGGTCTGCGTTGCCCCAGGCAGCGTCAGGTTAGTGCCAGTACCGCTAACACTACACCCTTAGTAATATAGTATCTGAACAGATCAATATCTGATCTGATCAGATCTATATTAGCGTCGCCAGCAGTTTAGGTTTCCAAAAAACGCATTGTTAGCGGGATCAGCCCAGATACCTGCTAGCACCTGCGTTTAGCCCCTCCGCCAAGCCCAGCCCAGCCCACCCAAGTGCAGTATTGATCGATCACTGTCACTTACAAAACACAACACACATAACTGCAGCGTTCACAGAGTCAGGCTTGATCCCTGCGATCACTAACAGTTTTTTTTTGTAGCGTTTTGATACAGTCGCTGACAGCCTAGGTGCTTTTTTACCTGTGAGTCTCACTAGTGTACCCCTAATTTTAGAGCCCAACATGGCAAAGCGAAGGTACACTAGTGAAGAGGCCTACACAGTTTCTGAGCATGACAGATAGTGAAGAGAAAGTCACTCATCTGTCAGATTCAGGCTCAGAATACGATCCTGTAGAGGACAGCGGCTCCATGACAGATAGCTCTGACGACGGAGATGAGGTCCCTGTTAAGGGCAGGCGTACCCGATCCCGAACTTCTTCTGTTGTTGAGGTGCAAGAATTGCAGGTCCCTCGTATGGAGCAGAGACGTACTAGAGCTGCTCATCCTTCTGGTGAACTGGCAAGCACCAGCGGCCTAGTACACCTTGGACGTACATCCAGCACTGCAGTAGCACGTGGTGACGTGGCGAGTCCCAAAAGTGCAGTTCAAGCTGGCGACGTGGCAAGCACAAGTAGTGTCCCACTGCCACCAAGATGAAGACAAAGACAGGCCCATTGTACCCATAGTGCCCTTCCTGCAGAATTCGCCAATCCTGATTGGGTGCCCACCACTTCTGCAGAACCCGTACTTCCCCCATTCACTGGCCAACCTGGCATTAACGTGGAAACAGTTGATTTTACGCCACTTGATTTTTACTCACTGTTTTTCACCGAAGATCTCTATAGATCTATTGTGGACCAAAGCAATTTGTACGCTGGCCAACACATCGCCGCCATTCCCCGGTCCGCCCTTACCAGACATTGGAAACCAATTACGGTTTCCGAATTTAAGATATTTCTGGGCCTCTCCCTCAACATGGGCCTAACCAAAAAGAGTGAGTTGCGGTCATATTGGTCCACTGACCCAATTCACTATATGCACGTGTTCTCTGCTTCCATGTCCAGGGCACGATACGAGCAGATTTTGCGGTTCATGCACTTCAGCGACAATGAACTCTGTCGTCCTTGTGGAGACCCTGCATACGACCTTAGAAAGTCTGAAGACGGTGCTTGGCTTTCGGGGCCCCGTATGCAGCTAGGCTCCCAAAAAATACCACACATGTGGTATCCCCGTACTCAGGAGAAGCAGCAGAATTTATTTTGGGGTGTCATTTCACATATGCCCATGGCATGTGTGAGCAATATATCATTTAGTGACAACTTTGTGAAAAAAAAAAAAAAAGTTTGTAATATTCCCGCAACTTGTGGTAAAATATAAGATATTCCATGGACTCAACATGCCTCTCAGCAAATAGCTTGGGGTGTCTAATTTCTAAAATGGGGTCATTTGTGGGGGTTTTGTGCCTTCTTGGCATTTTATGGCCTTCAAAACTGTAATAGGTGGTGAGGAGTGAAATCAAAAATGTATGCCCTTAGAAAGCCTGAAGGCGGGGCTTGGTTTTCGAGGCCCCGTACGCAGCTAGGCTCCCAAAAAGTCCCACACATGTGATATCCCCGTACTCAGGAGAAGCAGCAGAATTTATTTTGGGGTGTAATTTCACATATGCCCATAGCATGTGTGAGCAATATATCATTTAGTGACAACTTTGCGAAAAATAAATAAAAATAAATAAAGTTTGTAATTTTCCTGCAACTTGTGGCAAAATATAAAATATTCCATGGACTCAACATGCCTCTCAGCAAATAGCTTGGGGTGTCTACTTTCTAAAATGGGGTCATTTGTGGGGGTTTTATGCCATCTTGGCATTTTATGGCCTTCAAAACTGTGATAGGTAGTGAGGAGTGAAATTAAAAATGTATGCCCTTAGAAATCCTGAAGGCGGTGCTTGGCTTTCGGGACCCCGTACACGGCTAGGCTTCCAAAAAGTCACCCACATGTGGTATCCCCGTACTCAGGAGAAGCAGCAGAATTTATTTTGGGGTGTAATTTCACATATGCCCATAGCATGTGTGAGCAATATATCATTTAGTGACAACTTTGTGAAAAATAAATAAAAATAAATACAGTTTGTAATTTTCCTGCAACTTGTGGCAAAATATAAAATATTCCATGGACTCAACATGCCTCTCAGCAAATAGCTTGGGGTGTCTACTTTCTAAAATGGGGTCATTTGTGGGGGTTTTATGCCATCTTGGCATTTTATGGCCTTCAAAACTGTCATAGGTAGTGAGGAGTGAAATTACAAATGTATGCCCTTAGAAATCCTGAAGGCGGTGCTTGGCTTTCGGGGCCCCTTACGCGGCTAGGCTTCCAAAAAGTCGACCACATGTGGTATCTCCATACTCAGGAGAAGCAGCAGAATGTATTTTGGGGTACAATTCCACATATAACCATGGCATGTGTGAGCAATATATCATTTAATGACAACTTTGTGTAAAAAAAATAAAAAAAAATTTTTGTTGTCATTATTCAATCGCTTGAGGCAAAAAAATTAAATATTCAATGGGCTCAACATGCCTCTTATCAATTTCCTTAGGGTGTCTACTTTCCAAAATGGGGTCATTTGGGAGGGGGGGTTTGTACTGCCCTGCCATTTTAGCACCTCGAGAAGTCATAAACTAAAAGCTGTGTAAATTCCAGAAAATTTATCTTAGTTTGTAGACGTGACAACTTTTGCGCAAACCAATAAATATACACTTATTGACTTTTTTTTTTAGCAAAGACATGTGGCTGAATACATTTTGGCCTAAATGTATGACTAAAATTGAGTTTATTAGATTTTTCTAATAACAAAAAGTAGAAAATATCATTTTTTTTCTAACTTTTCGGTCTTTTTACGTTTATATCGCAAAAAATAAAAATCGCAGAGTCAGTCAAATACCTTTAAAAGAAAGCTCTATTTGTGGGAAAAAAAGGACGCAAATTTTGTTTGGGTACAACATTGCATGACCGCACAATTACCAGTTAAAGCAGCGCAGTGCCAAATTGTAAAAAGACCTCTGGTCATTGACCAGCAAAATGGTCCGGTCTGAAAGTGGTTAATGTTGGGACCATTTATAGACAGGTGTGTGCCTTTCCAAATCATGCCAAATCAACTGAGTTTAACACAGGTGGTAAACATCTCAAGGATGATCAGTGCAAACAGGATGCACCTGAGCTCAATTTTGAGTGCCATGGAAAAGGCTGTGAATAATTATGTATATGTGATTTTTTTTCGTTTTTTATTTTTAATACATTTGCAAAGATTTCAAACAAAACTTCTTTCACATTGTCACTATAGGGTATTGTTTGTGGAATTTTGAGGAAAATATTGAATTTAATCCATTTTGGAATAAGGGTTATTTTTGGAATAAGGCTTTTCCACATAACAAAATGCTGTGAATACCTTGCGGATGCACTGTATACAAATCCTGTATAATAATAACAATTGATTGAGATTACGCTGCCACCAATATGTGATAAACGTGGTTGTCAGATCCCTGCCCTCCTCGCTAACTTGCAGCAAAGGACCGGCCAACCTCCCACCACACTGTCACTGTAATTTTCCAGCTTGTGGGACCACAATCTAGGTGCAAGCAGCCTGAGAGTGATTGTCACTGGGCTAATTATGCAATAAACCCTTTAACTGCCACCACCCCCTGTTTTAAAAGACCGAGCCAGGGAAGACTCGTCACTTTAGCAATACCAATTATAATTTTAGAATAAATGTCTGCAACACACACTGCCACCACAGACAAGTTTGCTCAGAGGCCTTACTCTACAACAGTAGCACTCTTTAAGAGGCAGGTTCGTTTATAGCTTGCATTAAGAGCTTTAGAGACAAGGTTAACACTTTTCAACATAAGGGTTTATTATGAAAAGGTCAAAGTTGATGCACATAAACATTTACAGAAAAAAGATCATTTATAAATGTGGAGAGAAAAAGAGGGATTTTGACGGTGCTTATATTGGTACAAATTAAATACATAAAGTATAATAAAAAAAATGTTTATTAAGATACAATTAAAATTAAAAAGTGCAATGTCCAACAGTGTACATGAACAAGTTATACATATAGAATTTGCTAGCTACACACAACTCCTAGCATCAGCTGTTTACACCTTGTATTGATACAACTGATCTTTTGGCAGTAAGTATGGTTGGACTGCTGATTATTTAGTGCCTTTATTTATTAGTTATATTCATCTGTCACTTTCTTTATTTTGAAAGTTTTCTTATACTAGCTTCATTGCTATATCAACTTTATTTGTCTGGTCATTTGCATAATTCCTCTTCTTTTTCTATACTCATGGAGGCCATATGCCCTTTCCTCAATGATTGAGGACACTACATATTACTACTTATGTTATCTTATATGGCCAGTGCCATAACTAATGGGTTTTATAATTTTATTTTTATTGTATTCTGTTTTATTTTTCTTATAGCCCAGACTTACCTCTGTCTATGCCCCCTTATGTTGAGCGGCCAATTGTGGGCGTTGGGTCATACATATTTTTCGATACTAAGAGGCTGGCTTTCTGTGCTTCTGGGGGCTCAGGTGGTAGAGGGTAAGCGCTCCTTTTAGAATATTCACATGGAAAGCACAACATAACGATATTTAATTTCACACACTGTATAACCTATTGGTTGTATTTATTTAGAGTTTATATCGAATGTTATTAATTTTCCTTTTCTTTCGATACTATTTGTCATCAGCTTGCACATCCCCTGAAGAAGCTATTGTGAAACATGTTGGGATAAAGTTTTGCAAGTACCTAATTTTTCTTCCTTCAGGACCCTCTTCATGTATAACTTGTTCATGTACACTATTGGACATTGCACGTTGTGCGATATTTTAATTGTATCTTAATAAACATATTTTTTTATTATACTTTATATATTTAATTTGTACCAATATAAGCGCCGTCAAAATCCCTCTTTTTCTCTCCACATTTATAAATTAGATTTGTAATGGGAATGAGGTGCCTACTTTTTATGGGTGTTCTCTGGTAGTCTAGACCAAAATTTCCATATACAGAAAAAAGATGTTTCAAAGAGATGACAATATACAGCAACAAAGAAATAAGGTAGAATTAGGAAGGAAGAATACTTGCAATTAATGTCTGAGGGTTGATCAGAGTTTGATCGATGAGCTGGGCAATCGGTTCTCAAACTTGGCAGATGTTCCTGCTTGGATGGTAAAAGGAGAACTGACCATTGTCTTGGCAGCTCCCTTTTCTCTCAGATCAAAGGGTTGTTGACAGCGACCAATGACCAATCGCCATCTTGTTTAGGAGTTGGTTGCTGGGAGGTGTCTACACTCATGACCATGTCCCAGGTACACTTTGTGATACATATTCATGTCTTTGCATCTCTAATGTTTACAGACTGCAAATTTCCATATTATTGTTCAGCATGACATTTGCTTCAAAACGAATACACACATGGCAGATCTTCAAGGCCTAGTTTACCTCAGAGGAATTAGGGGTACCCGGGGTTTCCCATATGATCTGACAGGGGTGTCTGGACTTGAAATGTTACAAATTATCTGAGGAAACTAAATATGTCCACATTGTGGCTGTGCAATTATTACTTTGGAAGTCTGAAATTTCATATTTATTCCACTGTTTAAGCTTTATGTGCACTAAAGTATTTATGACCGGCGTCTGCTGGTTCTCTAAATTAAGAGGGTGACAGTTTTACAACAGGCCTGGACATCCTGTCAGGCCAACATTAGCTGTTTTTACAGACCTAGCCTGGTTCTGCTTTCTCTGTTGAGATAGACTTAAGCACAAAGTAGATACTACTCTGCAGTACACAGAATTAAGGTGGGAGTAAACTCCCATGGACAATTTTTACCTATAGGTAAGTCTATAATCTGGCTTACTTATAGGTACAGTAAATATCTCCTAAACGTGAACCATTTAGGAGATATTTACCTGTGAAGCCACTGGTGACATCACCGGAGTATGCGCTCTGAAGGAACAGCATATGTGCCATTACTTGAGAGGCCTGTGCCCTGAACAGCGGCTCCCACATGCATTAGCGGAAGTGACATCATTGCGGCTTATCCAATCAAAGGACCGTTGCCCGCCAACCCAGAAGGTTTACGTGGTTTACTACTGCTTTAAACCTAATATGGACAACCTTGTCACAGGTCAGCAACTCACCAAGCAGTTAAAGAAGTATAAGGATGATAGCCCTGGAATATGTACCTTGAAAAACAAGACAGTCCCAGTGGCAGTGTGGCAGCTTCCACATTTCTATCTTGATATTTTAATGTTTATATGTTTTCCCTTTTATTTTATTGTTGCTGGCTTAGTAAGACACTGGGAATTGCTCACAGTTAAACTTCTCAAGCTTTGACTGTCCACTTCCAGTCCTCCATGCAATCTTTTCAGTAAAGCAGCCCATCACACGTGGTGCAAAATAGAGAGGAGCAGAGGGAGATCAAGAGGCAATCATGCCAGCTCTGGTCTCTATTTGTATATTAAAGTGCTCCACGTTTTGGGAATCCTAAGGTGCTCTGGTAATCTGGGAACAACTGGAGGCATCTGGACTGTCCTGCTCAAAGATCTTGGAATCACATTATCAGGTTTGTTTTAATGTTCAATATTTAGTCATGGATGTAAGAAAACTATATTTTAGCAGAATGTACAAATCACAACCTGTGTTAGATTTATCATTAGATCAGTGGTGGGTTTTCTATAGGAAGATTTGCATATTTCTATTCAACTAGATGTCAACTAGCTAAGACACAGAGCAGCAGCTGAGAGAATATTTCATATTTAAAAATTGCAGTTTTTTTTATAGCCTTGAATGTTTTACTGAGAAAATAATTGATCACAAGTTGTCATTGATTCATTTAACAGGTAGTAGCTTTAACAAAACATTTAAACATGCAAAATGCTAACTGTCTCACTGCAAGTATTTATAGCTCATTACATATGCAAGAAAAGTTTCAAAATCCTAAAGTATATTTTAATGTTTTATGCGTTATTTGACAATAAGAAGCAGCAAAATATGCTGAGATCTTGTCAGAAAGGTAGTATCTATCCTTTATCTGCAGTGAAATCATCATACTGAAGACGGTATCTCATAAGTACTTAAAGCAGAGATTCTATTTATACCTAATGACTTGAGTGGAATGTTGTATACTTGATTAAGAAGAACATCTCTTTTGGTTAAAGTGGCTGCTTCATAAGTGCATCATTTTAAATGAAAAACCAAAACATAGGACACTTCCAATCTCCACAATGGCCAAACACTGCTTAGAAAAAAAGACATTTTAGCACACAAATAGCGCCTCTTGATCAATTTTCGACAGTAATTAAGTACATGCAGGTAAAAGGAGACCTGCACTGATAAATTTAAAGCAGTCTGCATACATGGCACTATCACTAACAGTAGCTGGGCACCTGAACCTGTTAGAAATTCTGTATATAGCCCTACAGAACAGACAGACAGTGCACAGTCCACATGGCCTTTGCTGCTTAATTACAGACAAGAAAACAGGACATTTTATTATACAGAGAAAAGACAATAGAGTTTAACCATAGATGCGACTACAAACTTGTAAACACTGCCCTCTACTGGCTGATGTAGTTGATGCACAAAATATATGAACCATGTATATGAAAAATGTACAGAACCACTTGCTCAACTTTTTTTGCAGGGTGCTCCAGGTCCTGAAGCTGAGACCACCCAACACATTTTTTTCAGTGTTGTGGTGCCTATTCCATTTGCACTGTGGCTGCTACTTTGTCTACTTGTCAGATCTCAGATACAGGCAGTGACAGTTCAGCTCCAGTCCCATGAGCCACCCAAAGACGGTCTTTCCCTCATTCCGAAATACCTGGTCGTCTGATGAGTGAGTATCATGGAGGAGGGGTGTACTTGGGTGAGATTTGTATTTGGGAAGATCTGTAGTACATATTGCGTACCCCCGTACTCTGCATGTTATGCACCGCTGATCCCTGCGTTTTGTGCATTATGTCATTCTGACACCTCTGTTCTGTACATTACATACTACTTAGTGTATTTCATACTCCTGACAACTGTGCTTTGTATGCTGAGCTGTATGTGATGTACTCCTGACCACTGCACTTTGTACACTGGGTTGTGTATGACATACTCCTGATCACTGCACGCTTTATAGTGTACAGCAGTTGTCAATTGCTAAGTTGTCACTAACTATGTCAATGAAGTTCTTCTTCTAGATAGGCTGTGCTCCGAAAAGCATATGTTATGAGAAAGGTTCATTTTTTGCAAATCATTGTGCGAGTGTTGGTATGTATCCATTAGATGCTCACTTTTGGCAAAGTAATTAAAGCATACTTTTTGGGTACAAGGACTGTGGCCTATGTTACCATATGTACAGTGAGTAGGTCCAAGTTTTAAACTAACTCCAGGTTTTGTGTTACTTTAAATAGCTTGGACAAAGTTGGCCCAAACTATTACCAATAGACACAGAAACTGTCGGTGCTTTAAATTGTATATACCATCAGCTACATACAGTATACAGCATTGTGTTCCAGCAGTATGTATGAGGACTTTCCTTTTGCTGCCAGAACAGAACATAATTGAGTAGGGATGAGCGCTGCTCAGCCATTCACATAAAGTATTGTATCTTTATGCATGAATACAAGGCTTTCTCTGGGGTTGGATGTGGGTGGATTACAATCCTCACTCAATCAGTCAGATGATGCCTTACATTCATTCTTAAAAATATAAAGCTTCCTGTGAATGGCTCAGCAGAGCTAAGCCCAACTTGATTTTGTTCCAGAAACAGGGAGGGAGGTGTCCGTACCACTGCCAGACACAGCACTGTATACTGTATGTAGCTGATGCTACATACAATCTGTACAGCACTGACAGCACATACATTAGTAATAGAAATAGTTAGTTTGAGTCATCTTGGCCAAAACAAACTATTTCAAGTAACACAAAACCTGGAGTTAGTCTTTAAGATCTCCTGCTGTTAGCACAAATTTGCCACACCATTAACCTTTTATGGCATGCTGCTCACACCGTCTAATTGTTCTCCTTTGGGTGCCCAAGGCTAAAACTCCCAAGAAAAAATATATTCTACAATGTCTACTTTATTTTTATTTAGCATTTTTATTACTTTACAAACAGTCCCCAAACACTGGGAATATGCTGGAGGTTAATAGCTAATGTATTATGGTCTTACTTAAAGATTAATGCAGTCTGCCACTAGCATTTCCAAAGCAGTGTTATTTTTCTGAGCCCCCCTATTACTTAGTTTTGTACCTGTTGATCCTGCTTTTATTGTTCAACTTCCTTTAGTAGACCAAGCTGTGCAACAAATGTGCAAGTTGGATGGTCAAAACAAACCATTTAACACTGACAGGGGTTCTTATAATGTTCAAATTGTATTCGTTTACTTAAAACCTTTATTTCAAAAGAAAAAAAATGTTTGTGTAGCTGCCCATAATGTGTGAGCTTTAATGTGTTAGTCCATCTATGCAACTCTACTAGTCAATCTAATGCCCTGTACACATGGTCGGAAATTCCGACGGGAAAAGGTCAGATCGGATTATATTGTCAGCAAATCCGATCGTGTGTGGGCTCTATCGGACTTTTTCCATCAGAAATTCTGCCAGAAAAAATTTGAGAGCAGGATCTAAAATTTTCCGCCAAAAAAAATTGACTTTTTCCGATCGTTTGTAGAGAATTCCAACGGACAAAGTGCCACGCATACTCAGATCAAATTACGAGACCAAAGCTATTGGCTACTAGCCTCTAAATTCCCGTCATACGCACCAAACATCACCATGTTCTGAGCGTTCGGCTTTTCCAACAACTTTGTCCGACCGTGTGTATGCAACACCAGTTTTCCGACGGATTTTGTGGTCGGAATGTCCGACCGTGTGTACAAGACATAACACTACACTTCTCCAGATCTCCAAGCATTACCCTATTGCTCCTCCATAGATAGAGAAACCGCTCTAAGCCCACGTACACACGGTCGGAGATTTTGCCAACCAAATCCGTCGGATTTTGCCCGTCGGATTTAGTCCGACGGATTGTGTCCGAAACTGTTGCATACACACGGCCGGGCCAAGTTGGTGAAAAATCCGATCTTTCAGAACGTGATGACGTAATTTCGTTACGATGGGACTACATTCAGGCTAGTAGCCAATAGCTTTGATGTAGGAATTTGATCTGAGCATGCGTGGCACTTGGTCCGATGAAAATGCTCTACACATGATCGGATTAGGTCCGTCCGGCCCAGTTGGAACATGTTGGAAAATTGGGTCGGACGGAGATTCGGATGGAATCAGTCCGATGCATACCACACACAGTTGGATTATCTGACGACATGGTTCGATAAGACTCATTCCGACAGATTCTCCGACCGTGTGTACAAGGGCTAAGACAGGAAGAGCGTTACTGGCCAGATCACCAGGTAAAGTAAAGTAAAGTAAAGAAAAAAGGCCTCATGCACACAGAGGGGCTGATTTACTAAGAAGAATGTGTTGTGCCAGTTCCCACCTTAATTGGTGCACTGGAATAGTCATTAACCGAACATGTGAAAAGGCATACTTTGAAGCCCAAAACTATAATAGATATGTAAACTGCAACTGGTGCTAGGGTAACTGCGGTTTTCTCATTGATAATACCGCATGCCCAATACAATTGGTTAATTTCATCTCATTGGATGTGTCTTGTGCAACGTGCAATTTCCTATCACGTCTAATATATCTTTGAAATGTGCTTTTTTTCTATTTTTACCCAAATATTTAAATACATTAAAAATAACAGAGAAGTGTTTCTAAACCCAATAAATTAATATTTTCTGATCTTGATCTTTAATGGTAAGCATACACTGCAATCAGTTAGATCCTAAATACATTTGATTTAGTGCAAGAGCCTGTTTGATTTCCTATATTTTTAATTAATTGTTCAAGTACATATTCCTATTACCTATTTTTCCTAAATATCAAGTTGTACAGAGATTGCCCAATCAGATTGCATAGTGTATGACCATCTTAAGTGCCAAATTTGGAATGTAGATGTGCCATGACCCACTTATATTTTCCTAACAATATTTCTTGGGCATTATACAAGGCACATGAGAACCCACCTTTTTAATAGACATAATAGAGTGATCAGGAATCTTCAAACTACCGCTCTCCAACTGCTGCAGAACTACACATCCCATGAGGCATTGTAAAACTCTGACATTTACAGACATGACTAGACATGATGGGAATTGTAGTTCCTGAACAACTGGAGGGCTGTAGTTTGAAGACCCCTGTGCTAGACCATTATTGTGCCTCTAGAATTGGGAGCGTGGCATCTACCCAACTTCTCTCTGCTGGCGGACACAAGAACCTAGCACCGAACCTTGGGCAGCACAGTGATGTAGTGGTTAGCATTTTCACCTAGCAGCAAAAAGGGTCACTGGTTTAAATCCCACCTGCATGGGACACTGTCTGCCTGGAGTTTGCATGTTCTCCCTGTGCCTGCAAGGGTTTCCTCCAGGTACTCTGGTTTCCTCAAACACTCTAAAAACATGCTGGTAGGTAAATTGGCCATAATATGTATGACTGTGTGTTAGGGCCTCTCTTATTTTGCTTGGGGATAAAGTGCAGAAGGATTTAAAGTCTTGTCAGTTTTTGGGGATGTGTGCACCCCTGATAGGGTGAGGACACCTCCCAAATTTTGTCCCTTTCTCCTTCAAATGTATTCACTTCCTGTCACATACTTAAAAAGGAAGTGAGGGCAAAACCCTACCAATGTCTTTCCTTGGGGACACACAGGTCAATCTAAATAGCTTCCCCATTAGGTAAATTGCACTCTAGCATTTTACTCTATACAGCCCAAATTATTAGGTATCTTAGACTTTGGGGTTTATTTACTAAAAGTAAATCCACTTTGCACTTTAAGTGCAGTTGCTGGAGATCCGAGGGAAACCTGCAAAGAAAATTTAAAACCAGCATCTTTGCCGCTACATGATTGCATGAAAAAATCACCAGTGCTTTCCCTCAGATTTACACCGAGTACACTTGTATTGCAGAGTGTATTTTCCTTTAATAAATACCAAACTACCTAATAATTTGGGATGTACACAACAAAGTGCTAGAGTGCACTTTGCCTAATGGGGACACTAGCTAGACTGACCTGTGTGTCCCCAAGACAAGGCATTGGTGGGGTTTTACGCTCACTTCCTGTTGGGATGTGAGAGGAAGTGAAGCCAATTTTCAGAAAAGGGACACAAAACCCAACCTTTTTTTTTGCTTGTAAATGCTCCTCTTCAAATAACCCCATCAACTGCTATGTGCGGGCCTGGATTGGGACAAATACAGGCCCAACCAGTTTAGACTAAACAGCCCTTTTTGACAACTACCGGTTTCTCAATGTTTTTTAGTTACCTTTAGCTTGCTTCTGTCACTGTTGTGGCAAGTTGCAGCAGACAGAGACCTGCGGATGGAAGCCAGATGCATGATATATGCACTATATAAAAACCTGACAGGGGTTCTAATCCCTCTCCACCCTATCCAAAACTAGAAAATAGATTGCTTCATGTGTTTATTTATGACATGTCTACAGAGCTGTGTGCCCTATGCCAGTCTAGGCCTGCCTTTGTATGAAGGATAGACTAACATAGAGGTGTTTTTACAGGCAGAAATGCACCAAATGTCTGTAAGAAGTAGGGATGGGCGAACTTTGGTTGTTTGGCTGTTTGGCAAACACCGAACAATATACGATGTCTATGGGACACTAACATGAAAAACCAAAAGTGCTAATTTTAAAGGCTTAAATGCAAGTTATTGTCATAACTTGTTTGGGGACCCGGGTTCTGCCCCAGGGGACATGTATCAATGCAGAAAAAGTTTTAAAAACTGATGTTTTTTCAGGAGCAGTGATTTTAATAATGCTTAAAGTGAAAAAGTAAAAATTAAATATTCCTTTAAATATCATGCCGGGGGGGGGGGGGGGGCTTGTATAATGTCCCATAGACTTTAAAGGTGTTCCGGCAGCTTTCGAATTTGCAGCGAACACCGCATATTGTTCTCTGTTTGGCGAACAGGCGAACACCTGAACACACAATGTTTGAATCAAACTTATGTTCGACTCGAACATCTGGCTCACCCCTAGTAAGAAGCGCCATTTTTTTAAGCTCTGTATGCATTAACAAATAGGTAGAAAAAATCCGCGCTTGGCAAAACTCAATAAAGAAATCAGCAGCTGAACACCATAACCTAGATACTAGGCACAATAACAACAGAAGAAAAGAGAAAAAGTGCAGAACTTAACCAATAAATGTTACTAAAAAAAATTGAATAATTAAAGTGCAAAAGTGCTAAAAAAAACATGCTAAAATCAATACACAAATGTTATAGGAATAAATCAAGTGTTTAGAAAAATGATATATGAAAAATTATATATTCAAGTGTCCATATATATTGCAAAGGGAAAGTAGTATTTTCCAATGTGTATATAAAAATAGCTGAAGCTTGATTGCTTAATCCAATTGTGTTTGACCACGTGGACCCGTCACCTCTAAACACCACTTAAAGATGGAGGCTTACCAGATCCCCAGTGACCCCCCTGCTAGGGGAGGTCAAACTGCGCGAGTTGGATGATGGATCTCAGATCCCACCATAGACGTCCAGATGCCAGAGATTGTCCCGATCTTTCAGATGTTTCACAATCTTCGGATTCACACAGCTACTCACAGAAAACAGATGCGCATCTTGAGAATCTGCTTATTACTGGAGCTTATGGTTTGAAAATTACTTTTGTAATGGAGTTCAAACCATAAGCTCCAGTAATAAGAAGATTCTCAAGACGTGCATCTGCTTGCTGTGAGTAGCTGTGTGAATCCGAAGATCGTGAAACATCTGAAAGATCGGGTCAATCTCTGGCATCTGGACGTCTATGGTGGGATCTGTATGCATTAAGCCAAAACGCCTAAAATAGAACACTAAGACAAGAACTATATTTAACTACTTCAGCACCGAAAGGTTTTACCCACTTCCTGACCAGGCCATTTTTGTGATACGGTACTGCGTAATTTTTACTGACAATTACACGGTCGTGCGATGCTGCATACAAACAAAATTACTGTCCTTCTTTTCCCACAAATAGAGCTTCCTTTTTGTGGTATTTGATCACCTCTGCTTTTTTTATTTTTTGTGCTGTAAACAAAAAAAGAGTGACAATTTTTTAAAAAAAAGAGTTCTTCCTCAGTTTAGGCCGATATATGTATTCTGCTACATATTTTTGGTAAAAAATTGCAATAAAGCATATATTGATTGGTTTGTGCAAAAGTTATCGAGTCTACAAAATAGGGAATAGATTTATGGCTTTTTTTTTACTAGTAATGGCGGAGATCAGCGATTTTTAGAGGGACTGCGACATTGCGTCGGACAGATCGGACACCTAACTGACATTTTTGACACTTTTTTGGGAACAAGTGACATTATTGCAATAATCAGTGCTAAAAATATCCATTGTTAGTGTACTAATGACACTGGCAGGGAAGGGATTAACATCAGGGGCGATCAAGTTAAATGTGTTCCTTACATGTGTTTTCTAACTGTATGGGGGGGCTGTGTGACTGGGGCAACAGACATATCCATCTTCCTGCTTAGCAGAAAGACAGGATCTGTGTGATCTCCCCTGTCAGAAGAGATTTGCCTTGTTTACACACGCAGACCCCTGTTCTGTCACTGCACGGAACGATCGCGGATGGCCAGCAGACATTGAGTCTGTGGGACCCGCTGATTGGCTCCCCCCGCTGGTCAATAAGAGAGTGCACATGCGGCCACAATAGGGGGTTCCTGAGCCATTGTACAGTTACAGCGATTCACGGGAGTGTGCCACCTTGCCGCAGTATAATGACGGCAGCTGGTTGGCAAGTGGTTAAGGATTGGTTAGCTTCAATATATCACATTTTTGTTTTTGAGTTTAATACCACTTTAATATTTACACAGGAAAATATTCAAATAAAAGATATTCAGCAGTAAAATATAAAGCAATTTAGAATAAAAGTGTTCACATTATATGGTGTTTCCATTAATACATGTTAAAATGCCCTCATTCAAGTTAGATATACCATCAACTCTTACAACCAAAGAACATTAAAGGCTTACTATAACACTGACTGGAATACTAGAACTGGTTTTGATTGCTTTTTATTCTTTGTATTCAAGAAAAAGTTCCACCAATTTTGCATTTCCCTAGGGCCCAAAATTAGACCTCACAATAAAGCCTAGATAACACAGGTATTAAAAACTGTTTCTCAGCACCCATGAATGCCAGGAAAACAATGATAGCTTGTTTTAGGTACAAAGCATCCTTTATTGAACTGTATAATAAGGTACATTAAGTTGTAAGCATGTCGAATAGTAAGTGTTAATTGAAGCATTTGTAAAGTGGTAAATTTAACTGCGTTATCATTAAAATATACAAACTGTAAATGTTCATTGAACATAGGAGCCAAAAAAAATCGTATTTGTGGGCCAACTAATATATCAAAATGGTCATGCCAGTTAGATGCAAGTAAACAGTCACCTGCTAAATATACCCTTTTTCTGGTAGAGGCATCTTAAGGTAGACCTGGACTGTGGAAGCTGAGCCCAAAAAATGGCTACCAAAGGACAAATGAATAGGCACCAGCATCGGACAAAGACTTCCTGCAGCTGACCTCTTCATTATTGACTTACCATGCCTTGTTCTTCAATAGGTGTCTGTGGAGGCAGCCATCTTGATAGAGGCAGGGCCTTGCTTCTCCAGGTCTGCATTTTCCCCCCTCATGATCTGATTATTTGTGGGGGATATTAAAAGTAGAAATAAAGGGAAAGCTTTTTTTTCTCATTTTGTATAGAGTATGGTAAGGTTATAACCACTGGCAAGTTTTTTATGGCATCTTTGTCCCATTGGGGATATTACTCTTCACTTCCTGTCCCATAGTTCACACAGGAAGTGAGAGGAAATCCCTTCAAAGTGTTGAAATCTCCACTTTGTCCAAAAAAACTAAAACAAAAAAACAAAACTTTTAGTTTTAGTTGTACACAGAATACATGATGCAGGAGCAGAGTGATCCTTGCGCTGCAGCCCCCTTAAGGTACCACTGGTGCTAGGCTTGTTGCCTCTAGTGATTCTCCTGATGAAGGAAATTACAAACTGTGAAATAATTTTTGTCACGCTGTCCCTGTTTCACTGTGGCACCATCATCAGGACAAGTGTTTTATATACCAATAGCTGTAATATGTATATTTTAAAATAGTTGGACAGTGTTAAAGGGAGGCTCAATATATGGAGTTTTTTACTGCTGTAATATGTAAGCCAAACACAAAGATATCCCCAAACACTTACCTGAGCCTGATCTAGATCCAGAGCTGTGTCCAAGAACAGCGCTGCTCTCACTTTCCCTCATCACTGGACTCGGTGACAGCAGCCAGAGCCTCAATAGATGCACAAAACACAGCTTGGGAACAAGCCTTTACATGTGCCACCATAGGAAGTGCACAGAAGAAGAATGGGGAGGGAGAGGGTCCCAGAACAGGAGCATAGGGACCACTGTGTGCAAAATCATTGCACAGAACAGGTAAGTATAACATGTTTGCTATGTAAAAAAGAGAGAGTGAGCGAAAGAGAGAGAACCTTTACAAGCACTTTAAACATCCAAACTCTCTTTGTTTTATGAGTTCTATGGATGTGGCACTTTCTACCATTATATAAATTGCAGAGTTATTGAAATAATTTTCCTTTTCTACATTGGGGAGATATCTCTTTTTTTTCTATTCAGTCAGATGCCCACATCTTGGGCCGGAGGTAAGAGGTAATATCCCTGCTAGGGACACATACAGAAGCAAAAGCCTAGCAGAGGTTGCTTCTAAGGCCGCGTACACACGGGCGGACTATCTGTCCAACTAAGTCCGTCAGACAATCCGACAGACAGTCCATCCTACTTTTGAATGAACGGACTTGACCACACACGATGAACAGACAGTCCACTGAAAGCTTGCACGATGACGTGTACAGCACGTACGACGGGACTAGAAATACGACGTCCAATACACTGCAATGCAACCTTCGGCCGTGTAAATCCTTTCTGAGCATGCGCCATACTTAGTCCGTCGAACTAGCCTACTCACGAGCGGACTGTCCGCTGAAACCAAGTTTGGACGGACAATATTACGGAAATTCCGAAAGACTTAGTCCGCCAGACTGTCCGCTGAAAAAGTCCGCTGAAGCCCACACACGAGCAGATTGTCCGCTGAAACGCGTTTCAGCGGGCCAAGTCCGTCAGACAGTCCGCCCGTGTGTACGCGGCCTAAGTCTCCCTCTACTTTATTAGAAATGTTTTTCCTGGCACAAGCATGACAGCATACATTTATGGGTACAGGCTCCATCGCCTGCCCAATTACAGGACCAGGTATACTATATAAATCAATAACCCTCCACAAGGTGGCATCCTCCTTTTTTCCTCACTGCTTGGCCGATTATGGAACAGCTTAAAGCTAAATACTTACCCTAACCTTGACGGATTAATCTAGCCTAATCGCATAGGTTCAGTTTCTCCTGTGGTAAAACTCTTTCCATACAGGCTGTAAATCTCCTACAGTAAGGAAGCCTATCCCATGTCCAGGGTGTTGGGATCATAGGATGCTGGGCTCTAGGGATTGCACAAGGGCCTCCATCATGATTCCATGTTTGGACATCCATTGCTGGCTATGACCTGTAACCTCTATGGTCGTGAATGGCAATTGATTCCCACAAGAGCGAGCTTCTCAGAGGTGAAAGCAGTGGATGTACTGACATCCAGCTGGGTCTGAAGCTTAGCCTATATATAATCAGCAGACCAAGTGATCTTCAGGCTCCTCAACAAGATCTGCAGTAACCCAATTGTGGTAATGGCAATCATTTCTTGTGGCCTTGCAGGTCGTGGTATCCTCAAATGCAGTCTTAGTTCTGGAACCTCCTATTGTCCTTCCTTCCTAGATTCCAGACCTTTTACAGCAGGACCAAGTACTTCATTCGAATGCAGCCAATTACATCTAGGTGCTAAGAGACTGAGCGGTGAAGACTCACCTGGGAGACTCACTTTCAGTGCTTGAAACCCTGTTAAAGCTAGGGCACTGACTACAAATTTCATGTATACTAACATGGAACAATTTGCAGAATTTTAAAGGATTGAATCCTCCATGCCCTGTTGTAATGATTGTGAATTGTCTGCAAGTAAAGCCGCGTACACACGGGCGGACTGTCTGGCCAACTTAGTCCATCAGACAATCCGACGGACAGTCCGTCATACTTTCGAATGAAGGGACTTGCCCACACACGGCACTTTTTGAGCGGACTAATACGGCGGACTAAGTCCGCCATACTATCCGCCCTACTTTTGAAATGAACAGACTCGCCCACACACGCGGAGGAAAGTCCGCTCATTTGGAGCGCGTATCCAGGTAGGCGGGGCCCGCGACGGAGACGTCGCTGACCCCGCCGCCTGGTATGGACTTAAAGGGGAACCCCAACGTCGAAAAAAATCGGCGTGGGGGTCCCCCCCAAGTCCACAACAGACCCTTGTCGGAGCACGCTACCCGGCCGGCCAGGAAAGGGGGGCGAGCGAGCGCCCCCCCTCCTGAGCCGTACCATGGGGCCGTAACATGGGGGGGTGCCTTGGGGAAGGGGGGGGCGCGCGGCCCCCCCACCCCAAAGCACCTTGTCCCCATGTTGATGAGGACAAGGGCCTCTTCCCGACAACCCTGGCCGTTGGTTGTCGGGGTCTGCGGGCGGGGGGCTTATCGGAATCCGGGAGCCCCCTTTAATAAGGGGGCCCCCGGATACCGCCCCCCCACCCTATGTGAATGAGTATGGGGTACAATGTACCCCTACCCATTCACCTGTGAAAAAAAGTACAAAAAAAACACAACACATGGTTAAAATATTTTATTGCACAGCTCCGGGGGTCTTCCGTCTTCGGGGGTCTTCTCGCCGGACTCCTCGCCGCCGGCCTCTTCTCCCGACTTCGGGGGTCTTGTCCCCCTCTTCGGTTCTTCTGCCGGGCCACCGCGCCTTCTTATAGCTCTTTTGCAGGCGGTGGCCCGGTCTTCTGTTGCCGCCGTCGCCGCCGCTTTCCGTTCTTCTTCTTCTTCCTCTTCTTCTTCTCCAGGAGAGGTTGCCTCGACGCTCTCTCCGGCCACAATGCCAGGGCCGCGCTCCGCTGCCACTTATATAGGGACAATGGGGCGGTGTCACATGGCTTTATGCCACATGGGTTGGTCACATGGGTTGATGTCACATGGGGACTATGACATCGTAAGGGGGCGGGGTCACCATGTGACCAACCCATGTGACATAAAGCCATGTGACACCGTCCCATTGTCCCTATATAAGTGGCCGCGCAGCGCGGCCCTGGCATTGTGGCCGGAGAGATCGTCGAGGCAACATCTCCTGAAGAAGAAGAAGAAGAACGGAAGGCGGCGGCGACGGCGGCGACAGAAGACCGGGCCACCGCCTGCAAAAGAGCTATAAGAAGGCGCGGTGGCCCGGCAGAAGAACTGAAGAGGGGGACAAGACTCCCGAAGTCGGGAGAAGAGGCCGGCGACGAGGAAGAAAGCCGGACTCCTCCGCTAGCAAAAGAGCTACAAGAAGATAGCGGAGGAGTCCGGCGAGAAGACCCCCGAAGACGGAAGACCCCCGGAGCTGTGCAATAAAATATTTTAACCCTGTGTTGTGTTTTTTTTGTACTTTTTTTCACAGGTGAATGGGTAGGGGTACATTGTACCCCATACTCATTCACATAGGGTGGGGGGCCGGTATCCGGGGGCCCCCTTATTAAACGGGGCTCCCGGATTCCGATAAGCCCCCCCGCCCGCAGACCCCGACAACCAACGGCCAGGGTTGTCGGGAAGAGGCCCTTGTCCTCATCAACATGGGGACAAGGTGCTTTGGGGTGGGGGGGGCGCGCGGCCCCCCTTCCCCAAGGCACCCCCCCATGTTGAGGGCACGCGGCCTGGTACGGCTCAGGAGGGGGGCGCTCGCTCGCCCCCCTTTCCTGGCCGGCCGGGTAGCGTGCTCGGACAAGGGTCTGTTGTGGACTTGGGGGGGACCCCACGCCGATTTTTTTCGGTGTTGGGGTTCCCCTTTAAGTCCATACCAGGCGGCGGGGCTAGCGACGTCTCCGTCGCGGGCCCCGCCTACCTGGATACCCGCTCGAAATGAGCGGACTTTTCTCCGGGCGGGAAAAGTCTGCTCATTTCAAAAGTAGGGCGGACTGGCACACACACGGGCGGATTGCCCGCCGAAATGCGAGTCCAGCGGACAGTATTTCCAACATTTCGAAATACTTAGTCCGCCAGACTGTCCGCTGAAAAAGTTGGACAGACAGTCTGCCCGTGTGTACGCGGCCTAAGCCTAATATAGATTTAAGTGATAGTTTAATCTCAGTCATGTCCTCACTCACTGGGATCCAGTGGCCATGTTCTATCTTGGTAAACCAATTTGAAAAGGTCTGTGCAATCCATCCTTCAGGAAGATTTTTCTTTTCCCTTGGGACATAAAATAGTGCTGGAACTTTTGTCTCAGCCATTCTTCTAGAGAAGACTTCCTCAATGTTGCCAGTAACATTGAAAGCAGTATTTCTTATGGCTATCCTGTCAGGGAGAAGGATCTCCAATATCCAAGTGTCAGGCGGTAAACTATCTTATTGCTACCATTTTCCAAACTGGGTAGCTCTAAATCTTTTCTTCAGCACCAAACAAACATCTTTAAATCTTTCCATCTGGGTCAGGACAGTGTCTTTCCAACATATCTAAACTGAAATGTCTGAGTCGTCACATGATTTCATTTAATGTAAGCTGTAAGCAACAAACATATGCTAGAAATATAAAAACACTTAACTTTAAGGGAAAATATTTTTCCAAGGATGAGGGCTGATCTCCAAGACTTAGATTGGGAGGAAATATTGGCATCAATGAACACCCAACAGAAATGTGAATTCTTGAAAACCACTGTATGTAGACACACTGCAAAATATATTACCATGGGCAATAAGTTTAAAAAGCTAAAAATTAAACTTATGTGGCTCATGGCCAAAGTAAAAAAGCTATAAATATTAAGAAAGAACTTCTAAGTATAAAAATGAAAGGAACACTATCCTTTTTTTTAACCATCACAAATAATATAACAGAAAATATAAAAAGGAAATCAAGGGTGCAAAAATTCTAAATAAAGGACAGATTGCAAAAGAAAGTAGGACAAACCCCCCAAAAAGTGTTCAAATATATTAACAATAAAAAAAGCCAGGTCTGAGCATGTAGGCCCTTTAAAATAATAATCTTGAATGGGTGACTAGAAGGTAAATATATGAAATACCTTCTTCAGTTCTGTGTATACAAAGGAGCATGGTGATAATACTGACATAGTCCCAAATGAACCATTATGGCTCAAAATGGATATGGTCCAGAAATATTTAGACAGAATAAAGGTGAATAAAGCACCTGGACTAGATGGTATACACCCAGGTGCCCTAAAAGAATTGAGCTCTGTCATTTCAAAATCATTGTTTATAATTTTTAGGGACTCTTTAATGACTGGCATAGCACCATTGGATTGGCGCAAGGCCAATGTGGTGACTATATTTAAAGGGAGATCAAAGTCTTTACCAAGTAACTATACGCCTGTTTAATGTTTATAGTCGGGAAGATACTTGAGGGATTAATAAGACCACATAGATGAGTTCTTGCGATAAAACATTTTTTTTAAGCAACAGACTTGATTCATGAAAGGCAAAAGTTGTTAAAGTGGTAAAGGTTGTCTGGTGGGTTTATACGGTGAAGATGATTCCATAAATTAAGTGCAGAACCCACTTTACCAGATGGATTGCAAGCTCAAGAGCAAAATTCAGAGGTCCAGAATTATTCTGTAGAATGGCAACCAGGTCCATGTATGGTGCATTTCCAGCCTATTACAAACCATTTCTATCCTATCATAAAGTTGATCAAGCAACAATGACAATGGGGGAGTTTGGTTTCAGTTCTAAACAAATCAAATGATATGTTGATTAAAATACTTCAGCTTTACCATACCTTGTGTTTGTAATTCTACATCCCATGCATGTATGCTGTCATGAAAATGGAAAATAGTATACTTTCCCGACAGAAATATTCCTTTCCTGACTCATAAGCATGACAACGTACAGGTATCTCTCAGGCCTTCACATTGAGCATAGATAAGAGAATGCTGCCTTGTGGGTGTGACTCATTTATATAGTAGAGAGGGCGAACCCTGTACCCATACTGTCAGGTAGGTATACAATTTTGTGTTTTTTTCTGCTTGTGTCTCAGTTAGGGTAATTTCCTTCAAGCTGAGATGTGTTAGGCATCTGTCATATACAGTAGATAGGAAGAGAAGAGATTTTCTGTATTATGTTAAACAAAAAAAGTAAGTAAAGGGAAATCTTGCAAAATGTATGGCAGCAATAAAACGCTCAAAGAGACATTAACCTTTTTTCACATCTAACCAAAACTAAAAAGTTTCGGTTAGAGCTGGGTATTTAAGAAAGAAAAGATATGTAGGCACACTTTAAGGAATTACAGCAAGCAAATCTGATATTTAGATTAAATCTCTTCTTCTTTTAACAGAAAACTAACCTATTATCACATCAAGATCACTTGACCTCATTCAAGCTCTATGCACTACAGAGAAGAGATGAAATGCCTGGCAGATACACAGCAAAGTTAAACTTTATTCTAATAGGAACAGAATGTGTTACATTTCAACCTACTGGCTAATAATTTACCTTAGAGCGATCAATGTGCAAGAGCCTTTTTTGGTCTACCTATGATTGATTTCTTACCCTTTTGGCCTGTTGTATATCTTTTCTTTTGTTAAATGTCATTTGTCACCTAATGAACCATATGTAATTCTTGCCATGACAGACATTCGTCACAAATTTATGAGGCATTTTTACTCCATTATCTAATATATTGCATCTATCAGATTTTTTTTCCACTCTGAGCAATTATTTTATTCTGTTCTTCAGGGTGCTGGTAGAGGACACATCAGCATATAACAAGTGCCTCCCCACTCACTAGGAATAACTTACTATAGGAGTAGCAAATATTTACATAACTTAGGTAATAAGTTGAAGCTATGATCACTTTAATTTTGAAAAGTGAAAATGTTTAATCCCATTAAATCTTTATTATGGTTCCTTGAAATATAATTATTTTTGTTATTACTGTTACTGTGTACGATGTTCAAGAGGCCATAAGAGAAAAAACGCAATGCCCTGTTTATTCTCCTGAGTTTAACAAATTATATGTCAAAAAGATATTCTCGGATATGTACTTCTTGGATATTAACTCTTGAGGAACGTAATAACATATATACTGTATTTATAAATGTTTTTTTTTAAGTTTTGAATCAACCACTGGCGTTTTGTATCTCTTGAGGTCTGTCTATTCCTTATCACAGTAGCCAAGAAAAACAGTCAAACCTGAAATAGAAAAAAAAATGTCTCTATTAATTTTTTAGTCACTGAATACAGTTTCTCAAAGAATACCCTGGTGACTTATGACTGCTCATAGACTATTAATAATCTCAGTAATGCTTTCAGTAATGTTCAGTAGGAGGTTCAAGCCACTAGGGCATGATGAGGGAAGGTATAAATATTTGGGGGAAGCCACGTGCTGGCACTCTTGCCTCAGGCTGAGGCCTGGGTAGCTGCTGCTTAACTGGCTATGTTGTTGGGCCCTACAGTCTGATTGGGGCTCAGCATGGGTTGTAGGCACAGCTTTACCCACCAGCTTAGGATCTTCACCAGCCTGAAAAGCTTTAGTTCCTGAAGGCATTTCTGCTTGTGGCAGACTCACCCAGGACAGAGGATTTTGGAGGGGACTGCAGGCTAGCCTCCTGATTACTGACTATGGGTCCTGGCACTGCTCTTTGGGAGGTGTTTGCCTGAGGGACACTTGGAATAATGTTATTTTGGATTCAAGTCCATGTCCTCCCAAAACACACAGACTCTGGGAATCTAGGCCCGGGGTCCATGTTTAGGGCCTAGATGGCCCATTACCAACAATGACTGCTTCACACTGTAAGGCTCATAGCAGATTTTAATATCATCAGCTCAATGCCCCTGTCTGGGGTTTCCTGCTATAATGAGTCCTAAGTGTCTTGCACCCATTTTAAATTATGCTAATTAAGTCACCTATTGTTTCTGTCTGTTTGATCATCTCTTGCAGAAGTGATTGATATTCCACTGTACCGTGTTATTCAACATTCTGGGATTGTTGTCTTTTGTTTGGCTATGTTGATTGTGTTTCTGTGCACAATTTGTATTGCTACAGTAATATGATCGGGAGGGGGATATCCTCCTAAGGGATATAACGTAGGTGTCTGTGTTTCAATAAACAGTCATTCCTTTGGTTTTTACCTCATATCTGGTCTGTGAATGAAGATTAGGGTAAAAGGACTGATATTATCTAGCGGTTTGGAGGGCAGGAGGCATTCTTTAGGCAGAAGGAAGCACCTAATAGGGGTGCCAAGCAGTTCCGTCACACTGCTTATATGCCTTGATATCCACTAGGGGTCCTAATGATGGCAGAACTAAGAGACCTACACCTGCTTGTTTTTCTGCAGTTTTGCCCAAAAATGTTTTGAACCATAATGCACTACATTGCTTATGAACTTTGGGCAGTAGGCATTAAAAAGCCAATATAGGGGGTTGTGGATAAGACAGTACCCTCATAAAAATGGGGCACACAGAAGTCATAGTATCACTGAACTGAAAGCTGTTGTAGAGAAAGCATGAAGAAAGCTGACGAACTGCATAGGGAGATATTGGGGTCAGTTAGGAAATGTTTCTAGCTCTTTGAGCAAGCAGCCCTTTTGCCTTTTTGCGTTTTTATCTTTGGTGGTTCTTCTATCTTTCATTTTATTTTGTGGTTTATTTGATGCCAGTGTTCGCTATTAGTTGCTGCCCCATCGATATCCAAGCGATGTATTTTTATTTTATGTTTATATGACCTTTTTACATTTGGGGCACCTAACATTTACTTGTTGCCTTATGTCACAGCATGCTGACATTTAATTGAAAGAAAAAAAAAGCGCTAGAACAGTGTGCCCTCAAACTATCTCACATTATATCACATTCAATATACCCCCCTATCCACATAGATGAAATGAAAGTTGGGTATACACTTATTAGGCCTAGTATACCTAATTAAAACTGTCCTGCTGCTGAGTAATTTTATACTGCAGTATCATCTGAAGTAACTTAAATCTTGCAGTAAAATTCCATCCTATGCTCTTTGTCTGCAGCTAATTTTGACCTAGCTTTGCTTAATAAAAGTGTCCTGGTGCAGGCCAGTTTTACACTTCTGTGTCAATGTGTCATTCTTTGTCAGTGGGGACAAATTGAGTTTCTTCTCTTTTCAAATTGTTCATAGTAACTTGCAAGCTGCTGAGACCTGCTCTGGACAAACATCTAGAAACATAACAAACATATTTAATTATTTTTAGCTCTGCTATGTGAGTGGGAACACATAGCAAACATATATTGAGGTTTTCTCTAATCTGACAATTTTCAAAAACTTTGGTAAATCGGCCTTAATATTCCTGCCAGGGATATGGCTATTCTTCAGTTTTGGGATATTCTTCAAAATTGGCCACAAGGTCAGGCACTGATGTTGGACGAGAAAAGACCTGGTTCGCAGTCTCCACCCTAATTCATCCTAATGGTGTTCTATCAAGTTGAGTTCAGGACTCTTTGCAGACCAATCAAGTTTACCCACCCCAAATTCGTTCATGCATGTCATTATGGACCTTGCCTTGTTCACTGGTGCGCAGTAATGTTGGAACAGGAAGAGACCATCACCAAACTGTTCCCTCAAAGTTGGACACATGAAATTGTCCAGAGTGTCTTGGTATGCTGACGTCTTAAGAGTTCTCTTCACTGGAACTAAGGGGCCAAGCTAAACCCCTTAAAAACAACCCCACACCATAATCCCCCCTCCATCAAATGATTTGGACCAGTGCACAAAACAAGGTCAATAAAGACATGGATGAGCAAGTTTGTGGTGGAGGAACTTGACAGGCCTGCACAGTCCTGACCCCAACTCGATAAAACACCTTTGGGACGAAATAGAGTGGAGACTGTAAACCAGGCCTTCTTGTGCCTGACCTCACAAATGCGTTTCTGGAAGAATGGTCAAACATTTCCAGAGACACACTTCTACCTTCTGGACAGCCTTCCCAGAAGAGTTGAAGCTATTATAGCTGCAAAGGGTGGACC
Organism: Lithobates pipiens; assembly: GCF_037356315.1. Classification (NCBI taxonomy): domain Eukaryota; kingdom Metazoa; phylum Chordata; class Amphibia; order Anura; family Ranidae; genus Lithobates; species Lithobates pipiens. The sequence continues at coordinate 74,820,530 of NW_027507790.1, forward strand.
AACTCAATACTGAACCCTACAGACTAAGACTGGGATGCCATTAAAGTTCATGTGTGTGTAAAGGCAGACGTCCCAATACCGTTGGTAATATGTGATGAAATACCATGCTCCAGTAAACATATAAGCACTAAAGAAGTAATTTTTGAGTCTTGTATGCAAATACTGTAAATGTCATGTTTGGACCTTCACCCTTCTAATCTTATAAGCCTTCTTATTGGTCTTTAACATGATAGCTGGCCCTGCTTTCCTATCAACGGAGGTGAGAATAGGTTGGATCAAACTATACTTTTACGGGGAACATTTATATTTGTATGTATTTTGTAGCTGACTATATCTCTAGATCTACTGTAAATACTAACATACAGTTTTCACTGAATGTCACTTCTGCTATACTTTTTCTTTTTATATAATCAGAATCATTTCTCAGGTTTGTGACATCTTGCTTTAAAGCCCGTATCATATACTGTAGTTATGATGCGCAGGATCATTATTATTATTTTTATTTATTTTTTTGTTCCTTTAAAATAGCTTAGAAAAATATCCTTTATTCAAAATATAAACCACAGTCTGCTAGGCACATTTACAAAGTAAAAGAATAGTCCCAGTTTGCGCTCAATCTGCAGAGCATTTTGATGCCTCTGCCATTGTCTTTAAGCGATAAAACTTTCCCACTGTAAACAATAACACATAATGTTGAAATAATGACATTTTGCTCTCTGCAATGGACTTTAATCAAGGCCCGCTATTCAAGCAATCAAATGTGCTTCCTGCCAACTGACAAAGCCCATTTGTTTTTGCCTTGCAATGACTCCTTTTCGGCGATGAAACAATGTGACTTCTGCTGATATTTCTCAGGGAGAAGTCAGCACATGAAAGTCTTTTTTATAAACTGCTCCAACTGTCATCTAGCATCTCATCTTCCGACAAAGTGCAAAAATCACAGGCAGACCTGACAAAATATTCTTTGATGGATCTGTCTGACAATAGATGTTGTATGTGGTGTATTATAAATATTAATAGTATTGATAGACTATTTAAAAATTGTCAAGTCACATATGCTTCCATGAGAAGCCTCCAGATGCCACAGTCCTTCTCCTATGAGCCAGCATCCCTTGTTTTATGCATTATTCATTTTGTGTGGCCTTTTCAGGAAACAAACAATCTGCATCTTTATGTAGTAGAGTCTAGAACACTCCTTTACTACTGCATTGAGCTGGTGGTTAGTTGAAATAAATAATGTCTGTGTGTACTGTGATATTCTAAGGGGATTCAGGATCACAACTAGAATGTAGGTTGTCACAGATTTTTAACAAAGTCCAATTTTATGGTCAGCCTAAACAAACCTTCAACATAAAAGGGGTTTTTACGTTAGGAAAAAAATTACATTGTAACCTGCACTTCTTTTCAATCGAGACAAAGGCTCTCCATTCAAAGGAAGGTTCAGGTCAGCAGCATCTTACAGATCATATATAGAATATTTAAAGGGTTATATGTTGGCACACAACCATCAGATGTTCTATTGACATGCTACTTTTCAATCAGTGGCTGGCACTAACACCCTGGCTCACTTTGCTACAATGTACGATGTACAACGTGGGTGTACTCACTTTTGTTGCCAGCGGTTTAAACATTAATGGCTGTGTGTTGAGTTATTTTGAGGGTACAGCAAATTTACACTGTTATACAAGCTGTACACTCACCACTTTACATTATAGCAAAGTGTCATTTCTTCAGTGTTGTCACATGAAAAGATATAATAAAATATTAATAAACATGTGAGGGGTGTACTCACTTTTGTGGGATACTGTAAGTTTGAGCAGACACCAGCAGGCACAGATTAAGTGCCCTTTATGTGAGTGTAATTTAATACATTATACACATTATACACAATATATTTAATACATTTTAGAAGGAATACATTGCTTTTAGACAGAGAGCACTAGATTCTGTATCTTCTGTTGCAAATGACCGCTATCCTGCAAATACATCCACAAAGCAAAGAGTTGGGTAGAGGGAACGAAAGGTTTACATGCCACAGCAATTTGGTTTGATTATACCCCTAAGGGGAACAGTTTGTAATGACTTGCTGGTAAAACAGGAGTCATAGCGTAAGGTGAGCGGCCAGAGAGCACAGGTGGAGGATTGCGCAGGCACTTTATGTACAGTCTTTGCATCACATTCTGTCAATTCACAGAGGCAGAAGAGGATATTATATGGACATTTTTTGAATTATTTTATGATTACATTTTTTGTGTGAATATTTTAAATTTTTTTTGCATATTTATATGTTTTTTCTGAATTTTATGGACATTCTTCACTGATTGAGCCTTTAAGCAGATATACAGTGTATCCACTTCAGCCCCAGAAGATTTTACCCCTTTCCTGACCAGAACACTTTTTGCAATTCGGTACTGCGTCGCTTTAACTGACAATTGCACGGTCCTGCGACGTGGCTCCCAAACAAAATTGACGTCCTTTTATTCCCACAAATAGAGCTTTCTTTTGGTGGTATTTGACAACCCCCGGCGGTTTTAATTTTTTTGCGCTATAAACAAAAAAAGAGCGACAATTTTGAAAAAAACTCATTATATTTAAAATTTTGCTATATAATAAATATCCCCAAAAATATATAAAAAACTATTTTTTTTCCTCAGTTTAGGCTGATACGTTTTCTTCTACATATTTTTAGTAAAAAAAAATGGCAATAAGCGTTTATTGATTGGTTTGCGCAAAATTTATAGCGTTTACAAAATAGGGGACAGTTTTATGGCATTTTTATTAATATTTTTTTTTACTAGTAATGGCGGCGATCAGCGATTTTTATCATGACTGTGGCATTATGGCGGACACATCTGACATTTTTGACACATTTTTGGGGCCATTTTATTTATACAGCAATCAGTGCTATACAAATGCACTGATTCCTGTGTAAATTACACTGGCAGTGAAGGGGTTAGCCATTAGGGGGCAGGGTAAGGGTTGCATGTGTCCTGGGGATGTGTTTTTCCAACTGTGGGGGCATGGCTAAGTGTGACACGTCACTGATCTCTGCTCCCAATCACAGGGAGTAGAGATCAGTGACAGTGTCACTAGGCAGAATGGGGAGATGCTTGTTTACATCTCCCCATTCTTCCTCCCCATGAGACAATCATGGGTATCCCCACGGCGATCAAGTCCGTGGGACCCGAGACCCGATGATGGTACGGCGGCAAATTTAAAGGGATGTACAGGTACACCCATTTTCCCAGTCGTGCCATTCTGCTGACGTACATCGGTGTGCACCGGATATACAGTATGAGTTATAAAAATTTATATGAGATAATACAACATTTGCACTTTAGATTTATTATCGAGTTGTGCTGCACTATTATAGAGGTTTAGGATGTTAAAAAAAGTTGACCCAATAGTGAGAACACTGTCCCTTTAAATACTTGTAGGAAGAAAAACAGATAATCTTACTGTGGGTTCCGCTGCCACCAGTCTACCATTCCCTAGGCCTCCACTCAAGGCCCCAGATGTATGCTCTCTCTTAGCAGGCCTCTGCTGGTTTCCCCTAGTAACCATCAATACTGGAGAACAGACCTCCACAGCACTGGTCTCTCCTTAGAGGACCTGACTACAATAGCTCCCTGGTGTTGTTCAACTTGGTACCCTGAGAATGTGACTTGCAACACAAGAGTAGAGCACACTTGCATTTCCTTACCGTTCAGTATCCAACTGGCAAACGGTAGCATGGCAGGAAAACCACACCCTTCTATGGTGCCAATAAATGTGAAGATTTGAGATCAGTCCAGGAGATGGTATGGACACATGATCAAAAAATATACGTAAAATACTCATTTCAAATAATCTGATCATTAGTACACCGCTTTTGAGAGCAGATCACGACAGTTCATTTGATATTATTCTAAGGGACAAAAACAAATAATTTTCTTGTACTATACCAGATCGTATGATTTTCATTTAATTAGTACAGTTTTCATCTGAAAATAAAATACCAATACAATGCAACACATTACATCATTCCCAAATTTTTATTCAGTCGTACGAGAATTTTCATAACTTTGACCACTTCAATACAGGGCATTTTCACCCCCTTCCTGCCCAGGCCAATTTTCAGCTTTCAGTGCTGTAACATTTTGAATGACAATTGCGTGGTCAACATTGTACCCAAATGACATTTTTTTTTTTTAATTTGGCTCCATCCATCTTCCCATCAACTCTCACCAGCTTTCCTGTCCCTGATGAAGAAAAGCATTCCCCCAACAAGATGCTGCCACCACCATGTTTCACGGTGGGGATAGTGTGCTCAGGGTAATGTGCAGTGTTCGTTTTCTGCCACACATAGCGTTTTGCTTTTTTTTTTTTTTTTTTGCCAAAAAGTTGAATTTTGGTTTCATCTGACCAAAGCACCTTCTTCCACATGTTTGCTGTGTCCCCCACATGGCATCTTGCAAAGTGCAAACAGGATTTCTTATGGCTTTCTTTAACTACTTAAGGACCGGACCTCTTTTTCAGACTTGGTGTTTACATGTTTACAACAGTTTTTTTTTATAGAAAATTACTTAGAACCCCCAAACATTATATATTTTTTTCTAACACCCTAGAGAATAAAATGGCGGTCATTGCAATACTTTTTTTCACACCGTATTTGCACAGCGGTCTTACAAGCGCTCTTTTTTTGGAAAAAATTCATTTTTTCAATAAAAAAATGAGACAACAGTAAAAAAAAAATTATATTGTGAAAGATAATGGTATGCTGAATAAATTAATACCCAAAATGTCATACTTCAAAATTGTGCCCGCTCGTGGAATGGCATTAAACTTTTAGGCTGGATTCGCACCTATGCATTTTTAGTGCTTTTTGCATTTTGCAGATTTGCACTACAGAACGTGTTCCATAGGAAACCATGTTTAATGAACTGTAGTGCAAATCTGAAAAATGCAAAAAGCACAAGAAATGCATAGGTGTGAATCCAACCTAACCCTCAAAAATCTACATAAGCGACATTTAAAAAATTCTACAGGTTGCATGTTTTGCGTTACAGAGGAGATCTAGGGCTATAATTATTGCTCTCACTCTACCGATCGCGACAATACCTCACATGTGGGGTTTGACTACAGTTTTCATATGCGGGCTCTACTCACGTATGTGTTCGCTTCTGCGCGCGAGCTCGTCGGGATGGGGTGTTTAAAAAAAAAAAAAAAATCTTATTTATTTTACTTGATTTTATTTATTTTTACTATTTAAAAAAAAAAAATGGATCACTTTTATTCCTGTTACAAGGAATGTAAACATCCCTTGTAATAGAAAAAAGCATAACAGATCCTCTTAAATATGAGATTTGGGGTCAAAAAGTCCTCAGATCTCATATTTGGACTTAAATACTATTTAAAAAAATGCGGGAGAGGGGATGGCACCTCTCCCGCTGCTGATAACGGTGATCTCATGGTGAACCGGCCGCAGAGGCCACCATTATCATACACGCGACTGTCACCTGAAGAGATGGATATCTTGGTTGTGGCAGCAGCTGCTGCCGTTACCGAGATATCCCTCTTCAAAAAAGGATGTACATCGTTGTGCGCCGGTCGTAAAGTGGTTAAACAATGGCTTTCTTCTAGCCACTCTTCCATAAAACCAAATTTGTGGAGTGCATGACTAATAGTTGTCCTGTGGACAGGTACTCCCACCTGAGCTGTGGATCTCTGCAGCTCCTCCAGAGTTACCATGGGCCTCTTGAGTGCTTCTCTGATCAATGCTCTCCTTGCCCTGCCTGTCAGTTTAGGTGGAAGACCATGTCTTGGTAGGTTTGCAGTTGTGCTATACTCTTTACATTTTCAGATGATGGATGGAACATTGCTCTGTAAGATGTTCAAAGCTTGGGATATTTCTTCATAATCTAATCCTGCTTTAAATTTCTCCACAACGTTATCCCTGGCCTGTCTAGTGTGTTACTTGACCTTCATGATGCTGTTTGGCCGCGTACACACGGGCGGACTGTTCGCCCAACTTTGTCCGCTGAACAGTGTTTGGGCGGACAGTCCGCTCGTGTGTGGGCTTTCAGCGGACAGTTTCAGCGGACAGTTGGACGGACAAGGTTTTTCGGAAATTCCGAAAAACTGTCCGCTGAAACCTTGTTTGAGCGAACAGTCCGCCCGTGTGTAGGCTTGTTCGTCAAACAAAGTTGCGCGCATGCTCAGAAAGGATTTTCACGCCGAAAGCTATAATGCAGTGTATAGGACGTCGTATTTTTCGTCCCGTCGTATGTGCCGTTCACGTCATCGCGCACGGTTTCAGCAAACTGTTCGTTCGTCGTGTGTGGGCATGTCCGTCCATGCTAAGTTTGAGCGGACTGTTTGCCGAAACTGTTGGACGGACAAAGTTGGGCGAACAGTCCGCGCGTGTGTACGCGGCCTAAGTCTAACAAACCTCTGAGGGCTTCACAGACTAGCTATACTGAGATTAAATTACACATAGTTGGACTCTATTTATTAATTAAGTGACTTCTGTGGGCAATTGGTTCCACTAGATTTTAGTTAGGGGGCATAAGAATAAAGGGGTGCTAAATACAAATGCACGCCACTCTTTATATTCTATCATATTTATTTGTAAAAAAATGTGAAAACCGTTTATCCTTTCCCTTCCACTTCACAATTATGTGCCACTTACTGTTGGTGTATCACATAAAATCACAATATAATACATTTAGGTTTTTGGTTGTAACACGAGTTAACACGATTTGGAAAATGTCAAGGGGTATGAATACTTTTTCAAGGCACTGTATGCTTATAAGTCTGCTCCGAAGACTCCACTGATTTAGTTAGAAGATGATTATTTTAAAAATGCCATCTGATTTATACATCTGTCATAACAAAATCTGTACAGACTACAGGGTCTGTATTATTTTCTGCCCACTATTGCCAATCAAAGATTCAAGATTCTAAAGTTATCATTAGCAAAGCACATTTGGGGACATGTACTGTACAGAACAATAGTTTTCCTAACATACCTACTAAATAATATATCTACAACAGCACAGTTGACAACACGAAACTGATAATAGACTTGTCAACAGGGGAAAATAACTACAGGGAGAACGTGGTGGATTTATGAACAGCTGGCCACCTTTAATCAGACCATAAAAAATGCATAGGTGTGCAGCACTGGTTGACTGGAGCTCTGAATATATTGTATCCAGTTTGGTAATAGTCTTTAAATGAACAAAGCTGAGTCAACTGATTAGATGATTAGGAAATTGTAAAAAGACGAAAATTCTTATAAACCTAGACATTAAAACACAACATGCTATGTTCATAAAAGGAGATAGGACATACACCGGTGTTTGCCTGATACCATTTACTTTAATACCAGTTTTACTCACACCCCAGTGCCCACTCGTGTCAGCAATTAACCTAACAAACCTTAATGAATGTTATACATTATAAGTAAAATCAATTGAATAAGCCAAGAGCGCCCACTAAAACATTACTCATTCAACTCCACTGCAAACACAGCATGCCTGCATGTTATGTTACAAGCTCTGCTCTGCCAACCAAGCAATAATTAGCTGTCCTGGGCATTTATTGCTACCTGATCATAAATAATCAGCCTCAATTAAAGACTGCAGAGTGAGACAGAAAATACTATGCAGTTATACAGGTAAAATGCATGAGAGCTAAGACTGGAGTGGAGTCATTAAACTTGCTTTTGAATATTGCTTTATTTCTAATAGTTATGAAGACAGATATTCAGAAGCACAATGAATAGTAGGAGACACTTTACAAATAAATCAAATGTAGGTTTGCTAAGAGAGTTACTGAAGACAAAATCAAGGTACAAAAAGCTTGATTATGCAAATATAGCACCCACTCTGATCTATTTAAAACTAGCAAAAAAGGGAAAGGTGCACATATATACAATGTAATATACAAAGCTGTACGAACAGGGTCCCCAGCACACTTTCAAGCTAGCCAGCACAAACGAAAAAAGAAAAATACTGTAGCGCTACCCGTGCAGGAACAGCTTGGAGATTGGGTTCTCTGTTCTTCTGCCCTGACTCTGAGAAAAATCCCAGCCCCTCTGACACACCAAGTTAGGCAAATGTATTCTGCACTACTACTGGGAGCGCACATATAGATACCCTGCACACAATTAAGGTTCAGTATCAAAAATCAAACTGGTTAGTGGTAAATTAACCCAAAATATTTTGATGGGTTGCAAAGTTCTTGTGACACAACTATCAGAGTGAGCAGTCTTTAGCCCTAGCTGGCTGGGGTTGGGGCCAAGGCTTTACAATGGTGCGCATAAGTACAGCCCCAGTAAAGTCTGCATGCAGTAAATAAAGCTGATATTTAGATTAGTGATTAGTCTCTGCTAGCAGCAACAGGTTAATGGCAGCAGTGCCCTCTCACTAGTGCCAGCGATATGTCAACAGGGTATCTGCTGTTCAGATGTACAGATAAGCTCACTTCTGGATCTTGCAGCAGCTCTGGACCTCAGCATATTGCTGCAGGCTTGTAACATGTTGATATGCACACAGGAGGAGCAACGTATACTCCTTGGTGTCCTCACAACCAAGAGCAAATCTCTCGATATTCAGCCTGTGAAAATACAGCTTTCTTTCTTCATAACCAGCTACATTTGCAAAAACTTGTAGAAGCCCACACTGCTGTGCCAAGGCACTTCTGGGAGTCCTGCCCTGGGCTCCTGGTTTGGGGCATTTATAGCAATGCACAGAGAGCAGCCTCACCTGGTGACAACTCCATTCTCCCACAGCTGAGGAATTCATATATTTTAGAGTTATGGACCACATTTATCAGAGGTGCCTTTATGCTTCAGTCTGGCTTCCACATGTCATTTGCAAATATATGCAACAACAAACACTATTTGTAACCTGAGTAGTTAAAGATGAACTCCAGATTTCATTTAACTTTAATTTAATTTAATTTAACTTTAAATTGTTTGTTTGGACCAAACACTGCACTGTGTTCCAGCAGCAGCAGTATAGTGATTTCCCTTCTGTTTTCCAGAACAAAATAAATCGAGTTGGGCCAAGCACTATTCACAGGAGGAATTATATTTTATCAATGAATATAAGGCTTCCTCTGAGTGGCTGAGGTAGAGATCATGAGTTAATCTGCTCATCTCTTCACCTCAGCCATTCAGAGGAAGCCTTGTATTTAAGGCTTTGCTCGATTTTATTCTGGGAATGGGAGTAGAAGTAGCAGGAGCATTTAAGTGATGGAAATTGTTTGGACCAGCTTGATAACACTATTTAAAGTTAAATGAAACCTGGATTTCAGCTTTAAACCAATTTGTTTATTTTTAGTTTTGGCTGGCTGTTCTGTTTTACAAAATGTTTGATAGCTACAATGGCCCTGAGTTACTACTGCTGTTGCAAATGCTTCAGGACTCCATTACCTTGAGAACATCTAAATGAATCCAATTGCAGAAACAGAACTGTGCTGAAATTAAAGTTAAACAAATCACAACTAGCCTGGCAGAAAAACAACCGACCGGGCGCAATCATGAAGTGTAAAGCGATGAATTTAACACTAGGTCCCAGGTGTACCGACAGCGTCTGTTTCAAGGAGTAGAATGCGGCCTGACCAAACCCAAGTGGGGAGGCTTCCAGGAAGAATGGCGTGTCCCTCCACTTTCCCTACTCGACTGGAACCTCTCGCTGCTACTAAGCACTGTCCCTGACAGATAGTTGATCTGTCACTAAGCTACTCACACACGAAATGCGGGCCATTCATGATGCTGGTTTAGAGTGTACCTGCAGCTAAGGCTAAGCCCCAGCTAGGCAGTTGTGGTTGACTTCTGGAAACTGAGTTTGTAAGAGGCCTAGTTACTTCCCAAACAGAAGATTGATATCTATGGAATTAGCAATAAGTGTAAATTACAGTACTATTCACTCAGAAAACATAACCAACAGACCTAAATCCAACAAAGTTATGGCAGAGGCCAAGATGGACAAATGGCCAAGCACATACATGGTAGTGAGGCAATGATCTTACATTATCCCTCCTGTTCACCCATGTGGTGGTAGCTTAATTTTTTTGTTAATTGGGCATTTACCCACCAGTGTGGAAGAGTGCTGCTGTACTGCTCAGCCATTTGCTTGAGGTGCTAAACATTTCCCAGAACTGCCCTGATGAATTATTAGAGGTTGCCGTTACTGCATTCCTTGTGTAACAGTTTTTAGCTGTTTTTCTGATGCTTTAACAGCAATGCCTCTAACTTAGTGACCTAGAACAAATATAGAATTAACCAATTCTGACACTTTTCCTATTCTCATTTGCAGCATGCCTTTTTCTAGATCTCAGATTGAATTATGCTGAAGGAGACAGGCAATGGCAGTACCCATGCTTCTTCTTCTATCATCCATCTTCTCTCAAGGGACACGTAGGTCAATCTGGGCTGCCATAGTACAGTTGAACACTTTTCATTCGTTTTTTTTTTTTTTCAAAACATATTGTACATCGTGATATTCCACACGTGTATCAGCCCCTTCAATCTTGAGTAAGTTCAACATTTCCTTGTACCCAGACTGTAAGCCCTCACAGTCAGGGTCTTCCTAACCCTCCTGTGTTGAATTGTACTGTAACTGTACTGTTTCTCTTTATATTGTAAAGTGCTGCATAAACTGTTGGTGCTATTGTATATCCTATATAATAATACCCAAATTATTACCAGATGCCTTACTTTTCAGGAAAAAATATTTTTTTATCTGCCTGTGTTGAATAGAGAAGCATAAAGAACCAGGGACAAAGTCACTGGATCTAAAATTAAGGCTGTTTAATAAGGATTAGAATTTTTTTTTAATTTCTTTTTGTGGACGAGACTATTATGAGTAGTAGCATATGGATGAGAAAAACCTGCACACTTTGGAGTGTGAAAGAATAAACACTCTTGGTAGAAACATATCCCAAAGTGTACAGTGCAGTGGTATATATATATATATATATATACATACATACATACATACATACATAAGAAATTCAAGGTGGAAAAAAAACTCAATCATTTATCCTCTAAAATGCTCATGTGTTAGGCTGGTTCAACAGCATTTATCACAGATTAACATAATTTGTCTCATAACAGGCTTTTTCGCACCAACCACTTGGCACCAAACATGCCCATAGCCATCATATTTAAAGAACTGCAGTGGTTTATACAGTATTTGGACAAGCTATGGCAGGTTTTTTTTTTTTTTCTGAGTGATTAGCGGTCATGCCTGTTTGCCTTTGCTATTATTGTTGTTGCTATTTGCTCTGCTGGGTGTGTTGTCTGAATAAACCACCTTTATTTCAACCTTGGCTTGACAGAGAAGGTCTTTGGCACCAGAACAGCGGAACCCAACAGCAGAGATAATGATACATTCACATACATACAAAATGAAATAAATGCTTAGCTGTGTTGTATTTGCCTATAAGTACAGAAGGGAGATTTCACAATTTGTATTTTGTTATTACGGTAATCATTGTTAGTTTTATTTTTCAAACCCAGCAAACCTGCTCACAACTGTTTTCCATGAATCTCTTCGGGCCATGACCTCTTCTTCTTATTGGTCGGTAATGTTCAACAATGGTGTTTTCTAGAGTTGTGGTGCATTATTGTTTTTTAATAAAATGTTTATGTGTATTTCTTTTAATGAGAAATGAATAATTTATATAAGCACCTGGCCTTGTTTACAAAGGAGAGCCATTATTGCTTCTTGTTCTCCTTTATAGTCCTTTATAACAAGAAGTGTACCTAACACATGTGGCACCTGGGGCTGGCCAATTCTTTTGCACCCCCTATAATTAAATAAACGATCAGCAAAAATGAAAGCTGCGAGCGCAGAGCACCACACCAGATTGTGGGTGTAGTTATATTGTGCTAACAGGGGGAGGGGTATATTTACACAAAACCCTTCTAAACCCAATGGACCCCCCCCCCCCCCCACACACACACACACACAGACCTCCCAGTGCAATTGGACCCCCTGCCTCCAGCACATACTAACCACTGACTCCCCTGCAGCACAGCTTTCTCAGTAAAGATGACCCCTAAGCAGAAACCCCTCAGTACAGACTGAAACCCACTCCCGTCACCGACACCTCTAGAAATACCCCCTGCCAGCCCAGCTCCTCAGTATGGACACCCTTCCCCCCAGCACAGGACACCACTCCCTAGAACAAACCCCTCAGTATGGACCCCACCCCCCCAGTACAGAACCGTCAGACAACACCCCCTCCTCCCCAGTAGAGCCCTCTCCATACAGACAGACCCCATTCCCCTACCCCCAAGTACAGACTCCCTCAGTAATAGAACTACCCCTTTACCCTCAATACAGACCTCTCATCACAGACAACTCCCTCCCCAGTACAGACCCTTCTGTAGTAAAACACCCCTAATACAGCTCAGTATCAAAACTATTAGAATGTCCCCCTTGCACAGACTCCTCAGAAGCAGAACACATCCTCCCCAGTAGAGACCCCTGAGTATTATAACTCTCACCAGTACAGACCCCACAGTAGCAGAACATCCAACTTCTTCTCATCCTGATTAGTGTACAGCACATGGTTTCAATGTAGCCCAGCAGGTTTAATGTGCACTATGCTTCCCTATGTGGTCATATTCCTCGCAACTGTCCCTGCACTTTCTCCTGTGACCACTGGTGTCCCTGTGCACAGTGTATAAATGGTGGTCTATGGCCACACACAGTGCTGATTGTTACTAGCAGATTGTTCCTCTGTGGTTGGCGGACTGGTACTTACTCACAGGATGTAGTCCCAACCAGAGCAGACTGCACCCCCTTAGTATGCCACTGTTTTATAATATTTTATACTCTGCAGGCCATGCAAGAAATCCAGTCAAGTGACCTGGACTGTTCACATTACCAGGCTATCCACGTGTAGTTTGGTTTGTGTTCACAACTTTTGTCATTTCTAGTGTGTTGCGATAGCTTGGCACTCCCTAAGTCTATATAATTACTCTGCTTTCTTTAGCCAGATGCAGCTAAATGACTTGAGATCTTTGGCTTCTGGCTGCCACTGAGTTTAAACCCTAACATGATGGCTTCTCATTGTGATTTCTTTCTAAGTGATAAGCAGGAGAAGGCAGCATGCCAATCCTATCTCTCACTGATTACATGCCTGTCCTTAGACTATTCATAGGTGGAGCAGTCATTATTTACACTGTCTATTAGTCATTTTTTAACCACTTCAAACTTTTACTGATATTGATGCAATGAGATGTAATGTAAAAATAGAAAAGTGCCATAATAATTTTCTAGTGTATGACATAGCCTTTATTAGGCGGAATATGATGGTGTTACAAGTTTTTGATAAATTAGCACTTAATTATACAGCCAGGAAATGCACTTTTAATGTAGGCTAACCTCAGATGAGACAAAAGCTAATTCTTTCAAAACAGGCAATGGAGAATTAATAAATACAAGTCACTGTGAAATTCTGATTTGGGAACATTGCTATAAGTAATGCAGAATGGCCTGGAAAGGTCATCATCTGGGTCACAGTTGATCCAAAAGAGACAAGTTAAAGATATTTCTGTTAATCACTGGCTCACTTTGAATACTTAAGCAGTTGGATGAATTTCAAAGAAAGATGATGGAAATACACAATGTGCAGATGGACAAGAGAACTATAAGGACAAATTGGACATTGTGAAAGGTATCTTGTGCCTTTGCCAGCAGAGGAAGTATACATCTGTACTAATGTTGTCTTACACTCTTTACTTTGTATTGCTGGGCATATACACTGGGGACGGAAAGTATTCAGACCCCCTTAAATTGTTCACTCTTTTTTATATTGCAGCCATTTGCTAAAATTATTTAAGTTCATTTTTCTCCTCATTAGTGTACACACAGCACCCCATATTGACAGAAAAACACAGAATTGTTGACATTTTTTCAGATTTATTAAAAAAGAAAAACTGAAATATCACATGGCCCTAAGTATTCAGACCCTTTGCTCAGTATTTTGTAGAAGCACCCTTTTGATCTAATACAGCCATGAGTCTTTTTGAGAAAGATGCAACACGTTTTTCACACCTGGATTTGGGGATTCTTTGCCATTCCTCCTTGCAGATCCTCTCCAGTTCTGTCAGGTTGGATGGTAAACGTTGGTGGACAGACATTTTTAGGTCTCTCCAGAGATGCTCAATTGGATTTAAGTCAGGGCTCTGGCTGGGCCATTCAAAAACAGTCACGGAGTTGTTGTGAAGCCACCCCTTCATTATTTTAGCTGTGTGCTTAGGGTCATTGTCTTGTTGGAAGGTAAACCTTCGGCCCAGTCTGAGGTCCTGAGCACTCCTGAGAAGATTTTCATCCAGGATATCCCTGTACTTGGCCGCATTCATCTTTCCCTCGATTGCAACCAGTTGTCTTGTCCCTGCAGCTGAAAAACACCCCACAGCATGATGCTGCCACCACCATGCTTCACTGTTGGGACTGTATTGGACAGGTGATGAGCAGTGCTTTGTTTTCTCCACACATACCGCTTAGAATTAAGGCCAAAAAGTTCTATCTTGGTCTCATCAGACCAGAGCCCCAACTGCTGGAGGGCTGCAGTGATGGATGACTTTCTACAACTTTCTCCTATCTCCCGACTGCATCTCCGGAGCTTAGCCACAGTGATCTTTGGGTTCTTCTTTACCTCTCTCACCAAGGCTCTTCTCCCCCGATAGCTCAGTTTGGCCGGACTGCCAGCTCTAGGAAGGGTTCTGGTCTTCCCAAACGTCTTCCATTTAAGGATTATGGAGGCTACTATGCTCTTAGGAACCTTAAGTGCAGCAGAAATAGTTTTGCAACCTTGGCCAGATCTGTGCCTTGCTACAATTCTGTCTCTGAGCTCTTCAGGCAGTTCCTTTGACCTCATGATTCTCATTTGCTCTGACATGCACTGTGAGCTGTAAGATCTTATACAGACAGGTGTGTGGCTTTCCTAATCAAGTCCAATCAGTATAATCAAACACAGCTGGACTCAAATGAAGGTTTAGAACCATCTCAAGGATGATCAGAAGAAATGGACAGCACCCAAGTTAAATATATGAGTGTCACAGCAAAGGGTCTAAATACTTAGGACCATGTGATATTTCAGTTTTTCTTTTATAATAAATCTGCAAAATGTCAACAATTCTGTGTTTTTCTGTCAATATGGGGTGCTGTGTGTACATTAATGAGGAAAACAAATGAACTTAATTGATTTTTGCAAATGGCGGCAATATAACAAAGAGTGAAAACTTTAAGGGGGTCTGAATACTTTCCATCCCCACTGTAGATCATGATGGCTACAACTATCCAGAGACAATTTGCAATTAGCTGGGAGTCAGAGCCATAGCTTAAAACTTTGTGGGCCCTGATGCAGAAGTTGACCTGGGACCCCCCCCCCCCCCCACTACCACCCGCCACTTCCACTGAACACCAATATATTTCCGCTATGCGCCATGATACTCAATGTGGCTAAAGAGTTATTTCAGAGCTTTATTTACATATTGAGAGGGTAATTCAAAAGATTTTAAAGGGGTCATGATTAAGCCCTGTTGGATGGGGCGAAAACATGTCAGGGGGTGTGACCCGAAGAGCAGCATTGACTGAGGATTTTACATGTATACATCCATACTAGGACTGGCTAAGGTGAGTGGAGGTTTCTTGCTTAAAATGTGAGCCTGACTAGGATTATAATGGCCATGGGCATCATAGAGACATAAATGGATTAATGTGTTTGCTTTAAATATTAAAAGTGAATTAAATAGTGCTTTTAGTTTGTGGAGCTCAGATACCATGTAGTTAGGCTTTAAAGAAGAACTTCAATAAAACCAGCAACTATTGACACATTGAACACCTGGGTCAGGACTATGTAATGCACAACATAATGTAGAGTGCAATGTAATGTAGAGTGCAGGGGTCAGGAGTAGGAAACATACAGGACAACATGTAGAGTGCAGCAGTTAGAATGAACCCTGTGTTCACATTGGAGTCCCCCCTTATATCAAAGTCCCAAGCTGTTCCCTATACATCATGGTTCCAAGAGTCCCTCCCTACATCAGAGTCCATAGCATTCCCCTTTACATCAGAGTCCTCAGCGTCCCCCCTTACATCAGATTCCATAGCATTCCCCCTTACATTAGAGTTTTCAGAGTTCCCCCTTACATCAGAGACCACAGCATCCCCCCTTACATCAGAGTTCCCCCTTACATCAGAGTCCTCAGTGTTCCCCCTTACATTAGAGTTTCCCCTTACATCAGGAATTTCCCCTTACATCAGAGTTTTGCTTACATCAGAGTTCCCCCTTACATCAGAGTCTGCAGAGTTACCCTTTACAGTGTAAGGGGGGTCTCTGTGGACCCTGATGTAAAGGAGAACTCTTTGGACCCCGATGTAAAGGAGAACTCTGTGGACCCTGATGTAAAGGAGAACTCTGTGGACTTTGATGTTAGGGGATCTGGAATAAAAGGAAACTCTGATGTAGAGGGTCTCTGAAAACTATAGCCTCCCCCTCTTAGCCCTTGTACACACGGTCAGACATTCCGACGGAAAATGTCCGATTGGACCGTGTTGTCGGATAATTGACCGTGTGTGGGCTACATCGGACTGTTTCCGTCGGAATATCCTACCGACAAAGTTTTGGAGCTGGGCTATAAAATTTTCCAACAACATGGTCAGATCGGTCTTTGTCCGATCGTTAATAGAGAATTCCAATCGGACAAAGTTCCACGCATGCTCAGATCAAATTACAAGACCAAAGCTATTGGCTACTAGCCTGAACGTAGTCCTGTCGTAAGGAAATAACGTCATCACGTTACGAACGATCGGATTTTCCGACAACTTTGTCCGACCTGTGTATGCAACACCAGTTTCGGACAAAATCCGTCGGACAAAATCCAACGGATTTTGTTGTCGAAATGTTCGACCTTGTGTACAAGGGCTTACACAACAACCCCAGTTACCCCTTACAACAAGGTCTGCATCAATTTCCCTTACGTCACAGTCTACAGTGTTCCCTTTTTATAACACGATCCACAAGAGTTCTCCCTTGCACTGTAAAGGGAAATTCTGCAAACTCTGGTGTTGTAATGGGGAACTCTGAGGACTCTGATTTAAAGCGGTAGTAAAGGCATTTCAAACAAAAACAAGCCCTGCAAGGTAAAGCCATAATGTGCTAGTATGCACTGCAGTGGTCTACTACCACTTTACGGGGGAAAGCTGAATTCTCTGATGTGGGTAGGTGGGGACTCTGGTGGCCACAGACCACCTTCCACGCAGTGAATACACTAAAGTGGGGGGAGGTCACTGATATAAGGCTTGATAGCAGTACCCCCCCTTACCATCGTGTATTCACTCCCACCTTACATAAGCGTACTGACCACCCCACAGACGGTGTGACCTCTTGGCTGGAGCTGTTGTGTCAGTCACACTGACCTCTGTAATTGCTCGCCGGGTACAGGGCACTGAGGGTAAGCTTTGCTTTTGCCTCTTCCAACTCTGAGTCCCAGGGCAGTGCTCTTTGTATTAAAACTTGCATTTCAGAAAAGGTGCCAAACACCATGACGTCACTATGCCTACTCCAACCGTCCTTGAGCACACCCTGAACCCAAACACCACTTTGCTGCTTTTGGAACAACACATGTGCAGGTGCAAGCTGACCTGTGGCCATATTTTGTTTATGGGCAGTGGCTGTCATTCCCAGACATTTAGCCTGGTTTCACACTGGTGTGTGCAGAACACCACATGTGATTTACATAAGAGTTATAACGCATTCTTGTGTAGATCATATGCAATGTCTGTGCAGTGCAATATGAGCCATACATGATTTTTACAAATTGTCTATAACTTTACAGGTGTTGCCAATCCTGTGCCCCCCTCCTGGTAATGACACATGGTCCCCATTTGCAACATATTACATTTCTTCCCCCTTCAAGGTAATAACAGAAGTTTGACCCCCCCTGGTAAGACACATGTATCCCCTTAGTAATGACAAATGTCCCCCACCTCAAGGTAATGATAGGTGTCCTCCTTCTGGTAATGACACATGCCCCCCGACATTAACGCTAGATTCCCCTGCCCAGCCCTCCCTCTTATAGTACTACTTTAATTGACACAAAAACATCTTGGCCCCTGGAGCCCCTTGTGGCCCCTCAGGAGGAGTAAGGGGATTGTTTACCAACATTTCTGTAAGTGTTGCAGGTGTTGTGGGGGGTTGTGTGTCTGTTCTCAGCTGTCAGTGTTTCCACATTTCAGGGTGGGGGTGCACTGAGTGACATGACTGAGCAGAGCCATGTAATACCTCAGGTACAGCCGTCCTGTCCCAGCTATCAGGTGCTGCTCTCCTCCTCCTCGCTCATTCAGGTCTTTGTGACAGGGAGGCGGCTCACTGTCCCCACAATGTATCAGCACACAGCAGCACAGAGCCACACTTCACTGTCCCGGGCTGCAGTCCACTCAGTCCTCCATTCCATTCAGAGAACAGCACAACTTCTCCCCAGCTAATGAGAGTAGAGGATGGATATGATCTGGGGGTATGGGGAGAAGGCAAACTAGAAGCTCCAGACTGGATTGCAGAGCTCGGTTGGGGCCCTGGGAGACACAAGGTGGCTCAGACCTGGATTCTGTTTCCAGGATTTTGTGATTGTAAAATAAAGCATGTAAGATTGCAGCTCATAGCAGAGAGCCGCGGGTCTCCTGGAGCTGAACGTGGGGTCGCTATGACAACTCCTGCACCCCTTCACGCTACGCCCATGCTGGGAGTGCTGTTAGTTGATGTGATACAGTGTAGAATGAAAGAACGAAAGCTGAAAATGTTAATAATCTAAGATAATAAAATGGAAATATAGTATGTTTTCAGGGTAAACCAATGGGTAAAATTGCAAATAATTAGGTTGAAATAAACCTGTTGTATACCTGAGCAATTTAAACTGAGAATATGATGGAAAAATACATAAGCAGAAGTTACCTACAGGGTAAAATGTCCCCATTACGTGAAAGCCAAGTGTTGTCTTCAGTGTCACCCAGTGATGTATTTAGGTTTTGTGCTACCCTAGGCCTGACTAAATTTGCGCATCCCCTAATTGAAATATGACCCACCCCTTCCTGGCAAGTCACACTCCTTCCTGTTTAAGATTCGCAAACCTGAAATTTTCCAGTGGGGACACTAGTTCTGAGGGACTTGGAGGAAAATTTGCAGAAATTTCCTCTCACTTCCTGTTTGGCTATGGAGCAGGAAATGAAGGGAAATCTCTGTAATGGAGCAGGGATGGCAAAAATAAACTGACAGGGGCTATAACCCTCCCTTATTCTTTCTCTAAAACAAAAAAAAGTGTTGCCTATAGTTCTACATTAACCACTTATGGACCACCCACCATCATTTTACGTCGCAAATTTGAAGAGGAATACCATTGTTATGGCGTTTTTATGGCAGCAGCTAGCAAGATACAGCATTGGTGTCACCATAACTGCAGTGCTTTTGTGCTCAAACAGTGCCAAAACAAACTAAAGTGCTTAAGAACCTCCACATAAGGCCACTTACCAGAAGCCTAGACCTCGCTGCATAAATGGTATAACAGCACTTTATTAAAAAAGACATTCAGATTCCTGATGGAAGCATGGATTTCTCCAAAATCTCCCACATCAATGAGAGCTTGAGGTATAGATCAATGACACATATAGAGGAAGCACAAGAGAAACAGCATAGCATAGTAATTCAGGATAATGTTTATTAAAAAATAAAAACAGGTACTCACAAACATTGGCAAGATTCAGACAGATTGTAATACTGCCTCTCTTCCAAATAGATGCTCCTCCAAATGGTCGTGATGACATCACAGTTTAAGCTACACTCTTGGACGTTTTTTCAAATTGGACAAACGCAGATAGAGATTAATTGGACCTTACTTTCCAAGGCCAGGTAGTAATTATGTCCTGCAGCACTTCCATGTTCTGTGAAATGTTGTGCACATGCTGGCTATGGATAATATCCTAAAATGGAGATGGGACTAATCCTCTAGGTGGGAGTATAGCATTTGAAAGGATGGTGAAGGTACATTCTAACAGGCACTGTGCAGGGTACAGCAGTAAGATTTTTTACTAACATTTTAAAAATTGATGAGGTTGCTGATGAAGGTGTGGGATCTAAGATGTCTATTGAAAGTACCCTCACCCTTTAACACCCTGTACCAGCCTTTACTACATGAGTGCATACAGGAAGTACTGACTGCTTTTATCCAACTTACATACCATACCCTTCTATACACACTGTGAACAAGGGATTTAACTGGTCTGAATAGATTTTTCTTTGCAGCAAAACACATTTGCAGTGTCACTTTGCAGATATGAGTGAGGGCTACAGCTTCAATGCAAAGTGGGAGAATACGTGGTGATATTGGACTACTTTACCGGAGACTTGGATGTGAGGTATAATCCTTTACCAGGTGCATAGCTCCCAAAAAATCCCTGATTTCGAGGGACTGTCCCTGATTTGGAACAATGTCCCCCTGTCCTTCATTCCTCCTCATTTGTATAAAATGCACTATTTATCTTTTAAAAAGTGTTTTACAGTGCTCAACCTTTTATCCAATCTCTAAATTGCTGCATTTGTAAATGTCAAAAGCTGTTAGAATAGAATAATAGTTGTAAAAAAAAAAAACAGTGGGTTTAAGTAATCGTTCTTTTTGTATAATTCTTTAAGGGGCGTGGCAGGATGTGTGACCTATGCTTTTGCTAATTGGTGTCCCGCGTTCCCATCTCAAAAGTTGTGAAGTATGCTGGTGCACTAAGCGGAAGACATTTTCTATGATAAGCAAGAGTTGGACTGTAGCATCTTTCAACTTGGCATAGTAATACAGAATCCATTCCTCCATTTCACCAGGAGTGGGCACAACTGCAGTGCTTCTGAAAATGTACCATATTTCCACATTTATCATAGTATATAGTATATCATAGTATTCTAAGAGCACAATCTAGGCCAGTGAAACGTAAACACTAAAATAAAGTGTGGAGGTACGTTTTTCATCTTTCCTTTAAAGCACATTTTAACAGTTTTCATGTTGTGCAGAAAATAAATCTTCATATCCTATACACTATACAAACCATATAAAAATAATTTCAGCATTTAAAAAAAAATGTTATAAAGTATCCAAACGGCTCTCCTGTCAGGACTTTTAGGGTGAAAGTGCTTGCAGAATCCAAAGTATATTCAGCTGTTACTAGTCCGATACTCCATGGTAGACAGTGGCATTTAGCACCCCCAACCTTCTCCATCCCCAACAAGAGTAACTCCACTTTTTTTGGAGAAAAAAAGCATTCACCTCTGGGTGATCTGTGTACATTGCAAGGATTTTAACAAACTTTGTTGCAGATTCCTACCTTTTGTTTTTCTGAAGAAAGCACTGTTTGTTTGTTTGTCTGTGTCCATGTTCAGAGTGAATCAGCTGCTGCACATGTGAGGCTCTAATGAGGAAACTTGCAGAGTCTCATCAAAAATTATTTTTGTTGCAGGGGATGCTCAATTTCTGATTTGTACCTTAGTGCAGACTTCTGGGAAAATCCGCAAGCCGATCACCTGAGCAGGAAATTACATTTCTGGGAGGTGTTAAGTACACCATCTGTGTACAGAGCGCCTCTAGGTAGCCATAAAGCATTGCATTTTACAGAAAATGACAGCACTGACGATTGAAAAGGAAAGGTCATTTTTAATAACATTCAAACAAAATATGACTGTTGCAATTGTATATGCCATATTATTATTTTTTTATTTGCAACATT
This sequence comes from Lithobates pipiens, assembly GCF_037356315.1. NCBI lineage: Eukaryota > Metazoa > Chordata > Amphibia > Anura > Ranidae > Lithobates > Lithobates pipiens. Next base: position 74,842,297 of record NW_027507790.1, read on the forward strand.
TTTTTTCCCACAAAAGTGGGATTACTCGTTTAACTTACTGAGAAACGTCTTCACTGCAGATCTACACTGGTAAAACAACAGAGAGCACCAGAGGGTTCCATGATGCTTTTTTTGTGTATCCCCTTCCGTTGGTTATGTACCTTAACTGCTCAGATATTGAAGAATAGAGGATGATGGACTGCACTCTGTAACTGTAGGTGGTTGTACCAGGCAGTACAGGGAGGACATTTGCAATGGCATCAAAGATGGTGTTTCTATACCATTGTTAGTTCAAATTATTACAATCAACCTTATGGTCTAGGTACTGTATACAAAATCTGTAAATGGAATCAGGTTTGCATTTTCGTATTTTGGGGTTTTATTGCTATACATTTTCTCGTGTTTAAATACAATACATGAATATATAAATAAATAAATAAATAAAAAAGCCTAAAATTGTTAATGAAAGGAAAATGCAATCTCCATACAGAACTACATTTTCTAGATAGGATACTGAGCACTGAACTTGCCATTCTAAGTCCACATGGTATCCCTTTAACTAGAGAGGGTATGCTTAGTTCTGCTCTAAGCCTTTTTTATAAGTATTCAATGTATGCTCGGTAATTATTAGCACAAGGATGAAAAGCAAAAGAAACAGTGATTCTGGGTGGTATAGGAATATACAAGGTCTGAAATCTTAAAAGCACAGACAGTCCTGTACCGCATCATTAAAGGACATTAGCAGAAAATCGTCTGCAGCAGACTATTATTATTATTGTTTACTCCAGGAATGAAAAGTCAGAAGAAAAGTACTACAGATCTTTCACAGCCTATAATAACTATGTGGCTGGAGATGACCTGCGGTAACCAAGTAATTCTGACCGTAAGGTGTGAGACCTTTGATGCATTTTAATTATTTCTTGCAAGTACATTTTAGACAACGTGACACAGGAGCACAAAACAACTTGTCTCCAGTCATCTGTGCAGATAATATGTTGTAACAGACACGACGTAGGAGCTCATATATATATATATATTCACTTCTGAAGACTAATGAGCCTCTTCTAATAGTACCTGAAGAGGAATCAAAGCTACGTTAGACTTGCCAACATGAAACACTCATCTGGAGAAGTAAGGTCCCAGAGTCGTTTGCACCTTTGTGATTTCCTAAATTTGTCATCTCATCTTCAATTTTGGATCATGAATATTTTGCTCTTAGATGTTGCAGGGATTCATTAGTGAAGTCACTTTAAATATGAATAACTCTCTAAGAACATTAGAAGCAACCGGGCACAAATGAGGATTGTCTAGTGCACTAATGAGTTCAAGAGAGGGATGCCGCATGTACTTTTTAGCGGCATGCCCATTCACTCAAATACTGCCAGATGCTACATCCCCCAATGCTGAAATCACTATTATGTTTTGTGTAGAAATACACAATTAACTTGGGGCTAAAAGGCTTCTCTCAACAACAATCAAGAAGTATAAAGTAGTTTTACCATCAGCCAGTGCAGGATCTGGCAATCATTTATTGTGATTGGTTCTCACTGGCTATCCATTGCTGTACATGGATCCACTGAAGTGCTGGTTGATATCCTTGGCTGATCATGCTGCAGCTAACAAAATACTCCAGTCCCCCTATATTGCTGGAATATGAATGCCTGTTTTATACTGTATGTCTATAAACTGTTCAACAACACATCTTCCCTTCCAGAAGTATGAAACAGTATACACATACAGGCTATAGTGTGAAGGGACTAAAAGAAATTACAAAAAAGATTCCAATTAAATGAGTGCATGGCACAATAAAGCCTTCTTAGAACAGAAGATATTCACATATCTCATTTTATCATATCCCAAAAACAAGAGAATTATTTCTCATTTTGGGACAGTGTGCAGAACCACCAGAGAAGCTAGATAAACATCTAGAACTGCTGGTATATAGTACAAATATACCCTTATTTAGCTAGTTCAGGCTTTTTGGTCATCATCAGTGCATTGTATGGAACCCATGGCTTCTACAAAGTAGGGCTTGCAAACCCAACAATACAGCATAACCATACAGGATATAGTGGGAAGGGACTAAAGGAATAAATAAGCCCTGCAATAGAATCAGTGTATCACACAATAAAGCCTTCTTAAAAGAGAAGCATGGGAACTGGGAATTTTGCAGATTCATACTTACCTAGCTAGATGCAGAATCCGTCTGATGCTGCATCTGTCCTCCCGCTGGCTCTAACAGTGAGAACCGTGCAATCAAACACTGCCGATCACTCGGTCCTCAGAGCTCCCTGAGCAGAGAGCTGGTGTCAGCAACTCTGTGCCCCCCCCCCCCCCCGCGGACTCACTGGAGCGCTGGGCTGTGGAGGGGGCGGGAGCAGTTGCCTCAGGCTCTCAGCGACTTCAGCCCGCTGTCTGCTGAAAACGGGTCACAGGAGTGTAGAACGAACTGCAATTCTATGATCTACAGGAGAATCACAGCCAAACAGCTTTATTAGATTTATGCTGTGCTGTCACATATATATGCACAGCCAAAAGACTCCATTTAATAGAAAATAGTAGCTAAGGTATTAATAACTGAATAGCTAGCAATCAATCCATTGCTGTGGCCGGATATTACACCTTAAAAGAAAACGTGGGCATACAAATCTGTACACACTGGCAGGGCACATAAGAAAATGTACCCCAGTACTGCAATGTAAAGAACTAAAGCTAACTTTGTTAAAGCAGATGTAAACCTAACCACTTAGATGTCATATAAGCTTTAACAGCTGTGATTGAGATAGAAAAGGTCCCTGTTTGGGCACTTTGTGTTATGGAGTGACAATGTTCTGCTCCTGTCTCCAACAATCCCCTGCCTGCAAATCACCCTGGGACATACCTTCACAAAGTGAAAAATGAGCTTATGTGCTGATGCACAATATCCAGGAATACACTTATTACAAAAAAAACTTTTACCACAATTACAATTGCAGCCAGCAAAAGTTGATGAAATATGCTCTGTGGAAATACACATGCAGCCAGGTTTCGGTGAATTTCACGTAAACTCAAGGACAGGCTATCAAAAAATTGCAGCCAGAAAAAAACAAGAAAATATGCCCTGGGAAAAGACACCTGTAGATGGTTGTCATTGAAGTATACGAGGATGCAGGGACAGGTTGTAAAAAAATACATTGCAGTCAGAAAAAAATATGTGACATGCCCTTTGAAAAAGACATACAGTAAAACCTTGGATTGCGAGTAATGAGGTTTACGAGCGTTTCGCAATACGAGTTGTTTTTTTTTTCTTAAATCCTGACTCGGTTTGTGAGAGTTGTCTCGCAAGATGAGCAGAATTCAAGTCTCTGGGGTGTGCAGCACCGCATTTGGTCAGAGGTGCAAGGGTGCCTGTGACGATTGGAGACACACGGAGCTGCTCTGAGCCGCTCAGAGGTACTCAGAAACACTTGGAAACACTCCATTCCCAAGGTTCTCTGAGTGGTCTCCAAGCTTCTCCGAGTGTCTCCAACACCCCCCCCCCACCTCTGTCCACATGCAGTACTGCATAGTCAAGCAGAGGCTGTGAAACTAATTATCTGAGTTTCCTTTGATTCCTATGGGGAAACTCGCATTGATATACGATATAAGTGCTTTGGATTACAAGCATTCTTCAGGAATGGCTTATGCTCATAATCCAAGGCACTACTGCATTCATCTTGTAATGCCTGTGCATTTGGGGAGGCTGTAAATGAGCTCCCGGACACACACCAGCCACATAAAGCTGTAAAATGCCTTACCTCCCTCAACCCTAAATTCCCTAAGATACAAAGCTTATTGCTATCTAAGGAACATTCAGTGAATGGTTTATATCTGCTTTATGAAAAACGATGCACATAACTGCCATTCTAATCCAACTGATGTAGGTTCTGAGACCAGGCAGTATATTATTGGTAGTTATTCCCTATGGTGGGGAATGACCACATTCGTTTTCGACGTCCATGAATTGCAAATGGGTTGGGTTCATTTCAACCCCGACCTCAACCCAAAGATCCTTTCTATTGGGTAAATGTTTTGGAGCCTTTTTGAAACAATTAAGAAAACATGTTTTAACTGGGAAAGAGCTGCTATCAAATATAGAATAACAATTGATCACCTTACCTTTAAATGAACACATATACATCTATCAAACTATTGTTTTGTCACTACATTGTACAATAATTTGACAAAATCCATAAAAAAAGATTAAAACTGAGACAGAAAATTAGCATAAAACATATACTATACCATTGCTATAGGAACAATCCCTGTAAATGCTGCTTGGCTGACAAAGATTTCGGAAATCACAAGTTCACTGACAGAGTCTTCCTCTGGGTATTCCACCTGCCATGTAATCTGCTGGGCTCCAGCCAAGCCACTGCCGATGTCCATTTCAAAGTCCATCTGCAGAATTTCATAAAGCGAGTCGTTGGCTCTGAAAGAAATTGAGAAAATGTCACTGCTTGAACAAAGCTCTCACAAGCATAAATAACAGCCTAACCTCATGGTAATGAATTAGCATGGATGTTCTATCTTTACTGCAGTGATCAAAGCATAAATCATCTAATCAATTCTGCAATAGCTCTAATTTATCACAGGTGACTCACGGGCCTTTTTTCTATACCTGTCTGAAAGAAGCAATCTTTCTAATTAGTGTGCTTGCCACACTTTCCTATTAGGAGTCAAGCTACACATTCTCAGAGGGCCTTGAGACATCAGCACCTTTTCCAGTGTAATTGTTACTAGAAAGTCTTGTCGGATTTGTTCGGGAAGTATTCTTTTATTGTCCTTCAAGTACAGTTTGGATCTGTCGCTTGTCACTCCAAAAGTTGGACAGCATACGGTGCTGCTACATCAGTTATTAAATGGGTAGGAGCATTTGTAATGTACAACTACAGCAGTTCCCACAATTTTCTGTAACTTCCATCGGCCCTGATGTTCACGGAAGCCACTGCGACGTGGGATCAAAGCCTTAACTGCAATTATATCATCACAGATGCGTATAAGAGGATTTAGCACATGGATTCTGTGCATAAGCAACCTTCCAGTGACCATCACTTTTTACAGGGTTCATAGAAATCCCTCCCTATTCCCGATTCTCTTTGAAAATAGTTCTTTAAACACAAAACGAATTTTGTATAATTACTCCATCAAGATGATGTGACATTTGTTTTACATTAATGGATGGTCTTTTATGCACTTTTGTCAACCAGCTGCCGCAGTTGTACTGCGGCAGAATGGCACGACTTGGAGAAACAACGTTATGTAACTTCACTTCGCCCTGTGGCCACTAGGTGCACGCGTGCCCCCTGCTCCCCCACAGAGTCGATGCAAGAGCCCGGCGGTCGCGAACGCTCGGGGCACACAGAGAACTAGGATCTGTGTGTGTAAAGTTTCCGGTTCTCTGAGGGGAGAAGTGACAGATTGTCTGTTAATACAGATTATGAACAGCAATCTATCTCTTCCCCTACACAGTCCCCTCCCCCCTTCTGTTAGAACACACACTAGGGAACACAACCCCTTGATCGCCCCCTAGTGGTTAACCCCTTCACTGCCAGTGACATTTTTACTGTAATCAATGCATTTTTATAGCACAGATCGCTGTAAAAATGTCAATGGTCCCAAAAATGTGTCAAAATTGTCCGACGTGGCCACCATAATGTCGCAGTCCTGATGAAAATCGCAGATTACTAGTAAAAAAATAATTAATAATAAAAATGCCATAAAACTATCCCCTATTTTGTTGACTCTATAACTTTTGCGCAAACCAATCAATATATGCTTATTGCGATTTTTACCAAAAATATGTAGAAGTATACATTTCAGCCTAAACTGAGGAAGAAAATCGTTTTTTTATATATTTTTGGGGGATATTTATTATATCAGAAAGTAAAAAATATGTGTTTTTTTCAAAATTGTCGCTCTTTTTTTGTTTATAGCGCAAAAAATAAAAAACGCAGAAGTGATCAAATACCAACAAAATAAAGCTTTATTTGTGGGAATAAAAGGACATCAATTTTGTTTGAGTGCAATGTTGCACGACCACGCAATTGTCAGTTAAAACGATGCAGTGCCGAAACACAAAAAGTGCTCTGGTCGGGAAGGGGGTAAAATCTTCTGGGGCTGAAGCGGTTAATAGATGGAATACAAGCTTTTCTTTATGAGACCTATCTAGTAATGAACTGTAAGCTCTTGTGCACACAACTATACAAGAGGACTATAACGTCTAATAAAAGCATCCATTCCTGACAAACTGTTAAGGCATCCTGTAAATACACATACAGAAGTCAACCTTCATCAGTGGCTAAAACATAGATTCTGGGACTGCACAATAGTGGCCATTTGTCACTTCTGCTTTAGTGTCAAGAGTAAAAATGCCTTAAGCATGCAAGCACACATTTTTCATTTTTTTATTTTCACCATATGCTTGTAAGAAGAATCATTATGACAAATCAATGGCACTAGGGGACACCATAGTGACCTTTATTTAACTTTAAAAAAAATTGTGATGACCCACAGTAGCCAACTATTTTTTATTTAAAATTATGGAAACATGATTGGCTGCTTTTTGCACACAACTGAGACATACAGAATATCTCCATAGAGATATGTTTTAAGTTCATGGCAAATTATTGGCATTTACAGTGCCTTGAAAAACTATTCATACCCCTTGAAATTTTACACATTTTGCCATGTTACAACCAAAAACATAAATGTATTTTATTGGATTTTATATGATATACCAACACAAAGTGGCACATAATTGTGAAGTGGAAAGAAAATGATAAATGGTTTTCAAAATTAAAAGAAAAAAAAATATGTAAGAAGTGTGGCATGCATTTGTATTCAGCCCCCCTTAGTCAATACATAGTAGAACCCCCTATCGCTGCAATTACAGATACAAGTCTTTTTGGGGACGTCTCTACCAGCTTTGCACAACTAGACTGTAACATTTTTGCCCATTCTTCTTTGCAAAATACAATAGCTCAAGCTCTGTCAGATTGGATGGAGAGTGTCTGTGAGCAGAACTGTTCAAGTCTTGCCATAGATTCTCAATTGGATTTAGGTCTGAACTTTGACTGGGCCATTCTATCACATAAATGTGCTTTGATCTAAACCCCTCCATTGTAGCTCTAGCTGTATGTTTAGGGTCGTTGTCCTGCTGGAAGATGAAACTCTGCCCCAGTCTCAAGTCTTTTGCAGACTCTAATGCCCTGTACACACGACCGGTCTTCTGTCGGAATAAACTCTGAAGGTTTTTCCGCCAAAGTTCCGATGGAATTACGCTGAAACTGTCTTGCATACACACAATCACAGCAAAGTCCGATCGTCAAGAACGTGGTGACGTACAGCGCATACGACGGGACTAGAAAAAGGAAGTTCAATAGCCAGTAGCCAATAGCTTCCGTCTTGTACTTGCTTCAGAGCATGCATCTTTTTGGCCTGTCGGAACAGCATACAGACGAGCGGTTTTCCCGATAGGAATTGGTTCCATCGGAAATATTTAGAACATGTTCTATTTCTAGGTCTGTCAGAATTTTCAAAAAAAAAAGTCAGAAGAGGCATACACACGATCGGAATATACGATGAAAAGCTTCCGTCTGACTTTTTCTGTCGGACATTACGCTCATGTGTATGTGGCATAACAGTTTTTCTTCTAAGATTGCTCTGTATTCAGCTCCATCCATCTTCCCATCAACTCTGACCAGCTTCCCTGTCCCTGCTGAAGAAAAGCATCCCCACAACATGATGCTGCCATCACCATGTTTCACAGTGGGGATGGTGTGTTTAGGGTTATGTGCAGTTTTCTGCCACACATAGCATTTTGCTTTTAGGCCCATAAGTTCAATTTTGGTCTCATCTGACCAGAGCACCTTCTTCTACATGTTTGCTACAATATGTCCCCCACATAGCATCTCGCAAACTGCAAACAAGATTTCTTATGGCTTTCTTTAAACAATGGCTTTCTTCTTGCAACTCTTTGATAAAGGCCAGATTTATGGAGTGCGTAACTAATAATTGTCCTGTGGACAGATTCTCCCACTTGAGCTGTGGCTCTCTGCAGCTCCTCCAGAGTTACTATGGACCTCTTGGCTGCTTCTCAGATTAATGCTCTCTTTGCCCAGCCTGTCAGTTTAGGTGGATGGCCATGTCTTGGTAGGTTTGTAGTTGTGCCATACTCTTCCTATTTTCGGATGATGAATTCAACAGTGCTCCGTGAGATGTACAAAGCTTGACATATTTTTGTTATACCCTAACCCTGCTTTAAACTTTTCCACAACTTTATCCCTGACCTATTTGGTGTGTTCCTTGGCCTTCATGATGCTATTTGTTAACTAAGGTTCTTAGTTAACACACCTCTGAGGGCTTCACAGAACAGCTGTATTTATACTGAGATTAAATTACAAGCAGGTGGACTCTATTTACTAATTAGGTGACTTCTGGAGGCAATTGGTTCCACTGTTTTATTTTAATTAGATGTATCAGAGTAAAGGGGGCTCAATAGAAATGCACGCCACACTTTTCACTTATTTATTTTGAAAAAATGTTAAAAACCATTTATCATTTGCCTTCCACTTCAATAAGTATGTGCCACTTTTTATTGGTCTATCACATAAAATTCCAATAAAATAAATTTACGTTTTTGGTCTTAATATGACAAAATGTGAAAAATTTCAAGTTGTATGAATACTTTTTCAAGGCACTGTATTGGGTTCATGAATCACTACATTTTTGATAAAAATTTGAAGATATGACACCAGACATAAACAGCAACCGATATTGTAGTGCAGAGCCTTTGCTCCTGGCCAGCAGAGTCACAAAAGCCTAAAATTTGAAGGGGTTGATGAGATTAGGGTTCCGTTTGAGACTGGGTTCAACGCAAACCCAAACCATTCACAGTTTGTAAAAACGAAGGAGGTCACTTGCAGACAAAGCAGCCAGGTACCGATAATGTACTTCCTAGCCTTTGAACTTAGCTAGTTTAGATGGGCCAATAATGGACGCTTACTTATGTGCCAGCTCCCTCAAATGAAAAGGCAAAATTCCAAGCAGCTATTTATCAGTGTGTCTTGAAGTAGATAGTAAGTAGGGATGAACTGAACGTACCTGGGTTAGGTTCCAGATGGGATTGACAAACATTACTGAAGTTTAGGTGTCAAATCTGAACATCACTGAAGTCAATGGGAACCAAATGTTAAAAACAGTAATGACCATATTCTAGGCCAGTGATGGCGAACCTTGGCACCCCAGATGTTTTGGAACTACATTTCCCATGATGCTCATGCACTCTGCAGTGTAGTGGAACATCATGGGAAATGTAGTTCCAAAACATCTGGGGTGCCAAGGTTCGCCATCACTGGCCTAGGCTAATATGAAAGAGATTGTCAAACAATTTACATGGAGGGCCAGGCACTGCCCTGAGGAACATGTGCCAAAGTAAAAATTCCATTTAGCAGTGAGTAGTAACTTTGAGA